>NC_142684.1:20040000-21330000 GCF_056320005.1 Nelumbo lutea | reverse complement strand
GAAGAAACTGGAGGAGCGGGTATCTATCGATGTGTATACACATGCCTGATAGGTGGTCACTTGGTAGGAACTTGCAATGGAGGAGACGAAGATGAGAGAGAAACATGAAGAAGAGGAATGGGGTCATCAACAGGACCTAGAAGGGAAACCATAGGAGATGAAGGAGAACTATCATTACTCGTAAAGAATGGAACAAACTTGAAGAAGGTGACATCAGGACACAAAGGAACATTGAGAGGATGGATGATAACACTTATAACCCTTCTGTGTCTGAGAGTAGCCAAGAAAGATACACTTGGTAGACTGTGCATCTAATTTGTCCATCCCCATGTGCAGATTATTAACAAAGCATACACACCCGAAAACCCTTGGAATAAGAGGAAAGGGAGACAACGTAAGAAACAAGATGGAGAAGGGAGATTGACCTCCAAGGATAGACAATGGCATCCGGTTAATGAGAAAACAAGTTGTAAGAACAGCACCATTCCAAGAATGTTTAACGCTTAGAGGTGTAAATCAGGTCGTGTTGGGCAAGCACGACACGACACAGCCAACCTGCAGCCTGCACAAAGAGAGGGTCATGCCATGTAAGCACGTGGGCTGAGCCAGGCTGTGCTTCCTTCCCCACAAGCCTAGGCCGAGTAGGCCGCAAACTATGCTGTGGGCCTGAGCCGTTCCGGGTCTAGCCCGAACCAGGCCAAAAAGGCCTAGACTTTTTTTTGCTAACTTTGGGCTTTGCTTGCTTTGGGAACAAATTGAAAAAAAATAATAATCTAACAAAGAAAAGAAAAAAATACTTACCAAAATACAAAATGGACAACAAATTGGAAAAAATAGGAGTTTTATTTCATTTAAAATATAAAAAAATTACAAATTGAAAATATAAAATGTTACAAATTGAAAATAGGAGTTTTAATCATCTGCTTCATTAGGTGTAGTAGTGTCATGCCCTTCTTTGTCTTGTAATTTATCCTCAACATCCAACAAATCTTTAAAGTAGATGTCTTTTTCTTGTTTCTCATGGAAGAGCAAATGTCTAGCTAAGTGGCTCATACCACCCTTGCTACTAAAGCTAAATCCAATCCTACATTTTTGGCAAACAACTCTTTTTCCCTTCCCCTCAACCTCTTCTATTTTAAATATTTCCCAAATTGGGCTAGTGAACTTATCGTTGGGGAATTGGTTTCGGGAGGAGGAGCCGTCCATTATTTTTAATTCTAAAAAAATAAAAATTAACTTAATTGCACTTACCAAGATAGTTGGATTATTGATTCAGAATCTCAACTTGATTTCAACGATTGAAGCCTCCTAAATGGCTAAATTGCTAAGTGCCTAATTGCCCAAGTGTATGACAGTATGAGACTATATGAGAGATTGAGAAGAGAATTGTTAAATTGTTGTGATAAGAATGGTGGATTGGTGCAGAGGATAGGGTTATTTATAGGAATTGAAAATAATTCAGTTACCCAAAATACCTAAAAACTAGTCATTTTTTAGTTGTTGGGAGGGGTATTTTGGTCATTATAAAGTCATTTATCACTTTACCTAAATACCCCCCTAAACTAGTTGTTATATGGTTGATGGGGGGACATTATTGTCATTTTATCTCCCTCTAGGCCCCTAAAGCAAAATACATAAATACCCCCTATATAGTTGTTGGGGGGGGGGGGGGGGGTCTCCAAGACTCCAACTGTCCAATGACTAGCACTTCGGGCAGGCTGGGCCGTGCTGTGCTGGCACGCGGGCCACGGGCGACACGGCATGTACTGTCGTGTCGTGCCCTGGCATGGCCCGTGAACCATCGCTTCGAAAATCGTGTCGGGCCACGGGCAACACGGCCTGATTTACACCTCTAGGAACACTCATGTGATGCAAAAGAGACTGAGCAATATCGAGTAGATGACGGTTCTTGCGTTCAACCACCCCATTTTGTAGAGGTGTATAGGTCCAAGAGGTTTGATGGATGATCCCGTGTTGTTCTAAGTATTCTTGAAATGGAGTATAGAAGTATTCTTTCCCATTGTCAGAACGAAGAATTTTAATGTTAACACCTAATTGAGTGCGAGTTTCTTTTTCAACATAAAGTTTTTGAAAAATGGAGAACAATTCACTCTTTTCTTTCACAAGATAAAGCCATGTCATCCTTGAATAATCATCAACAAAAATTGCAAAGTACTTATAACCATTATACGACAACTTCATTTGGACCCCAAATATCATAATGAATTAAAGAAAAAAGGACTTGAACTACGACTATCAACTCTAGGACTAAAGGAAACCTGATGATGTTTCCTGTACTGACATGACTCACATTCCAAAGAAGAACGATGCCACAAAGATGGAACAAGCAACTGAAGTGTCTTGAGAGAAGGATGACCAAATCTGAATGCCACTAAAGAGGTGTAAGAGAAGAGTGGAGAGAGAGCTATTGTCGAACCACCACCATCAAGATAATACAATCCACCACCTTCATCTCCATCTTGAGATCCTGAAAAACACAAGAATCAGGAGAAAAAGTTACAAAACAATTTAGAGATTTGGTCAATTTGCTAATAGACATAAGGCTGAAAGGGAATTTGGGCACATACAAAACTGAAGATAAAGATAATGATGCAATGTCTACATTGCTAACACCACAAATGGGTGAGGTGGAACCATTAGCTAAAGTGACTATTTGTGATATAGAAAATGGAGAAAGGAAAGAAAACAAACCTAGAGTCCCAATCATATGATCGGAAGATCCAGAATCAATAATGCAAGGTGAGGATTTGGAAGCCGGACAAGCGATACCTAAGTGGGCCAGAGTAGTTGTACTCTATTGGGAAGTAACCCGAAGGAACCTTTCATACTCATCACATGAAATACTCATCATCTCCTTCCCAAATGCACTAGTAGATGTAGAAGGTACTTGATTAGTCTTCTAGGTATCAACTACATCACCACCACTTTCTGTTGCCACATGATTGGCCCATGTAGAAGGATGTCCATGTAAATCATAACAAAAATTAATAGTGTGTCCTTTCATTCCACAATGTGTACACTTCTTAGCCCCATAACTGTGACCTCTACCATGACCTCCCCCTGAGTCTTGGCCTCCACTATGTTTACCACCACAACCTCCTCTGTTTCCACGACCTCCCCCTCTCATCACTACAAAGGCTTGTCTATCTAAGATTGTGGGACTCTCTGAAGACCCAATATTAATCCTACGAAGTTGTGCAAACACTTCCTTAAGAGAGGGAAGAGTAGAGCCTCCAAGAACCTGAGCCCTAACTGGTTCATACTCAGCCTTCAAACCAACCAAAAATCCAGTCACATCTAGTTGCTCCCTTTGTTGTTGCTGAATAGATCTTCTTCATACTAGATTTTAACATCTGAATTTTATCTTGTCCGGAATAGAGCTTCTTGGTTGGTTTGAAGGAGATGATGAGCTTCTTCATACTGGTTCATACTCAGCCTTCAAACCAACCAAAAATCCAGTCACATCTAGTTGCTCCCTTTGTTGTTAAAATCAGATTTTAACATCTGAATCCAGTCACATCCAGTCACATCCAGTCACATCCAGTCACATCTTTTGGTTGGTCCGGAATAGATTTTAACATCTGATTTTAGGTTCCATACTATTCCACAACCAAGTTATAATTTGTGCATCTTCTTGTTCCCAATCACAATACCCTTGAGAATCAGCTGAGGGTTTTTCCTTTCACATATTGCACTTTCTTATTGGCTCTTAGACCTTCACTGACTTGGCCCATGGTACATAATTTTCACCATTCAACTTGATGGAAGTCATTTGTACATTCAAAAAATCAGGGGGAATCATAACACTGGACTTTTTATCACTGTTATGTCCTATTGCCATGGGTAAAAAAAAAAAAAACTTCTTCACTTCACAACACCACACTATACCACAACCAACCAACTACAACCAACTACACCACACATACCACCCACTTTTCTCAACAAGAAAGGCAAACAAAAGCTCTGAAACATGTGTTGTAACATGTTTCAGCACTGTTCTCACACCTATTACTCACTTCCACTAGTAAGAAAAAATCACTTCTTATACATACCTATTAATAGGACGACTACAACCAGTCCAGAAAACCACAACTGTGACCTTTCAGATCATCAAAACACCCCATACGAGCTGTTGCACACAAACTGATCACTGACACTCCCTCTTCAATACATTGACTAGAGGGTTTCTCTAAAACTCCACTAAAACCACACCTTCTACTGCAACTGGGGGCATGGATACCTCCCTAGGCAAGAAACAACAACTCCTTTTAAGTCTTTCTTCGATCCTCCAAGTATTCACCAAGAAATCTGAAACTCAATCTGCTGAGGGTGCTAAGAAGAGAAAGGAAAAAAAAAAAAACTAGGAAGAAAATCAAGGCTCTGATACCATGTTAGATATTCGACCAGACCTGATTTCCTTCCTGAAATAAAGGGAAAATAGAGAGGGAAAACAGAGAAAAAGGAGAGGAAGATAAGAGAAAGAGAAGAGAAGATGAAGAGATGGTTCGGCTGTTCTCAGAAGAGAGAAAATTCTCTCTCTCCAGCCAACCAGAATAATATGGCCTATGATTACTTTTTCTCTTAACCTTTTTCGTTCTTTAGTCTTTAATAAATTGATTAATATCTATTTATTACAGAAATAATATTTATATGTATATAGTACTAAAAAAGTAACAGAGTTTACACTTCATTTTATTCCCTATCCTAAACTAATGTCACTTTTCTTTTCAATATTTTGACAATTTTTTTTGATAAATAAGAGATAAAATTCATTAATAGAAAACTAATGCAGTTACAATCTTCCCGTGGAGAGGCACGAGCTGCATCCTCTCCTAACAGTAGGAAGACAGACAAGATAGAAAACAGATTCAGTCTACAATTGAGCCCAATACAAACTTCCCCTATTTACCCCTTGCTTTAAAAGACCATCAGCCATAGAGTTTGCTGATCTCCCCACCCATTGTATTCTCACTGTCAAGCTCCTTGTTAGGCAGTTGAATTTTTTAATTTCATTCTTAAAACACCACACTATAGAGTCTGGGTTTTGTAGCCATCCCACTACCACCTTGGAGTCCCCTTCTATTATCAACTGTTCCACACCTATCTGCACTGCTAGCTGTACTCCCTGGATAGCGGCAGCAAGTTCCGCCCCAGTAGAGTTGCCAACTCCTATGGATCCTGAGTAAATAAGAACCACATTCCCAGTCTCATTCCCCAGTACCCCTCCCATCCCTGACAGACCTGGATTACCAAGACTACTTCCATCGAAATTCAGCTTCAAGAAGCTTTCAGGAGGGGGTTCCCAAACCATACTTACTTTAGTCTTTATGGATGAACAATTAGCCACTGCTAACCAATTACTCCAAATATCATTAAAAGATAATTGATGGAATAGGTCCAGTGATTTTAGCCACAGGATCACCCTATTTAGAATGCAGTCCTTCATCTCTTCCAGGCTTCTCTCCTTCTCTTAGAAAATTCTGGTATTCCTTTCTTCCCACATGGACCAGATCACCCTATTTGGAAAATTTGAATATACATATATACATACATACATACATTATGTATGTCAAATAGTTTTAATGTAGAACTGATAAATTTATAATAAATCAATAAATAAACAATTTTTAGTGATAATGGTGCACTGCTACAAGCCTACAATACTAATATTACGTCTACATATACACATACATCATATTTTTGCATGTTTGTTGATTAAGTATTTGACTTTTAACCAATATAATAGTTTATGAATCCCCATTTTATCTTTTAGAAAAGAAATTCCAACAACTTCAATGATATTTCAGAAAGCTTGTCGGTATTCAGAATTTTGAATACTAAATGTTTAATTCATTAGTGATTTTCAAATATAAGCAATATGTCAGTAATGCAAGGGGAAAAGAAGATTCTAGTGTCTTTTGTATATCCCCAGAATCTTTACCAAATGTTAACAATATTGCAAACCATGAAAGCCATTCAGTTGTTTTTATTTACTGTCATTCCCACTCTATCCAACAGACTTAATTATCTATATTAATGACATAAGTTTAGTTTTGGATCTCTTGGGCCAAATGACATACAATAATAGGAAACTGAGATGTGGTTGATAAGTCCTCACTTCTGTTCTGCTTCCGGTGAGCTGGTTCGAAGGAACTCGTCGTCCTCCTGAAATGGATGTGAGGTTGAAGACGAGAGAAAAGAGAGAGAGAGAGAGAAATATCAGGGGAATTATTCACTGCTTTCATGCATTCGCTGATAGGCCTAATTAGTGCATGGCCAGCTACACATTGTAACCAACTCTGAGCGTCCTACATGATTCTTTAACAAACTACGATTACTTTTCAATACATGGACGTCGGGTATACACGAATTTAACGGGTGGTGCCATACGCGTGATGCGTGGTGTTCTGGGCTGAAACTTGGGCCTGCTGGGCCCGAGTTGCTCCATCTGGATTGACTTCTTCTTTGGACTTAACATTCCCGCCTTCTTCAAGAATGACCTTGTCCTCAAGGTCAAAGGTGGGAAACTGCTTCCGAAGTTGGTCATAATCCCCCCACGTGGCATCTTCTTGAGGCAGGCCATGCCACACAACCAAAGCCTGCTTATGGACCTTGCTGCCCTTTCGAACCCAACGTAAATCCTTAATTACCAGAGGTTCGAACATCAATGGAAGCCAAGCAAGGCTTCAGAAGGCTGACATGGAAGATGGGGTGCAACTTGCATTCTGTAGGTAAGTGGAGGCGGTAGGCAACAAGCCCAATTCGCTCTGCCACCTGAAATGGGCCAAAATATCTTGGAGATAGTTTCTGGGATGCCCTCCGAACCAGAGATGCCTGTCTATACGGTTGATGCCGTAGATAGATCCAATCCCCAACAGGGAATTCTAATTCTCGATGCTTCTTATCATAGGCTAACTTCATTCGTTGCTAGGCCTGCTGTAAGTGGAATTTGAGGAGCTTAAGTGTGTTGTCTCTTTCCTGTAATTGTGCCTCAACCTCAGCTACCAGAGAAGTGCCTAGCTCATAAGGCAAGATAGAAGGGGGTTCACATCCGTACAACACCTTGAAGGGAGTTGTTCCAGCTGAAATCTGGAACGTGGTATTATACCAATACTCGGCCCATGGCAGACACTGGGCCCATTGTTTGGATCTATCACCCACAAAATATCTTAGGTATGTTTCCAGGCAACGGTTGGCCACTTCTGATTGTCCATCCGTCTGAGGATGGCAACTGGTGGAATGCAACATCTGTAACCCTTGAGCTGTGAAATAGGCCTTCTAGAAAGTACTCATGAAGAGAAGGTCCCGATCTGTTAAAATAGACTGGAGTGTTCCATGGAGCTTGGCCACTTCCCGAATGTAAGCCTGGGGCACTATGGCTGCTGAGTAAGGTCAGGAGAGGCCTATAAAGTGAGCATATTAACTTAGTCGGTCCACCACCACCAACACCACCGATTTTCCTCAGAACGTGGGTAACCCAGTTACAAAGTCCATCGTGACTTCTTCCCACACTCTCTGGGATGGGTAGAGATTGCAATAACCAGGCCGGAGTCTGAGTGCTATATTTCTGCTGCTGGAAAGTAGTACATTGGGCTACAAACTCTTGTACCATTCGTTTCATACCCTTCCAATAATAGTGGGTTGCTAAGCGTTTGTAGGTGCAGAGAGCTTCGGAATGCCCTCCTTGGGTCGAGTTATGGAATAGCCAAAGTAACTCTTTTTTTTTTTTGATGAATAATAGCCGAAGTAACTATTTGGTGATACTTGGACTCTTCTGACACCATCATACGACCTTTGTAGAAGAGAATGTCATTCTGGATTGTGTACCCAGAAGCCTGTGCAGAATCCTCAAGGATTTGGGCCCAAATTTGGGTTAAATGGGGGTCATCATGGGCTTCCTATTTCAGTTGGACAGATAGAGGGTAATTCAGCCGTGACAAGCCCATTACGTGAAAGTAATCAGCTCTAGAGAGTGCATCCGCCACCGCATTAGAGGGCCCGGACTTGTATTCAATAGTAAAGTCAAACCCCATTAACTTGTAGGCCCACTTATGCTGGTCAGGGCCCAAAACTCATTGCTCCAGTAGGTGTTTGATGCAGCAGTGGTCTGTCCTAACAGTAAACCTTCGGCCCAGGAGATATGCTCTCCATTTCTGAACCGCCAGTGTGATGGCCATGAGCTCCTTCTAGTAAGTAGACTTAGCCTGAGCCTGAGAAGAGAGAGCCTTGCCGAAGTAGGCCAATGGTCGGCCCAACTGCATCAGAACTGCACCTATGCCTTTACCTGAGGCGTCAGCCTCCAGTATAAACTCCAGATTGAAATCAGGAAGGGCCAATGTAGGTGGGGTGGTTACAGCTTCCTTGAGTGCCTGAAAGGCTTCTTCAGCTTCTTGATCCCACTCGAAGGAGTGCTTCTTCAGCAACCATGTGAGAGGCGCGGCAAGGACCCCATACCCCTTTATGAACCGGCAGTAATAACCAATTAGCCCCAGGAACCCCTGAGAGCCCGTGGAGAGCTGGGCCGGCCCAAGTGATCATGCATTCTATCTTTTCTGGGTCTGTATATGCCTGTTCACCCGAGATGATGTGCCCCGAGTAACTGACCTAGGTCTGCCCAAATGAGCACTTTGAAGGTTTAGCGAACAATTGATGTTGGCGTAGTAGGCCTAACACACATTGCAAATGTTCCAAGTGGGAGGCCCAACTTTAGCTGTAAACAAGTATATCATCAAAGAAGACAAGCACAAATAGGCACAAATATGGTTTGAAAACTCCGTTCATGAGTCTCTGGAATGAGGAGGGTGCATTGGTTAACCCGAAGGGCATCACTAGGAATTCAAAATGCCCATCCGAGGTTCTGAATGCAGTCTTGTATACGTCCTACAGGCAGACCCAGAGCTGATGGTAGCCTGACCATAGGTCCATCTTGGAAAAGTATTTAGCTTGTCCCAACTCATCAAATAGTTCTTCAATCAGGGGTATTGGATATCTGTCCTTAACTGTGATGCGGTTCAAGGATCTATAGGCCACACAGAATCTCCAACTACCATCTTTCTTTCTTACCAAAATTACCGGGGACAAAAATGGGCTGCTGCTGGGCCGGATAAAACCTTTGTTTAACAGTTCCGTCACCACTCTCCACTTCCACTCTCTGATAATAGGGTAGCAGTAGGGTCTAATGTTGGCAAGTGGGGCTTTGGGTTGGATGGGAATCTGGTGGTCATGGGCTTGAGGGGGTGGCAATGAAGTAGGTTCTTGGAAAATGTTGGAGTAGGTCTGTAGTAATAGCTGGAGCTGTTGGGTTTGGCTTGGGGAAGGGCTAATGTTTCCTGAGAGTGGGGTGATAATGGGCCCAGTAGGCATTGAGCCCATGCTCACCAATAAGGGAATGAGTCATATTGACAGGTCTTGAGTATAACCTCCAAACTGTCAGCAGTTACGGGTTGGGTCTTAACCCCCTTTAATGTGTAGGAACTTCCCTCATAGGTGAATTGCATTGTCAAGTAAGCCCAATTACAAACCACAGGGCCCAGCAACTATAGCCATTGTATGCCCAAGACAACATCTGCCCCTGTGAATTCTAACGGGTGTAGGTCCACTTTAAAGTTGTAACCCTGAATCTTCAATTCAACTGATTTATACCTCCCATCACAAGTGATTTGGTGGCCATTGGCCACGTTGACTACAAATGGAGAGACGGATTCTATCATTAACCCGAGTTGCTTGGCTAGTCTGGGAGTAATGAAATTCAGAGAGCTCCCATTATCAATCAAGACAGCCACTCTCTTCCCTGATATCTACCCTTGGACCCGCATGGTTCTTGGGGCCTGGTAACCAGCCAGGGCTTGAAGGGAGATAACACAGTATTCTACCTCCGGCACCACCCCCATCTACTGAACCCCCGGGTCGCCAATTTATGTTTCAAAATCATCCTCTCCTACTTGTAGGAGATACACATGTTGGGCCTTGCATTTGTGACCCGAGACGAATTTTTCATCGCAATCATAGCAGAGACCTTTCTCCCTACGGGCCTGCATTTCTGTCTAGGATAGTTTCCGGTAAGGGAGGGCCAGTGCTCCAGTCCTCTTGTTAGGTGGAATTGGTAAGGGAACCGGTTTGAGGGTAGTCGTAGTTGGAGTCAGAAGAAGAGGACCAGGTTTTGACTCAATCTTGGGATAGGGTCCTTTATGGGTTAGGTCCGCTTGAGGCCCAATAGGCCTCCCTAGCTTCTTAAGCTGGTCCAATCTCTCCTCCTGGAGCTTAGCCAATCCCACCACTGCCATCAAGGTGGTCGGCTGCATGGTATTCACTTCTATTCAGATGTCTTCCCTGAAGCCTCCTATAAAACATCCCACCAAAGCGGCCTTCGGCCAGCCGTGAACTCAGGTGGCCAACCTTTCAAATTCGTTCTGGTACTCGCTCACTGTTCCCATCTGTCTCACCCAAGAGAGTGATTCATTGAAGTTTTCATAACCAGAAGGACCGAACCTCACACGTAAGGCTTCAGTCAGGTCTAACCAGGTGATCTGTGGGCGGGTCTTATGGTACCATTGGTACCACATAATAGCCTCACCATCCATGTGTATGGCGGCAATTGAAACCCTCTAGTCTGTTGGGGTCTCGTGGAATTCAAAGTAGCGTTTGGCCCGATAGATCCAAGGGACAGGATCATCACCTGAGTAAGAGGAAACTCGATTTTGGCAGCCTTGACTAGAAACGCTCCACCCCTCCTAGCACCGCTGCTGCTAGATCCTTCAACATCCGTGGGTCTCGATGCCAAGGACATCCATTTGAAATTTTGAACTAACCTACCAGAGCTGAGGAGGTCTCTTTGATTTCTCTCAACTCACTGGTGGTCTGCCGCACATCTCCTTCAATGTAGTCGGTCCTCTCTTCTGCAGACGAAGACCTAGTGGTTGGCATCGTAACTGGGCTTTGATACCAGTTGATCAGTCCTCGCTTCTATTCTGCTTTCGGTGAGCTGGTTCGAGGGAGCTCGCCCTCCTGAAATGGACGTGAGGTTGAAGACAAAGCAGTTATAAGCATTGCTGTCACTTGGATCTAGACACCATGGGCCATAGCATGATATTCAGCTTCAGCACTAGATCTAGACACCACATTTTGCTTTTTACTCGTCCATGTAACAAGGTTCCCTCCTACAAAGGTGCAATAGCCACTAGTAGACTTTCTGTCACTTTGGGACCCAACCCAATCTGCATCTGTATAAAATTCAACTTTTAAATGCTCGTGCTTTTGAAATAACAGGCCAGCACCAGGAAACTTCTTTTGATATCGAAGGATTCTCTCTGCTGCGTCAAGATGAGAGGACCTAGGAGCATGCATGAACTGACTAAGGACACCAACAGCATATGCAATGTCTGGGCGAGTCATAGAAAGGTATAACAGTCTCCCTACAAGCCTCTGAAACTGTTTCACATCCTTGAGAGGTTCACCTTGGTTGTCACCTAATTTATGGTTGGGGTCAATGGGAGAGTCAACTGGCTTCACCCCCATCTTCCCAGTGTCCTAAAGTATTTCCTTTGAGAAATGAAGATACCCCTCTTTGATCGAGCAACTTTAATTCCAAGGAAGTATCTGGCAGGTCCTAGATCCTTCACTTCAAACTGAGTGGCAAGAAAAACCTTCAACCTCTGAATTTCATCCTCCCAGTCACCAGTAACAATTATGTCATCCACATATACAATTAGGGCAGCAATTTTACCTTCTCCTCTTTTCACACACAGTGTGTGATTTGATTGACATTGTTTGTATCCTTTCTATTGAACTACAACATAGAATCTGCTAAACCAAGCTCTTGGTGATCGTTTCAGCCCGTATAAGGACTTCTTCAACTTGCACACTTTCTGTTCATTGCCTTGAGCCAGAAAACCAGGGGGTTGAATCATGTAAACTTCCTCTTCAAAGTCACCATTCAAGAATGCATTCTTGATGTCAAGCTGGTGTAGATCCCAATCCAGATTAACAGCAAAAGAGAAAAAAACTCTAATGGAATTCATCTTGGCAACAGGGGCAAAAGTTTCTGCATAATCAACTCCATACACTTGAGTAAACCCCTTTGCCACTATGCTTGACAGTGAACACCCATTTACATCCAACTGGAATCTTTCCCTTAGGAAGATCAACAAGTTCCCATGTGCCATTTTTATGAAGGGCATTAATTTCTTCCTTCATGGCATTTGTCCATTCAGGAACTAAAAGAGCTTTTGCCACATTCTTGGGGATAGGGACACTGTCAATAGAGGTAAGGAAAGCACGGAATGAGGGTGAAATGTTCTCATAGGAAACAAAGTTGGAAATTGGATGTTTAGTGGTGCACAATCTAACACCTTTCCTATGAGCAATAGGACGATCGAGGTCATTAGCAGCAGAAGAATCATTTTCAATAGAATTAGGAACATCATTTGGAGCCAAGTTACCTAAGTGAGTATGATCCTCCCCCAAGGAGTTTGGTGGCACTGGAGGTACAGCTTCCGAATTCTCCACAGCTCTTGAATTTGGTTGGCCTTTGCGACAACGAGAAAAAACACGAAAAAGGCGGAGGATCAAGAAGAAAAGGGAGTTTAACCAGTTTCTCCTCATGTCTACACTCCCCCTGAGGAGAAACAAGAAAAAAATGCTCATCTTCAAGGAAAGAAACATCCATGGAGACATAGAATTTCCGAGAAACAGGATCAAAACAACAATACCCCTTTTGAGTGAAAGAGTAACCAAGAAATATGCAAGGGATAGCACGAGAATCCAATTTCCCATGGGTGGGAAACAGATTTTGGACAAAACACCGACAACCAAATACACGAGGAGGAATAGAAAGAAGGGGAGCCTTAGGAAAGAGAAGCTGATGTGGAGCTTGTACTCTAACCAATGAGAGGGCATACGGTTTATAAGGTAAGTAGAACAAAGAATAGCTTCAAGCCAAAAACGTTTGAGGACATTCATATGAAGTAGTAAACCCTGAGCCACTTCAAGGAGATGTCAGTTCTTCTGTTCGGCACACCATTTTGTTGTGGTGTGCGGGCACAAGAGCTCTGTTGAAGTGAACCACGTGAAGCAAAGAACTCCGTGAGGTCACTATGAAAAAATTCTTTTGCATTGTCTGATTGAAAATTTTGAATTTCAGTTTGAAATTGAGTAAAGACCATCCGCCGGAAATCTTGAATGATTTTTGGTACTTCTTCCCTGGTTCACATCGGATATACCCAAGTATATCTAGAATAATCATTAATGAGGGTAATGAAATACTTGTAGCCACTCTCAGATGGTAAAGTAACAGGGCCTCATACATCAGAATGAACAATGTGAAGGAGATTCAGATTTACTACTTTTCTAAAGAAAATGAGTTCTACAATGTTTACTTAACTGACATGTTTGACAAGAAAAATCAAAAACAGACATTGACTTAAATAGATCTAGGAATACAACTTTCAAAGACTCAAAAGACAATGACCAAGACGATAATGCCATAAATAGACTTTACTCTTACAGGACTGACTCATAGACTCTGTAACATGAAGACCAACCTTATTCTCCAACATGTAAAGTCCATCAACCATACGTCCCCTACCAGTCGTCCTCCCCGAGGCCAGTGTTAGACAGTTTTGTATGCCCTTAGCTTCAATCCGGTTTGATGTACTTTTGATATTTAATGTAAATAAATAAAGTGCATGTTTGATTCATGTTGTTTGGTATAATTCTGTGTAAGACCCTGAAACTGGACACTTATAGAGACTCGTGTTAGTTTAGCCATTGGATAAGTCTGGGGAGATTTATCCTACCAAGGCTAATACTGGTGTGCCACCAAGTGTTGGGATGGCCTGTCTCGACCACCAGGGTAAGACCCAAGGCACATGCAATATGGAATTACTCGAATCCTTGAACCAGACCAGATTTCCAGTATTGCCCTGGACCTTAGAGACAGATGGGCAAAACTGGAAAGTTACACCTGACCCCTAGACTCGATTATGACACTTCACTAGGTGTCGGATCGGGTTGTCTTTGATATGCCAATCAGTGAGATCCTAAGCGGCGATCAAAACCTGGGTATGTTGGGACAGTCTGAGAATTCATATGAGTGGGTGATCATAATGACAAGATCAACCCCTTTGTCGAACAAAGGTAATGATCGGGAATGCACTCTCTCTGATGGAAACCAAATTGCCGGCAATTGATTTCAATCTTTGGAATTTTGTTTTGCAAAATTAATATATACATATATATATATATATATATATATATATATATATATTTGTACGGTTTCTGTTTGCAAATGGATGCTGAGAGGTTAAGTGTAAGACCATTTAGGATAATACCTGATGGGCTAATCTTGCACCTGCCCACAGTCCATGGGTTTTTATAAGATGGCTTGGCCCAGGGACCACTTAATGTAAGTGTTGGGCCCATAGGGTCCATGTGATGGGCTTAGGGGTTCACTGAGCTTTTCAGTGAATTCGGCTGGGCCTTGTAATAAAGGCTGGACCAAACCCATGTGGCTGGTGTGTAGATCAATGCTTGGGTCCCATGCCATACAAAGAAGCACAATTGGGCAGTAGATTGGAAACTAGTTAAGCACTAAACACTTAATGGGCCAAAAGCCCATTTCGAGCTGGGCTGATATGATCACCCATCTATGGGGCGGATCTGAGATTAATGTTAGCAAAAGGATTGGGCCTTTAACCTTATCCACTCTGGGAGACCAAATTCAAATCAGATTTGAATCTGGTAACCTCCTGATAAGATCACGAGTAAGCTAACTTAATCTGCAGATAGGATTAAGATAATCCCCTATCCAAATACTGATTTGGATTGGGATAACTCCTAATCTAAGAGGTTTCTTAATCAAGAAGAAAAGAGGAGAAACCCTAAGAGAGAAAATAGACTTTCGAACTAAGGGTTCAAGCAAGAAAGCATCCTGCGAATTGAGATAGGATCTCATACACACTCCAAAGAGAAGATAAGCAATTCAGCCATCTTCATCCCAGGAGTTCTCCTCCAGCCGCCGCCATTCCTTCTGGCAAGATTTGATCTTTGCAGGAGAAAGAAATCAAGAAATCAATTCTTGACATCAGTCTTGTAGAAAAGACTGAAAGAGATTTGGTGCTCAGAGTTTCCAGAGGATTCTTGAGAAGGATCCAGTGTGTAGGACGCACTCTGCTGGTTTCGTTCCACATACAGTTGTGTCATGTTCAGCAGGAGTGGATCTTGGTGTCCTCAGTGGGCGTGAACACCAACTTTGGGAGATACTGCTTCTTTGGGTCAGGTATAATTCCTCCATTTCCTTTTGGTCCAGATCTGGTTTGATTATGGTTCAAGTAGAATCATTGAATATTGTATTCAAATTTAGGGAATATGATTCCCAATTGGAAGAAGGTAGGAAAATTTTTGAAATTCGCCCACCCATTCCGCAATCTTTTTGGCGTCCATTTGATGGATCCTACCATTCTTTCAGCTAAATCCTGAATCACACAATGAGAAGGAAAAAAAAAGTCACTGAGCAATTCAAGGAATTAGTAACACTACTAACAGAGAACAAATTAATGGAAAATTTTGGAACATGAAGGACGTCAGAAAGGGTAAGACCAAGAGGAAGAGAGAGGGTTCATTGACCAGCTATGGAAGTGTATGATCCATCGGCTAGTCTCACCTTGTCTCTTCCAAAAAGAAGGTGACGGGTTTGAAAGTAAGAGGACGTACCAGTCGTGTGTTTTGATGCTCCAGAATTAATGATCCATGGAGAGTCATGGGTATGAGAAGCAACATGGAAAGTTGTGACAGGGTTACCTGACGTAGATGCAAATGAGGTTGAGGGAGGAGCATCCATCTGACGAATTGCTCTACCATAGAGCTCTAAATGGTCACAGAAGGAATTCATAATATCCTCCCTCGGGTCAGATCCAATGAGATGTGTCTGAGTCACAGTAGAAATGGGGGGCTGATTCTCCCGAGTAACCATGTTGGCCTTGTGGTGTTTCTTTGTACCTTGCTGTTCGGACCTCTTATTCACATCTGAACCTTGCTTCTTAGTCAGATCTTGAGCCCATTTTGGTTTCCCATGAAAATCCCAACAGGTATCTTTGGTGTGTCTAGGTTTCTGGCAATGAGTGCACTGCAATTTGTCTTTATCTTCAGTTTTTTTCTAGAGATCTCCTTTCCTGGAAGAAGATCCCACACTAGTAGAGACACCCCCTTTTGCTACCAACACAACTATATCCCCACCAAGGTTGTTCATCAGATTTCTTCTGCTCTCTTCAAATTGTACAAGAGCATAGACTTCTTGAACTGATGGGAGATCCTTAGAGCTGAGAATCTGTACTCTAATAGATTCATACATAGGATTCAGACCATGTAAGAAGGCAAACACCCTTTGCTCGGAGACAAGTTTCTTGTACATTTTGGCATCCTCATCACACTTCCAATCCATACTCGGGTAATGGTCCAACTCCTTCCAGGCAGAGGTCAAGTCAGAGTAATATATTGATAAACATCTCTCCCCTTGTCTACAAGTAGATGATGTTGATAAATCTTGGCATAGTGTCGCAATTCTGAATATGTAGATTTTGCTTATTCCCATATTTCATTTGCAGTTTCAGCCCACATGAAATTCTTCCTTATTTCAGGTTGCATGGAAACCAACAGCCAAGACATAACCATACTGTTCTCCTGATTCTATCTATCATATTCAGCATTCCCAGATGATGGTTCTTTGATTCTCCCATTAATATAGCCTATCTTCCCCCTTGCAGTGATGTATAACTTGATCCCTCTTGACCACTCTAGGTAATTTAAACCATCAAGAGGGACAACAGCCATAGCAAAGGATAGGTCACCCCCACCCATTCCATTTAACATTGAGGAAACTCCTTCAGATGTGGCTGAATCTTTACTACTCATGATTTCGGGTTTAAGAAAAAAACAGCAACCAAAGGGGTACTGCCGTACAAAGCTATTTCAGAAACAGGTCCTGGCCTACGGTTTCACTGGGAGCAAAGACTGAACACTGTTGTTGCAGTACTGGAACAGGTCTGTATGACCTACGGTCTTGTAGGAATCCAAAAAACAACACTGCAGTTGCAATACATAACCAGGTCTGTATGACCTACAATTGTACAGAGGTCATATGACCCCCCAACAGAATGGAAAATACAGGGTGAAGTTCACCACACTCCTAATCGGCAAACCTGGTAGCCGAACAGTCGATGACTGAGATCAATACAACATCTGCTTCAGGGCATCAACAGTCCATCAAAGGGGTAAGGAAATACAAAAAATATTCAGTTGAATACATCTGCTTTGTTAAAGAAATACAGTCCATCAACAGTCCATCAATCGGTTGAACAGTCAATCAGTAGGGCAGCCGAATAGTAGATGAACAGTACCACTTTTAACTTCAGATGATAGCCTCTCTGTAAACCAGAACTCCCTCTACAAACCTCAGATGATAGACTCTCTACAGTCGAACAGACAATGAATACAACTTCTAGGCTGGAAGATGAAAAGTCTCTATAACTTCTGGGTCAAACTGAATACAACAGATTAGCAGTTCAATGGATACAACTCTAGGAGATGAAAAGTCTCTATAACTTCTGGGTCAAACTGAATACAACTGATTAGCAGTTCAATGGATACAGCTCTGGGAGATGAAGAGACTATCTGCTCGACATTGAACAACAAGTTTGCTTGACACCACCCTTCAGGCTTGGACGACTTGCTCTGATACCATGTTGAGCAAGAGCAAGAGAAGAGAAGAGAAGAGAGGAGAGGAGAGAAGGAGAGAGGAAGAGAGGAGAGGAGAGTCGAGAGGACTGAAAGCCCCTACAGAACACTGTAGGCGAGTGCATAAGTTATTATTTATACTAGTCTAGTCGTACAACATAAAGGAGAAAATTACAACTGTACCCTTGCGGTACTAAACCTGGGTACAACAACATCTGTCAACAATAACTTCCTTTAGCAACTCCCATAAAAGACCCACACAATGCAGTTTAGTGGAATATAAAGAATAAAAAGATTAAAAACTGCACCACAGATAAAATCAAAGCATATTAAAAGAAGCTAAAGGAATTTATCCAAACCGTGCATACCTCTAGACAGGATCTTATCCAGTGGCTAGAAACAATGGTAGACTCAGAACTATCATCATGCCTCTGCATCAAACCATGACATTCAATGGAAAAATGCACTTTTTTCTTAACCCGGTCATCAACTATTACTCCTCCCCCTTGGTTAATCCATTCAATGATTTCAGCTCTCTGTCCAAAAAGAAAAAGAAAAGAACACATAAAAATTGGCTCACGAAATAAGACAAAGGAAGTAGTAGCCATAAGAAAAATGGCATCATAAAAATAATGACAAAAAAGGGATGAAAATGTCTAGAACATTTCTACAGAAGTTTGCTTAAAATTGGCATGCTCCAAATTCTAATTACCAGTTGATGATGACAT
The DNA here is from genome assembly GCF_056320005.1 of Nelumbo lutea. Lineage (NCBI taxonomy): Eukaryota > Viridiplantae > Streptophyta > Magnoliopsida > Proteales > Nelumbonaceae > Nelumbo > Nelumbo lutea. The sequence goes on along the minus strand of NC_142684.1, from coordinate 21,311,524 downwards.
GAAGACGACTCAAGGTCAAGAGAGCAGATAATGTAGCTTCTATACAGTTGAGATTGATCTGTCTTGTTTCTAGAGTATTTAGTAATGAAGCATAAGTAATAAAGAGAGATGATGAATCAAGTATCTGTTTAATGAACCTTAATAATGATATGCCATTAAAAACGAAGTCTGAGTAGATAAATATGTCTTACCAGTATAATTATTATCAATAAATGTTAATAAGAGAAATATGTTAAACTACTACCCTTCAAAAATTGAAAGTGATCAATGGCTTTTTCTTGGTTGGAAAACCTTGCCTGATACAATTAATAATATTGGTCATATAACCATTGACAAGAAATGTGGCAACAACAAGTTGGAAAATTTTTTTATCCCTTTCGGGACCTTGATTGTTTCTAGGGCTTATAAGGTGAAGAACAAAGAGATGGAAAAATGATAGAAAAAAGGAGTAATTGAGTATATGTTACATGACCCCAAGTCCCTAATCATCATAAATTGATTTTTTTATAACAACTCAATAGATGATAGTTCCATTACATTTATGACAACTACCAATCAATATATACACCCATTACCTTCCATATATGCGAAGCTACCATAAATAGTTATGATTCACAATTACAGTATTGATAATATGAACACATAAACATACTATTACATTATATACCACCATGCATAGTATGATAGTAATAAAAATATTATTGTGCTATTGTATCTCATTAATATTATGCCATAGATAATAGTGAATATTCAAGGTTGGACTGGTTCCCACCTTATGTACAAACTGAGTCCATGAGATTTTTATAGCCCAGCCTATCTGGTGGTAAATTGAAGAAAAGGGCATGGAGCCTTACCCGATCTTTTGGAAAAGAATTTGAAAAGCAAAATAGTCGACCCTGGAATATAGTTGATGTTCTTCCATTCTTAGCGGCCAATGTGGTAGAATCATGTTGCAATTTCTGTTGACCCTTTCCCTCATCTTTTACAGCATAAATCACACTTTTCTGTTCAGCTTCCTGGACTACTTCCAAAGAAGAGTCATGTTTTAGCTCTGTTTCTAGTGTTATTCCTTTTTCCAACTTCCCAGCTTCAAAGTTCACATCCCCAAATACTTGACCACCAGTTGACATGCTGGAAACATTTTTCCCTTGCTTCAAACCAGAAGTGCCTATAACCGCTACTTTGTTAGAGCATATAGAATCTATGCCATCAGGGAACTCAGTTAGTAAAGAAATATCAAGGAAAAAAGTTGATAGGCTTCTAGGTCAAAAATTACCAGACTAATTGCAGGTTAAACTAATATAAAAAGGTGCTTAAACCAGTGTTTTAAAAGTGCAAGGCGCAAAAAAGGCACAAGGGCCGATTTGCGCCTGAGGCGTGCGCCTTTTTAAGAAAGGCGCAAAAAAGCTAAAAATTTCAAAAAAAAATAAAAAAAAATGCCAAAAAAATTTTAAATATGCAAAAAATTCAAAAAATATTAAACATAATGTTAATAAAAAATATAAACTTAAAATTTAAAATAAATGTTTTAAAAAACCTATTATCTAAAATTAAAATACATAAACATAACACGTAAAGCGTATTCAAATGAAAATTTAAAAATAAAAGCAAACATATAAAGCATTTTCAAGCATGTAAAACCCACAATCTCTTTTTCTCCTTAATTGCATTGCTTCAAGTAGCTAATGTGATGTAAAACATATTGCATTCTTGATTCTATGAGTCACCTTTGTACCATGCCCCTCGAGGCAAGCCTGAACAAGTCTATGTTAGGGTCTGAAATTCTTATTTCTCACATAAAAAATAATGATTTTATAACTTTCATTGCCTGTTAAGAAGATATTTTATTGCAATGAATGAATGAACATTAGCAAATAGGGGGTTCTCGGAGCTTTGGTGAGCGAGCGAAGCAAACGAACCGGAGCGGAGTAGACCCAGCCATTAGACTCAAAAAAAAAAAAGCAAAAAGCTCAAAATTTTAAAAAGGCGCATCAGACGCACACCTAGGTGCACTACGTGTGCACCTTTTGAAAGAGGTGCGCCTAGGACATGGGCGAGGCGCATACCCCAAAATGCGCCTCGCCCGTGCGCCTAGGCACGCCTTTTAAATCACTGGCTTAAACTATGAACATCAATGAGAAAAAATAGGTCAAAACCACACAGCCTTTTAAAGTAAGTGTTCCACATTAATTTATCAAAAAAAAAAAGTGTTCCACATTACCTTTTGGAAGTATTAAATCATAAGCAGCATGCCTCTGGGACACAGGAACTTCTTTTCTTTCTCGATCACAATCTTCTAGCCAGGCAGTTCTAACCGCATAAATGACGCCCAAAGCTGCAAGGCGCCTCACTTCCTTCTTTTCACTGAGGAAAGAGAAGAAGCTAAGCACAAGAAACAAGAAAAGTAGTTCCTAGTCTTCCTATACCAGATTTGAGCTACTTGAATGTGCTTCTGCATTTCTCAGAAATAGTTAAATAAAAACATGACGACCTCAAGTCGCCCAATACAAGAGAGACACCTACATAAGTCTATAGCATTAAAAAGAAATTCATTTGAATAAGTATGTGACTTGAGAAAATTAAAAAAATAAAAAAAAATAGAAAGTTAGCCAGTTGGAGCATTCTCTAAAGGAATATGATATGGTACTGAGAGAATAAGTCAGTTTATTATTTCTACATCATATTTGATAATATTCAAATATATTTTGCCACTGTTTATTTGAGATACTAGAACCAACTTGTTCATTCCAAAGCATTCCACTTATTTATCTATATGTGATCCAGGGGCCAAAGAGACAAATATGGGATTTTCTGAAATTTTTATGTATTTTTAGATAGTAATGACACATTTTGTTATTTTATAACATTTCTCTGGAAGCATCTAGCTACAGTTTGTTTATGTCCTGTGTAGTCCTCAGATACTCAGTGCAGCCCAAGACTCGGAAGAAGCACCCATGATTGGAAAGCTGAAGAGCTGCTGCCACTTATGGGTGAGATAAACTAGGTGAGTTTGCAAGTGCAATCACAGGATAGAAGGTGGTGGTCAGCTGATAACTCTGGACAGTTCTCCATTAAATCTTTCTATAAGGTGTTGTCTGCACAACATGAAGAAAACATCCTTGAAAATGGATATGGAGTGTGGATGTCCCATCTAAAGTTTCCTTTTCTTATGGACAGCAATATTCTAACTATTAACCATTTGCTGTGAAAAGGTTTGGTGCTGGATAACCATTGCTGCTCAGGTGGATTGGAGGAAGAATCTGTACATCATTTGCAAATCTAATTCATTGCAGTGAGTCTTATATACAATCTGGACTCATTTTCTGAAGCTTTTTGGAACTCAGTGGGTAATACCGAAGAATTTAGAGTTCTCAGTGATTGAAAGACCTATCAACTATCTGAAACCAAGAAACCCTTACCTTATGGCTATGTTTGGTTTTAAGGAAAATGTACGGAAAGGAAGGGAAATGTACGGAAACCTATACAAGATTTGTAAAGGTTTCCCTACCTTTCCCTATTTTTTCCTTCAAACTAAACATAGCCTAAGTAATTCAATGACCCTCAAACACTATTCTATCGATCGATACTTCCTAAGCTCCAGACCTCATCCTACATCAATTTGGTATAAAAGCAATTGGTCCAACATCAAATGTGCATGCTAATACTGAGATTCTAATCTAACTCTTTTGAATATATTAGACTTTCTCATAAAAAAAAGGAACATCTTTCATTGGGAACTGTTTGAAAAAATAAAAGATCCTGAACATAGAATATGATTTTAGATCAGGTAGACTTACTTCTCCGTAGGTGTTCCCACAATTATGTGTGTCAACTTTTCATTTAAGGACATATGTCGAGAGCCCCCACCTCTACGCACCATATTCACAAGTTTACGCATTTCATCTGGCTGGAATCCAACAAATGATATTCTGCAATCTGACAAGTACAAATCATCACCTTCAGTTTGAGAGTCATCGGCAATACAACCATCAAACTTTCTTTCATTATCAGGTTGCAAGCAAGGTTTTACACTCTCCTCCTCTTTGCTAAAGATAGTAGCATCAGAAAATGATGAAGACATGTTCTGGGAGAAGCTCATTTCTAAATTAAGATCTCCAGTCACAGAAGACTTGACAGACTGCAAATTTGTATCTGCAATAACTGAAGATGGGAAAGGTTGAAAACTTCTGTCACCCTTCTCTTGGATGTTCTTCCCCTTTAAACCAACTCTCACAGTATTGCTCGAAGAAACAGTTCCCTGAACAGCATAGGACTCCTCATCGAGGCATGCTATCATAAAAAATGAGAAAAATCTTTTGTCAAACAATATATTTAAGACCTTATAACAAGATAAAACAGAAAATGTGTTACAAACCCAACAAGAACCAGATATTAACACATAGTGCATGCCAACAAATCCAGACGTTACCTCTTCTAGCAACCGATTGAACAACCCATTTCTTGGTTACAATATGAATGCAACCCCATTTTCGTGCAACCATGTATTTGTCACCTTCAGGAGCTTATGGAATGTCAAGGACAAATCTTTCTGTAACTAAGTAACCACTAAGAAATCTCAAGTTCAAAATGTAACAAAAAGTTCCCAGAACAATGTTATAAACAATTCATCACAGGAGAAAGAAAAATGCGTCCTATCAAATGGGAACAAGGAAGCCACCCTAGGAGGTCCACTAATTACTAATGATATAAAGGTTCTTCACTCAAGCATGCACATATAAAACCCAATGATCCTGGACCTCTTACCACTTATTGACTTCATAGTATTCCAAAAGTGGAGAATTCATAGCCCTCCAAGATATTTGAGCAGCTAAAGGTTCATCAATAGAAACACAATAGCTTACCAGGAGTGCAGAATCAGCCTATCAGGTTGTTTTTCATGCTTCCATAAAATTGAAGCTGATATAATCCCTCCTCTTGTTGTCTTAGTTCATAAAACGATAGAATATAGAGATGTTTGGCATTAAAAGCAAAAAACAACTTCCTGTTGAATCTAACAATGTCACACATATATAGTTACTGTGAAATGGGTTTGCCATTTCACATACCATCCTTACAGATTTTATTTGATTCAGGGCTTTCTGGAAAATATGTTTCAGGAATCAGTGTAAAGAAGATAAACTAAGAAACTTCAAATTTAGTCTAAGTGTCAATGTCATCCCAGTAGGATTACAGCATGATCATCCACATAAAAAAGCCTACTCCTGCAAAGCCTAGTTTCTTGATCCTTAGCTAGAAAGTGGAAAGGAAGAATGCCAATCTTAATAATTCAAGGAACTACTATGTGGCATGTTCACAAACCACTTAATTGACCATCTTTGGTGTATCACCTAATGCCATGTCAGAACTTTGCAAATTGCAACAGTGCAGGTTGGATACCCCAGAAAATTTTGAAACATAAATGTACAAGGCACACACACAAAAGTGAAGTGATAAATAAAACATTTCTTAAGACCAAAAGTCAAAACACCTATTTCTAAGGAATAGGCATAAGTTTTAGTTGTTGCAAAGGATATATCAGCAACTAAATGTGTACAATTTCTGGTTAGATCAGGAGAATATTTCCCACCATTCTGCAATATAAGCTTTTCAATCTCCTTCCGCTCATCTGAGTGAAATGAGCACCTTAGTACCCTTATATAAAAAAATAGCTCAACATAAACAGCATTAAGAGAAAGCTAATATCACAGTTTAGTTAAAGAATATTTGACTTCATATGTCAACCTGGTGGGATTCTGGTAGCACTAATGGTCAACCCAGAAAAAGGAGGAACCCTATAGGGATCCTGAGGCACAACACGGTGCTCACTCCAGCATTGATACAACCAATTAATGGTGACAATTGGTTTCTTTAGAATGCTTGAAGCCCACTGCAAAAGAAAGAAACTTGAAATGAATCAGTAATAATATCTCATTGAAGTTGGTTAGAAAAGAACAGACAGAAAATTTTGAACTAGCTGCATGGCAGCTATAGCTACTAAGATAAATAGACATCAATCATCAAAAAATTAAAAGATTGCAGATTAAACCTAAATCCAGTAAAGATACAAGGCAATAAAATTTACAGACACCAGAGAAGATAAAAATCAATGGCAGCTGCATCAATGGATACAGTGGAACTAGAAATAATTATCAATTTGAGCTCCATCCCACAGAATTGACAAATCAATATAAGTTACTCTAACATTCAGTGTGCAAAATATATTTTTATGACACATAAAATCCTAGAAAGCTTACAAAAGAATAAGTCTGACGCCTCTAACAATCTATACACCCATAACAACAGCGCAATCCAATATTTGCTTTCTAGTTGAAAAATGGTCTCTTGCTCATCATGAATTCAAGGATGTGTCATGAGAAGATTTTTGAGAGCAGGTTGTAATCTTCCTTTGGCTTAGTTTTGTGAGACAGGTGCTTAGGGATGACCACTTCTTCCCTGGGCCCACACTGCATTGCCTGCCCCAGCCCAGGCAGCTGGCCCCACCCATAAGTTTAGTATAGTAGTATAGTATAGTATAGTATATGTATATGTATATGTATATATGTATAAATAGTAAAAAATTAAATACATTTTCTGTATTCTAAATATAACTTTGGTTTAAATTTTAATTTAAAAATATAGCTTCATTAATTTATTCAAGCATGCCTGGATGTCCGGCCCTGCACATACATCTATTATCCAAGGTTCAAAGTATTCATACGATACGAGTTTCGGTCGTATCGCATCGGTACTTAGAAACGGCCGATACATACTTTTTTTTTTTAGTTTTTTTTTCAAAGTTTAGTTTTTTGGGAAGCTTATAAGATATTTTTATTATTAAAAAAAATTGGGGGTCCGAAACCCCTGGAAACAGGTGTTTCGGATCATATATTTTTCAAAAAATACGATACAATACGCCCCGTATCGGGCATATCGTATCGGTACTTTGAACCATGGTATTATCAGGCCCAGTGTGAGTTGGGCCAGACCGGGGCAGCCCAAAATGCTCTTATTACCCTGTAAAATCCCAACCCGGTCCATGGTCATCCCTACAGGTGCTTGTAATTGTGTTTACAACTTTCCATGATATATGCACCTCACTAATTGTGTTCACGACTTTCTATATTATCACTGTGATCTCATGCTTCCTAGCTCAACATTTTTCTATGCACCATTATGATTTCCTACTGTAGAAATACCTAGAGAAAAATTCTCCACATGCTATAACCCAATAAACAACTTTGATTCCAATTAACTCAGTAAGTATTTCTACATTAGTTTCTATTTTTTTTTCAAACAATCTTGCATTTCTCTCTCCCCAAATAAGTCACAGAACTGGAGGGATGTACTAATTGAAGGGGATTGTAAGGTGGTCGTTACTTGGCTAAATTCTGAAGAGGACCCCCCTTGGAGGTTCAGATTTTGTTAGGGAAGCACTTTTCCTGGGCAGAAGTTTGAATTGCTTGTTCAAGTGGACTACCAGATCTGCTAATTCCCTAGATGATTCTTTGACCAGAGCAGAAGTATCTAGACAAGGTTGTGACTGGGGCATGCCAGGTCCTGGGCTCTGTTGTAACAGGGGTGTCTATAAGTGTATTTTATTGTGTGTCAGCATTTGCTGTTTTGTGCTTGTTCCTGATGCCTTCTTGGGCACTTCAGGTCTACCATTTCATTAATAAAATATGTTAATTTTTATCAACAAAATGGTTTCCTACTTCCAATCCCATTGTAATTCCATGCTTAAACCTTCTGACTTTGTTCACTAAGCTGCATCACATGACACTGGAAATCAATTAAATCAGCATGCCTACCTTAGTGAGCATCAACTAGTAGTGAAGCCATACACAAAATATAAAGGGCCAAGATTATGGAAATTAAAGCAAGACATTTTAACAATCTAACTCCCACCTAATAAAACAAACCAACTTTTACCTAATAATCAAACTGACAAACTAAACTGCCGGCTGGAGACAGATCCTTTTTTTTATCAGTAGAAGAGTAATTTTATTAATCAAACTTGAAGGTTACAAAAGGGTGGGTGTAAGATACATCCGAACAGTACAGAAGTCTATAAATTTGCCCAAAACAAGTGTTGTCTGAAAGCAAAATCCCCTTGCTTTGCTAGAGTGTCTGCCATTCCATTTGCTGTTCTTCTCACCCATTTGAATGAAACATTTAACTCCCTTATTAAACTCTCAATCTCCCTGAATTTGTACCGGAAAACTCAAGGGATTTGAGTACTGCATCTTGTCCAAGAAATGACTACCCCAGAGTCCCCTTCCACTTCTAAATTTTGGACCCCAAGTTGTTTGGCCAGTTTTAGTCCCTGCAATAAGCTTCCCATTTCTGATGTCAATGCATCCCCCCTCCAATGGTCCTGAATACAATGCACAACTCTTCCTTCTGAATTCCTGAAAACACCCCCTACTCCAGCCAATCTGCTGGTTGGAGACAGATTGAGAGCATCTTAGGATAGTATGTTTGCTCTTAATGTACAAAAATGAGAAACTCCATTTACAAAGAACCAAAACCCACATTGAAAATTCTAAAAAACCATAAAGGAAAAGAATGACAAAGACCACAAAGTGGCATTAAAAGAAACTCCGCTAAACATGGAAAATACCATTTCTGACATCAAATTAATCTTACTATCCATTTGGAAAGGCTTTCGCAGCATGACTTTTTTAGATTTCACACTTTTCAAGGCACAAGAAATTGATAAGCGATCACAGGGCCACTTACCCAACTGTCTGCTCAAGCCAAAATAATACAGATTGAGTGAAGAAACAAGCAAGTTGTCTGTGTTTTCATTTTAAAAATTTTAATGAAAGAAGTTAAGAAATACACTTGCAGTAATTCAGAAAATACAGGAAAAGAAAAAAAGGAAGAGAAAGAAGAAGAAAGAGGATTCAGCAGTAGGTTGTGGAAGAAGAAGAGAAGGGAAGAGAGAAAAGAAGTGTTTGAACCTCTCTCTCTCTCTAGCCCCCTTGATCTCTTTTATTAACTTAATTCTAAAATTAAGTACAATTACCTGAATGCCCTTAATGGGGTGACCAGCACTAAAGAAATAATTAAAGAAAACAAAAAAAAGCCCATAACCAACAAACATAAACTTAAAACACTACTTCAAAGAAATAAAAAACACTAAGGCCCATTCAGCCCATTCTCACTACAAAAGAAAATACCCATTTTACTCTTCCTTTTCATTCAATTTTATTTTTTTAATTGCCCTTATCATTTTATTTTTTTAATTGCCCTTATCATCTTTCTTAATGACAAAAGTACCCAAATGAAACACAAAAGGCCTAATTAATTTCCTTTAGCTGCTACTGTTAAGCAGCTATACTTGAGCTTAAGCCTGCTTAAGCCCTCCTAAACAGGCCCTTAGGCTCAGTTTAGAAGGAGTACAAATACAAATATGCATAGTACAAATACATAAAAACAATACAAAATACAAGGTTTTGCAATCTACACATTTGTATTTGAACTCCTTCCAAACTGAGCCTTAATAAAAATGGAAAAGGAGAAACTGAGGAAGATATTAAACTTGCATGAAGAATCTAAAGAAAAAGCTAGTATCATTTCCAACTGTCTAAGTATGAATATAGAAACAACCAACAAAACATTGAAAGAAACATCAGTTCATCCACATAAAGTGCAGCACTATGATAATAATTAATTTTTGTATAAGATGGAATGTTAGGATAACTTTGTCTTTGTCATGATATCTGCTTGATACAAGCATTATCCATAGTTCCATACATTTCAGTTTATATAAAAAGATTGTTCAATTTCTTACCAAAAAAAAAGTTTATATAGAGAGACAGAAAGACACTCAAACATGCAAACATACATGCACACACTTAAAGACATGTAAAAGGCCAAAAACAATTAACTTTGTTATGGAAGATTGCCACGAATAAAAGAAAATATAGCAAAAGATTAGGCTTATAGAGAGTAAGAAAGAAGTTATACTACACATATTGTTAGGTGATTGCATCTACCTTGTACTTTGCAGCCAAAACATTCTTTACAATAACAAAGCTAATATCCAACACTGCCCTAGTATGCAACACCCCACCCATTGCTGTTACTAGCTTTTCGATCTTCACCTGCAAAACATATAGAAGTGCATATATTATCATGAAAGTGATGTGGAGAGCTACTAGACCTGTAATCTTATGGTAAATATGGGAACAGAGGAATAAAGGCTGTTTAAAGAGCAATATAGAACATTTTTTATAGGTAAAAAGAATTTTATTATCAACAAGGAATGTTAAGAACCCAGGGAGAAGTGTGTTCACCTCATCCTAGATCAATTAAGGTAAAACAGAAAAAAAAAAACAAATTACAATTGGGCCCAGAATAAGTGATCCCGAACAACCCCCTGCTTGGCTAGCGAGACAGCCATTCCATTGGAAAATCTCCTTTGCCATTGATACTCCACTGAAACCCCAGTGACAAGCCATTTAACCTTCTTGAGCTCATTCCTAAATTGCCAAGTAACAGTCTCCAGATGTTGTAGCCACCCCACTACTATCTTTTTTTTTTTTTATAAATGCCAGCCCACTACTATCTTGGAATCTCCTTCCACAATTAATCTGTTGAAATTCAGCTCCATTGCTGTAAACCTTGGACAACTGCTAACAGGTCAGCCCTTGTTGAGTCTCCCACTCCTGCTGGTCCAGAAAAACAGAGCTACAACATGTCCATCTTTGTTCCTAACGCCCCCCCCCCTCACAGAGGGGGCCAGGGTTTCCACAACTTCTCCCATCAAAATTAAGCTTTAGAGACTCGTTCACAGGAGGACTCCAAGACACAACAGTCCTCCTCCTTCTAGAACTAGCAGCCACCTCACCCCATTTCCTCCACAGGTCATCAAAAGAAAATTGAGAAATATAGAACATTGGAAGCTATAATTGAAAACATCACTTTGAAGGTAAGTTAAAGACTATGATCCAAGAAAGTGGGTTCCTCCAAGCAAATATAGGATAAAAATGAAGTCTGATGGCAGTTTATTTGGGAATCCAGGACCCCCGGGCATTGGAGAAGTATTTAGGAATGGACATGGATCAAGTGGCCCTATTTTCAGGTCCAAGAGACGCACCTAAAACAGAAATCTCTGCATTGTTGCAAGGTCTACAACTAGCCAAGCAGTTGAACCTTAGGCAAGAGGAGCTATGAGAGAAATTAGGCAATTAGCATGGGAGGTAGAGGCCACTTGTGAGCTTCTTTGTATGCTTGATGTGATCAGGGGTGGCTCCGTGAGAGCCAAAAGCTGTAAAATTTTCTGTATATATTTATTTAGAATTAATAAAAGCTATTATAGTTACTGATAAAAAAATCTTCATGAAAGTGAAAGAAATTAAAACAAAAAAGAATTTGGGTGATAGTAATAAAACAAAACTGAGATGGAGGGGATTCATGCTAAGGTTATTATTCCAAAATTTCATGCCTTTTCAGCATAACATCAAGCAAAAGATTAGTTATGGAGACATGTGATTATTTAATTTACTTTACTCTTTACTCTGAAAAAGTCAGTTTCATTCACTTTTTAGAGGTATTTTAGTCGCTTTGTGTGTTACCAATTTAACTCAATTGAGTGAATGAAACTGACTACTAGGATTTATCAAAAAGTTATAGGATTTTCATCTCATAAATAGATTTCACAAAAGCAGTATAAGCAGCAATTTTTAGAAACAAGAATTCACTTTTTAAATTTAGCTACTCTGAAATATTGGATCACTTCCATTATCATCATGCAAAAAGTCCATTCATTAGTTTCCCTCTAAAAGAAGGCATAGACAATGATTGAAGAACCTTTTCATCCTTCTCGAAACCTGATGCTAGAATTTTAACCCCATCCATTCCAAGGCAACAAGTGAAGCCTTGTTTAGGCAAACCTCTATTTTCTTTCGCACAAGATAGAATGCATTGGGGACCTGCACATTATAGAAAATGCATGGTAAAATAAATCTCACTCCCCAGTAGGGAAAAAGAATAAAAGAAAAAGCAATCATTAATAGCACTTCCCATGTGCAAAATACAAATAAATAATTACAAGAAGGTTTTTCTCTATAATACAACTCCTAACTTCATTAGTCAATCTCAGTCCCCATTCTCACCCATGCAAAATGAAGGGCAAATGGCACGAAAGTAACAGGAAATTAGGAAAACATGCATCCATTCCAATGTAAGCTCAACCAAATATTATATTGGAGAGTGGCATTCTAATCTCATAAACCAACTAGGATAACTCAACTCAGAACCAAATTCTCCTCAAAAAAGTTTGGCACTCCACAACTGTTCTGAGGCCCTTTATCAAACGTTGACTGAACAGTACCAAATTAGTTAAGTTCGAAGAGGAATTAGTACCGGTTCCAACAGAGACTTGAATTAACCACAAAAATATAAAGGGATGGAAACAACATATGAGAACCAAATATAAATAAGAAAGCGTAAAATTGTCGAAATAATACCAAGCAAATTACATCCTTTGGCTCTAAGATCCTCGAATTTCTCCTGCAACGAAGCCATCTTGTTAAAAAACAACTCTAATTCAATAACCGAGCTCAATCGAATTGAATTGGAGAAAGTGTCTTATTTTACGTGATCGGGCGAAGAGATAACGTGATAATCGTTGGGACCGTTCCGCGAGGGATCGCAGCAGAGAAAGACTTCTGCTCCGTTCTGCTTGAGGGCATCGTGAAGGGCATCAAAGATTTCAGGCGGGACGAGGTTCCGAGACATGAACACGTTCGCGCCCTTGAAGGCCTTGGGCATCATCTTCGGTCCCTCTCCCATTTCATCACTCGTGTCAAGCTTCAAGAAACTAAACCAGACGCGAAGAGAGATGGAGAGAAATAGAGATTTCCGACACCAAAGTGAAACAGAGCCAGTTTCCACTTTCCAGTGTTCTGAGCTTTGAATGTGGACTGAGAACAAATGAAACCAGATTATAGAGATTTTTGTCGGGAAAATAAGAACGCGGGAAAGTGGGTTTTGTAATGGAGGTCGATCTCGAAGCGAGGAATTCCCGGGTGAAGAAGATAAACTGATCATGGTTGGTGGGCCGGGCCCGGGCTGGGATTAGCACCTTGTATATTGTGGCTTAACATGGGCCCCGGCCGGGCTTGTGGGCCAACGAATAAGATAAACAAATATAATTTCCTATTATATATGAGTAATAAAGAAAGCAAAATAACATAAACAAATATCAAAATTTTTTTTTTTATTTGATTTAAACATGGAGAACTATCAATTATTCTTTACATAAGATTCAAAACATCATTATTAACAGCCGAACAAAGGAGAAGAGAGGTAGGAAAAGAGAAGAGAAGAGGAAGAGAAGAGAGAAGAGAGAGATTTGGAGTCTGCTACAATAATGCTACAATGCTGGTGACGCCAGTTTATATTAATATATATAGGCGACCATAATTAGAAGGGAAAGAACCCTTATGCCCCTACTTAAGTTACAACATAAAAAAACAAAAGAAAAAATTATTTTAATTTGTCAAACGGACCCTAACTCAGTAGAATACAAACATAATAAATAAAGTTAACATTCCAACACTCCCCCTCAAGTTGGGACATGGATGTCAATCATGCCTAACTTGTCACACAAATTATTATGTCGCACGTGTTGAGGGTCCTTGGTGAAGATGTCTACAAGTTGTTCCTCTGAACTAACATAAGGAGTGCACACTTCTCCACTCACAAGTTTTTCTCTAATAAAATGCTTGTCCACTTCAATATGCTTTGTTCTATCATGGAGGACTGGGTTAACAGCAATGTTGATAACAGCCTTGTTGTCACAATAAAGTGACATAGGTTTGTTAACTACAAAACTCAACTCTCATAACAAATTTTTTATCCACATCATTTCAGCAACTCCATGAGACATAGCTCTGTATTATGCCTCAGCATTGGATCTACCCACCACACTTTGCTTCTTACTTCTCCAGGTGATTAGGTTTCCTCCCACAAAGGTACAATACCCACTGGTAGATTTTCTGTCATCAATTGCCTCTGCTTAATCAGCATATGTATACACCTCCACTTTCAAATGCCCATGTTTCTAGAAAAGCAAACCAGCTCCCGAGAATTTCTTAAGTAATTTAAGGATTCTTTTTGCAGCTTCAAAGTGAATTGTCTTATGATTATGCATGAACTGACTAAGAACACCCACTACATAGGCAATATCAAGTCTGTTCATAGACAAATATAAGAGTCTCCCTACAAGTCTTTAGAACTTCTTTACATCTTTCAAACACTCCCCCTGACTGTCTCCTAACTGATGATGGTTGGGTTCAATGGGTGAATCAATTGGTTTCACTCCCAACTTGCATGTATCCTCTAATAGATCTAGTACATATTTTCTTTAGGAAATAAAGATGCCCATTTTTGAGTAGACAACTTCAATTCCAAGAAAATAACGTAAGGGGCCTAGATCTTTCACCTCAAATTGAGTGGCTAGGAATTTCTTCAGCTTCTTTATTTTCAGTCTTCCAGTCTCTTGTGATTACTATGTCATTAACATAGACAATTAAATATGCAATTTTCCCTTCACCTTTTTTTTTTCACAAATAAAATATGATCTAACTGGCATTGTTTAAATCCCATCTACTGCACTACTAAATGAAACCTAGTAAACCAGGCCCGAGGTGATGGCTTCTGCCCAAATAAAGATTTTTTTAACTTGCACACCTTATACTCACTACCTTTGGCACAGAAACTTAGAGGTCGAGTCATGTAAGCCTCTTCCTCTAAATCACCATTCAAGAAAGCATTTTTGATATCCAACTGATGAAGCTCCCAATCAAGGTTAGCTGCGAGTGAGAGGAGGATTCTGATTGAATTCATCTTGGCTACTGGAGCAAAGGTCTTTGCATAGTCTACTCCATACACTTGTGTAAATCCTTATGCCACCAATCTAGTTTTGTATCTTTCTACTGAATCATCATATCTATGCCTTACTATGAATACCCATTTGCAACCCACTAGTTCCTTCCCTTCAAGAAGATCCACTAACTCCTAGGTGCCAATTTTTTATAAGGCATTAATTTCTTCCTTCATTGCACCTATCTGTTTAGGCTTGGAAAAAGTTTCTGCTACATTCTTAGGAACAAAGACATTGTCAATAGAGGAAAGAAATGCACGATATGAAGGTAAAATATGATTATAGGACACAAAGTGAGAGATAAGATGATTATAGTACAAGACCTAACACCCTTTCTCTTAGCAATAAGAACATCAAGATCATTAACAACAGGAGGATCAAAGCTAAGAGATCTAGGCATATCAATGGGAACAAGTGTACCTGGCTGATGAAGAGGATCTACCTCTGGAGAGTCCAATGATATTGGTTGCATAGTTTCAGGTTCCACGGCTCTTGAACTCTACTAGCTCTTATGGCGGCAAAAAAATACCTGAAATGGAGAAGGGTCGGGAAGAGGAGCTAGTTAAACTTTAGTGTGTTTCTCCTCAACCCTGCTCTCCCCTTGAGGAGAAACTGAGAAGAAGGGTTAACTCTCAAAAATTGATACATCCATGGAGACATAGTACTTGCGTGAAGTAGGATCATAGCAGTGGTAACCCTTTTGAATTAACAGATAACCAAGAAAAACACAAAGAGTGGCATGGGGATCGACTTTACCACGAGTAGGAGACAAGTCATAAAAATAGCAACAACACCCAAAGACATGCATTAGAATGGAGGACAATGGAGCTGTAGGAAACAAGAGTTGATGTGGGCCTTATACTCTAATAATCGAGATGGCATACAGTTGATGATATATGCAGCACAGATAACAACATTCATCCAAAAATGTTTTAAAACATTCATATGAAGTAATAAACCACGAGCTACTTCAAGTAGATGACGATTTTTCCTTTCAGAAACACCATTTTGTTGAGGTGTCCTGGCACAAAAGCTTCAATGAAGAGATCCACATGAAACAAAGAACTCCGTGAGATCATTATAAAAGTACTCTTTTGCATTGTCCGACAGTAAAATGTGAATTTCAGTTTGAAATTGAGTGAAAACCATTCATTGGAAGTTTTTCACAATCTTTGGCACTTCATCTCTAGATTGCATAGGATACACCCAGGTATATCTAGAGTAGTCATCGATCAAAGTAATGAAATATTTATATTCAGTTTCAGTAGATAGAGAAATAGGGCCCCAAACATCAGAATAGACAATATGAAAAAAAAAATTAGATCTTTTATTTCTTAAAGGAAATAAATTTCTACAATGTCTGCTCAATTGGCATATATGACACTATAATTTATTAACTAACAAATACTTAAACAACTCAGGAAACATAAGTTTTAAAGACTCAAACGAAAAGTAACCAAGACGATTATGCCACAAATAGGCATGACTCTCACTACAAGAAAGACTTTGTAGCCACAAGACCAACTTTATTCTCCAACACGTAGAGGCCATCTATCATGCTTCCTCTTCCAATCGTCTTCCCTAAGTTTAAATCTTGAAATACATAGAAGAAAAAAAGATGGTCACTAAACAATTCAAGGAATGAATAGTACTGCTAATGGAAAGTAAATTGATAGGTAATTTAGGAACATGCAACACATTAGAGAGGGTAAGACCAAGAGAAAGGGAGTTGGTTCATTGACCGGCTGTGGTGGAATAAGATCCATCAGCTAGTCTCACCTTATTTCTCCCTGAGCTAATCAGCATGGCAAGTCTAGGGTTATGTGTAATTTTTCAGTTTTACCCATTTATCTCCAAGGTCCAGGGAACAACTAGAAATTGGTTCGAGTTTAATGTTTCTTTGAAACACCCATTGCTTGTGCTTGGGGTCTAATCCTAGTAGTTGAGACAAGCCGCTTCAACTGTTTGGTGGCACACCAGTGTCAGCCTTGTTAAGATAAACTCCCCAAATCTATCCAATGGTTGAAAACATTCTAAACTAACACAAGTTTCATAATTGTCCAATTTAAGGGATAATACACAAAGAATATGCCATTATCAACATGTATGGCATCACACTAGTGTCAAGGCCGTCCGTTCAAATCGAATGATCGAACTGTCAACTCGGAAATCAATGGCCAAAATGGTTTTAAGATAAGATATAAGATGCTATTTGATTCAATAGGAAGGGAAAAATGGTCCTGAAACATACAATAGGAAGGGAAAAATAGTATCAATTAAGTGTTTGATCTCTCATTCAACCACACTGTTTTGTTGGGGTGTGAATGAAGATGAATGATTTACATATAATCCCATGACAATCAAAGAATGACTGAAAGGCTCAGAAAAATATTCTTTTGCATTATAAGACCAAAAAACTTTAATAGAAGTGCTAAATTGATTATGAAATTCAGCATAAAAGGAACTAAAAATAGTAAACAAATTTGAAGGTATGGATAAGTGGAATGCGACGAAAATGAGATGACCTATACCAACGATCAAGTAAATTGAAGGCATAGATAAAAATGGTGATTTTTCCTTTTTTTTGACAATCTCTATAGGATGTCCCAACCACTAGAGGTGCAAAAAGGCTCATACCCCCTCCCCTGGGATATATATTAAAAGGAAAGGGGTGCTCTCCCCTTTTGCCACATGCTACTTTGTGTATGTTGACTTTTTTTATGTTTAATCAGTTAACTTTTAAGAAATCAACAAATTGATCAAAAAATAATTATTAAAATCAGCATTAAATATAACTTTTTAGGTAAATTATAATTATTTATTGAATCAAATAGCACCTTATATCTTATCTTAAAATTGTTTTGGCCACTGATTTCTGAGTCGATGGTTCGATCGTCCAAGTCGAACGAATGGCCTATTGTGACAACAAAAAATAAAAAAAGACAAAAAACCATTGAACGAGTCAATGGGTTGATGGTTCAATTTCCCAGGTCAATGGGTTGTTGACCGATTCAACGATTTTTGGCTAAGGACCTGGATTGGGGTAAAATGGAACCAGTTACTTGGACAGTTCCTAGGCCGAACGGTCCAACCGTCTGACCATCCGAGTCAATGACAATTCAAAAACCATGGTTTTTTATGCTTTTGAATTTTCACTATTCAAAGGTTTCTTCCGTTGTGGGCTTTATTTGAGCGTGTGCAATTTGATGGACGTATGTTCCTTTTTTTTATTTTCTACTTTTTTTTTGGGTCTTGTTCTTCAAGATCCTCCAAAACGGTCTAGGGTTTACCACAATTTTATTTCTTTTCTTTTGTTTTTTTCTTTGGGTTTTCTTGTGCAAGGATTTTTTCTTCATTTTTCTTACAAGGCGATATGCTTTGTCTCTTTCTTTGATTGCATATGTGTTTAGCTTCATCTCAAAGCAGAAGTTTGGACTCGATTTTTTGATTTTTTCCCTGTTTTTTTTTCAATTTAGTGGATTTACTGCCACTTTTTTGTGTTTAAGGTCACTTTGGATTTATCTTTCAAGGTTTTGGAATCCCTCGCAATGGCCACCCTTCGCATGACTATGACTACAAAGTTATTTTGTCTAATTATTGACATCTAGAAAAAAATGAACTGGAAACTAAACTGTTATGGCCACCGGTTTCTAGGTTGACGATTCGACCATCCGGTTTGAATGGACAACTCATTCTGACAACAAAATTAAAAAATAAAAGATAACAATTAAAAATAAAAATGGTCAAAATCATTGAACAGGTCGTTGGTTCGACCACCCGAGTCAATGGGTCGTTGATCGATTCAACAGTTTTTAACCAGGGATCAGGTTTGGGGTAAAATGGAACCGATTGCCTGGATGGTTCCCATGCCAAACGGTCCTATCATCCGGGTCAACTAGGAGTTCTCAATGTGAAACAAAGGACAACTATAAAGTAGAACTCAAAACTATCATTGTATGACCGCGTTCTTTTATATGAGATGCTTTGTTGAAACAATATTTAAAAACCGAGCACATGATGATTTCTTTTTAAGTATTTATATGAGTTTCAAGACTTGAATACTTATAATTGCAAGTTTCTTATAAAGAAAACATTGTCTTTTTTAATGTAACAATTCCGCTAGTTTATTTTATTCTAAATGATTTTCATGGTAAGGAAGAACTATAAGTGGATCTATCAATGATCCAACAACTTCATATACCTCGTAGTGAATTTTTAGGGGATTGGTAGTTTAAAAATTATTTGATATATTATTAGTAAAATTATTGTATGATATGAATATGTTTTAGACTCTTGCTATTTGTTGATTGTAATGTATCTCTTTATATAAATTATGGAAGTTGTTTACCAAAAAAAATATGGAAGTTGTTATTATTATTATTGTTATTATTATTATTATTGTTATTATTATTATTATTATTATTATTATTATTATTATTATTATTATTATTATTATTATTATTATTATTATTATTATTATTATTATTGATGTATTTGTGGGATTTGTGAGAGTTTCTCCAATGTGTCATGTAAACTCATTTCTTTCCATTGTATCCATGCGTATTCCAAATATATCACAATATGTATTTGTTTGCAAATATATCGATACAATACATAATATCGAAACTTTGAAATGTGCTTTAATTACCCATCTCTTTTATCAATTTTCATACTAATACTGAAATTATTATGTTACCTAAAATTGTCACATGCAATGCAGGTGCACATTTAATTGTAGTCTAGAAAAGCAGTTGGGTAAGGAGCTTCATAAGCCTTTTGGCTAATTTTCTAGGGACAAAGTGTTAAATATTGAAGAAAGGATAGATATAGAATTAAAAAAGGAGGAGATTAAGTGGGCTCAAAATTTTGAAAATTTTGCTAAAATGGGAGGGACCAAAACCAAGGTTCAAAGTATCAATATGGTCCATATTGTACCAATATCGAGTGAGAGTTGCACGAGGCATGCTATGAATGAGTACATTAGCTACCATTCGTAGCATGTTAGTGTAGTATCATCATACTACATTGGCCAATACGAAACAATATGGTGCCATACATACAAGGCTACCGGTTCACCTTTGATCCCTCTACCAAAAAAATACAAATGGGGTGACTTGAACCTAGCTTCCCTATTTCCCAAGCATTAAATAAAACTTCAAACCATAGACTATCTTCCATTATTGTGTTAAAAAATGAAACATAATAAATTTTATTTTATTTAGTATAGAGAATAAGCTTCATAGTCGGTATTTTATAAATGGGAAAAAGTATCACACCAAAAAAGACATGGTACTAGAAGAGCTTCGACCAATCAAAGCATGCCCCGTGAATTTTTATGAATACCATCTAATCGGTCACCTCTTTTATGATACCGATTAATTTGTTGTAAGATTTTTAATCTCAAGAAATTTATAGAAATAAAAACTAATAATAAAATAAATATTTTAGTAATTAAAATTTATGAATTTGCACATGATCTGCATCTTAGAAATGTTTACATATTTTTATGAATTGTTATGAATATTATAATTCACACTAAATAATAACATATTTATTATTTACAAAAATAAAAATATTGTTTACAAATATTTGAGAATTTAATATTAAATTGAAACTATCAAATCTAGTAATCTACATTTACATCAAGAAAGATTTTTTTTTTATTTAAAAATTTTGATAGAAATAAAAATACTAATAATGAAATAATTATTTTAGTAATTAAAAATTATGAATTTGCACAAGATATGACACTTTGAAATTTTAATAGATTTGATATATTTTATGTTAAGATTATATATTTTTATAAATTATTAATTGATATTTAAACTTACATTTTACAATAACATATTTATTATTTAAAAATATAAAATATTGTTTATCAAACATTTGAGAATTTAATATTTAGTTGAATTTTTTGTTAACATTAAAATGTAAAAATAGTAAAATAAAAAATAATTGATATAATAATTAAAATATAATAGTTGTTTATGTTTTATGCATTGGACTTAAGTAGAAAATAACATAATAATGGCTTTGTGCATATATTAATTTGTAAAATATATATATATATATATATATAATGTGTCTTGGACTCTTTATTGATGGCATAATCAATAAAATTGTATGATATCTATGCATCCCATTATATTAATTTTAATATATTTTTCATATATACCATTTGAAAAGAAAAGAAAAAAAGGAGAAAGAAGAGAATGAAGGGAAAGAGAAAGGAGAAGACTAAGAGAATAGAAATAGGTCAAAACTGATTAGAGAATAGTTTAGAAGTCACTAATCCTCTAAACTAGTCAACCCCTACTTATATTAGTGTAAATAAAAGGTGTTTACAAAAATACCCTTGTTTATGATAAATTCTAGATAGTACCCTTAATAAAAGAAAGAAAATACTAAGCTACCCTACTGCCCCAAATACAATAAATACATTCCCCTCAATACTCCCCCTCAATATGGAGTGTATATGTTTAGCTTGCTAGTAATAAAATCAATACGAGGTCAGTGTAAAGATTTAGTCCACAAATCAGTTAGCTAGTCTCCAGTTTTCACAAAAGGGTTGTTGATATCACCAATTTGAACCTTCTCTCTAACAAAATGGAAATCCACCTCTATATGATTTATCCTCCCATGAAAAATAGGGTTTGAGGCGATATGGATTGCTACTTGATTATCACAATGTAAATGAATGGGCAGTTTAACAGGTATCCCAATTTCATGAAGAAGACTTTTAAGCCACATCAACTCCCTAGTTGCTTGAGTCATAGTCCTATACTCAACTTCAACACTTGACTTCACAACAACATTCAATTTCTTGCTTTTCCAAGAGATTAAGATTCCACCTAGGAAAGTACAAATACCTTATTTTTTTATCTCCTGATATGGTCAAGTGACTAGGGAGAACTCATACCAGGTGAACCCTTGAGATATCTTATGATTCTAAACACTGCTTCAAGGTGAGGAACACAAGGATAACTCATGAACTGACTTACCACCCCAATAGTAAAATAGATGTCTGAATGAGTAATAGTCAAATAATTCAACTTCCCAACCAGTCTCCTATATTCTCCAGGATCTTCAACTAGCTCCCCCTGATCTGGTGCAAGTTTAGTGATTGGATCCATTGGTTTACACCCCAACATACCTATCTCCTCAAGTAAATCCAATGTATACTTGTGTTATGACAATGAAATTTCTGTGGTAGATCTAATGACTTCTATTCCAATAAAATAATGCAATTTACCTAAGTCTATGGTATGGAATTCTCCTATAAAAACAATTTCATCTTACTAATATCTTGTGAATCACTTCCTAAACATAGAATAATTAGACTGACACCAGAGGAGACTAAATTCAATAATTGCCTCAATGAATTTACCAAACCAAGCACAAGGTGATTATTTAAGGTCATATAAGGCTTTTTTCAACCCACACACCATTCCCCAATACTCCCCCTAAGCAACAAACCAAGGTGGTTGCTCCATGTAAACTTCTTCCACCAAATCACCATGTAGGAAAGCATTTTTAACATCTAGATGAAAGAGAGGCCAATGGTTAATAGCAACTAAAGAAATGACAACACATACTAAAGTAATCTTAGCAACTAGAGAGAAGATTTCATCAAAATCAACACCATATGTTTGAGTAAATCCCTTTGCAACTAGTCAAACTTTAATCATTTCAACTGTACCATTAGTTTGGAATTCCACTGCATACACCTACCGACATCTAACAAGCCTCCTACTAAAAGGAAGGGGAACTGAGTCCCAAGTACCATTTTGATGTAGTGCTAGCATTTCTTCTACCATAGTTGTCCTCCACCCAGGATCAAATAAGGCTTCTTGCAAGGACTTAGGTAAAGGAACAGTAGAAAGAGAAGTAACAAATGCATGGGCTAAGGGGGAGAAGAACTTATAAGAAACAAAATGGATAATAGCGTGTGAATTACATGAATGTTTAGCCTTCTAGAAAGCAATGGGAACATATAAATCTGAAGGTGGCTCAGTAATGGAAGGACTCTATATCGTAAAGGATGTGACAGGGGGGCCACCAAGACCTGTAGACGACAAAGCAGGTAATGTTGAAGCTTGAGCCAATGGCTCCTTCTTGTAAACATGTTGAATAGGTGGCTTGGGATGTATAGACAGAGAAACCTGTTGAGAAGAATTACAAAATACAAACAGGAAGAAGAATATCACATATAGAAGAATGAGAACAATCACTGGAAGGAAAATACGGAGTTTATTCATGAAAAATAGCATATGCACTAATAAAGTGGCAATGAAGAGAATAAAACAAAATGAGTAACCAGATTATGTAAAACTAATGAGGGCATCCGATTAATAAGATAAAAAATAGTAAGCACTACATCACTCCAATAAGTTTTGGGAACATTCATCTGACTGAGAAGTGCTCGAGTCACTTCTAATAAATGGTGGTTCATACATTCTACAACACTATTTTGTTGAGGTGTCCTAACATAAGAACTTTGATGTCAGATATGGGAAGGGTTAGAATCCAAATTATGGATGGCCGAATCGGGTTTAATGGTTGGCCAAATTTCAAAAATTTTCTAACCCCACCCGGGAACCGATTTCCCAGAGATTTTGAAATCAGAAGTTTATGAATCGATCTTGCATTGAACCGGACCAGATTTGAAACTAAAATTAAAACTAATTGTACCAGATACAGAGTCCACAACTCGCAGCTCCCAGAGTGGTGGTAGTTCATGCCCAAAATTAGTCCCAAAAGCTGGCCTCCAACTGAATATGGCATAGTGAATGAGAAGCCGATTTAGCAACACTATTTTCTGCAAAACTGCTATCCAACTACCTTGGATCGGTTAGGATTTGTGAACCTGATTTCCTCAACATTTTTTTGTACAAAAACACAATGAGAAACCTAATAAAAATCAGATCCTATAATGACAAGGTCATGATAAGGTTTCTGGGAGAGAAGAGAGAAGAAGAGAGAGAAAGAGAGTGATAAGAACAAGTTCTATTTTCCCTCTTCCTCTTAACCCCTTTATATGGAGCACTCTCCTAGTCTTATTAAGAGATTATCCAAATATGATTTGGATTTAGACTCTTTTAATAGATAAGCATGATCCTCTTAAGAGGAAAGGTGCTCCATACCCAAAACCATGCCCAGTTTCAAACCAAATCACATGAAGTTATCATGTGACAGTTTAATTCATCTCATTAATAACGGGCCTTTGGCCCAATGTCTTTAATGCCTCACGTCCCTAGGCGTTGCCTGCCCACTTTGGGCATGATATTGTATGGTGTGGGACCCCATAAGGTTTCACACAACTCTATAAGGGTTCGGCCCCACCTCTGAAAGAAGTTAGGTTGAATTCATTGCTCAGAACAGTGAACCCCTGAGCTAATCAGCATGGCAAGTCTAGGGTTATGTGTAATTTTTCAGTTTTACCCATTTATCTCCAAGGTCCAGGGAACAAATAGAAATCTGTTCGAGTTTAATGTTTCTTCGAAACACCCATTGCTTGTGCTTGGGGTCTAATCCTAGTAGTTGAGACAAGCCGCTTCAACTGTTTGGTGGCACACCAGTGTCAGCCTTGTTAAGATAAATTCCCCAAGTCTATCCAATGGTTGAAAACATTCTAAACTAACACAAGTCTCATAATTGTACAATTTAAGGGGTAATACACAAAGAATATGCCATTATCAACATGTTTGGCAGCACACTAGTGTCAAGGCCATCCGTTCAAATCGGACGATCGAACTGTCAACTCGGAAATTAGTGGCCAAAATGGTTTTAAGATAAGATATAAGATGCTATTTGATTCAATAGGAAGGGAAAAATGGTCTTGAAACATACAATAGGAAGGGAAAAACAGTGTCAAAGCAATTTAGTGCCTTGGTTAGTTTACTCATAGACATGAGATTAAAAGGAAATTGAGGAACATAAAATACAGATTATAAATGAAGTTTTGGAGTTGGATTGATACTTCCAATTCCAAAAAATGGGATGTACATCCATTGGCAAGGGTAACATGTTGTGTAGAAGAAGGTAAAGAATGAAACTGGGTAAAAGCGGATGGAGTACCTGTCATGTGATCGGTAGCTCGAGTCAATGATCGTTGGAGATGTCGAAAGAAGGCAAGTGGAGTCAGTACCTAATGTCTGAGCAAGAGTAAAAATGGATAAAGATGTAGTTGCAATCAATCTATTATACTCTTACTTTGAGATGGTCATAGATTCCCCTAGCTAATTATTTGTAGCAACAATCTGTAAAGATATATTAGTCATTCCATCATGATAGGTGGTTTCATTTGCTTAACTCCTTGTTTTTTTCAGTAAATGAAAATATTCGATTGTATGGCCCTCTCAATGGCAGTGTGAACAAAATCGAACTCCATACAAGTCTCTATAGTACCCAATGGTGTGACCTTCTAACCCACAATGAGTGCAAAATCTAAAAGTTGTGTTCCTTCCACGACCACGACCACAACCACCTCTACCTCCAATATCACCTCTCCCACCATATGGTCCAGATGGGCCATGTCCACCACTACCACGTCCTCCACCATGTACACCTCGACAGCCCCTTCCAGAAGTAACAAAGCAGCATGATCAGATAAAGGAGTAGATTCAAATATTCGAGCCCTTTGAAGTCTAGAGGACACATCCTCTAAATTAGGTAGTTTTGGACTCCCGATAATTTAGACTCTTACTGATTCATATTCAGGTTTGATGCCTAGGAGAAATTTAGCAACATATAACTCTTTCCTCTACTTATCCATAACTGTAATATTACTAGTGATAGGCTGGTAAATATTTAATTCTTCACAAAGATTCACATATCAAAATAATAGTTTTCAATGGACTTATCTCCCTACTATAAACTAAAAAATGATTGAAACAATTGATACATTCGAGTGATATTATTGCTACCTGAATACATCCTCTTCTCTTGATCTCAAATCTGTTTAAACATACTAGAAAAATAAGTATGCTACTAATTTTGGTCTTCATGAAATTCCACAACCATGTCTTAATTTGTGCATCTTCTTGAATCCACTCCGAGTACTTTGAGTTTTCAGTCCCTGGCTTCTTATCAATAAGATACTTAAGTTTTCCGTTGGCTATGGGAGAAACTTCCACAGATTTAGCCCAAATAGCATAGTTTCCCCTTAATAATGGTTAACATAAAGTTTATAGGTATCATAAAAGTTGCCTTAGGATTCCCTCTTGGTTTGAGTCCACTAGAGGGTTACACACATCACCAGTCACTTTTCGTAGCAGTTGTGATGGTATAGACCATCACAAATCACCTAGGAATTTATCTGGGTTTGACTCTAACCACCAATAATAGTTGCAACACACTTAGAAGAGAAAAAAATCAACCGATTACGGAGGAAAAAAATGAAAAGAAACCCTAATAACTTCACTTGATCTGATACTATGAAAACATGGTAATCACTGTCAATCAATAATGATGAAGAAACTATAAATAAAATAAAAGAAAAAGGAGAAAGAAGAGAACAAAGAGGAAGAGAAAGAGAAAGGAGAAGACTGAGAGAAGAGAACTAGGTTAAAATTAATTAAAGAATAGTTTAGAAATCATTAATCCTCTAAACTAGTTAGCCACTTACTTATATTAGTATAAATTAAAGGTGTTTAGAAAAATACCCCTGTTTATCATAATCTATGGACAGGAGTACCATTAATATAATAAAGGAAATACTAAGCTATCCTACTACCCCAAATACAAGAAATATATTCCCCTCAACACCACTAAAATAGATATGTCCTCTGCGAATAATGCATTATTTTGTCTAACTCGACCTTAAATTTAGTGTTAATAATGCATTTATGAGATTTATATGTGTTTCCCAAATGTACCCAATTGTTTCTATAAATTTTGTTGGTATCCATGTCTTTTCAAAGTGTATCCATATCCATATTTACATCCAAGCTGTTCTATATGATTACCAATACTTTAACCCTATACCAAAATATCAAATTCTTTCACAACACCACTATTAGAAGAGAAGTAAGAAACAAGGTGGTGAGGACAATTACAACCTTGAGAGGGAGGTCTCTAATGAAGAGGTCAAAATTACCATCTTCTTAACAAAACCTAAAAAAGCCCCATACTTTAATAGTTACCCAAATTTCTTTTAACAAAAGCTTTGAGATACCATTGGAGAGGATGTTTTTAAAGTTGTGAAAAGTTTCTTAAGAGTGGTCTTTGCTAAATGAGTTCAATTCAATTCAACTTTCATTGCCTTTATCCCCAAGACCAAGCACCTAGGGAAAGCTAGTAGCTTTAGGCCCATTAATTTATGAAACAATACATATAAAATCATTACAAAAATTCTAGCACTTAAACCTAAGTTGAGCTATATCTCTCACAATTAAAGTGCTTTCCCGAAAGGTAGATCTATAAGTGAAAACATCCTTATTGCTTATGAGATTTTCTATAACATGAATCACACAAAAGCAAAGAAAGCATCATGGCCATAAATTTTTACATGAATAAAACATCAAATGGTGTCTTCTAAAAAAATAATGAAAAATTTAGGTTTTGGGGCAATATGGGTTTGGTCGTTTATGAATTATGTTACCTTTATTATCTTTCTAATTCTTGTAAATGGAATTCTCGATAGGGAAGTAATGATCCCAACTAGGGAGGTTTCATCATGAAGACCTATGTCTCCCTATCTCTTTCTACTATTCTTTGAATTATCTTTTTTGGCCCCGTTCTCTTTTCGATAAGTTACTTACTTAGGTAAATGCACTTATTCGGATAAGTGTTTCTTGGGAAACATTTACCCGGGTAGCTACATTTACCCATGTTCTTTTGTTTTTCAGGTAAGTAAAATAATGACAATTTTAGCCATAAAAATTCCATTATCAAAAGGGGCATTTTTTTCCCATTCAAGTGTTGACAACTTTCCTAAGGTGGGAAAGTTAATTTACCCACCTAGGAGATGGGTATCACTATACCCATGAAACTAAACTTTCCTTGGTCCCCACATAAATCAGAAAAAAGAACATGGGTTTCTTGGCAATCCCATTGACCAACTTTCACCCCTCTCAAAATCTTAAATACGAACACCCCCTTTATGTTAATTGCCATGGTGTTAAAATCATCAAATCACCAGAAGAACCTTGGAAAATCTGGTATCTCTTTCAACAAAAATCTACATAAAAGATTGCAAAAGTCCAAACAGATTGTCAATAGTAGGGGTGAGCATGGGTCGGTTCGGTTCGGTTCCATGGCAGAACCTAGAACTTACCCTGTAGGGGTCGGTTCCAGGTTTTTGGAACCAGAACCTACCCTGTGAAGGTTAGTTCTGGCCTTGGTGATTTCGAGGTTGGTTCTAGGACTAACCTCATGAAACTTGTTATTTCTTTACTCTCCCCCTACAAGAAAAAAAAAGTGAAACATGTCCTTCAAAAACTTGATTTTCAATAGTGATAATATATGGTTTAAAACTTATATTATATTTATTGATTAAATTGAGTAATTTAATATGTAGATCATCCTAATATATTAATATATGATTGAAAATTTGCCATTATAATTTAAATTTTGTAACTATTACCTTTTACATTGTTTATTATACACATACAAATATTAAAATGAAAACAAATGATCACATCACTTGAGTAACTTGATGGTCAAGTGAGACCATGGCTTTTGTAACCATGAGTGCTTGGGCTCAAATTTTTATATCTTTAAAAATATTTTGGGGTTTATTTCAAGGCAAGTTTAGTTCTAAGGCCAATTTGTCGAGTCGGTTCGGGTAGGATAAACCTCTAAACCTTGGAACTGACTTGGGTGGGAGTCGGTTCCAAGAATTTGGAACCAGACACTATCTTATAACAAATTGGGTAAGGTCGATTCAAAGCCAATTTGAGGTTGGTTCCATTCGGTTTTGGGTAGAACCTATCCATTTGCTCACCCCTAGTCAACAGCCACTAAAAACAAGGATGCTCTATGGGCCCTGGTTTGCCAATTAATTGTTAGATTAACACGTTCATCCCATAAAAACCCACCAAACCGTCATTTAACTGGGGTCCTAGAAAGGCCACTACTCAAATTATGAAGTGTGTAGCCTATTATTTTAAAGTGGCTCCAAGGCCCAAACTTATTGTCAACAACCATGTTAAATTAAAAATTGTTGGTGGATACATAATTATACATATCGATCCAATACGCTACTACATTGGCGCATATGCCAGTGTATCGCGCATCCATGCCTTCGTCTGACAAGTATAAACTATGTCCCACTTCAAAAAATTGAGGATGGTGTGATTTGAACCACATCTCACCACATGGCCAAGAGAATATGCATCTTCGACCACCAAGACACTTACAACTTTTAATAATAAAAGAAATATATTATCTTTTATCAACATTAAAGTCTAGTAGTCTACATACAACCCAAATAAACAATATATACTAATATTCAACAACTCCAACAATAAATTAGAAAGAATAATTTTTTAAATTATTATTTTATGAACAATGGAATAAATAATTTATCAAATCTACATATATACCAAAAATTAAATTTTAATTTCAAGAAATTTATACAAATAAAATTATTATTAATAGAATAATTATTTTAATACTTAAAATTTATGAATTTGCACATTATATGTATATTCAAATTTTTATAAATTATTAAATAATAATGTCTTTACTATTTAAAAAATAAAAATATTATTAACAAAATATTTGAGAATATAACATAAATTGAATTGTTCAATTCCACTAATCCACATTTATATAAAAATAAAATAATTTCGCATTTTAGAAATTTTATAAAATAAAGATATTAATAATGGAATAATTATTTTAGTAATTAAAACTTATGAATTTTCATATGATATATATCTTCAAAATGTTCAATAGATTTGATATATTTTAAGTTAAGATTATATGTTTATGATAAGTTATTAATTAATACTTTACATTTTAAAATAACATATTTATTTTCAAAAAAATGAAATTAACATATTAATTTTTTATAATAACATATTTATTTGAGAATTGATTTTTTTGTTAATGTTAAAAAAATAAAAATATTGACTTAGATTCTTGATTGATGCACTATCAATAAAATTGCATAATATCCATGCATCTCGCTATATTAATTGTAATGTATTTCTTCATATATACCATTAAAATATAAACCTCCTATGCATTTATATATTATTTATAATTATTTTAACATTAACCATAATATTTTTAATATATTTATAGAATTTCTATGCATTTCCCTAGTGTATCCAAACGTTTCTATATTTTTCGTCAATATCCATGCATTTCCTAAGCATATACATATCCGTATTCATATCCAAATTATTTAATACAATATCCGATACCGATACTTTGATCCTTGCCCGATGATGAAAATCAATACCTCTTGCCTTCTATTATTCTAGGTAGTAGATTCATTCCCCTGACCTGCTCTTGCAATATCTTTAGTGAACTGTGATAGTCTGATGGGTATATACAGAACAGTATCAAGCTATAAAAATTAATAGAAACCTCCAGGAAAACAGTAACAAGAGGCTGCTGAATTAGAAATCCCTTAAATCAGATATATACAGAAGACATGCAAGGGGTATCACACCACATGCTATTTTGGAACTATTACAACTCGTTGCAAGAACCAAAAGGAGGGATCGCATCCTCGCTATGATGACGAACGCAACACCATTGGGGGTTGCCCAAAAAAAAAAAAGCAAAGCCCTTCCTCTTTAGTGTTCAAGTGCCCTTCATGTTGAAACTGCACCAAACCATTACACTTTTCTGCCGTTTCTACTTGGAGAACAAATAAAGGCACCGGATTATTACTACCTAGAGTTGACTGGCAACCTACCAGAGGGTATCAAAGGATGCAGTTTAAGCAGGGCAAATGAAAAGAGAAACCACGCTTCTTTCTGCTCTTCAGCCTTGACTCATATCAGTTAGGTTGTTCAGAGCTTGGAAGACCAGTTGATTGAATGCTTGGTTTATGTGGGAGACTTCCAGTCAGCTTGGGGTACTTGTGCTTTTCCTTTTCTTGTTGTAAAGATAACTTGTCTGAATGGAAATGAATTTCGCCCAAGACCGATTCAGGCTTCCTCTTAAGCTTTTTCTTCACCAATGAGCCATCTGTTCTCTGGACCTCATTCAAGAAGGTACCTGTACTTCCCTTTACTTTTTCTTGTTTTGGCATGCGGTCAAGATTAAAACCATTTGTAGATGAGTTGGGCATTCTGACAGATGTTGAAATGTGTTGACTTGCTACTGCCATGTTTGAAGTCATCCTGTTGGGTGGAGTTAAGACATGGCAATTCATATCAGTAACCAGTCTCTCTTGTATCAACCGTGGGTGAGCAGTTGTAATAGCTTCACCACGAACGCCCTCTTCTGCCCTTGGAGCAGTGGACAACTTTTTCCTCCTGATCTTCTGATTCTGAGCATGAAAAATTATTAAATATTAACCTCTGCAGATAAAGTTCATTACCAAAGAAAACCAAGTCTCAGTGATAAACCAATAATGTCTCATGCAAAGTAAGTTCGGTTGGTCATAATTCTTATGGATTGTGATCAAGTTCACTCAGTCATCTATTATTAGTGAACTTTGGTCAACCATATTGTATGATTCTAGCATACTTCTAGGTACAAGCATAAAAACATGAATTTATCTTTTGGGTTGTCTTCCACACACAACAACAACAAAAACAATGCTGATGAGGTAATGATGATAACAAATGTTCATCGTATTTGGTAGGCAGTAGGCACATATTAATGAGGTTAAACTATGCATTTATTTTTTTTCTGAAAAAAGATTATATTAATGCTATGTATATGTCAAAAAGATTACATCAGCACCCCATGTACACCAAGGCACCCTACAATGTGATTATTCTCAAACAAACTTTCAACATCAAAAATAAAGAGCAGCCCAGTCCACGAGCCTCCCACCAATGTGGGGTCTGGGGAGGGGCAGATGTATGCAGCCTTACCCCTGCACATACAGAGAATCTTTCCAAGATTTGAACCCTGGTCACCCAGGCCACAATGGAGCAACCCAGCCGTTGTGCCAAGGCCCACCCTCAAACTTTCAAAATAAAAAAAAAAAGGAATTATAGTGAACACCCCTAAAGTTCTTGTGTATCAACAGCGATGGCACTTAGAGCTACTTTTATGCTCAAAATTATGTGCATTGCTTTCACTAATGTGGTCCAAGAAACTACTAATACTATCAAGTCCCATGTACCCCTTCCTGATCAGCCTCAAAATATATCTTTGACTGAAATTGGAAAACATTCTTTAACCTGAAAATTCCTAAACATCTTTCCAACAGCTTCATAGAATCTTGACAGTGCAGAAAAAGAATGCTTAACCAATTCTGGATGCATAGAGCACAGCAGAAGTGAGAACCATCTCCTTCATAGGAAAATTGCCCCATGTCCATCCATCCATTACTTGCTGCTAATCAAATTTTGCAATAGGCCAAGCTCCAAATTCCATTGACTTGATACTAAAAAGGTTGTAATTTCAAAATCAGGATTAGCCAACCAGTGCATTGATTCTAAAAGTTAGGACCAAGGATTCTGGTTGGTCAGGTTAGCTTGGAAATCACCTCAGTAACGAAATTGTTCAAAGGTCAAAAGCCAACCTTCAGAATAAAATTCGGGTCAATCTTTTGGCCTATAACATTGAACAGGTCAAAACATGATGATTTGATCAGTTGTGGTTGGCTCAGGACCAATCATTTGATGTATCAGTTTAGCTTGGGAGCCAGACTAGTACTAAGTTTATTCAAAAATCAGCTCAAGCAACTGAACTGGATAGTAACATGGTTTAGCCATGTTTATAATATTTTCTTTAATTTATTTTTAGCACAAGACCTAGAAAATTTTCTTTACTTTTATTTAATTTTAGTAGCACAAGACAACTTCAAATGATCTTAACCATTGGATGTGATTTAGAGATGCAACAGGAGCAACCAAAGCTTTATATTCAGGATCTATTTTTTGGGATTTTTTTTTTTATATTCAGGACATATTGGTGTTGGTGATTCTATCAAAGCAGAAAAATGGCACTGCTACAAGGCTTATAGATAGCCAAGAAGCTGGGAATCCAACATTTGGAGGTGAGAGGGGGACCCTAAGGTGGTCATACCTTGGTTAAGCAGCAATATTCCAGAAGATGGGGTTTATAGGCATGCTGTAAGGGAAATCCAGTCTTTAGCTAAGGAAATGGGAGTTATTTTTTATTGGATTAGGAGAACAGGAAATGGGCCAGTGGATTGCTTGGCAAAGCAAGGGGTTCATAGGGAACAATTGTTCTGGGCTAATTTGTAATTGAGCTGTATCGGAAATCATTATGGAAGTCTGGACTTTTCCAGCCTTTGTACTCATTCTGATTTATCTTTAATTAATGAACTTATGTTGCTTATCAAAAAAAAAAAAAAAAAAACTCTTAACCAATGGTTAAAACAGTTAGCCCAAGACCTAGACAAATTTCTAGATTGACATCTAACCTGTCTCAAGAAATTACTACAAAGGCACTTTTTTTTTTTGCACTGATAAGATGCTTGAAAAATCTTCCAATAATTCTCATTTCCAAATAAACATCTATCAAAAACATTGGTCTTCCCAGAATATATTTCAAGGAAAGATGGTTTCAAAACCTTTGAGAATGCATTCCAAGTAAACTTAACTTTTTCTGAAATAAGGAGCATAAACATCTAGTTCAAATCATCTTAAACCAACTTTTCCTCCAATTAGAAGGTCATGATAATAGAATTAGGTCACCAGATCCTGTGGGACATTTCACACGTAAATCTTTCTTCAGAGCTCTCAACAATCCCCCTTCTGATCTTTCTCCCTTTTTCTTGAGATTTGGAATAGACCCACACCACCAAAAATTAAAGCATTTGTATGGTAAGCTGCTCTCAAAATCATCAACATGTGTGACACTCTTATTAGAAAAAGAATATCACGGTACCTTTCCCCTCATGTTATATTCTCTACTATGGTGTGGGGGAAGTGTTGAACATCTTTTCTTTATTGTCCCACTCATCTATGGTGTGGAATCATTTTTTTCACCCTTTTTGGATCAAGATGGTCCAGTGCAGATAAATATAATGGAGCAATTCAGCAATCATATTCAACTACTGCATACCTTAAGGGGGAGATTTTATGGTATTGCACAAGAGCAGGGGGAATGCTATAGTTTTGGAGAAAAAACAAAAGATGTGCACAGAATTTTAGAAAATTCAATGGTGAAGACAGCTCATTGCGTTCTCCTACCAAGGAGTTTAAAGGTCTAACAATTGATGTACTATGAGGCTTGGATACAGTGGCCAGGCTCTCCTTGAGAAAGAACTGTATTGAAAATCCACGGTAGCACCAGAGGCAGGGAAGCTGAAATTCAACTTTGATGAGTACAGTCTTAGCAATCCGTGATCATCAGGCATAGGTATGGTAAGAGACCATCTTGGGAATATTATAATGAGTTTTAAAGGACCAATTGCTGTAGGAAGCTCTTTAAAGTCTGAGATTTCTGCACTTCTACAAGGATTAAAAGTAGCCCAATCACAAGGATGGTCAGATCTAACGATTGAAGGAGACTGGAAGCTGGTCCTGGGATGACTGGAGAACAAAGATGAGGGTCCTTGGAGGCTGCAACAGATTATCAGACAAATCATTGTTTTTGCATCCAATCTGAATTGCCCATTCAGATGGACTCTTCATTCAGATAACTCAATAGCATAGTTGTCAAGGCGTCGCCTAGGCGACTAGGCACCCTTGGTTGGGCGCCTCGCCCAAACGCCTTGACTTTTAGCAACTAGGTGCCCTTCTAGGCGACTAGGCACCTGCCTAGGCAACAAAAATGACAAGGCGGGCACCTTTTATAATATCATTTATATTGCTGTATCTTATTAATGTATGTGTTAATACAGTTTATTATATGCTATATATATATATATATATATATATATATCAATTATACTTTGTTTTAATGTTTTACTATTGAAATTTAAAAGATCGGTTTTGAGAAGAGAAAAGGAAAGAAACAAAGAAAAAAAGAAACAAAAGAAAGAAAAGAAAGAGGAAAGAAAGAATAGAATAATAAAGTTATTTTTTTCTATTCTCTCTCTCTCTCTCTCTCTCTCTCTCTCTCTCTAATTAAATAAAACAGAAACTCCATCCTTGTTTTTTTTTCTATTTTATTTTCCATCTTGAATATTTATCATATAAAGTTGATAACCATCTTTAGTTGCTAATTAATATGAACTTTCTCTATTAAATACTTATTATAGTAATATTATTTTTGAAAATAATGAAATCAATGTATAAAATATTTTTATCTTTTAGATGTGATGATTTGCCACATTTTTGGAGGAATTTTAATGTTCTTAATAAAGAGAATTGATATTTTTTCAATTAACATACATGCTGAATGGTATATAAAACTAGGAAACTAGCCAAAAGTAAGATTTTTATATTATAAAATTTGTATCGCCTAGGCGACGCCTAGGCACAGTTTCTTTTTATCTTTTTAGATGTCTAGGCCAGGTTATGGTGGTGGTCTGAGAAGCTTTGAAAGTCTGAGGAACTGTGAGATGGTGGTGAGATTTTAGCAGATGACGTTCTTGATGTGTTTGGAAGTTTCACCTCTCGGATGCCAAGACTCCCTTAGAGTTTCTCTCCCTCATGTGGAATAGTGGATAATATCTTGTTGAGAGGATCTTCAGGCTGTCAGGTGGTTACGCCACCTCAGAGTCATTATGACAGATAGCAGAGAGACATAGAGGAGTGAGGTGAAAAACGGGCGATTAAAAGACACTAAACACAGAAAGAACAAGAGAGACCTCCCTAGCCAAAAGCAACTTAGTCATCTCCTTCTAACACTTCATTTAACTGTTTCCTTCCTCATCCCACTCCTCTCCACCTCCCCCTACTATATTCTTCTTCAAACTCTCTTCCCTCTTGCTCCTTTCAAATGCTTCAAAAACCCTTCTAACAAACTCTTCTCCTCCCATCACCTCCCCCCCCCCCCCAAAAAAAAAACTAAGCTCTTGCCAACCCTAACATTTCTTTTAGCCAAACTTTCAATCTCCACTTCCTCCCTTCTCCACACTGCCTGACTGAGCGACATTTAGATTCTTGACAAAATATCTACCACCTTTGTCCTTTTTCTCGGTTCCTGACCATGCCTCAATTCTTCCTCAGCAGAAGACAACAGAAGCAACCGCTGCATCTCCTCCCCCTTTGAAACTTGGAACTTGACTCCCCAGCCCTCAACAGCCTCCTTCTTCGAAGTTCAAACCTTTGACCTTTGTTCCTCTCTTCTTATATACTTTCTTAAATTTATTTGTAGGGCCAGCACCAATGAAGCCGTCTTTTAATCTCGAAAAAACTTTAGAAACATGAACAATATGGAACTTACCTGAATTTCTGACTTTCTTCAACACCTCTGAAGAATCATCGTCCCCTTCCTTGCTCATAAAATTCCTTCTTCAACCCATATCAACTCCAACCTCCCAACTGGAACATCCAACTTTAAATTATCTTCACAAACTTTTGGCAACCCACTCTATCCTTGCCCACCACAGCCTCTATTACAGTTCTCTTCCAAACTCTTATTTTCACCACCTTCAAAGTCCTCCCCTCCTAACCTTCCTTCCTTCGCACTTCCATCCCCCTTTACAATTTCCTCCTCTTGTTTCCCCAAGCATGCCTTCTTTCCTTCCCTTTCTCCCTCTAACCAATCAAAACCCCCGATTAAACAAAACCAACCTTCCAACTGGAACATCCAATTTTAAATTATCTTCACAAACTTTTGGCAACCCACTCTCTCCTTGCCCGCCACAGCCTCTACTAGGTAGTTCTCTTCCAAACTCTTGTTTTCACCACCTTCAAAGTCCTCCCCTCCTAACCTTCCTTCGCACTTCCATCCCCCTTTACAATTTCCTCCTCTTGTTCCCCCAAGCATGCCTCCTTTTCTTCCCTTTCTCCCTCTAACCAATCAAAACCCCCAATTAAACAAAACCAACCTTCCAACTGGAACATCCAATTTTAAATTATCTTCACAAACTTTTGGCAACCCACTCTCTCCTTGCCCGCCACAGCCTCTACTAGGCAGTTCTCTTCCAAACTCTTGTTCTCACCACCTTCAAAGTCCTCCCCTCCTAACCTTCCTTCCTTTGCACTTCCATCCCCCTTTAGAATTTCCTCCTCTTGTTCCCCCAAGCAAAACCTTCTTCCCTTTCTCCCTCTAACCAATCAAAACCCCCAATTAAACAAAACCAACCTTCCAAATGGAACATCCAATTTTAAATTATCTTCACAAACTTTTGGCAACCCACTCTCTCCTTGCCCGCCACAGCCTCTACTAGGCAGTTCTCTTCCAAACTCTTGTTCTCACCACCTTCAAAGTCCTCCCCTCCTAACCTTCCTTCCTTTGCACTTCCATCCCCCTTCAGAATTTCCTCCTCTTGTTCCCCCAAGCATGTCTCCTTTCCTTCCCTTTCTCCCTCTAACCAATCAAAACCCCGATTAAACAAAACCAACCTCCCCTCCTAAGTTGATTCCAAATAAACCTCAACCACTAAACAACCAAAACAAATCAACTTACCTGTTTGAAGTGATGTCCTCTCCTACACTGACTTCCCATCTCTCTTCTCCCTTGAATCAAACTTAACCTTGCAGATATCAAAACACCGATGCTCTTAAAAACCAGCTTGAACTAGCTCGTCCTACAAACACACGCTCTTCCTTCCAAGGCTATCATATTTGGCAACCACCCAAATCCATTCCTCTTCCTAGAGTTGTAATGTGGGCCAGGCCGGCATGGCCCAACACAAGGCCGTGCCTAGTACGGCATGGGAATCCGGGTTGTGCCAGGCCTAGGCTTCAAAGGGGACATAAACTGCACACCACAGCCCATGGGCATGGTGCGACATGCGTGCAGCCCGCAAGAATATAGTTGTTGCCTTGTTGGGGGATCCCAACGGCTATATTTGCTTGGTTTGGGGGGTATTTCAAACTAAAATACCCCTCCAACAGCAATAAACTGCCACTAGGGGATATTTATGAATTTTGGATCATGGGGGGGGCAAAAATGACTTAAATGCCCCCTTAAAACTATATAGCAAATAGTTTAGGGGGTATTTAAGTCAAATAACATATAACCCCTAAAAGTGACCAAAATACCCCTCCCAACGGCCATAGTTTTGGAGGATATTTTGGTCAAATTAATCCCCCCAATTCCTATAAATACCCCTACCCTCTCTCATTCTCACCACAACAACTCCCATACTCTCTTACATACTCTCATACTCTACTGCACTCTACAACCTACATACTCTCATATTCTTAATTCTTTTAATTTTCTCAATTTTATTTGTTTATTCCAATTTCCAAATTTCGACGAGGAGGAGTATGCTTCAGCCTTCAAGTGTCTCAAATCTGCAAATCAAATACTACAATTTGGGAACCCAAGAGGCTTCTCTAAGGCTTCATCGGTTGAAATCAAGGTTATTTGCGGTTGGACCAAGTAGTAGATTAAATTTATTTTTTTTCTAAATTTTAATTTACATTACAATGGCCGGCTCTTCCCAAAATCCTTTTCTTGATGAGGCACAATCTCAATATGGCAACACGGAAAAGTGAAAATGTTGGTGTTAGCAACACTAATGTTGCTCCAGTTATGGCTTCCCCAATTGGTGCTACTACTCGTACTGCCAAGTCCCGCTCTGGTAAGAGGACTAGCAATGTCTGGACTATGTTTGAGAGGAAATCACTGGAAAGCAAAGAGTAGCTTGCAAAAAATGCAGGCATGATTTCAGCTACCACAACAGTCGTGGCACTAGCCATTTGTCCAAACACATGGCATCTCACCTGAAATAAGGAGATGACGACTCGTACCAAATGCAGATTTCTAGTGAGGTATTTGGTAATTTAAAATATTCCCAAGAGAAAATGAGGCAAGAATTAGCCAAATACATTATACATGCTGAACGACCCTTTATTTTTTCTGAAGACCCTAGGTTAGGAAAATTTTTGCAACAAGCTGTTAATCCTCAATTTAGGAAAGTTTCTGGGAATGCAACTAGAAATGATGCTTTAAAATTTTTCAAGTATATATACAAGATTTAATTTTAACTCTTTCAAATTTAGATTCTAAAATTTCTCTTACATCTGATATATGGGCATCGAAATATAACATTAGTTATATATTTTTTTGAAGAATCAAGAAAAAAATTATTAAAAATAAAAAGGAAAGGGGTACAACAATAAGGTGATAAGATATCACCAGCAAAGAACACCCTTAGAGAGCCCATAAAATTGAAAAACCTCATAGCTTACAAGCAAAGATTTACCCAATTAATTCCAAGCAAAGAACAAGGAAAAGGCCCAATGATGAATTTCCATGAATACAAAGACCACCCCGCTCAACAATTAAACCAAAATAAAAGCCCCTCTCTACAAACCACCAGAACTTCAATCTTCATCCGTAAGAATATCCTCCTAGTGAGAGTCATCTTCATTCCATTCCTTGCTTCCTTCCTGAAGAATTTTGTTCTTCAATTTCTCCACTTTTTCTCTTCTTTCCAACTCCTCAAATGCCCTTCTAGCAAACTCCTCACCACCCTAGAAACACAAACCCAGGCTTTTCCCAACCAAGACCTATCAATCAACTAATTTCTGGAGAGACACCCCACCTGAACCTCCGTCAACACCCTCATTATTTCCTTGCAACCCGGTTGCACCAAAGCCAGCTTCCATCCCACTCACAATATTTACTTGTTCCCTTATTGGAAGGGGAACAAATGACTAATCTTGCATCGTTGACCCTGTGTTCTGTGCCCGTTGTCTTATTGCCTCTTGTTTTTTCCTCCTGTACACCCATTTGAATCCTTTTGTAGGTCCGGCCCCTACCAGGCCAAGTTTTAGCCTTGAAAAGACCTTTGTCACATGCACGACATTATGATTTCGCAAGTTATGCAATTTCTTGCATTTTATCTCGTTCTTCTGTTCCTTCTCCTTCTCTTCATGTTTGCTCTTTCGACCCAAATCCACACACTCAACCTCCCCATCTTTACTTCTTCAAAATGCAAACCATCCTCAAAACAACCTTTAGCCTGACCTCTAGTGGATTTATCATCATCTGACACTTCCTTTCCTTCAATGTCATCCTCATATTCCAACTCAATTCCAACACTATTACTTCCTTTCCCATCTCCCTTCTCCCCCCTTCCCGATCTCCCTGAATCGACAAAGGTACTCTCTTCATTGGTCAACAAATCTTGCCTTTCTAGTTCACATATAACCTCTAGCATCTCCGAGACTACAACATTGGGCTTGGAGGAAGTGCAGATCTCACGAGACAACTACTAAGCTAGGAATAGTGTCCAAAAACACCAAATGGTCTAGGTACATGCCTAATTCACCAATGATCCTCTTCTTGCCGCTTTTGTCAAACCTTGTGATCACCCAGATCCACCTTTCTCCCTTTCTTTCTATAGCCTCATTCAGAACACTACTTCCTGCTTTTCCTCTTCTTTTGAAGTTTGGTTTGTTAAGCCCTAAGACCTTTCTCTTATCAACTTTCTTTTTCCTAATCTGAAAACCTTTCAAGCCTTTCTTCGTAGTGAAGTTGAGATCGTTAACTTCAATCAAGGTTCCTATTGAGCTCGCAAAAGCTTCGTCCGACTACTCTGATCTGAGGTAGACAATGATCGTTGTGCTCCACACTCCTTATTAACTCCTTCGAACCCTTGAAGCTGTTCCCATAGACCCACATGCTCTGAAACAACAGGGAACATCTCTTTTAATGGAAGAACAGATAAGTCTCCACCTGTTGAGCCATTTGAAAGCCTCACCGCTTGAGTCATGTGATTGTCTAAGATATAACCTGGCTGGCTTCCGCTAACCCAACCAAATCCTAAGAGCAACTCAGCCTCTCAATCTAGTTCAGTCCATCTCTGACTTATCTTAGAAGTATCTTGTGGACCCACTTAGTTCAGTCCAACTCATCCTCCACATGTGTTTTTTTGCCTGAACCTCGCTCACCAATTTCATGTAATTTTAAATTGCAGGAGTGCCGAAAAAGACGAAGACAACTGCAAAGGATTAATGAGGAAGATGGAGTCTGAGGGCTTTTCACTAGCTAGAAAGTGGAGAAATGTCTTGACAGTAGAAAGGAAGGAGCTATTGTTGGAAGAGATTGTTTACCAGAAAGAGTTCACGATAAAGGTAAGAGAAGGAAAGAGAGGAACTATACTACTGGTGGGTGAAGATGTACCTTGGTTTCAAAGCTTTTTGGATGGAGCAGTCCATGTAAGCTGGTGCAAAACATGGAACAGCACTTGAAGACATATACGAACGGAATATTTTGCAGAGAGAAGAAAAAACTCCAAAGGTTGGTTTGTAACGTTGAAGGAAAGATTCGAAAGAAGGAAAAAACAAAAGTCATCATTCCTGAAGGCAACAAGTTGCAGAGTTGGACTGTCATGGCCAAAGTGCTCCACCGGAAACTCGTCAATAGGGAGTCTGGGGTGGTGAAGGCACAAGAAGATAGAGCAGACGGTGGACTGAACAAGGAGGAAATGATGGAAAGAAGGAAGAGACTGGAAAGGTTGGGCCTAGAAGAAACTGTTGAAAGCCAAGATCGTCCAACGGTGGCTTTCACAGTACTAGTACCAAAAATTTCACTGGTCGGCGAGAAAGGAATTTGGGAGAAGAGATTAATCCTTTCTACAAAGAAAGAGGTTAATGATTGGAAAGGGTTATAGAGAGGTGATGGTGAAACTCGGGCTCCATCAGACTATCATTCTAATACCCTTCAACGAAAGGAAAGCAGTTATAGATGTGGGGGATGAAGCGGTTGACTTCACCACGGTGGAAAGTGGAAACAAAGGAAGGAACAGTGATGATCGAAAACTGGTGCCCTTTGGCCAACACAGTAACCTCTGTTGATGGGAGTTTCAAATTGAAGCTTTTGGGCTTACCCTTTCACTTTTGGCAAAAAACTCTCCTAGAAAAAATAGTGCTGGCGATGGGTGGTGTTCTCCTCTCTTTCAAGACCTTAGATCTGAAAGCAGTCAATCTAAGGATAGCTGGCATTAAGCCTAAAGTTGTGCCAAGAATGACGGGTGGGTAAGCTGCAATTCTCTGGAGGATGACTTTGAGATAGAGTTAGAAGCAGAGAACCACAACCTAGGGGAGAATGCTGATCATAAAAGGGAGTTAGAAGACAGTTTTAGTACAGTCATTCTCTTTTCTGAGGACGCTGAAGATGTTCCCTCTGTGATGAAATCCTCCGCTGATTGTAGGACGTTAAAGGATGCCGAGCACTCCTTGGATGCTAAGGGGGGAAACCAAACCTTGGGTAGAAAAAAACCAAGCTAGAAAATGAACAATGGGCAGGGGACTAGTGAGAAGACAGCAGCTGATCATCAGTCTTCAAATATGGTTATTTCAGAAGGGGATAAATGACAGAGCCTCGGAAGTTTTCACAAGGGTGAATCAAGTCTAGGTTGTGCCCTGCAAAACCCTACTCTGTTGTCGAATTGTGAAACCCATCTGGATGTTGAATGTTCTCCTTTCTCAGACCCAGGTATGTTTGTGTTTTAGGGCTTAGATACTAACTCTGGCTCTACCCCTGTTGATTTACTTCCAGATTCCAGACATGCCTACTTGTCGATTGCCCATGATTCAGGAATTGACGGAGTTGGAGGTGCAGGGGAGATACAAGAGGATGAGAGGTGGGAGAGGATGTGGAACTTAATAATCTGACTAGGGTGGAATTAGAGAAAGACAAGGTGATTGAGAGTAAGGATAGTGGGTCTAAAGTAGCCAGAGAAGAGATGGAGCAGGAGAGGATAAGTGAGAGGCCTAAAGAGGACAAAAGAGGAAAGATTGAAGAGGGAGAAGGAAAAGATGATTCTCTAGCTGAATTTGTAGAAAAGCTAGGTTGAAAGTTAAAAAATCCGAATTAGTTGAAAGCTTATTTGAGGAATAAAAAAGAGGAAGGGAAGATGAGAAAAAGGAAGTTAAGTCGAGAGGTTGAAATTGAATGTGGAGGGGGACAAAGAATTTAGTGAGAGGAAGGGTAGGGGAAGAAGATTGTGAGTTGGAATGTGAGAGGCTTTCCAACTCACAATCTTCATTAACTTAATCTACCCCCACATTCCAACTCACAATCTTCTAATTTTAGGGAGGAAGATTAGGGTGGGGGTAGATTAAGTTGGAGTAATGAAAATTGTGAGTTGGAATGTGAGAGGCTTGGGGAATGTAAGAAAGAGAGTTTTAATAAAGGAGGTCCTAAGGAAAGAAAACCCAGACATTTTTCTAATCCAAGAATCTAAACTCATGACCTTTGACAAGAGGTGGGCTAGAAGCATCAAGCATATGGAGAGCAAATGGCCTTAGTTGGGTAATGAGCCCTTTGTAGGGCTCATCTAGAGGGTTACTCACTTTGTGGAAGGATGAAGTTGTGAAGGGAGTCG
Source organism: Nelumbo lutea (assembly GCF_056320005.1). NCBI lineage: Eukaryota > Viridiplantae > Streptophyta > Magnoliopsida > Proteales > Nelumbonaceae > Nelumbo > Nelumbo lutea. The sequence goes on along the minus strand of NC_142684.1, from coordinate 21,268,118 downwards.
AAGAATTAATTGGAAGATCCTCAGTTTCTATCAAATTCAAGCAAGTGGAAGATGGTTTCCAATGGGTCTTAACTAATGTTTATGGCCCTAATAGCTATAGACGAAGGAATTAATTGTGGGAAGAACTGGGAGATATTAGAGGGTTGTGGGAAGGGCTTTGGTGTCTAGGAGGGCATTTCAATGTGATTAGGTTTAGTGAGGAGTGCAATAAGGTGCAACAAAGGAATACTACCAGTATGAGGAAGTTTAATGAGTTTATCAATGCTTCTAAACTCAAGGAATTGGACCTCTTACATAATAGTTTCACCTGGTCTAACCTCCAAGCTGAACCAATTTGTTCCAAATTAGACAGATTCTTATTAATGCAGATTGGGAAGAACATTGGGGAGACCTGGTGTCAAGGGCTTTACCCACAATTACTTCTGCCCATTGGCCAATTCTGCTAAGTTTGAGGCTGGAAACAGTGGACCCTCCCCTTTCAGATTTGAGAATATGTGGCTGCATCACCTAGGCTTTAAGGAGAAAGTGAAGGAGTGGTGGAATGAAAGCAACCTGAGGGTAAATCGGGTAGGAATGAAATTTCATTGGAAATTAAAAGAGCTAAAGGTCAAAATCAAGGAATGGAATATTCTTTTGGGAGGACAGAAGAAAGGAAGCAGCAGTTGATTAACCAAATTGAGGAATTATATGCAAAGGAAGAACTAGGTTGTGTTGGGGAAAGGGACAAAGTGTTGAGAAAAAATCTTGACACACTTTTTAAGGAAGAAATTAGTTGGAAGCAAAAATCTAGACACAAATGGGTGAAGGAGGGAGACAGAAAAACAAAAGTTTTCCATGCTATAGCCAATAGTAGAAAGAAGAGGAACTCCATTTCCAAACTGGTGCTTGTTAACCCAATAGAATGAGATTGCAAGGGCTTTTGTGGAACATTTCAAATCCCTTTTCAGAAGGCCCCTAAATGATGGATTACGGATTGATGGTTTGGATTGGCCTAGGCTCCCTGAAGAATTGATTGAGTGGTTGGCAAGAAAGTTTGAGCTAGAACAAATCAAGGAAGCCACCTTTTCTATGGATAGAGCTAAGGCCCCAAGTCCTGATGGTTTCACGACGGCTTTTTATCAAGACTGTTGGGAAATAATTAAGGAAGATATCCAAAGTGGGTTCTCAAAATTCTTTGAAAGAGGGGTGATTAATTTAGGTCTGAACTCTACGTTTATTGCCTTAATCCCAAAAAAGGAGGGAGCTAGTCACCTTAAAGAGTTCAGACCCATCAGTTTCGTTAATAGTCTCTATAAGATCATTGCTAAGTTTTTATCTCTAAGAATTAGAGAGGTGCTTCCCACAATCACTTCCCCCAATCAAGGTGCCTTTGTGAAGAACAGACAAATTGTGGATCAAATCTTAATAGCAAATGAGAGTGTGGAAGATTTAAAAAGAAGAGGGAAGAAAGGGCTGGTGTGCAAATTAGATCTAGAAAAGGCTTATGATTTGGTTGATTGGTCTCTCTTGTTGGAAGTCCTAGAGTCCTTTGGTTTTGGGCAAAGGTGGTGTAATTGGGTAAAAGGGTGTAGCAGTACTTGCCACTACTCCATACTAGTGAATGGCAAGGTGGTAGACCACTTCCCAGCTTCTAGAGGTATTAGGCAAGGGGACCCCCTTTCCCCCTTCCTTTTTACCCTAATTGCTAAAGTTTTAGGGAGGCTTATTGAGAGGGCAGATTCTAGAATCTTGGTTAGGGGTTGGAGAATTGGGAGGGACAGGGTTCCAGTCACTCATTTATAATTTGCGGATGATACAATCCTGTTTTGCGATGGGGAGGAAATTAGGTAGGTTAGGAATTTAAAAAAGGTGATTCATGTATTTGAACAAGTGACTTTAATAAGAGTTGTGTGATTGACATTAACATGAATGCCGGAGAGGTGGAAGATAGGGCTCAAATTTTAGATTTTCAGATTGCTCAATGGCCATTGAAATATTTGGGGCTTCCACTAGGGGATAATCCTAGTAAAAGGAGTTTTTAGAATCCAGTGATTGATAGATTCACAAAAAGGTTAGCATCTTGGAAGAAAATCTACCTCTCTTTGGGTGGTAGGATAACTCTAATCAAGTCAACCTTGACTAACCTTCCCACTTACTTTTTGTCTGTGTTTAGAATTCCTAAGGGAGTGTGTAGGGTTTTGGAAAAACTAATGATGGATTTCCTATGGGAACCATGGGAGGAGAAAAGGGACCATAGAGTTAGGTGGGATATGGTTACTAAAGCTAAAAGTGATGGTGGACTTGGTTTGGGAAACTTACAAAAAAAGAACGAAAATGGTTATGGAGACTGACAAAGGAAAGGGATAAATTGTGGGCTCAAGTAATCGTAAGTGTTCATGGGCAAGAGGCAAATGGATGGGACACGGGAGTCTCATCTAGGGTTACAAGTGCCTCTCCTTGGAAATCTATCCATGCTATCCTACCTTCCTTCCTTCCTCTCATTGGGTATGACCTTTGCTCTGGTAATACTATGAAATTTTAGGAACATATTTGGGTGGGAAACACTCTTCTGAAAGAGCAGTTCCCTTCCTTGTTTTCTCTCTCAAGGTTTAAAAATAAGCTAGTAGCCACCTTCCTAACCTCTTCTAATTCTGGTCTTGTTGGAATCTGGGCTTTAGAAGGGATCTTAGAGATTTTGAATCAAACTCCATTGCAAATTTGCTTAAGATCCTGGATGAGGTAGTTCTTGACCCCTCTAGACTGGATAGTAGGATTTGAGTTCCTTCTCCCTCGGGTATCTTCTCTTGTTCTCCAATTTCAAAGAATTAACCCAATCCCCTCCGGCCCTTGGTTATCCTTTCCCAGTCTTGGAAGTTTGGGGTAGACCAATTCCTCCCGGAGTAGGTGCTTTTTGTTGGGAAGCTATCCTAGAAAAGTGTAACACTTGTGACTTGCTTCAAAAGAAAAGGCCTAATTGGTGTTTATCCCTGCATTGATGCATCCTATGTAAGGAGAATGGTGAGAGCTGCTTTCACTTATTAGTTTCCTATCCTTTTGTATAAGAAATCTAGTGTTGATTTTTCTCTCTTTTTTGTTGTAGGTGGCCCTCCCCTCCAAATGTGCAAAGCTTGTTTAACTCTACTTCAGTGGAGATGTGTAAGAGCAGCTGTATGTTGGACGGTGTGGGAGGAAAGAAATCTAAGAACTTCCATGAAAAAGAAAGAAACAAGAAAGCCATCATTGAATTAATCTCTGTGAGGGTGGTACATTGGGTCAAGATTATGAAGCTCTTTGAAGGTTACTCAGCAGGAGATATCATTGGAAATTGGAAAAAAGTGGCCCGGTCTGCTCCCTTGAATACTTCCCCTATTCCAGCTTGGACTACTCCAACTATGGGGTTCATTAAGTTGAACTTTGATGGCAGCAGCGAAGGAAACCCAGGCCCTTCAGGTATAGGTGGAGTGTTCAGAGATGAAGAAGGTCAAATTATTGCAATGTTTTCAGGTCCTATAGGTTGGGGGGATTCTCTGAGAGCTGAAATTTTAGCAGTTTTGGAAGGCATTAAAAGAGACCAGAAGCTGAATATTAAAAAACTGGTGGAAGGCGACTCTAGGCTGGCTGTTAGTTGGCTGCAGAAGGAAGGCTTAAGTCTGTGGAAGTTCTTAAATGAGAAAAAGAAAATTAACCAGCTAACTCAGAACATGGAAATTCAGTTTCAGTGGTCCAAGAGGAGAGCTAATTCTATGGAAGATTCTTTGGCCAAACAAGGGGTGGGAAGAGCTAATCTCTTTTGGGCATTGCTGTAATTTGTTTTCTAATTTTAGGGAGGGTTAAGTGATTTTACCCCCCCCGGGTTGTAACTTTCTCTTTTCTATTCATCTTAATAAAAGTTTCTGTTATTGATCAAATAAAAGGCAGTCTTTATTATCCAATGCCTCTTTCTGTCTGACCCATGTGGTGCACGTTCGGTTTCCTTTTGAGATTGTCCACCAGATTTCGACCCTTGGTTTCCACGTGTGATCCATCCTTCGAAGCAATCATCGTCTTCAACCTTAGAAAATTTCCACCACAGAGATGTTTCAACTTCTAGTAGAACCCAGACCATCAGTGAAAAGGTTCAAGCATCTGGGAACTTCTGGTTTCAGGCCCTTGATTTTGGCTCTCACAACATGAAGGACTTGTAGATTATAAGCAACCAGAACACCACCCATAGTTTGAACCAATTTTTCAAAGAACTTCTCCCTCCAAAGATTAAGATGTTCTTCAGAGATAAGAATTTGATTACAAGACGAATATCAGTTCTCCACCTTTACCCTACCATCGAGAGATTCCAACGATTCAGCAGTGTTAAACACAACTTCTTTACCAATTCCACCTAAAACAGCCTTCAAATCATCAAAAGGTTTAATGTTCACAGGATCTTTTATATTGAAACTCTCTGCAACCGTCTCCGCTATTCTTCCCTAGTCTGTGATTTTTCTGCCTGAAGTTAAGACCACAATCTTCTCCCAGGCTCCTTTATCGATATCAAAAGACATCCTTCAACTTCTGGCATCACTGCATACTATGGCTTGTGGAACTCCTTTTTCTGTTTTCCCTTCCTTCATGTTCTCCTTGTGATTATGCTTATCACCATCCTCTGTTTCCAATGCATTGTTTTGGTCTTTTTGTTTCTTCCATATTCAACATAACCTCCTCTAAAAAGCCTGCAAACAATCTCCACCTTGTCCTCTTTCTACACTGGTACACACAACATATGTTTTCTATTATCACTGAATCTTTCCATGATCACTACAAACCAACCTTTCACTACAAACAAACCAGCCTCCTGTAATTAGTTATATTTGTGTCACTGCACATTAGTGTATATATCCCTTTCCCCTGGTATGTATGGTAAGGAGATGCAAGGCAAGGTATGCCAGCTATACAAGTCATTTTATGGACTAAAACAATCTCCACATGCTTGGTTTGACAGGTTTAGGGCTGCCTTTGTTCAGTTTGGTTACACACTTACACCCAGACTCAATCAGATTATACCCTCTTTGTTAAGAGGAGAGGTCACCTTCCTCATTGAGTCATTGTTTATGTCAATGACATCGTTGTTACTGCTAGTAATACACAGGAAGTTGATGATCTCAAGAGGTTCCTTAATTCTAAGTTTTAGATCAAAGACTTGGGGGAGTTTCAATATTTCTTAGGAATTGAAGTTGCTAGATCCAAAGAAGGCATCTTCATCTCCTAGTGGAAGAATGTGTTGGATCTTCTCACTAAGATTGGGAAGCTTGGTGCCAAACCAGCCTCCACTCCTATTGATGTGAATCATAAGCTCTCGGCTAATGATAGTGAGCTCTTGACCGATAGAGGAGTGTTTCAAAGATTGTTGGGGAAGCTCCTATACCTTTGTAAGACATAACCAAGCATTTCATATGTTGTGACTGTGATTAGCCAATTTATGCATGATCCCAGAGACACATATAGTTGCTGCAGAAAGGGTGCTATGTTATCTTAAGGGAACTCCTAGAAAGGATCTTTGCCAAGTATGGACATATGAAGTTAGAGGCTATACAGATGTCAATTGGGCAGGTAGTGTAGACGACCAGATCCACATTGGGTTCCCATGCGATGGTAGCTGGAAATGTTGTTTCTTGTAGTAAGAAGTGGTCTATGGTAGCCCAATCATCAGCTAAGGCAAAGTACAAGGCTATGGCCCATGCAGTTTCGGAGTTGTTATGGCTTAGATCTCTCCTAAAGGAGATGGATATTACTTATGATGGGCCTCTAATGTTGTATTGGGATAACCAAGCTGCCAATAACATTGCACATAACCCGGTTCAGCATGACAAAACTAAGCACATTGAGGTAGATGGACACTTTATTCGAGAGAGAGTGGTTTCAAGGGAAGTATATTCCTTTCATTGTTTCAAAAGAGCAGCTAGCAGATATATTGACCAAGTGAATTCCTAAGGTGATGCTACAACACTATGTAAACAAGTTGGGCATGATTGACATCTATGCTCAACTTGAGGGGAGGAGGGGGGGGTAGGGAGATTGGGCTGAGTGGACCTTAGTTTTCTTTCTTTATTCATTAGTTTATTTCAGTTGTAGTGGGCCTTCTTTACGGGCTTTAATACTTGTTATTTCGTATGTTCTTTAAGTCAGCCACCTTACTAAGGACACTCATGTAATTTTCTACCTTTTAATATTTAGCATATATAATTCAATTGAGGGACAGAGAGAGAGAGAGAGAGATCAGCTCTCTCTTTTTATATATATTTTTTTGATAGATATATGATCAGCTCTCTTCCAATTTTCTTCCATTTCTCTTCTACCTCTTTCTAAGCCTCTTTCTGAATCTCATATTCTTCCTCCTTTTTCTTTTTCTTTTGGTTTAATTTCAGGTTTATTGCGGGTGCAATTTGCAACTAAAAGATATTTTGTTTATCTTTTTCCCCTTTTCATTCTTTCTATATGAGGCGTGCATGAGGTGTACCAGAGGCATACATCTCATGCAAAAGAAATTTGGGGCTATGCCTCAGAGGCACCAATGCCAAGGTTTTTAAAACTAGACTGGACATGGAACCGTTCTAGGGACCAGTTCCCAGGTCGAACGGTCCAGCTGTCCAATTCAAAAAGACGACCCGTTCTAACTTTAAAAAATAAGAAAAGCCAAAAAACGTTGTCCGGGTCGACAATTCGACCACTCATGTCAGTAGGTTGCTGACCAAATCAATGGTTTTTTGGCCAAAAAGCGGTCTTAGGGTGAAACAGAACCAGATACCGGGTTTTTTGATCCTACCATCCAATCCAGTCCGGTTTTCAAAACTATGATAAACGCATTCAACATATACCTCAAGGTGTTTTAAGGGCGCCTTGCCTAAAGGCACACCTCTTGCCTTCCACCAATGATTTAAAAACCGACTTAGAGGCCGAACTGTATTTGCCTCCAAGACATAGGTCACTACATGACCATCCGAGTTGAATGGGTCAAACTGTGCCATGTTAGCAATACATAAATTCACACACACACACACATATATTCAATTTTTTTATTTTTTTTATTTGTAAAAAATATTAAAAATTACATTTTGAGGCCAAAAGGGGGGGGGGTTGCCAGAAATAGCATGGCAAGGTGCTATAGGTGCCTTGGGAAGCATAGATCTCGAAAAGTTACACAAAATAAGAAAAAAAATTTCACCCTAATCAAACATTAGAGTGCAAAGTTATGGCCTCCCGAAGTTTGCATACACATTTAGTGTGCAACTCGTGACCTCGTCACCGGATCAAACAGGTCAACGGTTCAACTATCCAAGTCATATGGTTTTTGACTGTCCTCCGGGTTTTACTAAAACGAGACCCATAATCTTTGACCGGGTGACAACTCAAATGGTTCAACCAGCCGGGTCAACTTCATACTCCTTTTCCCCATTGAAGAGAAAGAGGTAAAATGGTGTGGAGATACACTACAATAAGTGCCCTTTGGAGTATTTGGGAGGAAAGGAACACTAGAATCTTCAAAGAGAAGAAACTACTCAATGAGGCAATTATTGAAATTATCCATAAAGGTGGCACATTAGGACAAGATTCTAGATGCTTGTAATTGTTTCTCCATTGAAAACATTATTAGTAATTGGGATTATGTGGCAAACTCTTCATTGGCAAGAATATTGCCAACCATCTTTTGGGGACATCCCTCTCATAACATAACTAAGTTGGATTTTGATGGATGAAGGCAAAACTTTGGAAATCCAAGCAACTCTAGAATGGGTGTTCTTTTTAGGAACAACAATGAAAAAATTGAAGCATTATTTTTGAGGCCTCATTAGTCAAGGAGAGTCGATAAGGGCAGAAGTGGTGGTAGTACAACAAGGAATAAGTGTGGTAGAAAGGGTTTCACATGTTATAAGCTTTGACCTTCCATTCATAGACATGTAAATAGATAAGTTGGAAGAAATCCTATTGGATCATGGAGGGGAGAGCTTAATGTCATGTACAACAGGATATCAACATCAGCCAATAGCATACTCATCAAAAAAGCATCAGCCAATAGTATGGCTGGTGATATTGGCTGGTGAGTTGGCAAGGCAAGGGGTAAATAGAACTCAGTTGTATTGGGGAATAATTCCCCAAGGAGGGAATATGTAAACAACATAAATGAAATGAGTGGTGGATGTTACCCCAAACAAAAGGGTGTTTAGACACATGTACACTTGTATATCTTTTTTATTAGTAACTATGAAATTTTATAAACCAGAAGAATAAACTACATATGCATCATGCTTTACACCTCTTTGCTTCCCATTAGAGCCTATCCACCCCGATTACATCATACATACAATGAATCCCAAAATGGTTGTTCCCTAGACACCACTTGTTCAGATAGGGTATCATTCTTTAATTCAAAGCTAATAATGTTTCTTTTGTTACCAACTAGTTAGTTAGTAAGATATATAAAGAAATATTCACAAATTCCATTATATGCAATATAAGTTATGAAGAAAAACAAAATTTTGAAGACTTCTAGAACATTTTATGAGTATATCTAAAAAACTAGACACAAACAATTGTACATTCAGAGGAACACCCTGACATGTATTCATGAATTTATACATATGCTATCAGTTTTTGATAAAAGTGAAACAACAAAAACTGGATAAAGATCAGACAACTACACCAAAGGCCATGCTTATGACTCAAATAAGTTGTATATATAAAACCATATTTGCAGCCTTGCCAACACAAGAGTGTAAATGCATAAACAAAATAAAACTTTGCAAAGATCAACGCACTAAATCTAGCAATCAAGGGATTGTATAAAAGTATCAATGGGTGTAACAGTAACCCAATGTTAAGATACATATGGATGGATACACAAGCAATATTTATATTAATGCCACAATAACTGGATAAGGTAAAAGAAACACAAATGCATCTACTCCATACATTTACAGTAAAAAAAATACATATTTACAATATAGTTAGTAAGTATGTAATACACCTAATTTGAATTTTTTAATAAAATCTTATTTAAAAGCATAGTTTCCAAAGTACAGAAAAAATACATGAATTCTTCATAAATGTATAGTACTAGAACTATACAGGTTTTCGAAAATCAGGTACCAACAGTAGTTAATATATTTCTGTAATATATACACTAATGTATAAGTAAATAATGTGTACACAAATGCATATTGTTAATATACTAAACATATATTAAATAATATTAAACATAAACTGTACTTTTTTATTCCTACTTCTGAAAAGAAAATAAAACATGTATTCATCCTTAGGTGGTCCGTTTACCTTGCCATGTATGTTCAACCATATTTTTAGTTCTCAAAATCAAAATATGCACAAACCTTTTGCAAATCATACTTATTCATAAAATTAATAAGATAATAACTATCACATCTATTTCAAGAAGATTAAATACCTGTGTATATATTGTTATTAACTTGACACCATCTCACGTATCCCCTACATTGTCTCAAAAAATTTTCTCATGTAGTTTAGTTAATACTGTTGTAATGTGTTGCTCTTTATACTGTTTTTATGTTCTTTTATCCAAGGTTTAAAATGTTGATGTCAATGGAAACATTGCTCACCCATATGTCGGAAATGTCAGATGGAAATATTGTAAAAATTATAGACATTATGGAAATATTATGAAATATGTGAAAATATGCAATGATATTCTGTAAAATGATAAAAGAAGCATTTATACACCTTTCTAGACTATTATCTTCCATGATGCATATCTTTTTCTTCTAATAAATAATTAGAACTAAATCACTAAAACAATATAAATCATTTAATACTTTTATTATTAAGAAATTTATTTTATTTATGCATTTCATTTTATTCCAATAAGTAAATAGTTTAAGTAATATTTTTATTGTTATAAAAATATCTCACTATTGTTGGTTTTTATGAATATTTTGTCTCAAATATTAACTTTCTTATTATTTATTTATTTTTTCTTGCTTTTATAATGAGGGTCTACAATATCACCATATAAACTATTTATAAAATAATATTTTTATTAAATCCTATAAATTATATAAACCATTTAATATTTTTATTATATTAAAATATTTTATTTTATTTTAATAAGTAGTCAGTTTGATCTTTTGTTTTTTATGAATATTTTATATTTTATCTTAAACATTAATTTTCTTATTATAAATTCATTTCCACTGGCTTTTATAATGAGGATCTACAATATTACCATAGACCTTCATGTACTTGTAATAAGACTATAAGAATATATTAAAGATTCTTTCTATTAATAGGTCTATATATTACAATAGACCCTATTGCACTGTAACATACTTGTAGGTATGTTTTAAAGATTCCATTTAAAGACTTGCTATTGTAAAAGGTCTATAGACTTAAATAGACCATCATGTACTGTAGCATGTCTTTAATAACATAAACTTAAACATTTAGGCTTAAGGGTTCATTGGTCAATCGAACCCTCAACCTGAAATTTTGAAGACTCCAAAGACGCAAAGATGCTGTGAGAATTGTGATGACTGTGCAGGAATTTCAGGAATCTGAAGATGAAGATGAAGAAATAGAAGAGGAAGATGAAGATAAGCATTCTCCTCGACCTTGAGTCCTCAACTCCTCATCTTCATTTTTTTCTTTTTTCCCCTTATTTTTCATGGTCATTCACTGTGAGAGAGAAACAGGAATTGTCTTGCATACCTGAATCAGACTGAGACTTGAGAGTGAGATGAGAGCAATTTTTTAGAGTTTTAGATGTCCAGTGTCCTGCTTCTTGTTCCAACAAGGTATTTCAGCACAAGGCCAAGGGTAGAAGCCACTCTTGTGCCTATTCGAAACTGAAGTTGTAGTTCTTCCAGCTTCATTGAAAACTTATTCTTTGTCCCCCATTTAATCTCTCTTTTTTCTTTTTTATTTGAGATGAAATTTGATTATCTTTAATTCAAATATGTGCTGAGCTGTCAACATTTGCATGAAAGATTTCAAAATATTATACTGTTTTTTGTTTTTTTTTTTTTGAACAATATAGGCAATATTTACTGAAGTGGCTGAAATATCAACCGACATTTTGTATTTTTCCAAGTGAAGAGTTCATGTCAGTAGGTCTTAACACTGACATATGTCGAGCAACATTACCGAAATGTCGCAACATTTTAAACCATGCTTTTATCTTTGGGGAGTAGTTCTGTGACTGTCTTTTCCCCTCTTGTTATGGTTGCCCTACTATAAATAATAAGAGGGGCTGCCATCCACTCACTTTTTAACTCTCCAAATCATTCATTTATCTTGTACCTTTCCCTTTCCACTTACTCGATGGCATCAGAGCACTAGATCCAAGTGGAAGAACTTCCTTTATGCTACTACACACTATTCCTTTTTTATTTCTTCACACGTGGTGGATTAGCAGAAGAGAATTGGTCTGATCACAACCTCTCTTCTTCCCTCCTTTTTAATTCTTTGTCCTTGGTAGTAATACCAAGGTTGAATATTCTTTCAAACCTGTACTGTGTTCAGATGATGTAAACAGCCTTTTTTTTATGGATAATAGTGATTTTATTAATAAGAACACAAAGGATACATATTACTAACCCCACAAAGAGGTGTGAGGTGCCACCTATAAACTATATCATAAAGCTTACAACTGAGCCCATAAAAGCTGAATCCTATGTACCCCTTGTTTGGTTAAAGAATCTGCCAACCCTATGTAACCAATGGCACATTGAGTAACTAAGACTACTATAGGTGAAGAACATGTTTTTTTATCAATATGAAGAACATGTTTCTGGAATTAGGAATTCCTGTGGCTGACCCTATTGCCCTATATTATGACAATAAGGCTGTATTAGTATTGCTGACAACCATATTGTTCATAACAGAACAAAGCAAATTGAAGTAGACAAGCACTTCATCATAGAGAAGTTGGAAATGGGTGACATTTGTACTTCCTACATTACTTCCACAAATCAGTTAGCCAATATCCTCACAAAAGGAGTTCTTGCTCCTCATCATGTTGGACTTTGTAACAAATTGGGAATGATTGATGTATATAACACAACTTGAGGGAAAGTGTTGTAGTGTGTATTACTCTTTATGTACTGTCTTTATACTGTTTTTATGTTCTTTTATCTTTGGGGGTAGTTCTGTCTTTTCCGCTCTTGTTATGGTTGCCCTATATAAATAATAAGAGGAGCTGCTGTCCACTCACTTTTTGACTCTCCAAATCATTCATTTCTCTTGTCTCTTTCCTCTTCCACTTACAAGAAATACTTGTGATTTTTAATTTTTTTATTGTCTTCAAGACTTTTAAGTTTTAGTTTTGAAAAAGAAATTTGCATTATGCTCTTCTTAAGTTATTATCGTGGATATATGGAAGTGTTACATCATCAAAGAGTCTGCAATATTATATAATTGAATAACTAAAAAACGCATATACACCAGGTTTTTTTATTTTATTAATTCTAATATTTAACTTACAGATTTTTTGTTAGTCTTCTACAAGATAATTAATTATTTATATTTGACATGAGTTATTGATCAAAAAGGTAACCTCCAGGTTATGTTTTTTAGTTATCTTTCAGATGCCACCTTTAGGGATGCAAATCAGGTTGCTGATTTGAAGATTTTCAACCATGTTGAGCTTGCCCAGGCCCACTCCAAATTTAACAAATGCTCAACTCAGCACAAACCAAGTTGCACCCTAGCCATCCTCTAGTATCAAAGGTTGTCAAGCCTAGAGGTGTCAATTGGACTGGATTTGGTCCAACCCAATCCAGTCTAATGTAAGTCCACTTACAAATGGACTGGGCCCAATCAGTGTTTTAAAAGCACAAGGCGCAAAAAAAGCACAAGGGGCAATTTGCGCCTGAGGCGCAAGGCGAGGCGTGCACCTTTTTAAGAAAGGCGCAAAATTACAAAAAAAAAAAGCTAAAAAAAAGTCAGAATTCAAAAAAAAAAGGAAAAAAAATAAAAAATGCAAAGAATTCAAAAAAATACTAAACATAATGTTAATAAAAATATAAACTTAAATTTGCTAATAAATTATTTAAAAAAACCTATTATCTAATATTAAAATACATAAACATAACATGTAAAGTGTATTCAAATTAAAATTTAAAAATAAAAGCAAACATATAAAGCATTTTCAAGCATGTAAAACCCACAATCTCTTTTTTTCCCTAATTGCATTGCTTCAAGTAACTAATGTGATGTAAAACATATTGCATTCTTGATTCTATGAGTCACCTTTGTACCACGCTCCTCGAGGCAAGCCCAAACAAGTCTATGCTAGGGTCTAAAATTCTTATTTCCCATAACTTTCATTGCCTTTTAAGAAGATATTTTATTGCAATTAATGAATGAACAACATCAGCAAATAGGGGGTTCTTGGAGCTTAAAAAGACACACGCCTGGGCTGAGGCGCAAGGCGCATCAGGCACATGCTTAGGCGCATCAGGCGCACACCTTTTGAAAGGGGTGCGCCTAGGACCTGGGTGAGGCGCATACCCCAAAATGCGCATCGCCTGTGCACCTAGGCACGCCTTTTAAATCACTGAGCCCAATCCAGTCTAAATCCAATACAAACCAAATCCAATCCAATCCATTAAAATATAAATGGATTGGATTAGATCCAATCCAAACCGAATGAAATATCAAAAATTATATATAAAAAAAAAGAGAACATATAAAAAAATTACAAAAATATACCCTTTTGGCATTGAAAAAGTACTTTTATAAAAGTACTTTTATAAAAGTACTTTCGTAGAAGTGCTTTTGTTAAAATGCTTTCATAAAAGTACTTTTGTAAAGTGCTTTCGTAAAGTGATTTGATAAAAGTACTTCCATAAAAGTGCTTTCGTAAACGTGCTTTTATAAAAGTACTTCCGTAAAAGTGATTTTATAAAAGTACTTCCATAAAAGTTCTTTTGTAAAAGTGCTTTCATGTAAAAGTACTATAAAAGTACTTTTGTAAAAGCACTTTTATGAAAGTGCTTTCGTGAAAGTGTTTTTTTATAAAACTGCTTCTGTAAATGTGCTTTCATAAAAGTACTTTTGTAGAAGTGCTTTTGTAAAAGTATTTTTGTAAATGTTCTTTCGTAAAAGTGCTTTTGTAAAAGTGCTTTCGTAAAAGTACAAAAGCACTTCTACAAAAGCACTTTTATGAAAGTGCTTTCGTGAAAGTGTTTTTTTATAAAACTGCTTCTGTAAATGTGCTTTCATAAAAGTACTTTTGTAGAAGTGCTTTTGTAAAAGTATTTTTGTAAATGTTCTTTCGTAAAAGTGCTTTTGTAAAAGTGCTTTCGTAAAAGTACTATCATAAGAGTGATTTTATGCCGGCTTCAGTTTTGATCGATTCCAAATTGGACAAGGGTTTGGCCTCACGATTGGATTATTGGAAATTGGTTTAGGTCCAATTCAGACTTTTGGATTGGCCCAACCCTCCAATAATTATAATGGACCGTCCAAATCCGATTTGATAAAGTTTGGATCGCATTGGGATTGAATCCAATCCAAAACCGGTCAATTGTCACCCCTAGTCAAGCCATTTAAGTGCTGCCATAGATATATGATGCTTATATTCCTTCCTCTCCAATTTAGGTGGATCCAAGTACAGCAAACCACGCTGCTGATGGCCTGGAAAAATCTTGGGTTTCAATGTTCCCAGCGGCTTAACCTCCAATAAAACCGATAGGCCCATCACCCAGACAGGTTTCTGGGTCCATGTCACCCCTAAACCACTAGGTAACAAAAAAAAATTAACCCAGTCAACAGGTTAAGGATCAGATAAGTTGTTCGCTTTTTCTTTTCTTTTTTGTATTTTTCATCAATAATTCTCATTTATCATATTTATTTTTGTTTAATATGATGAATATATAATATTAGAGGCATGCCTATTTTTTTCTACATATTTTCTGTATTTTTATATTTTTATTTAATTTATGATGTCACGGGTTGACTTGTTCAACTTGGACAACTAAACTGCTGACACACTAACCAGACAGAAAAGCAATTCTGTTTCTGGGCCAGTTAAAAAACATTGGGGTTTGTATTGGGATGCCATACCACATGAAGAAAATATATGATGGGTTGGGGTTTAGCTGAGGCTGACTATCTAAAAGGGGTGCAAGGAACATAAATGTGTAATTAAATCTTCATTTTTAAAATAAAGCAATAAAATTGTTTACTACCAATCAAAAAATACCCCTTCTGTCAAATGAAATGTTTTAGGAGTAAATATGGAAAAAAAGAGGGGGCGAGCGGGGGGGGCGGGGTAGGTAGGGGGGAGAGAGTGAGAGGAGCAATACCTTATGTTTGCTAAGCATTGCCCTCTTTCGCTCCTTTGATCTGCAGACAGCAGTTTTGATCCCATGATTGTCCATGGATCCATTTGGCCATAGTTCTGCAAGCTGAATCAGGATCGTGCAGTAATAATCAATAATGTCAGTTCCAGCAGTCACAGAAGTACAAGAAGGCTACAGTAATCAACACTTGCATCAATTAATTCAAAAGATGTGACACCAATACTTGACTAAATGGTCAGACTGAGCAAAATGAACTAACTGTGACTGCTCTTCAATAAGGGATGGAATAGTTAACCAATTAGTCAAAAACAGAAAATAGAGGGATAAAAGGAAAAGTTAACCAATATGGGAAGGGTAAAAACAAATTGTGATAACTTGATTTCTAGAGCATATGGAAAAGTTACAAGTTTCTGAATGAAAAATAGATGCATCAAAAGAAGCCAGCTGAGAAGTGCATGGTGCAGTTTGAATCCAGCCTGGAACAGCCAAGTAAGAATCAAGAAATAAGTATAAAATACCTCTACATACAGCTTTCGGATTTGTGGTCCCTTGTCTTCATCCATTCCCTAGAACAATCAACCTGAAAGGTAAGAAAAGAAAAGGAAACAAATTATAAAAACAAAAGCAAGACCCTTCATCATGGACACAATTTAGTACCTCAACGTATAGGTCATAGAGATCACAAATCTTGTCTTCCATAGCATCATCCATGCTATATTTTCCTTTGACCCCTTTTTCTTCTGAGTCAAGTACTTCCTGAAAATCATCAGATGCTCCATCCCGTTGCTCAGGTACCTGAATAAACACATCGGGCATCACATAAGTTCAAGAGGCAAAAACTCAAAAGATGACATATAAAAGATGTAATACAAGCATCACCAGAAAAATGAACAAATAAAATATTGCTGGCTGCATTTTTTATCAGTAACATAGAGAGTTTTTTTGAAGACACAGTTTTATTAATTGAATGAAAATTCTATACAAAATATACAAGTGACAGAGCACCCCTTGTTTTGGGTAAGCAATCACTACCTACCTCTGTGTCATTTTCTTCAGTTACAACTTACAAGATCCCTCCTTGGGTAATTATTCCCTAAAATATTTGCTTTCTTCCTACACCTTGCCTTGCTAGAGTATCAGTCATACTATTGGCTGATCTTGGTACCCATTCAAATCTTGTGCCCACCTCTCTTGCCAGCAATATTATCTCTCTTATAGCATGTCTAAAGACCAAGGTCCAAAGCAGTCATTCAGCAACCACCAAATTAGAGTTTTGGAGTCCCCTTCCACCAACAAGTTTGCCTTTTTTTGATAGTTAACGCTAACATGTTTGTCAAAGATTACTGGCTACATTACAGGATTGTCCTTCAAATTTAACAAGCAAATCCTTCAAAATGAGTTTCAAACCCATCCATGTATTGATAAAACAAGAACTTGAAGTACAATCGTATGATATACCTCAGTATGGATAAATGGCAACAAACATTCCTTCAAATTTTGATCCATCAAGAGAGCATGTTGGAATCATATGTAATACAATTCACTCATACCTACCTTAGACTTTAAAGAGGAAGCTTGCATTTTTATCATTTCAACGACCTCTTTTTTTATTTGTTGGAAGCGGTCATCTTTCTCTTGTTTCGCCGACAAACCCAATTCAACCATCTCTTTCAAGTTTCTCTGTGACAAAAACATATTATGTAAGTATCTTCTTTCTCCTTGTAACTGGGGAAAATAAAGTTAATCATTGCCCAATCCAAAAACAGAAAAGAAAGAAAGGGTAAATCAGATC
The DNA here is from genome assembly GCF_056320005.1 of Nelumbo lutea. Classification (NCBI taxonomy): domain Eukaryota; kingdom Viridiplantae; phylum Streptophyta; class Magnoliopsida; order Proteales; family Nelumbonaceae; genus Nelumbo; species Nelumbo lutea. The sequence goes on along the minus strand of NC_142684.1, from coordinate 21,251,042 downwards.
TCAGACTGATAATGTAAGGGAAGTTCTGCATATAAACAATTCAACATATTCGAGGCATGAAGTTAAAATATAACTAGCAAGTTACATGTTAGCAAGCACAACTGTTTGACGTGATCATCAAAGCCTTCTCGCAAGTGTTGGCATACTTGTAGGCTTGGGGGGGTGGGGGGTGGGGGGGTGGGGGCTGAAATAGGTATCCGTGAGATGCAAGCTAGATTATCTTTTTAAATAAGAAATACCTTCAATGTTTTAAGCTGCACCAAGTGGCCGAGAATACTCATAAGACGATTTATTAACTCATCTGAAATTTTTCCTTGGCTTGACTGCTACAATTCCCAAAAGAAATGGTTAAAGAGTTTTCTTGGATATTCCAAATAAACATCCATGAGTTGTAACAAGTAAAGAAACATTAATGAATAAACAAAATCCTTAGATACAAATAGTAAGTCGAAGAGCTATCTTTCATTACCGCTAGTCTGGCAACTTTAGCAAGTTTCTGTTTTACTTCTCGAGGCAATCTCCTTTTGATTGCCTGCGATGAAACATCACCATCCTGAACTTCCATGATCGGTGGTCTTGCTGTACCAAAAATGATGATTTAATAAGAGTCATTAATTTGCTTAGAGGAAGAGAACAATAACCAAATGACTTAGATTCGCAATAATTGCCAAACTTACACACTGCAACAATCTTCTCCAGCTCCCTAATGGCCCTTTCAAGCATTGTACCTTTTGGCCTAACACTAGAACCTTCCCTTGCATGCATGGATGGAATCTTCTGATCACAATTAGGTAAAATTTCAATTAACAAAAAGTTAGCTCACAGAAGAATCAATTATCACTGTTATCATTAATTTACGAAAAGGAATTTTTATGAGGAACAGAAATCTAACCCCACTCAAACTAGTTGTTTCCAGTGCATCTTACTAACATTTATCCACAAATACATGATAGAAACTAATTCATATTAGTCTTTATTCTCAAGGTTCACTGTATCATGACTGTACAACGTGTGCATTAGTCCTAAGGAAATTAAAAATAAAAACAAAAACTACTCTGTCCTATTTAAAAAGATGAAGGCATGTGGCCCAAAGAGGGTTTTAAAACCTTATGAAATCCTAGGGTTAAAATCAAATTACAACCAAACTATCTCAGTTCTAGGTTTAAACCCCTTTTATTTAAGCAGAGGGCTGTATTGTATATTTTGGTTTGAAGCATCTTCTTAGGTGAGTCTAGCATTTGATGTCTGTTCTATTCTCCTGATATACTTCAATTGTAAAGCACTGATGTTTATTGATCTTTCCTACACAGCTACTCCACATAATTTTCTCCATGATCCTTGCTAAGATCACTTCTTGGTCAAATTCTGCCAACTCAGCACAGACTTTTGTATCTATTATACCTTTGACTTTTGTGAATGATACATACATGTGCAGTTTCTCACTGTATAGGGTTTTCTCCCTATTTACACATCATTATTTAATGAAATTATACATTTTTTTAAGAATAAAGATAAAATTTTATTAAAAAATAAAAGAAATACATCAGAGAGGTGATAAGATATCACCAAGAGAAGAAAAGCAATCTCAAAGATCCTTTGAGAGCCCAATACCCACGCAACTTGCCAACAAAAAGGAACACCCAATCAAGTCCAAGCTAAGATCAAGGAAAAGACCTCAAACCAATCCCCAATAAAACGTAGACCATCAGCCCATCAACTAAACAGAAAACATAGACCCCACCTTGCCACAGCCATGACTTCAGTCTTCCTCTGTGAACATGTCATCCTGGATTGAAACGTCCACATCCCATACCTTGTCTCCTTTCGGACGGGTGTTTTTGTTCAACATCTCTTCCTTTCTTCTCCTTTCAAAATCCTCGAAAGCCATTCTACCAAACTCCTCACCACCCCAAAAAAAACAGACCCAAGCTTTTCCCAATTGTAACCTCTCTATCCACTGTTTTTTTTAGGGGTCACCCCACCTGATTCCCTATCATTACTGTTATTATTTTCAGCCTTTGTCTCGCCACAGACTCAGAATCACCACCACTCGATTCATTTTCCTGTTACTCCTTCAGCAACAGGGTGGTTGATGACTGAAACTGCCCCGATGACCCCCTATGATTAATACCATGTGTCCCATTGTCTCTCATTCTTTTCCTCCTGTAAACCCATTTGTATTTTTTTGTAGGTCCTGCTCCTGCCAGGCCGAGTTTTAGCCTAGAGAAAATCTTTGTCACATGCACAACATTATGATTTCTTGAACTATAAGGTTTCTTGCTGATTATCTCATTGACCTGTTCCCCCTCCTCTTCAGGTTTGCTCCTTCTACCCAAGTTGATGCCCAACCTTCCAATCTTCACCTCCTCATAATGCTGAACATCCTCGGTGTAGCACTCGACCTGGTTTCCAGTCACTTCACTATTGCCTGAAATTTCCTCTTCCCATCTCATCTTCATAGCTCATTCTCAACTCCAGCATCAGCACTAACATTCACTCCAACTCCACACCCAGCTCCCCGCTATCAGTCTCATTGGGATGGAGGCTACTCTTTAAAACATTGAAGTCAGAGTTCTTTCTTTATCACCTTCCTCCTCAACGTTTTCTCCCAACTCAGTTCTCTCCAAACGATCTTCCACGTCCCTCTTACTACTAAGCTTAAAATGTTGATCTACCACCTCTTTAACTAATGGAAGCCGCACAGCTGAAGCGTTTTCACCTCCTTCCTTTACCTCGTCTAAGACACTATGAGAACCTTTCTCAGAAGATACAGATCTAATCATGTCTGTAGCCCTTCCTTGTGAAGTGCCATTTCAGTAGCCACTAAGAGTGCTTGGGAGTCAATCTTTTCCGAAGATGCCTCAATCTCAAAGCACTTTAACTCGCACAAATCACCAGACGAACAAACATAGTAATCATCCACTCCCAAATCTCTTCCTTCCTTTTTCCTTTAAGAGAGAGGGGGGTCGGTTTTTAAAACTTATCGCCTTTTTTCACCAGTTCACCCTCACCCGTCGTCCACCCTTGGGGTAAAACCGAAACGCTTCTGATCGAGTGTGATGGGAACCTTGAGAATCAGCCCTTGGACAGCACTGTAAAAGGCGAAGGTTTTGCTATTCCATTTGCTGTCAGTTGGAGATACGGAAAGAAAGTAATAGAAGAATTTTTTAAGGAAAATCATGGGATGCAAATCATCTTTGTGCAGACATAGGATCATTTTTATTGAACTGGATCTTAGTTCCTTCAGAACTTGATAATGATGAAGGAGCTGTCAGGCAACAACTTCTGGTTGGTGTTAGATCTTATTGCAGGAAATGTATAGTTCCAGGACACCTTTGCTTTTGGTAATAAAGTGTTTTCTGAACAATCGTACATGTATATGTTTTGCTTCTGATAAAATTTTACTTTACCAAAATATTGAATTTTCTGTCTTTATATTTGATATACATCCTCATGATACTAGATCTTAGATATAGTTGACTGGGTCCTTTTGCAAAGACCATCTAACTTAATTTTCTATAATTATATTCAATTAGCTAAATCACTATTACCTATCTGGATAAAAAGGAACAAAGAGTGCACAAGAGGACATACACAGGTAGCAGATACACAAGACTTTCCCTCTCTTTCTGTTGATACAATTTTCAGTTTTATTAGAAAATTAATAAACACTGTTTTGATCAAAATATGAAAAAAAAGATGTGCTGAAATTGTACAATGAGATGCTTTTATTCAGAAAGATTGTGAAAATTAGAGATTCCAATCTCAATACTGATTTCATTTTGATTAATAAAAATTTATTCACTAAAAACAAAAAAGAAAAGAAGTTGTTCCCCAATCAATCAACGAGTGTTAAGTAAATACATGTGGCAGTTTGCACAAGCCGACACAAATAATTCAAACATGGGCAACAAAAAAGCAGTTATCAGTGTGCCTTGCTAATTTTCAATTAAGCAAACAACTATGCAAATGGAAAAAACAGAAAATCAAGCACCATAGATATTTAATTGATGATTACTTACAGCAGTCTGCACTGGGTACTTGATCCCAGAGGAATTAAGGTCAGGCAGTTGGTTACTGCTATTCTTCTCCTTCTGCCTAACTTTGGTGGAGAGCTCTATCTCAGTCGTATCATTCAATTGTCTGCCGGGTTGAGGTTCAATTTGAGTGAAAGCACCTTTATCCCGATATATCTGATGGACAGCATCAGAGGGCACACTTGGCACTTTCAATTTATTACCAACCTCTCTAGGTTGCATGATTCCACTCTTCTGTTTTTCAATATTCTTTGCTTCTATTGGAAACATAGAAGCATCCCTATTAGAAGTCTTCGATGAATTAGGATTCTCCAATTTAGTATTAGAATCAGTAGACTTCTTCTTGGAAGGTCCTAGAGAATTCAATTGATTCTGAACTTTCTCATCTTTATAGTACTCACTAATAGTGGCTAAACTTTGAGAAGAACCAGAAGATTTGGTCCCTACCAATGGTGCTGTCCGTGCAGCAGCTTTCATCCTCACATTACCCACTTTAGCATGCTTACTTGGTAGATGCTCACTATCTTTTGCATTTCTGTTTGATACATGCTCACCGTCCTTCTCACCACGAGATTTTGCAGGATCCTTCCTTCTGCGTTTCTTTGGTTGGTAGTCAGGTGAAGCAACAGGTTCATTTCTAGAAGCCATAAAACAAAAGAAAACTTGACACACGAAACTCAAGCATTCGATACAACTTATTTGATTATCATAGTTTCGAGTCAATCATTAATAGAAAAAGATCACCAATGATTGTCACTAACAGAAAATGCATCACATATGGACAGATGATAACATTTTAGGATAGTTTAAAATGAAGTAAAAAAAAGTTAAAACAATAGAAAATTCAGCTTAATAAAAATACCAGCACTTAACAAACACTTTTTTGTTATTTTTCAAATCAAGCAAATTGTAAGCCAATATGCCAATATATCATACTTCATCCAACAAGGCAAGTGCTGTTAAAAAGTGCACAATGGTAGGAGTATAGTTTAGGGGAAGTATGTTGTACTTCAGGTTTCGCTCTTTTTGTTCAATCTATTTGTACACTATTTATCTAAAATACATTAGCCAAGAACAATAGAAGGTTGAAGGGCCTTGGGTACTCCAATAAGCTGGTTAGAGAAGCTATTTTGCTGGCATCCAACCAGAACTGCTCATTCAGATGGACACCCCAATCAGCTAAAATAATAGTGGATGTCCTTGCAAGAAATGAAGTAACTAGGGATCACCTTCTATGGGGTACACCAGGTCTGGCTATTTCTGTAAATTAAGGTCTAATAGAAATTTAATGTTCTCTGTCAGCCTTTGAGCTGTTTGTACAACTTCTTTCTATCTTTTTTCAAGATACAAGAGAAGTTTTTATTTTATCATCCTTTAATATAAGATGTTCATGGTTACTGATTAGGTGTGGACACAAATCAAGCTTTTCATGAGCTACTCAAGCTCAGCTCGTGAAAAGCTTGAGTCAGTCCGGTCTAAACCTAGCTTTATGCTGAGATTGAGCCCAATGAATCTTGGTTTGTGAGGCTCACAAGCCTAATATTTTTATCTTTTTACATCTAAATAATAAATACTTTTTATATGTAAAAGAATAAATAATTTTTTTATAGGAAGCTTAGCTTGCAAACGAGCCTGAGCTAAGCCAAACTAAGCTCGAATATATGAGCTTTTGAGTCAAGCCAAATTCAAGCTCAAGATCAAACTCGAGCCTCATGTTTTTTTGGCAAGCCGAGATCGAATAGCCAAATATTTGGCTCATCTTGGCTCGAATCCACCCTATTGCTGACCAAATAAATGAAGGGAGACTCATAGAGAGTCATTGAATAAATCAGAGACCACTCTAATAGGCCAAAAGTCATTAGCAAATATTATGGATTATGGGCTTCCAAGTTGAATACCTTGTTCACTGGATCCAAGATCAACTAACTCAACTGACGATAGAAGTCCCATTCAACAACCAAAAAGATCTAAGAAATAATATCTACAAGTTAGGAAACATGAAGCAACACCTCACTTTCACTTCAATCTGCTTCTAGTACCAAATAGATGGGTGAAAGTTTGAGAGTTTTCCCTTCGGATCTCTAAAAAGATTGCCATCCCCATTGACTTCTTCCAAGTTGTCAAGTTCTTTTTGTTATAGGAAACTAAAAAGGGTATTGATAGAAGAGAGAGGAAAACATGTGCAATCATCAAGCCTTCTCAAGAAGAGGAACAGTAATACAAAAGGCTTGTTACAAACTGAATACAAGATGATGGTAATACTTGCTACATACAAGCAAGATTATAGCATTTTTTTTAAGATAAAGAATTTTTTTTCTTTAAACCTAGCTTGTATGCAATCACCCGAGGGAAAAGAAATTCCCAATGAAAACCCAACTAAAGTAAAACAAAACCTGGCCAGGCCAAAACACCCCAAACAGGCCGACCCCTCAAAAACTAAACCCCTTACAATAGGAAACAAAAGCGATACAAACAAACAACGAAACCCTGATCATCAAACAAACAAAACTGACTCCCTTTCAAGCCCCAAGAACCCAAATCCGCCACCCAACAAGAACCCAAGCCCCCTAACAGATTCCAATTCAATCAGTCTTCTTGTTTGATTTGTGAATGCAAATAGCATATCCACCAAACAGTCCAAACCTATAATACTACTAGTAATTTCCCCACCTCAAAAAATCCTTTCGATCTCTAACCAGTTCAGAGACAGGCCCCCATAGATGTCTAGTCAAATGTTTGAGTCATTGAACCTTAAAAAGCAATTTTTTTTGAGACTGAGAGAGAGCAGATAACTGAAATCATTAAGTATTCAAAAAAGGGGGGATGTACATGAGAGGATGTACAAGCCTTTTAAGCACAACAAAAGCAAAGAGACGGCCCTCTAGGAAGGCAGCATATTGGAGCTATACAAAAAATCCTTCCCCAGCCCAGATTTAGCTAGATTATCAGCCACTTGATTTAATTCTCTAGGTATCCATCTAAAACTGCAGTGTAAATAAGAGGCCAGCTCCCTGATTTCCAACAACAGATGGGATAGCTTCCATGGGGCATCTATTTCTTTTGAAAGCAAATTTGATCAAACATACAACTAGAATGCATAGCTAGGGTTTTCTTTTGAAACCTTATTAGAAAAAGAATGAAAGAAAAAAAATATGAAGCAACAAAAGGGCATCTATTTCATGCATGATAGCTCCCATGTCATGCACTTCCCTGTTCTTTTTTATTGTTACTCTTTCCCATTCCATTAATGAAACCCATCATTGGCTAACCAATCTTTTGGTTATACTTTTTTTGCAAAGTAATTCATTCATTTTTTGCCTTGCCTTCCTTTATTCATTTATTTATTTGCCTGTCATTCATTCAACTCCTCTTCCTAAGAAATGCCCTTCTTAATATGGTTTTATCGTTGAAACTAGGAATGGGAGAACCAGATTTGAATATCCCTCCAATAATGGAGAACATATAAGTGCTGAATCTTCTTTCCTACAGAGGAGGTCTCTGCAATCTCCTTCATCAAAACCAAGGTGAGAGAAAATAGTAGACAGTCTAGAACATGACAAAGTACTGTCAACTAAAGAAAGCTTGTTAATAGGAAGGGACAAAAGAAACTCACATGCGTTCCAACTTCCCCCTATTAACAAAGAAACCAATGTGTTTCGTTGCTGACTTGTCAACTTGAAAATACTCATCCTGCAGAAGAGACAAAGGGACATTAATAATAGCATTTTAATGATATCAATGAGGTCCATGCAATTCAACTAAACAGTTAATTTTATGCAGAAAACATGAAGAAAATGAGTAAATAGATGGCAAACAGCTACTACATGATAGTCTAACATGCAACAAGTGCATGAATTGGAATGCACATCTCCCTCAAAAAGGTATGCCTTATAGCCAATTCTACTGGGCCATGGGCAGGAAAACAGAAAATTAATTGACAGGAAAACTAGGCACAGTAATTCATATTATAAAATAAACATTTTCCATGAATTCATGCACAATTAACCATGATGATACTAACTTTGAAAATAAAAGGAAAAAAAATCAAATACACTCAATGTTACAAATGTTATTTTTTGTATCCAGTTATAACAATTAAACTACAAGAAAAAAAAAATGATACCAACCAGCTCAGTATCATCAATAAAAGAATCTTCTGTGTCATATTGATCATCATCAGGAACACCATCCAGTTCTTCCTCATCACTACTATGCTTACCCTGAAAAGAATAAATAGTCAAATTCCAAATGCCATAATTCAGAAAACAGCAAGGTCTTAGACTAGGGGCTTGAACCAGCAAATTTCCGGGCTTGAGCTAGGTTTTGTGTCCAGATATATATATATATATATATACACACAAACACACACACACACCCACACACACACACACACACCAGTCCACGATCACCCCTATCAATATACTCTTATGAGAAACCAACTAAGAATATCTTATCCAGAATCTGGAATTATTGAATCAATGAAACTCAAAATAATAAAGAAGAACCAAGTATCATCTCTACCATATAAAGGCGCTCAATTTTCTCTATAACAGCACTAAAACGATTTGCAGGAGGTGCATCCTTCAATTCACTTTCCACAGGTTGACCCTACAAAAGATAAAGCACAACTTAGTCATTCACTAAAAGAACATCCCAGGGGTGGTGCAAAAAGGGTCCAATATACATCCATACTAAAGTAAGTTCACTTGTAAATAACAAGTTCAAGAATGGCCTTGCAAATGTGATACAAATTATATTGAAGTCGATACACTATGTGATGTTGTAAGAGCATAAACATGCACAACACCATTGGCAAGCACGAATGGGTGTGTGGAACAGACGCCTTGGCCATTGAAGCACTGTGATATACCACTCTCAGCATTCTGTATGCATCTTAGTATGCAAAACAATAACACGGGCAGTACCATGTGACTGAATCCATGATGAGGAACATGGTGGACCTGGGAAAGACACTTAGTCTAGTGCCACATTTCTCGTGTGTCTCTCTCATAATGACTTGAGTTTAGGTGGCATAACTAACCAAAACACCACTGACAAAAGATATTCCCAAACTCACTTTCCTCGTGACTTTCTAAAAGTGTGCAAGTAAAGACAATCCAGAACTTCCAGAGCAGGAACAAAAGGGGATCAGATCCCAATACAGAAATACAGACAACTTAACCCATCAGAATAACAGATTAGAATATTCAAAAACCCTCAGGGGGTGTCAGAGCACCCACCACCAGTACTACCCACTCTGAGGAGAATCAGGTTCTCCTCACTCAATTCTCAGCTAAGCAGAAACCCTAACTCCTTAGATCACCAGATTAGAAGTGATCCTCCTATCTTTCAGCTCCATTTTCATCGCATCACTATCTGCAACTTTCAAAATCCACACAGACAAAAGCCTCACCAGTCACCATCAACCCACACATGTTATCATGCAAGTAATGGCAAATGAGGAATACTTTCATAATAAAAGAGCGGGACTTATATAACAAAAAAAAAAAAAAAAAACAGAAGCAAATCAGAGTTCCAACTACCTTCACAGTAATAGCACAATGCACTACTCCATATACAAAATATGCCACATAATCATGCTCTCGCAGATAAAGACACATACAAATGATGTCTATTTGGATGAAAACTGGCAAAGGAGTACTTTAAAATTAATAAGCATAACAAGATAAACAAGGTTTAAAGTGTTGGTATTGGTTAAAATATTTGATTTATATTTACAAGCTCAACATTTATAGGTAAGGGAATGTAGAGGATAAATCTCAACACCATTTACATGAAATCCAAGAATTGTTGAAGGTATTGTAGTTGTGCTCGCAAGGGGAAGAAAACAAGGGAAGATGCTTCCTCTTTATTTCTTTATTTAACTATAAAATATTAAATCATCATCGTCATCCAATCCTTATCCCAATTATATGGAGTTGGTTACATGAATCTTATTTGACCATTCCATTTTGCTTAATGTCATATCTATTTGTTAAATGCTATTACCCATGTCACTTTTTGTTTACTCCTAGCCCTTCTAGGACCCTTTTTTGGTAGGAATAGGAAAATAAGAGAACTAGAAAAAACGAGGGGTAGTTTGACTTCATGTGATTCTAGTAGATCAACCAAATAATCAATTACACAAACAAAAACAAAAAAAAAAAAAAAAAAAAAACTAAGATTTAGCTTCATGTATGAAAATAATTTTGTACTCCATATAGCACCGGTGATTTTCACCAGGAATACGTCCATTCCGGTAAAAACCAAAGAAAAACTCTCTAAAACTAACAGTCCAATCAACCACAGTCGGCAAGCCACTAAAGAGCACCAACAAAAGTACCAAATTTGTTCCACTGGACCACGAAAGTTGCTATATTGCAATTACAGACACAGCTCAGTCAAAATAAAATAGACGACAATTCCAACACAGAGCTTCAAAAAATGAACTTGCTTCAACTTTTCATTGCTGTCATAAACCAAAATAATGAGAACTATCAAAATAGAACCCTTACCGGAGCAATACGAGACTCGAGGGCGGGGTGGGCACCGGAAGGAGCCTCGGAAGCGAGAGGAGGTTGATTAGCCTTGTTAGCTTCCTTGATGAGTTTCTTCCAAGACACTATAGTAGTCTCCCCGGGTCTAAGCTCTACGGTAAACCAGCGTCCATTCTTCGAAGCATGTGAAGACGAAGAGGCCCCGCCGGCCGCCGGCGGGAAAGAAGAAGAAACCCTCGACGAGTTCCCGCCACTGACTTTCTCCTCCTCCATGGAAGCGTAGGGAACCGTCTCGAATGTCTAGGGCATTGGAATCGAATTTGCAGACAACAACATTGAACGAGAAGAATAATAGGATTGAAAATTTCTAGGGCGAAGGAGGAGGCGTGTGCCGGAATGTACCATAATTAAAGAGGGAAGCCAATCCCAATGAACACAGATGGAAATCGAGAGGGAAGGAGGGCTGAGCGAGAATTCAGAGTGGAGAATTGAGAGAGATGACTGAGAGATAACTGTAACCTGTCTCTTTCCTTGCGAGTTTCGACGCCGTGCGATGGATGATACTAAATTCTTGTCAGCCTTAACCGTGCATCAGTTTACATGTTCTCTCATCTCTCTCTTTCTCTCGTTGATTTCAGATTTTTAATTTATTAATTAATTTATTTATATACATGTATTTGTTTCTTGGTCGAATTCTAGTATTCCCCTGTAACAGTCATTTAAATCGTAAGACGTAATTGCCCTTCACTCAAATAAAATTTACTCCACAGTCTTAATCTAAGGTTATTAAGGCTAGTTTGGAAAGGTACAAATACAAATATATAGAGTGCAAAATCTTATATTTTGTATTATTTTCTATGTATTTATATTGTATATATTTGTATTTGTGCTCCTTCCAAATGGAGTCTAAGAATCAACTATAACTTGGCACAAGTAAATCAAGGTTTTAAGGAATCACATCAGAAAAGTCACACAATCTACTTACTTTTAATTGTTTCACATGTCTTAAGGTATATTTACCATCAAAATTTTAATAAAAACTTGTTAAACATACAAGTTGGCATTATGTAATGGCATTTAACTTTTATAACTTACACCAAAATCAAGGTAAGTATCATCTTTATAATAGCATTGATGTCAATTGTGATATTTTGTCTTATGGCTGGTTCACATTATGGCTTTATGGTGTAGTTCATGCATCATAGATTTTGCAGGAAAATAAATATATTTACATTTGATTTTTATTTGTATTAGGTTGCATTAATTCTCTAGATTCTATTGGTTTACACTCCAATTTTATTTACACCAATGCAATGTATGAAATTTTGGTTTATTTTGTAATTTGGGTTTTACTTCGTTTTGCCTTGGGTTTAATATGTAGAACTCCCAATAAAATTAAACTAATATTTGGACTCAACTCATTTGCACCATTGTGCTTTTACACCACATCAAATAAATTGGTGCCAACTCAGTGTCATGTTAGCTTTTAAATTGTGAGTGTCTAAAATCATTTCTTTCTATTTCAACTAATGTCATTTTTGGTTTGTCCCTAGCTCTTGTAAATATTACAACTCATTGCAAATCAGTTTGGTTGTTTTTGGTACCAATGTTACTGAAATGTTTTGGATTGATGATAACAAAATGGTAAGGTAAGTATTGTCACATTGCATTTGAGAGTCAATTCAGCTAAAATGATCAAACTTCACCCATCCCCCCGACTTTAAAAAAAAAAAAACCAAGCAATGTCAATTTGGCATTTCAACTATAGATGTCATTGATTAGTCCCACACACTTATTTTTAAGGTATGCCTAATTCAATTAGAAACAAACTCAAATAATAGTTGCATGCCAATTTGTATTGATCAACCTAAAATGTTTTAGATAGAAGGAGCAATGATATCGAATACAACATTTTCCTTAAAGGTATTGTAAATGGACTTTTTTTGCAAGCAATCAAACCATCTTAGTTTACTTTCTCTCATTTTGTTACCAGTTTAAGCTAAACTTAGGTTCTTTTAAATGACTTCACTTATGATCAAATCTTTTTAAGTTTTCCACTCTCCCATTTCAACATCTTGTGTGAAACTAGCCAAGACTATACCTTATAAGAATAATGTTGCTCTTACAACTATTTTAAACAATTTTCATTTTTAACTATGATATTTGTATATCTATAAGATGGTGAAATTTATATAAGTATTTTAGCCTGGCCAACCTAGCACAAATCTGAGTTAGGTCAATTATCTACTAATTATTTATAGACAATTCAAGAGTTGGGCCTTTCTAAAATTATTATATTCAAGAATATTTTATAATGGTAATAAAGAGTACATGCATTAATTAAACGAAAAGACAAAAATGGGTAAGGAGAAAAGTATAAGAATATTGTAGGAGGAGGTTCAAAACTATAAATATGGCCCCATACCCATACGGGACCCCATTTACATAATACTCATTTTAACCCATTATGGAGAAGAATGGACCTAGGTTTTCTTTCTCTTTCCACCCATCTCTCTCTCTCTCTCTCCAACCTCTACAAATCACCATCTTCATTTAGATCTTTGGAGTTGAACCATTGTTGTCCTCATCATTGGGCTTACAACTTAAAAATCCACTTTTGTTTTAAAATGTATCATTTTGATGGTTTTAGAAACAAGAATTACTCATTGAAAAAAAAAAAAAAAAAACTAACTTATTTTGCTTCTCAAAGCAAAAAACATGGATCAATAAGGTGTTTCCATTTTTATTTGCATGGAAACTCTTAAATAAGTGAAAACAAAAGCATTCATGTTGTAAAGAATCATTGATAAAAGCATGGTGGATACTCTTTTTTACTTGTAATTTATTTTGGAAGTTATGGTACATTATTTTTGCACCATCCAAATAACTATATAAAGAGGATGTTTGATATTGTAGTGTTGTGGAGGATTCATACATTGAAAAATGTAAAAAATACTTTAGGACAAATTACAATGTTAAATTGTTTGTTGTTTTGAATTATAGACAACAACCGCATAAACATACCTTAAGTAGGAATATGTCCAAATGAAATAGTCTTTTCTCTAAAGGTCACTTTCATATTAACCATGAAAAAATCGGTACAAAATAGTTGTACTTGATAAACCAACCAAATAAGATTTTGGTGAAAATGTCTATGTGGCGTCTACGTAGTGGAAAAAAGGCTCCAAAACACATGTAACACCATCATACCAATCACCATCCAAGTTACTCTTTCACAACTAATATTTGGGTAAGTTCCTAAAACCCCCCTTGAAGTTTTGGATTGTTACTAAAACCTCCCTTGAAGTTTGGTAATTGCAATCACCTCCCCTAAACTTTGTGACACAATTGCAGGTAGACCCCCTTTATTATAACTCTCTAAAAAGAGACATGAAAATGTCTAAACTGCCTACACAATTACTAGCGAGGCTGGTTTCTATTGAAAAATAATACAAACTTTATGAAGATAGCAAAAAAAGAATTTAAAGTTGCAACTTAAACCTTGAACAATTGATATGAAAGGAAATTTTGGAAAATAAACCAGTTAAAAAAAAATCATAAGGGTTTGGGGTAGCGATTCATATGTAGAGAAAACTTGGAAAGTAAACATTTTGGTCAAGCTGAAGCGAGCTCAGCCCACCGACAACAACAGCTCACCTCGAAATCGTTTCGCACAAAGCGCCCACACAAACATCGTTAACTGCAATTGTAGGAATAGCTCGCTAAACCGTACACCACAAGACCCGCGGGCAACCTGTAACCGCCACGCGAGTATAGCAACAAATAGCCCAGCACCCCCCAAACTGTAGAAACAGCTCCACAGTAGACTCAAAGACGTTGCTTGATGACGCCCGAACCCCAAATAGCTATAAAAAGACCCCAGGGTCTCTTCAAAAGGTATGTGAACATAAGATCTTACACTCTTTCATATATTCTCACTTAGACCTACTTATTGACTAAAGCATCGGAGTGTATTATTGGGTAAAACCTATCCAGACACTCTAACTCTTCTTCCCTTATAACTCCTCTCAACTTGCATCCACAACTCGAAACTCGACATTGCAGCTTAGCATTGTCGGGTTGGAACCCAGTCCAAGCCACATCATCAAACACGAGGAGGTGAGTAGATTGTGCTTCATCACAACCAAACGTCGCCAAAAGGACAAAAAGAATATATACAAAATAATAGAATTCATATAAGAATAACGGTGGCAATTTTGTAAATAACACATATGAGCTAAGCCATTTTAAGGTTTGAAGATTTTCCTTCAAACCAAAAACAACCTAAGGGAATTAGGTGGCATTTAAAGGGTTAAATGTCGGGGTGATCATGAGCCAAACTGCATACTAGGCCTAAAACACTAATTAATCTTTAGGGTAGAATATAAATTGCTCATTATATTTTGGTGGTGGTGACATCTATCTCCTAAACTTTCATTTGTGACAAGCACCTCCTAAACTTTTAGATTTCAACAAAGATCCCCTCTCCATTAAGTATACTAATAGAGGATGCAATTTTACAAAAAAATCCCATTAGAGAAATAAGTGGGCGAGATAATATATTTTCAAAATGATCAAATTTGGCAACATAAATCATTTGTTGTCTTTTTTTCCCTTTGTTCGTAAAACCTAACCAAAGAGGAACTTGTGCTCCTAAACCCTTATTGATGTTTGGCTTCTCTTACTAGAATTATTTTTCCAACATCTCACTTAAGAAAAACTATCAATCACCTAGAAAAGCGGTTGTAAGCCATAGTAAAATACTATTCTCTGTCTCACTGCAATTTACTTAGGAAGAAACTATTAGTCCTTGAAAAGTGGTTGTCTTACCATTATTTTACATTGTTGTTGAAGAAGTGGTAAGACAAACGTTGTTTTCGTAAAAAAAAAATTGTTCACAAAACCACACAAAATGCTAAGGGTATATATTTTCTATTGTTTATTGCCTCACCATTATTTTACATTATTATCGAAGAAGTGGTAAGAAAAATTTACTATATTTTTAAATAACAATGATTCACATAACCACACCAAATGCTAAGGGTATATGTTTTCAATTGTTTATCATTTGAACTTTTGTACTTCAATGACTTTGGTTATTGAATTTATTTGCAACTTAATCCAAATCCACCTATTTGTACAAACCCATCACATTTTAAAGAGGCATTGCTCAATTATGCAATCCTTAATAAATTTTTATTTTAAATACATTAAGAACGAATGTACTAAAGTGACAACTAAGTGCAAATAAAAAAATTGTAATTGGTATATACATGCATCGTAGATGCAAGGTAAGAAAACTTTTTACATTAACTCTTTTGACAACAAACATAATTGGGCATGCATTTATAAAAAACAAAGCCACTTCTTAGTGATTAGCAAATAACTATATATAAAAACAAGTTTTATGATAATATTAATTAGAAACAAGTGTGTTGCACAGTGAGACACAAGGCAACTCAGTGTGAAATGCAAGGCAAGGAAACTTTTTAGATTAAACCTTTTGGTAACAAAATATGATTGTGCACGTGAGTATAAAAGTGATAAATTCACTTTAAAGTGGTTAACAAAAAAGTATTCATAAAAATAAGTTCTGTAATGATCATAATTTGAAAACATGCACAATGCAAAATAAGACAACGAATAAACTTAGTCTGGATGTTTCCATGTCAAGGGCATATCGTGCAATATAGTAAGCTACATGACTACTGTGTAATTATTATTATTATAAAAACAAATATTCAAAATGCAATTAAGATCGAACTTGATGAATGATGCTTAACCAATTTAAAAGATCATTTATTTGGTTGTAATGATGAATTAAAATATGTTTGTCACCCTCTCATAAGACTTGGTGGATGCCATTTAAGGAAGTCAATTTTTGAACAAATACTCAACGTAGTTGCCTTATATGAGAATGATAGTATATTCCAATAACATTCATTATGGTTAAAGTAGAGTTCATGGATTCTTGGATCTAGTCCTTAACTTTGTTAAACAAAACAAAATTAAAAAGTACACATATTGTTTTAAAATGGTAATCATTGAGATGTAAGGCATATGCTTTGAGACAAGGCGTACAAATTTGGCCTCAAAGCTTTAAGCCTTACACATTTTGTTTGAGGTTTAAGCCCTTGTTAAAAGGAGGAATAAGCTTCAAATCTTAAGGCATGAAGCGTAACACTAGTCAAGTATCAATATTATGTACTATTATCATTTTTTTTAATTACAAATCAAGAGATGCTTACTTGAATGTGAAAATTAAATATTATGCTTAAACTTTTTTTAGAAAAGTGATGTTGTTAATAAGATCTATTATGTGGTAATTGCTAGAAAATATTTCTTAGTCGCATAAATACATTGGATTATACCTTATTGTATGAGCATTTTAAGTATAGATAAATGGTGGTTAAGACTATCTAAATAAATGTATCTTTGCATTTACCATATGAGTGGATGTGGAATATACCAGTAACTAGATTGGACATGATAAATATTAATCATTTATCTCAAAAATATTAAAAAAAATCTTGAAACTTTATTGTTTGGAATAATATAAGCCATTTCTTAGACTAATAAAAAAAAACTATAAAAGCATTTGACATGCCTAGATCACTTATGCATAGTTAAATAACCACAGCCACCCTACACTAGCTTTTTCATTAAATAATCATTTATATTAGAAATAGGAATTACAAAAATAAATAAATCCCTATTACACCATGAAGGTATAATGCTATCTCAATTAAACCATTTTTTAACTCTTTTACCATGAGGGCTTTTATATATTTTGTTGTAATCATGTGAGTTTGAAGATCATTTTTTCCTCATTGAAATATAGTTTTGTGTGATTTAAATCATTTTGCACATGATTTGAGAACTTTGTTATATGCAATAAAAATTGTTAAATACATTAAACACAAAATGAGAATTTAAGTTAAGTTCATCAAAACAAGATGTTTACACTTTCCACATATATGCTAATTGTTAAATGCAAATGATACAAGGAACTCAATTGCAAATATAATTTAATTTGGTGCGTACACATAATTTTCAATCCTTAAACAAATAATATATAATAATACTTTGCACACACTAACAAATGTTTAATCAGTTTAATGTACTTTTCCAAATCAACTACTAGCTTTTTGAGTTCTTTTTCATCATCTTTTTGGATTTCTCTCCACCTTCATGACAATGTAACTTTGTCTGAATTATTGATTGGAATAACCAAATCAAACGAATATTTTTCCTTTTCTTACATGATGAAATTTGAGACAAATAACAATGATACTTATCTTTACCAATTTATAACAAAGGAGGCTATTGCGATACTTACAATATTACTGGGGTACATATAAAACAACTTATGTGCGGTAACAGGTGCTTCGAAAAGTCTAATTACACATTCATTTTCATAAACAAAATTTTACTGCATACATAAAGATTGCAAGAAAAAGTATATTCACATTTAATTTAAACTTTATTAATTCTTGGTATGTTATGTAGGCAATTGGGCCATGCCATTATATGAAGGTTTAAAATTTGAATTTCACATCCATATCATTAAGAAATTTAAGCCAAAGAATCATACTTTTTGAAATAGAAATGTTTTAATGCCACAAAATTCCTAGTTGGAGCAATGTCGATTTACACTATATTTTATAACTATCCATATTAATAATTCCCCCCTTAATGTTACTATGTATGCTATTCAAGTAAATGCTATAGCAACTAATCAAGTAAAGGACTATGGATGTCAAAGGGTCAATTCTACCTAATTGACGAAATCAAACCAATTATTTTGGTTTTGGTTATGTGATTTTTTACCGATTAATAAATTATTCACTTTTTATTCTTTGTCTAAAAGGGTAAATTTATATATAATATATGAGATAATTTAAGTTTAAAACACTTGATTTGTTAACATATAAATTCTTTACTATTTTATTATCATTTTATAAAAGTTATATTATCAAAAATCAAGTTTTGAATCATTGTTTACATAAATAATTATAGATGCCGCTATAATGGAGTCTAGATTTTTTGCTCTAATAATACTTGAAATTTCCGAAAAAACCACTTTAAACCCTAAGGAATTAAAATGGTCATTTTCCTTCTAAACTATATTAGAAAAAACCATTTTTAGGCAAAAATGCATGGTGTTAGAGACATTGATGGTTTCATTAAAGAATGATTAAAAATTTTATAAATGATGATTTAACATGCCATGTAAACAAAGCCCATTAATGGATAGATCCCATATAAATTTCTATCTGTTAGGCATTTGATACACTTAACTAAGCCCCAAAAATCAAAAGAAAAAAGACACTTTTAAGATTTCGGTTATATTCTTTGACCTTGACCATTGTGGAATAATCATAAATATCATATTTTTCTTCTTTGACTGGAATAGATAGAGATTTTTTTCAAGATTTCGATCACCTTCATACCTCACTATTAGTTAGAAGGGGAGATATCAATCTTTTCTTTGAGCACAAGTGTTATTGAACCTTTGGTAGAAATGAGCAACGAATCTATTATGTTATTCTCACGGGTAATATATTCAAACCATTTACCACTTTATCTTTGTCGAGATACACAATAATTATTTTGATAAAATGTTGCTATTGTTTAAATGTTTTCAACTGGTTTTACTAATTACTAATACCCGATGTATTATACCATGTTATTTTTTTTACATTACATTACATTTTTAATTGTTTTAGAAAAATCATGCAATGTTTTTTTTTGTACTTTTAATGTTTAATATTTTTAAGTAAATTATGTTATAAATTATTTAAATTTAATTTATTTAGTTATTTGACTAAATGTATTTTTTTTTCTTAAATATAGGGACCCATAACATGTTTGTAGATGTGGATGTAGATATGGAATTTAAATGATCTATAGGTGAAAAATTTAAGAATTGTCTAAACTTGGTATATGTTAGAGGGAGAGTAAAACTCATTGATAAAATAGATGCAAATAAAATATTGTATTGAACACTGTTAATCATGTTAAAAGATGGATATTTAAAAAAAAAGTCAATATAATATATGAAAAAGTATATAATTTGGGTACTTGATGCATTGAGGGAAGTTGAGAATATTTTTGAGTAATGTATCTAATAGTGGGTCACTTAACATGTATATGGAGCATAATGTGTCAAACCCATTTTATAATCAAAGAGGCATATTGGTAAAAATGTGAGAGAGGATGACCAATAGGGCACACAATGGATTTAAAATCAACGGTAAAGATAATGAAGTGTTTGGGAATGATGATATTAATAGTAATGGCATTGAGTTAAGTTATAAGATAATATTAAGGATTATAGATGATGATTTGGATGAAGAGTTTGGATGTATTGCATAAGGTAAGACCATTGATAAAGGTGTTGAGAATATGATTGATAATGTGAGAAGGACTATGGAGATAGAAGCAAGAAATAAAAACTCTCTTATCGGGTAAAATAATAAATTGCCTAAGGATGAATGACATTCTTATTGAGAAGATTGTGAACGAATGGGGTGATGCTATTAAATGGGTAAATAATGATGTTGTTACTCAAGAGAGATAAAATGAGTCAATAAGTAAATTGGTTAAAAAACAGACAATTAGGATTTTGGGTTCCATGAGTTTGAATTGGATGATGAAAGAAATTAGTACACAACCAGTGGTTTAAACAATGAATCTAGGCATAATAGAATGGATAAGCAAAGGGTTTCTATTTATGATCTTACAAATGAAGTTTCTCATTTTATGTTAGACATCGTGTTTATGAACAACAAATAGTGTAACATTCAGTTATAAATCATGAAATAAAGAGTATAAGGGGCATTACTTTTAAAAAGTGTAAGTCCAATAATTAGGGTTTTGTGTAAAGATAAAGAATGTCTATAGATATTTTTATGCAACATTGCACAAGAGCACTAAAAAATTTCAGCTAAAGACATATGTTATAGAGCACAAATGTCAATAGAGTTTTAAAAATTAAAAAATTATAGCTACGTATTTCATTGGGAATATGCATTTACCAACTTAGAAATTAGAAAAAAAAAAACTATAAGAAGGCACTAATGAGCAATTGTACTATAACATCACAATGTCATTAATTCAATTAGGCCAATAACCTCTTCTTAAGCAACTTCTTAAGAATTTCATTAATTCAACTAGACATATAAGTACCAATAAAGCTTTACAATGGTTGGATTTGTCATTACCAACTAGATCTTATATAATTGTACTTACGGGTGCCAACAAGTCCTGATCGGTTGAGCCTCCTGGTGGTGTGAGTTAAATCTGAACATTTGGACTTGCAAGGTATAACCAAACCTTTGATTATCTTCAAATATATAAACATTGTTACAACAAGATGACAACCAATGTATTGCCTCTTAATAGGCTAATAAAACTAAATATATTAAAATCATATCAGATGTAAGAGTATGCACAAATGCTATAGGCTCAATCACTTGGGAGATTGTGAAATTTCAATGAGAAACAAATGAACCCAAATGTTGCAGAAGCTTTTCTCACTTAGATAAGTTAAAAAAATATCTTCTTTTTTAAAACACCATTTGTCACAATGCTTTATTGTTTCACCTTGTTAGATTCACAATTCAAGCTTTTGAGGTTTTTATTGCAAAATTGTTAATTTATACTACTTTAGAGCATATAACCATTATAGATCTATTAGGAAAGAACTAAACCAAATTTATAAATGTTTAGAGAATGTTCCTAATAAGATTAAATTGTTATTAAAAGAAGAAAGAGTTGTTATTCCTTTAAATGGTCAGATTTTTCACAAAGTAGTCGGTGATAACGTACAAAGAGATATTTCTTTGACAATTGAGTACTTTTGGCCTCCTGATAGTCAATTATGTATTTTTCAAATGATTACATCAAGTCCCAAGAAATAAAACACAATAAAACATTAGAGTTGATTCTTCTTCTTACTAATTCTTGGTAGCAATCATTTCATCTTCCATGGTAAGTGATTTATTGATAAACAACTACCTAGATGCATTTCACTCCAAATTAATTCCTCATCGTAGATTGTTAATTAGTTGAGCTCAATAGAAAATACTTGGCACAGTTGCATATTTAACATCATTTCATTAATATTATTAGTAAGTTTGTTATCGTTAGAGCACGATAGGTTCAACATTTTCCTCTTTTTTGATGATGACAAGCCATTGATGAAAAAATGATAGAAAATAACACTTACATAAATAACACAATGATAACTCCCCTGTTAGCATGCTACATTTAAAAATTAAGCACATAGATTCACAAAATCCATATAAGGATTTGAACAAGGTTGGGACTAAGGCTAGGCTAGGTATGTATTGAGTGTAAATGGCAAGGTTTGGGACAAGTTTAGGGCTAGGTTTGTGTACCAGTGTGGCTGTGTCAAATGATGGGACTAGGGATGAGAATAGGGCTAAGTTGAGTTTGAGCTAAGTCTAAGGTATAGGGTTTAGGATTGGGTTGGAGCTAGGTTTAAGTGATAATGGGGTTGTTAAGAGGTGATAGGGTTGAGGTTAGGGTTGGTTAGGTTTGAGTTGAATTTGAAGGAAAAGGTTTGAGACAAGGTTGGGGTTGGGTTTGAGTGACAATAGGGATAATGATAGGTGATGACTAATGAGGTTAGGTTGGAGTTGGGTTGGGACCAAGGCTAGGCTTGGTTTAAGTTGAGTCTAAAGGATAGGGTTTAGGAGTGGGTTGGGGGTAGGTTTGAGTGACAATGAGGCAGTTATGACAGGTGATAGGGCTAAAGCTAAGGTTAGGTTGGGACTAGGCCTTAGCTAGGACTAAGACTTGACTTAGTTTGAGTTAAGTATAAAGGATGGGCTTGAGGCTCCGTTTAACTGACAGTGGGGCAGTGATAGATAATATGGTTGGGGTTACAACCAGGCGAGGACTACGGTTAGGTTAGGTTTGAGTCGAGTTTGAAGGGCAATGTTTAAGATATGGTTGATGTTAGGTTTGAGGGATAGTGCGCTTGAGGCTATGCTTTGTAGGGTGTCTAGGGTTGGGCATTAGCATGAAATAAAGGTGGAGTAGTATCTTCCTCTTAAAATTGAACTGCTAAATCTTCAATGATAGTACTCCATATTTATGTAGTGTCTTCAATTACATTTTTTGCTATCGGTTCATCATAACACATTTTTCATTATTTTTGGTAAATAAAAATTGGATTCATTGTCCATCATTTTATCTAAGATCAAGTTGTAGACTGTTTTGATATAGTGCTAAATGTAGTAGGAAGTGTTAAGGGATCAAGGGGTATTAAGGGATTAAAATATGAGCTTGCATTGATAATTGCCCAAGCTAAAAATAGAAATGTAAGAATGATGAAATAAGGAGAATCTTCTTTAAGACTTGTTGGAAAGGCGGAGAGAAATAAATAATTTGCTCCCACATGTATTAAACCATTTGATAGGCATGTACAATGAATGTGGATTGATAATCTTCTTCTTTGTTTTTGTTTTGGATATAATTCATAACCAAAGTGGTTGTTTTAATATACTACAAGTTAGTATGAAAACATATGTAATGTAATACTTTTAAAGGGTTGTTGGTTATAGTTTTGTACATTTCAAATTGAAACTTTGTATGTCAAGATTTGGGTGACTAATTGAGTGATTAACTCTGGAGGCTTGGCCAAGGGGCTATATGTTAGATTTTTTTTTTCGATGTTTTTATTTTGAATGTAATTCACAAGTAGTAAGGTTGTTGTTTTGATGTCATACTAGTAAAGAGGACAATATATGTGATGTAATGAAAATGATTTGAATCATTTTGAATTGAATGGAAATGATATCGACTTCCATCCTTGCAAAGTTGTCCATAGGATCCCATTGCATCCATTAAGGCAAAAAATAAAAATAAAAAGTGGAAACACCAAATTAAACATAAAATTGTTCATAGCAAGCATTTTATTCGTATGCATCAATTCACTAGGTATTACAATAAAAAAACCCAAGTCAAACTACATTTGATGGAATATTGTTTGGTTCTAAATGCAATTTGTCTCGTGTCTTTGACTTCTCTTGGTTATTTTAGCTCTTTAATAATAAAGCCATCCGACATTCCTCCTTAGATCTCCAAAGTATGGCATGTGCACTTAGTCTTCAATTCTTTAATTTCCTTAGTCAATGACCACTGTTTCCTAACAAATTCCAAAATCACCTTAGATGCTCTTTTTTAGAAACTCCTCAATATCATGCCACTTAAAGAAATCACACCAATTTTCATACAATGAAAACCACTTTCATATAAATTGCAAAAAGTCAAATCTATAACAAATAATAAAATAAATAATTTATAAAGAAAACTAATTTTGTATCGTGGACACCACTAAAATCTTCTTCTAGGATTTCCCTTGGTCTAAATTACCAATCTAACCCATAATGATAGAATATAAGTGGCCTTTTGTAGTTGAAACTTCAAGATTGATGACTTGAAATCGATGAGGAAAATCCTTCCATTTCTTTTCCCATTATGTAGTTTGGTTCTCTAATAAAGTATGAGATTTAGGGTTTTACCAATTGTTAGTGGGCTTTGTTGACTTGATATGCTAAATCAACATTTGTTAATTTTTAATCATCCTTTAACATCATGGATTTTTGCCTAATAGTGGCATTTCCAGCATAGTTTGAGGGGAAAAATGGTCATTTCAATTTTTTATGGTTTGAAGTGGTTTTTTTTGACAAAGTTCAAGTATTGTTAGAGTAATAAATCCAATAAGGTCTAAATTAATAACCATGACTGTTTAGATCTATGGTTTTGTCTTGATAAGTAGTTGGTTCGAGACCATCAAAACTAGACTAGACTCGTTGACGTTGCTAAGAAGGATGTTTTGTTGTTGGATCAATCCCATAACCCGATTCCTTTACAATGTAATGCAAAAGAACATTTCAAGGCTATTTAAGTTGATAAAAAAACAATATTTTTATCCATGGGCAAATTGGGCATTTTCAATGTACAAAACCATGGGATTTGGCTTTTGGTGTTTTGGCTAGTGTTTTTAACTTGCCGTTGACTTGGGTAGTTGAATCGATTAAACCATCACCTGATCAAAGATTTTAGGTCCGGTTCGAGTAAAACTCGGAGAAATATCAAAACTCGTTGACTTTGTCAAAAACCGTTTGACCCGTTAGGTTGGACCATTGACCCTGTCGACCTAGTGACTAGGTCGTGGGTTGCATACTAATTGTGTATGCAAAGTTCGAGAGGACATAACTTTGCACTCTAATGTTTGATTAAGGTAATTTTTTTTGTTTAGTTTGTGTAACTTTTTGAGATCTATGCATCACAAGGCGTCATACCCTCACTATTTTTGTGAAAAAAAACCCTTTTTCCTGTTCAAGTTGTAATTTTTAATATTTTTATAAGTAAAAATAAAAAATTGAATTAAAAACATAAATTAAATATGAAATAATACATATATTATATCTAAAACATAATTATACATTATTTATTGATAAAATATATATTTGTACACATATATTATATCGACTGGTCGAATCGATCCAGAGGCAAAAATGGTTCAACCTCCAAGTTTTTAAAACACTGATTTTGGCAAAAACATTTGTTGGTTAGTTCTTATTGATGATAATAGTGGAAAGGGAAAATTTCTTAAACTATAATATTGTCTTAAAGTACCCTTACCATTTTCTGAGAATTGTTGCCATCGTTAAATCGTAATAGAGACACACAAAAGTCATTTTTGCCCTTATGTTAAAGGGCAAGTTATGATCAAGTTTTTGTTGTTCGTAACAAAAACACATTTGGAGAAACCGTATACATCATCATCTTGCAAGTGTAAAGAGAACTCTTCATCAGACGTTAGCTCTTCGACTGCTCTGCCATCACATCAAGCTCCCGTTCTTCGCGAACATTAAATCAGGGTCCAAATTTGAATTCAAAGCTCATTAGACAATTTTAGGCTTTAGATCTAAGTATACTTGGGAGAAACCCTAGATAGATGCAAATGGAGTGGGGTCACACATCAGGTCTTGCTCCAAATTTGAGTTTGAAGCTCACTGGACAATCTTAGCTCCAGATCTGAGTATTGGGAGAAACCCTATTTTCTCAAGCATCAGAGAGATTCCGGGGGTCAGAGGGAGTGGGGTTTCCAGGTTCGCTTGAGGCTATGCTTAGGCCAAGACACTCGCCTCGTTGAACACCCAAGGCTATGCCAGTGGTCAGAGGGAGATGCCACTGAGGTTGTCCTTCTTCTCTCCCCATTTGAAAAGGGGCATGCCGTTGGTTTGCAGAGGCTCTACAAAAAGGCGAGAAACTCTACTAGTCCGCTCTAGAAATCCAAGAGGTTCCACGGAATTTTGTAAAAGGCCTTAAGCTTTTTGCTCTTGTGCTCTAGATAAGAAGAAGAGTTGTGAGACATTGTGAGATCTCCTCCATGTCTGGTTTGAGTTCAGGGGTTGAAGATGACTTGAGAGAAAAGGGTGAATAGGAAGGGAAGAAGAAGAGAGAAAAGGGAAGGAGGAAAGAAGTAAAAACAAAAATAGGGAAAGAGGGAGAAGAGGAGAGAGGGGGAAAATGGAAACCAAAATCACTACGTCTTGGTGTCGAGAGGAAGAAGAAAGTGAACAGTGTGGTGAGCTTTGAGCTTTGATCTTGTTTCAATGCTTCGAATCACTCCAATCAAAATGTTGTTCTAAGATAAGCTGCTTGACCCGTGTCTTTGTTTCGGTGAGGTTATAGCGAGAAGGTGACCTCACCCCAATTGCGATTGTGGGACCTGTATTCGACACCAACGTTTAGCCTGTAATCAGCCAACTCCCCAAACCAAAAGCGAGGAGGTGACGAGAGAGTGTGTGAGAAAGAGAGAAAGATTATAAAGGGTATTTTTGAAACTTTTAAAAAATCCGGTCACGCGATGTCATATGTGATAAAGTGTGACAGAAAGTTAATGGTAGGAGAGGTTTTAGATAATTGTCAAAAAGAGTAATGATACTTTAAGACATAACTAAAATGGTAGGGATGGAGTTAGTCAATTTCCTAAATGTAAGAGATAATTTAAGAAATTTGCCCTAATGGAAATATGGAAAGGGTGTATGATTACCCTAAACATAGTGAGGTGTAAATTGAATTACGGGGAGATTAGGGAGGTTTAAGTCATTTACTCTATATTTTTAATTTGTGGAAATATCAAAAAACAGATATTGCATGCACGTTTCATAGACCATTCCCCCTTCTCTACACATGCTTTATTATTTGCCGTTGAAAGGAGCATTCCCTCCTTTGAAAAAAAGGAGGAAAAGTGAATTTATAGGTCTTGCTACCACACCTTCAAAAAGAAAGAAAATAAAAAAGGGTAAATTACAGATAGGTACCTTATAATTTGGGGGTAGTGACAAATAAGTATCCTAAACTTTCAATTGCAATACTTGAGTACCCTGAATTCTTAAAAATAGGCACTTAAGTCCATCCGTTAGTATTCCGTCAGTTTAACATTATATAATGTAAAAAATACCTTTTCTCGTGTATTCTTGAGATCATTTTATGGAATAACATCATCACCAGAGAATGTCATTGTTAGAAAATTTGAATCTATTATTTGTTGTCCATGTGAAAACGTCATCAAGGGGATATGTTCAGTTACATGGGAATGATTTTAAATAGGGCTGCCTGAAAATGAAACTGAAACCGACCCTATGTTAGGTAAAACCGACCTAGTCAGTTTGAGTCCATTTGAGTGCTTGAGTTGAGGGGCTAAGGGAGTAAGGGCGGACCAAGTTAGAAGTTACTGTTGTTTTTCCAACCGACCCGACCTGGTCGGGTTGCTTGAAAATGAAACTGAAATCGACCCTATGTTAGGCAAAACTGACCTGGTTGGTGTGAGTCGGTTTGGGTCGGTTTGTGTGCTCGAGTTGAGGGGCTAAGGGAGTAAGGGCGGACCAAGTTAGAAGTTACTACTATTTTTCCAACCGACACGACCTGGTCGGGTTGCTGAAAATGAAACCGAAACTGACCCTGTGTTAGGCAAAACCAACCTGATCGGTTTGGGTCGGCTCGAATGCTTGGGTTGAGGGGCTAAGGGAGTAAGGGCGGACCAAGTTAGAAGTTACCAAGAAAAGAGAAAATCAAATTGTGTTAGAAAAAGAAGACTGATTTTTGGAATTTTTAAGAAGGCTTCTAATGTAAGTAAAAAAGACACCTAAATGTAATTACCTATTTGGTATAAAGGACCTTAGAGAATAGGATCCTTTCTTTAAACCTTTCAAAAAAATGCAAGAAGTTATTAATGGCATTAATGGCATTCCTTGTCTTGCAATGTTTGCCATTAATGGCATTCCTAAAGAGAATATTAGAAAGTAGAAATTATAAATAACTATAAGTAACTAGAAAATAAAAATTAAGTTAGGTACTAACTACTAAGTACTAACTAGGAACCAAGTCGATTCGGGTTAGTTCAATTTCGGTTTTCATGTGTGAAAATCGAAACTGAACTGACCCATCAGTTTATGCTTTTTAGTAACCCAAAACCGATCGATGCTAAAGAAAACCCAATCAACTCGGATTGGGCCAGACCGGGTTGGTCAAGAACAGCCGTAATTTTAAAAATACATGAAAAAGGTATTTTTTACATTATATAATATTTTATTGACGACTATTGGATCGACCCACGTATCTATTTTTGAGAGTTGAGGTACTCACTTAAATGTTGCAACTAACGTACCTATCTGTCACTACCCCTGAAGGTGCAGGGTAAATATCTGTAATTTACCCCCAAAAAATCTTAAGTCTAATCCATTATTTCCTTCTTCCTCTCCGGCCTCTGGCCTTTGGGATGTGGGAATAGGACTGTCCAGTGACACAAACAGAGAAGCCATGAGAGCTCTTATTCTCTTCCCGTCTTCTCCCTTCACTCCAAAACTCCCCACCATCACTTCTTCCCTCACTCCCCAACCCTCAAAGCCATCCTCCCTCACCTTTCCATCCATCAGCGCGAAGGCGAAGCCACCGTCTCCTTTGAGAAGAGAAAGAAACGACTTTAGGGTTAGAGCTGACGAGGGAGACGACGGCGGAGGCCCCGACGACTACGACATGGAGGAAGAAGAGGTGGAGGAGGTGGACAACAAGAAGGACTACGACGTCGAGTACGACCGCCTCGGTGCGCCCGGCTCGGCCGCCGGCGGCGATGACATTGAGATGGTTCAGAGCAAGAGTTTTGTGTCGACGCAAGGGTGGGACTCAGAGATCGTGGTGGATTACAGGATTAATGAGGAGGAGTTTCATAAGATCAGTTTGCTTGACTGTGACTTTTTCATTAGGAAGCCACCTGATCCTGATAACGATGTTTATGATTTCAGAGAGGTTGGATGAATTTTTAGTTCTTCGGAATTTCTAGTAAGAAGAGAACATTTGACCATTTCCTTGAAATTGGTAATGATTTGAGGTTTTTCTGTTGTTGCTGTAGATGTATGTTTCTCCTCCAGACACTGATGTTTATTCTATTCCTAAGGTTCTAGCGGCGATGCCTCAGAGGGTATGGATATAAGAGATGTAATTAGCCTGCTTTTCGTTTATGAACCTGCCCAATGCTAATGATTCATATGGCAAAGGTCTTGATTCTGGCCTTGTTTTATTTTTTCTTATAGTACATTCGATGTTCAATGAGTGATTATGGATGTTACAATGTTACGGAGCCTCCAATTGATGCACCTCGAGATCCACTGTACAAAACGGAAAGGGAAGTTCTGAAGGTATGGCGATTCACCATGTCATTGTTTCACAATCTTCACCATGCCCATTTTGCTGTTGCTTCTTTTTGCTGTAAATGCTCTTATGGTGTTTGCTATTAGAATAGTATCTCTAGCTAAACCATTAGCCTGTTTTGGGATGAGAAAGAATGTGATGTTTGATGAAAGCAAACTCCTGAAGAAAAACGTAAGCAGCAATGTAACACCTAGAAGCCTGATTAGGCAGCAAACATGCAACGGGATTGGACAAGGAAAAACCTAAATTCTAATTTGATCCCTAATTTTACATACCACCAACACAAGCAAATATGTAACTTGAAAATAACAATGTTCTTTACTAAATAATAATGAGTATCATATGAAAACATGGTCAATTATCATATCCAAAAGACAATAGCATTTTAAATCTACTAATAGCAGTGTTTCAAACACAACATTACAATATAATAACTACTTAATGGAGTTATCACATATAAAAAAATATTAGCAACTAATGAACATGATTTTTACTAAGAAACTGTAAGCAAGAGAGAGGGAGGGAGGAATTGCAGAAAATGGGAAGGTAAAATATGAAGAGGCACTCTTGTATCCTTATTTTTCTTTCTTTCTTTTTCCTCAAAACCCTTGGATCTATTGTGTTTCAACAGTAAAACATCAACAAAAAATATAGCTATCTGGGATCTTGGGAGGGGGGTAGACTGCCTAGGCAGGTACCTTTTGTCCTGGATGGACACCTAGTATATCTCATGGGGTTCAATAGGGTGCAACTTGAGTTTGGACCAACCTAAACGTAGCCCAACCCAACCTGGGAAGCAGGGTTGGGTTGATTTATATTGGGTTATGGTTAGTGCTACAAAATGCCAACCATATGATGTTGGGCTGGGTTAAGGTTGATGCATTGGACATTCCAACCTAAGTATGTTTCTGTGAGAGGACAAAGAGAGAGGATGATGCTGAGTGGTAGTTAATTCTAAATATTTCTATAATATGATGTGTTCATATTATCATATGTAAAATGTGTGCCTGTATAAATATGGTAGTATGTATTTATGCATATATTTATAAATTTGGTAGGTCAGATCCTAATCTGAACTCAACCTGGCCAACCCGATATCATGATTGGTTGAGTTACAGTTGAGAACCTTGGATTGAAGAACAGGTTGGGATAAAGTTATCAGTTGAGGTTTTGACACAATAGATAGATTGAGTTGCACCCCCAGGGTTCACCGTTCAGGCTAGTTGCCCCTGATGGGTGACGTGCTACATACATGATGCCTGAGAAACACCTTGTGACATTGACAATTATGATACTGAACAAGTAATATTTGCTACATTTGCCCTCTGTAGTACAAATCCCAAATGGAACTTGATAACTTTTAGTCCTATAAGGAGAGCCAAGGCTTCAAATTTATTAGAATTACCCTCTCCTAACAGTTTGCCGAGGGGAAAAAAAAAAAAAAAAAATATATATATATATATATATATCTGCAATTATAAAAAAAAAAAACATATATCTGCTCATGACCTATCTTGGAAAATGACCTTGAACTGTGAAGTTCTTACACATTAAGTATGGAGTTATTATTGTGACTCATCTTTTTGGTCCTTTCAAGCTAAAACCTTGTTAATGACCGTCATTTTTGTTTTAATTTTTTGGGATTGGAATCAGATTGAAATCCTGTTTGAATTCTCAGAAATTGTCTTGAGTTGATATCGTTTTTCCCCATTCTGATTTTAGTTTGAACATTCTGACTTGCCTTATTTACACATTTTTCTTTGGCAAGTGATTTGACAAATTTTTTGAAGCAAACTAATGTATGTGTCAACTGGATACTAAGTCAATTTAGATATTCCTTAGTCTCTTTTTAGTTGTCTTTGCAAGTTGGTCCAAGAAAATTATGCAATGTCTCGTTCTACAATTTTGTATCCTTGCGCCTGTAACTGGAAGTGAATAAATGTGAACTCTTTTATGTTGCACCTTAAAAATGCTCCTTCAGTTTTATCTTCCTAAAGAATTATTACAATTCTGTAAAATGCCTCTCATATTGTGAGAATTACAGTGTGTTAAACTAGGAGAAAGTGATTTGTACATTTCTTATTATCACTTGCCACCATGAGATTTTTATTATTGTTTTCTGATACAGGTTTTCTTGACAAAGCATTATAGAAACAGGAGGTCAGGTGACCCGGAATTTGTACTAGATTTTGAAGAGATTTATGTCATTGATTCAAAAACAAAGTCAATCACTAGAGCTAAAGTTTTGGTGAGATGCTTTTCTTTTGTTATTGTAGAGAACATTGATGTGGGCCCCACAGCTGTGGTCCCACTCTGTCCGTAGGGTAGAATGTATCTAGTCACAGCTGTGGTTATTTTGCTATTCTGTTATTTCTAGTTTCAGTTTTATATTGTTTGTTATTTGTTAGCAGTTATGATGTAAACACCAAGGGCAGATATGTCCTTTCATGTAACTAGCATAACCTATATATATATATATTAACTTAAAGTGGCGGCGGCAGAATATTGACATTCTGTACTTCTCATCAAAATCTGTGTTCTATTGCTCTTCCATCACTCTTTCTTCTACATCTTCTTCACTTTCTCTTCTCATCGAACCTGAAATCTCTTAGTGATCAAGACTGAATAGCAGTCTTGAAAACCTACATGGTATCAGAGTCCTATATCTGAACTGCATGGGGTATTCTTTTTCACTGCACATGAAACAATTCGCCTTTAGGTTCTAAACCCTTTTGCAATCCATGAATAATAGTAATGATTTCTCACAGTTCTGTAATCCAAGAATAGGTTCTACCCAACAGCAACAATATTTTTAGTAATTGTAATGAACAATTTGTTGCCCAATTTATTGTTCCCCATGCTCCTAAATGGTTGAAGAATCAAAACCTTTTTAACTCACCAAAATTGACTATTCTTATTTGTCGGTTTGTTTGGATGGTTAATGTATAGATGGACCCATTTTCTCATGCTGGTTGGAAAATCTCAGCCAAATTATGGCGATCTTTGTGAGATACTAAAGGGAAAGAATGAGGGAACTTTGCTTGATGTAAATGATGGTTCATGTGAATGGTACACCTAGCAGTTTCATGATTCCCATATCCTAGGGTCTAGATAAAGTCATTGCGATTTCAAATGAAACATTGCCATTTTATATTTCTTCACACTTGCAAATTTGAATGGATCAATTAATAACAGATAGTTCCTTGTATCCTTGTTCTAATTATTGATTTGCTCTCTGGAGGATAGCTGACTGCTTTTTAACAGGTTACTATTCCAGGAGGACCTAATAGGGACAGAAAGAGTGACATGCTAATAGTTCGTGATAATGGGAATTCCTTCAAAATAATTCATATGGTGAATATCTAAATCTGTCTTCCATCCATTATTTCTGAAAATTTATTTACTTTGCATTGGGTGATCTTCTGGACAATTGCTTTACTCCAGAGTCAAAGAGACGACCCCACAACTGTCATAGAGAGAGAAGAATGGATCAAAACAAGGCAAGATATGGAGAGACACCTCAGGAAACTACGAGACTTCAGTATTTCAAACTGGTTCTAATTGAATGGCATGGGATTCAGAGATTGGGAGATGTGCAACTAATTATAGACAATTCTATCCTGAGGAGATGAAGATACTTAATGCTGTTCACATTTGCTATATTTGCACATATGATCCAATTCCAACGTTTAGAATTGATGCTATCAAATATGTGCAATGTGCTGGGGATTGGGGACCCAATGCACATGTTTCTGTGACTGCCTCTCACCAGCTTCTATTCCAACAAGTTTGCAGAATCTACTCCATTTTGCCGTGGTAACTCAAAAGCTGTTTAGGGAGAAGAGTTTGTCCACGGTTTTGAATCTTGATTCTATTACCATCATTGATGTTTTGTACATGTAGGTTGTTTCAGTAAGTATATTTTGTATCACTTGCCTTATTCCCTGTTATTGAGCAAGAAGCAAGAGCTGTTGCGGTTAGCACTGGGTACTGTCAGATATCCTGATTGAATGAGTAATCAATTAGAACTATAAACAGCGTCTCCCAGCCGGTTGGTCTTCATCCCTGTTATTGTTGTTGGAAGGAATTGGATATTTTGTTGCTAATCTCCGTACCACCAATCATTTGCTCATAGAGGGTGTGAAGTTTGCATCCAGACATGTTTTTATTCTTGGAATTTTGAATTGTGACAGGGAAATAATTGGATAAGCTAAGAAAGATAAACAGTCAATGGTTATATGTAGACCCGAGTCAATTGGGTTGGGTGGGTTGGGTCAAGATACTTTGGGTTGATTTCGGTATGGCTTTTCAAGTGCTAGACCCTAGCCCTAAATGCTCGGGTTAGGGTTACCCATGGGTCAATTTGGGTCATCCCAAAAAATAATTGAAATTTAAAATATAAAGAAAAACTACATGAAAAATGCCAAAGTTAAAAGAATTAACCTTAAAATTCTAAATATAAAATAAAAAATTTGAACATTTGACAATTTAAAGAGTAAACAATAAAGAGTAAAGAGTAAATAGAAAAAAGTTAAAGAGTAGTAACTTTTAACAATGCATAAATAGTCTCAATTAGACTTTGACAATTGGGTCAGTGGGTTGACTCATGTTTCAACCCAACCCAGTTTTTTCCGGGTTGGGTCATTCTTACATTCAGTTAGCTAAATATTAGACCCTAATCCTGTTTTTTCGGGTTGGGTTGGTTCAATTTTTTTCTAGGTCTAATTATCTGTTCCCTTGCAAGTGGTCAAAACTTTTGACCTGTCAATTGAAATCATAAACGTGGTAGTCAATTTATTTATCAAAATTCATTTGTGGGTTTTGATTGGTCAAAACTCTTCGGATAGTATGGCTTTTCCACATCATAGATTTTCCTTAAAGTATCATTTTCCAGAAATTGTAATTGTGGCACTTAAATTCTGCGGTTAATATCCTACTATCATTACTATAGTATGATCAAGTCGATTTCTTTCAAGAGATACGAGGGTCATTATTGACACATGATGCGGGTTATTTGGCTGGACGTTATGACACTGGTAAGTTCTAATATTAAACATGCTAAACAATTTACAGGATGACACGATTGGCAGGATCCAATATACTCTAACAATTAACAGCGTGAAAATGCGGGTTGAATTTGACATTAGACACTTTCTGAAAAAAAAAATGCCAAAGTTTAGGATCATATCCAGTATATCCCTCCTAGGACCCATGTAGTTGGAATCAAAATTGGGTAAGGACCTTTTATTGGAACGGTTGAATATTGATTGACATGGACTTATATAAGCATCATAATGCTAATACATGGTGGAGACATGGAAGAATTATAGTGAAAAGGATAATTCCCTACCATGCCATGCCATGTATTGATATCACAAAAAATGGGCACCAAAACTCTAAACCTTGGTCAAGTCCAAAAAGTATTTTATTATATTATATTAAAAGTATGAATGATGTAAAAAAAATCTTTTTGACTAAAATACCCATATCCTAAAATTTGGTCGCTATCTAATTTTAAGGGCATTTGAATTACTACTTTTTCACCTCATCAAATTCCCTCTCATTGAATTTTATGTTTAATTTACTAACTCCCATACTCTCTCACTAAATCCTATATTTAAGGTATTTTTTTTCACCAATAAATTCTATTAACTAGATATAAATTCAATACTTTTAACAATATCCATATATTTTTTAAATTGATTCAGGATATAACTATTCTTCCATGATAGAACAACAGGTTCGGAGACACGTGCATGGGACATGCAAGACTCTATAGATGATAACTCTCGATCATAACCTACTCTATCCTATCAAAGATAACTGTAATCCAAAGCTAACTGAACTAGTTTTGTGTTAAACTCTAACTAGTGTTCCCTATCTTTGATAGAAGTTTGTTGTAAATCTAACTCTCTTACTATAAATATATACTAGTCTCGATCATGAAGCATCATTCGAAGACTACTTTCTTTATTAGAAGTTTATCTTGTCTATTATCATTATTATTATTTATTCTAGTGTCTCATCTTGGTATCAAAGCCATGTTGTAAATCTAACTCTCTTACTATAAATATATACTAGTCTCGATCATGAAGCATCATTCGAAGACTACTTTCTTTATTAGAAGTTTATCTTGTCTATTATCATTATTATTATTTATTCTAGTGTCTCATCTTGGTATCAAAGCCATGTTGACTGAAACTGGAGCTCATGATAGCATTCCGACTTCCTCCAACAATGCTCAACAATATGTTCCTTCAACCGGAACAAGTTCATTCCCTTCAATCCAGAATGTGACTCACTATCTGCCTATCAAACTAGGCAATGATAATTACTTGTTCTGGCATGCTCAATTTTTACTTGTTCTTCGGCACCATCATTTGATGGACTTCGTCAAAGGAAAGAAGCTGGCGCCGGAAGAGATACTAGATCAACTAGTACTAGAAAAGTTGCCAACCCAGAATTTGAGAAATGGATGGACCTTGACCAACTTGTACTGAGTTGGTTGATCTCCTCTCTTACAGAAGGAGTAATGGCTCAAGTTGTGGGCTTATCGACAACAGTGGAAGTCTGGACAACTCTTGCTCAGAGTTATTCTACCCACTCTCATTCTAGAATTTTGTAGTTGAGATGCCAACTACAAAGTCTCAAGAAGGGGTCTCTCTCTATAGCAGCCGCACAAAGTCCATTGACAACAGCCTATCCACTGTCTTTGAACAAGTTCTTAAGTTAGAATTGGTGCTCTATATACTTGCTGGCCTTAGAAGTGAATATGAGTCCGTAGTAACCACTCTTACCAACCAGCTTGATGCAACTGATCTCAGACTTTTAGATATCATGGGTGCTCTTCTCAACCATGAAAGTTGGTTAAAGGAATAAACACACCTCTCAGATCCTCACAACGCCAATCTTGTTGGGGTTGGTTCGAAAAACAAAGGTAACACTTCTCAACAACAAAAGTCTCCACAACAGTTTTCTCCAACATAAATTATGCATGGAACCAACCTTATAGGTTTCATGGACCCTTGATATTATATGAGCCGAGTTTCCTCTATATAGTTTTGAGGGGTAAGGCCTCACGTCCCCCCTCCAAGGTTTCTTTGCATATGAATAAATTTGTGGTGGCCACCCCTCAACCAGGAGAAAAATTTGGGGCTAAAAAAAATCTAGATCTCTCTAGCATTCAATAATAACAATAGAGGTTGAGGCCGAGGATGTGGTTATCCTTAATACAATCATCAACAATATTTTCAGCAAAATATGTTTCCCAATCTGCAACAGCAATTTAATGGTGGATGTGGTTTGTCAAAGTTGCAATAAAATAGTGCTCTTCAATGTCGAGTTGTTGACAAGCAAGGTACACTTTTGGCTTCCAAAACAACATCAACTATAATGAACTGTCTGCATTCCAAGAAGGAGTTAGCACCCCTCAATTCATGAATCCTCATTATAGCAATACGTTTGACCCCACCTGGTATCCAGACTCAGGGGCAACACATCACATGACTCCATATTTGGAAAACATCCAGAATCACACTGAATATATGGGATCTGACCAGGTGAAGGTTGGAAATGACCAAAGTTTGCACATACATCATGCTAGTTCATCTTCTATGTTATTTAATCAGTATGCCTTTACTTTGAATGATATCTGTAATGTTCCCTCTATCTGCAAGAACTTATTATCAATCACTCGATTCAAAGGGATAATGACTTGTTTTTCAAATTCCATCGTGATTGTTACTTTGTGAAGGATTATTCGTGGAGAATTCTATTACAAGGGGTTAGTAGAGATGGCTTGTATAGCTTCCCGTCATTAGTTACAATTTTTCAGGCACCAAAAGCTCTTGTTGGAGAACAAACTTTTGTTCATGGTTGGCACTTGTGTTTTGGTCATGCAACACTACATATTGTACGAAAAGTTATTTCAAATGATGGTCTTCCTTTTGATTGTTTTAGGTCAAGTTAATCAATTTATGAATCATGACAAATGGGTAAGAGCTATATGTTGTCTTTGCAGTCTTCTAGCTCTTAGTCTACATGTCCATTAGATTTAATTTTCTCTGGTGTATGGAGCCCGATTCCAATTAAGTCGAACAATGGTTAATTTTCTAGATGATTTTTCAAAATGTTCTTGGATATATCCTATGGCTTGCAAGTAAGATGTCTTCGATATATTTCTGAAATTTAAACTACATGTTGAAGTCCTCTTTGATACTAAAATCTGATCCTTCCAATCTAATTGGGGAGGAGAATATCGAAATTTGTCTCGACATCTGGATACACAAGGCATCTCTCATCAACAGGCTTGTCCAAACACTCATGAGAAGAATGGGTTCGTTGAACGCAAGTGTTGACATGTTATTGAATTAATGTTATCTCTACTGGCCACCTCTAAACTCCTCTTTTCCTTCTAGGCTGAAGAAGCTAAGACTGCTATATGCTTGATCAATTGGTTGCATACAGCCTCTTTGAAGACTCCTTATGAAAAATTGTTTCACAAAGCTCCAGATTATTCCATGCTCCGTTGTTTTGGTTGTGCTTGTTACCCTCTATTGTGACCATACAATAAAAATAAATTCATGTTTCAATCTCTTTGATGTCTATTTATTGAAAATAGTAGTTCTCACAAAAGGTACAAGTGTCTCCATGTTCCTATAGGCCATACCTTTGTTGCTTTCCATGTCGGTTTTTTATGAAACATTTTTCCCAGGATTTTCAAAACCCCCTTCCATAAACACTTCCTCTCCTTCAACTAGGGTGTATATCTCTACACCAATGCCATGTCGTCATGAATCTCCTCCTACTAATCCATCAGGCTCGACCTCTAGTTTGGTTCCTTCATCTCCGATGCCTTCCATAAAAATTCAATCATCACCTGCATTCATCTCCTCCACTGTCGAGTCTGCAGCTCTCTCCTCTGAATGACCAATCAGATACTAGAGTATCCAAGAGATTCTTGATCACACTGCACCAATACCTCCACCCACCCATTCTCACTCTACGCGCACCAGATCAATGGATGACATTCTTCCTTATTCTCACATTGCCACAAGGTATTTGATCCCATCATCTCTCATGTATCTTCTTTCCCATGAGGAAAGGGAGGCACATTCATTCTCTTAGGCAACCAAATCTTCCTATTGGCATGCCACAATGTTAAAGGAATATAAGGCATTAATTGACAATGGCACATGGGAGTTGGTACCGTACAACCCCACCATCAATATTGTTGGGACAAAATGGATCCATAAAATAAAGAAGAAATCAAATGGTTCTCTTGACTGTTACAAAGCTCAGTCGGTCGCCCAAGGTTTTCATCAGGTTCCCGAACTTGATTTTCTTTTTGTTGATACTTTCAGTCAGTGGTGAAACTGGTCATTGTCTGTATAGTTCTTGCCCTCGTAGTGTCCAACTCTTGGCCAATGCATCATCTCAACATTAACAATGTCTTTCTTCATGGAGTTCTTGTCGAAAATATTTATGTTCATCAACCCAAGGGCTTTACAGATCCAGATCATCCTACCCATGTCTGCAAGCTTCAAAAAACTCTTTATGGATGAAAATAGGCACCACAGGCTTGGTATTCTTGTCTAAGTGCTGCTCTTCTTCACATGGGTTTCCACAACTCCTTTATTGAGCCATCATTGTTTATCTTCGATCACAAGGTACAGTTATGTTCATGCTTATATACATTGATGATATTATCCTAACTAGGAATTCCTCATCCACCATTGATAAATTTCTCCAATCATTATCTACTATCTTTCCTCTCAAGATTTGGGACCATTACATTATTTTCTAGGAATTGAAGTATGTTCCGCACTTGGTGGGATGTTTCTCTCTCAACAAAGGCACATCCTAAATCTTTTACATCGTACCAATCTAGGAGGAGCCAAGCCTGTCTCCTCACCCATAGTCGCCTCCTACCGACTATCTTGTGACTCTAGCACTCCATTACCTAACCCAACTGAGTACTGCAACACCATGGGAGCTCTCCAATATGTTACTATCACTCGCTTGGACATTTCTTTTGTTAACAAAATTTGTCAGTTCTTACACTCCCCCACTAATGAACACTAAGTCGTCATTAAGAGAATTCTTAGATATCTCAAAGCCACCATATCTCATGGTCTTTAGTTCAATTCTTCTCCCTCGCTTTAGCTCACTACCTATACTGATGTAGATTGGGCAAGCTGTCCAAATGACCAGCAATCAACTGCAGGATATGCTATTTTTTTGGGTTCGAATCTCATCGCCTAGAGTTCAAAGAAACAACCAACTATAGCTCGGTCCAACACGGAATCAGAGTTTCATGCCCTTGCCAATGTTGTAACTGAACTTCTGTGGATCCAATCCCTTCTCAAGGATCTTGGTTACACTTCACCACCTCTTGTTATTTTGTATGACAATATGGGTGTGACACATTTAGCCGCCGATCCTGTTTTTCATGCTTGCACCAAACATGTTGAAGTTGATTTCCATTTTCTATAGGATCTCACCATCAACGAGAAACTCTAGATTCAGTACATACCAAAGGTGATCAGGTTGTGGATGTCCTCACCAAACCCCTTTCCCCCTCTCAGCTTGAGATCCTTAGATCCAAGTTTCACGTCGCCCCATTCAGCTTGTGGGGGCTGATAGAACAACAGTTTGAAGACACGTGCACGGGACATGCAAGACTCCAAATCTCGTGGACTCTATCGATGATAACTCTCGATCGTAACCTACTCTATCATATCAAAAGATAATTCTGTAATCTAAATCTAACTGAACTAGTGTTTGTGTTGAATTCTAACTATTGTTCCCTATCTTTGATAGAAATTTGTTGTAAATCTAACTATCTTCCTATAAATATATACCAGTCTGCTTTCTTTATCAAAAGCTTTTATCTTGTATATTATCACTATTATTATTTGTTAATGTTTCATCCTTCCACCTAGGTGGCCCATAAGAAATTCAAACACTATATCAAATGGATCATCCCATTATGTTATAGTTAAACAACATAAAGTTTTAAATAAAATAAACATAAACGTTACAAAAAGCAAAAAAAAATCTGCAGAATGATTTGTGTGCATCTCTAATGTATTCTATTAATTGTATTAAAGAAAAGTAATTGTGATGAACAAGATTTGTTTTATTAACAAGAAATGAAATACAAAAATTTAAAACCAACCTAAAATGAAATTGTTTTCTTGTTTGGTAGCAAGTCAACAATTTAATCTTTTGATTCAAATGTGTTAAACAGTTGATGTCATAATTAAATAATAAAAATTAAAAAATGAAAATACAAATCCAATATAGATATGATGGATACAATTTGATTTAAATTTGACTATTAATGAATATATCTAATTCAATTCAATCCATTTGCAACCCTATGTTCATTTCTACCTAAGAAAAGGGAAATTATCACCTTGTACAAATTAAACTGAGTTACCGTTCTGTGAGGAGGAAATCCGGATTCCTGTGCATGTGTTTCACACTATTCTTCAAATTAAATGATCTTGTTGTCAATCTTTTGAAGTTACTACATCAGTTAAATAATTAGAACATGCTTTTGAACTGTATTTTTTCTTTGAGAAGCAAAAATAAGTTGGTAAAATCTCCAACTGATTGTAGTGGAGACTGCAAGCGAGTCCCACCTTCACCAGTGTTGGAGTCTTGGAGAGGGGTGCCCCTGTTGTGTAGCCCATTTTCATTTTCCTTTTAAAAATGACTATATTTTTTCTTTGAGAAGCAAAAATAACTGCTTCAGTTTTTTTTTTTTTTTTAACAAGAGAGAAATGATTCATGTTTTTAAACCATTAAAATAGTGGGTTCTTATCAATTTTAGGGGATACAGACATGGTTCAAAGTATTGACAAATTGTTTATTATACGATTCAAAGGGCCAATACAATTAATCAGTTTTAGTAAATTAATTCTACCAGCAAAAACAATTAATTACAAGGATGAAGGATCTTCGATGTAGTTTTTTTTTTATGGAAAAAAGGGTCCTTACTTGGCTCACCAGTCACTTGGGCTTCTCTCTACTTGGCAATTGGCATACATGATGCAAACACCACATCTGCCATGCCACATGGAAAAATGATGTGGCAAATCCATGCAACCAACGAGATAGGAGACCCCTTGGATTGGCTGTGTATTCTTTTTCCTGGTTGGCATCATGACTCTCAACTCTCAACCATGTATACAAGCTGCCGAAAGCTTCAATATTTAAATTCATAAAGTCCTTAAAAAAGGTTTAGTTTAGACTTGTAGCGAAGGGAAAGCATTAGAGCTGGGTACTAGAAAATACATACCCTTTTAGTATATAGCTATATACTGTACAAACAATTTATACACATCAGAGTTGCCTGCTATAAAAGGTAATATACTTGCATAGAACAAGCCAATCTCCCTAATCCAACATTTACCTCCAGTTCATAGATCAAAATGCCCGCAGACATTATCCACCAGAAGCATAACCCTTAATACTTAAGGGAGTTGGAAGGACCAGGAAATCTTGAAAGACAAGTTGGGCAATGTTTTCAGCTGCAAGCCTGCAACAGCGCTAATCTCCATTGTACAATTGACTGTAGACTCTCTCCATCACAGGCAGAACCCTTACTATTTAAGGGAGTTAATCTTGACAAGACAAGTCGGGCAATGTTTTCAGCTGCAACAGTGCTAGTCTCCATGGTACTAGCTGCATTCTCGAAGGCATTAATGTAGTACAAATGAAGGCCATCCAACGCAAATGATGCAAACATCTCTGGAGGCGTGTAATGAGGATATGCGTCCCAGTCCATGCGCAGAGTTTCCTTCCTTACACTGCCAATGAGATCATAAACAAGAATCAGCGTCAAATAATCCAGGAGTTTTTTGTTTGATTTTTTTTTTGTAGAAACAAGAGGAGTTACACAAGACGAGGGGTAGCTCGGACCCAAGCATCACAAAAACAAATAGAACCTCTAGGGATAGAGGGAGGGCAAAAACTGAGAGTGCTGAGAGGAAAAGAAAGAGCTTGGTTTGTCATCTAGTCCACAGCTTGATTGGCCTCT
The DNA here is from genome assembly GCF_056320005.1 of Nelumbo lutea. NCBI lineage: Eukaryota > Viridiplantae > Streptophyta > Magnoliopsida > Proteales > Nelumbonaceae > Nelumbo > Nelumbo lutea. The sequence goes on along the minus strand of NC_142684.1, from coordinate 21,208,704 downwards.
CTATAGACATGGTTGTAGGTGACACCACATTCCAAATCTCCAGCCAGCTTCAAACACTCCTCGATGATGTTCTTCAATCTCCACGGGCAGTCCGGTTTGTTCTTTAAACACGAAATCACAAGAAGAGAGTCTCCCTCAATGAAGATGGGGAGACCCCTATAGTTGAAAGCAATATTGTGGGCCTCCCATGCAGCCCACGCCTCCACTACATTAATTGAGGAATTCCCGATAAAATAAGCTTTGGTCTCAAGAACAATCCCCCATTGATTTCTTGCAACGCAACCAATTGTGCAATCACCTTTATCATTTCTTGACGTGTCAAAATTAATTTTGATAGAACTCCCTTTTGGAGCTTTCCATTTGATTGGCTTCCAATCTTCATTCTGTATAGTACTGGATTTAGAACAATTTCCAACATTGTGATTAAAATATAGAGACAAAGCTCTATCAATGATGACCGAAGGGTGGCTACAATGGTTTTGGAAGGTATTTTCATTTCTATTCTTCCAAATCTATCACAAGATAAAGCAGGATTTCACAGGGATCGAAGAATCAGTCTGATTGGAAAATAAGCCATCCCACCACTCCCGAAATGAGGAGTCGTTTTTACTAGGCCCCTTAATATTTGGGTCTAAGATATTCCAGATTTGTTTAGCAATAGTACAATTTTTAAAAATATGATCGGTGTCTTCAATTCCATTGCAGAAGCTGCAACCAACATCAATGGACCTTAAAAGGGTTTTAGAAGGCAGCTTAGAATTAAGCAGCAGGTATAAAAAGGTTTTGATTTCTGAGGATTATATTATGTATACTGAAGATAACACTCACAATGCATGTATCATATGATTAATCCAACATCGAATTTTTTTCTAGATTAACAAGAACAATATATCGGATATAAATGATCTAAGCCTTGTCCAAACTAAATAGGGTATAGCCTGTTTTGAAATTCCATTTCTAATGCTCTAATTGTTTAAAATAAAAGTTAGTGGCTACAGGTCACTTAACCATGTTAATCTATGATTTAGATAACCTCATAATCCTGTCATAGAACTATGGACCAGTAGCCCCTTTACTGCTCAAGGATTAGAGGTTATGCAATGAAGGAGACAAATAATTTTCTTTTTTCATCAGCAAAAGGTAGAATTTATTTATTATAAATCAAGACTGAATGCAGGAGCCAAATAATTAAAACTGGAAATTTTCATTTTTTTATGTACTTGTATCAAAATAGGAGCATTTTGATAATTTTACATGTTGACCATGGGGTCTAGCCTAGTTATTTTCCTTTTCAAGCCATAGTTTAATTGTGTAGACTTTTCATATCCATTAGTTAAGTAGCTTAGGAGACAATGAGTTTCCTTCTGATAGAGCTACTCTGTAAGTTCTGTTTTCCTTAGTAGGATTCGCCACCCATATAGTGTGTATATTTTTACGTGGTGAATGAATGAATTGGTTTAATTCGAGTTCATATAGCTTATGCTAAAAACAGGAAGTGGGTTCCAATATCCAACAGTGATTCTAGCCCCCCACCCCCGAGTTGAGTGAGTTGAGTGATTCTAGGTTTTCCCTCTCTTCTCTCTAATTTTGCGAACAGCAATTATGACCATCAACAGCCAATGTATTCTTCATCAAGGGAATTCATCAACATCTTTAAAAGACTAGATTTGATTCATTTATATTTTTTCAAACTCAAAGTTTTCTAATTTCAATCATTTTCATCCTCTGTATGAAAAAATTATGATTTCTATCGTTTTTAAACTTCCCCTTAGATCTTCTTCACCTTTCATTGTATCAAATATCATCCTAAAATTCTATATAAAATAAAAAAAACCTAGTTTCTAGAATTTTTGCAGTTTCTCTTACAAAGGGAATTTCTCATTCTTTTATGAAAAACTACTTAGAATGCTTTCACGTTAAATTTCCTGATATAGTCCACCATCCTAAACATTTCTATGAAGTTTTATTGAAAAGTTCCATTTTCACTTAGGTGGCGTTCGGTAAATCTGAAGTCTGAAAAGCAAAAACACCTCCGAAAAATCTTTGAAAGCATTCAATGAAAATTTTGCTTTTTCACTTTTGCAAGCATCTGAATATAGTGGAATTATTATGATTCATCAAAAATATATATATAGTGGAATTATTCGGTAATCAAAATGTTGTAATGTCTGAAAACTGTGTATTTTACAAATTTACCCCTCAAAAGTTGTTATTTAAATAAAAATAACGAAAATGATTCAAATACGCATTAAAGAGTTATAAAAATATTAATATTATAAAACTAATATGAAACAAGTATAAAATATAATAATATTAATAATACTTGATGTGGCTCAATCTGCACCTGTCCCTGCTGGAGTGATGAGTTGGATGAGGAGTAGGTCAGATCTGCAAAGAAGGTAAACGTCAATGAGCCCAGGTGGTGGACCCTGGCGAGGGAGTTCTGACGGTCAAGTTAGTACCAAGTTGAGAGAGTTGAGAGCAAAGAGGAGCAGAATGAGAGATAGAGAGCTTATTAGAGCATACCGTTAGAGGGCAAAAGGCTGCCCTTATATAGGACTTTGGGATCGGCCAGAACGTCTCCAACATACTTAGCAGTAATGGGCCTCAACCAAGGGAATCTAGGGGACACTCAGGAATAGTCATTAGGTCGACCACTCGTTGTTTCCCCAAGAAACGGGGGAGACTCACGTAACCGTCGCTACATGGGCAATGTACCCTCCGAATACTCCGAGATCATTAAATGGCTCGAATGGATCAAGGCAGATAGATCACGTAGGTCGGCCACGAGGTCAGGTAACTTGCCAAATGTCTGGGTTGCATAAACATTTCGAGGTGATGACCAATGTCCTAGGTTGGTCTTGCCAAGCTATCTTCAATTGAGCTCGAGTGCATTTGGCCGACATGAGCTGCATTGCTAACAGACACTTTTCCAAGGTCTTGCCACGTTAGGTACCGAGGTGATCCAAGGTGGTTTTGAATGTCCACGTGGCAGCAAGTGAATGGTGTGTCACTTTTACCCATCATCAATACTAATAAAAAATAATGTAAGATATAAAATTTGCCTTTATTATTTAAAAAGCATAAAATATCAAAAATTTCTTAACCAATAAATAAAAAATATTAAATATACTATTAAGGATAATTAAAATATTGCAACTATTTTACTTATTTTAATAAAATAAATACAAAACATTATTAAATGGTAAACCAATAAATGAAATGATAAAAAAATTAAAAAATAGTAAGTTAAATTAATAAAAAGATCATCTTAATTTCTTTATAGAAAACATTAGAATTATAAAGAAAAAGAAAAGGAGAAAAAACATAAATAAAAAGATTAAAACGGAGTTTAACAGCATGAAGAAGGAAAACAGGTTGGGGAATCAATCATTTTTTATTAATTTTTGATAGGGGCACACATAAGTTAAGAGAGAACTATTGCTTTCGTTTTCAAAGTGGGCACATCTACCCCTTCCCATCTCTCTATTTGTTTTACCTTTGTTTTATCTCATTTTCCCTCTTGTTTTTTGTTGGTTTTTCCCTTTCTCCATATCCCTGTTACAGAGATTGGCGATCCTGGTTCACTCCGCTGTTCATCACAGTGAAGAACAGAGATGGGTGAACAGTGAACGGTCATTGTAAGGCTATTACAAAGGACAATGGCCGATCCTGGTTCGTCGCTCCTCTGTTCATCGGAATCAGCACAGTGAAGAGATGAGCAAACAGTGAACGGCCATTGTTAGGCTGTTACAGAGGACAATGGTCGGTCCTGGTTTGTCGCTCCTCTATTCATCGGAATCAGCACAGTGAAGAAGAAGAAAAGAAAGAAAAGATGGATGGGTATTTTGGGAAACAAAATATCATCTGCTACCTCAGAGCTCATTCGGAGGTAACAGACTTGCTAAATGGTTTGGAGGAATTTTCAGATTTCAGATAATGAATTCGGAGGTGCTGCCGAACAACCCCGAAGCACCAAAAAGTAAAAATTTCTGTTCGGAGGCTGATTCAGCACTACCGAACACCACCTTAGTTTTAAAATATATTCAGTTGAATGGAAAATCTAGAGTTCTTAGCAATTTGACCTAACCCTTTCTAATACCTGTTAGTTCTTTTCTTAGTTCTGAAATCAGCCCTAAACACTTCCTAGCTCATTGTTACTCTCCTAGATTCATCTTCAGCTCATTCCAATTCTACATCAATTGGTAACAACTAACAAGCAACCAGCCCCTGCATCAGTGGGTATTATTAGTCCAATACTATGGAAGAAAACAGATGGCAAGTAACAGAGGCAATACTGACAAGAATGTTAGAAGGGAAAGGGAAATAATATTCAGAAAGATGATGATCTGCAAGTATTTATTGATTGGTTAAACTAGAGTATTTTTATTTGCATGATATATATAATAAGGAGAGGTCGAGTGAACAGTTTGCTTCGCACCAGATTTCCAGATTTGCCGCCCACATCTACTGTTCGGCCGATTGAAGATCAAGGTTTTCTCACGCACTGAAGTAACTTCTCTCCTCTTTTTTTTTTTTCTGGTCGTGTGCCAGGGCAGAACCTATACTAGGTCTGCTGGTTGGATGTAAGGTGATCAGCACCTCTTTCTTTCCTTTTTTGTGGGGCCAACCGACCCCTGTATAAACTGTAGGTCGTGAAGACCTTTTGTGTGCTGCAATAGCAGCTTTTATGGTGCACTAAAGGTCAGAGAGTGACCTGTACTTGCTGTAACAGCATTTCTGTTGATGCATAGGTCAAGAGATGACCTGTATGCACTGTGAAAGCACCTGTGTTTGATTCTATAGGTCAAGGTATGACCTGTTAGTGCCAATGTTTTAAAACGTGGAGGCGTGACGCAAGGCGTTCCACTACCTAGAGGCGTGAGGTGTAGTTCAGAACGCAAGAGGCATAAGCCTCTCGAACACATGGAGGCGTAAGTCTCCTTAAGAGGAGAGGGGTTAGGAGGAGGATGCAAGGACCCTCCTAACTCAAAAAAAAAAAAAAAAAAAAAGGCTGCATTGAAAAGGGGGTGGGGGGTTCTGGGGGGCAAACCACTTTCTTTCCCCTTATCTTTTCTTCCCTTCCCTTCCATTCCTTTTCTTTTCTTTTCTCTTTTTTTCTTTCCCTTCCCTTTCCTTTCTTTTCCTTTCCTTTCATTTTTTTATTTTTTCTTTTTTTTTTTTGTCTTTTTGGGGGGCAAAGCCCCCCTGCCAAAGGGGTAGGGGGCAAACCACTTTCTTTCCCCTTATCTTTTCTTCCCTTCCCTTTCCTTCCTTTTCTTTTCTTTTCTCTTTTTTTTCTTTCCCTTCCCTTTCCTTTCTTTTCCTTTCCTTTCATTTTTTTCTTTTTTCTTTTTTTTTCTGTCTTTTTATATCAAATGTGCATGAGGCATACACCTCTAGCACGCCTCATGAAAAAAGCGCAAGAGGCACATGCCTCAAGTGCGCCTCAGAGGTGTCAGCGCCTCTGGCATACGCCTTAGGGCGTTTTGGGAGTGCCCCGCTTGGAGGCGTGCCTCTAGGCGTACGCTTCCCACACCTTTTAAAACATTGGTTAGTGTTGTAACAGCACCTGTGTTTTACAGAAAAGGGTTGTGTTTCTGAAGAAAAAAAAGGGTTTTCCTTTCTCCCTTGGTGTTAGACCTTTTTTAAGGTTTTGTGCCCACTTTAAGAGATTTTTTAATTTGTAATCATGAGTGGTGAAGATTCTGCTACATCCAATGTTTCCTCAATGCAGAATGGAATGAGTAGGGGTGTGGACCTATCCTTTCCCATGGCTGTTATTCCTCGCGATGGCTTAAATTATTTAGAGTGGTCAAGAGGGACCAAGCTGTACATCATTGCAAGGGGAAAAATAGGTTATATAAATGGGAGAATCAAAGAACCCAATTATGGGAGTGCTGAATATGACAGATGGAACCAGGAAAACAGCATGGTCATGTCCTGGCTTTTAGTGTCTATGCAATCTCAAACAGGAAGGAATTTTATGTGGGCTGAAATGGCAAATAAGGTCTAGGAACAAGCAAAATCAACCTATTCTGAACTGCATCACTATGCAAAAATCTACTGGTTACAGGTAGAATCGTCCACTTGTAAACAGAGGGAGAGGTGTATGTTTGTGTACTATTCAGACTTGACCTTTGTCTGGAAGGAGTTAGATCATTATCAGAGTGTGGACTAGAAATGTGATGAAGATGCAAAATTGTACAAAAAACTTATTTCTCAACAAAGAGTGTTTGCTTTCCTACATGGCTTGAACCCTGCATATGAATCTATCAGAGTCCAGATCCTAGGTAGCAAGGATCTTCCATCTGTTCAGGAAGTTTATGCTCTAGTATGATCAAAAGAAAGCAAAAAAATTTGATGAACAATTCTATAGGGGATGCAATTGTGTTGGCAGCAAAAGGGAGTGTTACTACAAGTGGGGGAAATACCTTTAAGAAGGGGGATTTTTAGAAAAAGGTGGATGACAAGGACAAACTGTGGTGTACTCATTGCCAAAACCCCTGATACACTCGAGACACATGCTGGGATCTTCATGGGAAGCCGAAATGGGCTCAAGATCTGAGTAAGACGCAAGGTTCAAATTTGAATAAAAAGTTGGGACAGCAAGGTACAAAAAAACACAATATGGCAAATATGGCTACTCAGGAGAATCAGCCCCCCTTTCCACGTTGTTCATTTTGATGCTTAGGCCTTGTTACTTTACCATCTGAGAGTGGCTACAAGTATTTTCTTACCATTATCAATGATTACTCCAGATATACATGGATATATCCCATGCGAACTAGGGATGAAGTACTAAAAATTATCCAAGATTTTCAGCGGATGATATTCACCCAATTTCAAACTAAAATCCAAAATTTTCAATCTGATAATGCCAAAGAATATTTTCATAGTGATCTTACGGAGTTTTTTGCTTCGCATGACTCACTTCACCGTAGCTCTTGTGCCCGAACACCACAACAAAATGGTGTTGCTGAAAGAAAGAATCGACACCTTCTTGAAGTGTCCCAGGGGTTACTATTTCATATGAATGTCCCGAAATGCTTTTTGGCTTGAGGTCGTCCTTTGTGCTACCTATCTCATCAACTGCATGCCCTCTCGTTGGCTAGAATGCAAAGGTTGGCTAGAATGCAAAGCCCCACATCAACTTCTTTTTCCTAAGGCTCCCCTTCTTTCTATTCCTCCTTGTGTGTTTGGTTGTCGTTGTTTTGTTCAAAATCTATCACCCGCTCATGGAAATAGATCCTCGTGCCATTCCTTGCATCTTCTTGGGGCACTCCTTCACTCAGAAAGGATAGCGGTGCTTTGATCCTGTTTCTAGAAATTTTATGTTTCTATGGATGTCTCCTTTGAGAGTGAGCCTTCCTTCCTTGTTTCTCCTCAGGGGGAGTGTAGGAATGAGGAAAAACTAGTTCAACTCCCTCCTCTTCTTGATCCTCCTCCCTTTCGTATATTCTTTCGTCGTCACAAAGGCCAACCATGTTCAAGAGTTGTGGGGCACCTAGATGTTGTACCACCAATGCCATCAGACTCTCCGGGGGCGAATCATACCCATTCAGGTACCTTGGTTCCTATTAATGTTCCTGACCCTATTGCTATTGATAATAGCTAATGACCTTGACCTTCCTATTGCCCACCAAAAAGGTGTTAGATCTTGCACTACTAAACACCCCATTTCCCATTTTGTTTCCTATGAAAATATTTCACCCTCCTTTTGGGCCTTTCTCTAGTGTTCTACCCCTAAGAATGTGGTAGAAGCTCTTTAGGTACCTGAATGGACAGATGCTATGAAGTAAGAAATTAATGCATTACATAAAAATGGCACATGGGAACTAGTAGATTTTCCTGAGGGAAAGGATCCAGTTGGATGTAAATGGGTTTTCACAGTTAAACACAGTGTTGATGGCACCGTGGAACAGTATAAAGCTCGTTTAGTGGCATAGGGGTTTACAAGAGTGTATGGAGTAGATTATGCAGAAACATTTGCACCTATTGCTAAGATGAACTCCATTAGAGTCCTTTTCTCCCTAGTTGCTAATCTTGACTGGGATCTTCATCAGCTTGACATCAAGAATGCCTTTTCTGAATGGTGACCTTGAAGAGGAAGTATACATAGTACAACCCCCTGGTTTTCGGGCTCAAGGTAATGAACAAAAAGTGTGCAGGTTAAAAGAATTCATTATATGGGCTGAAACAATCACCAAGAGCCTGGTTCAACAAGTTCCATGTAGCAATACAGCAAAGAGGATACAAGCAGTGTCAATCTGATCACACATTGTTTGTGAAAAGAGGGGAAGGGAAAATTGCAGCACTGATAGTATATGTTGATGATATAGTTATCACTGGTGATTGGAAAGATGAAATTCAAAAGTTGAAGAATTTTCTTGCTACCCAGTTTGAAATGAAGGATCCAAGTCCTCTAAGGTACTTTCTTGGGATTGAAGTGGCCCGCTCACAAAATGGTATCTTCATTTCCCCAAAGAAAGTATATCCTAGATCTACTCTAGGATACAATAAAATTGGAAGTGAAGTCAGTTGAATCCCCTATTGATCCTAACCACAAACTAAGCGACTGTCAAGGTGAACCCATCAAGGATGTGAAACAGTTCTAGAGACTTGTAGGAAGATTGTTATATCTTTCTATGACTCGACCAAACATAGCTTATGCAATGGGTGTTCTTAGCCAATTCATGCATGCCCCTAAAACTACCCATCTTGAAGCAGTAGAAAGAGTTCTCAGATATCTTAAGAAGTTCCCAGGTGCAGGCTTGTTGTTACAAAAGCATGGACATTTGAAAGTTGAAGTGTATACTGATGCAAATTGGGCAGAATCCCTGAATGACAGAAAATCAATAGTGGCTATTGTACCTTTATAAGAGGTAATCTAGTTACCTGGAGAAGCAAAAAGCAGAATGTGGTAGCTAAATCTAGTGCTGAAGTTGAATATCAGGCAATGTCTCATGGAGTGGCTAAAATTTTGTTGAGTGAGTTGGGTTTTCTAGTTGGCGGACCTATGACCCTATTCTGTGATAACAAAGCAGCCATAAACATTGCTGCTAATCCAATGTTGCATGATAGAACTAAACACATTGAAGTCGACAAACACTTTATCAGAGAAAATGTCGTCATAGGGGAAGTGTGTACTCCTTATGTTAGCTCTGAAGATCAACTTGCAGACATCTTTACAAAAGGGTTACACCACTCACGGCATCATGATTTATGTGACAAGTTGGGCATGATTGACATTTACGTCCCAACTTGAGGGGGAGTGTTAAAAGGTTGTTAATTCTCTAAGTATAGTACTGCATGGGTACTATTGTAATTTTCTCATTTTATTTTTTATATCATGTCGCCCTAGTATATATACCAAAAGCTGACACTACCAGTAGGACTTTTGGCTCTCAGATCTCTCTTCTCTCTCTCTTCTCTTTTCCTCTCTTCTTCTCTCCTGCATAACAGTTTCCACTGGATAGATGATTCATTAAACTAAATTTTAATGGTAGCAGTTTGGGAAATCCAGGACCATCAAGAATTGGATGTGTATTTAGAGATTTTTTTGGTAACAAAATTAAAAAAAAAAGTATTAAAATAAAAAGGAGAAAGTACAAGGAGGGTAACTAGTAGTCACTTGAGAGAAAAATAACTCCCACAAATAACCCCAAAGGGACAAATCCGAGAAACCCAATACCCAAAACTCCAAGAGATGTATAACTCGCTATAACAATCAAGCCTGCAACGCGAAACAAATAAACAGGCCCATACACAGACTGAAAAACAGATAAACTTCAACCCAAATCCACCCTTGAATGGCAGCCTCACTACTTTGACCCACAGCATCATCGAAGAAAAAACACCCAAACAAGACACTACTGAACCCAACAAATCTGTTATTTCTTGATATTCTCTTCAATTTCATTATCTTCCTGTTTGGTCCAAGCCCAAGAAGACCCCCTTTCAACCTAGCAAAAACTTTTGAGACCAAGATATCTTTATGTTTTTTCTGATTTCTAAACTTTTAACTGCTAGAGCATCCTTCCTGATCTTCTTCAAAGCATCAGGCTCCTCATTGATTCTTTCCAGTTCCATGACAAATTTTCTCAAAAAACTTAACATCATCCACCTCTGTACTTTTTTCAAAACTGGTTGGGACAGAGATTCTCTAAGAGCAGAAGTGATGGCAGTGTTAGAAGGCATACAAAGGTGAGAAAAATATACCAGAAATTCAGCAGATGGAAAAGATATTAGCTTCTTGTAATCCTCAGAAAGGAGATTCATAAAAAAATAAAAAAAAAATAATCCTCATAAAGGAGGGTTTTAGACTCCGGTTATGGAGAGATTTCAAAGAGACTTGCCTTTTGGAAGAAAAATTACCTTTCCCTTGGAGGGAGAATCACCCTAATAAGGTCTGCCTTAGCTAACTTGCATGTTTATTATTTGTCGGTTTTCAAAATTCTGGCAAGGGTGGCTAGTAAGCTGAAAAAACTAATGAGAGACTTTCTTGGGAGCAAGGGAAGGAGAAAAAGGACCAACCATAGGGTTGGGTGGGAAGTGGTGTGCAGGAGTAAGAGGGATGGAGGCCTTGGCATTGGGAATATAAGGAAGAGAAATTAGGCACTACTAGGGAAATGGTTGTGGAGATTCTCATTAGAAAAAGAAAAGTTGTGGACTAGGATAGTGGGCAGTATTCACGGGCTTGCTAAGAATGGATGGGACTCTTGGACTCTAGCTAGGACTACAAGGGCATCACCCTAGAAAGCAATCCAAGCTATTTTGCCTCTATTCTCTCCATGGATCAGGTATGACTTACACTCAAGCAATCTCATTAAATTCTGGGAACATGTTTGGATTGGGGATAGTCCTTTTAAAAGACCAATTTCTGGCTCTCTTTGCAATCTCTACCTTTAAGAATAAACCAATATCCTCTTTCCTTGTACCCTCTAATTTGACCTCTGGCTTTGGTTGGAACTTGGGTTTGAGAAGAGATATTAGGGACTCAGAATTGGAGAGTACTTTAATTCTGTTATCCATCCTTGAGGATGTTTTTTCTAGAACCAACAAATATATATAGTAGAATCTGGACCCTCTCTCCTTCGGGTTCCTTTATTGTTTCTTCTTTCTTTAAAGCCCTAACACAACCAGTTGTTCCTTTTGTTTTGCCTTTCCCTATCAAAGAGATGTGGTGTGAGCCTATTCCTCCAAAGATTTGGAGTTTTTGTTGGGAAGTTGTTCTAGAAAGAGTTAACACAGGTGATTTGCTTCAAAGAAAAAGGCCCAATAGATGTTTGTCTCCTCGTTGGTGTGTCCTCTGTAAAGTTGTGGGTGAATCTAGTGTTCACTTACTAATCTCCTGTGAATTTGCAAAATCTATTTGGGAATGGTTTGCTTCTTTGTTTGGATGCAGGTGGAATTCTTCAAAGGATGTGCAAAGCTTGTTTACCTCCCTTCCCTCCAACTAGCCAAAGGGTGAGGATTATGTGGAGATGTGTTAGGGCAGCCATATGTTAGACTATTTGGGAGGAAAGAAACTTAAGGATTCTCTCAGAAGAGGAGAGAAGCATGGAAACAGTATTACAGGTGACTCACATAAGGGTAATTCAATGGCTGAAAACTTTGGATATATTTGCAGATTTCTCAATGGATGATTTGCTAAGAAAGTGGAAGGAAATTGCAAACTCGGCTTCAATCAGAAAGGTCTCAAGTTCCCATTGGAGCCCTCCACCTCTTGGCTTTATCAAACTGAACTTTGAAGGCAGCAGTATGTATGGGCAATCCAGGGCCCTCGGGAATAGGAGGAATACTAAGAGATGAAAAAGGGACTATCATAGCATTGTTTTCTGGCCCAATCGAAGTGAGAGATTCTCTGAGGGCAGAGATACCAGCAGCTCTGGAAGGGGTACAAAGGGCTAAAGACCTGAATGTCAACAAAATGATCATAGAAGGAGACTCTGAGACTGTAGTGAATTGGTTAAATGAAGACACTTCTAGGCTTTGGAGCTACAACAATGAAAAGAGGAAATTTAAATGGTTTACTAAGGACATGGAAGTTCGATGCAAATGGGTAAAGAGAAGTGCAAATTCATTTGTAGATGGCTTAGCAAGGCAAGGAGTGAATAGGAGTTCTGTTCTTTGGGCACAGTTGTAATTGTTCTTTGTTTTTTGGGTGTATGTTTGACTGTTTTGGGGAGTTAAGATATTTTAGTTCCTCTCCTTTGTAATATTATTCTCATTTAATGAATCTTCTGTTATTGATAAAAAAAAAAGTATCTCTCTTCAAGGGGTAGAGTGACACTTATAAAGAGTACCCTTTCAAACCTTCCTACTTATTTCCTCTTCCTATTTTCCATCCCTTCTAAAGTAGCAAAGAAATTAGAAACCCTGTAGAGAAATTTCCTTTGGAGAGGCTAGGAAGAAGAAAGAAAAATCCATCTTGTTAATTGGGATCAAGTATGCTTGTCAGTTGAGGAAGGTGGTTTGGGAATAAGGAAAAAAAAAGGTATTTAATACTGTGCCCTTCTGAGCAAATGGCTTTGTAGATTTGGGTATGAAAGAAATGCTTGGTAGAGGAATTTAATACCTACTAAATATGGTGTGGACAGGGGCAACTGGACATCCTTGGACCCTCTATGAAGATAGACTGAGATTCTGGAAGGATCCATGGTACTTGGGTAGCCCTTTAACTGAGGTCCCCCCCCCTATCAGTGTGCTGCTAACCCAGATGTTTCAGTTGCTGACTCCTATGGCCTGACTGAGAATTTAGTTCCCTGGAGTCAATTTAGACGAAATCTTTTTGACTGGGAATTGGATGAGATGTTGGAGCTGCTACAGATTTCACAGAGGCAAGTTATTTCTACAAATCTTGAGGATGAATGGATATGGCTGTTATTCAATTAAATCCTTGGCAGCTAAACTTAGCAGGGCCAACATTACTGGCTTCCCTAGCAAACAGGTATGGAACCCACTCAGTCCTTCTAAGTCAAACTTTCTGGTCTGGGCTTTGGTGCTGAAGTGCCTTTGAAAAATCAATCTGGGATTCTGGATAGGTGAGGAATGCAGCTCCTGGATCTGAAGTGTGGTCTATGTAGGCTTCTGCCAGAGATGGTTGATCACCTAAGCATTGACTGCTCTCTATCTCTTCTAAAGTTTAGGAGCAATTTCTCAAAGCTGCTGGTGTTTGCTGGGTCATGCCAGATTCTGTCAAAGAGTTATTATGTTTCTGGAAGCTGCCTGGTCTGAGGAAGAAAGGGAAGCTGATTTGGAAAACCATTCCTGTGGCTCTTCTAGTGTCAATCTGGTCTGAAAAAAAAAAATTAACTGAATCTTCTATAACAAAGTGAAAAGTTCAGATGATCTAATCCAGCTTGCTGTGAGCAAACTGATCTCTTGGTTATCTGTAATCACTGAGTTCAAGCATCAAAATGTGTTCCAGTTGCTTTACTCTCATCCTGTGTGGAATTTGTATTTCCTGGTGAGGTCTGCTGGGAAGCTGTTGCAATCTATTTCCTCTTTTATCAATAAAATTTTTACCTTACCTTACAAAAAAATACAAAGGGTGAGAAAAATAAACATTAGTAAGCTATTTGTTGAGGGAGATTCAAAACTGGTAATCAACTGGCTACAAGATGAGGGGATGAAGATGTGGGTATATAATAATGAAAGGAAGAAAACCAGGTGGTTAAATAGAGACATGGAAGTCACGGTTGGGTTAAGCAGGGTGCTAACTTTGTGGCTGATGCATTATCTAAAGGAGTGGGGAGAGAACCTTTGTTTTGGGCACAAGGTCTAAGGGAGAAAGAGTAATTTGGGGAGAGATAAGAGGTTTTGTTTCTCACGGTCTTTGTTCTGTACTTATACTCATTGTACTTACTACTATTTGTTCTTATTAATAAAAAGTTATTGTGGTTATTGATAAAAAAACTAGAAAACAGAAGTGATGGTCTAACTGCTATGTAGCCAAAGCTGTTGACAAATATTACCTGAATAAATGATCAAGCAATGCATCTTCCATTGGCTCACGAGAGAACATCTTGTAAGTCATATCTGATTCAGTATATTTCTTCAGAACAGAGATGGAAGAGAATGGAAGGTCAGGAACCTCAGTTGTCCCCACTAGTTCGGGAATCTCTGATACTGAATGAAGTCCAAAATATGTCTGACGAGAATATATTCAGCAAGAATTCAAAGAAAATAAGCTATTAGAAAAATGCAAAGGAAAAAACCCATAAAAAGGAGAATAAGGGAAGATGAGAGAGAAATAGATTGCTCACAGGATTTAAGAGGCCTCTTATGAAGGTTGTGTATGTGTGCTGAAATTTCCTCTCAGGAATTGAAACTGGAGGAGAAAACTGGATATTTAGCTCATCCAGTGGTGTAGCAAGTACTGTGACTTGACAACTATAACTGTTTCCCTTTGTGGAGTTAAGTTCATAATAGTCTCCCAGATAGGAGATAAATTTTATCTCTTCTTGAAGATGCAGTGTAGCATTTGAATGATTTATGAGTTCAGCAGGAATCTGCCAGTTGCCTCCTTCAATTGACCATAATCCTCCACCAGAGCCTGCCAAAGATACTGCCCCAGCAAGCCCACTGATGCTAACACTTTGACCATAGTTAATTCTTGTAATTACCTGCAAATGAAAGTCCACTTACAAAGTTAGAAATCATTTAGAATTGTCATGGATATGTGACTTAGCCATTTAAAAGTGCATGTAAAAAACATACAGTAGATTGTTTTCTTTTAATCCGTTTTTATCTTCAGCCCAGTTTTACACTTGTTTGTCCTTGGCTCCTTGCCATTAGGACCAAGGTCTTTGTCTCCTGTATCCTCATTAAAAGAGATGGGCAATCTAGACTCAAAATGTTAGTTTCCTGGGGAAAGTTCTGGGTGAGGCTACAGAAAGGCTGGGGAGTTCATACCTAATTTATCATGTAGAGGTGTTTGGTGGCTACCCCTATATGGGTCTCATCTAAGAGAATGTCCAGGCTGAAATTCTGCATAATCAGATGACCACTAGAGAGGTTTGATGCCTTGACAGTGGATGAAAAGAACAATCTATATCCCGCTCATTGGTGGTTAAAAGCCAAATGATCATGCTAAATTTTTAAGCAGGATACATTTTAGATGGCATCCAACCAGTAGCTGGTTCCAATCCTCAGTACATGACATATTGAGATACGGCCACCTCAGATGGTTGTAAAATGCATGTAGAAACAAACTTGTGAAGTGCACCCATTTAGCTTTGTTTAGAAACCTAAACTACTTCCCTCATTCTGTATACTAAGAACCAATAAAAATACAGAGTGAGAGCAAAATCAACTCACAAACAAGAAGTACAGTTGAATTTGCTAGTAATAATATAAGGTACATTAACAGTATTCCCCCACTCTCTCACATACAGAGGTTTCTAAACAAAGCCCTAGAAACAGATTCATTTCCCTTTAAGGCCTCATTCTATTTGCTGCGAAGTTGTTTACCTGGGCAAATGCATTTACCAGGGAAGTGTTACCCCAGTAAATACATTTACCTGAGTTCTTTAGACAGGAAATGTTAGATGGGCAACTGAGACAATTTTCCAAAGGCCAAAAGACCCTAGCTTTTGTATGCTGGCAGGGGTATTTTAGTCCCACATAGCTTGGCCAATTTTTCCCCTCAATGGGTAAATGAATTGCCCACTTGGGAGAAGGTTAAAACTTACTCGGGAAACTGGCCAAAAAAATTACAAGAGGGAAAGTTTACTTTCTGTGGGCCCTATGCTTCCCAGCAAAAGAACAGAAGGAAGTTGGTGTCCACCCCAACAAGCCCCAAGTTCTTAAACATAAGTTGAATTCTACTCGATATAAATTTAGCACAGCCGAACTTCCAAATTACACATTAATTGGCTTCAGCTTCATGTAAGTTTGTGCAATGTGTTAAGTACAGTGACAATGATGCCTAAATCCTATTGCAATAACGTTTTGGAAAATCCACTTATTGATCGATAAACTGAACTGCACTGCAAGAATCAGCCTGAAATATGAAAATAATGGCCTATGCCTACATTGAATGTGCAGAATATTCAAATAAGGGTCCGTTTGGTTCGCAGTTGGAAACGGAGTAGGAATCTTTTGGAACCAAATTGGAATGGTCTATTCCCATAGTCTGTTTGGTTCAGACAGGAATGGGAATGAGAATTGGAATAAGCAGGAATGGGATTTCATTCTCAAGGGAGGGGTAGGGAATGGCCATTCCCTCAAATGGGAGAATGCCATTCCAGCAGGAATCGGAATGGGATTCCGATTCCGCCCAACCAAACAATTGGAATCGGAATAGCCCATTCCGATTCCGATTCCAGACCCTTGTTCCCGCGAACCAAATGGGGCCTAAGTGCAGAAAAACATGTAACCTAAACATTATATTTGCTAAGATTTGATGAAACATACCACCAAAGTCTGCTACAAATTTGAAATCATGTTGTAACTTTTTTATGAGAAACCATGTTGTAACTGTGCCATGCACATTTCTCTGTAGATCTACATAGACATAGGCAGCATGATATTCTCCCATCTAATACATGTATCCAGAATTCATGAGCAATCTCCCAATTTGCAAGATTGTCTCTGCAAAGTTCTTAATTGGTTGCAAGTTGGACTCGTATCAGCATGATTCTTGACTCTGAGAATTTTAAATGAATGAACCTTAATTTTTTAACCAAAAAATCTTTGTGGAGATACTTAACACTCTTCAAGTTGTAACTATATGCACTTCATACATTCCCAAGAAAACTAACCAACACCCTATCTTTTTTTTTTTTTTTTTTGATAAATAACCAACACTCTATCTCCAATGGAACAACTTAAACGTTCATTTGGAGAAAAGAAATGTTGGAGAAAACATTAGCTATTTAAGGCCCATTTGGGAGAGCTTCAATGTTGATTGAGCTGCATTGACTGAGTCACTTCCAAGAAGCTACTAAACTAGCTTTCACTGGAAAGTCGGTTTCTCAGCTCAACATAAACATTTCTTGGCATTCCGGGTTTTTCACCAAATACAGCTTCACGGCTTTCCAAGCCCTCCCAAATGGGCACTTAAGCTCAGTTTCTAAAAAATGGCTTCATGAAAACAGGAAGCTACCTAAATTTGAACTGAGCAGAGAGCCATGGACCTATTCTAAAGAACTAAATGAGGTGGGATGGCTGGGGGTTCCTACAATGTTCAGATCTGGTGGTGAGCTCTATAGGGTGAAGGAAGATAATTTGGGAGATAAATGAAGAATAGAGATGGAAAAACAAGTAGACAAATTGCCATCCACCAAAGAATGAGCAGGAGATTAAAAAGAAAGTAAAAGTCATACTAATAAAAAAGAACTCATGCTGTTAGAGAAAACAGCAAGAGATAGGTTGCTTGGAAGGATTGAAGAGAGGAAACAGGTGGTGATCAATCAGATTGAGAAGTTAAATGTTAAAGAAAAGGGGGATACTTTTGGAGAGAGAGACAAGCAAGAGAGATGGGAACTCAGGAAACAGCTAGAAGACATCTTGTACAAAGAGGAAGTTAGCTGGAGGCAAAATCCTAGACACAAGTGAGTGAAGGAAAGTGATGGAAATACTAAATTTTTTCATGCAATGGCCAATAGCAGGAGAAGGAAATTTTTTATTTGTAAGTAGGAGGATGAAATACTAGGGCCTTTGTGGAGCATTTTAAGTCAATTTATGGAAGGCCCTTAAATCAGAGATTCTGGTTAGAATGGACTGGTCGAAACTATCAGAGGAAAAAAAAAAAAAAAGAGGTGGCTGGAAAGAGAGTTTGAGATGGAGGAAATTAGGGAAGCAATGGATAGATCTAAAGCACCTGGGCCTGATGGATTAATCATGGCTTTTTTACCAAGTGTTGGGAGATTCTAAGGCAGGATGTCATGAAAGTATTCAATGAGTTCTTCTAGAGGGGGGTGATAGATCCAAGACTGAATTCAACCTTTATAGCTCTGGTCCCAAAGAATGTGAAAGCAAGTCATCCGAGAAACTGAATTCAACCCTTACAGAATCAAGGAGCCTTTGTGGGAGATAGATAGATTGTGGATCAAATTTTAATTACCAATGAACGTGTGGAGGATCTGAAGAGAACAAGGAAGAAAGGGATTGTATGCAAGTTGGACCAAGAGAAGGCTTATGATATGGTTGATTGGTCTTTCTTGATGCAAGTGTTGGATTGGTTTGGCTTTGGGAAGAAATGGTGCAAATGGATATTGGACTGTATTGAGACTTGTCATTATTCTATCTTGGTGAATGGAATTGTAGTGGGCCACTTTCCAGCTTTAAGGGGAATTAGACAGAGGGGCCCCTTTCTCTTTTCCTTTTCACCTTGATTACAGAAGTGTTGGGGAGGTTAATTGAGAGAGCAGATTTGAGAAGCCCAGTGAGGGGATGGAGGGTTGGAAAAGATAGTATACCTATAACTCACTTACAATTGTTGATGATACTATCTTGTTTTGTGAGGGGGAGGATGTGAGATGGGTCAAAAACTTGAAGTGGTGGTTCAAGTATTTGAGCAGATGTCTGATATGAAGGTGAATTTTGATAAGAGTTGTGTAGTGGGGATTAATATGGAAGAGGGAGCTATAAGTGAAAGGGCTGAAGCCTTGGGGTGTGTGGTGGCTCAATGGCCTATGAACTATTTGGGGATGCCCTTAGGTGATAACCCGAAGAAAGAAAGTTTTGGAACCCTGTAATTGATAGGTTTCAAAAGAAGCTAGCCGCTTGGAAGAAGAACTATTTATCTCTGGGAGGCAAAATCACATTGATTAAGTCTACATTGGCAAGTTTGCTTGTGTATTACTTATCAATTTTTAGAAATCCCAGTAAAGATAAACAAATTATTGGAAAAGTTGATGAGGGACTTCTTATGGAAACCAGGGGAGGAGAAGAAGGATCATAAGGTGAATTGGGATTTGGTCTCTAAAAGTAGGGCTGATGGCGGGTTAGGACTAGGTAATGTTTGAAAGAAAAATGAGGCTTTGTTGGGGAAATGGCTGTGGATGTTGGAAGGTGAGAGTGGGAAGCTCTGGACTAGAGTTATTTTCAGCATTTATGCTTAGGTAGAGGATGGATGGGATACAAGGTCTTTGGCAAGGTCAACTAGAGCTTCTCCTTGCAAATCCATTCATGTCGTTATACCTTCCTACGACACATCAAGTATGACCTTTGTTCTAGGAATCAAGTAAAATTTTGGGAGCACATTTGGATGGGTGATTTACCTTTGAAAGACTAATTTCCTTTTCTTTTCTTACTTTCCCAATACAAGGGCAAGTTTGTGTCTAGTTTTCTAGTTCCTTCTCAGTCCAACTTTGGGTTTGATTGGGACCTAGGGTTTAGGAGAGGCCTAAGGGATTCAGGAGCTGAAATTGCAATGAATTTGATTCAAATCCTAAATGGGGTGGTGTTGGATCCCTCAGAGTGTTAGACAGTGTATGCCCTTAGCTCCAACCAAACTGATGTATATAAACATTTATCCGTAAATGAATAAAATACATTGTTGTTTCATATTTATATTAGTATGTTTTCTGTATATTACCCCTTAAACTAGACAGTTATGAGACTCGTGTTAGTTTAGAATGTTCTCAGCCATTAAATAGACTTGGGGAGTTTAACCTAACAAGGTTAGCACTAGTGTGCTGCCAAATAGTTGGAGTAGCTTGTCTCAATTACTAGGATTAGACCCAAAGCACAGGTAGTGGGTGTTTGGAAGAAACACTAAACCCAGACCAATTTCTAGTTATGCCCTTGACCTTGGAGATAGATGGGAAAAACTGAAAAGTTGCACATAACCCCAAACTTGATTATGATACTACACTAAGTAGTGAACCAGGTTGCCTTTGATATGCCAACCAGTGAGATCCATCAAGGGTCAAATATCTAGGCATGTTGGGGCAATTTGGGAAATTACTTGAGTGGGTGATCATAGTGATAGGATCAACCCCTTTGTCGGACAAAGAGCATATTAGGGTTTACACTCTCTCTAATGCAAACATAAACTATCGGCAGTGGATTTCACCTGTGTTTGAAATCTGGTTTTGCAAAATATATTTATATATTATGTTATTATTTTATGAAAAATGTTTGCAAAAAGTTTTAATCCCAGGATCCATCTGAGCAAAGAGTGTGACACTACACCTTGTAGCTAAGGGAGAGGTCCTTCCCTGTCG
Organism: Nelumbo lutea; assembly: GCF_056320005.1. Classification (NCBI taxonomy): domain Eukaryota; kingdom Viridiplantae; phylum Streptophyta; class Magnoliopsida; order Proteales; family Nelumbonaceae; genus Nelumbo; species Nelumbo lutea. The sequence goes on along the minus strand of NC_142684.1, from coordinate 21,188,524 downwards.
GGCAGTGTATTGATGATTATGGGCCGAGAGGTTAAGTGTAAGACCATTACAGGGCTGATTATTTGATGGGCTTTATCTCACATAAGTCCATTATCCTTGTGTCTTCATAGGGTAGCTGAATCCAATGATCATTTAGGTGTAAATGTTGGTCCTAGACTGAGCCCATGCTGATTGGCTTAGGGGTTCACTGCGCTAAGCAGTGAATTCAGACCAATCTCTTTCAGAGGTGGGGCCAAACCCTCATGGACTTGTGTGAGACCTTTGTAGGGTCCCATGCCATATATCAGGCCCAACATGGCCATGCAACACTTAGGGACATGAGCCTTTAAGAGAAATGGGCCTAAGGCCCATTACTAATATGATTAATTAAGTTGTCACGTGATTTAGGTCAAAACTGGGTATGGATTTGGATATGGAGCACTTATCTTCTTAAGAGGATAATGTTTATCAATTAAGAAAAGAAAAGTTATGATTCAAATCAGATTTGGATCATCTGCTAATCAGATTAGGAATTTGCTCCATATAGAGATAAAGAGAGAAATGGGTGAACTAGTCTTGGACTCTCTCTCCACATTCTTACTCTCTCTTCTTCTCTCTTGTCTCTCAAGAAACTCATCACGACCTAACCTTTTCAAGAACTGATTTCTATCAGTTTTCTTCTATGTTTTTGCAAGAAAAGCATTAAAGAAACTTAGGCTCACTAATCCCACTAGATCCAAGCCAGTTGGATAGCAGATTTGTTGAAATCAGAGTTGTAGAATCAGTTTTTCCTGTACACTGCACCATCTTCAGTTGGAGCCTTGGAGGTCAATTTTGGGACTAATATTGGGCGTGAATTTCCACCTTGAGAGCTACGATCTGTGGTCTCCGTATCAGGTATAATTCCCTTTCAATTTGGTTTCAAATCTAGTTTGGTTCAATGCAAGATCGATCCTGAAAATTCAATTTTCAATTTTACCGGGAAAACGGTTCCTGAATGGGTTAAAAAATTTTTTGAAATTTTGCCCAGCCATCTAGCACGGTTCAGCCATCCATATGATGGATTCTAAACCCTTCTAACACTGAGAGGGATAAGAGACTATGGACTTTAACTCCCTCCGGGACATTCTCTTGTGCTTCCTTCTTTAATTCCCTCCTGCATTCTACCAGTAATTTGGCACAAAATTTCCCAGTTAAGGAAGTTTGGGGGTGAGCCAATTCCTCCAAGGGTTGGAGCTTTTTGTTGGGACTTGGGAAGTCTTCTTGGAAAGATGTAATACCTATGATTTACTCCAAAGGAAAAGGCTTTATTGGTGCTTATCTCCTAATTGATGCATTATCTGTAAGGCTAATGGTGAAAGCTCCTATCACTTATTAATTTCTTGCAGAAAGGAATTCCAGAATTTTTTCTGAAAAGGAAATAAGTAGAGAAGATATTATTGAGGTCATAACAGTCAGGGTGGTGCATTGGATAAAATTTGTACAGCTATATGATGATGTTTCTACGGTTATGCTGCTGAACAATTGGATGGAAGTGGCTAACTCTGCATTGTCTCGGTTTTTTGCTGCTCCTATGTGGTCACCTCCTGGTAATGGATTTATAAAGTTAAATTTTGATGGGAGTAGTGAAGGTAACCCAGGCCCTTCAAGTGTAGGGGGTGTCTTCAGAGATGAGGAGGGGAAGGTGTTAGAAATGTATTCGTGCTCCATTGGGGTTGGAGACTCTCTTAGAGCTGAGATCTACGTTGTTCTAGAGGGTATTAGAAAGAGTAAGGAACTGAATATACAGAAGTTAATTATTGAAGGAGACTCAAAGTTTGTGGTAAGTTGGTTACAGAGGGGAAGCGGTCTTTGGAAGTTTGCTAATGAAAGAAAGGAAATCAAATGGCCAAATGGCTAACTAGGGGGATGGACATCCATTTATGCTCTGGCAAAGTAGGGGTGGGTAGGGATCAATTGTACTAGGTTGTATTGTGAGACATTATTTTGCTCTCTTTTAAAGAGTTAAGTCTTTCTAACTCTCTCTGAATTGGTGTACCTATTTCTTATTAATCTAATGAAATTCTGTTATTGATAAAAAAAAAAAAAAGTTGTTTGGAAGATGATAAAAAAACTCATACTAAAAAGAACTTAGGATATTTCTCATCCTTGAGATCTTAGCTTGCAATTGAGCATCCCTTAGATTGTTCCCAAGTTAAAACTATCACAGAAAACCTTGTGTTAAAAGAACCAAGGAAATACTCCTACAAAATCATTGGAAAACATTAACCTATCCATGCAAGTATGCAATAACATGCATCAGAAAAAGAAACATGTACAAGCTCAACGCATGTCCTAAGGGGACATAAAAGTTGATATTCTGCATGACTAGATACTAATGTCAAATTCTGTATCTTATAAAATCCTCAAACTTCATTTTGGTTAGTGTCAATGAATATTTTTACACCTTGAATTTAAGTTCCAGGAATCACAAAGTCAACTTCTTCACAAAAATCATCACATTTCATATGTTACTCTAAATGCTTTGAACTTAAATGAAACACCCGAACTTCATTTGATAGGATTAAAAGTCAAAAATAACATTTGAATATTCATTTGTTCTTTTTGTTTGCAAAATACCAATATCCAAAGCAATAAACCACTATTGTTAATAAATGTGAAATTGTAAATCTTCAATCTCCACGGATTTTGTAGCAATTTCTAACCAAAGAATTAGAGGATGCTGGTAAACAATTTTATGCAACTCCTAGGTTCTTCGCCGTACAGACATGGTTAGATTCATCAAAAATGCAGACCACCAAACGATGTTGGGCATGTCATTTCTTGGGTCACATTGTCCACAGGGAGAAGAAAAGAAGTTGGATAAATTCAATTTTTACTAGCATTCACCAATGAATTAAATCTAACAGTATCATTCAGGATGAAAGGAACAGCCTAGAAATAGAATATGCAAAGCTTTTAAGTGAAAATGTGCCATAGTCCAAGGTTATACAAAGTGCTACAACTCGGGCAAAATTAAGCCTACGCAAAAGCAAGAAAATCAATTAGAGAATTAATTACTGTGACAAGCTCCGATATGAGCAAAGGAGATAATCCGGCATTAACCAATTCCTCTTCCAAGGTTCGACCGGTGAGCTCGTACAAGTCCGCCCATTTAAGCATCTCATCAACAGACTCGAAAACAGGCCGAGAATCAAAATCCCAGTAGTACTTCAAGAATTTATTCACTGCACTCTGCAGTAAAAAGAACAATTCAAGACACTCTGCAATAGAAAAAAAAAACACTTCAACACACAAATACCAGAGAGAGGGGAGACCTCGACGAAGCGATTCATTTTGAAAAGCGAAAGGCCGTATCGATAGAAGATGCGGCAAGAATTGATGAGTGACACAAGCTTCTTGTACAGAGAGGACTTTGAGTTGGTGTCAAGGGTTTTAAATAAGAATTGGGTACCATCCCAAATGCCGAGAGAGAACGGGGAGGAAGAGGGCTCCTTGATGCGAAGGTTAAGGAACTTGGTGAAATTTAAGGCATGTAAATTCTTGGGATGCAAAATGGAAGCCCCGGCCTCGAAAGTGTCTCCGGCGATGGAGACCGTCGCCATTCTCCCTCCGACGACTCCGTTCCTTTCGAATATCAAGATGTCTCCGATGGTCGGATATGAAGGGTGGGAGGAATACTGGCGGAGGAAATGAGCAACGGATGAGCCTCCAATGCCGCTCCCGATTATACAGACGTTCTTCACATCGTTTGTATTGGTAGAGTGAGGAGCTTCGGCGGCTAGAGAAAGTGAAGTGGAGACAATGAAGAGAGCCAGAGAAGCAACAACAGCTGGCAACATCTCTTCCTCTCTTCTGTCCACGATAAATTGTTGATCGAAGAAGAGAAAGACAACGAGCCTTTTTCTGTTTTCACTAAAAACCTCTGAATTTGTAAATCAGTGAAGAAGAAGAAGAAGAAGAAGAAGAAGAAGAGATATTCGCACGGAATGGAGCGAGTAGAGAGCTGAAAGCATACGCCTTGAGCGCCTCCCAAGGCCCTTGTGAAAAGGACGTAAACGCCTTGAGGTGTAAAAGGCGTAAGTGTGGGTCCCAGTGTCCCACCAATGTTAGCACCAGAAGACAGAAGAAGTTTTTAGTTATTTGGGCAAGTGTAGGCCTGATGTCAATGGACCGGTTTTAGGTTGAACCCGATTAGGATTAATTTGAACGGATTGGACGGACCAATAAGGCATATTGATCTAAAGAATTTATTGGATTAGGTTTGACCTGGTTCACCCATAATGGATTTATATTGAATTGCGTCTATAGAATCAATATGCCTTATTGGACCAGCTTTTTCGAGCCAATTTGACAGAAGATAAGAATAAAGGAATCAATGGACCAGCTTTTTCGAGCCAATTTGAACATATTGGAGACATTGAATTGAATTGCTCCACAACGGTTCAGAGCATTCATCAAATTGGATTGGACTGGGTCCATTATAATGGACTACCAGATTGGATTGAACAAAATTCAGTCCAATTGACACCCTAGCCCTATTTAATACTTTAGAAATAAATTTAAACTAATACATTGAAAAAAGAGTTCTAAAGTTTTAATATCATCCACCCAACTAAGCCCGTTCTATGCATTCTTGTAAATTATTACATCAAATCCTAAAAGGAAACAATGGAACTTGATGTCTTTTTTTTCATGGTAGCGTTCTTCTTATTTCTTATTTTTTCATGGTAGCGTTCTTCTTTATCGGAGAGTAATCAGTTCATCATTTGACACAATTGTTACTCTCAACTCAATGAAACTCTTCAAAAGAGTTTACCAACAGTGAAACTCAAGCCGGGTTTATGGGCTTTCCGAACCTAAAAAGGAAATAATGCAAATGGAAAATAATTATTTAAAACTAGAAACAATATTAAATTGAAATTATAAAACTAGAATATTAACACCAAACAAAGAAACACTTATCTAGTACTAAGAAAAATCCCTAAAAATAATTAACACATAGGGGTTCCAAAAGAATCATTTAAATTTTAAAATAAACATACATTGAAAGAAATCATCTATGTTTCATGACTGTTTGGTTGAGCGGATTCAGAATCCCATTCACATTCCTGCTGGATTGGCATTCCCCCTTTTGAGGGAATGGCCATTCCTTGTCCCTCCCCTCGGAATGAAATATCATTTATGCTTATTCTAATTACTATTTCCATTCTTGTCTCAATCAAATAGGCTATAGGAATGGACCATTCCAATTCTGATTCTGATTGCGGACCAAAACAGACACTAAATAAGATCATCATGACTGCAATTAAGAATATGGGATATTTAGTTTTTATAAATTTATCAATATATATACACACTCTCATGTTATCCCCCCTAACAATTCCCCAAAGACATTTCTTGTAAAATCCTCTTTAAGTCCTATTTGGTTCGTGGAAATAGGGGTATGAAATCAGAATCAGAATGGTCATTCTAATTCCAACTGTTTGGTTGAGCGAAATTGAAATCCCATTCCCATTCCTGGTAGAATGGCATTCCCCCCATTTGAGGGAATGGTCATTCCCTCTCCCTCCCTTTGGGAATGAAATATCATTCCAGCTAATTCCAATTCTTATTTGAACCATACAGACTATGGGAATTGACCATTCCGATTCCAATTATTATTCCAGAGGATTTCAATTCCGATTCTGACTATGAACCAAACAGATTCTCAGTTCTCTCTAGTGTGCCACATTCTTGGTTTTATCGTGTCAAGCTCTCTACTCCTTACTACTTTTTTGTTCTATATTCCTATTTCAACATTCTATATATACACAGATTTGTAACTTCACCAAAAAGCATACTTTCTAAAAAGATGTAACATAGCTATGGGAATAGAATAAGTGTTATTAATAACAACTAAATTGCAAATTGTATTAGGCAAACATGAAGAAGGAATATTACCACTATTTTTTTCTTACCAAAACATTTAGGCTGTGTTTGGAAATGATGCAAATAAGTGTGAATGTAGATATGTAGAGTGTAAAACAGTCCATATAAATTGCAAAGTTGGATTAGTTTTGCACTGACAATTTTATCTTCTTACCAAACAGATTTTTAGCTACAATGAATGCAAACACGAATTCCAATAAAACATATGCTTTTTTTATCAAAAGCCCACTTGAATGCAAAGATGTACTTTTACATCTTATTATCAATGTAAATATGCATTGGTCTGTCATTTGTCAATGCATAAATGTAATGTTGCCAAATACAGGCAAAAGTGAACTAGAGTGCATATTTACCATTAACCAGGGTTTACACTCTATTTGCATCATTTCCAAATGCACCCTTAGGTGTTGTTTGACAAGTTTTTCTAAGTAGATATTTCAATAGCCAAACAGATTAGAAGATAAATAATCTTTTTTGGTTTTGTCTTTAAAGACCAAGACCTTTTGGTAAGCATACATTTTGATTTGTTGGGCTATCGAAAACATATTGGAAGGATATTTAAGTGTGAACAGACCAAAAGCTTCATTTGAAGCTTCCTGATCTTTGGCTATTTCATCTTTTCATGTACTTGTCTTAATTTTCCGGTCTGTAAGATACCAAATGAAAAAACCATTTTGTGGTCTTCCAAGCTTCTTATAATCCAAAAGAGACGCCCAACACCTTCTTAGCCTTTTGAGCTAAGATATAGTAAACTAGGATACTTACCAAATTGTCTAAATATTTGAAGACATTACCTAAAAAGCTCATTACGCCTTTTGGCCATTTGAGCTATTGGAAGATCTTTCGAAAAAGACTTGCTAAACAGCTCCTTGGTGATGAAGAAATCTGAACTCTCGATTGTAAGCCTTAAAAAACACAATCACTATTTACATTAAATATCCTTTCCCTATAGCATCTTTAGTTTCTACAAAATTCCAACAAAGCCCTTCCAATGAAAAAGCTTAAACCTCAAGGGAACTTTTAAGGGACCATTTGATAATGGTTGAAAATGTGAATAGAAATAGTGATCTAGGCAACTTTAGTTCCAAACATTAATAAGACCACAATCTCTTTGAAAACTTGTTTCACTAAAAGACAAAAAAAAGGTTTTCAATTCAACATATTCGGTTGTTATCAAACAGCCCCTGAGTTTCCATATTTTCTTAATACACCTCGAAACCTCTTATGAGACAACAATTCTCCTAGTCCACCATTGGTTATAATAAAGTTGTTTAACAAAAAAAAAAAAACTCCAATTTTGCCTCCCAATCAACTGAATTCATCATTGTGTTTGATTTTAAAAATATGGGCTTATAAAGTATCCTCACATTGAATCATTCAAGCATGTATGAGATGGTAATTTGAGTATATAGTTATATACAATTACAATTTGTGGCAATAGGAGTCTAGAATCTGAATAAGAATGCCCCATACAAATTCTAGTCAATTGGTTGGGCGGAATGGGATTCCAATTCCCATTCCGAGTGAAATGACATTCCTCCACTTGAGGGAATTGCCATTTTATGTTTCCCCCCTTGGAGATGAAAATCTCATTCTAGTAGATTCAACAAAGGGCAAATTGCATATTAGTACCTTGTATTTCGGGGGTGGTCTCACTTTAGTAACTAAGCTTTAAAAAGTGCCATTGTAGTACCTAAACTTCCAAAAGGTGCAACTTTAGTCCATCCATCATTATTCCGTCAATTATCTAATGCATGTGATGTCATGTGCCATTTGAAACATTTCAAAATCACAAAATTATCCTTTGGAAGAAGACACTATTCATTATATTCTTCCTCAAGACCAAACCAAGGCAACAATGAGTGAAGCAAAAGGCTATGTGAAGTCTCTATTTGTTGGTATTGAACCAAGTCATGAGGATGCTAAACTACCTCCAAACTTACCATTTGAAAGAAAACATTGTTCTGGCTTCAAATTCACCTCATGTGGAATTATCATTAGTTTCATTACATTTTGTCTCTGTGTATGATCATGGTTATGATTCTTTTTGGTTCACAATGGTGTTTCTATTGGTAATTTTACTACCAACTATAACTTCTAAAGTGGCACTTTTTAGAATTTTCAACATTGCAGGACACTTTTCAATGTTTTTTTTCTTTTTCTTGCACTTTTCAAAGTTTAGGTACTAAAGCGATATTGCATCTAAAGTACATGATACTAATATACAATTTACCCCAAAAAGACAAGTGACTTAAATCCCTCAAAATCCTATTTCTTTCTCTTTATTTGAGGCCAACCCTCCCTCCCTTCATCTTTGTTGGCACCCCCTCTTTCAACAAACTTTGGTGAGGTAAGTAACTCTCAATCATCTCATTGATTTTGATATTGTCTTATAGATGAACCAAACAACATCAATTGGAATCTGATTTTGGATCCCATGTGAACCAAATAGGTAGAGGGAGAGGCAATTTTGATTTTTTTTTTTTTTATAAATCCAAGAGCGGCTACACATTATGGGTGGGTTGGGGGGGAGGGGTAGCAAGTCCCCGCAAAAAAACAAAAACAAAAAAACAAAAAAACAAAAAAACAAAAAACTAAAGACCAAGGGAGATTACAAAGATTAAGAAATACAAATCCTTTACTAGTAGATGGCCTCACAACTCACATGATTGTAACATTCACATTCATCAAGCCGATCCTTTATCTCTAGGCAATCCATAATGATATTCTTTAGGCTATGTTTGGTTTGAAGGAAAAGGTAGGGAAAGGAATGGAAATGCAAGGGAACCTATACAAGATTTGTAAAGGTTTCCTTACCTTTCCCTTCATTTTCCTACTTTTCCTTCAAACCAAACACAATCTTAGTCTCTAAGGAGGGTCAATTTGATGTTTAAGGCAGGAAATTACAAACTTTAAATCACTCTTAATGACAATGGAATGATCTTTGAAGTTAATTATTAGGTTGTGGGCCTCCCAAGCGGCCCATGCTTCATCCATATTAATGGTGGAAGAGCCTAAATTGTAAGCTTTACAGTCCATACTTCACCAAGATAATTAATTTCTCACAATAGTTGCCACAAAAGCATATACCATTGCTAGAACAAGAAGCATCAAAATTAATTTTTAGGGAGAATGACGGTTCAGCCTAGGGTCAGATTTTTAGGCCCAAAGTACAGTTGGGGTAGGTGCTAGCTTGGAATTGATGCCAATTCACGGGCAGCCATTGGTGTATAGAGTAGGGGTATTTGACATTTTGAATGTTTATAGGTTTGTAGTAGAATTCAGAAATATGCAATGGGCTTGTCCGTACTTTTTCATAATTTTTATTATTCAAAATTTAGGGTATTGCCACTAGATATGCTTCCAAACTTTACTTGAAGACTAATATTTTTACTCATCTTAATGTTTTTTAATTCGTAAGAGTCCTATCCAAAACTATTGGTGGGGGGGTAGTGACATTTGTTGAATGTTTCATGATTTTTATTCTTCAAAATATTCCATAAAATGTATACACACTTTTCCTTTTTTTTTATCCCCTTCGGTCATAGCTTTGTTGTTACAAACTCTAGACCACAACTTATTTAACGAGGAGTCCAAAACGTTTGTTCCTCAATAACAAGGTTTATCGCAAGGCATATTTGTTTAGTTATAACACAAATTTAAAAACTAGTAAATATGCACATGCAACAACAATTTCAAATAACATTAATAATTTCAATATCCTTATTAGAATCATTTAAAAATGATAAATAATTGGTGTGATGGTGGATTTAGATTTTATATTTCATTTTCATTGTTAATAACTTATTTATCATATTTATTTTTGTTTAATATGATAAATATATAATATTAGAGATGTGCACAAATTTTATAGACATTTTTTGTGTTATATATATATATATATATCATTTTTGATTTTTAGTATATAATTATGATATCATGTGCTGTCATATTTGACTTGGAAAAAAACAATATCATTTTTTAGGCAACTTAAAATTTTTTTTATTCCACTTACATAATTAATTCTAAAAATAGTTATTGTTCATCACACTTTTTTTTTGATATGACAAGTTTATAATATCTTAGATATGCCAAAATTTTCTATAAATTTTATGTTTCTTTTTAGTGTTTCTATCTTTTTTTTAATGTTATTATTTAGTTGTGACATCATTGGTTAACCCATTACCCAAACAATTGGACCATTACGGTGCAAGTGAAGATCTATCCAACTTTGGCCCAACCTGAGTTGAATCTTGATGCACTTGGGTTAGTCTTAGCTTTGACTTGGTTTTGTCAATTAGCCACATATCAAAACTTGACATAAAATGTATGTATATAATTGCATATACATGCATGTATGCAAATATGTGTTATATATTCATTTATGATTGTATGTATATAGTTAAGTTTGACTTTAGCTACCTAAAGGCTAAGCTTGGGCCCAATCTGAAACCCAACCCCCCCCCCCCCCCCCCCCCCCCAAAAAAAAAAAAAAAAAAACCCAAACTTTTGAGCCTAGGCCAAGTAGAAAACTGAGAATCGAATCTGGCTTGTTTAAAATTACGAGATGGGTCAATTTGAGCATGGGTTAAGACCACCTAATTTGCCTCCCTATGGACCATTGACCATCAATTAAATGCAAAAATAGTTTTTTTTATATATTAGTTTATTTTTTAACTATATTTCTTAATAAAAATAACTCTTATATATCACACTTATTTTTATTTAATATGAGGGATACATAAAATTAGAGATGCACCCACGTTTTCTTTTGTAAATTTTCTATGTTTTTAATAATTTTCGTGTCTCTATCTTTTTTAAAATCTTTATTGTTTATTTTTGATATAATGGGTTGATCCATTTAACTTAAAAGGTTGAACCATTGACCCACCACTTGAATAGGAAAATAGCTTTGTTTTTGGATTAATTTTAAATATTGTATTTCATTTTCAATGAATAAAATTATTGTTGTTTTTGGCTTAATTTTATTGTTGTTTGATATGATAAATAGATAATATTAGAGATGCACCTACATCTTTCATAACTTATTTTTATATTTTTTGTAATTTTATATTTGTATCTACTCTTAATTTTTTTTAAACTATGAGAGCATTGGTTAACCTATTTTGATGTGGATGGTTGAACTATTTACTTGCCACTTAGACATAAAGGTGGCTTATTTAGTTATTTTTCATGCTAGTTTTGAACATGGATTTTACATTATTAAAAGTATTGAATATAGATTTAATTTGTAGAATTTATCGATAAGAAACAAAAATAATTTAAATAAATATATAAGGAGAGAGAATGAGAGTTAATACCTTAATAGTGGGAATTTAATGAAGTGGAAAGTAATATACTTTAAATTACACTTTTTGTCACATGGGACTAAATTTTTAAATAGGGTGTTTTAGTCAAGAAAAACCCACAAAGCTCATTTATTTAATGTGCCTTAAATATAAGATTTAATGAAACTAAATGAGAATCAATACTTTAAATATATGATTTAATGATGAAGAATATATTGCATTTAATAAAGTAGTAGTTCAAATTATGTTTTTTGCCCTCATAATATAGGGAGACTAAGTTAAAAAAAAACAAAGATATTTTAGTAAAAATATTCCAAAATCTAGACCTCATTCACACTTTTAATAGTAGTATAGATATAAATATGCTATAGGTTGTCCTCTCCAAAAAAACTACAATTTCATCCAGATGATTAAGACATCATTTTTTTTTTCTAAGGTGAATTTTCAGTGGGATATTTTTTTAATAAGAGGGAGATTAAAGGAAAAACTCTCAACTTTGTAGGGCAATTGGAAGTTCCAAATTTTAGAGATCCATTTAAAGCCAATTTTAGCTCTAGGGATTTTCGATTTCAATTCCAATTCTGACAGCATATAAAAGGGTACATAGACTACCAATTTCCGGGCTTAATACTGACTTGGCCCTAATCGGACTTGAGGACAAAAACCTAAGCCCAAGCCCATAAATTTACGGGCTGGGCCGGGAAAGAATGATCACCCTCTATCCCAAATTCCAAAGTCCAAATTTCCGATTCCGAGCAAGGGAGAGACAGCATTTCCATTTTATTAGTGCTCGAGTGGCTGAACTGAATGACATACCGTAGAAGCCGGAACCTGGATGACTAACTGCCACAAACGTCCATGGTGCAACACCATCGATGCTTCAACGGGTCCCACAAGTAATAGTCGCCCAATGTTAACCGTAGGATTTCTGGGTCAAATTTCGCATTTTCCACCATAGCAATACCCAGAATTCAAATAAATTCCACACACTCTCTCTCTGTCTCTGTCTCTTTCTCTCTCTCCTTCCTCCTCCTATTCTTTTTTCTCTCTCTTACCCGGTGGTGACCCCTTTCTCCTCCTCCGTCAAGGGGTCGCCCATCTGGCCGTCTCTCGATCGCTGTCTGAAACAAGGGAAAATTCACAAAAAAATAAAAATAAAAAATAAAAAAGAAGAAAAATATCAGAAGCCCTAATTCGCTCTAATCACGTTCAGAACAACCAGAGAAGAAGAAGAGAAGAGAGAGAAGGAGATGTCGGAGATGGCAGCGTCGGACCCGGAGGGAATCGATGGAGTACGAATGACATGGAATGTGTGGCCGAGAACGAAGGTGGAAGCGAGCAAGTGCGTGATCCCGATCGCCGCTGCGATCACTCCGATCCGGTCCCACCCCGACATCCCCACCCTCCCTTACCTCCCTCTCCGATGCAAGACCTGCGCCGGCGTCCTCAATCCCTACTGCCGCGTCGACTTCAACGCCAAAATCTGGATCTGTCCCTTTTGCTTCCAGCGCAACCATTTCCCTCCCCATTACTCCATGATCTCTGAGTCCAATGTGCCTGCCGAGCTCTACCCTCAATACACCACCGTCGAGTACACCGTCTCCGGCAACCCCGCCGCGCCTGCAGCTCAGCCACTGCCACCGGTTTTCCTCTTCGTTCTAGACACTAGCGTCATCGAGGAGGAGCTAGGATTCGTGAAATCCGCGCTCAAGCAGGCACTTGGGTTGTTGCCCGAGAACGCCCTCATTGGGTTCATTTCGTTCGGGACTCAGGTCCAGGTTCACGAACTTGGGTTCTCGGATCTTTCCAAGGTTTACATCTTCCGTGGTAGCAAGGAAATCTCCAAGGAACAAGTTTTGGATCATCTGGGCCTTGGTGCTTCGGCGCACAGGGCTGCCCCTGGGTATCCGAAGGCCGTTCAGAATGGAGTGCCCAATTCCAGCGTAGTTAATCGATTTCTGCTTCCCGCTTCAGAATGCGAATATACTCTTGACATGGTTAGTTTTGGTTGTCATTCAATTTGCTTGTTTTATTTTGATCTGCTTGCTATTTTAGATTTATAACTATGTTCTTTGCCGGGCGGAGGTTTTTGTTGTTGGAGATCTGGGAGGATTCGGAATTTGTTTTCAGTGAAGATTGATCTGTCTACCGAATTTATTAAAATTTAATTTTTTAATTTCTGATCAAAATATCAGCTATTAGATGAATTGCAAACGGATCAATGGCCGGTTCAACCTGGTAATAGGGCGTTGCGGTGCACGGGTGTAGCTCTAAGTGTTGCAGCAGGTCTATTGGGGGCGTGCTCACCTGGCACCGGTGCTCGCATTGTAGCTCTGGTGGGTGGCCCATGCACTGAAGGCCCGGGTGCGGTAAGAATTTTCACTCTTCTTAGGATCTTTTACCAAATAAATTTCTTTCACCACTTAAGTGATGTTCCAATTGATTGGAATATAATTTTTTTTTCAACTCCAAGCTAAGAATTTCTCTGCTTGATCTTGAATTTATATTATGACAAAAATCTCTAATTCTAGCGTAAAATGATGTTAGATTGCTATTAAGTTTAACTTGAGTGATGATGTGTTGGTTTGTAAATTGTTTTTAGTAAATGGATAATCCATTGGTTTGTAAAATTGAAACTATAGTAACTATACATCATATATTGTCAACAATAGATACTATACAATTATTACTTTGACCTTAAGCACTTAATATTTGATCTTTGTTCATTTTTTTTTTGATAAATGAATGAAGTTGTTATTAATAGAGAAACAGTAAGCATACAAACAGCCTAAGAAGAGGCACGAGATGTGACCTCCTCTTTAAGGATGAAAGCGAAGCACTCACACTAAACAGAAATCAGTTTACAAAGTAGCCCAGTACAAAGAAACCCTTGAGACCCCTTCTTTAGCAAGAGAATCAGCCGAAACATTTGCTGATCTGCTAACCCACTGAAAATTAACTGACATGTTTCTTGTAAGCCAATGAACTCTTCTTAGGATATCCCTATAATCCCAATTAACAGTATCTAGGTTTGCCAACCAACACACAACCACCTTTGAGTCTCCCTCAATACCAAATTCTCCACTCTGAGTTGGTTGGCAAGCTGTATTCCTAGTACTGCTGCTACTATCTCTGCCCTTGTAGAATCTCCAGCTCCCACTGGTCCTGAGTATAAGGAAAGAATGTTGCTATTCCTTATCTTTGTTCATTTTTTACTTAATATTGCAACCTTTAGCTTCTCCATTTAATGTATCTTTCATATAAAAAGTGATGGAAAATCATGTTCCATACATATTTTTCAATGAAGAAAAACCGAAGCAAGTAAAAAAAACAGAAAAGATGATTTCCTTGGTCTTGCCTATCTCAATATGGTAAGCTAAGGTTGCTTTGATACACCCACCATTCATTACTTTCTAATACAGTTAGGAAATTTCTGATGACCTTAAACTACTGACATATTCAAGAGCTGTATGATGTTAAAAAAAGATAAAAAAGAGCTGTGCTATAATGTAGGTGTCCTCATTATGAAAGTTATTAGGTGCATTCTCCCTATTTCCCTGTCTCTCATTTACAGAGGATCTAGATCGACTATTAAATAGGTTTCATCTAACATATGAAACCTGATATGTTAGATTTCATCTAACAGATTAGACAGCTAATCCAGCAAATTCTTGAATTATTTTTCTGATACCTGATAGAATTTTTCCTCTAATAAAAAGTCTGTTCTGAACTGAAACATATGATTGTATTCATCAAATTGTTGAATTACTTCTTTTTTTTTGGATAATTGAATTACTTCCTTATTCTTCAAGGTTGCTTGCTTCTCATCAGACCTTTTTCTTCACTTTTATTTATGAAAAGTATTTTGGATGTTGATGTGTTATTTACAGATTGTATCAAAAGATTTATCTGAACCAGTGCGTTCTCATAAAGATCTTGATAAAGATGCAGCACCACATTTTCATAAAGCTGTGAGCTTTTATGAAAGTCTTTCCAAGCAGCTTTTTAGTCAGGGCCATGTTTTAGATCTGTTTGCTTCTGCACTTGATCAGGTTTGGACCAGTCCTTTTTCCTCTCCAAGTTGGCTTCCTATGATATGTTGTCTTTAGTTTCTGTGCAAATGTTCATGTAAATAAAAGGAATCCATATCTCTATCGATCTTCAGTTGAAATTAAAGACCAATAAAGAAACAGTTGAAACTAAAGCAATTTACATGGTCGAAAAACAGCATATATCCCTATTTTCCCTTCATATTAATTGAACTAGAATTAGAACACCATATGTTATGAATGTAGGTACAGTCTATCATGAAGTTTGTTTGTGGATATGGGTACTGCAAATCATTAAGTTTGTGAAGGATGGCATGAACTTGAATGTAATCAATTGTTTTTTATTTTTTATGTCAGAAGAAAGAACTATAGGCGGTATCTGTTTTATTTGCGTATTCATTTTTTTCTTGACATATTTGCTCTTTGATTCATTCACAGTGGTATGAACTGGAGTCAAATTTCATGCAATTGAGAAGTATAAGACCAAAAATAGAATAGACGAAGTAAGGCATTATTATCAAGATTGATACATAAATGAGGTGAGGTGGTTTTTATGATGCATGGCAGTTTGAAAAGTTGTGTGAAGTTTTAAGAAAGCACAGTGACTTTCTGTTCTTTGGACGGGGGACAAATAAAATGTGCATTGTATTAGACAAATCGATGGACACCACTCTTGAGTCTTGACTTACATCAACATTCAAGTTTGAAGTTAGATTGATTTTTAAAGATTCCTCAGGACTCTTAATGCATACATATGCCAGGTTTTTTCTCAAAAAAAATGAAAGGGTTTGAAACACTTTAAATTCTCAATTGACCTTATGAAACTAGACTTTTAACTGAAAACATCCATCTATAATTTTTCTAAGGCATCAACAATCATCTTTAAAGACTTTAAGGACTTCTAGGTTTAAAAAATGTAGTCCTGCCAGAAAAGCTCATGCAAATTAGAAATCAGCATAGAGAAGCTTTTTATTATTTGTTGTTCTCAGTTCTACTTCAGACCAGTAGAACATAGAAAGATTCTTCAGTCTCATTTTCTCCTGGTGCAAAGGAAAATACCCTTCTCTTATGGATGACTTGGTCAGCAATTTCTTAATTATCAGTTGTTCTCAGTTCTACTTCAGACCAGTAGAACATAGAAAGATTCTCCAGCCTCATTTTCTCCTGGTGCAAAGGAAAATACCCTTCTCTTATGGATGACTTGGTCAGCTATTTCTTAATTAATAAAGAAAAGTTTTTCCCAAGATTTGGCTCATGTACTGGATTCTTCTTGATGGGTGCATTGGATAAGATAACTTAAATATTTGTGGTCTTTAGCTTTATCCTTCAATTTTCTTGCATTAAATCCAAAACATGCATCCTTGTCTGCTCAGCCATCAAGTATAGACAATTAATCCTGTAATTAGAACAGAAAGGTTTACATTGACTTCATCAGCTCTGTTAAATCATGCTATGGAAACTTCATCTAGATAAGAAGGGCCATTTTTACCTTATTAATCTCCATGCATTGAGCTGTTATTTTCATTTACTAATTTCTTCTCTTTGTTTGATCAATCATTTCTTCTGGTTCATCAATCAATACTTAATGAGGTTCAGACATGTCTATATCAAAAGGTTGTAATTTGGAATACAAATCTTTAACAATGATGACATCTCATTATAGAAATATTGGTGGAAAATCATGAGGGTGATAGCCAAGTCTCTTCCCCTTCTTCAATCTTGGTTTCTTGTACATCATCCTTTCACCTTCAAGATCTTTTGATGGATGACAGGCTTTGTCTAATTGCTCTAAAACCTTCTTTTCTTCTTCGCTCATCTATTCTGTCATTAATTTGATGCAAAAGCTTTCTCTGTTGGTAATGGAACATATCTTTTGTTTTTTTCCCATGCTACTGCTAGGGCAAGACGAAGTAGAAATTGTAGCATTAGATAGGAGTGGTGGATAATCAAAAGAAGATTGGGGAGGGGGTTTGCAGTTTTTTTTACAAAGGCATCAGAAAGGAGAATTTGCCTCATAGTCCTAGGGGAGATAGAATTGGACAGGATTGATGGCTCAATGAAGATGCAGTTGGAAAGTGATTTTGAGGAAGAGGAGGTTGTTGAGTCTATGAATAGAGATAAAGCATCAGGTCCAGATGAATTTAATTTAGCATTCTTCAGATCATGTCGGTATATCGTTAAGGATGTTGTGTTGGGTATGCTTAGGGATTTAAATGTAGACAAAATGATTGGGAAAAAAGTGCAAGGCTTGGGGCGATCCAATTCCTCCAAGAGACTTATCCAAAAAATCCAATCCCACCAAGAGTTGAAGCTTTTGTGTGGTTAGTGGCCTTGGACAGTATTCTCACATAGTGTCATTTAAAATGTAGAGTTTTTTTGCTTGCTAACAGGTGTTGTTATGTGAAGATCATGAGGAGGATATCTTTCATATTTGCTTTGGGTGCTTTTATATACCAAGTTACCATGGAGCTTCTTATTTTGTCAGTTTAGGATTAACATGTGGGTCTCTTGTATTTAAAAGTAGAGGTTTTTAGCTTGTTAACGGGTGCTATTTGTATGAAGATCATGAGGAAGATGTCTTTCATCTTTGCTTTGGGTTCTTGTATACTAACTTTCCATGGGGCTTTTCTTTTGGCTGTTTAGAGTTAACATGGTCCCTTGTATTTCAAAGAAATCTTCTCATGTTGGTCAGCTTTTCAAGGTAGTGAAAACACAAAATCTTTGGAGTTGATATTAAATATGGCAAGTAATTGACATGTTAAATGAAGAGGAGATGGCTAAAAGACTAAAAGGGAGACAATGAGAGTTATTAAAGTCTCTTAATTTTCTCCTATTTGATTTATAAATGCAAGGGTACTGTCAAAGCCCCATATCATGGAGCAAAGGGAATGCTCCATACCCTATTAATATTTTCTCTTTCACCCAAGTTTCTTATCAGTCTACCATACAAAGATTTGACCATGAATTTACCATCAGCACATTATTGAAGGGAGATTCAATTGGGAACCCTCAGAGAAAGGTTTTTGGAAGCTGAGCTTTTATGGAAGTAGCTTGGGGAACCTGTGACCTTCAGGGGTAGGAGTTATTAGGATGAGATGGGAGGGTGAGAGCAATATACTTGGGTTATTGGGTTCAATTGGTGTTGGAGATTCTACGAGGGTTGAATTGAACTGATGGCAATCTTACAAGGGGTTCAGCAGGCTAGTGAGTTGAACATTGGGAAGCTTGTAATTGAAGGAGACAGTAAAGTGATAATTAGTTGGCTAAAAAATGGGGAAAAAGCTCTTTGAAATATGGAGATGAATTGAAAAAACTTGCATGGATGATAGGAAATATGCAGGTGAAAATTCAATTGGTTTCAAGATCTGCTAACAATGAAGCTGATACTTTAGCTAAACAAGGGGTGCATAGGGGTTGATCATTTTGGGAAAATTTATAATCTTATGTATGTTTTCAGGGAGGAATGGCATGACTATGCTTTCAACATGTAAAATTGTATAATTCCTGTTTATATTTATAAATTGATTTTTCCTGTTGCTGATAATAAAAAAAAAATCAGCACGTTACTTTCTTCTCTCAAAATAAAAAAACCATCAGCACATTCTTTCCACTAACTTTTATCTGGCTCACTACTCCCCACTGGAGTTTGGATGCTTCAAGTCTTGGAATCAAATGATGCATTATCCATCTAAGGCATTTAACCAATGACTGAAATTTTAAACACAACCAAGTTTATGACTAGAAAAATCAAATCTTTTAGGCTTGACGTCACAAACAGTATGTAATATGACCAAGGTACCTGCCAATCATGGATCATGAACCTTTAAATAATTTCTTACTACAATCCATGCCCTTTTTTGCTCCTAGTTCTTAGAAAATATGTTAGATGACAAAAATGCCTGTACTGTCTAGAAATACAAAAATACATAAAACACTTGGAAAATTCCAGTTTTGACTTATTTACTCCTGCATCAGACTGCCTCCTTGATATTGTATCTGTCTGAGAACTACCTTGAGGAGTGACCTGTTCAGGCCCAACAAGCTCCAAGAAATGCTATAATTTTCTAATTTATATAAAGAGATGACCAATAGTTTCTCCTTCTCCAAGGCACTTGTTGTAAATGTGCAAAGCGATGTAGGATTGCTCCCTCTACTTCGTTTACAGTGAATTAAATGAATTAATTTCTTCACACCCCACTTCCCAGATTGATCAGAAAAAAGCCCCACTTCCCATGCTAATAAGAAAATGAAGAAAAAGAAAAAAATCTAAGGGCACGGTTTGAGAACCAAGGTTTTTTTTTTTTTTTTTTTTTCCCTGGGAATGCTCTAGCATCAGAAATATAGCTAGAATGGGGGAACAGATTTCACAGAGAAACTTGCAGCATCACATGGGTGTACAGAAATCATAATAGGAAACTACCAAGTCATTTTTAGCTGGATAAGACATGAGGATGAAATTCCTTGGAGATATGGAACCCTGATCAGACAAGTGCAGGCTATGGGACACAACCTGAACAACTCATTCAGATGGGTTCCTAGATCAGCGAATTCACAAGCTGATGCATTAGCCAAATTTGGGTTAAACATGGAAAAAATAGTTTGAAAACTTTTGCTGTTGCTTATCCAAAAGAAACTAAAAAAACAGATTTCACAGAGAAAGATCTGAGATACTGAATAGAGTTATACATTGGCTACCAACAGATTTCACTGGAAAGTGCAGTTAAGCTTTGTACTTTAGGAGCTTATAAGAAACAATAAGCCTGCAGGTTCCTTGTTTTTAATTGTTTTAAACGTCTTTTTGCTTTATGTTTTTTTTGTGGAAAAATATTTATTTAACAAAGCAAGATTATTAGTTTTGTTTAGTAAATATAATTTCATTCCATGGATGTGATGCAGAATCATGTTTTTGCTTCATTTTATGATGAATTTTCAGGTTGGGATTGCAGAAATGAAAGTTGCCATTGAAAGAACTGGCGGGCTCATTGTTCTATCTGAAAGTTTTGGTCATACTGTATTTAGAGACTCATTCAAACGCATATTTGAGGATGGTGAAGAGGCTCTTGGCCTTTGCTTCAAGTGAGTTGCCATTTTTTTTTCCTTTTTTCACCTTGTAGATGTGCTGTACAATATTCAGGGGCTGTTTGATAACAGCTGAAGATGCTAAGCTGAAAAGCTTATTGCTTAAGTTTATAAGGAGGTTGAGGGGTCCTTAATGACTGAAACTGAAGTTGGGTAACTCACTATACCCTTGAAAATTGTATTATGTAATTCTTTTAACAACTAAAAACAAAGTAAGAAGTCTTTCATTTCAGCAACTTGTGCTGTTATTGAACAATTCCTTAGTATCTTTTATCTTTTGATTGTACATGTCTTTCCTAAATTGTTCTAATTGTACTTGGATTTTGATCTTATTAGGGAGTTTGGAGGATGAGTCAATAGTTAGTTCCAATATTTGATATTGTTATACTGAAAAGTATACTTTTAGGTTATTAGTTAGATCATGCAAGAGCTTTTGGGGGGAGAGAATTGGTAACACTGAATCAAGTAAAAATGTGTGCATCATGCTTCATCATGACAATGTAGATCAACTTCTTGTTCCTAGATTCATTGTCTGACTGTTTATGCTAGTTCTTTCATATTATATACAACACTAATTTATACTATACAAATCTGAACCAATGTTTTAAAATGCGGAGGCGTGATGCGAGGCGTTCCACTACCTAGAGGCGTGAGGCATAGTTCAGAACGCAAGAGGCGTAAGCCTCCTTAAGAGGAGGGGGGTTAGGAGGAGGATGAAGAGGAAGGGGGATCTCATTTTTTCTTTATTTTTAATAAAAATCTTTTATGTTAAGAAGAATAAAGATGCATAACATTAGTTGAAAGGGGGGATCTCAGTTTTTCTTTCCCCTTATCTTTTCTTCCCTTCCCATTCCTTTTCTCTTTTTTTTTTTCTTCTCTTTCTTTTTCTTTCCCTTCCCTTTCTTTTCTTTTCCTTTCCTTTCCTTTCATTTTTCTTCTTTTTTCATTTTTTTTGTCCTTTTATATCAGATGTGCATGAGGCGTACGCCTCTAGCACACCTCATGAAAAAAGCGCATGAGGCGTATGCCTCAGAGGTGTCAGCGCCTCTGGCATACGCCTCAGGGCATTTTGGGAGTGCCTCCCATGCCTTTTAAAACACTGATCTGAACAAAGTGTGAATACAAGAATCTTTCTAATGCTTGTTTTTTCATATTATACAGCACTTATTTATGTAATACAAATCTGAACAAGGTGTGGATATAAGAATCTTTCCTATGTAGAGTAAAATCATAAATTTCCATTCTGTCAATGTGAAATAAGTACATGACCAAAATTATAGGGCAAGCCATTTCTGTGGTAGTATTATTTTAAGTGATACTTTTTGGAGGCTTAGCCAAGTAAAGTGAAGACCCTTGTGAGCTTGAGGATGCTCATAGTAACAGGGTTCAAGATGCTCATAGTAACAGGGGAAAATGAAGAGAGGGGTGCAACAAAACAAGGAAACTAGTGGTAATCTCAAATGATGCTGTGAAGAACAGGAAGATGGAGCAAGGTATGGCAAATAATGAGGGGGCGGGAAAGGGTGGAGTTAAATACAATGGAGAGATGGAATTGACACTGGTGGAGTTACAGGAGCAAGCTGTGGAAGAGTTGGCGATTGTGTAAGGTGAAGAGCTTGAGGTAGCACCTCTAGCAGTGGTGCCAACTGGAGATTGGCCACTAATAGGTACACAACTGAGGAGGGATTGCCACTGTAACAAAACATAGGGGAATCTCACAACGATGAATTATAATAGGGAAGCATAAGTTGAACCAAGGTTCAAAATATATGTATTGGCCTGTATCGAACGATACGTATCGTATCGGGAGCTTCCCGATATGCTCTTAGAGAGGGTGTATAGGGATTTTGACCGGTTCAGGGGGTGTATGGACCTTAAACCGGCCCCTCTGAACCGGATTTGAAAAAAAACTAAAAAAAACTACCGATACTGCCTGATACGCCTCTACCGGCATATCGATATTTTGAACCTTGAGTTGAACCATCTTGGGTCATGTGTAAAATGATCAATTTTGGTGAATTTCTAGAGGCGTCCCTCAAAGGTATGGAGGAGACAAAGGCCTCCCTCATGAAGATTGAAAGGAGGTCATTGAGGAGGGAGGAAAAAAAGGGAGGAGTGCAGAAAGGGATTTATTTCTGCTGTCTTGAGGATTGGATGATAGAGCTGGGCTTGTAACACCGGGAGGGAAAGTGGTAGAAGGACCGGGGTTGTTTCAGAGGGGTGAAACACTAAAGCAAAAGATTGAAAATAGTATGGTGGAATATAAGGGGTTTGAACTCGGGAAGGAGGGTGGTATCCAGTTTATGCATAGAGAAGTGGGATTTGGCTGTCTTATGTTTTTAGGAAACTAAAAACTAAGATAAAGGTGATTGAAGCATCTGTTGTTAGAAGTGCATGGGGGAGAGATTGCCAATGGGAATATGTACTAGCTAGAGGTACTGCAGGTGGCATTTGTTGTAATTTGGGTCACTAGCATAATGGAGTTAAAGGACAAGGAGATTGGGCAGTTCTTTGTATTAATATTGTTCAAACAATTGGGGTATGGGTGGGAATGGGTGTTGGCTGTTGTGTATGGACAAAATGAAAATAGGTTAAGGGATCTGTTTTGAGCATAACTGGATGGGCTTAGAGAGAGATGGGAAAATCCATGGGTGGTGGGGGGAAATTTTAATGATGTTATCTATAAAAAAATTAATGATGTAAGGTTTACATATGAGAAAAAGGGGAGCAAGTAGTAGTAGAGTAATGAGATGATTTGATTTGCTGAATTTACAAGGAGGTGGGAGGTGGTTGATCTTCCCCTATTAGGGGCCAAATACACATGGACTAACAAACAGGAGGAGGCTACTATTGGTAAAACTAGATAGGTTTGTGGTGTCAACGACTGGGAAGAGAAGTTTTCTCAAGTATCTTTGCAGTTTTTACCATGGCCCCTTTCAGATCATGCACCAATTTGTTTAGATGGTGGTGGAATTCCTTCCAGGCCATTCCCATTTGCATTTGAAAGTTTGTGGCTTGAAGAGTTGGGGTTTGTTGAGCAGTTGAAGGCATGGTTGTTAGAAATGCATGGGCTGGAAGAAAGAGAAGAATTATCACCTAGTAAGTTGGGGAAAAGTATGTAGACCAAAAAAGTTGGGTGTTTGGGGATGAGAAGAGTGAAGGAATTAAATTAGCATTATTGGAAAAATGCTTTTGGAGGTTTAGTGGGCAAAGTGGAGGTTTGTGGAGGGAAACTATTCAAGCCAAGTATGGTGTAAGAAACTTAGGATGGGAACCTGGAGAAGCAAGCCAATCTTATGGCTTGCTTGGAGCTTGGTTAGACCTTTGTGGAGGTGGTGAAACTTAACGCTTGGTTAGACCTAGGGTGGGGGCCAAAGGGACCTTTGAAGACTCAACCAGTGGCTCTTTTCGAACCAGTTTTGGGGCATGCCTAGAGCATGGCTGGTTGATATAAATCAAATGCCTTAGGCTCATGTGATGTGACTCATTAAATAGTTGCATGAGTTGTGGGTGCAAAGGATGGTCTGGGGATGACAGTTTAGGTCTATCGTCGTCATCATTACATGCTACAAGGAACCCTGATGCTAAATCTGGGTAGAAACAAGCCATGCAATGGATTCCAAGGGAAACGAGAGAGAAGGGCCCTGGTAGATCAGAAGAGGATTGCCCTAATCCAAGATAGACCAAGGCTAGTTCAGTGGAGAAAAAGTTGGTGGATGGAGGATGGGTTGATTGTGACTTGTCAGATGAGGAAGTCTCTAGGTTTGATATAGTGTCGTTGATGGGCGGCTTGGGAACAAATGAAGGGGCGAAAGATTTGGAAGAAAACTTTCATATTTCTGAACTGTTTGGTGGTGAAACAAAGATAGTGGGAACAATCCCTATTTGGAGTTTTGTGTTAGTTGGACGTGACTTGAACAAGGTTGAGGATGCTTTGGTTGTTGGGGAGGTAAACCTTAGGCCCACTTAGAAGAGCTAATTCTGGATAGAAACTCTTTGCGGGGTGTCTATAAGGAGGTTGTAGAGGGTTACTAGAGGCTCAATGAGAACAATCCAGAAAAGGGTGAGTTACAAAGTATTGGAAACAGGTCACAATGTGCATCCTTAATCAGTGATTTAAAAGGCGTGCCTGAGGCATGCCTCGGCGCACAGGCGAGCCAGATCCTAGGTGCAGCCCTCACAAAAGGTGCATGCCTTGTGCGCCTTGCGCCTCAGCCCAGGCATGTGCGTTTTGAAAATTTGATGTTTTTTTGCTTTTTTTGTGTCTAGCAGCTGGGCCCCCGGACCCCCGTGCCACGCCCCCAGACCCCCTATTTGGTAACGTTGTTCATTCATTCATCCTAATAAAATATCTTCTTAAAAAACAATTAAAACTATAAAATCATTATTTTTTGTGTGAGAACTAAGAATTTAAGACCTAACATGGACTTGTTTGGGCTTGCCTCGAGGGGCGTGGTACAAAGGCGGCTTGTAGAATCAGGAGTGTAGTATGTTTTACATCACATTAGCTACTTGAAGTAATGCAGCTGAGGAAAAATGAGATTGTTGGTTTTTTATGCTTGAAAATGTTTTATATATTTGATTTTATTTTTAAGTTCTCATTTGAATATGCTTTACATGCTATATTTATGTATTTTAATTTTAGATAATAGGTTTTTAAAACATTTATTTTAAAATTTAAGTCTATATTTTTATTAATATTATGTTTAATATATATATATTTATTTATTTTGCATTTTTCGCAATTATTTTTGATTTTCTAGCTTTTTTTTTTTTTAATTTTTTGTGCCTTGCTTAAAAAGGCACGCACCTCGCCTTGCGCTTTAGTGCAAATTGACTCCCGCGCCTTTTTTTGTGCCTTGCGCTTTTAAAACACTGTCCTTAATATTGAACTATTCATAGTAGACCCATCTTGGAAAGATTGTGATCCCCCATTCTACTGCACAAGGAAAAGCAACAGATCCCTCTTCAATGCTTCCCTAGGTATGGTTGTGAATTTGGTTTTGGGTATTGACAGGTTCTATGTTTGCAGCCGCTAGCTCTAGGTGTTGAGAAGGATATAAGAGGAAGAGAGAATGGGTCCTTATTTGAGGAGGAAAGGGGGAGAAGAATTTGGGACTTAATTGAACAGTCTTTGGAGGATTTGAAGAGGAAGGAGTTGGAGAAAGAGGAGATTACCGATCAAGAGAGTAGTACGGAGGACTCAGTTCCCATTTCTAGAGAAGATAAAATGAGTGCGAAAAGAGTATAGAAGACCTAGTGGCTGATTTTGTGGGAAAGCTTGGGTGTAAACTAAAGGATCCAAATGAGTTGAAAACCTTTCAAAGGTAGAAGAAAAATGAAGTGAAGATTAGGAAAAGAGAGTTGAGTTTTCAAGAATCTAAATTGTTGGTTTTTGATGATAGATGGACTAGGAGTGTTTGGAGGGGTAGGGGTATAAACTTGGCTATGTCTCTCCATGGGGGTCTTTGGGAGGAACAGTGGTTCTTTGGAAGAAGGATGTGGTGCAAGGAGTGGAGGAACTGGTAGGGAAATTTACAGTTTCAATCAAATTCTGACATGTGAATGATGGATTTGAATGGGTTTTGACAAACATTTATGGTCCCCATGGATATTGGGAGAGGAATGAAATGTGGGAAGAATTAGAAGATATATGGGGATTGTGGGAAGGACTGTGGTGTATAGGCGGGAACTTTAATGTGATAAGTTTTGTTGAGGAAACCAACAAAGCGAGGCAAAGAATTACCACTAGCATGGAGAAATTTAATGCTTTATAAATTCTTTTGAGCTCAAGGAACTGCCCCTCTTGAGTAACAACTTTATGTGGCCCAACTTGCAAACTAACCCAATTTATTATAATTTTGATAGATTTTTATTTATAGTGGATTGGGAGGACCATTGGGGAGTTTTGGGCTCGAGGGCCTTGACTAGAATGACTTGTAAGTTCTAATCATCAATCAATTTCCCTGTCTAAGGATGATCTAAGGGGAGGGGGTCTGACTCCTTTTTGGTTTGAGAATGTGGCTTTGTGACCCAGTTTTTAAAGAAAAAGTTAAGGATTGGTGGGCAAAGAGTAATCCAAGGGTTAAATGGGAGGGCATGAGGTTGCATCATAAGATAAAAGATTTGAAAGCTAAAATAAAGGATTGGAATATTCGGCAATTTGGGAGACTAGAAGAGAGAAAGCACGAGGTAATTAATTAATGATAAGCAAGAGAGATGGGCATTAAGCAACTAGTTGGAGATATCTTGCTCAAA
This sequence comes from Nelumbo lutea, assembly GCF_056320005.1. Classification (NCBI taxonomy): domain Eukaryota; kingdom Viridiplantae; phylum Streptophyta; class Magnoliopsida; order Proteales; family Nelumbonaceae; genus Nelumbo; species Nelumbo lutea. The sequence goes on along the minus strand of NC_142684.1, from coordinate 21,161,919 downwards.
GAAGAAACTAGTTGGAGACAAAAGTTGAGAATTGGATAGAAATATCAAATTCTTCCATGCTTTAGCAAATGATAGGAAGAAAAGAATTTCATTTCTATGCTAGAATTGGAAGCTGTGGAACAATTGATCAATAAAGTGAAATCGCTGGAGCTTTTTTGAATCTTTTTTTTTCTTGATGAATGAGCTTTTGTGAATCATTTCAAGTCGATCTTTAGAAGACCCTTTACTGAGAGATCAAGTCTAGAAGGGTTGGATTGGCCAAGATTGTCGGGAGACCATAAGAGTTGGTTAGAAAGGAGTTTTGATATGGAAGAAATCAACAGAGCAGTTTTTTCAATGGATAGAACTAAAGCACCAGGTCTGAATGGGTTCACAATGGCTTTTTACTAAGATTGTTGGAACACTCTAAAAGATGATATTCTAAGGGTTTCCAATATGCTTTTTACCTAGGACTGAATTCCACCTTCATTGCCTTGATACCAAATAAAGTAGGGGCAAATCATCGTAGAGATTTTGGACTCATCAACTTGGTTAATAGCCTTTATAGAATCATTGCAAAGGTGCTTTCTTGGATATTTAGATCAATGCTTCTTTCTATTATCTCCCCTAATCAAGGGGCTTTTGTTAAGAATAGGTAGATCATTGATCAAATTCTAATTGCTAATGAGAGTGTGGAGGAGTTGAAAAGAACTGAAAAAAGGGTTAGTAGTCTATAATCTTGATTTGGAGAAAGCCTATGATCTGGTGGACAAAGACTTTTTGTTGGAAGTAATGAGAAACTATGGCTTTAGAGATAAGTGGTGTGAGTGGATTTAGGGTTGTATTAATACATGCCACCATTCAATCTTGGTAAATGGGGCAGTTGTGGACCACTTTCTAGTGACTAGAGGAATTAGACATGAGGATCCTCTCTCGGTCTCTCCCCTTTTTTCTTCACTTTAGCGGCTGATGTCCTGGGACAGTTAATCTAGAGAACAGATTTGAGGGAACTAGTGAGAGGTTGGAGAGTGTGAAGGGATAGACTGCCTATCACCCACCTACAATTTTCTGACAACACTATTATTTTGTGAGGGAGATGATCTTAGATGGGTGAGAAATTTGAAGTGGGTGGTTCAATTGTTTGAGGAGATGTCAAATTTGATAGTCAAAGAGCTGTATCGTGGGGATCGGTATGGATGAAAGAGAGGTGTCAGAGTGTGCAATTATTTTGGGCTGTGAAGTCTCCCAGTGGCCAATGGATTATTTGGTATTACGGTATTACCCTTGGGAGATAACCTGAGAAATGTAAGTTTCTGGAACCCGTTGGTGGACATGTTTACCAAGAGATTAGCTTCTTGGAAGAGAAACTTTCTTTGAGTGGAAGAATTACTTTAGCCAAATCGACTTTGGCCAACTTGCTCGTCTACTTCCTCTTGGTGTTCAAGATTCCAGTTAAGGTTGTAGGAGTCTGGAGAAGTTAATGAGAGAGTTTTTTTTTTTTTTTTTTTGTGGGAACCTAAGGAGGACCATAAGCTTAGATGGGAAGTTGTAAGTAGAAGTAGGAGTTTTGGTAGCTTAGGAATTGGGAACATCCAAAATAGGAATATGGCATTGTTAAGAAAATGGCCATGGAGATTGCCAATGGACAAGGATAAATTGTGGACGAAGGTTATCTTAAGCATCCATGGGCTGGTGGTTGAGGGTTGGGACGTAGGATGCATTGCCTTGGAAATCCATTCATGCTATCCTTCATTCATTCCTACCTTTGTCAGGTATAATTTCTGTACATGTGTGGGTGGGGAGTTCATCACTAAAAATGAGCCTGTCTCTACTTTCTTGTCTTCCTTTGTTTTGGGTCATAAGCTCGAATAGGACTTAGGGCATAAGCAGGGAATCAGAGACTTGGATTTGGACAATGGCTTGGCATTGATTCAAATCCTACAAAGGGTTTTCTTGTATCCTTCTAAATTGTACTCTCGGATTTGGACTCTTTCTCCTTCTAATTCTTTTACCTGTGCCTCTTTTTTCAAAGCCTCAGTTCAGCCTTCTGATAGTTCTAGGCAACCTCTTCCCGTTAAGGAAGCTTAGGGTAAATTGGTTCCAGGGTTGGGACTTTTTTCTGGGAAATTTTCTTGGAAAGAACCAACACTTGCGATCTATTTCAAAGAAAAAAAAACCTTCTTGGTGTTTAACTCCTAACTGGTGTATTCTCTGTAAAGTCAATGGTGACTCTTGCTACCGCTTTTTAATTTCCCACCCCTTTGTTTCATCTATTTGGGATTGGTTTTTCTTTTTGTTTGGTCGCAAGTGGACACCCCCACCCAATGTGCAAAGCCTCTTTGACTGTTCCGCTGGTAGCTGCCTAGCTGGACAAAGAAGAGGGAAAGAATGCTGTGGAGATGCACGAGAGCTGCGTTTTGTAATGTTTGGACGGTTTGGGAGGAAAGGAACCAAAGAATTTTTGCTGAAAGGAGTGAAGTAGAGGGACAATTATTGAGGTGATCACTGCTAGGGTGGTTCATTGGGTGAAATCAGTGGATCTATTTGATGATATTCCTATAGTTGCTTTGATGAATAATTTGAAGGAAAGGGCAGTCTCAGCCTCAAGTAGTAGTGCCTCTTATCCTTTGTGGGTTCTGCCATGTTCAGGTTTCATTAACTTGAACTTTGATGTCAGTAGTGAAGGTAACCTGGGCCTTCAAGGATTGGGGGAGTTTTTAGGATGGAGGAAGATGTAGTTATTGCTCTATTTTCAGGTCCATTTAGAGTAGGGGACTCACTCCGAGCTGAAATTATGGCTGTGGTGGAGGGCACAAAAAGGGCTAAGGAATTAAGTGTAAGCAGGTTGATAATTGAATGAGATTCAAAAGTGGTTATAGGATGGTTAGGGAAGGAGGATTATGGCATGTGGCAATACATTAATGAACGAAGATTTTTTAAGTGGCTGACTCAGGGTATGGAAGTGAGATTGCATTGGGTAAAAATGTCTGCTAACTCATTTGTTGATACACTTGCCAAACAAGGGGTGGGAAGGAAGCAGTTGTTTTGGGCTATGTTGTAATCTTTCTACTTCTTTGGGGGAGAATTAAGAGAGCTGTATTTGTTCATTATTTTTTAATGAAATGGTTCTGTTATTGATAAAAAAGTAAGAGTGCTGTTTTGGAAGGATTTCTGGTGTGGAGACAGACCTTTGCAGGAAATCTACCCATCCCTTTACGAGTTTGTAGTGGACAAAGAAGCTTGTGTGGTTGACTAAATTTCTGAAAATAATGGAGTCAGGGTATGGACTCCTCAGTTTAGGAGGCAACTAAATGATTGGGAAGTCAAACCTTTGATGGAGCTAATGCAGGCTTCATATAGTGCTCGGGTTGACTCTAGTAGGGAGGACATGAGAGTGTAGAATTGGGAAAGATCTGGCCTTTTGTCTGTGAGATCCTTTAATAATCAGATGACAAGGCAAGAGACCAGTGTCTTTCCTGTTAGTGTTATTTGGTGCAGAAATGTGCCTTCAAAAGTGGCCATTTTTGTTTGGTCTGCTTGCTTGAATAAGATACTAACTAGGGATAATCTGATGAAGAGGGGGATGGTGGTGGGCAGGGCTGAATGTGCATTATGTGAAGAGCATATGGAGTTGGCTGTTCACCTCTTACTTCATGGTGAATTCTCTTATACAATCTGATTTAAATTAAATCATTGTAAGGAGCCTAGGAGTAGGCTAGTAGCTCCTATAGATGATAAAATGAGAAAATGTAGACTAAGATATGGTCATGTGCATAGAAGACCTTTGATGGCACCCATTAGAAGAAGTGATCTGTTGCAAGAGGTAGGGGTAGACCAAAAAGGACATGAGTTGAGGTAGCGAAAGTGATTTGAGTACTAATAATTTTACAATGGATATGGCATTAAACAGAATGAAATTGGCGAACAGGATTAATGTGGCTGGCCCCATGTATTTGGGATAAAGCTGGATGATGATGATGATGAATCATGAAGATATTTACTGTTAAGAGTTGCTTTCCTGCTTCAATAGAAGGGTTCTTGAAGGGTTGGAGACTGGAAGGGTTGAACAAAATAAGAATAATCATGGGAATACAGTACCAACAGCATTTCTCTGGACGATTTTGCAAGAAAGAAATGCTATGTCAAGGGAAGAGAAGTTAAACTAAAGCATTATACCAGAAGATCTTGGGAAAATTGTACTCTTGGGTTGTTATACATGAAAAATTCAAAGGAAGAAACTACAACTCTTTTTTTTTTGTATATAAAAATCTTTTTGTTAACAGTCAAGGGGTGGTGGTGTAGGGTTTTGAGATGTGTATATTGTACATTCCCATTCTACAGCCTCTAGTTGTACAGGGGCTTTCTGTTTATTCATGAAATATACTTTACCTCTTCTCAAAAAAATGTATCCATCTTGTTACCTTGTCAGCCCCATTCTTTTTGTGCTGTTGCTATTTTGTTTTATGCCCTTTCCATCTTTAATAGATTTGAATTCTTTCATCCCAAAAAGTTGTTCTAGCATCAATAGTGGTGAAAACTGAATTTTGTGCGGATTTGCCACTGTTAATATTCCCAAAGCCCCCATGTTCTCAGTATGCTTGTGTATCTGTTGTGCATGATATGAATGGGACAAAACAAAGAATTTTTGCTACTTTAGGTGCTGATTCTCTAAGATCCAGCTGACCACATATGGTTGGGACTGAGACTTTATTGAGTTGGCTATTTTCTTCTAATGTTGGAAAATATTTATCTTTAATATAGTTCTTCATCTGTACAAATAACAAAATATTTATACTAATTTTACAGTGGGACTCTCGAGATCAATTGTTCAAAGGATATCAAAATTCAGGGAATTATTGGACCATGCACGTCTATGGAGAAGGTTGTCTCATAAGATGTTCCACCAATATCTTTTGCTATTTGAAAATGTTAAATATGGATGGGCTTGTCCAGTTTTTTTTTTTTTTCCCTCCAAAAATTGTATTTTTTTTTTCCATTCTGGCTTCCCCACCTTTTCCCTTTTTTAGCGCTTTGTACTTATTATCTTAAGTCTTGCAGAAAGGACCTTGTTGTGCTGATACTGTCATTGGTCAAGGGAATACGACATCTTGGAAGATGTGTGGCCTTGATAAGAGGACGTGTTTCACAGTCTTCTTTGACATTTCACCTAGTGAGCGATCAAACCCTCCGGGAACTTCAAATCCACAGTTATATTTACAGTTTCTAACAAAGTAAGAATCTATATTCTATTAGGTGGCTTCTTTTCCTTTTAATTTCCTCTAGTTATATTGCTTTCAGTGTAAGCTTGGTTATAATGGTTTCTCTGCAGTTATCAGAATCCTGAAGGACAAACAAGGTTCAGGGTTACAACTGTTACAAGGAAGTGGGTAGATGGTGCTGTTAATACAGAGGTCAGTGCAAGACACCCTCCTTTTTTTGGATTGACACATTAACTTGGGAACCATGCGTCTTGACCTTATTTAATCTTTGCCCTGTGGAACATACCCCAAACTTGGCATCTTTATAACAAATTAACAATACATTTTGTTGGCTTGTAGCTGCAATGTCCTATGCCAGCTTAAAATCAATGGTTTTTAACAAAGACATAATTGAACACTATCAATAAGGAATTTTCAAGTTCTGATGCCTTGAAAAGCTGATTGTTCTAAGTACAAAGCCATGCAACTAAAATCAATGTAATTATAACAAATTTCTTGTTAAGTGCCTTTTTTTGTACTTGCTTGGATGTTATGAAGGTTAAGTTTTTATTCTCTTGCGGTTTATGGCCATCTGACATTAAGATCTTGTTTCCTCTACCTATCCATCAACTGTTATCATATTCACGTTTTTGACAGATCAGAATTGTATTTTGTGATATCATTATTCTTCTTGAATTTGACTTTGGAGGTATTACAAATTTAATTCCTGACATGGATGGAGTGTGATTAAATTTTGCAGGAATTTGTTGATGGATTTGATCAAGAGACTGCTGCTGTTGTAATGGCAAGATTGACTTCTTTGAAAATGGAGATGGAGGTATTCTCAAGATTTCACAGATCCTGTCATTGAAAACCAGGTTTTTCACCATTTATCATCTAGTGTAGCATTATACATGGTGTTTTTCTTTTGAGAGAAAGGTAAAGTATTGTATTACTCAAAGTAAAAGCAAAATATACCATGCGGCACAACGAGGCACTGTGCAGTGGTCCAAGTCTTTTCTATACATTTCTATCCTGTGTGCATAGATACAAAAAGAGACCTGTACTTGAAAAAAGAACTATAAGGTTTGTTCCTAAAATGTTTGTGTGTTCGATCCAAGAATACGATTTACCCTAAAATTCTTTCAGCAGGGCATCTTCTGAGCCATGTTTGTCTTCAGACAGCCTCCAATTTCTTTTCATCCATATAATCCACTCCACTGTTGCAGGCCCTACTTCTCATGTCACCTTACCTTCTTTACATAAACCTTTCAGCTGCCAACTCCATATTTAGGCAGCCAGAATTTTTTGGGAAACAAATCTGAGCTTCAAATAGACCTAGTAGTCTTGCCCATAAACTTCTAGCCAATCTGCAATGAATAAGAAGATGATTCAGATCTTCGGAAGCTTCCTACACATACATCTGCTGGGTTCCACCGTCAATCCTTTTCTTGCCAAAACATCTGCTTTTAAACACTTCCACATAGCTGCAACCTACATCAAAAAGGCAACTTTAGGAGGGGCAATATTCCACACTCTGGCCTCTGGAAAGCTTTCCAACTCCCCTTCATTTTCATTCAATCTGTTGTAGAAAGATCTGACTGAAAATAATCCTAACTTTTTCAGCAACCGTACCCCTTTATCTCTTCTTGACTGATTAGGCATGAAATTGCCGAACATTTGCATCAGTTCCATCCACTGCCCCACCTCCCAGACATTTAGACTTCTAAAAATGGGACACCATTCACCTGGACTTAAATCCTTGGAAAACGGCTGCAGCAATCAAACAATGCTTATTGCGATGTTTTAAGTCAGTGTTTGTACTTGATTTTTCTTTCTTTTTTTCTTTTTTTTTTTTTTTGCATTGGGTTTCTGGAGATTAAGATGTTTATTAAAAGTTTTAAGCACATAGTTACTGCATAGGAAAGATAGGATACTGAAGTGGAAACACCCCTCTGTCCGTGCATATAACTCCATGAAAATATTATAAACATTTGTACTTGATTTTGCCCGGCTAAACAGGATTTTTGAAAGCTAAATGCCTATAGCGCACCTGAGTACATTTATAACTTCATGAAAATATTATAAACATCTGTACTTGGTATTTCTATATTTTGGTTAAAGGCATGAGTACATTTATTCTGACATGATTGAAATCCCAAATCTAAATGCTGAAGCCTTTTCTTTTTCTTAATTAAATTTTTGTCTGCACAGTGATTCATCTAGTGTTTTCTTATTGGTTCATCAGAATAAAATTTCTGTTTTTTTTTTTTTTTTTGTTTGGTTTAAGTAGCCAGACAATGGAGATGATAGAGCAGGAATTATATATATCTTCTTGCTTGTTTATCTTATTAGTTGAGTGTAAGTTATCACACCTTAAATGATTAACCTTTTTTTATTACTTTTTCACTCAGGAAGAGTTTGATGCAACGAGATGGTTGGATAGATCCCTCATCCGTCTATGTTCCAGATTTGGTGACTACAGGAAGGATGATCCTTCTTCATTTACATTGAACACTAGTTTCTCATTATTTCCTCAATTTATGTTTAATCTACGGCGGTCACAATTTGTACAGGTATTGAATTATGGTATTCAGGACTGGGAGCTAAGTTTTTCCTTATCTTTTTATTTGAATATTCATTTATTTTACTTATTTGCAGGTTTTTAACAATAGTCCAGATGAGACTGCCTATTTTCGTATGTTGTTAAATCGGGAGAATATCCTCAACTCCGTGGTCATGATACAGCCGTCATTGATTGCATATTCATTCCATTCACTACCTAAGCCTGCATTGTTGGATGTAGCTTCTATTTCATCTGAGCAAATTCTCTTGCTGGATGCATATTTCAGTGTAGTTATTTTCCATGGAATGACAATAGCTCAGTGGCGAAATGCTGGTTACCAGAATCAGCCAGAACACCGGGTTAGTATCTGTATCATTCTTGTCAAGTTCTTGCTTTAGATCTTACGAAGATGCTCGATCTAGGTCCTCATTCAAAGGCATTGAAATCCAGTGGCTTTGAATATTTGATCATCCTGATTTATGTGTATGATACCTAAGCATTGTGAAATTTGTGTCTCTGTTTATGTGTGTTTATTGGTGCTGGTGTATCTCCCACATGGAACAATGTTCTGCAGTTGATGTTTTTTATACTGATACTCTAATCCTTGTCATCACAAATTTAAATTGATTAGAGTGAAAGCATGAAACTTCTTTAAGAATGACTGCCTTGAGTGCACCATAGACATATAAAGGCCATTGCCCAATGCTGGCCCTGTTATCTGGGGTCTTTGGAGGGGTGAGCTGGATACAGTCCTAACCTTTGTGTTTTTTTTTTGCTCAAATTGGCTGTTCTGAGACTCAAACCTGTGTTCTCATGCTTGACAGCATGAGGTTTTACCATTACACCAAGTAATGGCCCCTTGAGTGCACCATAGATGTAAGTCGTACTTAATATATCCTCTTACTATTAGCTTTCTCGTCCTGTTATTCTTGCATATGGGTGTGTGTGAGCCTTCTTCGCCACATTTAATATTTGTAGGTCTTATTGCAGATGCTGGTTCTTACATGTCTTTGACTCTCTGTACTCTATGAAGTGGTTACTTGCACAATTTGAATGTATTTTTGACATTTGTGCAAGGACAGGGTTCTATTATTCCTGATGCTTTTTTTAAGCTTATGTACATTATTTTTATGTAATAATTTCCGTATATGTGTTTATTTCTTTCTTCAGGCCTTTGCCCAGCTATTACAGGCTCCTCATGATGATGCCCAAATGATAATCCGGGATCGATTCCCTATCCCACGATTGGTGGTTTGTGATCAGCATGGCTCCCAGGTCAGTTGTTTTGCATTGAATGCATCCCTTTAAATGCAAGCACTGTCTCTGATGGTTGATGATTCAAATATAAAAACATGACCCCAATCTTGATGAAAACCTGAAGTTGAATCATTATTCTGTGCCCTTTCTGTCAGTGAAATATTTGAGTGCCTTTTCAGTAGTAGAAATTCAGGAAGTAAAAGTAAATTGAAAAGAATGAACAGCAAAGAGAAAGAAGAGAGGAAGTGAGAGAACAATGAGAAAGAGGCAAAAGAATATCTAGCCGCCTCTTCTCTTTGTATTTATACTTAATTGATGTAAAACATTGTTATTCAATGACTAATTTGCCCTTAATAGGGGGCTATAACAAAGGGACCACAACTTAAAAAAAAAAAGGAACAACAACTAGTGGGCTTCGGCCCAATAACTACACTAAAAACATAACTAATAATAAACAAAAGAAAAGTGGGCCAATAAATGTCTCAGCCCTGATCTATCAACACTCCCCCTCAAGTTGGGGAGTAAATGTCAATCATTCCCAACTTGTGTAAGCCATGTTCCAGCTTGTTTTTCGCAATCCTTTTGGTGAAGTTATATGCCAGTTGCAACTCTGATGTGATATATGGTAAGCACACCTCTCTTGAGGACACTCTTTCCCTAATAAAGTGTATATCAACCTTGATGTGCTTGGTTATCATGCTGAATTAGATTGTGTGCAATGTTAATAACAGCTTGATTGTCACGATACAGCATCATAGATTGTTTTGCATTAATTCTAATCTCACTTAATAAAGACCTGGGCTAGAGGAGTTCTGAAACACCATGAGCCATGAACCTTGTATGCTTCTGCATTTGATCTAGCCACCACTGTCTATTTCTTACTTTTCAATAAAACCGAACTCCCTCCAATCTATACTAGAAAGCTGGATGTGGATCTCCTATCATCTAGGCATCTTATCCAATCTACATTTGTATATGGCTCTAGTTTAATATGTTTCTGGTTAGCAAATAACACACCTTTGCTAAGATGCTTCTTTAAGTAAGCAAGGATCCTATCTGGACATGTCATACAAAGATATAATAGTTTGCCCATCAATCTCTGATACCTCCCTATATCTTTAACTAATTCACCATCTAACGCACTAATTTTGTGCTTATGATCAATGGGTGAAAGAAGGCATACCTGGATCTGTATTTGGTGAATCTGAAGCCTCAAATTGGAAGTGGCATGGGTTCTTCTATTGGTGCATGAGGAGCATTAGAATCAACCCTCATGCTTTGGTGCTTGAAAAAGTGTGGGACAACGCATAGTGGATCACAAGGAAATAGGAGTTGGAATGGGCAATGAAGAAGATGGGAATTGGAAGGGGAACAAGATGCTCATCCCCAAAATACCCCCCTTGAGGAACAACATCAGAGAACAAAGGAGTGGACTCAAAGAAAGTAACATCCATGGTAACGTACCGACTCCTTGACATTGGATCATAGCAAATTATCAATAGTACCCCTTTTGGTTTTTAGCATACCCAAGGAAGACACACTTCTTAGATTTAAGATCAAGCTTATTACGATGTGGACCAAGTACGTGGAAAAAACAAGTACATCCAAAAACCCTCGAGTGAATATGAAACAGCTCCCCCTCAAGAAAAAGAAGACCATACAGGGTCTTAAATCCAAGAATACATGAAGGCATGAAGTCAATCAAGAAGACAACAATATACACAAAATCACCTAAAAATCAAACCAGAACATATGCATATATCATGATACTTCGTGCCACCTTAAGTATATGTTGGTTCTTCCTTTCTGGTACTCCATTCTACTGAGAAGAATATACACAACTACTTCGGTGAATAACCCCATGTTCCAACAAATAAGTTGCTAAATCCTTTTGAATGTACTCTTTTGCATTATCTGATCTAAAAAATTTTGTTTTCACTCCAAACAGTGTGAGAACCATATGATGAATCCAAGAGAACCAAGTATGGTCATCTGCAAACAAAGGGAAATATTGATAACCTCCCATAGAGGGAACAAAGTAGGGATCCCAAACATCATTATGAACAAGGTCAACAGCAGAAACACTTATTTAATTACTTGAAGCAGAAGAATGTATACAACGTTTAGCAAGTTGACAACTTTCACATCGTTTATCAAAAAAAAAAAAAAACTCACATTCTAGACTAGACACCTCAATAGACTTAAATGAATAACGTTGGAAACTAAAAAGTAAGAGACCTAAAAGACAATTGTCTTAAACAGTTATTCCATAGCATAATTTGACTCATAGACGCTGACCCACTACTACTGTTGCTCACATGGTGACTTTGATAATTGGGAAGCACATCTACAATGTAGATTCCTGATTCCATTCACATCATGACCACTCCTAATCGTTCTCCTTGACTCTAGATCTCGAAAGACAACGATCAGGAAGAAAGGTCACAAAACAATTCAAAATTTTTATCAAACTACTCTTAGATAAAAGTTTAGTATGTAACTTAGGAACATGCAAGACAAAATGTAAAGTAATGGTGTTACCGTGCTAGACACTTTAACAATGCCTTTTCTTGTTGGGGGGGGGGTATGTGAGCCATTTGCAGTAGAGCTCTATCCCTACTAAAACATAACTGACATGAAGAGAAAATGGTAGATAGACTAGTCATATGTTCTGGGGCTTCTGAATCTGTATTCAAGGGAGGTCCCTCCTTACTTAAAGTGGAAGCAAGATTGGCAGTAGGGGGGGATATGTGAGCCATTTGCAGTAGAGACTCTATCCCTACTAAAACATAACTGACATGAAGAGAAAATGGTAGATAGACTAGTCATATGTTCTGGGGCTTCTGAATCTGTAATCAAGGGAGGATCCTCCTTACTTAAAGTGGAAGCAAGATTGGCAGTAGCATATGAACTGTTTGCATGTGCAAAGGATGTCGATTGTCCGGTTCTACAAAGCTTTTTACCTTGTTGTCCTCTTGTTAACACACTACCACTAGTTGTATCTTGCTGACCAAGATAGTGCCCATATTTCTCCAATTTTGCTCTAACTGCAGCTGCGGTGGCAATAGACTTAGTGATACTGAGGAAGGGTCCGGAAGGCTCATTTTTGTTATTGCTGAATTTGCATTCCCTTTCTTGTTTCTAAGCTTTGACTGGGATCAAGTGAGGATGAAGTTTCCAACATGTATCTCTTGTATGCTTAGGCTTCTTGCAATGGCCACTAAAAATGTTCTCATCCTCCTTGTTTTCACCACCACCACCACCACCCCCCCCCCTTGCCTCCACTAGGTCTTGGTTTTATAGTATTGATCATAGTAAAAGCTTCTATCATTTGTCCCTTCAACATAACATTCTTCCTACTGTCCTCTTCAGAAACAAAGGCATATGCTTGTGAGAGAGTCACACTATCACGAGACAAAATGTGGTACCTAGCAACATCATACTTTGGGTTCAAACTAGTCAAGAACTCAAACACCTGGTTCTTTTCAACTAACTTTTGATATGTTGCAACATCTTTAGTGCTTTCCCACTCCACCATCTCCAAACGATCTATTTCTTACCATAAGTTCTTCAGTGAGAAGAAATACACTGAAAGAGGTTGTCTCCCTCTTAGGCATTAATCACTAGATTCCTTAATTGATAGGCTTTAGCTACACTTTGATTCTGAGAATAGGTCTTGGAAGCTCAATCCCAAATCTTTTTTGCAGTATTTTCCCATAAGAAATTCTTGTTAATACTTAATATAGGAAAGCATATAATTACACAACCATGTCATGACCATGTAATTCTCTTGTATCCAACTAGCACAAGAGGGATTGGTAACTTCTGGTTTCCTTTTCTCCCCCATGATATATCCCAATTTATGCCGAGCACCAATAACCATAGGTGCTGATTGTGCCCATTCTAGGTATAGTACCATCTGATTTTTGCTGTAGTAATAAAAGCAACATTCTAAAGGTTATCAGTACCATCTAAACCCATCCTGGGATCAACAATTGATTTTTGTTCAGTCCCACTAGCATCTGTACTATTTCAAATAATCCAAAACACCCAAAAAGAAGTGTAGGAAGACTCCTAGCCAGATTGATGTGATACTGAGCACAAAAACTGTAACACAGAAACCTTACGGGGGGGGGGGGTCTGAGAACCTTATCGAGAAGGAAAACCACCACATGGATTGTCCAAAAAACTCCACAACCCAGCCAATCTGTTTTAGACAATGAAATAAAACATATGAAAACAAAAAACACTTACCCAGAGAGATTTCTTCTTTTCTGGAAGCTGATAGAAATAGAAGCAAGAGAAAAGGCCGTTGATCTCACTAGGAGCCCTAGAAACAGCTAGAAACTAAGCCACCCTTCACAGGATTCTCCTAGAGACCCAAAAAATCCTGATTGCCTCCCTCCAGGTCAAAAACAAAGAGTCCTATTGCAACTAAGATTCTTATTCTCTCTCCAGTTCTTCCTGATTTTGACGACCAATCCAAGATTACTCACCTGGAGTCTGAAATCCACCAAAAATTCCAGGAAGTAGGCTTTTATTCTTCTATGCAGTTGGCTGATATAGGGCTGCATGGATCTAGTCAAAGATCCTCTAAAGAGTGGCTCTGATACCGAGTAGAAATTCAGAAAATAAAAGTAAATTGCTGTATAAACAAGAAAAGAATAAACAGCAAAGAGAAAGAGCAAGACAGAAGAGAGGAAGTGTGAGAACAATGAGAAGTGAGGCAAAAGATTATCTAACTGCCTCTTCTCTTTGTTTTTATACTTAACTGATGTAAAACATTGTTTGTCATGACTAATTTGCCCTTAATAGGGCAGTTATAACAAAGGGACCACAACTTAAAAGAAAAAAACAACTAGTGGGCTTAGGCCCAATAACTACACTAAAAACATGACTGATAATAAACAAAAGAAAAATGGGCCCATAAGTGTCTCGGCCCTGATCTGTCAACATCAATCTGAGCTGCTTGAGATAAAATGGTCTTATTACCAAATGAAGGTAATGGAACATCCTTGTTTGGCCTTGATAAAGCTTACTATATATATGAGTTTGCCCTATTCTTTTCCTTGTTAAATTGAGAGGAGTTGCAAAGGCTTTTTATGGAGTTATTCTTTCAAGGACTGAAAAGAACTTTGTTCCCTATATCCCCTATTAATTGGATGGTTTGCTCGTTTGGTGTTTTAGATGTTTTCATGTAGGAAATGGTAATGTTCAAAATAATCATTTGATTCTTATCCATAAGAAAGTTCCTTTGTAATTAGGCACAATGGTATTTGATCCTTCAAGTTTTTGAGTTCAGTTTGGCGTCCCAGAGCGTGCTCACAGGCCACAGGCACCCCACATGCACATCTCAGTGTGCACTGGGGACATCTCTCGAACTTGTCATGGGGAGATGTTCCCACTTCCCAATACATGGCTGGGATGGGCTGTGGGGTGTCAATGCGAATTCCAAGTTTTTAATGGTCTTCTGGTATTTTATATAGACCAGTAACTATGACTTTTTCTTCATATATGTTTGCGTGAATGCTTGTGCTTGCTTCCCTGGCATAAAAAAGTTAACTGTACTTTTTCTTTTTCCATTTGAATTGCAAAGAGAGAGTCGATCCTAATGATGATACTAACCATGCTTTGTAGATTTTGTCTGGCATTAACAAAGAACTATTCCTCGTATTTGTTTTCAATGAAATTCTTTTTACAGGCAAGATTTTTACTTGCGAAATTGAACCCATCAGCTACATACAACTCAGCTCATGATATAGCTCCTGGATCAGATGTGATATTCACAGACGATGTAAGCCTCCAAGTGTTCATTGAGCATCTTCAGAGGCTAGCTGTGCAGTCTTGATCGTACAAGAGATTTTGAGGTGTTGATACTTATGTTTTATTCCATGATGTGGCTGAATTGCATATTCAAACCACTCGATTTGTTTTTCCTTTCTTTCTCTTGTTCTTCAAATCAGAGGCCAGCCTACATTTTTGAAAATAAGGAATGCATATAATTTTTTTCCTCTTTTTTGGGTTTTGAGAGGTGGCATTGGCTTTCCTTGGAAGAATAAGATCAACACAAAGCAGATTGTTTTGAAAGGAAGGAGCATATGGTGCAAGTTAGAAGTCTTGCTGCCTCAGCAGCAGGACTAGTCAGATGCGGATATCAAATTGGTTGTTTCTTTCTCTTCTTTTTGTAAGCCAGCAAATGAGGAAACATGTTTTAGTGTATCTGAATTAAGTTCACACATGGGGCTTAAGCTCTTAGGTCCATAAGTTCAATATTCTCCCATTTCTTTCTAGTTTCTATTTCTCCCCCTTGCTCCATTCTCTGTACATCTATCTAATTTTGTCTCTCATGGCATTTCAATTCAAACTGTCCAAGTGGAAATGCTGCATTTGAATACCTCTCTGTCTCACTTGTTGAGAATGCTATTCATTCTTCATAAATGGCTTCTGATCCAATTTATTTGACGTGGTTAAGAAATTATCTTTTGCAATTAGTTTAGGGTTTGGCTCAATTTGGGTCTTTAGTTTATTCTCTTCATTTTTGGACCAAGTTCTCTATTATTTCTTTTTCTTGATGCTCAGTTTGGGAGGAGTACAAACACAAATATACAGTACACATATGTACAAAATAATACAAAATACAGGGTTTTGCATTGTACATATTTGTATTTGCACTTCTTCCAAACTGAGCCTGATGAGGGGCATAATTTCTTTTCATTGGAGTAATGCCAAGTAACATCTATATTCAACTCTGTTTTTGGTGCCTTAGAAACGGTGGGACCCATGAAATGTCTTTCCATGCGCCCATTATCCAACAATTGCATAAACACCATTTAAGGAAAGGCCTAGTATTACGATTCAATGACTCATGAGTAGAGATGCTGAGGATTAGAACTCGGGTTAGACTTGGCACTTCACTTGGCAGTAGATAGCGAGACCACATCTCCGCCCCACAATGCCCCACAGCACATCCTCGCCGTGTATTGGGTGCATCTCCCGATGATGGTACTAGAACCGACGATGTCATCATCGGGAGATGCTCTCAATATACGGTGGGGATGTGCTGTGGGGCGGAGATGTGAATTCGTAGATTGCGATTCTTTATTTTGCTTTGAACAAAGTAACATATGGGTGCTTATTGAGAGATGGGATTCAGTCCTCACAAAACGGTGTTTACACTACTCACAGCCACTTGCAGCTGTGCATTGGGAATATCTCCCTATCAATTAAAAAAATTTACGTATGGAGATATTCTCAATACACGGTTGCAAGTGGATTCTGGGATTATTCTTTAAATTTACTATTACTATTACTACTACTACTACTACTATCAATACATGGTTGCTGAAACCTCCCCTGAAGTTTAGTAATTGCAATCATCTCCCTTGAACTTTCTAGTACAGTTGCAAGTAGATCCCTTCTGGTAGAATCTTTTAAAAAAGGCATGAAAATGTCTAAAATATCCATGTAGTTACTATTGAGGCTTTTTTTTTTTATAAAAAAACAATACAAACTTTATAAACAACAAAAACAAAGAATTTAAAGTTGCAGCTTTACCTTAGAGTGATTGATATGAAGCGCAAATGTGGAAAATAAATCAATTTCAGAAAAAAGAGATTGAAAGGATTGGGGGTAGTGATTCATATGAAAAGAAAATTTGGAAAACAAACCTTTTTGTTAAAAGAAATTGCATGGGTATTTTGAACATTTTTATGCATTTCTTTAGAAAATTCTACCAGAGGGGGTCTATTTGCAACTATGTAAGAAAATTTAGGGGAAGTAATTGCAATCACCAAACTTCAGGGGAGGTTTCAGCAATTTACTCTAATAATAATATAGTTCAAGAATTGTCAAGAGCCAAATTGGGATTTATTTCAAGGCAAGTTTAATTTAAGGCTACTTTTACAAAAGTTGATTTTTCAGGCCAGTTTGGGTAAGATAAACTGATAGACCTTGAAAATGGCCTGGGTGGGGATTGGCTCCAAGAATTTGGAACCAGATCCTACCTAGTAACAGTTTGAGTAGGGTCGGTTCAAGGTTGGCTCCATATGGTTTCAGGACAACCTACCCATTAGTTCATCCCTACCTAAGTTCTATAACAACCAATAGCTATATTTTGTCGATAATTATCTATAAAGTATACATTTTATATAAAAATATAGAAAATCAATGTATTCATGAAAAGAAAAAAACAGAAACGAAAGGAAAAGATGGAAGAAGAGATTATAATGTTGATAAGTTCTTCAGGTTTAAAAGTCTTTGTTAACGCTGTCGCTATGTACAAAATAGGTAGGCGATCCTCTATTGTCCTTTGTTGCTTTGACACGGTCTTGATAACTATAGAAGTTCCTGCTACCAATATTTGCTCTATTGAGAGGAAACTTGATGTTATTTTCTCCAATTTGGCTCTTGAAAGCTTTTTTCTATTTTTCTTTTCCTTTCTTGGGTGAAGGGAACTAATGGGCTTACCTGCTGTTCTTCTCCAATCAATTGCTGCTCTTCTTCTCTAGAAAACCACCACCAGCAAAGTGACACCCTCAAGAAGTCTTATGGTCTCAAGAATTCTTGACTCTCAAACCCAATCACAAGTCAATGAAACCAACCAAATTGTGCCCTGCCTTTTGTGTGCTAGCAAAGTGGCAGGGGCATTTTAGTGCCCCAACAATTTGGGTAGTTTCTCCCCCTCTATGGGAAAAGTGATTTGTCTACTTAGAAAAAAGGAACCTCTTATCTGGTGAAACGACCATAAGGTTTATGGAAGGAAAAATACATTATCCAAAGACCCTACAGTTCTCTGTCCTATTGGCCTACCCCTCTCACAGTCTCATGTTCCTTGCAAAAGAACTAGACCTGACAACTAAAATATCAGAAAGTCAAGAAGGGAATTGCTTCAAAAGAAAAAGGGGTGGAGGGGGGCATCACCATAAAGACCACTCTTGGTCAAACGATGCACTACAGTATTTAAATTTTAAACCCTACTAGTCCATTTGATTCTTGAAAGTTGAAATGTCTCAGTCCCCCTAAAAATTCATAATTCTATCGTTCAGGTGTGTGTGTGGGGGGGGGGGGATTCCCAATTCATGGGGGATGGTGTTTATAGGGGGTCGGGATAAATACATTTGGGGAATTAATTAAACAATTCTGAAATGGACTATAAAAAGACCATTTACATTTCCCCAATGCTTGTCTATTCACGTAGTCAAATCTCAAAGTAGAATGCTTTAGAAAATGGATTATTTCAATAAAAAATCATTTATCAAAGTCCCATTTTCTTTTATTTTTTAGGTAAATAAAATAATGACCATTTTAGCCATAAAAACTCCATTATCAAAAGGGGCTTTTTTGTCCCATCCAATTGTTGGCAACTTTCCCAAGATGGGAAAGTTAATTTACACACCCGATACGTAGGAAAATAAACTTTCCTTGGTTTCTACATAAATCTGAAAAAAGAACATGGGTTTCTTGGTCCCCCTCTCAAAATCCCAAAAACGAATGCCCCCTAAAGCCCTGTTCGCTTTTCGGTAAATTACTAGTAAATGCATTTACCCATGTTCTTTTTATTTCCCATGTAAATAAGACAATGACCATGTTAGCCATAAAATCCATTACTAAAAGGGGCATTTTTGTCCCATTCAAGAAGGGAAAATTATTTATCCACCTAGGAGATGGGTAAGTGATACCAAGGAAAACAAACTTTCCTTGGTCCCCACATAAATCTAAAAAATTAACATGGGTTTCTTTGCCATTGACCAACTCCCCCTTCTCAAAATCCAAAAAAAAGGAGGCCCCTAAATTGTTAGTTAGGAAACAATGATGGAAAAGGATTAGCTATAGCCTTCTGATGCTAGGGGCAGGACATAAATCTCTCCCTTTTAAGCTGTTCATAACTATCAATTTTCCCTTCTCTCACCTTCACCCAACAGAACCATTGAATTATTGGAAGAGTGGCCATAGGCTCTCATTTTATGATCCTCAACTTGGAAAATCCAATGACCATGTGATAAGTTTCCTGCTCTTACTAGGTCAATGGAAGTCTAGTATAAACAATGATTAAGTGATAAGATACTTGATTAATTAGACATTTGTCTTAATCTAGAGGGGCTTAACTCTGTCAGCCAAATGCCCCTCTTCACCACCGATTGCAGGGGATGGAAACACCTTCCTCTCCACTTGAACTAACATCGTTCACTCATTTTCAATACAAGAAAATTGCCTACAATTTTTTTTCTCTCATCTTTTCATCACATCAATTTTTTTTTTTTCTCTCTCTCGCAGTCTCGCGTTTTTACCCCATAGCCCTAGACATCGTGTAGCGTTTTTCAGCAACGACCAATGGGAAAGATATGGTATAACTTTCTCTTGAGGTGAAACCATGGCCTTCTCTTTTCAACTACTGAACTCACATACTGCTGCTATTGTTTAGAGGCATCTGGTCTCATAGTTGTTAGCATCCTCAGGTGGATCCGAACTCTTTTCTCATCGAAGAGACTTTTAGTTTTCACCACTGTGAGCTTCCTACGACGGATCTAGGTTATTTACTTCACTGATATATCATGGCAGAAAAACCAAGTTGAGGAACCACAACGGAAGAGAATACGTAAAAGGCATTACTGGATAAATAGATAGCTACGTTGGGAGAAGAGCTGGCGCAACATGCAACTTTAACAGGCTCTGTATACGAAATAAATATAGAGCCAGTAAATGAAGCTTTGGAGGCCAGGTTGTGTCCAGAACCCTACGTGTTCCCTCGAATCCAAGTTAACGAGGAGAACATCAAAGATTTCGTTAAAAAATCATGGAATCCTACAGGCACAATGGAGGGTGGGTCTTCATCTTCGACAAAAGAGAAGACTTGCAAAAGTCTTGAGTGCTAATACCTGAATGGAAAGATGGAGTTACGGGAGAAAAGGGTAAAAATATGGCATCAAAAGGTTTGGGTGCAACTACTGAATGTTCCTTGAAGCCACATCTCAAACCACAATTGTAAACTCTTTGCCAATGCACCTGGAAGAGTTTGGAATCCAACGAACCTATATTGCCGGGCAAACCTGCAAGGGGTAGGTAGAGCAACTCTTGGGTTTTTTCTACGAAGGTCTCTTTTCAGGGTTATTTTCTATGAAGGTCTCTTTTCAGGTTCACGTATGAGAGCTTCACCAAGTTATGCATATTCTGTGGATACTGGGCCACTCTTGGAAAAGATGTAGGCAACTCCCAGTTAGAGCTTCCCATGAAGAGAACCTTAAAGAGCTAAAGGACTGGAAGTTGGATGCTCCGAGCGACTGGTTAAGGGCGAAGTTCAAGTTCGAGAAGCTGTTGAAGTTCCTAGATTATCAGCGTGCACCTACAACATGCGGTCAGTGCAAAGACTCGGAGGATAAACCAATGGAAAAGATGCCACGATTATTAGAAGGTCCTCCCCGGGAAATGAGAGTTCATGGCCAAGAACCGGTGATCACACAAAAAACAACCCCACAGGATGTTGCGAGTCTTTGAACCAAAAGTAGACTAAGGGCCTGTTTGTTTCCTCTTAACTTTTATCTTCTAAGAGGAATCTTTTAACTTTAAGAGAAAAATTATTGTTTATTTCTTCTTATCTCTTAAAGTGCAATCATACAATTTTTTGTTTTCCTATGATACTCCCAAAAAGGCAAACAAAACTCTCATATATGGGGTCAAAATGGATATTTGATCATTTTTAGAATTCAGAACAACATTCTCTTCATTCAGAGTTCAGAGGAAAGAAAAATTCACCAATACCAATATACCTCTTAATGTAATTATTGTACTTTCAGATGTCAGACTTCAAAGAAAACAAACATGCCCTAAGTCGACTCAAGATTCAACTGGAAAGAAGAAGAAGAAAGTCTTCGAAGGATGTGTAGAAGCAAGACGTGCGGTCAGTGCAAATCACGGAAGAAAAGACCTAGATCTTTTTGACTGTCACAAGTGGCAATGGTATAATTAATATCCCCAATGGTGAAAAAGATGGGGAAGGCCACCCCGCTACAAGGTTTTGACAATGGACTATTTGAAAAGAAATGATTTATCTGAGAAAGCTACGCCAAGAGGACTTTTTGAGTAATGATGACACCTCAAAGGGATCATATATAAAGAGTTGGATCTTGGCTCTCAAGAGTAAGGATCCCCACTCTCCAGATTCATCTGGAAAATCCAAAAATATTGAAATGGACCAAAGTATGCATCAACAAAAGGAGATCCAACAGAAGTTAGAATCTGACTTCATTGTTATCCATTTTAATTATAATAAAAATCCAGTATTTATGTTTGTTTTATTTTAGTTCTCAATATTTTGTTCTAAAGTACAACATGTGGATCCTATCTTGGAATATAAAGGGGGAAGGAAGGGAAACTCATAGAACTTTAAAGAACTGGTGCAAAACATGGAACCTGGACATTATTTTCCTATCTGAGATCAAAACGAGTGTAGATGACTCAACAACCCTCTGTAAAAGATCATACTACTACAACTTCAAAACCATAAGCTCTCAAGGATTAAGTGGAGGACTTCTCTGTGGTTGGAAGAATGGGTTAGCAATTAAGGTAATGGATTTCTCTTCTAGACATATAGAATTAATAGTTGAATCTAACCCCCAAAATATGACCTGGAACATCATGTTATTGTATAGGCAGCCAAGTAGAGGGGACAAAGATGCTTTCTAGTAATCGCTTACATTGACCAAAACCTGTTTACTAAATACCCCTTGGATCATGATTGGAGACTTTGATGACATCACATCCTACTCATATTATGTGGGATCTAGTATCCGAGTACATGTCTCCTAGTCTCTGAGAAGTTTTGTGGATCATTTTGGTCTCTCAGGCCTCAGATGCTTAGGGCCCTTCTTTACATGGTCCAATAATCAAGCTGGTAGGAGAAGAGTAAGAGAAAGATTAGATAGAGCCTATGCCAAGACACAATGGTTAAATTGGTTTCAGAAAGCCAAGCTCCATGTTTTACTTGTAATCAACTCAGACCATAATACTCTACTCTTAGTTACAAACTCCGAACAAAAAGGTGGGAAAAAATCTTTCCATTTCTTGCCAATGTGGACAGAACATGAAAGCTGTAATGAGATAATCCAAAAGTCTTGGGAGGGTACAGTGAATGGTTCAAAGGCCTACAAGGTAGTAAGTAAATTAAAAGCCATTAAAAAGAAAATTAGTCTTTGGAATAAGCAAGTTTTTGGTGATATCACCAATAACTTGAAAAACTTGGAATCCCAAATCTCTGTAGAGCAACTATCTCCAGAAAATCCCCACAAACTCAACAAACTCAAAGATCTGGAATCACAGTACAACAAATGGTTGAGGTATGAAGAACAAATGTGGAGGTTAAAATCTAGAAAACTTTGGCTCAAGGATGGGGATAGGAATACTAAGTTCTTCCATTAACTGACAAAGTTTGAGATGGAACAGTATTGAATGGTTGAGGAATAAACAAGGTGAATGGATTACTGGCCCAGACAAAATTGCAGATTGTTTCAAAAGCTTAATTCTTGAAATCGGTGGCTTAGTGGAGTCCTCAGACCAAAACTGTCTAGATGAATTGTAGTTCAAGAACATCTCCGAGGAAGAAAAAAGATCTCTTCTTAACATCCCTAAAAAAGAAGAGGTTAAGAGAGCTGCTTTCTTCTCCCAACATTATTGGAATCTGGTAAGTGATGACATTACTGCAATTGTTCAAATTTTTTTTTGAAGTAGGAGGATCCTAAAACAATTAAATCATTCAAATCTAGTTTTTATTCGAAAAAAACTGGTCCAGAGTTAGTTGAACATTTTCGGCCCATCAGCCTAAACAATGTGTTATACAAAATCATTGCCAAAGTGCTAGCCAACAGAATGAAACCCATTCTAAAAAATATAGTTCAAGTGAATTAGGCAACATTCATTGAGGGGAGAGATATAGTGAATAATATCATAATGGCAAGAGAGGTTATCCATAAATTAAAATCCAAAAAAGGCAAGACCAAATAGACTAACTCTAAAAATTGACATGGAAAAGGCCTTTGATCTAGTAGTGTATTTCCACTACCTCCTCCATTAAATTAAGTGGGAGCTCTTATGAACACTTCACAACAAAAAGAGGACTCCAACAAGGAGATCCCTTTTCACCATATTTTTTCATTATAGGAATGCAGGTGCTCTCAGATTTACTAAACAAGGAAGAACAGAGTGGGAAGATCCATGGAGTAAAGATTGCAAAGAACACTCAACCGATCACTCATTTGTTGTTTGCAGACAACTGTCTCATTCTTTGCAGAGCGGATCCAGAAACTCTTCTCAATGTAAAGAAAACCCTCAAGTCATTTGAAAGGATTTCAGGGCAGCATATTAATTATGGTAAATCAGGCATACTATTCAGCAACAACACTCACATGGTCCACTAAAAATTACTTAGTAGAGTAATGGGTATGAAAATAATGATTTCCAACTCAAAATATTTGGGAGGCTGACTGTCAGAAGGAAGGAGTAAAGTATCTACTCATCGTGAAATCCTTGACAAGATAGAGAAGAGACTGGCCACATGGCAAGTTAGACTCTTATCACAAGTAGGTCGGTTGACATTAATCAAGGTTGTTGCTCAAAGTGTTCCAATGTACATAATGAACACTCTCCTTCCAAATGGCTTTATGTAAGGAGTTAGATAGAATGCAAAGGAATTTTTGGTGGTACAACAGCAAAGACAGATTGGGGGGACATAATATAAGCTGGAATTTGATATGTAGAAGCAAAAAAGGAGGACTGGGTTTGCGGTCCTCAGGAGCTCTAAATAAAGCTCTCTTCACTAAGCAGATTTGGAAGTTTTTGAGAGGAGATGGGGAGCTCTGGATACAACAAGTCAGAAGCAAAAACTTAAAAAAAAAAAGTATATTCGGATGCAAGAAAAAATCATCAGACTCCTGGTGGTGGAAATGCTTCTTAAAAATGCTGGCAGAAATCAAGTCTTCTTTATGTTGGAGAGCTGGAAAGGGAGATTGAATTAAGGCCACAACAGACCTATGGATCCCTGGATTTCCAGACAACATACCCAAACTAAGAGGAGTCAACCCCCAAAGATCACATAAGGTTAGTAATTTTATCTCAGACGATGGGAATTGGAATCTTGAGTTTCTATAGGAATTATTTGATGAAGAAATAGTGGCAGAAATAACAAGTATACCAGTTAATGGCTCTATAATAGAAGACCTAATGCTCTGGAAGGCAATGAACAATGGAGATTTCACTGTCAAATCAGCATGGAAGATATTCACACAGGGTTTTGAACAATCTTCGACACCAAGCATCAGATGGACAAGGAACTGGTCGATTAGAGCCCCTTTTCGATGTCAACTCTTAATGTGGAAATTTTTACACAATGCTGTGAAAATCAAATCAAAAACATGGAGTTGCATACTAATCATTGACATTTAGTGTTCTCTTTGTGGAGAAGCGACTGAAACTAAACTCAGATGGACAACAAACCACTGACCTGACCAGGCATCAGGAATGAAGCCATGTTCAGACAAGGAAAACCCGTCCCTTTAAAAGTCATTAATTTGGCAAACTCATACTACAAATTACAAGGACTGAACTCTCAAAGTCAGCAAGGTTCAGATTAGGAGAGACTCCAATGGATCTCACTGTGTTGGATACCGTGCAATATTTGATAGTGATAGTGGATGGATCCTGGGATCCAGGTACAAATTATGCTTCCACAGGTCAGTTCGTTCTGACAAAAAAAATGATCAAAATTGTTGAAAGGTTCAACCACCCGGGTCAGCGATTTGTTGACCAAATCAATGTTTTTTTGACAAAAAACCGATTTTGGTGAAAAACGGAACCAAACACCTGACTGGTTCCTAATTTTTCTAGTCCGACTGTCCGGTTTGGTCCGGTTTTGAAAACCATGTGTTAAACTTCTTTCATATTTTGTTAGTATAAAACTTATGTATTGGTAGGGCTAGAGTTACTAAAGCCCATAATAGCAAGACTAGCTAGATTACGTAGGTCTTTTGTTTCAACATCTTACCCCACTACAACTCTTAACTCTCTTTTTATCTCATGTAATAGGGGGCTAATTATGTATCCCTAATGTTTTTAAAGGTTCCTTTTATCTAAAAAAACAACGATTATTGGGACATTAAGATCTTTAGTATCAATAGTGCCTTAACAAAGTGATCTGCACCGACCTACCTCCTTTCTATTGCATACTACTGTTCATTGGGAGATTGAACTGATTTTTTTTTTAATTTTTATGGCGAGGAACCCTAAATAAGTTTAGGGTTTTCAGCCAAAACCATCTCTAGAACACTAATCTAACAAGCGTGGAAGATTAGAGCAAGGAACCAATTACCAATACAAGAAACAAATCGTGTACTAAAGATCTTTTTTTTTTCCTAATCTGATTTAGTTTATAGTTGCTTTTATTTTTCCCAGATCATTTAAGGAATCTCTTTTATTCTTGCTTAAATTAATTATTTACTGCATATTTTATTTTATTGGATCTCCTTGTGATGTTTAATGTTTTATCCTTTCATAATCGAGACTGTGTGCTTCTAAGGAGCATTTGAAGCTGTGGTGCAAAAGCTGTTGATGTGGCGTGCTATTGAAAACTGATTAAATCTAAACAAAAGCATAAATTTCTGATGCAATTGGGTTAAAAGAAACATTGGGAGTTTCAGAGAACTAAACGGTTGAATCTTCTAAACAACAAAGCATTTCTGATGCAATTGGGTTAAAAGAAACATTGGGAGTTTTAGAGAACTAAACGGTTGAATCTTCTAAACAATGAAGCATTTCTCATTCCCATTTTTATTTTTTCAAAATGTGCTTTATCTCAAGAGCTTAGTAATGGATCGATTAGGAGGATCTTGGATGGAAAATGTTGATTATGTATTAGATAAACTAGTTTCTTCTAAACCTTTTGATGATGATGCTTTGCATGTTGTACGAGAATACAATAAATGGGAAAAGGATAACAAGAAAGCTAGAACTTACCTATTAACTTTCACGAAACCTGACATAGAAATTTTTTAAGAATATAAAAATGATGAGGATATGTTTGAAGTAATTAATGAAACTTATGGAAAGATAATTGGAACCTATATTCAACTACTAATTGAAAAATAATATGGTTGTGAAATGAAAGATGATGATTTTGTTATTGATAATGTGAATAGAATGAATGTAATTGCCAAAGAATTGACAATTGTAGACAACTCCATTCCTATGAAAATTCAAGTATCAACCATTCTAAATAGCTAGGAATCTTCTTGGAATATTGTAGTTACAACCTTGATGTAGTATAGGATTCGGACCAACTGAGTAAGCATTTACATAGTTGGTTTTCGAAGAGCCATCTTAGTTCCTATAGGGAGAGGATGATGAGCACAAAATGAAGCTAATAAGTTCTATGCAAGTTGTTACCATTCCAAGACACATAAGAAGTAGAAATGACACCACCGACCCAACTTAGTAAATATTTACCGATATAGCATTATCACATAATTCCTATCTTAGTTCATTTTTACCAAATTTGTGCCATCGCAGACTTTCTATCTTAGTTCATAATTACCAAGTTAGCGTTATAGCGAGATTTCGAATTTGTATTCAATTAGGACTTTCTTTTTGAAAAGTTTTATTACGATTCTATTATGGATTGTTTTCTTAGATTAGGATTGTTCAATTAAGACTTTCTTTTTGAGGAGTTTTAGTAGGATTCTATTATGTAGTATTTTCATAGATTAGGAAACTTTCTTGTAGGAATCATAAAGGTGTATGCCTATATAAAGAGTAGCTAACGGAATGCTAAGACAGTTTTTGATATTGATTTTTCTCTTAATTATTCAATGAAGAATTATTCTTTGTAGTAGTTCGACTTCTGCTATTTTCTTTGAAGCTTTTCCCAATGTGTTTCATTTCTGTACTATGCCATTTCACATCAGAGCTCATATTTGATCATTCTTCGGATTATGGATCATAAGAAAAAACAAGTAGCTTACATCATGGAACAGGAACCCAACAACAAAACGCAAGGAGAGATAGCAGAGTTGAGTAGACAAGTCGAGGCACTTGCTTAGGAGTTGAAATTGTTGTGAGGGGATAGCAAATCCAATGCAAGTGTTTCCGCTCGTTCATTTTCATCATTAAGGCAAGCATCCAAGTCGGCTGTATTTGCGGGTGGTGGTCAGAAACAATGGGAAACGAGTATCAATATTGAGATCCCAAAGTTTCATGGATGTTTCTCTACTTGGCAAACAACCAAACTAGATGTAATTGCAAGTGGTGAACAATAGCGATGGGAAACAGATCTCAAGTTTGAGTTCCCAAAGTTTAATGGAGGTATATCCTCAAATGAATTCATAGACTGGAATTCCATGGAGGAGTTATCAGTTTCAGAGTCAGAAGGTAAAATCAAAACTTATGACTTTGTTGGTTGTTTTAATATTGTTGAGGATTGTTACGAAAATCTTGTGTAACCATTTTCCTCAACAACATCTATTGAAGAACAACATGTTGATTGGAACAAACCTCCAATCTATGATGAAGAATTCATTGCTCAACAAGAATATGTTATCCTTCACCATGATTTTCTTCATACAAGTCTATGATGATCCATATCGACAATCATCTTTGCAATGTTTAAAATTGTCAGTAAAGTGAGAACTAAATTATTTAAAGATCAATAACCGTGTTTTAGAAGTTAAGAGATGTAATGAAGACAATCCAATTCGTATTAGAGGGTTACACCACCAGCTGTCTATTAGAAAGTTGAAAATAGAGAAGCATAAATGAAACACAAGACATAATGTTGGAGGATTCTCACATGGTAGCATGTATCTAAGGACGGAATCTCTTCAACCCGGGGAGAATGATGCAGTACGGGATTCAGACCAATTGAGTAAACATTTACAAAGTTGGTTTCAAAGACCCATCTTAGTACATATAGGGAGAGGATGATGCAGCACAAAATGAAGCTAATAAGTTCTATGCAAGTTGGGACCATTCCAAGACACATAAGAAGCAGAGATGATGCCACCGACCCAACTTAGTAAATATTTACCGATATAGCATCACCACTAAATTTCTATCTTAGTTTGTTTTTACCAAATTTGTGCCATAACAGAGTTTCTATCTTAATTTGTAATTACCAAGTTAGCGTTATAGTGATATTTCGAATTTGTATTCAATTAGGACTTTCTTTTTGAAAAGTTTTATTAGGATTCTATTATGGAGTGTTTTCTTAGATTAGGATTGTTCAATTAAGACTTTTTTTTTGAGGAATTTTTGTAGGATTCTATTATGGATTGTTTTCATAGATTAGGAAACTTTCTTGTAGGAGTCATAAGGGTGTATGCCTATATAAAGAGTATCTAGGAGAAGGCTAAGATAGTTTTTGATATTGAATTTTCTCTTAATTATTCAGTGGAGAATTCTTCTTTTTGGTAGTTCGACTTCTGCTCTTTTATTTGAAGCCTTTTTCAACGTGTTTTGTTTCTATACTGCGCCAATCTATTTGGAAGGGAAATAAATATTAAAAACCTCCTCACACTGCTTTGTTTTGAGGTTGAGTGAAAGAAAAAAAAATCACAATCATCTTCCTTAATGGTCATTTAATAAAAAGATCATTTTATTAAAGAATTCAAGAAAACCAAGAGTAAGTGTTGCTTTAATTGCGGAAAACAAGGCTATACTATATTTAATTGCCCTAGTTGTAGTAAGAGCAAATTAAATAATAGAAAAAGTAATGTTAAAAGAAAGATATTGTTTGTGTGGTTTCTAAATCTTTTGTATTGATTCTAATTTGCATGATTTATTCATGTTCCTCTAGGCATATTTGCAGATCCAAGGGGATATTCCTAGAATTTAAGGAATTAAAACTAGGAGAACATAGAGTCTTTATGGAAATAACACCTATACCAAATATTTATGGGAAATAAGAGTACAAATCTAATTCTTAATGATGTATTGTTTGCACCTAATTTTAGGAAGAATCTATTGTTTGCTTCTTTATTGGATGATAAAGGATTTAATATACATTTTATAGGTGAAAATATTACCATTTAAAATATGGAAGAGTGTTGTTGTTGGGAGTTAAATCTAATGGCTTGTACCAATTAACTATTAGTGATAAAGTCAATGATCATTCTAGTTATCTTGATTGTGCTTGTCATGTGAATGATGATAGCTACATATGATGTTTAAGACTTTGTCACGTAAATAAAGACAAAACGATGAAAATGAGTTTTAAGGGGCGGATACCCAAAATGTAAATGAATTTTAAATATTGTGAACCATGCCTTAGTGAAAATGTCTAATCTACCATTTAAGAAAGGAAAAAAATTAGAGGAGTTACTAGCAATTATTCATTCAGATGTGTGTAGAACTTGAAATTAAAAAGTCATAAGGGCATGAGATATTTTCTGACATTTATTGATGATCTTTCTAGCTTTGGATATGCGTATCTAATTAAAAAAAAATTAATGTATTAGAGAAGTTTAAAAAACAAAAAGTATTGGTGTAAAATCATTTAGAAAAAAGAAACAAAACTCTTAGGAGTGATAGAGGTGGAGAATACATCTTCAACTTGTTTAATGACTTCTGCAACCAAAATGTGATATTACAACAGCTCACCATGTTCTTTACACCACAATAGAATGGAGTGGAAATGTTGGAATAGAACCTACTACATATGGTGAAATCAATGCAGTCTTACTCAAGCTTAGGGGCACACTTTTGAGGAGAAGCCCTAGATATAATTGTTTATATTTTAAATAAAATTCTAACCTAGATGAGTAGCATGTCACCTCATGAAAGAATGATTTATAAAAAACTAATTCTGAGTGATATCAAAATGTGACAATTTAGTGTATATGTTACATTATGAAATCAGTAAAGAAGCACCTTCATAGGATACAATGAAAGCAGTAAAGGGTATAGATTTATTAACCACAAATCTGATAAAACAATTAAATTAATAGAAAGTAGAGATGCTTTGTTTCTTGAAGACCAAATTTAGGACAATAAAGAATTGTCAAACCTGTTTGAAATTGTTAAAGAAAATGTTGATGGTGAATACTCATCTATAAGAAAAAATTTGTCCAACAATGACACCTTAACTAGAATTCAAAGGTAAAGATATCTCTCATCAAGGTTAAAGAATTAATACACTTATTTTAATGAAGAATGTTTTCATGATCCTCTTGATTTTGAAGATGCTATAAAAGCATATGAGAAAGAAGATGTTGTGGAGCCATAAAAAAATTAGACTCAATAAATAAAAATCAAGTTTGGGAATTAGTTGATTTACCCAAAAATAGAAAATCCATAACGTGCAAAAGGATACTAACCGTGAGACTCATTGCAAAAAAGATATACTCAAATGAAGGGATTGATTACGGGGATACCTACTTCCCACCTGTAAGCTTACTTTAATTATAATCATAATGCCTTTAGTTGTATTTTTTGATTTAGAATTGTGCTAGCTGGATGTAAAAACTGTTTTCTCTAATGGGAAACTAAATGAAAAAATGTCTCAAATCAAAAGTTATGGGGTCAAAGGACAAGATAAAATATATCGATTGAAGAAATCATTTTATAGTTTAAAACAGTCATCTAGAATGTGGTATTATATATTTCACGATGCAATATCAAAAATTGGATTTATTCTTAACCCTTTTGGCCACTGCGTTTATACTTTAAATTGTGAATTTGTTATTATTTCATTATACATGGATGATATTCTTATTTCTAGTAATGATGTATTCACAGTCAATGAAACAAATAATCAGTTAAAAACCAACTTTGAAATGAAAGACATGGGTGATGGTAGTTATGTACTTGGAATCAAGATAAAAAGAGAACAAATTGGGTGATGCTAATTTTGTAGCTAACCTAAATGATAGAAAATCCACGATTGGGTACATATTCTTCTTAAGAGTTGTCTCATGGATGGATAGAAAACAAATTTTTGTTGCTAAATTCACTATGAAAGCTGAATTTATTGCATGTAGCTATACAACCTTAAAAGCAGTTTGGATTAAAAGGTTTTTAGAAGAAATCGATCAAGATTCCTTATGCATTAATTAGACCTATGATGTTATGCAATGATAACCAAGAAGCTATCAAGACAAGAAAGAATGGTGAGATCAGTTCTAAAGGAAAACACATTGATCTCTAATACCAATATTTATATGATATCTATAAATAAAATGAGATCTTGGTAGACTATGTGCCCATAAAAGATATGATTGTTGACCCATTCACAAAACTCATTGTGGTTTTAGATTATGTAACACAGAATCAATGGGATTGATGGGCAAGTATTCATTTTAGGCCTAACTGGCCAAGTGGGAGATGTTGGAAGAGTGGCCATAGGGCCTCATTTTGTTGATTTTCAATATGTTGAAAAGTCCAATGGCCATGTGATAAGTCACATGTTGATGGAGGATAGGTCACATGTTGATTTTCAATATGTTGGAACACTCACTAGATCTTTTTCCTGTTCTTACTAGGTCAATGATAGGCCATTTTTCCTAGTGCAGATTAGATGATGAAGTGATAAGATCCTTGATCAGTGAGACACTAGTTTCAATCGGGAGGAACTTGACTTAGTAAACCAAACGATTCTCTTGCAACATTCATGTTAGTGTTAAATGTACAAGAGAATGTTAGAGGCTGAACATGTTATAACATATAAGTAGGCACCCAACTTGTTTTCTAGGCACAAGAAATGTGCTACCATAAGGAATTGTAAAAAAGCCTCCAAGTCTAAGCCCGATTTAGATTAGATAGTCCCTTTTTGTGTTTTCTTCCTAGGGGTGGAAATGAATCGAGCTTTTCATGAACTATTCAAGCTTGACTCCCAATATATAGGCTTGTTGCTAATCAAGCCAAGCTCGAGCCTAGTGAGGCTTGCAAGCCTATTCGAGCCTTATATATATATAACCACCCTTGAGATTTCACCTAATTAAATACTAAAACATTCCCTATTTTTTCAAATTGGACTTATACCTCCCCTAATGTTATTATAAATCATTATCTCTAATGGAGGAAGAAAAATGACTAACATATCCTTCGATTAAATCTGGGATTAGATTAATTAGAAAAAAAAATTTGTCATCTTCAACCTTGAAGCAATGAAAGTTTTATTGCCGTATACACCACCACTTCATCCACTTGTTGTGGACAAAGCTCAAGTAGCGTTATACAGGTGTATTTTCTTCTCCATAAAAACAAATACTAATTGTATGGAAAACTTCTATTATGTTTTGTAGTTGCAGTAGCTGGTTATATTTGGTGGAAGGAAGGTTGAAACTTTGCCCAAAAAGTGAAACAAAGAATTTGAAAGAGTTCACAATCTGATCTACGAGTGTCTAAGGATGGCTAAGTGTTAGACAATTATGCCCTTTAGCTCCAATCAGATTGATGTACCTTTTAGACATTTATTGTAAATGAATAAAGTACATAATTGATTCATGTCATTGTGGTGTGTTTCTGGGTAATACCCTTAAACTGGACACTTATGAGACTCGTGTTAGTTTAGAATCTTCACAGCTATTGGATAGATCTGGGGAGATTTATCCTGCCAAGGCTGACACTGATGTGCCGCCAAGTTGGTTGGGGTGGCTTGTCTCAGCTGCCAGGGTGAGACCTGAGGTACATGCAATGTGGGTTTTCTTGGAGATAGATGGGCAAAACTGGAATGCTACACGTGACCCCTAGACTCGATTATGATACTGCACTAGATATTGGATTGGGTTGTCTTTGATATGCCAATCAGTGAGATCCTTAGAGGGGGTCAAAACCTGGGTATGTTGGGACAGTCCGAGAATTCATCTGAGTGGGTGATCATAGTAATAGGATCATACCCTTTGTCGGACAAAGTGAATGATCGGGGATGCACTCTCTCTGATGGAAACCTAAACTGTCGGTACTTGATTTCAACCATTGAAATTTGTTTTGCAAAATATATTTATATAAATATATACATACATATATTTATGGTTTCAAAATGTTTGCAAAATGTTTTAATTCCTAGGATCCATGTGAGTAGAGAGTGTAGCATTGTTTGTTGCAGTCGGGGGAGAGGTCATCTTTTGTCGGGCAGTGTTTGATCATTATGGGCTGAGATGTTAAGTGTAAGACCATTGAGGGTAATACCTGAATGGCTAATCTTGCATCTGCCCACAGTCCTTGGGTTTTCATAAGGTGGTTTCAACCAAAGACCATTTAGTGTAAATGTTGGGCCCATTAAGAGCCCTGGTGATGGACTCAGGGGTTCATTGTCTCTTATAGTGAATTCGGCCAGGCCTTGTAACAAAGGCTGGGCTGAACCCATGTGGCTGATGTGTAGATCAATGTTTAGGTCCCACGCCATACAATGATAGCCAACTAGGCAGTAGGTTAAGAGGTTAAGTGAGCACTTAGACTTAATGGGCTTAAAGCCCAATTTGAATTGGCTTAATAAGATTAATTAAATAAGGGGCAGTTTTGGGATTTAGATCAGCTGATAGGATAAGGGATTATCCCTATCCACTCAAAGAGTCCAGATCCAAATAAAGATTTGGATTAGGAAACTCCTAATTCGATTAGAAAGGTTGATTTTTATCTGCAGATAAGATAAGGGATTATCCTTATCTCTTAAAGTGATTCTAGATCTAAATATAAGATTTGGATTAGAAAACTCCAAATAGGATTAGGAGAACCTCTCTTTAAGGCTATAAATAGGAGAGTAGGGCGGACCTCCAAAACACAATTCACTGTCTGTTGAATCAAGAGAGAAGACAACACACAGTTTTACTGCACCTGTCTTTTGCTCTTTTTCTTCCTGTTCTTGCCATCCCTACCCAATTCGATCTCCACCAGTGGGAGTGATCAAGAAAGGTTCTTGATATTCATTTTGCTAGAAAAGGCAATTTGTAGAAGAGGCAATATGAAGTCGTGCTCATTAGCCCTCCATCACATTCTCGTTGAAGAATTCGGTTCTTGCTGAAGAGCTATCCTACTGATTCAGCTTCATGTCACACCATGTCACCTTCAGTGGTATCAGAGCCAGGTTCAAATCTTGAACCAAATTAAACCAGATCTGGATCTGTGCAAATTGGCAGAAGACGTTCTACCTGATTTGTGCAGTTAACTTTTTTTTGGGAAATTGGTTCCCAATTTTTGGGCGATTGATCTGAAATTAAATCTTTACAAATCTGATTAATGTTTAGAACTGTTCTATATATTTTTCTTGATTTTTGGGCTGTTTGTATGGTGGAGATCGGATTCTTTAATGGCGCAAGAAATCTGCGCACCTGTTGTTCTATTCATTCTTGGTCTGTAATTAATTATTTTTTAATTTTAGATGGAATGTATAGGAATTTAAATATGATGTAATATTAATAGAAAAATAGGTTTTCTATTTTATTTCATTCGATGATAAAGCGGAAAACACAGAGGAGAAAATTTCGCAAATTTGGGTTCATCCATTTGCGATTTGCAGTTTTGGAAACTGCATACTGCGATCTAATCTTTGTTTTGCAGGGTAGCAGTCTACGAACAACCCTCCTACTGATTCTTGATTGTCTTGCATCAGTAATTTAATTTCAGATCATCTTCTTGAATTGAATCTTGAATTAAAAATCAAACCCTAGACCCATTCGAACCAGATTGGACCAAACTAGTTGGGTTGAATATATGGTTCGATAGGGGCTGTTCTCAGCCCTAAAATTTCATATATGGGTCCAGGAGTTGATGATTAATTGCAAGATGCAATTCAACCCACATATGTAAAACCCTTCAGCATAAATGCTATATGGGCCAAACTACTCTTTGCAGTTCAACCCATATACCTAGATAATATTAATTGGTAATATTTTGAAATTAAATGGGCTTTTCATATGGGTTTCATAATTATTTAATTGATTGGATCAATTATGGATTTCATGCATGTGATGTGTGGATGTGTGATGTGCTACGTTCATGGGCCATAAGCACTTGGCCCATGTTGATATGATAGTGGCTCTTACGAACACCATGGATGAATGTACATCATTGCCATGGTGTCCTTAAGATCATCGGATGATCTGCCAGTGTGGTGGGCCCCACATCAGCTTCCTTCCCAAGAGGAACTATGTAGAACCCTAGCTGTTTAGGGCCCATCTAAATTTGGCTTTATGAAAGCCAGTGGGAGCCACTTTGGTTTGACCTAAACTAAACTAGGGCGTAATTATTCGTTCCCTCCTAAAAATATAAGTGCATGTGATAGGGAGATTCATATGATGAACTCTCTAAAGGCCTTCCATCATTAGTATGAAGGTTTAATGTATTGATGGGTGGGGATGCACCATAAAATTGGGCTATCCATCTGCTAATGCAGTTGGCTGAATTGCTTCATGAGATGATAGTGCTTCATAGACCGATGTGGAAGGGGTCTATCCTAAAATGGAAGTCTCTCTCACGGTACCTTGGCGTTCACGAACATGATGGATGAGCACTTACTGGACATAAGGGTTTATCCTAAAATAGCTATGAACCTTGTCTAACAAAGGCGAAAGGGAAAACTCATAAGTTGAGTGGATAAGATCCTTCATAGAAAAGGTGGTGGGGTTATGCAGCTGAAACAATTGGCTCCATGCACCCTATGTGATTTTTCACATTTCTAGAGACACAACTGTCTCCGTCACTGAGGTTGGAGGGAATCTCAGAGATGCCCAAAATGGAAATGGAACATAGATTAAAAGCCATATCTATGTGATGACATGAATCAATTAGGTTGTGGACTTACAAATCTGCCTTGCCTTTTACTAGAAATGGCAAACGGAAACTAAACCAAACTGTTGGATGATAACAAACTCAAGGGCCCTAACTATGCTGATGGATTCCAAAACCTTATGCTGGTCCTAATGTCCAAGAAATTGGACAAAATTGTTAAAAACCCTGCTCCGGATCGTCCAGGTAATAGGGCTTCTGAGACCTGACGAAGAGAGTATCAAGAATGGGAGGAGAAAAATTCTCTTGCCCGATGTTATATTATAGCCTCTTTGGATAATCCGATACAGCGACAGTTCGATAAGATCGAAGTGTCTAAGGATATATTGGATAGTCTAAAGACTATGTATGAGGAGCAGAACCCTTCTACTCGTCAGAAAGCCTTAAAGTTGTTTATGACCGCACAGATGACCGAGAACCAACAGGTTCATGACCATTGTCTAAAGATGATGGGTTGTATTAATGAACCGGAGGCTCTCGAGTTAGGGCTAGACCATGACACCAAAATTGATGTTGTCCTCAATTCCCTGCCTCCCTCCTTCAATCAGTTTATCGTGAACTATAACATGAATAAGCTAAATGTTAGCATTCAGGAACTTAACAATATGTTGTAGAGGGTTGATGAAATGATTAAGAAGGATGGGCCGATAGCCATTCTTGTTGAAGGTGGCAAATCAGGCAAGAGAAAGAGGAAGGCTAAAGGGAAGGCTTAGAAGAAAATTAGCAAGACTAAGAAGTAGAAAAAGGATAAGGCATCGGATGCCTGTCACTTCTACAAACAGGCCGACCACTGGAAGAGGAACTGTTCTCAATTTCTGGAGACTAAGAAGAAAGGTAATTCTTTTGTCATAGATACCAATTTGTTGGTCACTTCTGCTTCCTGGTGTATTGACTCCGGGGCTTCAATTCATGCGTGTAACTCACTACAGGGGTTCAAGATAAATAGAAGAATGAGTGACTGAGTGAAGGGATAGGATATCCATCAGATGGATGCCCAAAGATTGCGGAATAAGGGGGCGAATTTCAAAATTTTTTCTCTCCCTTCTACTAGGAATTGCATTCCCTACTTAGAAAATCATATTTTCAAAGATCATTCTTGAACCATAAACTGAACCAGATCTGAACCAAAAGGAGTAGGAGATGATGTACCTGATACAGAGAAACAGTATCTCCCAATGGAGGTGTTCACGCCCAAGGAAGAATCCAAAATCTGCTCCCACTGAAGATGGCACAGTGCAGGATAGAGCAGAATCAGTCGTGTTCTTCCGAAAAACTTGACCCTTTTTAAGAATCAATAGGATGGCTTGTGAGTACAGTTCCAATCAATCTTTTCCCCAAAAGATTGGTATCAAGATCAAATCTTGATTACTCCTGTAGAGTAGGAGATCGAACTGTTGGAGGCGGCGACTGCAGGAAGGGGGCGGCAAGAGAGTATTCGCAGGGAGCAGAAATTCTCTCTTCTTATGATTTTAGTTCTGAAGACAAGAGTTGTGTATTGCATGACTAAAGGCTGTCGCCCCCCCTCCTTTTATAATCTTAAAGGGATCAGCTCCTAATCCCATTAGGAGTTGGTGATCCAAATCATATTTGGATTAGAAGTCCCTTTAAGTGATAAGGGATAACCCTTATCTTATCTGTAGATCAGATCAGCCATCTCCTAATCTAATTAGGAGGCTTCTAGATCTAAATCTTATTTGGATCTTGGACTCTCTAAGTGGATAGGGTTTGGGTCCAATCCTATTAGTTGATCCATCTCAGAATTCGCCCCTTTAAGTGACTAATCAAATTAGCCCAGTTTGAAATGGGCTTAAGGCCCATTTAAGGTTATGTATTCACTTAGCCTTCCAAACTACTGCCCGGTTGGGCTTCCTTGTATGGCATGGGACCCAAACATTGATCTACACATTAGCCACATGGGTTCAGCCCAGCCTTTGTTACAAGGCTTGGCCGAATACACTGTTATGGACAATGCACCCCCTGAAACCCATCTCATGGGCTCTATGGGCCCAACACTTACCCTAAGTGGTCCTTAGGCCAAGCTACCTTGTAACACCCAGGGACTGTGGGCAGATGCAAGATTAGCCCATCAGGTATTATCCTCAATGGTCTTACACTTAACCTCTCAGCCCATAATGATCATACACTGCCCGACAAGAGAGGACCTCTCCCTCGGCTACAAGGAACAGTGTTGCACTCTCTGGTTAAATGGATCTCGGGAATTGAAACCTTTTGCATATCATTTTGAAACCATAACATATATACTTTCATATCTTATATAAAATATATTTTGCAAAACAAATCTCAACGATTGAAATCGGCTGTCGGCAGTCTTGGTTTCCATCAGTGAGAGTGCATCCCCGATCATTATCTTTGTCCGATAAAAGGGCCGATCCTGTCACTATGATCACCCACTCAGATGAATTCTCAGACTGTCCCAACATACCCAAGTTTTGACCCTCATTAAGTATCTCACTGATTGGTATATCAAAGACAGCCCAATCTGACACCTAGTGCAGTATCATAATCGAGTCTAGGGGTCGGGTGTAACTTTCCAGTTTTGCCCATCAATCTCCAAGGTCTAGGGCAATACTGAAAATCTAGTCCAGTTCATAGATTCAATTAATCCTACACTGTATGTGCGTAGGGTCTCACCCTGGCAGTTGAGGCAGGCCACCCCAACCGACTTGGTGGCACCACAGTGCCAGCCTTGTCAGGATAGGTCTTCCCAAACCGACCCATTGGCAGTAAACATTCTAACTAACACGAGTCTCATTAAGTGTCCAGTTTTAGGGTATTACACAACAACATACCAAGGGAACATGAATCAAATATGCACTTTTATTCATTTACAATAAACTCATAAAGTACATCATCTTGATTGAAGCTAAGGGCATACAAAACAATCTAACAGCTCCCACTTGCACTTAGGTCCAATCAGGTACAAGCCGGAGTCCCATGCTTTCCACGTGTTTCTTAAACACTTTCTGTGATAGTGGCTTTGTCAATGGGTCTGCTACATTTTTCGCTGACGCTACCTTTTGAATTAGGATGTCCCTCTATCAACAATCTCCCACAGTACGTGGTACTTCCTCTCGATGTGCTTCGACTTCGAATGGGCTCGTGGCTCCTTAGCCTGATCAACGGCTCCATGGTTGTCACACAACAATGGGATGGGTGATGTGCTGGACGGAACTACTCCCAACTCGTGAATGAACTTTTTCATCCACACGGCTTCTTTGGCAGCCTCACTTGCGGCAATGTACTCGACCTCGATCATGGAATCTGCAGTGGACCCCTATTTGTTGCTTTTCCAGCAAACGGCACACGATCCTATCGTGAAAACATATCCAGATGTAGACTTTCTATCATCTGGATCCAACTGGAAATTGGCATCTGTATACCCTTGGATCTATAGTGAGCTACCATCGAATACTAGACAAAACTCTTTTGTCATTGAAAGGTACTTAAGTATGTTTTTCATAGCAGTCCAGTGCTCCTGCCCTGGGTTGGCCTGAAATCTGCTTACTACACTCACTGCCAGTGCAATGTCAAGACGAGTGCACAGCATGGCATACATGATGCTTCCTACGGTAGAGGCATAAGGAACGTCTTTCATGCCATCAATCTCCTCAGAAGTATTGGGAGACATCTTCTTGGAGAGAGTGACTCCGTGCCCGAAAGGAACATTTCCTTTCTTGGAGTTCTCCATGCTGTATCTTTTGACTATTTTGTCAATGTAAGCAGATTGGGATAATTCTATTATCCGCTTCGATCTATCTCTATAGAGTCGAAGACCCAGTATATAGAAGGCTTCTCCAAGATCTTTCATGGAGAATTGCTGTGAAAGCCATACTTTCACCGTAGTTAACATTCCTACGTAATTCCCAATGAGTAGAACGTCATCTACATATAGAACCAAGAAGGTAACCTTATCTCCACTGTACTTCCTGTAGACACAGGGTTCATTCGGATTCTGCTCGAAGTCAAACGATTTGACAGCAAAGTCAAAACGGATGTTCCAACTTCTAGAAGCTTGCTTAAGTCCATAAATGGATCTATTAAGTTTACATACAATGTTTTCCTGACCTGCAACAATGAAGCCTTGCGGTTGCTGCATATAGATATCTTTAGTAAGATCTCCATTCAAGAATGCAGTTTTGACATCCATCTGTCAAATCTCATAATCATAGTATGCTGATACAGCTAGCAGGATCCTAAGGGATTTAAGCATGGCCACAGGCGAAAATGTTTCCTCATAATCGATGCCCTCTTTCTGAGTGTACCCTTTCGCCACCAGACGAGCTTTGAAGGTCTCAACCCTACCATCGGGGCCCTTCTTCCTCTTGTAAATCCATTTGCAACCGATTATTTTTACCCTGGAGGGTGGTTCTACTAGAGTCCATACTCTATTGGTCTCCATTGAGTCCATCTCTGCTCTCATGGCCTCCACCCAGTTCTAGGAATCTATGTCCAACATAGCTTCCGCGTAAGTCACGGGATCCTCCTCACTAGTCAAGGTTTCCACCAGGTAACTATCCTGGTCATAACCATAACGGACTGGTGGCCTAGATACCCGAGTGGATCTTCTAGGTTGGTCATTACCTGGAACTTGTGAGACATCTCCCACTGCTCCTGAGCTCTCCTCATCAAGAACAACTTCTTGACGATGGGTGTCCAGGATAAAATCGGTTTCCAAGAATTGTGCATTTCGACTGCAGAATACTTTCTGCTCACTTGGGTCGTAGAATAGGTAACCTATAGAGCCTTTTGGGTAGCCTACAAACAGGCAACGCCTGGTCTTGGATTCCAACTTGTTTGCACTCGTTCTTTTAACGTGTGCTAGACAACCCCAAATCTTCAAGTGTCTAACACTTGGTTTCTTTCCAGTCCAAAGTTCATATGGAGTATTCAAAACTGATTTGGTTGGAACCCGATTCAGCACGTAAATCGCAGTCTCTAATGCGTAACCCCAAAAGGATGTGGGTCTGAGTGTATGAGAAGTGACCAGACCATATCCAATAAGGTCTTATTCCTCCTCTTTGAAACATCATTAAGTTGTGGTGTAGCAGGATGAGCTAATTGTGATACTATCCCATTGTCCTTTAAGTAGTCCCTGAATTCGTCAGAGAGATACTCGCCACCTCGATCTGATCGAAGGGCTTTAATTTCTCTCCCTAACTATTTCTTGACCTCTTGTATAAACTCTTTTGAACTTTTCAAAGGATTCAGACTTGTGTCTCATTAGGTACACGTAACCATATCGTGAAAAATCATCTGTGAAGGTGATGAAATACACGTGTTGATTTCGTGTCCTAACACTCAGGGGACCACATACATCAGTATGTATTAGGTCAAGTGTGCCTGTACATCTTTCAGGCTTACTGTTAAATGGCCGTTTTGTCATCTTGCCTTGTATGCAAGGCTCACAGGTGGGAAGATCTTCTACAGTTAGAAAATCCAAAGGACTATCCTTTACCAACCTAGTGATTCGGTCAACACTGATGTGGCCAAGTTGGTAATGCCACAGACACGTGGGATTAACTGTATCACAGACTCTCTTCTTGGGGATTTCATCCGACATAGTTTCGGTTATGTTAGATTCCAGAGAAGGATGTAGAACATAGAGACCGTTCTCCAGTTCCCCGTATGCGATGAATATGTTATTTCTTTTAATAGTAATCGTATTACTAAAGAATACAGAATAACCATCTGCACACAGTTTTGAGACAGAAATCAAATTTCTCCTTAAATTTTGTACATAAAGACAATCTTTTAGTACAATTGTTCCTTCTCTAAATAGTAATTCCACGGTTCCTATGGCCACGGCTGCAACAGTTGCAATAGTCCCCAAGTGGAGTGTAACTTCTCTTTCACTCAACCTTCTGCTTACCTTGAACCCCTGCAATGAGTTACACGCATGAGTTGAAGCCCCGGAGTCAATACAGTCGGACGCAGAAAGGACTGATCTATGAAAGGTGTGGGTCCCGTGTATTTTATTACTGGTGCGGAACACTATCATTGGTATTACAGCCCACTCAATAGACATTGTGTTTAGCTAATCCTTGCCCTATTGATTCAGCTAGTGGTCAGCATTCAGTAAGGGTTAATCTGAGTCTGAATCACCTGCAAACAATTACATTCCAATACCCTCCAAACATGATCTGACACCGCACATCTCAATCTCATACATCATAGGTTCAGTCTCATGGTTTGATGTCAGTGTTGGATCATGTTGGAAGGGTGTTGAGACATTTTGTTGGCAAGTGATGTATATTAAGCTAATCCATCCCTTGTAGGGATGTATTCTGGCACAAATTCAAAGTATCCATGCAACTGATACACATAAACTTTCTTTTCTAGCTTTTTTTTTTTCCCAAGAGTGGTCAGGGGTAGGGGTGGATTCGAGCCGAATAGTACCAAGCTCGAGCTCGGCTCAAGACTGTTCTACAAGGTTTTAGCTCGAGCTCGGCTCAAGTAAAAAATTCATAAGCTCAAGCTCAATCTTGAGAAAAAATATTTTATAAAAATAAAAAATTATATATATAAATATTTTTTATTTGATATTTAAAAAATTAAGAATTATAATAATTAATAATTATAATATTTTTTTTATTATTATATATATACATTATTTTCTATAATTTTATTATATATTGTATACATATATTAAATATCGCATATATATATGTATAAGTCTATATTTGAGCCAGCTCGTGAGCCTCACGAATCGAGCTCTAGTAGGCTCAAGCTCGGCTCGTTTAATAATCAAGCCAATGAATTAGGCTCGAGCTTGATTGAAATCAAGTTGAGCCGAGCTTGAGCAGCTCGTGAAAAGCTCGACTTGTTTCCACCCCTAGTAAGGGGTCGGTCTTAGACCTATCTACCCCCTCAAAAAGACAAAACAACCCAAAAGCCCATCATTTCCTGTACGACAAGCTCTTTAATTTGATGTGCATTGTATCAAAATTTTGAACCTAGGTTTCACCCTTAAAACAACATTGTCTTTTTTATGCATGGTTTTCAAAACCGGACTGAACCGGATGGTCAGATTGGAAAAACTAGGTGACTAGTTCCGTTTTACCCCAAAATTGTCTTTTTGGCCAAAAAACGTCGATTTTGTTAGCAAACCGTTGACCCAGGTGGTCGAACTGTTTGAACCATCCAACGGTTTTTGGATGTTTTTTAATTTTTTTATTTCTTTTGTCAGAATGGGCCATCCGTTCGGTACATACGGTCGGACTGTTCGACCTAGGAACCGGACCCCTAAATAATTTGTTGTCCGTTTCGATTTTAAGAACCTTCTTTTTATCATAGAAGTTCTGATTCTTAAATATCTAAGTGGAGTTTCACATTCGATTAAAGCCAACATGAACAAGTTGGATGGGCATAATTGAATCGAATTCAGATATGATTTGATTCAATTCGATGAATATCGAAATTCAACCAAATTCAAGATGGGTTTCTAGAGTTTCTCTCTCTGGGTTTCTAGAGTTTCCCTCTCTCTCTCTCTCTCTCTCTCTCTCTCTCTCTCTCTCTCTACTCTAAGAGTCTTCATCTCAGGGTTTCCTTGGTTATTTCTCTTTGTCCACCCTCCATCATCCTTTTTCCATCTTCGGTCGTTTTTGGGTGACTCCCCTCGGGGAGTTACCCCTACCCCCTTTCTTTTCTTCTCCCTCTCCCCCTCTTCTCTGCTTCTTACTTTCCCTCACCCGTCTCTCTCCTTGATTTTCTTGTTCCACTTCTCGTTCTTTCCTCTCACCCATTCTTCTCCTTTATCTTTTGTTCTTTTATGCAGGGATTTTGATACAAGAGATTGACTCTTCCTTGAAGAATTTGGTGTTGGGTGGTGGCCTTTATCGCTTCTTTGGCTTTCACCATTAATGGTTATTTCCAGAGTGTATTTCACCAGCGATTACATTACTTTGGTGGTTATAATTAAGACAGTCACAATTCCAACAGTAACAGTTCCAGTGGATACAATACAGTTCTAGCGGTTATAGTTCCGAATGTCTCCAGTTTCTCCTTTATCCACATTTCTAAGGACTTGTATATGCGCTTCTTTTGCTTGTCACTGTGATTACTCCCTGTGTTCATACAAATTTCTTAATTTGAATGAAATATGATTCTTATATATATATATATATATATATATATATATATAATCGAATTAAAATATTAAAATTTCTAATCTTCGGATGTTAATTGATTTGGTTTAAATTTGATCTATTTACACTCTAAGACGTGGAGCCTGTTGAGTGTTTGATTTGATCTTTGTCAAGAGTTATTGGAGGTTGTCCAACTGTGAGAGTATTCCCGCTTTTAAACGTTCCAACTACCGTGTTTCATACTTTCATCATTACACGCAACGAAGTTATCTTGTTCTGGAACATTGAACTTGGACCATTGGCAACTTCTGCTCTTTGACTATCCTGCCTTCTCGTCAGGGTATTATTCTCTCTCTTCTCGTCAGGGTAGCAAAGAAAACATTACCTTAGTGTCTAGCGTCTCCGCCACGGTGATAGCTCACTGTAGGTTTCCCTACCTTTTCCTTCAAACCACACAACCTTACGCTGATTTTTCCCTTCCTTTCCCTACATTTTCCTTCAAACCAAAAATAACCTGAGTGTCTGGAATCTCCACCACAGTGATAGCTCACTCCTGGAAAGATCTGATGTTTAACCCTGTCCAGAGGCCGAGAGAACTTGGATATGGAGTATAACAAGGAAAAAGTACAATGAGATTTCTTTTTTCTTTGATGCAAAGAAAGAAATTGATGCATTAACAGGTCTGAGTCATTTGTTTAGTAGCTTAGTCATGACTCATAGTAGGGCTAGCTTAGTCATGATCCATGGCACAATCATATCTTGTTTGGTACCAGA
This sequence comes from Nelumbo lutea, assembly GCF_056320005.1. Classification (NCBI taxonomy): domain Eukaryota; kingdom Viridiplantae; phylum Streptophyta; class Magnoliopsida; order Proteales; family Nelumbonaceae; genus Nelumbo; species Nelumbo lutea. Next base: position 21,117,286 of record NC_142684.1, on the reverse strand, counting down.
CTTCCTTTCTTTTACTAGTTAGTAAAGTGCAACCACTGAGTCCGCATCTGCTACCCACAAGCCTACGCAGAGAACACTAAAGCCACACATCGGGAACATCTCAGTTGCCACTCATGGGGAGATGTTCCCCATGTGGATAGCGTCTTTGTGGGTAGAAGATCCAAGTTTGCAACCAGTGCCTGCTGAAACGGAGACTGAACCAAGAAAAAAAAGTGTTAGCACTTACAAACTATAACAGATTCAGATGCTGTTAAAAGCCTCAATGATTCTCATATGATACCCAGTACTGTGATTACGGTTCACAAGTTGTTAATACATGATAGCATGGCAAAGTAACTTAGTAGAGTGTTTCCTGCATTTTAAGTTTAGATGAAATGAATTGATTTAAGCAATTCAGTTGTGGTAAACCCTAGTTGCTGCCTTAATGCTAAAGACCCAAATAATAGGTACTTGAGGTCACGAAACAATGTAAAAAGAAATACGAAACTCGTACTTGTCTAACAGTCAGTTTCCTCAGCAAGAGCAAAGGGTCCATTTGAAGCCAATAAGCAATTCTACAAAATTGGACAACTTTAATAAAAATACAATGCCAAACTTTATTTAGATCAAATTACATAGGTTTTTTCTTCCATTAGTATCACACCAAGTATGAGCTGATCCTTTGCTATTGGGGACAAAAGCATCCAGTGTTTATTTTTTCATGTATATACCTTAAGGTTTAATCCAAGGACTATCTGACATCAAAATCAAACCCATACATGAATATCTAACTTTGAAGAAAACTACGAAACGAGTTCTGGGAAACTTGCTTGACATCGGTGGTAGAAGTGCAGTGTACTTGGTCACTGTGAGTCACTGAGGGAAGAATCCAATTATTGTCACTTTTGGGATGAAAGATGTTTTTGTACCTTTGAAACATCAGCTGCTGAAGGAGATCTTTGGAGAATATATCATTCCATCCCAATCATCGCACTGATAAGACTCTTAAAGAATGTATAACGCTGTTGTACCTTGAAACTATTAACTTCTGATGAGCTTCTGAGAATGCAGTTCCTTCCCAATGGAATCAACACAGAAACTGTACAGGAAACACTGAATCTGTACTCTACCTTCTTGGCCTATATGATCCTATGAATATTGCTGCCTGTCATAGAAAAAGCATGATCTACACCTTAGAGGATAGTACGGTAATTGGCATTAGGAAGGGAATATGTTAGCACTATTTTTAAAAACTAGAAAGGGCGACAATGCATAAACATTCTATTACCGAATTCATCTGTAGAAATGCAGCATCATTTTTCATGGGAAAAGTTAAATCATAGGAGACATCCAAGTTTCTAATATTACACAGGAGATTATTGAGTAAAATTAAGATAGAAGGAAAAAGGAATCATGAAAACTAAAAGCGCATCTTTGCTGAAATAATTGAGTTGCATTTTCAGCAAGTTAACGGAAAAAACTTCATTCATTATTTTTCTCAAAATATTTTAAAAGTTGCTAGTTGCTAATTTCTTGAATATTTCCCATATTTTGGGTCTACATTTTTTTGGTAGAAAGTATTTTGAACCTACTTCATATTTTCAAAATTGATTCCATAATTTCCCAACGAAGAACACTTCTCTCTGCTTACATGTTCAAAAAAAAGTGAAGATGGAATTATTTTGTGAGGCTCAGTTTCTTGGAAATCACCCCCAAGGCACAAACCACCCTAAACCTTCTGGAAAATATGCTAAGATTGTAAGCAGCAGGTTTCTACAAAAAAAGAAACCTAAAAGGACATTAGCATTTGGAGGGAGAGGGGGAGGGAGGAAGAATAGAATAAAACCCAAGGCCTGGATAGTCATGGCACATTCTTGTTTGGATCTGATATCCCTTAAATAAAAACATCAGCAGTTTGGGGAACTATTCTTGGCCTTTTCCGTTTCCAGCAAAAATGGTTTTATACAGGAATACCGTAATGGTTGAGAAAGACGTTCACATTGAAGGACTATCAAAGAAGGAAATCTTGGGGGGTTTGGTTTCAGCTGGTATGTTGGAAGGAAGTCAGAATGGAAGACAATCCAGGTTTAGCTCTTAATAATTATAAAAAAAAAAAAAAATCATCCTTGGCAGTGTGGTCTCTTATGCCGTGATATCAAACAACAGAAAGGAGTCAAGGTTGGAATACAGCTTCTAAAGTTGTAAAATGTAAGCATAGAAGGAATAGAATTGCAAAATCTTCTCCCTATGTCTGGTCATGTCCACTTTGGGGATTTTATAGTAAAGGCAATGCCTTTTTTTGTGGTAAACAATGTTGAGGTTTACAATCTCAAGAATTTGGAATCTATAGGGGAATTTTCTTGCCTTGTGGAGTAGCCTGGTGAAGAAAAAGAGAATTCAGGAACAAAGGGGATGAAGGCTCAAGTGAAAGCAACTTTGAGGAAGACAAGGAATAAGAACCTAATGAGGAATAAGTGGTGGATGATGGTGTTAGAGCAAACCAAGAAAAAATATTAATAAAGTTAAAGCATCATTAAAATAAGCTACAAGTACAATGATGTCCAATCCAAAAAAGAAAAAAAACAATGTAGAAGAAAAGATTACTGGAAATGACAAATCAAAAAGGATCAATTAGAGGTAAGTAGATATAAGTTGTCCAAATGTTTGTGCATGACAGTTTTACAGCATTTTGGTCAAAAGATAAGAGTTAAAGCATCACCAACCAAAGGTACAAGTCAATGTTCCCATAGACATGAACCTCCCAACCATAATGAACAACCTAGTCCATCCAGTTGCATTAGTAACAAGACTTCTAAAGTCCCAGAAGATAACACACACTCAAAGCAACATTTATAATTGTCTCCATTCCCTATCTTTGTCACATAGCCACAAGTCAAATGAACATTCTCTCCAGGGTTGTAAGAAAGTCAATTCAGATAGGATAAATCTAGATTCAAATATGATGCAACCATATATTCAGCATATTCAGGAATGATCTGAATGCTACTAGTTCAATTCAGATTGGGTTCTGATATTACATTTTCACCTAAAATGACTTCCATGAGGCCTGAACCTAAATCTTTTGGTGTAAAAGGAAATATTAAAACCAACTTTACCACTAAATATATGTTAGTTAATACATATATTTTATAGATCATAATCAAGCTAGATCAGATCATTCATGATCAAGGTACAACCAATTATAATTGGTACCAATTGACAACTATATGCAGTCTAATGAATCACAGGTGGATCATGTTCTGATCCATTGAGAGACTTAATTTTTTATTCCTCAGGCACTTGGTCATTCTATATTTACCACTAGATCAGTAAGTTAAACAACTTGTAGATGCATCCATATTTAACCATATTTCAAATTAGATTGACTCGAAACAATATAAAGAATATCTAAAAATGTGATGCAGGGGAAAATGCTGAAGCAGGGAAAGGTTCTTCTGTAGGCTTCAGAAGACATTCTCCAGCTCAAGAAGGTACTGACTCCTAGAGAATCTATTCTTTTTTTTTTTTTTGGTGAGAGAAGGAACTGGGGTTATATGAGGTTGAAGAAAAGAAATATCTAAGAGGAGTACACATTTATATGAAATATATGATAGTAGCTCAATCCTCAAAAAAAAAAAAAAAGACTTATATAGCTGTCGTGATACCCAAAAAAACCCTTGCATGCTCATAGCTCAATCTAGCTAAATCATCAATAGCAGTATTCATCTTCTTTGTAATCTGGCAGAAGGTTGTTAAGCAGGAATTGAGAGTGCCTCCAATTTCATTCAGGTAGTCTACCAGTCTCCATTATAGTGTTTGCCGAGTCCCCAATAACAAACAAAGATGGCAACTGTACTCTTTTAGTTATTCTTAAACCTGTAAGCACAGGTACATCTGCTTTCAATGCATCTGCATCTCCTATTGGATCATTAAAAGTCTAGATGCTACCATCAATTTTTTTTTTCTGTAAACACACTAACCCAATGCCTGATGGTCCTGGGTTTCCATGTGCACTAACATAATTCAATGAGCTCTAGGATGAGGGAACCACCTAGAATTGGGGGGTGAAGAATGATTGAACAACAAATTAAAATTAATAAATTCCTTCTATGAGTTACTGATAAAAAAGTGATTGCACAACAAAACCTCAACCAGATTTCTTTATCATTTGAGGAGGACTATTTATCTCTTTCCTTCGTTCTTTTTCTTTCTAGTTTTTCTTTTGTTCTCTTTATTGCTGTTAAATAATCTTTGCACATATAGTTTCTCAGGCGAGCTGTGTACTCTTTGTTTCTTACCTAAGTCATCATAATGCCTCTTTCTCTTTTCACTAAGCCCTCCTGCCTTGATCTCCATTAATAGTCCTTATCAATACATTATCTTAAGCATGCTATTTCTTTCTCTTCCCTATCTACCTCAAAAAAGAAAATTCCTTATCAGCCCATTATCTTAATTCAGATACCACTCAGCTCCTAATTCGCATTATTTGAGTGTCCCAAACTCATCATCTACCTTAATTTACATATCAGTTTCATGCCTTCATATACCCTAATAGCCATCACAGATCTGTTGGTGAATCTATCTACTATCAGGATGTTGTCAATCCGTAAGTTAACAATTACTTGACCTTATTTTTTCACTCTACTAGGCCTCAAATTACAAAAAACATTCTGTCTCCCCCACCCCTCCTGGGAATATATCCATCTGTGTTCTCAACTACAAAACTTGGATGCTTCAATAGTTTTTATAGCTGGACTTTTCCTGCTCTGATTATCTCCATAACCATTAATCTGACCACTGGACTCCAGTCATCTAACTATAAATAGTTTGTTTCAGTAATCTATGGACAACCTACAGATCTTTTGTGAAAGTACAAACAACAAAGAAAGCAGAAACTGTTTACAAGCACAACTTTATTTATTAATTAATTCTCTATTTGTTTATTTTTAATCAGTACAACGAGCAATCAGAAATGAAATCTACTATTCTAAAGAAAATACGAGTAGGAGTTACCTCACAAAATTAGGCAAAATACACTGAGTATATTTAAACCAACCATAACCAAGAACCAAAAGAACTACAACTGAGACTTGTGAATTGTATAACCAAACAGGGGGTGGATAGGGATAAACTTTTTTGAGGTTACTAGTTGTATATAAAGTGATTGTATGGGGTTAGGTAGCAGAAGCTAGCCTAACAAAAAGGGAGAAGCTTGACACTTTGCTTTATGTAGAACATTATTTTTAACAAAATTGACTTTTAACAATAAGAAAAAACACTTGGGAATTCTCATCATCACCAAATTAGAGACCATAGCTGAGTATGGTTTTCTCCAAGACTTTTGAAAGATAACCAGAGATACCCCCTAAAATATCGTTCAAGAACAGAGAACTGCCAAATTGATAGCACTTTAGAACTTTGTTGTCCCTTTACAATAAAGTCATCATTCTGATTTAATCTATAAGCATAGATATTTTTGTTGATGAGTAACTTGTTTAATATGCTTAATTGAAATTGAGAGAAAATTATGTACATACAGCAGGCATCCCTTAGATTAAGATGGCCTTTTCACTTTCTTTGTGAATCAAAAGTTAGCCCCTGTACCCCAAAACAAATTGTCTCTATCCATCTTTATTTTTCCAAAGTGTCCGCCAGACCATGAGGTATTGAGTTGTCAATGATGTTGAGGGGAGAACGTGAGCTAGGTTTTCTTATGATCAGAACTTTGGGTGGTCAGGTGGATACTGATACACTTGAAACAGTCAAGGGAGATGCTTCTGAAGGAATGGAAATGGAGTGCGGCTCAATAATCCCCAAGCCATTAGAGGAGATCGCATACAAGGATCTCCACAAGTTGAATCTGGGAGAAGACATGAGTATATTGCAAGTACATGAAATTTTCTTACAACCTATGCTTAAGGAATGGATGGACAGAATGGATGGACAGAAATTCAGGTAGGTAGATTGAGCATTGATTTATGTTGTAGCAGAAGGTCCAATTCTCAGTCATGGAGCTTGGAGTGAGGAAGTTTCCTATCCTTTTGGTAAGGTTGATTTGCCTAGGAAGTCAGGAAGGTATGGGGAGACAAATCGCAGGTGTGAAAAGCCATAGATTGGTTCATGTAACCAAAGTTTTTTCTTGGTTAAAGAGCAGTTTGTGTGGTCCAGAGCTGTTTAGAGTTTCAAGAAGGTCAATAATAGAAAAGATGGAAAAGTTCCTAATCAGAGAGCGGGATGGAAAGTTGAAAATTTGAAGGAGGATCCAAAACACGGATCAACCTTGTACAGTTTGATAGGCGAGGATTTTCCACACTTGAATTGAATGATGCTTAAAACTAAAGGCTTACCAATTAGGTTAACAAATAAAAAGAAAATACCAATGACTATTAAGAGGTTGAAGGGGGTTCCATGCTGGTTGTGGACTGGATGAATAACGGTACTCAAGGAAATTGGATTTACAGGTAAGCATGAGAGACATCTGACAATTATCAAGAGAGGCAGATGCCACCTTTAGATGGGTTAACAGACCAGCAAATGGTTTGGCTGATACCTTTGCCAAACAAGGGTGGTTTTTAGTGGACGACTTTTTTGGGCTTCATTGAATAATTGATGCTATAAAGAGGTGACTCTTCAGGAGCCTAAGCTGTAAACCTGTTATATTTATTAAGAGTCACTGATCAAAAGAAATTCCTATTGTAATTATGTGGGGGTACCTAAGAAAATAAATATACATATACATGGATATTTCAATTAGAAATGACTTCAATTGAGTAGAAGTTCAAAATTAGAAGCCTATGGTACCAGAACACTAACAAAAAAAAAAATGATACCAGGATAATACTTGTACTGATGTACATTATTTTGTTGTGTGTTAGACACTTGTTCTCCATGTCCAACACCTTGTCCAGCTGTGTCTTTACCAAAAAGAGAAACTTGGGTTATAACATATTCCCAACATTTGTACAATGGCATAAATGTAACATTGGCAGAACGTTTGCAGATCTTATTGGTTGGTTTCCAATACCCCATGCATATCAAATGCATAAAACAATAATATTTGGGGGAGCATTCTATGGCCATTTTATAGAAGGGAAGAAAATGATAAAAAGAACCAACTTCCCCAACATCTATCTATTAAGGAATCCTAACTACTTGTCATGATAAAGCAAGCTTGCCTACACATAAATTCAAGCAGAGATTGATGGAGATGATAAAATAATAAAAAGTCCAGAGCCATCATTTTAGAGATGATATCAACGAACCTTGGTGATGACAGACCACCTGCAAACACATTTGAGTATGACTTTGTCAAATATGAGAAGTTGGCAATAGGCGGTAGAGCAGGCACCTGTTCACCTTTCCTTAGAAGTTGTTGCAAGTCAAGCCTCTGCAAGGTCAAGACAACTCTTGTTTCTTTCCAAATGAATGCAAGCAATCCATTTTGAATCACAAATAGAGAACCAGGCTTGGAGCCTGGATATCTGAAGCCATAGCCATTTGCAATACCCTCCCCATTGTAAGCATGCAGTATATCCACAGGAAAGGAATTTCCATCATTATCGCATGGAAATGGATCCTGTAAAGGCTCATCAACCTTTACAACAAACATTGCCGAGCCATTTGGATGAAGGACATAATGGGTGCCTTCTAATATTTTGGTTGCAATGAGAAGTCGTTGCCCCTCAGTTTCTTCATAAGAAAGCAAAAGCAAGAACAGAGCCTTTCCGGGTTTGTCTTCGGAAGATCTACCAGGAGGCCAGCCAAAGGTGCCACCCCATAGGCCAGCATACTCTTCACCAGCTGCAGGGGTCCTTGTGGGCAACTTATATAGGGCAAACCGGTTGTCAGGCATATTTGGCCATGCTCGATAAGTGGTTAACTTCATAGTAGAGGCATGCAAGTTAAGTCCTAATGTGTCACCAGACATTAGAAACTCATGAAGCTGAGCATGCTTCTTCTCACTGCTTGAAGTGCCATTTTTTGAACTTGAACGACCGCCATTAACTGAGTTTGACCTCCCAAGGATCTGTTTCAGTCCATCCCTAAAATATCCTGCAACAGTTTTGCTCCTTCTACGCTGTGAGTGACTTTCTTCCCCATTAAGGGTACCATGACAACCACTTGAACGATCAAGACTCTTTTTAATCTTGCTCAAATCCATCTGGGTAGGATCTGACTGCAATCCAGGAGCTGCCTCCCAATCGAAGTGCCCAGCACCAAGCCTATGCATCTGCAAAAGCAGCGTACGACGCTCGAACAAGAGCACCATATCCCTCCGAAATTTCTTATAATCATCACTCGATCTAGGAAAAAGAGGCCCAGTTGCTGAATCAGGAACTTTTAAGCGGACTACATTAGTGACAATCTCGAGCAGCTTCCGGCGATCTCCGAAGGCCAATTGGCTGAAAGGAATCGATTCGTTTGGTTCAGTCATCCGTTGTGACCTGGAAATCCCATTGTCCGACTCAGAAATCCTTCTAGACAGCTCCCTATACGAATGGAGATGAACAAGGCTCTTACTATGCGACAATCTCCTTTCAGAGTTCTGCATTTGTAGCTCAACCTCAAGTAGAAGCACATTACAGGTCCTATGAATCGGCTTCAGGGAACCAGGATAGAAGTAGTCACCATCCTTCTCTCTCCCATGAAGGAAGAACGCCATTGAACCATCACAGTCACCAATGATCTCAAAGACCGGAGCCCACAGAAGGGGACCATCCTCAAGACCCAAAGGGCCAAGCTCTTGTGGAATGATCCTGCACCCAACAACGGATATGAAACCAGGCATGACGTAAACTACATTGCCGAGCTCAGGGTTTTGGTGCACCCAGATGCCAATTAAGGGTCGAACACCGACGAGGAATCGACATAGGGCCTTGTAGGAGATGACACCCTTACGCCACTCAGAAAGTTCCCGAGCAGCGACAAGGCCCAAAGCCTGGCACTGCACGAACCAAACCTTGTCTGTTGCAGCGAGAGCGTTAAGGCTCCGGCAGCTTAGGCTGAGGCTGCATATGTCCCTTGGAGAGAGGAAACGGGAGATGATGGCAAAAACATCATCAGGCAGAGCTGATAGCAAATCAGATCCACGGGGAAGAGCTTGATCCATCATTAAACGAACTGATTGATGGTCCATGGCAGAAACCCCACAAAATTGAGTTGCAAATCTGTGCATAGAATCTACATAAACCCTAGGATTCAGCAAAACCATTCAATTCCGAATCTATAACATGTATCTATTATCAGTAACAACATCAAAATCAATAACAACAACAACAGACAAGCAAACAACAATAGCAGCGAATGCTAAGGGGAGATCCTCTAAAACCCTCATAAACCCTCTTTCAGAAGGGGAAAAAGAAACAGAATTTAGATATTGAAACCTGGAAACGAACTGGGTATCTTTCGGATTCTTCAAAAGTTGTCTCAGAGGAACCGTGCATGGCGGGGAGAGAGAGAGAGAGAGAGAGAGTTCAGACTTGTCAGAAAAGAATAAAGAAATACAAGAACAAGCAGTGTAATTATTGAAGATGGGCAGAAGTGAGGTGGGTATTCTTCGCAATCGTCGTCGTTGAATCAACTCAACGACAAATCATCATCGATGAGCCCTTCACCTCCTCTCAATTAAAAGGGGAATGATGAAGAGAAGCGAAAGATGTGATTAATTAGCCTAATACGGCAATTAATTACTCAATTTATTTAATTCATTTTTCAATAATGAAGAGAAAAGACAGACGAAATTCATCTCTCTATCTCTAACAGTTTAACGGGGGCCAACCAATCCTAATTATTGAATGGGATTAGTTGAAGGTAAGCTACCAGCAGAGTCCAACTCATTAGGGCTTTTTTATTCTTTTCAGCATTGACGCCTGCTTTGGGTGATTAAAAAGTCTTTGGCACTTAGGTCAGCACACATGCAGTAGTCCTACCAGGCCCATCAGTGCTACTCATTAGAGCTTGGAAGGTTACATGAGGACCAGCTGTAGAACTACTCGAAACCCTTTGTTTTGAGTGGGTAAATTAGGTTTCTTGGGGCTGTTTGATAACTGCTGAAATGGCATGAATGACTCAATGTTTTGTTTTATAGTGGATAAAATAATTAATCAGTAAAATAATTCGAGGGATGTGATGATCAACCAGACTAGTCACAACCTCCTAGAAAACTTATTAATTGAATGACCAATTGATAAGCCATTCAGTTCAGCCACTTCAACTATTAATTGAACCCTTATTTTGAAAATTTAGATTAATTAATCCATTGCTTTGTTTTTAAATGAATGAAATAATTAAACAGTAAAAATAATTTGAGGGATGTGATGATCAATCAGACTTGGGCTATCATAGAGTTGACAACCTCCTTGAAAACTTATTAATTGTATGATGAAGCGATAAGTCATTCAATTCAGCCACTTCAATTGTTATCGATTGGCCCTTTATTTTGAAAATTTAGGTTAATTAATTCTCTTAAATTTATGGGAGATTTTTCCAATGTATGAATAGATACCAATACTTTCTGGGTGTCTGCAAAATTTTCTATGGGGGAGGAGATCTTACATCCTTACCGTCAAACCCCTAAAAAATAGTAACCAAAAAATTTTCAAATACAAAAATCTATATTTTTGGTAGAAAAAAGAAGACAAAAATCTACTTGGGTCTTAGAAGTAGACTGGGTACCATCCCTTTTTTTGGTACATGAAGACTTCGTACCACCCTGACCTTTAGCATGTTTTCACACAAAGTGACCATGTTTAGACTTGAACTAGGGGTGATCATGGGTCGGCCCAGGCCGGGCTTTGCCTTCGGGCTTAGGTTAGGTCCAGGCCCGGCCTGACCCATATTATGGGTCTAAAAATATAAGCCTGGGCCCGGCCCTATATGGGCCTGGGTTAGGCCGGGCCAAAATTTCGAGCCTAATTAGTATTTCAGTTCCAAAATTAAACAATTGTACCTTTTTTTCACTTATTGTCGTAGAGACTATAGTAATCTGTAAGAAACTTTAAACTTAATATCAAGATAAAAGCTTCTAACATAAAAGAAATTAAATAATTATACATTGTAATTTATAAGTTTCAATTGGTCATTAGTATGCTAAAAATGATAATTTTAACAAACTAATTCTTCTATTAACAAAAAATCAACCTAGAACCTATAATACCTATAAAAAAATAACCATCCATTGTCATGTAATATCCACAAAACAACTTTAAACATCTCTATAAGTGACTCCATCTTCCATTCAATTCCTACAAATAAAAAGTGAAATAAAAAAAATATTAGAAAACTAAGAAAAAATAGTTCAAATTAATGTAAATAAATTAATAAAATATTGAAAATGGTTTCAATTTTATCCAAAACTTGCAACCAATCTAAATTTCAGATTTGTCTTCATCAATGGAGTCTTCATCACTAGAAGATTCGTCTTTTGGTGAGAGAGAGAGAGATTGGGCATAGCGGTGGTTTTGTGAAATTGGTGAGAGAGAGCCAAGAAGATTAGGGTTTAGTAATTTCTATATTTCATTAAATACTATATTAGAATTTGGTAAGATCTAAGACCGTAGGATTAAAATCTTTAATCTCCTACAAATCTCTATTTAATATATAAAACATCAATTATCAAATATTTTAAAATAACATATATACATATATATGTATATATATATATATTATTTATAAATATTTGAGCCAAGCTAGGTCTAAAAAAATTAGGCCCAAGCCTAGCCCTAAATTTTGTGGGCTTGGCCGGGCTAGGTTGAAATGATCATTTTACCTAGGGATGCAAATGTATTGCATCGGATTTGAATCAATCAGACACTGTTCATGTCAGATTCGATCTGATTAGATGTGTAAAACGGGTTGTGCCACAGCCCGCCTTGGCCTTGGGTTGTGCTGCCCTCCCTAGGGATAATTTGGGGGGTTGGCCCAACACAGCCCATGGCCCAAGCCCATGCGGGCCTGTGCTGAGCTGTAGGCCTAGGCGGGACCATAGGGCGAACATTGGATATGGGCCAAATCGGGCCAAACTATTTTTGTTTTTTTGTTTTTTTGACATTTTGTATTTTTTTTATTTCATTGCTAAGTAAAACTAAAATATTCAACTTTCCTTCTATTTGAAAAATAAGAAATCTAACAAATAAATGAAAAAAAAATACGTAACCAAATAAGAAATCAAAGAGACAAAGACTCAAAGTGAATAACAAATTGGAAGACAAATAGGAATTTTATTTCATTTAAATTTAAATGATAGAAAGCATACAATGGTTGGATGAATGAAATATGAAGATTGAAAATGGAATAAATTAATAAATTATAAAAATGCAATATAGCTACAAATTGAAAATAAAAATTATGTTATTAAAAAATATCAAATAAATTAAATAAAATTAAAACAAAATTTACAATAATTTGAAAAAATGCTATACAACTATTGAGTATACAAAAAATATTGACTTCATCATTTTCTCCTACTGTTCTTGACTTTGATCATCTGCTTCATGTGAAACATCAGATGTAGTGTTATGCCCTCTTTTGTCTTATAATCTATCTTCAAGATCCAACAAATCTTTAAAGTAGATGCACATATCTAGACTTTTATCATTCATACTTCTCTTGTCATCTAATACCCTAGTATGTACACTAAAACAAGATTTTGATGGAACTGTAGACACTAGAAGGGTTAGTAGATCGTGTGCCATAACGGCGAGAATTGGATAATTTTTTGCATGTTCACTCCACCATGCTAAAATATCAAAATTATTTGTTCCTTCCGAGGTGAAGAAAGAATCACCTAAAGTAGAAAAATTTGCTTGTAAATAAAATTTAAGTTCAATAAATTAACTTGTTGTCGAGGCAATGAAAATTTTGTTTCTTATTAAATAAAAAAGTTTTTCTCTTCCACTACTGAACTCAAGTTCAGAAGTGGAAGATGCAACTGTACAAGTTGTAGAATTTTTATTATTCCTTGTTATTTTAGATTAATATAAGCTATACATTTCAAATAATAAACTATTAATTTCTTCTTTTTTATTTTCAATTTCAATATTCATATTTTCACAATATGTTTGAAGTAAAATATCTAAACCATCTTTCCTAATCCTAGGATCTAATATGAGTAGAAATAATATTTAAAGGATCCTGAATACATAAATTTAAGATGTGACATGCACATCTGATATGAAATAATTTACCATTTAAACATGGTTTTATATTAAAATTTTAAAATATTTATTACTGAATCATTATTACTAGTACTATCAAAACTAATAGAAAATAATTTATTATCAATTCTATAAGCAGGTATAGTACTTAAAATACTTGCAACAATAGTTGGGCTAGTATGCAGCCATTCAAGCCTAGTACAAGGTCCAAAGTATCAGAAACGTAAGGTGTATCGAAAAGATAATTTTAAGAGACGTTTTGGGATACATTTTGGATATGCATGGACACATATGAAAAATCAAGATACACATGGATACATTAGAAAACTTATATAAATCTTAAAAAATACATTAATAACAATAAATATAAATTTTATATGACCTTAAACAATTTATTTAAACACATATAAAGAAAACAAGTTATTTAAACATACAAACCCATACCTCAATAGTTTATATAAAATGTGAGATATAGGGAAAATTTGGTAATTGTTGAAGATAATGGAAGGAGTAAAATGTGTATTAATTTTTAGAAAATCAATATAATTTATATTAATGTTTATAAGTATATAAATTTTAATAATCAATTTTAACATTAATTAATGAACATCCATTAAGAAGAAAAATATTTGCTAAGAATAATAATACATACAACTATAATCAACAATTGAATATGGTGTTGTGGTTTGTTTATATTTATTAGAATCATACTACCAAGGTTCAATTCTCCTTACCTTTCTTATTTGTAGTTTTAATGACAAGTCAACTTTGAATTTATTGCTTTAATGGCGGGTCAAATTAAAATTTGAACTTGAATATTGTCATAAATTTAATAATTAATTATTAATTAAGTGAGAAAATAGTTATTAAGAGAGAGGTAATACAAACGAAAAGGAACAAAACTATTGGATTTGTAGCGTTCCATGTATTAGGATGTTGCTAGAATGATACGCACCGGCCCGTATCGGCTGATAAGTTGTGATTTTTTAAATCTTAATTCTAAAGTTACAATAAGTTGTGACTTTTATTTAAAAGTCAATTTTCAACAATAAAATGTCTGGTAACACAAATATTACTTATGTTAAATTCAGAACTCCAAATATCAGAAGTAATTGTAACTTTAGAATTAAGATTTGATAACATATAAATTAAATTTTGTTTATATGAATAAAAAAATTTTAAATCATATGATCTAATGGTATTCCTAGAAACTTTTTTAAAATTTGGATTTATAGAATTGCGTAACCATTTTTCAAGTTTAGTATCTTCAACTAACAAAAATGGTTGTTCAGCATAGACAATGTATTTTGCTAATTCTTGCCTCACGCAAATGCCTGCCCAAATGGGCAGTACCACCCTTGCTACAATAGCTAGTCTTTCCTACATATTTGGCAAACAACTCTATTTCCCTCCCCTGAACCTCCTCTATTTTAAATATTTTTCCAAATTGGGCTAATCAACTTAGTGGCATTCTTTTTATTTCCTCTAGTATCAGTACTAGGGTCGGAAGCTTCGTCAATATAAATAACATCCATATTGGTGATAATACAACAATGTTGCAATTGAATATCGCCGACATTAAACATATTGGGGAATTGTTTTTGGGAGGGGCCGACCATTTTTTTTTAATTCTAAAAAAATAAAAATTTATTTAATTGCACTTACCTGGATTGTAGGTTTGAAATCCTAACTTGATTTCAAGGGTTGAAACCTTTTAACTCCAAGAGTCCAAGCCTCCCAAATTGCTAACTTGAGAGTTAAGATACTTGAGATGTTGAGCAAGCCTTCTTATTGTTGAAACTTCAATAAAGTTGATAATTGGGGAATCAGAAAATGTATGAGAGATCGGGAGATTGAAAGATTGAGACTTGAGAGAGTATGAGAACTAGAGAAGAGATTAGGAGAATTGTTGAATTGGTGTGAAGAGACTGGTGGAGGATAGGGCTATCTATAGGAATTGAAAATAAATCAATTGCCCAAAATACCCTAAAAACTAGCTATTTTTTACTTGTTGGGAGGGGTATTTTGGTCATTGTAAAGTTATTTATCACTTTACCAAAATGCCTCATAAACTAGCTATTGGGGGGTATTTGTGTCATTCTTTCTCCCCCCAAACCAAAATACATAAATACCCCCCATATAGCTGCCTATAGTTGTTGGGGGGCTATTTCTGTAAAAAAAACCCTAAAAGGTTAAATGACTACTTCATCGGACAGGCCAAGCGCGGCTTGCTATGGGCCCATGGATTGTGCCAACATGTAAGTAGTGGGTGGCACGACACGACACAGCCAGCCTGTGGACCTGGAACCCCAGGCCCAGCATGACTTGGACCATTGTGTCAGGCCTGGCACAACCTGCATGCTGCGTGTCGTGCCATGCCGAGTCGCGGGTGACATGACCTGGTATGCACCTTTAGATCTGATTCGAAGATCCGATCGGATTTGATAGGACTCAATCTGAATTTGAATCCTATTGGATCTTCGGATTTGATTTGATCTAACTTGTTTTCTTTAAAAATTAAAAAAAATATTAAAAGATAAAAATAAAATATACCAATTTAAATAAAGAAAAACAAAAATACAAGTATTTTTTAATTATTTTCATCATATATATACATGTTTTTTATAATAAATAAATAATATATCAAATTTATAAAAATATAATATAAATAATATATTTATAAATAAATAAATAACAAATATATAACACCCTATAATAATTCGGATTTGAACTTCAGACCTATAATAATTCAAATTTATAATCAGCCCCATCTATAACACCCTTATTTACGGGTGAATTGGCATCAATTCCGACCTAGCACTTAACCTGAACTGTAAAAACCCCCAAATTTTTTTGGAGTTATGGTTTCCCGCTTCTTTATATCATTGGTTGCCACTTTCATGAATTGGAATTTTTTGATGTGGAATAGAAGTAAGGGTAAATTTATGAAACATCCCTTAAAGTTTGATAATTGTAATTACTTTTCATGAACTTTTTGACATGATTGCAAGTATACCCTTTTTGTTAGAATCCTCTAAAAAAGGCACCAAAATGTCCAAAAGACTCATTTTAAGTATTATTGAGATTGATTTCAACAAAAGAAAAAACAATGCGATCTTTATAATCAACAAAAAAGGGAGAATCTTTTCAACTTTACCTTTGAGCGATTGATATGGACACATTTGAAAAATAAATCTATTTCAGAAAAGATATCAGAATGACTCTCGCTAGCCATTCATACGAGGAGAAAATTTACAAAATAAATATTTTAGTCAAAAGTAATTGCATGGATATTTTGGACACATGTTCATGTCTCTTTTTAAAGAATTCTAACAAAGTGGTCTACTTGCAAGTTGCAACTATATTAGAAAGTTCAGGGGAGGTGATTGCAATTATCAAACTTTGGGGGTGGCTTGAGAAATTTATCCTAAAAGTAAAAAGGTAAAAAAGAGAATTCGTCTAAGTTCAGGGGATGATTGCAATTATCAAACTTTGAGGGTGGTTTCAGAAATTTACCCTAAAAATAAAAAAGGTAAAAAAGAGAATTCATCTTTCCCTGCTGCCTAAATTTTCTTTCTTCCTTGGTTTTCCTTGCCAGTCAATTTAAAGAAAAATCACTTTTTTTTAGACTTTCTTTTCTTTTCTTGGCACTCAAATGCATCATTAAACCTAAAACGCATAAATTTCCCAGAGGTTGTTCTCCAACATTGGTTTCTTTTATTGTGGTTAAAAAAAAAAATTAGTCCCACAATAAGAACACATAAATTTCTTATGTACTGCTTTTTCCTTTTTTTTTATTCAAGTAGAACTGTATAAGTGTAGTATTCAATTTCTACTTTCTAAAATTTGATTTTGTTGATATGTTATTTCAGAAAGCATGTAATATTCTAATAGAGATTTTAATTAAATGGATGCTTAGTTCATCTTTCTACTAAATTGGTGGCCCCAATATAGATAAATCAAACTTATACACGAAGCTTTAAAGTAACCTGACTCTATTAGGGGCTGATTAACAATTAATAGTGCCTAAGGGTGTCAATGGACCGGTTTTGGATTGGATCCCGTCGAGTATAAAATCGATTTGGACGGATTAGATGGACCAACAAGACATATTGGATTAGACCAATTCGATCCAAAATATTTATTAAATTGGATTGGATCTAGTCCATCCATAACAAATTTATATTGGATTGGATTGGATTGGATTGGATTAAGCCAACATCTGATCCGTTGATATAAGATAAAAATATATGCATTAATGAGTCGGATTTGGACTAAAACCAATCTAAATCAAAATGAATTTGAATAGATTGGACAGAAGTTAAATTGGACCAGTCCAAATTGACCCAAAACATTTGTGGGATTGAATTGAAATCACATTGAACTGGATCGGATTGGACCAAATCCAGTCCAGTTACACCTCTAATAGTGCCCCAAGTCAGCCATCAAGTCTGTCACTTCCCGTGCATGATGTGGAACATTATTATAGATTAAACAACAACTAATTAATATAGCAATCAAGTGCAGATAATCCAGATTCAATTATGATGATGAGAACATGTTAGAACCAGACTAGCTGAACCAGAATATGCTGTAGCGTCCAAACATAGACATACCAACTGAAAAGAAAAGATTGCCTATTTTGTTGATATGTCGCTTTCTAAAAACAAGAAAAAATAAGACACTACCCATAAGATGCTACAGCCGCACATTTGGAATATGTTTCTAGTTGAATGTTGTCATTGATGGAATTGATTCTCGATGTGTGGCTGCGCTGTGTTGCGGGTAGTGTGTGGATTGAGATTCATGTATTATCCACTCTGCCCTCTCTGTTTATAAAAAGGCAAATGTTCCCCCCCCCACACTCTCCTGTGAATTTGGTAAACCATCCACATAAGTCAATCTCATGATCTGAGAGATAGACCTCAGCTCCTAAAGCAAAAAAAATTATGTATACACGAGAGTACGACATCCAATTTTACATATCTAATATATTTTTATGAATTTAACGTACACTAGGGGAATGGCCCGTGATGCACGGGGTATTTGATATTGATTGTGATGTTTGATCATTTTTTTTACATTCTGGGTATAGATGAAAGTTCAAGTTTTAAGACAATTATATAATACATAAAAGAAGATTATCCTCACAAATTGCCAAGATCTGAATTTTATAATTATAAAATGTTGGTTGCAAATGCATCAGATTGAAACAATAATGCACCAAATCAATTATAAAATTACATTCAACAACATTATATATAGATACAGTTCATCCTAATGAAACACAAAATTTATGGAGAATTGGATATGCCACTCTTAACCCATCTCCTGTTTTGTAATAACTTAAAACCTAAGAAAATAATTACTATTAATGGTTAGAAGTAAACTAAGTTATTATGTTAATTTACTCAATTAAATACTGAATAGCAAAGTCATTATCTAAGATGACTATTAAATGCTTACATTTAAGCGTAAAAACATTTTCTTCTTACTTTTTAACTAAAAGGGAAATAAAAAAAAATAGTTGGAAGTAAAATTTATGAACCAACCACTAGAGTAACATGTATGCAAACACCATCTAGGCATGTTGATAACCTCCGCATATTTGTCCAAAAATAAAACAATCGAACAATTCATAATGTGTCACAATGTTGCATACGACTGAGGACATGAGTTGTAGGCCTACTTAACAACCACACACATGATAACCTACGGTCCTAGTGGCCAAATGCCCTTATAAGACGTGGACCCAACTGACAAACACATTTAGGGTCCATGGAATGAAACTTTTGTATTTTTTATGTAATTTTTGTTATATTTTTTCATTTTTGTATTTTTTTATAAATTTTTGTTTTATTCTACAACTTTTTTTTTCATTTTTCTTTAATTTACCATTTTCTTTGTTCATTGTAATTTCTGTTATTTTCATCAATTTTTATGATTTTCTATATCTTTTGTAATTTTTTTTGTGTATTTCTTTATTTTTTGTAATTTATATCATTTTCCTCATTTTTATGTTTTTCATAATTATTTTGCAATTTTTTATTTTTTTCTTTAATTTATGCTATTTTTTACATTTTCTATCTTTATTTGTATATTATGAATTTTTTATAGTTATACTTTTCTAGAATTTATGTATTATGTTAAAAATTAATGGGTTGGGTAGGTTGGGTTGGGTTGAACCCAAAATGGGTTATTAGTTGATGGGTCAAGTACCCACCAAAGGGCTTTTTAGAAAGGACAATGGTGTTTTCTTTTTTTTTTGCAAATTACTACCATGCACCCTCATATAGAATTAGGATATGTTGGAACAAGCAAAAAACTAAGGGGTAGAATTGGTATGAAAAATTAGGGTCTTTCGACCACTCTAATTGAAGCATTCACATTTTTTTATATATGGTAGTAGATATAAATTCTTATTTTACTCTACAATTTTTGTTCATTTTTTTATAATTTATGTTTTATTTTTGTTTTTGTAATTTATGTTTTTTCTAAAGTTTTTACGATTTTTTGTAAATTTTCTCAATGTTTCTCTATTTTTCTGTAATTTATATTATTTTCTTCATTTTTTTGTGTTTTTTCACAGTTATTTTGCAATGACAACATATACAAAGGGAAAAAAATAGAAAGTTGAGGGTAAAGTTGGAAAGTAAAATCATGGTTTTTTTACCAAACCAATTGCAACATTCTCATTTTTCAGTATGGTATAGATTTGTAATTTATGTTTTTTTTCAATTTTTATGATTTTCTATATTTTTTGTAAATTTTCTATGTATTTCTTTGTTTTTTGTAAATTATATTATTTCTTCATTTTATGTGATTTTTCATAATTATTCTGCAATGACATATATACAATGGAAAAAAATAGAAAGTTGAGGGTAAAGTTGGAAAGTAAAATCAGGGTGTTTTGACCAAACCAATTGCAACATTCTCATTTTTTGGTATGGTAAAGATTTGTAATTTATGTTATTTTTCTTCAATTTTTATGATTTTCTATATTTTTTGTAAATTTTCTATGTATTTTTTTGTTTTTTGTAATTTATATTATTTCTTCATTTTATATGATTTTTCATAATTATTTTGCAAAGACATATATACAATGGGAAAAAATATAAAGTTGAGGATAAAGTTGGAAAGTAAAATCATGGTGTTTTGACCAAACCAATTGCAACATTCTCATTTTTTTCAGTATATATGGTATAGAAATTTCTATGAATTTCTATATTTTTTTAGTAAATTTTCCATGTATTTCTTTGTTTTTTGTAATTTATATTATTTTCTTTATTTTATGTTTTTCATAATTATTTTGCAATGGCAATATATACAATGGGAAAAAAATAGAAAGTTGAGGGTGAAGTTGGAAAGTAAAATCAAGATGTTTTGACCAAACCAATTGTAACATTCTCATTTTTTTAGTACTAAATTAATATTAAGCCCATAGTAGGATTCTTATTATCTAACTAAAATTAATATTAATTCAATAAGAGGTGTCTTTTGTATTCTTTTCAAGTTTAATTTTGGTGTTTAGATGATTTCACATGCACTACTTTAATCCTAAGTGAGGTTAATGAATTTTTAATTTTTATTCTAAATATCAGGGTGAATTTATAGAATAATTGATTGATATATGATTTCAGCAAAAACATAAATAACAATAAATTATTAGTTATGAGATCTCCAATCACCATTTAGTAGTCCTTATATTTCATGTGTGTAATTGATGAGAATTTATGGACAGTTGCAATGAGTTAAATGAAAATAGTGGGTAGCAACAAGATCAGAATCGGAGAGTGTACGTGGCCATTTATGATAAGATCAAATACTTGAATGATCAAAAAAGAACATTAGAAAACAAAAATTGTTGAGGGTAAAGATGGAAAGTAAAATCAAGATACAATCATGTTAACAGTTTGCATTCTCATTTTTTATCGTTGGAAAAAGTTTGATGAATAACGCATGGCCTCATGAATCATGATAATTAAATAAATTACTAGAAAAACAAAAAGTATAGAGGGTAAAAAGGGAAAGTAAAATCAGATTTTTTGACTAGGGATCGGCATACGGCCTCAGAAATCATGATAGTTAAATAAATTGCTGGAAAGACAAAAATCATAAAGGATAAAAAGAGAAAGTAAAATCAAGCTTTTTAACTAAAAATGATTGAGTCAATCAATCTTTAAGAAAACTTCTTCCACATACACATACATATCTAAAAATGACCTCCCAGTTCTAGTTATATCATCATCACAATGACAATTTCAAGGGAGAAGCCAATCACCTATATATGCATGGGTGAACATTTGGTTTATTCAATTAAACACGAAACCAAATCAACCAAAATTTAAAAAAACTGAAATAAAAATAATAAAAATTGAACCAAAACCGAATATGTTATATAAAAATCTAAATAATCAAAACTGAATTTCATTAATATATATATATATATATAATATTATATTATAACATATAATATATATTATACATTACATGTTATATAACAAAATCCGATTAATTTGGCCTTTCAATAACTGGTTATCTAATTCTGTTAAATTAAAGTCGAAACCAAAATTTTTAAAAGCTGAATTAACTGAACCGAATTAATCAAAAACAAAAATAATTGAAAAAAACAAAATAAAAAAAAATTGGTTTTAACCGAATAATACTCACCCCTACCTATATGTACATATTCTTTATGTATAATGTATTTACAATCATCTAAATTCAATTTAAGGTGTTAACCAACCATTTTATTGCTGTTAAACAACTCTCATCAAGCTGGTTTTTAGTCGAAGGATGTGACATGTATCAATTGTCATACCGGTCAAAGCATGCGAACTGTAATAGGAATAAATGAATTAATAGTTAATAACATTCAACCTAAAAATGTAGCAATGAATAACTTTAATTTATTATTTGATTACAAGAGGTAGAAACAATAAGTAGTTAGTTTTATCAAGCTTCCACAAAATGCTCAAGCCTAACACTACTCGTGAAGGATTAAGCTACAATGGTACCACATCTCTTGCAATACTAATATTATGTAATTATTGTTGGAAATTGGGGTTATAGAAATTTGGAGGAAAAGTTATGAGATGTGTGCCTAAAGATACTGACTTGGAAATGTTTTTTACCCCATTCAGTTTTACTGATTTTATTATTGGATTATAGGCAAATTTATTCTCAGGATATAATAAAGCTTTGAGCAAGAATTTGCAACAAAAAATGTTGAAGAGTTTTCGAAAAATCTTCACTGAGATAGTAGCAGATCGGACTGAGAGAGACAAGTGATTTTTCCGAAAAACTTATGTATTTAGTTGTTTGATTCATACTCCTTATATAATTTCTAGAGAGTCATCTTCAAGAGGAAGGTGCTAGTTCAAGAAAAGGCTCTTTGTACAACCACAATTTCAAACTTTGTGACTATTAAAAGTTAGTTAACAATTAATGACTGTTAACTTTTGAATAATGTCTCTTGGCCACACCCGATCAAATCGTGACCATTGAATTTTCTTAAAATGTCAATGGTCATGATTTAGCCTCACGCCAAAAAATCAATGCCACCTTACGCGAATCCCGCGGGTGTGAGCAAAGTGCGCCTCAAAAGTGCCTCAGTATGCCATACACGTGTGCACACATGTGTTGCGTTGTAACAAGCCTCCATACTCTCCTCTTATAATTCTAAGGAGTATAAGGCTTTAAAGAAGAGAACAAGTTCAAAACAGGTTTTAGTGTGAGATTTAAAAACTATTTTCAAGATATATGTGCAGGTGTATTTTTATGTAATTAATCAATCAAACCCCATTGGATTTAATCTGTAATGACATTAAAATCCAACAATTATTGCTTTTGCATCTGTACTTATGAAATCCATCTTACATCCACCCTTATAAATACACACACATACGAATGGAAACTGGTAGGTGGGGCTGTGTTTTTATACCCCATCCCCGATCCCAAACTCAAATACCTTACCCCGTCCTCACCCTATACCCCGATAGAATGAGAAATCCAAACCATATCCCCATCCTTATGGGAAACAAGGATCCCTGAGAAGTTGAAAAGGAGCCCTAAGAGGGGAAATTCCAAAAAGTACTACAAGTATCACCGCAGCACCGGGCATGATACGAAGGGATGCTACAACATCAAGAATGAGAGAGTCCCTCATCCGCCATGGGCATCATAAGCAGTTCGTAGGAGAAGAGACTAGCACCTCGTCATCCCAGCAGCAATAGCAGCACCAACAAGTGGCAGGTGTCATCGAAGTCATCATTGGGGGCATGGCCTCGGGTGAAGCTTCGGCCTCAGCCCGCAAGGCCTACGCCAGGCAGTTGAACATCCAGTGGCCAGTCCCGAAGAAGCAGAAGTACCCAAGCACTCCGAAGGAACCGAACTATCCGAAGGCCCTCATTTTCACGGACGAGGACCTGAAGGGGGTCACAGTCCCCCATGACGATGCCCTCGTGGTCGCAGCAATCATCGCCAACTACATGGTGAAGAAGATCTTAGTGGATGGTGGATCCTCGACCAACATCCTCTTCTACGATACCTTCAAAAGGATGAAGCCCGCACCTGAGTGGATCTAGCTAGATGGCGTTCCCCTCATCGGCTTCTCTAGTAGTGCCATCAGACTGAAGGGAAATATCATCCTGCCCATCACGGTAGAGACTAAATCGGACCAAGTGACTTGGATGCATGAGTTCTTGGTAGTGAAGGTTGGCTCCCCCTACAATGCAAAAATGGGGAGGCCTACCCTTCACACGCTGAGGGTAGCCATGTCTTCCTACCACTTAGCCTTCAAATTCCCCACTGAGCACGATGTTGGAGTAGTTCATGGGAACCAACAGATTGCCAGTCGAAGCTATGTGACAGCGCTGAAAGGCAAGAACAAGGAGGCCCCATCACTGGAGGGCCATGACCTCAAGGAGGAGCTAGCGAGCCAAGGCCAACCAGCCGAGGACCTTGCCTCGATTCCCCTAGACGACGCAAACCCTAAGAAAATAGTATGTGTCAGGTCCAACCTTCCCCCTGAACACCTATCCAAACTGGCAAGTTTCCTTAGAACTAATGCCGATGTCTTTACTTGGTCTGCCACTGATATGTCTAGAATTGACCCCATGATCATTACTCACAGGCTGAGCATGGACCCAAGCTCTAGGCCAGTTCGGCAAAAGAAGAGGAACTTTGCACCAGAGTGATGGAAGGCTATAGGAGAGGAAGTTGACAAGTTACTCGACGCCGACTTCATCTAAGAGGTACACTACCCTAACTGGATCTGTATTGACTTTACAGACCTTAACCGAACCTGCCCGAAGGACAATTTTCCTTTACCAAGGATAGACCACCTTGTCGACACCACTACAGGGTACGAGTTACTCAGCTTCATGGATGCCTTCTCTGGATACAACCAAATAAAGATGCACCCCAAGGACGAGGAGAATACCTCGTTCATCACTGAGCATGGCACATACTGCTACAAAGTATTGTCGTTCGACCTCAAGAATGCGGGGGCCACCTACCAACGTCTTGTCAACAAGGTGTTCAAGAACTAGATGGGGAGGAATGTCGAAGCATATGTAGATGACATGGTAGTGAAGAGCCTGAAAGCCGAAGCACACACCTCGGACATGGACGAGACCTTTGACACTTTACACAGGTTCAACATGAATCTTAACCCAAGAAAGTGTGCCTTCGGTGTCATCTTGGGCAGATTATTGGGATTCATCGTCACCCAAAGAGGCATTGAAGCCAACCCGGACAAGAAAGTGTGCCTTCGGCATCATCTTGGGATAATTATTGGGATTCATCGTCACCCAAAGAGGCATTGAAACCAACCCGAACAAGATACAAGCCATACTAGACATGGCACCCTCTCAACCGGTGAAGGAGACCCAGAGACTCACTGACAGAAAAGCTGCTCTCAACCGCTTCATGTCGAAGTCGGCCGACCGCTGCCTTCCCTTCTTTTGTATCGTCAAGAAGATGAAAGATTTCCAATGAACGGAGGAATGCCAATGCGCCTTCGATGAGCTAAAGCAATACCTTGCCTCACCTCCCCTCCTCACCCAGCTGGCATCAGGAGAAACTTTGTACTTTTACTTATCAGCGGGGGACGAAACCATTAGTTCAGTCCTGGTAAAAGGTGAGACGCCGAGACCAAGTACCCCGAGGTGGAAAAGTTAGCCTTCGCCCTCGTTATCTCGGTCAGAAAGCTCAGACCATATTTTCAAGCTCACACCATTGTGGTCCTGACAAACCCGCCTCCTAAGGCCATCCTCACCAAGCCTGAGACCTCGAGATGCTTGCTCAAGTGGGTAGTCGAACTGTCTAAGTTTGACATCCAGTACCAGCCAACTCCCACAATTAAAGCGCAACCCTTAACTGATTTTGTAACAGAGTGCACCATCAATAGACCCCTCGGGCGATGCCTCGAAGATGAACCAGAAGAGGTACACCTAGCCAAGGAAGCCCATCCAACATGGGAACTCTTTGCTGATGGTTCATCCAATGCCAAAGGAAGCGGAGCGGGCCTCATCTTCCTTACCCCCGACGACGTCGTCATAGAATACACACTGAGATTCGACTTCCCAGCATCCAACAGTGAAGCCGAGTACCAGGCCCTCCTCGTAGGGTTACAGATCGCCAAGAACCTCAGCTCCAAGCATATTGAAGTCTTTAGCGATTTGCAGTTGATGGTGAATCAAGTCAACGGTGAGTACGAGGCTAGAGAATAGAGCATGGCCAAGTACCTTGCCAAAGTTCAAGAGCTAACTTGCCACTTCCAGTGCTTCTCCCTGCAACAAGTACAATGAGTCGAGAACACAAGAGCAGATGCCCTCTCTCAGCTGGCAAGTACCTTGGATGTAGCCCTCGGCCGCACTGTCCGCGTGGAGAAGATACCTTAAACCTCTATAGAAGAAACCCAAGTACACATGCTAGAGGCTGAACTGTCTTGGATGGACCCCATCATCGATTTCCTACTAACAGGACGACTGCCTGATGATAGGAACAAAACTAGATGACTCCAACATCACGCAACACACTACACTTTGCTAGAGGGAAAGTTGTATATGAGATCCTTTTCCTTGCCTTACCTCTTATGCCTTCGTTAGGAGTAAGGTGAATATGTGCTCTGAGAAATTCATGAAAGCATCTACTATAACTGTTAGACAATTTTGTATGCCCTTAGCTTCAATCAAAATTGATGTACTTTATGAGTTTATTGTAAATGAATAAAAGTACATATTTGATTCATGTTCCCTTTGTATGTTTCTGTGTATTACCCTTAAACTGGACACTTATTAAGACTCGTGTTAGTTTTGAATGTTCACATCCAGTGGGTCGGTCTGGGGAGACCTATCCTAACAAGGCTGACACTGCGGTGCCACCAAGTTGGTTGGGGTGGCTTGTCTCAGACCATAGGCACATACAGTGTGGGATTAATTGAATATGTGAACTGGACCAGATTTCCAGTATTGCCCTGGACCTTGGAGATTGATGGGCAAAACTAGAAAGTTACACCCGACCCCTAGACTCGATTATGATACTGCACTAGGTGTCGGATCGGACTATCTTTGATGTACCAATCAGTGAGATCCTTAGCGGGGGTCAAAACCTGGGTATGTTGGGACAATCCGAGAATTCATCTGAGTGGGTGATCATAATGATAGGATCAGCCCCTTTGTCGGACAAAGGTAATGATTGGGGATGCACTATCACTGTTGGAAACCAAGACTGCTGGCAGCCGATTTCAACCGTTGAAATTTGTTTTGCAAAATATATTTTATATGAGATATAAAAGTATATATATTATGGTTTCTAAAATGTTTGCAAAAGGTTTTAATTCCCGGGATCCATATAAGTCGAGAGTGCAACACTGTTCCTTGCAGCCGAGGGAGAGGTCCTCTCTTGTCGGGCAGTGTATGATCATTATGGGCTGAGAGGTTAAGTGTAAGACCATTGAGGATAATACCTGATGGGCTAATCTTGCATCCGCCCACAGTCCCTACGTGTTACAAGGTGGCTTGGCCCAGGGACCACTTAGGGTAAGTGTTGGGCCCATAGAGCCCATTTGATGGGTTTCAAGGGGTGCATTGTCTTTAACAGTGTATTCGACCAGGCCTTGTAACAAAGGCTGGGCCTAACCCATGTGGCTGATGTGTAGATCAATGCTAGGGTCCCACACCATACAAGGAAGCCTAATTGGGCAGCAGTTAGGAAGGTTAAGTGAGCACATAAGCTTAATGGGCCTAAAGCCCATTTCGAACTGGGCTATTAATTTAGTTAATTAAAGGGGCGAATTCTAAGATGGATTAGCAGTTAGGATAAAGTCTTAATCCTATCCACTCAGAGAGTCCAGATCTGAATGTGATTCAGATCTAGAAACCTCCTAATAAGATTAGGATAAAACAAATCTAATCTGCAGATAAGATAAGGGTTTATCCTTATCATTAGAAGAGAAGGCTGATCAAAATATGATTTGGATAAGCACCTCCTAATGGGATTAGGAGCTGATCTTTTCAAGTTAACAGAAGGAAGGAGGGGGCGGCAGCCTTGAGAGAGACCAAGAAACACATCAGATCCTCTTTAGTGTTGAAATCAAGAAGAGAGAATTCTGCACCCTGCGAATACTCTCTTGCCACCTCCCTGCTCTTGCCGCCCTGTTTGCCAGTTCGATCTCCAGCTGTGGGAGAAGTCAAGATTGGATCTTGACATCAATTCTTTGAGAAAGGATTGAAAAGGAAGCTGTGCTCACGTTCCATCCTGCTGTTTCTTGCGAAGGACAGAATTCTTGGGGAAGAACACTGCTGATTCTGCTCCATCCTGCACTGCGCCATCTTCAGTGGGAGTAGTCTTTGGATCCTTCCTTAGGCGTGAACACCTTCGTTGGGAGATATTGTTTCTCCGTATCAGGTATCTTTCTCTCCCATTCCTTTTGGTTCAGATTTGGTTCAGTTTAAGGTTCAAGATTTATCCTTGAAAATATGATTTTCTAAATAGGGAATGTGATTCCCAGTTGAAGGGAGAGAAAAATTTTTGAAATTCGCCCCTTATTCCGCAATCTTTGGGCGTCCATGTGATGGATCTCTCAACCCTTCAATAACCACCTCGGCGGCCGAGCCCTAGCCCAAAAATTACTAAGGCAATGGTACTTTTGGCCAACTTTTCACAAGGATGCAGCCGAGTTGATACGAAGGTGTGATCAATGTCAGATACATGCCAATCCCTGCCATCAACCAACCACAACCCTCTCAGATCTCAGCAGTCCCTAGCCCTTTGCCAAGTGGGGAATGGACCTTCTCGGCCCTTTCCCTCAAGCAATAGGGGGCAGGAAATACCTCATCGTCATTGTGGACTACTTCACTTAGTGGGTAGAGCTCAAACTCTTAGCTATCATTACAGCTCGAACAATCCATTACTTCCTTTGTAAAAACATCATTTGCTGCTTTGGCCTCCCTCACATGCTTGCTACTAACAACGGAAAGCAATTCGACAATGCTAAGTTATGAGAATGGAACGCCTCCCTTGGCATCAAACAGTAGTGCACCTTGATGAGCTACCCTCAGATGAACGGCCTAGCCAAGGTCACAAACAGAACCATCCTAGACGGACTAAAGACCAAGTTGGACCAAGCCAAAGGCTTGTGGGCTAACGAACTACACAACATTCTCTGGGCGTACCGAACCACACCTCGAACAGC
Organism: Nelumbo lutea; assembly: GCF_056320005.1. Lineage (NCBI taxonomy): Eukaryota > Viridiplantae > Streptophyta > Magnoliopsida > Proteales > Nelumbonaceae > Nelumbo > Nelumbo lutea. Next base: position 21,088,453 of record NC_142684.1, on the reverse strand, counting down.
CACGGGAGAAACCCCATTCAGCCTAACCTATGGTACGGAAGCAATAATTCCAATAGAGATCAGCCATCCAACACTTCAGATTGAAACGCACGATAAGGCCGAGAATAGTGAAGCACTTAGAGCAAACTTAGACCTACTGGAAGAGGCCCAAGAGCAAGCGCAAATTAGGGTAGTGGCTCGTTACTACAACTCCAAGGTGAAGAAAGGTATTACCAAGAGGGAAACCTCATCCTCAAGCCCCAACAGAATCAAGCAAGTCGTCAGCCTCGACACCTTTCGTTTGGAAAATCAAAATGGAATACTTGTCCCTCAAACATAGAACTCGAAGAACCTCCGAATGTAATACAGATGAGTGTAATTTTTTTTATGAAGTAATGAATGAATGAAGCAAAGTTCCTCTTCGGCTCAATGCTTAGCATGTGTTCCCACCAGGTCTCTAAGACCCCAAGACTTCGCGACTAGTCGAGGTGCATGGCCTCTTCCAAGGACCTTACGCTCGTGCTAGAACGTCACTAGGGCATATTGATAATAGCGAACACCCTAACACTTCACCAAATTACCTCACGGCCCACCTCGGCGGCTGATGGCCTCTTGGCCTTATAACACTTAGCGCGATTAACTAAACACGATGGCTTGCCCCGGCCCGAGACCCCGACCTCCTCAAAGTGTTACCTTGGCTTCATCGAAGTAACCACTCAAAGAGGAACTAGGTAGGCATCGTCCCTACCTCGGCCCCTCCCACAGTTCGACGAGCCATCTCGACTTTGCCCAAACAACCATGAGAGGAAGAGAACCAGGTGAGATTCAGCTCCGCCTCGACCTCTTCCCCACACTTCAGTAGGCCACCTCGGCCTCTCCCTCCTAACAACCTGAGGTGTCCGTGTAATGAGCCAATACGAGCTACTTTTTGTGTTTGCACTATGGTCTCGTCGTGGGGAGAGGAAGGGACCCCTTGGAAAAAAAAAGGAAGAAAAGGGAGAACACATTGCACAAAACAAAATGAGCACAGTGTACAAAAAGAATGCTTGATTTTGTCATTATACTTCATCAAATTTAGGTCTTTACAAAAAAGTTTGGCATCCTCTTAAGCCGAGCACATTTACATCAAGCAACAAAAAGAAAAATGAAAAATGAAGAAGGCCCAAATAGGCCTCACCACCAGCCAGAGGTAGGGCTTTGCGCCACCATCAACAACCTTGGTGACCTTGGCAACCTCCTCGGGAAAGTCTGGAATCACCTTCATGCTCTCAACGTCAAAGTCTAGCAGCATCTCCTTGAGGACTTTCTTGGTATCCTTGATCCCATCTAGGTACATCCCAAATGTGCAATCGGCATGGTCCTATTCCCGCTTCTCTGCCTCCTCGACTCGCTTTGCCACTACGACTGCTTGCTTCAGCACCTCAACAGTTTTCCCTTCAGCCTCTGCCACATTCTTCTTGGCTTCGGTTGTCTGCTTCAGTGCCTCAACAGTCTTCCCTTCAGCTTCAGTTGCCCGCTTTATAGCCTCGACTGCCTTTCTGTCTGCCTTGGCCGCTCATCACTGGGCCTTAGAGATGAAGCTCTCGAGGTGAACCCTCTCCTCTTGCTCCTTAGAGAGGTCCTTCTGTGCCTCGTTTAGCTTCTCTTTGAATAACGACTTTTATCCGAAGCACTTGCTCGTCCTTGTGGCCTGCCCTAAGTTTGGGGAGCTTCTCCTTGGTAGTGGCGGTATCTTCTAGAGCTTCTCCTTCTCCTTTTAGAGCCTGTTCAAGTGGGCTAGGTTGAGGCTCATCCGGTCCCCTAGACCGACAAAGTGGAGACAGGCCTGCAACGAGAACCGCCAGCAAAAGCTACAACAAAGAAAAACAAAAGAACGCCGCAATGAATACAAAAAACTTACCTCGGCCAAGTGGTGCAGCCCCTTGTCATGGATGGCTCGTGACGAGCTTTGCATCCTCTGGAAGCGATCTCTTGAGAGAACCACCCTGCTCACCGGGGCCTATCTGAACCCTTCCTCGGTGATAGAGACCCCCTCATGAACTAACCATCGAGGGCGGAAGACCTTGGAAGAGTGCTCAGCCCCTTCGGCGAGCTCTTGGGCAGATGTAGGGGCAGACGAGGGCCCCACATGTTCCTCCTTGGCAGGACGACCCTTCATCTTGGCAACCTCGGCAGGACGCTCGCTGTGGGCCACCTTCTTTGGTGGCTATTCTCTTAAGGCCTCTTCGGCAGGCCTCTTCCTACCCGCCTCGGCCCCCTTGGTGGGCTCCTTTGTAGCCTCGATCGGCTTCTTTGTGACCTCAGTTGGGCCCTTCCCTTTGGCTGGAATCTGTGGAGTTGCCCCTTTGGCAGGGACTTGGACAGATGTCCCCTTGGTAGGGACCTTTGGAGCTGCTCCCCTGGCGAGGACCTGTTGTGAAGTTGCTCCCTTGGTGGGGGCAGGCGCCCGTTTGTTGCTCACGGGCATGCCCTTGGTGGGCCTCTGCAGCGTCTATGAACCCACCATCTGGATCGCTCACTCCTGCTTGGCACATGCATGCTTAATAAACATTTTATTGGCGTCCATCGACACCTCTGCATTTAAAAGAAAACAGATCAGTATCACAAAATGAGGACTAGGGGCAATGTGTTAAGGAATTGTAGGACCTCTCCTACCGAGGGGGGCAGGGCTAAGCCCCGCGAACACTAATGGAGCCTCCTCCTCCACCAAGGGCTTGGCTTGGATTGTCCCCATCACGAGTAGGTGGGCTACGTCAGTGGCCTCCTCGTCCTAGAGCAGAGGGGGACACCTGTCGGCGACTACGCTGGCCTCTCCCCACCTCAACCTGAACCTCCATCCTTCGAGGCAAGAGACATAAAAGAATTTGTCCTTCCAGCCATAGACGGACGAACGGTTGTAAACTGGTCTTCCCCTCCGAGGATCGAAGTAGTACATGCTGGCCTTGGAAGCGTACTCCCTCGGCACAAACATGGCATGAAACTTCTTTGAAGTCAACTCCACATCCTGAAGCCTAGCCCAAACTAGATTAGGTAGAAGCCGAGCCCACTCCAACAACTTAGAAATTAAAGGAGAAAGGGGAAACCTAATGCCAGACTCCAAAAAATGCAATTATATGCAGATTTCCCCCTCATCGGGGGTCCACGGCTGCTCACTAATGCTAGGAACCCTAAGTGTGTATGACCGAGGTATATGGAACCTCCTGGATAAAGACCTAACCTGGTCCACCTCTAAGGAGCTATCAAACTCCGAGTGTGGGAGGTCAACTGTAGCCACCCTTTGGGCAGTGCTCCCAACCATGGGCCCTAGGACAGTCTCTAGGACTAGCTCCCCCTCGGCTTGAGGGGACCCCTCGAGCTCCCTCGGTGATACTGATGCGGCACTCTCACGGGGAGAGTCATCGCCTTGGGTGGCTGCCCTCGTCACCCCCGAAGGCTACTCTTTCCCTCATCACTGTCACCTCTTGTCGAAAGGGAACAACGGCCAGGGGACCCAAGGAAGAGAGAGGAGAAGGGGCCCGAGGAGAGCTCCCCTTTGAACCGTTCAGAATTTCATAGCACTTAAGACCAGAGTCTAAGAAATACATGTTTTCAAGGAATTACCTAGAAGATGGAGGAAAGAAGAGAGAAAATGAAGTTTGTTGAAGAATTGAAGGTCTAGGAGTTGTTCACTCGATAACCAGGGCGCCTAGAGACAAATGACGGGAGAACCGTGACTAAGCCCCCTATTTATAGGAGAATGGATGGTTGAGATCTTGTCCATTCCAACGGCTACAAGTCTCCCACCTCCGCTGCCCATCTAGGACATGACACCCGTCACTCGACCTTGAGAGACGAAATGACGCTTGACTAGCGCTTAGTCTTGGGGAAACAAAACGGCGTCTAACGAATGACGCTTATTTTCGAGGAGAGGAAATGACATCTGACAACTGATGCCCAACCTCGAGGAGACGAAACGAAACCGAGTGAACCAGCAGGTCCGCTCGTCGCGACTCACCGGCCCGCATGAATAGACTAGGTGAACGCACAAACCAGTTCACTCGAAGGCGACTATCTTTCACACAAAAGGCTTTCCCCGTGCCAGACTCGTATCGAACATGATCCCGTGCAGCACATGACCCTAGACCGTCACCACATAAGTAGGAAATGTGGAATCGGCTCTGCCAAGCCCCTTTCACCCCAGGCTACCCAGCCGAGGCATCTATGGCTTCACTCCTCCTCAATGAAATGAAAATAAAGCGGATGCAGAAGCGAGATGAAGGCGATGCCACTGCAGGGTATACTCCGCTGAACGAGGCCCAACAACACCTATTGGTATTGACACTCCCTTCATCTGAAGCCAAGGCCTCTTCTTTACCCCCACCTCAGCCTCGAGAGAGGGGGCAAGTGATGTAGGCGCATTTGGCTGGCCCAACTACTCCTAGGAGATTCTGGCTATAAATACGAAGCACCCCCCACAAGGTAAGGGGCTTGACTCTCTGGACTCAATCTGGAGCTTGAGTAATCTCTAAGCACTGCTTTCCTCTAGAGAACTTAAGTGCTACTCAAGTCCTCGTCTGGACCCTTTGGCTCTAGACCTCTAACTCACTTTACCCTCGTACTAACTTGATCGTCGAAGTCCTTGCCACAGGTACCCACCCGAGGCCTCTAACACCTCTATCCTTGTAGGACCCCCTTCAAAGCCCTCGCACATCGTACTCAGAGCCAGCCTTCGGCTCCTACAGTATCAGAAGAAGACCTTCCGCCTCAGACATAGTCCTCAGCCCCAGCTTCTCCTCCTTCGGACCTTCAAAGCCTTCGGCCATCTCCACCGAAGCTCGTAAGAAAAATTGCCTTGTTGTCCTTGGCCAATCCGAGCATCAATAGGTGGAAATGGTATCTCCATAAGAGATAAACTTCTTTATTTACTACAAGACCGAAGATAGATTTCCCATGATCCCATCATGCTGGTGGGATCTTTTGATATAGGAAGCTTACCAGGTGTTGTTTGGGTGGACTAAGGGAAGTTCTAGTCATGGCCCTTTCACTATATATAACCGCCACGGTTCTAGCGAAAGTCTGGATCTGTGTGTGGCTAACATATTGCCATGGTAATAGCTCCGGTTTGTGATCATGGCTAACATATTGTAACGGTTCTAGCTACGATTTTTGTCTGTGGCTAACTTATTGCTACAAACCGGTGTCTTGTAGTCATGATTTTCATGGTAAGGAAGACCTATAAGATGGATTTATTATTGATTTATTAGACTTAAGGTTTAAAATTTCGATACGATACGCCCAATACGGGGCGTATCATGTTGTATCTTTTAAAAACAGATACGGGATATGCATGGAAATCGTGTGTATCGTCTTTTTCATGCGTATCGAACCCATATCGGGGGTGTATTGGGGCGCATCGAGGCGTATCGAAGGTGTATCGGTAGCATATCGACGAAAAAGATACAACAAAAAACTGAAAAAAAAAATAAAGGGGAAAAATATGATTCTTTCACCCCCCAAATGACTCCAAAACTCCAAACCTTATTCCCAAGAGTGCTAGATTTGCAAAATTTTGCTAGAAACAAGTGTGAATCTTTTTTTTTTTTTTGAAGATTTTTCAAAAATTGAAAAAATATGGTAAAAAATAGGTAATTTTTTTCAATTTTTTATAATATCTTATGATTTCTTATTTCTTGAATGTATAAATTTATGTTAATCTACATTTCTTACATCCAAAATCACATTTTTTTGTGTTATCTGTAGATTTATGGAAATTTCATGAGATATTTGGGGAAAATATAAATTAACAAAAAAATTGAAAATATAATTTCTCTCTGCGTATAAAGACTAAATATGTTTTAGATCTATAGATTTATCTATCATATCCATAGAGCAATTGAAATTTCTTCTTCAATATATATTTTTTATTTTTTATATTTTTAGAATAAAAATAATTAATAATTAATTATATTTTATCGTTTGATCACACCAATTGAAATTTATTCTTTAATATTTTTTTATCTTTATATTTATAGAATTAAAAAGTAAATAATTAACTAATTATATTTTATCATTTAATCACAATGATTGAATATATTATAATTCTATGGATCATCTATCATATATTCCACAAGGCAATTGAAATTTCTTCTTTAATAAAAATTGTTTGAGTATATTATTTAATGTTTATTTATTTTTTATATTTTTTGAAAATAAATAATAAATATTGAAATAATAAATAATTATTAAATATATTTTCACTTAGAAGTTGTGTTAATGCATATTTTGTGGTTGGATAAAAGAGTTGGTTTTCTCCCATCCTATTAAACATTAAAACTTAATAATTATAATTTATAAATTATAGTTAAGTATAAGATTTTTAATGAAATTATAATTAACTACAATATATTTCTTCATAAAATCATTAAAATATATTAATTTAATGTATATACACCTCATTTAGGTCTTACATTTAGTGTTGTTATGTATTTTTATGATTTATTAAAGTATGTATAGTGTTTTAAAGCGTACCTATGCGTGTCTTAGTTTTTCTCTTATACGCATGCGTATCCAAGGTGTATCTCGATACATCTCTTAAAATTGCCTTTCCAATACACTTGGCATTTCCGATACTTTAAACCTTGATCAGACTCATTCGTTCAATAATAATTTAGTCCCTGTTTGGTTCGTGGGAATAGAGGTTTGGAATCGGAATCAAAATGGACTATTCCGATTACAACTGTTTGGTTTAAGGGAATCAGAATCTCATTCTCATTCCTACTGGAATGGTATTCTCCCATTTGAGAGAATGACCATTCCCTGCCCCTCCGTTGGGAATGAAATCTCATTCCTATTTGTTCTAATTCTCATTCACATTCCTGTATGAAAATAAACCATTCCGTATTATAGTGAATTTTAGTAGATTGTAACCTTAAAACCTTGTTTCACGTATTACTAGTAAAATTCTTCTTCTTCTTCTTCTTCTTCTTCTTCTTCTTCTTCTTCTTCTTCTTCTTCTTCTTCTTCAGCAAATAGTGGACCAAGGGAGCATTGGTCCCCCAAGGCAAAGTTCCTCACTTATATCAATACATATCAAGGTTTGTTTCACAGCCACCCTGAGCCATGTTAGGTCTAACAAAAACATATGGAATCATCTTCACAAGAGATGGATGATGAACAAGTGACTTCTTATAAGATGATGAACATAGTTACTATTGATTAGTGTTTTTGAATCATCACTGACCTGGACAGTTGGACCATTCATCCCGGGAACTGCCCATGCAACCAGTTCTGTTTCACCCTTACCCTATTCTTTGACCAAAAACCATTAATTTGGCCAATGACCTGCTGACCCAGACAATCGAACTATCGACCCATTTAACCTAGACCACAGTTTTTAACGTTTTTTATTTTATTTATTTTTTATTTTTTAATTGTTTACTTAGAATGGACCTTCCATTTGAACTGAATGGTCAGACCGCTGACCCGAAAACCAGTAGCCAAAATGTTTCGGTTCTGAGTCAGTTTTTAAAACAGGGTCAGTATTTAAAACATTGCTACTGATACATTGAGTGTGTGGTCCAACAAGCTACATGATTTGGAGGTTGGCTCTCAATCAAGTTACTATAATTCCCCCACCTTCACTTCCCTCCATTGTTCTTGACCATTTGCATTAGGGGGCATGACAAAATCCGATCCATTGTTTTTCCATCTTTTTGGGTGGGGATAGAGAGAGATGGTTTCGGGGCTCGGATCTGCTATCCACGAGTTGTTCCCTACATCTTTACTCTCAAGATATTACAGATACACGGTGGTGGTGCTCTGTCGGTAGGGATGTGGGGACAAATTGTGGGTAGCAGATCGCAAATGATGGTTCCCACCTAAAATCTTTGAAGCAAATTAACAAGCTGCAATGTCTTTCAATAGTCTATTCAGGATCTCCTTCTACCTAATCTCTCTGAACATATTTCCCCTAGCTATTTATACTTTATGACTCAGGAGTCAAGAGTAAAACAGACTCCACGTCTTGATAATGCGATAACTGTGACAAGAATGATAAAGAGCATGGTTTTTAAAACCGATCTGGTGACCAAACAGGTCAGGGGGACTCGACTGGTCGGCCCATTTTGGCAAAAAATTAAAAAAAAATTAAAAAGAATTAAAAATTTTGAAAAATGATCAAAACTGTTCTAACAGTTTGAACGATTAATCAGCCAGTTCAGTGGTTTGCTGACCAAAATCAATGATTTTGGAAAAAAACAGAATCGGTCAAGTCCCGATTTTTCCAGTCCGACTGTCCGATCCGATCCAATTTTGAAAACTATGATAAAGAGAAGAACAACCAGCGCTTGAACGGTGACTCTTCAGCAAGGATTTTACTTTCCTTATCTCCTCCAATGTGATGTAGTTGTTTGATGAAGAACCTAGGCTACAGATCAATCCACCCTTTGTTTCTATGAGAGTGCCATGAAACTTGAAAGGTATCTTAGTAATAAGAAAATTGCAGGGGGTGTTTGGGTTAATATGGTAAACTATAGGGGTACTGTCTTTAGTAATAAATAACTCAATCTTCTATTTCGTCGCTTTTTTATACATGGGCATCGATCATGTCATCCTTTATAAATTTCTTTTGTATGCAATAAGTATTAGAATAACTTTAAACGGTTAGGGTCATTTTCAGATCTATCTCCACTCACAATTAAAAGAAAACCATTCATCTTTTGCATTTCAAAGTACTAAAATCAATTTCATGGTGGAAAATCCAGCCAAATTAATGAAAAAAAACAAGGAGAGAATGAGTAACCTTAACTTAGGTTATGGATTATTCAAAGGTACATTTACAAATGATACAAAATTTAGAATGAATGATTCAAAATAGTATAAAGGGTAAATTACAAAGATCCCCTTGTATTATGAGGTCAGTGATAAATACCCCCCTAAACTTTTGTTTGCAACAAAGACCCATTAAACTTTTATTTTACAATAAATACCCCCAGACCATTAAGTCAGATAACAGTAGAATACATTAAATTACTAAAATTCCCATTAGAATAGAAAAAGTACCCCCATTTTCTCACCATGTCTCTATGTCTCACCCTTTTCTATTAAACCCTAATTAACCAAAAAGTACATTTTTCTCCAAACGAAACCAGTTAAAATAACAAGAAATATTTCACTAGCATAGAAAAAAAAAATGTTTTTTTCACAATTCTTGATTCATTTCATTGATATAATGTATCTCTTCATCTTAAAATGTAAAAATTATCCACTCATTTCTCCAATAAATCAAGGAAAACCAAACAAAACCATAAATTTATATCTATCCAAAAGAAGCCTCCACCATTTCATTTGAATATTGGATCCAGTCAAAAATGTGCAAAAAACTATTGGAGCAACCAAGAGGACTTCAATGTTATATTTAGAAAACTAATCAAATTATAAACCACTCAAATAAATAAGAAAAGAGTAGTTTAGGAATTTCAAAAAATTTAAAACAACTGAATGAAAATCTTTTATTGAAGTTAACTGACCGAACTCTAATGGAGGGGGTACTTGTCACTAACCCCATAATACAGGGGTCTTTGTAATTTACCCTAATACAAATTACAAGAATGGGAATGGAAAACATTTTGTTATTACTTTTCATGTATTATTTTGAGGGAAATCTTCATTTACCCCCACCTCACACATTTTTACTTCGTCGTACAGTTGGGAAGAGTGATACTGGGTAATTGATGCGAATACAAGAGGGTGTTAGGAAGTTTTAAATTGTTGTGAGTATAGGGTGAAGTAAAAAATTTGTGGGGTGGATTTAGTGATATTTCCTAGTATATAAATTATATAAATTGTTCCCTTCACCTTATTTTATTATCTTATGATGTCAACTTCTAAGAAATTAAATACTAATTAGAAAATAAAGGCTAATATGATATTTTTATGTAAAAAAGAACTAAAATGATTTTTATCAAGGAAATTTCTTATATACTTTACTAATTCAATGTCTCAGATTGACTTGTTATTATTGACATTTATTATTATTATTATTATTATTATTATTATTATTATTATTATTATTATGTGTGTGTGTGTGTGAAAGTATTTAAGTATATAAATATTCAATAAAACACCAATTTTTTAATTATTATTAATTAATTTGTAGATACTATAATAATATTAGTTATAAATAATGAAAAACAAACTGATTCCTTAGGCTCTGTTTGGTTTGTGGGAAGATTTAGGTGGGATGGGAAGAGATGGAAAAATGTAAAAATCTGTTCTTCCATTGTTTGGTTTTATACATGAGAAAATAATAAGAAAACACTGTTTCAAGGAGAAGAGAGGAGAAGGTGAGGGAGAAGAAAATAATGTGTTTGCCAACCCAAATCTATGTCTACGACTATATCTAAGAACCCAGAAGAAGAAAGAGAAGAAGAGAAGAGAGAGGGAGGAAGGGAGTGTCTCCGATCTGTGTCTACAAAACTAGATCTAAGTTCTACCATGTCAGAACTTAGATTTGTGTTTATGAACCCAAACCTGTGTCTACGAACCCAGAAGAAGAAAGAGAAGAAGAGAGGAGAGAGGGAGGCAGGGAGTGGCTGAGAGGGGGTGCCACCACTGCTACTCTGTTTCTAAGTTCGAATGGGGAGGGGTGTTGTCGTCGCTGGTTTCGTCGAAAGAGAGAATAAACAGTGATTTCTTACATTTTTCCAATGGTGGTGTGACCCCAAATCTATGATTTTGAGATCTAATATACCACACTTTTCTCACCCCATCCCCTCTTTCCCTAAAACCAAATATGAGAAAAGAGAATATTTTTAGAATATTCCTTTTTTCTCATCCCATCCCACAAACCAAACGGAGCCTTAAAGATTATTTACTAAACTCAGGAAAACAAACTCAGTGAACAGTTAACTCACTGTTTGGTTCACCGATCAGGCATGTTGTACTCGCTGTTCAGCCCGAGTACACGTGCCGGACCCTGGTTGGTTCCCTTTTCTCGTTTGTTCTTTTGTTCTCCAATTCCTAACGAGAAACCCTTTTCTCAGCTCTTTGACTCTTGTTCTGATTCATGGTTAAGATCTGGTTGCTGCACTTAAAGAGTTCAATGGCTCGAAACAAACCCTGTGTGAGTCTTTAGGAGTGACACGTGTATCTGTTACGTATCAAATGCGCCCAAGTCTTGTCTCTATATTTCAGTTGATTTGATTAACTGATAACCCTAAAAAACAGTAATTAATATTCATTGTACTTCACAGTTTACAGTAAAGAGACTAAAGGTTAAGGAGATGAGGTTTTCAAGTGTTGTGTTTGTCAACAACCCTTAAACTAACCATCGATTCTGAACCGCTCCGAAAGTTGATTCACTCCAAACCCAGAATAGAATGTTCTTCCATTACTTTCCTCTGTTATCTCCTTCTCTTTTGATGCAATCATCTCTTCATTGTCTGCCCTTTGAACAAGAAGAAGAACAAAAGTGTTGCAGAGATTGGGTTGTGCTGAGAGCTGAGGGATGGGGAGAGGGAAGATTGAGATTAAGAGGATAGAGAATTCAACAAACAGGCAGGTTACATACTCGAAGAGGAGAAATGGGATCATGAAGAAGGCTAAGGAGATCACTGTTCTTTGTGACGCTGAGGTTTCACTTGTTATCTTCTCTAGCACTGGCAAGATGTCTGAGTACTGCAGCCCTAACACCACGTATGGAAGTGTTTTCTCTTGTTATCTTCTTCATATATTTTCCCGATCTTCTCCTTGACTTCATTTGTTGGTTTTTTCCCCTCTTTCTTTTGTTTTTTCTTCCCTTTCTCTTTCCCATGTTGGATTTTGTTTGTTTTTTGTTCTCTTTAATTTTTCTTTTTGATGGGTTAAGGTTGATCAAGCTCCTGGATAGATACCAGAAGTCTTCTGGCAAGAGATTGTGGGATGCAAAGCATGAGGTTATCTCTCTCTCTCTCCCTGTTATTCCTTGGAAATTTTCTGTCATCTCAAAAAGTATCTGGCTTTTAAATCGAAATGCCTAGTCTTCCTTCAAGATCTAAGTGAGGAAAAACAACCCATCTAGATATTTGCTTAAGAAACACATTCAGAGAACAGATCTGCCATCTGCAAGCTGGTTTTCTTTAATTTTCTTTACAAAACACACTGGAAAGAAATGAAACATGGTTTCCATAAAGAGATCCACCAGTGAAATCTTTCTCTGTGTAACAGTTTCTCAGCAACGAAATAGACAGAATCAAGAAAGAGAATGACGCCATGCAGATCGAGCTCAGGTAAAGCGATTTCCCTACTAAAACTTTCTCTTCTTTGATCATGTCAGTTGTGGGGTTCCATTTTAACGAAGTTATCATCATTTTTGTTTTTGCTCAGGCACTTGAAGGGTGAGGATATCAACTCACTGACCCCGAAGGAGCTTATCCCCATTGAAGAAGCTCTCGAGAATGGTCTGGTCAATGTCCGCGCCAAACAGGCAATAAGTCTCTTCCTTTGTTATTCTTTCAACGTCCTCTTTCTTTTAACAATCGAACAGCTCTGATTATGCTCGACCATCCGGAGACAAGATCTGATCTTCCATCTCCATTTCCTTTTCTGTGACAGATGGAGTACTTGAAGATGCTGGAGAAGAATGTGAGTGATCAATAACAGACAAAATCCATAGCCGTACTCTACTGATTGATTGCATGCAACTCTCTTTATCTTACACTCGTCCTTTGCATGTTGTGACTCCATTTCTGTTTATGGTGTTTAGACTTGATGATGAGTTTTCTGTATAGATGTGAAAGATTGGTCATTTCCCTAACTTCTTTTTGGTCAAATCGCTGCAGGGAAGAACGCTGGAGGAAGATAACAATCGCCTCAATTTTATCTTGGTAGGCATATCATCATCATCACCACATGCATCATCATACATAGAAAACTCATAGTCTCTGCATAAAGTCCATTCCTCCCATCAATCTGTCAATCGATCAGAGCAAAAAATGACTACGTAGAGATTCAGCTATGTCTACATCTTGTAGCATAAAGCCATAAACCATTTAATGACCCCACCATGACGGGCCAACTATACGTATGTTTATTATTTGAGTTGAAAACTAATTAAATTAGACCCATATATTCTAAGACCCCGTTTGGTTTGCAGGAATAGGGGTCTGGAATTGGAATGGGTTATTCTGATTTTAACTGTTTGGTTGGGTGGAATTGGAATTTATTCTCATTCTTGTTGGAATGGCATTCTCCCATCTGAGAGAATGGCCATTCCCTACCTCTCTCTTGGGAATGAAATCTCATTTTTGTTGATTTCAATTATCATTTTCATTTTTATTTGAACCAAACAAACTATGGAAATAGACCATTCCAATTCCGACTGTGACCAAACGAACCCTAAATCTATTTTGATCAATACCTACAATCTAATTTGGATGAACAAACAAAACTTTTGTAATCTACATGACACCAAGATAAACATGTATGTATTAAAAGGAGGCATGGATGCATTTGCATTAGTTTAAAAAATTTGAAAAAAAAAACAATATATAAGATGATTAGAAGTTTTATTTCTGTGAAGAGAACTCAAATATAAGGGAGAGCAATATGAGGAAGGAAAGGTGGCGGAGAAAAAGTACGGAAGTAGTTTAGAAACTGGGAGAAAGCTAGTTTGGAGAGAGAGGGAATATGGTGATTAGAGTGTGGTAGAAAAAAGAGGTAAAAGGTAAAAAGAAAAAACAAAATAAGAAAAGAGGATACATATACCTAAATTCATGTGCATATAAAATTTAACAAAATATTTTAGAAAATTTATAAAAATCATAAACAACAATAATATTCCCCATATTATGATTAAGGGTGTCAATGGACCGGTCCAGTCCAAAATCAATTTGGACAGATTGGATTGACCAAAAAGACAGTGGATTGGACTAATCCGGTCTAAAATATTTATTAGATTGGACTGGACCTGGTCCGTTCATAATAAATTTATATTGGATATAGTTGGATTAAGCCAATATCCTGTCTATTGATATAAGATAAGAATATAGGTGTCAATGGACCGGGTTTGGGTTGAAACCAATCTAAATTAAAATGAATTTGAACAAATTGGACAGTCCAAAGATTGAATTGGACCAGTCCATAACGGTCCAAATTATTCATTGGATTGGATTGGACCTGGTTCATTTTAGTGGACTCACATTAGACTGGATCCAATCGACACTATGATATATAACATAGAGTTCAGATTACAAAATCATTTGTAGCAATGGAAATTTATTCATTGACATACATCACTATAATGGAAATACCATTACATTGACCTCTCTAAAAGACGATCATCTTGTGGTTAAGGGAAATATCATCCTAATCAGTTAAAATAGAGGGTATGACCTACAGAAATTAAAATATATGCTGCTGGAAATATATTTTTTGGGATGAAATTTATACCATGAATAATAATAATAAGGTGCTAGGATACCCCAAATATATATCTTGTATATATAGTGTTGTATCAATCATTCAATTTTTAGTGTAAATTCCATTTATGATACCATGTCCATACCATTCCTTGGGGTATCCAAGTAACAAGATAAGGCAGAAAAAGGAAGTCTGTGATCCTTCTATACTGAAGCTAGTTGGGCATGTGAAAGATTGTTATTGTTTAGGAAGCTTTCCTACAACTCAACTAGAAAACTTGCTCTGCCATCTTACAAACAACATAATTGCTTTCACTTTTTTCTTGGTGTCAATGAAAAGTTATTTCACACTGGCTATTGATCACTATTTATCCTCTTCTTGTTACTAGTCTTCCAACAAGGTCAAGACTCTTCTAAGCCAATCAACTGGTTTTTTATCTTGGTGTCACTACTTTTGATCATCTTGGCCATTGAGTATCCATACCTATACTATAAAATGTAGATACTTATCTTGGTTTCCATGCAGCTCATAAAACTTAAATCAATGTATCATATGATTCATATCATGTAAGGTTAATATTTATATTTTTACATACCCTTTTATCTTTACTTGCACACATGCATAGCATGCATTCTTGCACTTTTTTTTTTAAATTAAACAAGCAAGCGGCGCCATCTAAGTTGCGAAAATTGATGATTGTGATCTAAGTGGTTATTGAAATTGGATGCCCTTTTTTTAATTGAATCTTTTCATTATTTCTGCAGCATCACCAACAAATGGGAATTGACAATGGTGTGAGGGAGATGGAAAACGGGTATCATCAGAAAGGAAGGAACTATTCTTCATCATCAATGCCTCTGGCCTTCCGTGTGCAGCCAATCCAGCCCAATTTACAGGAAAGCAAATAGCCTAACAATATTGCATGGTATCCAATTCCTGTAGCTTATTATCTAAACTCCATTTATCTACTGTTACAAAACAGCACTTACAAGAGGAGAAATGTGTAATAATATGTGCACATGCTTGGCCTTTGGCCTCTTACTATCTTATCACAATTCACCATGAACTTAACATGGTAGTCAATCTTAATATTAATGGTGTTTATCTTCTTATCTACTCTGACTGCCTGAGAACACTGAACTAGTCTTCTAGCTAGTCTCCAACTCTTCCTTACTGTAGGTGTAAAATGCTATACCATTACTTCATTGTTATTATTAGTTTGGTAATTTATGGTTTGCAGTGAGCAGAGAATTTGGCAATTAGAAAGGAAACTGATCATATCACAGGTGCTTGGTAAACCGTTTATGTTATTAGTAGGCTTCCTTAGTTGATTGTGTGATTCTTTGAATCCTCATCTCCTAGATCTGGTACATTCACTTGTATCAGTAGATAGCCCCCCTCTTATGATTAATAATTTTTATTATCTTATAAGTAATATATTTATAAGAAATTAATGCCTATAACTAATAAAATCTTGTGAAACCAAATTCATTTCACTGTTTGTAACTAATATTTCTTAATCTATATATATATATATATATATATATATATATCGGTTCTATGTAAGACAACTAAATTACTAATGCACATATAAAATAGTTCTATTTTTTCTTTGATAGCTACATATAATTAAGTTCCTTGAGATAGATCATTTTAGACCTTTACATAGAATGCCATGTTCAAAAAAAAAAAATTATCCTATATACTTAGCATCCCATTCAAAATGACACAAGAAGAAAAACATTTTTTTTTACTTCTAAGACTAGTTTAGCACTATCTTTAATTGCATCCCTATGCATTGTTCCTCAATTAGCTAGGTTGTTGTTTTGTTGCTATTGATTTATATTATTTTGGGTTATTCGATTCGTTCCAAAACGTTGTAATTCTTACATAGCACCTGTAAGTGCTTTTTCATCTAAATAGGCTTCTAGAAATGCCACATTTTTTAAAATGTTATTTGAAAAGGTGTTATTTTAGTGTTTGGATGGGTGTTTTTTGCACCAGCGTTTTCTTCAATATAGCTAACACAAAATCTAATCAACAGGTTTGTTTTTAACATTTTCCTATAGGGCTTTTAAGATGAAAAAAGCCCATTTGGTAAACATTTTTTTATTGGCTCTTGGCTACACCAACATGAAAAGCTGCAAAAGCCCATTATAGATGCACTCCCAAACGTGGTCTTATTATCTATATATATAATAGAAAAAGGAAAAAGGGGAGGTGAGGGTCCTCTCACCACAAAGCTCACAAAGCTCATATTTATTTTTAAATGAAATCATTAAAAATATAACAAAGCATTCCTCTCTCTCTCTCTCTCTCTCTCTCTCTCTCTCTCCTTAATAGTCCATCTTTGTAACATCTCCTATCCCCCATTAAATCCCTCTTTTCCTCTTAAGTCTCTTTCGGCTCTATCTAATAAAGTAGGTGTTCATTAGAAGGGTTGAGTTAAGGGCCAACCATGAACCCGAGCTTTGACCCAAATTATTGTCAAAACCCAAATTTGCCCACCAATGCATGGGGGTGAACCAATTTTCTTCTTATAGAAAAGTCTAAAGAAACCATTTCTCTTTTCCATGGGTTATTAGGCTTCTCTTACTTTATTAATTTAATGTATATTTATTTCATCGATTCCTCTGATTCAACAATATAAAGCACTTAACATGAGCCTTTAGTTATATCCATTTGTTTAATATTGAAATTGTTTTTAAACTTAGTTATTGAATTCATGTTAAGCACATTTTTTGGCTATATAAAAAGAAATAAATTTGAAGCTCAATAACTAAAAAAGAAAAGAAAATTATTTTTTCTACTATTTTATATGTAAAGAACTACAAATATATAAAAACTTCGGCGAATCACTATTTCCCCCTTAAAAACACATTTTTAAAAAGTGGTCCACTCATTGACGGGCCACTACTAGTCTTTGGATAAGCCAAAACCTAGTATCTTTCGTTGCGCTTCCCTTTTTTAGTTATATTTGGTTGTATTTTCCACCTTTAAATGGATTTTAGAATTTTTTTTATCAATAAATGAGTATTAGTATTCTAAAAGGAAAAAGGGATTGATATTATTTTAATCGCGAATGGTGATGCATTAGAAAACAAACCTAACTCTTCAAAATTTACTCTAGTGTATATTGCATTTTCATAGTATTTTCTTGTAACTGATCTTCTCTAATAACCTAAAAACCAATAGAATCATTGAGTGAGAAAAAAATAACAAAATCTGTTTCCACCATTAGTTATCCTAAAATAGTAACGCCCCATTTGGATCATGGGAACAGGGGTCTGGAATCGGAATCAGAATGGAAATTGGTTATTCTAATTCCAACAGTTCAGTTGGGTAGAATCAGAATCCCATTCCCATTCCTGGTGGAATGGCATTCCTCTATTTGAGGGAATAGTCATTCCCTCCCTCTCCCTTGAGAATGAAATTTCGTTACTGCTGAATCCATAAATCCATAAATCCTTTGGGGACAAGTTCTTGAAACTATTGTGGATCTAGGTCATTTGACGAGGGACCTAATTGTTTATTGTTTCTTTGTCCACATCCCGCTTATTATCCTCCATATTTCACATATGCCCTTTAGCCACCATAAAACCTGTATTATCAACCAAATGGTGGGTTTTCAAAATATAAAAAGAAAGATAAAACCATTAAGTGCCCGTTTGGGAAGGCTGAAGTGCAGTGGCTTCTAGTAGCCTATAAACAATGTTTGATGAAAAATCTAGAGAGACCTAATCAGCTTTCCAAATTCTAAAGCGCTTGAAAGCAGCTGAACCAGTTTAACCAAATCTTCAGCTCAAACCTCCCAAACGGGCCAAGTGCTGTCCATTTATATATTGAGAGAAAATTGATAATACAAATTTATGAGGGCAATTAATTAGTACATTCATAAATAAGGTGGAATTTAATGTACTACTCATTTAAATATATTACAAATTAAGGCCCATTTTGGTTCGCGGGAATAGGGGTTTTGAATTGGAATTGGAATGGATTACAGCAACTCCAACTGTTTAGTTGGGCGGAATCGAAATCCCATTCCCATTCTTTCTAGAATGGCATTCCCTGCCCTTCCTTTGGAAATGAAATCTCATTTCTGCTGATTTCAATTGCCATTTTCATTCCTATCTGAACCAAACAGACTATAAAAATAGACTATTCCGATTCTAATTTCAAATGATTTAGATTTCAATTTCGACTATAAACCAAACGGACCCTAAATTCAATGGACAAAATTGCCTTTATTGAGCCACCTCATATTGAGTCTACTTCACATGGTTAAAATTCCTCTCTTTATCTGATATGAGACCCTCATTAAAGCCTGCCCATTCGTACTTATTCCTCCTCGGTACCCAAACTAATAACCCATAAATGTGCTGTGTTGTATCTGAACAAGTTTCTCAGAAGCCCTCCTTATTCCTTAATGCTTTAATACTTTAGACAACTTGTTATTCTGGCCGTTGATTTCAAAACCTAGTGAATTGAACTGAAGTCAAGGGCCAACAATATCCTGGCCCACAGGCCACAGCACCAAGTGTGGAATCCCACCAATACAAAAAAGAAACACAATTTTCTGACATCGATCGATCAAATCTTCAACATCAAAATGTTTAGTAGATGGAATCGTCCAAGAAGGTATTTGGCACTGGTGTTACATCAACAACATGAGTCCTGTTATTTTATTCTGTTTAGTGCCAAATAAAGTAAGAGCAACCATCAAACATAAGAAACATCTCTTAATGCTCTCATGTGCGAAACTTGATACAAAATATGGCGATTCTATTTCAAGTTAAATTTGCTTGATCAAATATTGTTATGAATTAATGTTAGGCTTACTTGGGAAGGAGTACAAATACAAATATATATAGTGTAAATACATACAAAATAATATAAAATGTAAGGTTTTGCATTCTACATATTTGTATTTGTATTCCTTCCAAATGGAACCTTAGGCTCAGTTTGGAAAGATTATAAATACACACAAAATAGTACAAAATACAGGGTTTTACACTCTACATATTTGTATCTGTACTTCTGCCAAACTGAACTCAGTTTGAGAGTACAAATATAAATATGTATAGTGCAATCAAATTGATGATGCAACGATTAGAGGGAATCAAAATGAAAATGCAACACATCAGTACTAAAACACCATCCATGTGATAGTCATGTTTTTTTAGCCTATAGTTATAGACAAATCTATACCTATACTACTTTAATAAACATGAATAACCTTAGGAATATTTCTGATTTTTTTTAGGACAAAATTTATCCATCCATATTTAAATTTATTGATAAAAATGAGGGCAAAATATAATCAATTATTGATATAAAATGAGTTGAGAAGAGATAATTATAAGATATTCAATGCATTCAATTTCCTCTCATTAAATCTAACAATTAAGGTATTAATTTGCATTCACCTTCATTGAATCATATATTTAAGGCATTCTATTTCTTCTCATCATTAAATTCTATTAATTAAATTTATGCATAATAAATTAATAATTCCAATAACATAAAAACATACTTTTAAAATCTACTTGAAAAAATAGTGTTTTCATCTAGGTGGTGGTAAGAAATTAAACCATTTTAGGACAAATGGGTCAATCTATGTTTCCACAATTAAACAATAAAATTCAATATAGATAAAATGCAAAAAATATAAAAATTAAAAAATAGGAACATTTTTAACATCATATATTTGATATATTAAACAATAATAAGTATGATAAATAAGAAATGCTTTTATTAATGATGGAAATGGAATATAAAGTTTAAAACCAATTAGAAATAGAACTATTTTTCCATTCTCTTTCATTAAATCTCATACTAAGGTATATTCTCTCATTAAACCCACAAAGTTAATTTTAATAGTATAAAAATAAATATTTTAAAAATAATTTGAAAACATAACAATTTTCTTCCCTCCCAGTGGTGGGTAAGAAATTCAACCATTTGGGGTTAAATGGGTTAATAAATAATGTCATAATTAAATAAATAAAATATATAATACAAAAAAAATAATTTTGCATATCTCTAATATTGTATATTCATTATACTAAATTGAAATACATATGAAATGTAAGAAGTAATTTTATTTAATAATGAAAATGGAAAGCTAAATTTAAAACCAACCTAGAAATGAAATAAAATCATAGTCAAATAATAAAATTTTTAAAATTAAAAAATTTAAAGAATAACAAAAATAAAAAAAATTGGGCACATATCTAATGTTATATATTCATAAAAATAAATATTGGGTACATCTCTGATATTATACATTCATTATATTGAACAAAAATAAGCATTATACATAAGAAATAATTTTATCAATGATGGAAATGTAACACAAAATTTAGTGTCAACATAGAAATCAAACTATTTTCCTTTTTGGGTTGTGGGTTAGTGGTTTGGGTCAAATGGATTTATTGATGATATGATAGTTAAATAATAAATCTTTAAAAAATAAAAAAGTACAAATAGTCAAAAGAATATATAAAAAAATTATATATTAATTATATCAACCAAAAACTAAGTGTGATAAGTAAAATTTTTTATATAATGTAGATGATATATAATTTAAAACTAATCTGAAAGCAAAGCTATTTTATTATCTAGATAGTGGGTCAATGGTCCAACTTTTCAAAAAAATCATGATGTCATAATTGAACAATAAATACTTAAAAAAATAGAATATGAACAATGAAAAAGTATAGAATTTTATTGCATTTGAGAACATTTATAATGTTATATATTCATCATAGTAAATAAAAATTATTTTTATTTATGACAAAAATGGAATACAAATTTTAATAATAATAATAATTGTTATTATAATTTAAAATTTTCACATGCAATGCACATGCACATTTACTATAAGCATTTGAGTTTATTTTTAATCATATTGTTACTTTTGTTAATTTTCAATTTTTATCTTAACTATGATATATCTAAAATTCAAGTAATTAATATAAAAAAATTCTCACGTGTAATGCACGTGCTTAATTACTAGTAATGAATAAAAAAGGGCAGCCCAGTGCACAAGGTTCCCGCCAATGCAAGGTTTGGGGAGGGATAGATGTATACAGCAAAAGAGTCGTTTCCGAGTGCCAACAAATAATGAATCAGTTCCTGAAAAACGCAAAGCTAATAACAATGCATGACCTTCAACTTACACAGATGGATTGAAACTGGATCATCCAAACCCAAAGAGGAAAAGGGGAAAAAGACTCTTAACATCCACCAATGCACCCCTTATTTTGGCTGGGTTTTAGTTAAGCAAAAAAAGTTCTGAAAACAACTTTGATCTATTAAGCAGTGAAAAAAATTGTAAATTTTGTGTTTTGATGGATCCCTTAGGAATATTTCCCCAATAAAAACACGCAAGTATAGAGATCTTCTCATTGTATGGCTGAAAAGGCGGTAAAATGGTGTGAAGAAGGTTTTGTGAGGATAAAATCCAAACTTCCATTCAGGGCTAAAGTGGACAGCTAGACTTTCAAATGATTGACTATAATAGCCAATTTGGGCTCTCCAGATTTTCACCAAAACTAACTTATGGGCTGTTTATGAGAGCCTGCGGTGCTCCACTTGAAAAGCCAGAAGCTGCTGCCTTTCAGCCCGAGTTCACATGCACATCCCGATCTTGTACTGGGAATATCTCCCGATGATGTCTTATCATCTTTCATACTATCATCGAGAAATGTCCCAATGCAAGGTCGGGATGTACTGTGGGACATTGTAGGGCGCCCTCTTGTGGTGTGCAGATGTGAATTCTTTCGGCCTTCCCAAACGGTCACCATTTCATCAATCATGAGTAATAAGATCATCATCTAATATTCCAAATAAGCAATAGGGATTCATAGATGCATGCTAATGATGGTAATGGACATTGTTTCTACTTGATTCCATTTTCAAACTTGGACCAACTCCAATAGATTATTATAATCCAATAGGTCAACCCTAATATAAAGTGAAGGGAATTATAAGAAAAAGATAAGTGACAATAAAACTTGTATTTATTTTCAAAGGCATTTGGTTAGTAAGAAAAAACAAAGTTAGGCTATGTATGGTTTGAAGGAAAAAGTAGGGAAAGGTGGAGAAACCTTTATAAACCATGTATATGTTTCCCCACCTTTTCCTTTCTTTTCCTATCTTCTCCTTCAAACCAAGCACAGCCTTAAGAAAAAGCAGCATTAGTGACCCTATCCACCCAAAGTTATGGGTGTTCACCAAAAATCAAAAACTGAAAAATTGAATCAAACCAATAAAATCGAACCAAAAATATATATTATAAATATCAAAAAACCAAAAAAAAAATGAAGAATTAAACCGATTGAAAATAAAACCAATCAACCAGTTAATCAATTGATTTTGATTTATTGATTTCGATTTATGGTTTTCGAAGAACCTATTGTACCGGTTCAGTTTAGAAAATAGGCCTAACCAAACCATAAAAACCCTACCCAAAGTTCAAATTGTCGATACACTGGTGCATATCGGTCATTTTGATACTATAAGTATGCAGCATCTAAAGTTCTATCTATATTGATGGAAAATTGGTAATACAAATTTACGAGGGCAATAAATTTGTATACTCATAAATGAATCCATATTTGCTTCTCATAGAGTGCGCCTCAAACCAGTCTTACAGCCTTTTCAGCCATGCATTGAGAACATCATACAAATAAGATGTCTCCGACTGCAACACTTTGTGAGATTGGTATGAGGCACACTCTGTGAGTAGCAAATTCGATTTCCTCTAAATAATGTGGAATGTAATGTACTACTCATTTAGAATCGAAGTCAAAGGGCCAATGACATCCTGGCTGGCCCATGGCACCAAGTATGGAGCCCCATCGGTACAAAAAAGAAACAAATTTCTGACATAAGTCTTCAACACCAAAAACTTTAGTATATGTAACTGTCAAAAAGATATTTGGCACAGATGTTTCAAGGAAATTCAGTTTAAATGCCGAAATCATCATATTCACCATCATCAAATCCATATCTTAATTATATGGGATCTATTATACTACATGACAAGGTTCTAAATATCGATACGTCGTAGGGGCATATCGGGCACTACTAGACCTTTTTTACTTTTTTTTTTTTTTTCAAAACCGGTTCAGGGGGCGGTTTAAGGCTCCTCCACCCCTTAAACCGGTCAGAACTCTGATACACACCCTCTGTAGGGGCGTATCGGAATGCTCCCGATACGATACGTATCAGTCGATACGGGCCGATACGTATATGACAAATAAAATAAGACTAACCACCAAATATAGAAACAATAATTCTTCTAATAATCCAATGCGAGAAACTTGATACAAAATGTAGTGTTTATATTTCAAATTAAATTTGGTTGATCAAATGTTGTTTTGAATGTTAGGCTGTGTTTGGTTGCAATGTAAATAATTAAATTTGCACTGATGCAAAACTATGGAAGCGCAAATTATTTGAGTGAAAATTCTAACCTAATTTTGTTTCAAATTTTAGCTTATTTTGTTTGATTGCAATACAAATGAAATAAATTACGACATGAAACAGAATAAAGTAGAAAACAAAACAAAATTAAGCTAGAATTTGCATTTTTTCATTTGCACTTCCATGCATTTGTGCTAGTGCAAATAAAATTGCACTGCAACCAAACGCAGCCTTAGGTTCAATTTGGAAAGAGTACAAAACATAATGCATGTGTAATCAAATTGCGGATGCAACACTTAAGCAATGGGCCTCACAATAAAGTTATCCTTACTTTTTTGGATAAAACTTATCTATATCCTAAGTGGATAAGTAACTTAACAAAATTTTTTACAAAACATGATGGGACCATTTTACTCATTTTAATAATTACTTTTTGTAGGTAAAAATGTCATTTTATTATTTAACTGGAAATCCTGAAAATCAAAAGAACATTGATAAATGCATGTTACAAACGAACAAGGCCTTAAGCCATATGATAGTCATGTTTTTTTTTAGCCTATTGGTGTTGATAAATAATGAATCGGCTCGGAATTTGACCATCCAAACTCGAAAGGGGGGGAGGACTCTTAATATCTATGGTCTATCAATGCACCCTTAGTTTGGGTGGGTTTTGGTTACGTAAAAAAGTTAATTTGTGTTTTGATGGATCCCTTGTGAAGTTGTTCAGTAATTTAAATGCTGAACCTCTTATAAATGTTTATAATAAATGATTATTTATTGTTCATTATTTATTAAATTATAAATTTGTTAATAACTTTAAAGTTTTCATGTTTAAAATATATTCTAATAAGTTTATTTGCTTATATTATTATTTTACAATGACTCAATACCTATTACTTTTTTGAGTAATGAATTTTTCATATTTTATAATTATTTAATGTGAGTTAATTAATTATAAATTTATTAATACATTTAACAATTTCGTTATTTTAAAGAAATTTAAAACATAAGGGCCTATTAATGATATCCAAAACTCTGAGGCCCAATCCGGTATCCAAATCCATCATCTCGGATTCGGATAGCCATATACAGTTTTAGATCGGATTCGGATGGGGTAAGTGGAATGCAATTGAAAATCGGATTAGGTTTGGATGTACCCACTCCGATCCAATAAAAAAACAATTCCAATATATTTTTATATATTAATACAGAATATATTAAAGCTTTTAGTGTATTTGGTACATAATTGAGTTTCTGAACAATACAGCTTTGTATTGAGCTTAGAGTGAGTTCGTCGGAGTAAGATGTAATCCGAAAAATCCAATCGGAAATACATTATCCATACATCCGATCAGATTATTCAGATGCCATTAATTCCTTTTCAGGTCAAACTTAGATTTAGGTGAAACAAATCCAAATACAGACCTATGATTAATAGCCCATTTAGGTTCTCTGGATTTCCACCATACCTGATTTAGGCTGTTTATATGAAGCCCAATTTGAAAAGCCAAAAGCCGCTTCTTTTCAGCCCTCCCAAACGGGGAGGATATCATCAATCATAAGTAGATATAGCAATTTCTACCCTGTTCGGTGAGTATTTGTCTCTATCCTTTTCGGTGGAACGGGTTTTTTTTGTTTGAAGGGCAGGTTTTGGGATTCTACAACCCGCATGGGCATGGGTCGAGTATAGTAGTAGGTTAAACTATACTCCTCGATCCACATATTGTTGAAAAGTATATAAACTTTATGTATTAGGTGTTGAATTTAATAATATTTTGAATTTTTTATAAAGGATAATTGATAGTTTGTATGATTTTTATATCTTTTAATCAAATAATTAGAAATTTTATTGTTTATTTGTGTTATTTTACTTATTTATTACTTATATATGACAATAAATAATAGAAAATTAGATGTGAGTTCTAAACCTAACCCTCTCTTACCCTTGAATGCGAAAAGGGAATGATCGAAGAGAGTTTTGCATTTTCATATACAAAAGGGTTTGGATTTTCAAAAATAGTTAAAATCTAACCTACTACAGAATTTGGATAAATACAAATTGAAAGATATAAGGAGACTGAATAGAATTTAAAATTTAGGCTAAACCCTATCCTCCTCAACATTAGGTGTTGAATTTAATAATACTTTGAATTTTATGTAAAGGATAATTAATAGTTTGTGTGCTTTTTATATGTTTTAATCAAATAATTAAAATTTTTGTTGTTTATTTGTGTTATTTTGCTTATTTATTGCATATATATGACAATAAATAATAGAAAATTAGATGTGAGTTCTAAACCTAATCCTCTCTTACCCTTGAATGCGAAAAGTGAATGATCGAAGAGAGTTGCATTTTTATATACAAAAAAGTTTGGATTTTCAAAATTAGTTAAAACCTAACCTACTACAGATTTTGAATAAATACAAATTGAAAAATATAAGGAGACTGGATAGAATTTAAAATTTACAAAACCCTCCCTAAATTCATCCTCCTACCATCCTTAATATTACTTAACGTTAAGATTATCCAATATTCCATATGAATAATAGGAATTCATGGATGCACGCCACGGAGGGCATTTGTCTGGTAAGGTTATCGCTCACATTTCTTGAAATTGTGTAAAGTGGTTTGAACACATTCAAGAGTGTGGCCACCATCGTTATGATAATGTTTCCATAATTTATGCTAATGATGGTAATGGACTTGTCTGTATTTGATTCCGTTTTCAACTTGGACCAACTCCAATGGAATATTATAATCCAATTGGTCAATCCTAACATGAACTGTTAAGCTCTGTTTGGCTGTCAAGGGAATATAACAAAGCAACGAATTTATATAAAATGAGAAAAAGACAAAAAAGTGACACTAAAAACTGTATTTTCTGAAAAGTATTCGGTTACTATGAGAAAATAAAGTATGATACACCTGATACTCAAGGTTCTAAATATAGGCATGGATCGGCCTGTATCGGTATGTTTTTTTTTAATTTTATTTTTTTAAAACCAGTTCAAAGGGATCAGGCCCGGTTACCCTTTGAACCAGTGGTTGATCCAATACAATCCTAGAGGGGTGTTTGGTAAGATATCGGCACGATGCATATTGATACTTTGAACCTTGACAATACTCACTAACATGCTTATTACATAGGTGTTTTAATTTTTTTTAACCTAAAGGCACATTCATTCAACTTACATCTCAAAATGGACTATCAACCTTACATATGAAGGAGGTGATACCCAAGTTTTGGAAACATGATACTGATTAGCATAGGTAGCAAGTTTGTGAGTTAACCGATTACAACTTTGAGATGAAAAGAACACTAAAGCTTGAGAAAACAAGAAAACAAAGATCTGCACTCCATAATTATATGGTGTAATCTAAGGATCTATGGGGAATTGAATAGATTCACAATAGTTTTGGCATCACTCTCAATATGAAAAGCTTGTAAACCCAAACTTCGAGCCATCAATAAACCCAAACACCATCTGTATTAATCTTAACAAATCCATCAGGAGGTTTATCTAAGGATCTATGGGGAATTGAATAGATTCACAATAGTTTTGGCATCACTCTCAATATGAAAAGCTTGTAAACCCAAACTTCGAGCCATCAATAAACCCAAACACCATCTGTATTAATCTTAACAAATCCATCAGGAGGTTTATCCCATTGTAGTGAAGAGACTGATGTAAGCAGAACCTGATTTTGTTTATGAGAATTTTGTCTACTTATATGAATTAGCACTTCTGAATAATGGGCTTGAACCGATGAGATTACAGAGGGTATGGAAATATGAGACCACCTTGTCGCGATGCTTCCATATATACCACATAGTAACCATTAGGGGTGTCAATTTGACTGGATTTGGTCCAATCTGGTCCAGTCCAATGTGAATCCATTACAAATGGACCTGGTCCAATCCCATCCAATGAATATTTTGGACCATTTTGGATCAATCCAGAGACTGTTCAATCTGTTTCCATTCCTGTTAACTTAGATTGGTTTCAACTCAAATCTGGTCCATTGACAACTATATTCTTATTTTCTACCAATCGACCAGATATTGACTCAATCCAATATAAATTCGTTATTGACAGACCAGGTCCAATCCAGTATATCATATTGATCCATTCAGTCCGTCCAAATTCAACATTTGCAGATCAGGTCCAATCCACTTCCTCATTGCAAAGTCTACATGTAGGATCAACATTTGCAGACCTCTGAGCCATTTCTTGTGAGGCATTTATATCCTGAATTACAAGTATAGCGTCCATGAGGTGTCAAAAACCATATAAACCTGTCATCTTGAGGTATAGCCTCATAGGAGAGAGGAATAGAGGGAATTTCGTTGCAGGAATTATGAAGTAAATAACTAGCAATCATTGCAAAATTCCAACCTGAAGTGTTCACATCTATAAGTACAGCAACTCTCTCACAAGCTGTCGGCCATGATTCTTTCAAAAAAATTGTAGGCCGTGATGATGGTTTTTGTAGTAAACCTAGAGGCGTAAATCGGGCTGTGCCTCCCGTGGCTCGGCACTAATTTGGACCGGTTTGATACAATGGACCATGGGCCATGCCAGGCCTGGTACTATTTTATGAGTTGTGTCGGGCCTGTGGTTTTAGGTCCACGGGCCGATTTGGCATGGCACGATTGAGAGGATCGTGCCGACCATGACACGGTCCATCTATATTATTTATATATATACATATATAATATTATATAAATTATAATTATATAATAGTATATAGTTTATAATATATTAATAAAATAAACAATTATTTTCAATTTTATTATACTAATTTATTTAATTGTTGTATATATAAATAATTGTATACATCAAAAATTATATAAAATTAAAATTTTAAATTTTTTTCAATTTTTTTAAATAAGTAGCTTTGGCCTGGCCCAAGACTTGGCCCATAGACCAACCCGACCCATACCACAGCATGAGCCTGCACGGGCTTGGGCCATAGACCGTGTTGGGCCGACCCCCCAAGTTATCCTAAGAATAGGTGGCACAACCCAGGATGGCCTGTGGGCCGACATGGCACGACCCATACTTTGCACAAACCACCCACAGGCCATGCCGTGCCGGCTTGTTTTACACCTCTAATTAAACTCGATTGCAACCATGGGTCATCAAAGATATTGACCCGCTAACCAGAATAAAATGAGCAATCTACAGCCATGCAATAAAGAATCCCTACAATCAAGCATCCCATCTACAACCATCTACGCCAAGATAGCTTCATGATGAGAGACTTATATCAAATGTGGGTCACGAAAACCCAATCCTCCTCTGTCCATAGGTCACAAAAAAGATTTCCATGCTTTCAAATATATTTTGGTCGTTTGTCAGTCTTAATACCCCACCAAAAGTCACAACATATGGCATTTAGTGCTTTACTAACAGAAACCGGAAGAGAATATGTGGACATTTGATAAAGAGGCAGTGCAGAAAGTATAGACTTTATAAGAGTTGTACTACTAGCATGCGAGAGCAAGGAAATAATTTAGGCTATGTTTGGTTTGAAGGAAAAGGTAGGGAAATGAAGGAAAACATAGTGAAACCTATACAAGATTTATAAAGGTTTTCCTACATTTCCCTTCTTTTCCCTACTTTTTCCTTCAAACCAAACACAGCCTTAGTTCTCCGTTCTCGTTCTGCATTGACTTTGACGTAGACCCAGGTGGGAGTAAAACTTTTACTAAGGGATCCGTTTAATAGGATTTTCATGGAACTGATAGATAAGCATTGCTTGATCAACCCTATCATAACGTTTAGAGAGATCAATTTTGAGCAAAAAGTAACTTGTATCGCCATACAATAATGCAGTGTTTTCAAAATACTATTTCTTTTAATTTTTTACTTTGAAAATTTCATAGGGATAGGTTGTAAGCAATGTTTTCAAAATATTATTTCTTTTAATTGATACTATAAAATAATATTTCTTTTAATTTTTTACTTTGAAATTTTCATAGGGATCGGTTGTAAGCATTGTTTTCAAAATTGGACCGGACCAAATGATCGGACTGGAAAAACTGGGAACTAGGCATCTGTTTCACCCAAAACTGTCCTTTGGCAAAAAATCGTTGATTTTATCAACAAATCACTGACCCGGGAGATCAAACCTAGACAATGGTTTTTGGCCATTTTTATAAGAGCAGTTAATGTTTAAAAGCCTAAGTTTTTAGAAAACCCAAAAGGCATTTAAATAAGCCTTCAATACGAGATATATTGTGTCTAAATTTTAAACTTTACAAGTTTACATTCACCCGTTTTGCACTAAGAAAAGAATAACTAACATTCAAAAGAAAACTTTCAGAAACAAGTAAACCCTATTGCTGGTTCCATGTACCTTCTTGGCTCATTCGAGCACCTATTTTAGACCTCTCTATTTTTTTCTAGTTATCTCTCACTTTATGGACAGCCAAACTCTGCCTTTTAAGGGCAGTGAGAGTTGGATTACAGGGTTGAGCTGGCCATTACTATTTAGTCTGGGGATCGATGCAATTAATTGTGTTTCACTTTCAACGTTATCTGAGGAGTTCAAATCTATGACCCACAACATCCCACAACACATCCCCGCCGTGTATTGAGAACATCTCCCGATGATGACATCGAGATGTGCTGTGGGACATTGTGGGGTGCCCCCTTGTGAGGCGTAGATGTGAACTCTTATCTAAGGGAATGGAATATGCTCCTCACACTTGGGCACCTCACATGTACATTCACCGTGCATTGGGAACATCTCCCGTGAAAAATAACTTACAAGTACGGGAGATGTTCTTAATGCATGGTAGAATGTGCGCGTGAGGTGCGTGTGAGGCGCCCTATGTGAGGAGCAGATCCAGTCTCTTATCTATGTGGGAAGTGGGACCCAACAGTTCTGGCTTACCAATACTATCTGAAAAACCTGCATGATGATCAAGTTCTGCCTTAACAGGTGTACTTAATACCTAACCCCAAGTAAAGTCTAAATCCTAAGTAAATCACCAAGTGTACGTTGACAAGTTCAGCTCTGAACTCTATGGAGAGCATCAATCATTCCCATAAGTGTTGCTGTCAATGGGTTAGCTCAAGCCCGAAATAGGATTGAATCGGTACAGTTAGATCAGACTTAGAGGTATCAATCGGGTCGTATTGTCCGCAGTTTGAGCATGGTCGGTCCCAATTTTGAGCCTCATGGCTCAGCCCAATTATCACAGTCCATGTCGTGGCCTGGCACAATTGTATGGGTTGTGCCGAGCTTGGGTTTCATGTCCACAGGCCATATTACTTGTGGCCCACGGACTAGTAGGGCCCAACCCACGACACAACCCAACACGGCCTATATATATTATATTATATATATATATAAAAATTATAATTATATAATAATATATAGTATATGATATATTAATAAAATAAATAATTTTATTATACTATTTTATTTAATTATTGTATATATAAATAATTGTATACACCAAAGTTCATTTAAAATAAAAAAATTAATATTATTTTTCAATTTTTTAAATAAATAACTTTGGCCTGGTCCATGGCTTGGTAGGGCCTAAGGCTCGACCCACAGACCAGCCCGACCCATGGCACGGCATAGGACCGTGTGGGCTTGAGCCATGGGTCGTACTGGGCCGACCCCCCAAAATATCCTAGGGAAGGAAGGCATGACCAGTTTTATACCTCTAACCAAACCCAATAAGCAAATGTTCATAACCAATTTCGAACTAGTAATGGGGACTATCAGGTCTAGCCCCATAAGACTCGATGATATTTGAGAGTCATACTTCTAGCCTATAATTTGACAATGGATCTAATTATTTGTTAAATTGACGCATTTGGACATCATTATATGATGTATGGCGCCGAACTTTGATCTTTAAAATTCTTTTTGATAAACCTCTCAAGTATGTTAGCTAAAGATTGGGTAATTGATGCATCAGCCATTAGAATTTACAAGGTCTACGGTTTAGGCATCTTTCCTGTCAAGTTTTGCATGTGATCTCATGGTGGAACAGGGTTCTTGGTTATTTAACAATGACTTCATCCAAATGTGAAGGTGAACAAGAGCCTAGAGTATATTCTCAATAGAGTAGACATTTGGGTTCATTTGTCTGGCCTACTAATGGAGTATCTCTTTGTTTTTGTTGTTCGGAAAATAGCTTTGAACTAGGAAATCCAACTTGATGTTGTTGGTATTGCAAAATAGAGTAAATTTTCTCGATTCCTCATTTCCATGGGTGTCTTAGACCAATTGCAAGCTGAGGTCCCTTACACATTACTCAATGGTCAAACCATTCCCATTCAGATACATTATGAGTGTCTCCCTCACTGTTGTGTTGTGCGAAGCTTGGCCACGATGAATTAGTGTGCAAAATTCAACACTGGGTATGGGTGGCTTTGGAAGAATGCCAAAATCCTGAGGTTCGTAAACATTTATAGGCTCTCTAAACCCCAATTTTTCATGGATATTCTAGCACCATCCCTGGCCAAGGCGAGTTCGATTGCAATGCCTATTTCGTTCGAATCCACTGTTCCATTCAATGTGGACAAAGCCCAAAGTATGGCATCTTCTCCACTAGCACTAGAAGCGGTTACAAAAACGGTTGCACATGAGCCAACTATTAGCAACGCTATAACTTTGATAGGCAAAATTGCACCCGAATTTCATGGGGTTAGTTCCTCCATAACTAGCAAGTCATCTTCTCTTCTCTCTCCACATATATCCCTTAATTCAGTTCCTTGTCATAATTCTAACTCTAATCACCATTTCACAAATGTAGTATGTTGTCTAGAGATTTCATGGATGTTGATCATGATGACATGGCATCATTATACATGCTTCAAGTGCACCATTAAATTTAGTGTCAAATGCTTTTCATTGGAACTCTTTAAGGGATGATAGGTTTCCTTCCAAAATTTTTGGAGGTGCACCCACAAAATCAAGCAAGTGGATCTCTCTTGGTGCCTATAAAAGCAAGGGACTCACAAATCTGAGAAGGCTTTATATCCTGTCGAGCCAGGGAATAATATATTTATAATGTATTGAATATAAAAGTTCAAATAGAGTTCTAATGAATATAGAACACTAATAGTGCTTATCAGAATATACAGATAGCTATTATGAGAGAATTATCACAAAAACCTATATACGTGGAGATATCTTCAACACGCCCCCTCAAGCTCAAGGGGATAACATTGAGCTCGGTACAGAGTGGACCAAGATGTGTGGGAGGAAGGGCCTTGGTGAATATATCTGCTAGCTGATCAACCGTAGAAACATGGCGAACATCAATTAATCGTTGACGGACACGTTCTCTAGTGAAGTGAAAATCCACTTACATTTGTTTGGTATGATTGTGGAAGACAGAGTTGAAGGCTAGGTAAGTGGCCCCAATATTTTCATAGAGTAAGAGAGGGGGATGACGAAGATGAACACCCAGATTAGCTAAGGATTGAAGCCATGAAGTTTCAGCAGTGGTGTCAACAACAACCCAGAACTTGGACTTTGTACTAGATTGAGCGATGGTGTTGAGTTTACATGCACTCTAGGAGACCAAATTCGAGCCAATGAACAGAGAAAACCTATATATGGGTCGGCGATCATTAGGGCAACTAGCCTAGTTAGCATCCATATAGACTATAAGGGTAGTAACCTCAGAGGGAGAAAACAACAAACCATGTTCCAAGGTCCCTTTTAAATAACTAAGAATGCATTTGGTAGCCATTAAATGAACATTAGTGGGACCATGCATGTATTGGCAAACACGGTTGACCGCATAGGTTACATCTGAACGAGTAGTTGTGATGTATTGAAGGCCTTTAACAAGGCTCAGATAAGTAGATGGATCAATAAGGGGAGTACCAGAGGACTTGGTGGGGGCAACACTAGAGGCCATGGGAGAGGATAGAGGTTTGATACTATCGAGGTTGAAGTGCTTGAGGAGGTCGAGAATGTACTTGCACTGGGTGAGAACAAGACCTGAGCCATGGGAAGAACCTCTATACCAAGGAAGTATTGAACAACACTAAGGTCCTCTAAGGAAAATTCCCGACTAAGAAAAAGAATAAGAGCCTAGATTTCGGTAATACTATTGTCGGTGACCAATATACCATCTACATAGACTAGCACAAAGAGATGAACATTTCCCCAATGAAGAATAAAGAGAGAGGCATCACAAGATGATGACGTGAATCCAAGAGACGATAAGTAGGAGGCCAGGAGATAGAACCATTGACGAGGCACCTGTTTAAGGCCATATAAAGCCATGTTCTTGTAGACATAATTAAGGGAGTTGGAATCAACAAATCCTTGGGGCTACGCCATGAAGACATCACGATCAATGAATCTATTCAAGAATGCATTATTGACATCCAACTAAAGAACAAGCCACTAATGAGACACGGCTAAAGCAAGAACACACCAGATGGTAGAGTGTTTGAACATGGGGTTGAAAGTGGCATCATAGTCAACACCCTCGACTTGTGAGAATCCATTGGCTATCAAACGGGCTTTATTGTGATCAACTGAACCATCTAACTTGTGTTTGACTTTTAGACCCATTTGGAGCCGATAACATGCATGTGAGGTTTTAGAGGAACAAGAGTCCATGTGTCATTATTCAACAAGGCATCAAATTTAGTGGACATGGCGGTACACCACTCAAGAGGCTTGGAAGCAAAGGAGTAATATGTCAGTTCCGGTGGGCTGAGGGTAGCAAGTAATGCAAAGAGTACTAGATAGCAAGTGCCTAGCTGAGCTATAAGATGAGAAACACGAGCCATGGAGTACTTAACCATGCTATGAGTACGCACAAGAACTACAGGTGTTGGTGCAAATGTTACTAGTGGAGGTGGTTCAAGTGACACTAAAAAAGGCGGTGCAACTAGATATGTGGACTACAACAAGTGTTGAATAGAATAGGTGCACAAAGCAAGTTAAGAGAATGTATTAATGTCAGATAGAGTAGGAGATGAAGCCCCCTTGAGAAATATCATGGGACTAAACATGTTGCAAAAGGGAGGGCCCATCATGCGGTTATGTAGAAGGTTTGGTTGTGGGTTAAAAAGCTTGCAGTGTTTCGATGAAAATGGGCCTAGATGAACCGAGGCAGGTGGAGAAGTGGCCTGAGCAAAGGGAAAGAGAGACTCGTCGAATGTTACATCCTAACTGATATATATGCGGCTTGTATTGGGTAACAAGCATATGAAACCTCTATAATTATCATTATAACCCAAAAAAAATGCATTGTGAGGATCGCATCTGAAGCTTGTGATCATTGTAAGGATGTAAAAATAGGTAATAGGCACATCTGAAAGTTTGAAGGAGAGAGTAGATAGGGGAGTGAGCCATTAAATAGGACCTCGTATGGACATTTGTTCTTGGAGACGGGATTCGGTAGGCAGTTGATAAGGAAGACAGATGTGCAAATAGCCTCATCCCAGTAGTTAGTTGGCATAGAAGCACTAGACACGAGTGAAAGGAAGGTCTCAACGAGGTGACAATGATGACGCTCTACTGATCCATTTTGGGGATGAGCATGTGGGCAGAAAATGCAATGTGTAATTCCAGATTGGTGGAGGAAATGGGAGAGGGAACGATACTCATCTCCCTAGTTAGATTGAAAAGATTTTAAGGTAGTATTAAAGTGGCGTTCAACATGAGTTTTGGAAGTAAGAAAAGTTGTATCAACATCAGATTTTCGTTTTAATAAATAGAGCCATGTAAACTTACAAAAATCATCAACAAAAATGATATAATAATAAAATCCATTGTGAGAAACTACATGGGATGGTCCCCAAACATTAAAAAAAAAAAGCAAGGTTAAGTGGAGCACAAGATATTGAGGGAGAAGGGGTAGGGAAGCCAATGACTCTTGGCACACTGACATGCCTTACATAATGGTGGACCAAAAGTATCTATTGTAGGAAGACCAAAATGAGAAATAACTCGATGAACGATATGGAGGGATGGGTGTCCAAGTCTGCTATAACATTGATCTACAAAGATAGATGTGCCTACCAGACTAGTCGGTTTACACAATTTATTTTCAAACTGTATAACCACTTGAAGTTGATAAAGTTCAAGTCTAAGAGGTCCTTGTAAAATGGTTCTCCCTGACGTATGATCCTTCACAATAAAACCAAAGGATTCAAAATCAAAACATGTATCCTTATCTTTATAGAATTGAACAACTAACAACAGGTTCTTAACAATGTCAAGTACATGAAAAGATATTGTTTAGAGGAAAAATATGACCATTGTGAGAGAACAAAGAATAACCAACATGTTGAATGCATAGACCTAGTCATTCCCAATTTGCACTTTATCAGGGCCATTGTACTCACACTGAAGTTATAAGTTGTTAAGGCTAGAATATATGAGTGGTAGCTCCGGTATCTAGGTACTAGTTGGGATCAAAGATTGTGGAAGCTCCAACATGATATGTAACAAATTGAGAGTTGGAGGAGGATTGGTCACCATGAAATGATGCATCAAACTACTTATTGTATTGCAAGGTTGTGTGATTATACAGATTGCAAAATTGATAGCGCATGCCATTGTTAGGGTTGTTACTAGACCTAGGACCATTAACATGGCCTCTCCCACAACCACGATTTCCACCACTACCATATTTTTTATTGTTGATACACTGTTGAGTGGGTTATTGAGTATGAGACCTATCACTTCAAGAGTTGGAATTGGTTAGATTGGTAGAGGGAGCAACAAAGTCTATAGATATCAGAGGATGCTGGTGTTATGTCCAAATTTCGTGACTGACAAACTAGCTATGAAGATCTTCCACACCTTGAGAGTGGAGGTATCTATTATGGTAGTTAGATCCAGAACAAATGTCTCATAATTAGCACCAAGACTAGAGATGATGTATAGGATAAGGTCATCATCAGTGACAAGGGCATCAATGGGAAGATCCCTTTTTGAGATGTTGTAACTAAAGCCTAAATTGTAGAACTTGAGCTCAAGAAGTGGAGGCAAAGGACCACAACAATGAGTCAAAATCTGGATTGGGTATTTGTTTGGTTGGATCTTATGGTGAAGGGACTTGTAGTGGTGGACACTTTAGAGTATCTTCAACAATACTGAAAAGGCCATAGGTTTTGAATACAAAAACACAATGGAACTTCCACATCATAAAGTTATCTCTATTAAGTTCCATTGGAGTGAATGGAGTGATACTTGATAGTGTTGGAATGTTTGAAGTTGAAGCAATAGTGGTTGCGATGGAAGTAGTAGAGGATGCCATGGGAAAGGTTGGTGGCTTTGATACCATATAAAAGCAGGGGACTCACAAATTTGAGAAGGCTTTATATCCTATCGAGACAGAAAAGATTGTATTAATACATGTACTGAATATATAGGTTAGTGTACAACACCGGTAGTGCTTATCAAAATATATAGATAGCTATTATGATAGAATTATCACAAAAACATATCTACGTGGAGCTATCTATAAGACACATGGAAATATCTTCAAGAATAACCATTTTAAACTTTCTATTGCTCTTGATGATAACAATGTTTCTTTTATGATGCATGATGTCCAAAGCCCTCCTTGTTATGACACACCATCTACTTTGGTAATGCAATCTCCACAAAAAAGAGATATTTGACATGGTGTCTACTCTCTCATTAATTATGCTCAATTCAAACAAGATTGATCTAATCCTTCAACGATAAAACTAACTCCAAAGAGCCCTCATCTACCTGATATGCATCACCTTCCTAAAGTTCCTCCGTCCATTTCCCCTATTCTTAAGATCCACAAGGTGCATGTGAAGAAAGTCTCCAATCTCAAACATTAGGCTCGTTTGTAACTGACTATGCTCAACATTATAAAACCGTAGTGGTGGGCTCCTAAACACCAACTCTGGAGCCACAAGTTGTCTATCTTGGAATTGTTAGAGAGCGGGGAATCACTTGACAGTTCATCATTTTTACTAACTTCTTAAAATATGAGCATATATCATTTTTTTTTTATTTGTGAAACAAAGTGTGCTGAAGCTAAATTAAAGAAGCTATTGTGCTTTTATTACCAATATAATGTAAACATTGTCCCTTCCCAAAGGGCCTTGTGTATATTATGGTTTGGATGGGTTAAATCATCCTACTTATGTGGTATGGGATTTATTCAATTGCTATTATACCTTTATACAATTAGACGATTGATTTTTTTTATATGGTGCATTCTATGATTCATACCTTAATGAACCCCATATACTTCATTGGGGATATCAATGTTATACTAAATCCAGAGAAAAACGACAACAGAAGAGTTAAATCTCAATGGTATAGGAAATTTTCACACTTGTTGCATGAATGTGGACTCATTGGTTTGGGTGGTTTGTGCCCCTTATTCACCTAGTTGAACCAAAAGAATGTTAGTGATCTTGTGAAACAAAGATTGGATAAAGTAATATCTACCCATAATTGGATTCAACTATCCCCTCAAGTAGTTGTGCACCACCTACTTGCGGTGGAAAGCGATCACTCTCATGTTATCTTACATCTTGTCAGTAATACAAAACACCATAGTTCGATGATCAACCTTTTTATTAATGAATTCACCTCTCAATGGTCTGTTGCATTATGCTCTTTTGTTTAGTAACATGAAGCAATGAAAAGGTCCGGGACAACTTGGGTGTCAATAAATATGACAATATCCAAAAGCATATAAGCAAGGTTGCAAGTCGGTCGGGTTTTAATTCAACCCAGGCCCAACCCTAAAAATTGAGTGTAAAGCCCAAGCATGGCTTAAGCTCGAGGTGAAGCCCGAGCTATTTAGCCCAAGCCTAGCCTACACTAAAATTTGGTGCACTCGGGTTGGGTTCGAGCTAAGGACATGTTCGGGTTGGTCAATTAGCCCACACTAAAAATTGATAATGTGTGTATATTTATGCATATATGTATAGTTGGGATAAGGTCGACTGGGCTTGAGTCGGGTTCGGGCTTCCTAAGGGCCTAAGGGCTTGGCTTGAGCCCAACATAATTTTAAAACCCAAACTTTTGGACCTAGACCCAACCCAAGGACAAAAAATTGAAGCCCAACCCATGTAAAATTAATGGTTGGACTGGTTCAAGCTTGGGTTGGGCCTGCCCAAATTGCATCCGTACATATAAGTAGACGGGAACAATGACTTTCTACCCTGCAACATATGGACATTGCTCATAATATGGGATATGAAGAACATTCTATGAAAATGAAGCTTGAAAAGTGGTTGCCTCAAGATGAGGAATATTGGAGGCAAGGGTCTCATGTTAAGTGGCTAACAGAAGGGGACCGAAATAATAGGCTTTTCCATCTAGTTGCTTCTAACAATAGAGGGCATACTTCAATATCATGGCTTAAAAATAATGATGACATGTGGATTTTTTCTCACTAGGAAATAAAAGTTATTCTTACTGACTATTATAAGAATCTCTTTTATTCTTCCTCCCCTAATACATTTGCATTCCAAGGACTGTCCCCAACAATTACTATGGAAAGCAATGAGTGGCTATGCCTCATTCATGATGTAAATGAAGTTAAAAAATGCTTTATTTAACATTAGTGCCTACAAGGCACTTGGGTCTAATGGTACACAAGCCTTTGTATATTAGTGATGTTGGCAATTTGGCATTTTATAGGTGATGAACTAGTCAAGTTAATTTAGGATTGCTTAAGAGATTACAAAAATTTTGTTGAATTAAACAATACATTTCTTTGCTTGATTCCTAAAATTGATTATGTTGAAGAGGCAAAGGATTTTCGTCCAATTAGATTTTGCAATTTCACTTATAAAATCATTGCAAAAATTATCACTCTTCAATTGTGAATTTTATTACTAAATATAATCTCCCCATTCTAGTTTGCCTTTACCTCTAGGTGATAGATCATAGATAACACAATTATAACTCATGAATTTGTTCACACAATGAAAAGGCAGATGGGCAAGGTGAGTTATTTCATGTTCAAACTTGATCTCTCCAAGGTGTATAATATAATTGAATGGTTTTCTTAATGGAAATGCTCCATTCTTTGGGATCTTGTAAGCAATTTTGTGAATCAATATATGATTGCATATCTACATCATAATTGGATGTATTAAAAAATGGAGATATGAAGCCTTATTTATTTCCTTCTCATGGATTGGAACAAGGCTACCTTCTTTCACTCAACATTTTTATACTTTGCTTAGAAGTACTTTCATCATTGCTCTCTAATCAACTTGACGCATGTCATCTACTTGGATTTCATTTTGGAAGAGGTCTTTGTATGAATCATCTATGCTTTGATCCTCTTATTTGGCAAGTGTTCTTAGACTGAAATTTTGTGTATGAAAGAGCAATTGGATTTTTTTTGTCAATGGTCCAAGCAACTAATCAAATTTCAAAAATCTCCCATCAATTTTAGTAACAAAGCTCATCATCAACTTCGACTAAGATTAGTTTCATTCCTTGGTGTAAGAAAAATGGGAAATGTTGAAAAATATTTAGGTGGATAATTATTACTCTCCAACTTTAGAGTTAGAGACTGGAATCCCATTATTAACAAGTTGCAATCTAAGGATGAAAATCTAGAGTTCTCTTTAGAGCAAGGAGCACTATTTCAATCAATTATACAATGGAAGTAGATCATCTATATCACATGCAAATCTAGGATGCCCTCTTAAAACCCAAATCTAGATGAGGATTTGGTTTATGTAATGTGTACAGCTGCAACCAAACCTTAATTACCAAACTCTGGTGGTGATTATTAAAGGAGAATGATGCTCTATGGGTGAAACATTTGTTAGCTAAGTATTTCCCTTCCCAAAAGTTATAGAAGTACAAAGCTACTAGCTCAGCATCATTGATATGAAAGGGTATGATCCTATTTGAGGGAAGTCATTGGTTAGTTGGAACTAGTGACATTTAGATGCCCATGTCAAACCCTAGATACCAGATATTTCCACAACTGTTGGCAATCACCTATCAACTAATCTCTTAATACAAGTTGGTGAATTAATAGATCCAACTTCTAACTCTTGGAACTAGAACTTATTGGTTTACCAAATTCCTCTTTATGTTGTTACTAAAATACTTTTTATTTGGTTGATACTAGTGGAATTAGGTCTAGACAACTACTTAATCTAGGTCCACACTCCAACGGGCAACATCACAAGTTCTTCCATACTCAATATATTTGACTCTAAAACGACATCCTCATCAAATGACTCTATAATTATAGGAGATTTTAGTTGGAAGAATTTTGGAGTCTAAAATTGATACCACTAAATATTCTATTATTTGTATGGAAATGTCTTACCAATTTAATCCTAAATTCCTAACAAGAGGTATATTCTATCAGATGCATAACATTCCCAAAATTGCCCAATGTGCTTATGTGAGATAGAAATTGT
Source organism: Nelumbo lutea (assembly GCF_056320005.1). Classification (NCBI taxonomy): domain Eukaryota; kingdom Viridiplantae; phylum Streptophyta; class Magnoliopsida; order Proteales; family Nelumbonaceae; genus Nelumbo; species Nelumbo lutea. Next base: position 21,047,263 of record NC_142684.1, on the reverse strand, counting down.
ATCACATTTGTTTTTCCATTGCCCAGTGGTTCAACTAGTCAAGTTTGGCCCTAACCTCAATCTGAGAACTGATGATATTGATGCCTCCATTCATACATGGGTTCTCTCTAGTGGAAGATAGATCATGAGAATCCAAACACTCAATTTAAGAATTGATTATATTGATTCCTTCATTTATACATGGACTCCTCTCTAGTGTAAGATCGATTATGAGCATCCGAACACTCAAAATTACCCACTATGCATGAAATGAGATTATCTTTTGCAATAGTCAATTCAATCATCATTTTGTAACATCTCAAGCATAGGCCTTTCTACATATTTAATTTAAGAATGGATGATGTTGATGCCTCCATTCATACATGGGCTTCTCTCTGGTGGAAGATAGATCATGAGCATCCAGACACTCAAAATTTCCCACAATGGATTAAATGATATTACTTTTCACAGTAGTCAATTCAACCCTTGTTTGGTAATATTCAAGCACTGACCCTTCTTCTTACTATTCTCCTGGGGCAAAACACCATTGAGACTGTCCATGTACCCATTGAAGCTGCAATTCCATCAAGACATTATAATTGGATTCCACTACTATTCGGTATGCTTAAATTGAATGTAGTTGGTTTTGTCGATTTGACTAATATAGGGGTGGGTTTCATCTTTCATACCCATGTGGTTGATTGTATCTATGCTTGAACATTATCCTTTAATAGTCATTATCCTCTAGTAGAGCTTTGCACTGTTAGAAGAATTGAAATTTGCAAATAATCTTGGGGTTTTTAGTCGTATGTTTAAAGTGACGCTCTCTCTTTAGTTAGACGTTTATTGGTAGACACTATTGAACCATCATGGTCTATCAACATTCTAGTTGCTTAGTACAAGCATCTATGGTGTCTTTTTACAAATACCTTTAGAACTCATATTTTACATTTAGCCAACAGAGCGACTCATCATCTTGCTAAATTATCTCTCTCTCACTTGCACTCTCTAGTTCTAGAGTTTATAGTTGGTCCATGTACATTTTTTTTGTTGATATCATTGTACAAGAGATTATTATTGAGGTTTGATGAATGTTAAGAAAAATTAGAATCTTATTAATAAACTTAGTGAATCGGTGCATTGGTTTAAACACATATGGAAATTAGGGCTACCTTCTAAAATCTCTACTTTTATGAAGAAATTTATGCATGGTGTTATTTCTATTGATGACATGGTAAGGATAAGAATTCATACAACTTTTAAATGTTGTTGTGGTGGGCCTTGTAGCCCACACCATGTATTCGGGTTGAAACCTTCACCCATTTGTAATGGTGTTATGGCCAACACAATATGGAATCACTATAGTAATTTGCTCAATATCCCTATCATTCAAACCCAAGATATTATTAACAAAGTTAAATCTTGGTGGAACATTATAATGGAGTCTCCCTTGGACAAGTGGCATCTCATTTGTCAAGAAAGAGCATATCAAAAGTGGTTATTTGCACTCTCAAGCAAAAGCTTCTTTAACACGTGTTTATTCACTTGATGATAGTTGCCTCCACTCTAAAAAAAGTTTGTGATAGTTACATCCACTAAAAAGAAAAAAAAATGAGGCAAGGGTAAATTACAAGGACCCCTATACTATGGGGTCAGTGACAAAGATTCCCTATACTTTAATTTGCAACAAAGACCCCCCTGAACTTTTATGTTGCGACAAATACCACTTAATCGTTAAGTCATATGACGAAAAATGTTAAGTTACCAAAATACCCAACTAAACTTTCTCTATTTTATTTTTCTTGCCATTTTCTCTTAAAACCCTAACTGATCCCAAAATATCTTGATAGTCATTGAAAAAAGAAAAAATCTAAAGCTAGAACCTATCCTATTGGGTCAGTTCAGGTTTTTTGAATTGGGACTTGCTTATCAATATTGGTCCTAGGGTCGATTTTGGCCTTGGTAGTTCTAGGGTCTACCTATGGAAATTGTTCTTTCTTTATCCGCTTCCATCCACCCCCCTCACCCGGAAAAAAAAATGGAACATGTTTCTTTAAAAACATGATTTTAAATAATGATGACAACAACAACAACAACAATAATAATAATAAAGGGAAAATTTCGGATTAGTCTCTTGTACTTTAGGGGTAGTCTCACTTTAGCACTTAAACTTTTGAAAACTCCCAATTTAGTAACTATCATTAGTAGTCCGTCAATTATCTAACACATGGGATGCCACATGTGATTTGAAGCATCTAAAAATTCCAAAATTACCCTTTAGAAGAAGACATTTTTCATTGTCTTCTTCCTTGAGATCAAACTAGAGCAATTGTGAACAGAATTCCAAATCCACGATTGGTACTATTTATGCTATATGAGGCTATTAGATTTGAAGGTGAATATAGAAACCGAATTAGAAATTCTAGGTGTAGATGACTATCTAGGGCTTTAGAAGATGTGTAATAAAGTTGTTTGCCCTTTCACTATGCAGATGGTGAAGTTGTTACTAATTGATAAATCTCAAGGGAAGATTGAGGTGGATTTAAGTTCAGCGAACTTTTTATTATTCATTCTTTCCTCTTCTTACAACTTTTGAATTAGTAAGAAAATAGTAAAATGCATAACTTAGCTATTTGTCCATTCACAACACATAATAGAGCTGTTCAATATTGTTGGTTGATAAAGAAAATTAGATAATACATGAAGGGCATTTTTGTCCTTTTATATGCCACTTAACATCTACTAGCGATTTTGGAGTAAATTGGCAGTTTTTCCCAATAATAATAATAATAATAATAATAATAATGAGAAAATTTATCAAACCACTTAAGTGACTTGTAAAGTGAGACCTTGGTCATTGTAGCCTTAAGTGTTTGGGTTCAAATCTTTACATCCTTAAAGTATTTTGGGAATTTATTTCAAGGTAAATTCAACTCCAAAGCTAATTCTTCAACTCAGTTTGAGTAATCCTTTACGCCCTATAATCGGCTTGAATAAGGGTATGCCTATTCCTAGAATTTGAAACCATACCCCACTTAAGTGACTTGTAAAGTGAACGCCTGGTCATTGTAAACTTAAGTGTTTTCGTTCAATTTTTTACATCTTCAAAGTATTTTGGGATTTTATTTCAAGGTAAGTTCAGTTCCAAAGGTAATTCTTCAAAGTATTTTGGTTCGAGTAGAGTAATCCCTTAGACCCTATAATTGGCTTGAATAAGGGTATGTCTATTCATAGAATTTGAAACCATACCCTACTTGGTAATAGTTGGGTAAGGTCAGTTCAAGGCCAGTTCCATTCATTCTACTTAGAAACTACCTATTTGCTAACTCTTAGGTTCAAGTTTCATTAAATACACCATTAAAATTTAAATTCATTTTATTAATGACATATAACAATTTTAATAATTTATACTTAATTTATTCATACCTAATTAAATCATTATAATTATTTTTTATGTAAATATATATTGATTGCAACCCAAATTCGTTTTGAATCTAGAAACCCCCCACAAGGTTGTATTTGAATTAGAGTAAAACAAATCAAGGTGGTGTTTGGCGTGTCTTTTGGCATGTCTTTGGGTTTTTTTGGAAAGCTCAAAAGACCCAAAAATGGTATTTTTGGTATTTTTCTATTTGGTAGCATCATAGAGACCAAAAGACCCATCGTCAAGCACATGAAAGGAGCAATAAAGTCAAAAATCGAGAAGCTTCAAATGAAGCTTTTAGTTTTTCCATGCTGAAAATAACATTCCCAATTGTTTTTTAACGCTAAATAGACTATGATGCAAACCAAACAATCTTAAATTATAAATACAATACCTTAAAAGCTTAATGCATCTTCGTATCTATAAGATCTGGGTACTGTTTGGCAAGTTTTTTTTGAAAAATCTTCTAGAAGATTTGACAATCAAAAGACATAATGAGATTTTACATAACGATCTTGGTAGCCTATGACCTGTTTGATTGGAGACACATTTTTGCATGAAAAGATGAGATGAAATAAATAGGAAAATCTCTATTTGGAGCTTCCTGCATCTTTTCGGGACTGTGTCTTTCGACATCTAGATTTTTTCCCAACAAAACTGGAAAAGATAAAAAGCTGGCAACCCATACGAAAAGATGCTCTAAACAGGGCCTTAAGGTGCTATTTGGCAAGTCTTTTTTGAAAGATTTTTTGGAAGATCTAACAACCAAAGACATAATAGGCTTTTATTAGAAGCCTATAGCCTGTTTGGTTAGAGGCATGCTTTCCATGCAAAGATGAGACAAAATAAATAGAAAAATCTCCATTTGAAACCTCCGGCATCTTCTCAAGGCTACATCATTTGGCGGCTAAATTTTTTCCCAACCAAACAAGAAAAAGATAAAAAAGCGACAGCCAGGTGAAAAGATGCACCAAACAGGGCCTAGTTAAAAAGACTTAACAAACGGCCCCTAAATGTGGTCCGATTCCATCCATTTGCACCCCAAAAAAAATGCAACGTGTTACGTGCCCAACTGCCCTTATTAGAAAAGTAAACCCTCGGAAATTTCTTGTATTTTGCAAAAAAGGATGTACACATGTAACCATCGGACAATACAACTCATTTTTTGCAGCTCTCCCAAGTCCCAACCCGAGGCATCCCTCACACGTGTAGCATCTACAGAGAAAAGGTAATGACTTTGAGGTTTGTTCGTTTGTTGCAAGTTGAAATAAGGTCCTGTTGCTGGTCCGAAGACCTTCACACGCTTTTCGTCCCTCAAACCGCCGAATGCAAGGTAGAGAGGTTTTTGTTGTCTACACAAACACACAGCGCCTCTCTCTCTCTCTCTCTGCTACATAAAAAATTGAATGGATTAAGTGATTTCATTTCAATAATTAATATAGGAATTAAAATCAATCGTCTCTCCGGCTCGTTTCCTCTATCGGCGTTTGTTATTAGGTTCTCTACTTTATTTTTTTGCTAAAATCTTGTTTTTTGTTTATTTTTTATCTGCATTCTTCTGTAATGGTTTCTTATATTAGGGCTTTGATTTTGCAGAGTGAGAGGTGGTTGAGGGGGGTGATTTTAGGGTTCTTGTTTGTTTCTTTGGATTCATTCCGAAAGCTGATATACTGGTATGCCTCTCTATTTTCCCTTTTTTCTTTCAAGGAGATATTAGCAAGTGCAGTTAGATGGGCGAATGACGTTATTCATTTTGGGGTGTCCAGAAGACGCATTGTCGTTTTGGATAATATTCGTTGTTGGGTGCTCATAATTTTTTTTTTCTAATTTTCTTTTCTGTATTTGTATAGCTGGGAATGGACTAGATTTTCTAGATTCGATGAAAGGAAGATGGGTTCTTATGAACTTCAGGTTCTGGTTGATGAGTCTTTCTGCGGATTGCCTTCGGATTCTGGTTGCTTGTTGCCGGTAGGAATGCTGGGAGAGGAATTTGAAAGGCTGTGGTGGCGGTAGTATGGTGTTAGTTGACGAGTTTAGAGATTGTGAGGGGCGTTACAGTGCCATATTAGAACAACGTTCTGGCCTGGAAGCCGCTCGCCAGTTATTTACTTGCACCGGGGATAGGACAGGTCAATCTGTTATTGAAGGGTCATCGTTCTCAGAAATGGTTTGCGTCTCATCTAACTGTAATGGGGACATCGTGCACCCGGCGGACGGAGTTCATGCTTCTCGGAATTACAGTGTTGATTCAGTGAATTCTAGCATTGACCAAGAAGCATCTGTTGTTGGAAAAGGTGGGCCAGAGAATGGGCGTGGGAACATGGTTTTCTTGGTATCAGAGGAGGCACCTCAGAATGAATGTGGTGTTAACGGGCTTTGCTCTAATCAGAGAGGCAAGGACTATAAGTCATCCTGTTTGACGACTGAAGAATGTTTTGGAAGGGAAGAATCTAAATGTGACAGTGCCCCAGGGAACTTATCAGAAAATGAAGAAATTTCATTGGCTTCATCACCCCTGACTGATTCACTGAACCAAAAAACCCAAAATGATAAGAGGGCTACTGTGGATGTCAATGACTCTGTAGAGGAAGTGTTTACTGATGCTGATGTTCAGAAGGTTGTAGAGGATAAATGTGATGTTTTAACCAGAGTATCAGGCAACCTGATCACTGAAGCATCACTAATAGAAGCAAGTACTCACAATTTCAAGCAAAGGTCACTTGACATAGCCTCTAACTGTTCTATGAATGATTCAGCATCTTTGCAATCATCTCAGCCAGTATTAGATAATATTTCTTCTCAAGCGTTGGCAGTGTCAGATCTTCAGGAAGGGGATGTTGTTGATGGTGTTCTGACATGTAGTAGTATGGTTGATTATATTGGGTATGCAGACAATGGAGGGAAGGATAGTGTTAGGCCCAGTTCTGCTGTGTCAGTTCTACAGGAAGGGGATGGTCTTAGCAGTGCTCTAACATGTGGTAGTATGCTCTGCAATCATCTTAATAATTATAGTTTCAAGGAAGGGTCATCTAATTTAGTTTCTGATTGTCCTATTGAAGATTCGGCTTCTCTACATTCATGTCAACCTGATATGGAAATTATTTCTTCTCAAGGCCTGGCAATGCCAGATCTTCAGGAAAGTGGTGCTCTTGGTAGTGCTCTAACATGTAGTAGTACCAGCAGTATTGTTGATTATACTAGGCATGTAGATGATGATGGGAAAGATAATACTGGGCCAGATTCCATTATTCCAGATCTTCAGGAAAGGGGTTCTCTAGCATGTAGTAATATAGTTGATTATGCTGTGCATGCAGACAATGAAAGGGAAGATAATGCTGGGTCTGGTTCTGTTTCTGCATCTAACTGTCCTGACACTATAGGCCCAATTCTTCGGAGGAGTACCCGTCTAAGTAAATTGAATAAGATGTCTGAGACAAGAAAGGCTACAAAGCAATGCAGCAGTACTGCCAATGGCATATTGCACTTAAGTGGAACGATTGGAATCTTTAAGAAGACATCAAGAGGGAAAAGAAGCTGTCCCTGTAAGCGAGCACGTTCTTCTGTTTGGGGTGCTTTGGGAAACATTATGGAAGTGTTTGAGCAGAATGATGCAATTCAGAATCATGAGTTGGATTTAACTCAACTTCCAAGTCATGGTTCACAAAAAACAAGAGGTGGTCAAAGGAGTAAAAAGCAGAAGACCCGGAAGGGTGGAAATTCACGTCGGTCCAAAAGAAAATTCTCTGCGTCAACTGGTGGTGCTTGTTTAAAAGTTACAATGGGGGAAGAAGTGGGTCAAAGAAATCTTAAGGCTGTGCTACCTGAGGCTGTAGATCCTTCAGCATCAGTACAAGTTTCTGAATGTGATTCGGACCAAGGAATCAATCTTGATGTCTCAAAAGCAGCTAATATGGGTGATGTGGAACAGAAGCTGAGCCAAGACGCACCTACTGTTAGACAGTTCCAATGCCCCAGTGAAAACCTGGGAAAGCCAATTAGTGCTGTTGACATTTCTGAATTGGATGTTCACCTTACAGATAAGGACTTGGAGAGCACTGTGACACAAGACATGTCTATTGGGAACATTGGTGGTGCTTGCCATGTGCTTTCCTCCCAAATAACATGTGAAACAGTAGGGGAAGCAACTGAGAATAGGTACTTGGATGTGGGAACATCTCCTGATTCAGAAGTGATCAATCTGATTCATGATGTTCATGTTGGTTTAGGAGTTCAAGAAGACCTACATGCTATAGTTTCAACGTCCTCCCAAGATGCTGCCATTCCAACAGAGGTTATAGTTTCCAATAGGCTTGTCATATACACAAAAAAAGGCAAGAAAAATGTTGAGGTTAAGGGAAGTTCATATTCCTTGTCAGGATCCTGTAAAGAGGAAGGGGGACTACTTGGCCCAGAAAAAAAGAACAAGAACAAAAAGCCGGTAAAAAATAAATCCAGGCAGAGAGTGGGGCATAATCTTGATCATAGTGAGCCCATTGAAAATGCTTCCAGCAACGGTTCAGGTCTTGAGGGATGTTCCACGGAACCATTGCTTTTGGTGGGAGGGGTTGAACCAGGAGTTAGCCAAGAATCCTTGAAAGGGGAACTTTGCCCATCTTCTGGGCAAGATGTTGGGGTTACACCATCAGAATCATTGACTTCTGAGGGTTCATTTTCTGCTGCTAAAATTAAAGGGTGTAAGCTTCCCAAAATGTTTAAACACAATGTTGGAGCAAACAAGTGCAGGCCACGTATCCCCACTTCAGCAAGGCGTAGGAAAGAAAATAATCATGAACGGAAAGGTGGGCACAAAGGTAGTAAGTGCAAGATTAAGGAGAAGGGGCCTTTAGACCACAAAAAAGAAAATCACCTACAGTGTGGTAGTGGTACTGACATGGATTTTTCTTCTGGGGTGAAAAGGGATTCAGCATCTAGTGAACCAGATGACTTAAACAGTTAGTTCTTTTCTGGCACAGCTATTTGATGTCTAAAATGCTTTGTGTGTTTCTAGTGTGCACCTTCTCCTGTTTATTTTGAGCATGGAGAAACTAAGATTGTCTCATTTTGCAGAAATTAATGTAGGAAATGACATGAATGATGAACTGGGGAGAACCAAAATTGACAACCACATTGCAACAGAGGATGTATCTAGCTCTTCCATGGTGTCCATTAAGTCAGAGGAGCAGTTTATGCCCCCACGTAATGCATGGGTGCGGTGTGATGATTGCTATAAGTGGCGTTGTATATCAGCTGCACTAGCAGATTCAATAGAGGAGACAAATTGCAGATGGTAAATATTAAATTCCCACAGATTTTCCTATCATGAGCAACAATCAGTTATTAGATGATGTTAACTTATTGTATGCAAATATGTGAGAAAGAACAAAATTGCTATCTTTTTCAATACACAAGGTTTACCAAATGCCTGCAAAGCCAAGCTGGAGTACAAATTTGTTTCACATCAATGTTTGCACTCATACCAAACACAGCCCAAGTAAATGCTACTCACCAACTCCTACCGAAGGGCGATCAATCAAATTCTGTTCAGTATTCACAAAAGAGTCAAACTGCAGGATGTCTATATTTACTTTAGAGCTGTCTTTTCAAAGGTGAGCAAATTAAGTACCCCCACCCCAAATAATAAAAAAAACATAGAAAGAGAAAGTAAAAAAAACCAATAAACTCACTGTAGCTGCTGTATATTCGGCATCTCAGCCCAAAACAATTTCCTTAAATTGCCTTCAGGTCCATAAACTCCTGTTAAAGCTTCTTTGATTAGATAATTTAGGTTGATTCCTTTTCTTGCATCTATTTTTTTCTACGACTTTTGTTATTCTTTTGAGTCAAGTTGTTTCCCGTTCAAAGCTTTGTTGAGTGGATGTGTCTCATCTAAGGTGAAGGTTTTCTGCTAGGAGGCAAATCGGGCAATTAACATGTATGAGAAACTCCAAAGGAAATGAAAACTTTGGTGCCTTTCTCCCTATATGTGTATTCTTTGCCTGAGGAGTAGAGAAAATACTAACCATCTATTGAGTTCTCATTATGCTGTGCAGGTGTGGAACCATTTCTCTATTTTCAGTAGTGAACAATCCCTGGAAATGTTTTGAAGCTGTTCATGACACCTCCTCAATCAGTGATTTAAAAGACACGCCTAGGCGCACAGGCGAGGCACATTTTGGGGTATGTGCCTCGCCTAGGTCCTAGGCACACCCCTTTCAAAAGGTGCACGCCTGGTGCACCTGATGCACCTTAGCCTAGGCATGCACCTTTTTAAAATTTTGTGCTTTTTGCTTTTTTTTTTTTTTTTGTCTAACAGCTGGGTCTACTCCGCTCCAGTTCGCTTGCTTCGCTCGCTCACCAAAGCTTTGAGAACCCCCTATTTGCTAATGTTGTTCATTCATTCATTGCAATAAAATATCTTCTTAAAAGGCAATGAAAGTTATAAAATCATTATTTTTTATGTGAGAAATAAGAATTTCAGACCCTAACATAGACTTGTTCGGGCTTGCCTCGAGGGGCATGGTACAAAGGTGACTCATAGAATCAAGAATGCAATATGTTTTACATCACAATAGCTACTTGAAGCAATGCAATTAAGGAGAAAAAGAGATTGTGGGTTTTACATTCTTGAAAATGCTTTATATGTTTGTTTTAAGGTTTGGAGTTGGTTACTACAACAGGTTGGATTGAGATCATGAGATGGAGGTAGAGGGTGACTGCCAAACTAGAATCTTTTGGATAAAAGTTGGCATTGGAATTCCTTGGGGAGTTAGGCCTTTGTAAGGTTGGCATTTCAGCTAGGTAGCAATTTGAATAGTGCCTTTAGTGAGGCAGGAATGTCAGCTAGGTAGCAGTTTGAATGGCTCATTCAAATGGGTGCCTAGGTGTGCCAATGGTTTCATTGATGCCTTAGCCAAGTCAGGTGCTGTCAGAGAATGGTTGGAATGGGGGTGAACCAGGGCCAGGATTATATTGTAATCCAAATGTTGCATTTCTGAGCCAAATGGGCTTGTTCTTTATTGGCCTGTTGCTCCTTCTGAGAGTAGTTTGTTACTGAAATATTCTCGATTATATATAAAAAAGTGGGTTCCTCATTCTGGAGGTATTTAGCTGACACCTTGCTAGAGATAGTGTAGGAAGAATGGAACTTGAATGGTGGGTTCCGGGGCCTGGGTATAGCATCTAAGTTTTAGGTTACTTTTATAGAATGGTATATTAGCAGTGTGCTGTTTTTCTATTCTGTCTAGTATTAAATCGTTGCTGATCAAGGTAAGAGAATTCCTCTTAAAGCCCATACATTTGTGCCACAATATTTTTACACAAGCTCTCCTTCTTTAGGGGTTTGATGTTTTTTTTTTGTTATTAGTAATAAAAATTTTAGATATGAATTAAAAAAATCTAAGACTTGTTGGCTAGGTAATTGAACAAGCATTTTCACAATAGCATAATGAGGGTATTTAACAATGTTTTGGTGCAAATTAGTTGGGCATTCTGGTTGTTTGCCCTGAATCTCACTTTTTTTAGCTCATTTATGGAAATAAAAGGAATCGACATAATCTCTTGACGTTTCTTCCACTTCTTCAACGTTTTAATCTCAGTTAGAGAGTTATCATGCTTGAGTATTTGCTGCATTCAACTGATTTCTTACTACCAAGTCACTTGGTACCATTAAGTTTTTCTTATTTTTACTTATTTGTATGTGATAACCATATGTGCAAGCAAATTATCTTCCTTGTGGGGTTGTCTTATGTCCTGTGCATGAATATTTGATACTTATTTTGGTTTTGTGCAAGTATACAAGGTTATGCCTTCCTCCTTTCTCTTGGTAGTTTTTCACCTGTTGCAGTTACCCAATATAAGAAGACAGATTGATACGATGCTTTCAGTTATCCACTGTTATTTGATATTCTCTTAATCATAATTAATTTAACCATGTAGGACTTGCAAAGATAATGCAGATAAGGCGTTTGCAGACTGTTCAATTCCTCAAGAAAAGTCAAATGCAGAGATTAATGCAGAGTTAGAAATATCAGATGCTTCCGGTGAAGAAGATGCTTATGATGTAAATTCATGCAGGCAGTCAACAGGTATGTGATTTGTGCTAATGTTTGTTTAGGATATTGAGATCAGAGGTACACTGGGTTTCTTCATAATTTATTGACTTATGCTTCCATTTGCCTTTTTTTTTTTGATAGGTAACAGTAAATTTTATTCAATAAAGTATGCTTCTATTTACCTTCTAGTTTACCATTCTTCCCTTTGGTACTGTTGCAGGTCCTCAACAGGCATCTTGGACACTTATCAAGTCAAATTTGTTTCTTCACCGCAGCCGTAAATCCCAGACCATTGATGAGGTCTAAATCAATTGTATATATTCCTGTGGCTTGGAAATAGTGTGGATCTTATTAGTTTTTTGTCAAATGTAGGAGCTACTCTGTTAATAAATGGTGATGAGCCCTATTATATCCATTTTGACTGTAAATGCTGTGCTGATTTGTAGTTGGTTATTATCCACTTCATCCAGTGTGCAAGATAATCCATTATCCAATTCTAATAATTGTTTTTGCAAATCAGTTATCTGCTACTGACACAATGACGTTCCAAAAATTCTTCTTTTCAAGTCATATACAGTCTCTACCTACATTTGGCCATCTCCCTCATCGATGCATCATCCTTGCTGTATATCCTTGGGAACTTTGTTCCCATAACCTATTCTATCCTGAGTTCTAAATTTTCTAGAAACCTAAATCCAAGTGAACTTGATCTAATTAAAATGGTTTGCATAGATTTAGTAGAAATCCACCATTGGTTGTCCATGTGAGAAGATGTTGAGATAGGAGGCATGGGCATTCAGAAATGGGAGAGGAACATGGATGGCTAAGGGGCATGGGTTGGGGAGAGTGGCCTGAGGAAGAACTTGAGAATAGAGGAACTTGGATTAAATTATCACTGGAACTTGGAGGTGTTTCCTGAAAAATTCTTAGATTCTTCATCAAAGGAAACCTTTGTGCTGTCTCATAAGTCATAACCTTTCCTCTTCCCTTTGTTTACAGACGTTCCTGATTAAGTAATGAAGACTTTCTTCTCCTTTTGTTCAGATATTTAGGTCTGTGATACAATAGACCAGATGTTACATATCATGTTAAATTTGAGATGTGATAGAAGAGCCCTATCTCGACATTGAGAGTGACTCACCTATTGTCATCTGATGGATGTTTAGCAGAAAAGTTGGCCCATGAATCCTCACCACCATATTGTAGAATCTAGATTGTTGACTTCCAGAATGAACATCTTGGTCAGATGACTCCACAATTGGCTGATTTTCTAGCTAATGAGATGGCCAGACATGGAGTAGGGAAGAGTGACTTGCCTGGGGAAAGGCTTTCACTTTAGAGTGACCTCTCTTTGTGGTTTCTATCTTATTATCTTATTATCTCTTTTTTTTTTTTGATTGGTAACATGAAATTTTATTGATTGTGGTAAACAATCTTATTATCTTTAAGTGATCATTGTTAGGCTAGCAGAATGCTGCTACCTAATCCCAAATTTTCTTTTGGTGCCACAAGATTACCCCTAGAAGATCTGCTCCCTATTAACCCCGTGCTTTGCTTGTGAATAACCCACACTGTTAGCAGATCGTTGTACCCATAGAATAGAGATAACCATATCCCTTGTTAGGGACATAATCTCTGAATATGTGTCGATTGTGCCATATTCCTTTACTGCCATTTTTTATCCAGCTTACTGCTACCTTAACAGTCCCCTTCAATCACCATGTTGCTCAAGCTCAACCTCTTACCTAGCCTGTGGATTTCATTGGAAGAGCCTGTAATTGTGGTGGTTGTGATTTGTGAAGCCAAAAATCTTGAAAAGGAATGGTAGTAGGAACCCGAAGTAGAGATAGTCCAGATTCTAGAGTCAGGTTTAGAGGGATCAAGAGAAACTCCCTCCAACAGATTAATAAGGTCAATCACTTAGAGATTCTTCAAAGTCCCTTATGCCTTCTTTTATCCAACTCTAAAGAGAGTTCCAAACCTGAGGCCAAGTGGGAAATGTATTTGCTCTTATTGATAAAAAATGGGTTTGTTCTTGAATGAAGATATGACAAAGATAGAAGGGTAAAGCTTCTTAAAATTTAATCTTATTGCCATCAAATTCAAGAATATCATAATTGATGTCTTGAAAGAACAAAGGCAGAAGCACTGAGATGGCTTTCCAAGTAGAGGCATGAGTTACTCTATTACCACCCTGGTATCCCAGCCAATTATTTTGTGTCACAGATTGTCCTGATGTAGTCGGAATATCCAAAGCCATTTACGAAGTGGAGTTTGTGCCACAGATTTAATGCACCATTATATTGTTATTTATTGAAAAAAATGTGCTAGTTTGATACTCTAAATACCTGAACATACTTCCACCTAGGTGTTATTATGATAATCAAAATACCTGAACATGCTTATTTCCCCGTGTTGACATGATAATATACTGATATTTGATACAAAATTACAAATTGGTACTTTTTCCAGTGATGTTATTTTCAAGTGTTATCCTCTTATGAACTAGTAATTTACATATTTATTTTCATAAAAGCATGTATTATTTTAACAAATTTCATATAGGAAACATAATAAATATTATTCCAGTTCATGTACCTATTTTGTCATCTTTTAATAAAGGTTTTTTTCCCACTACTATAAAAACATACTTATTTTGGTAGAAAAAAAAAACATCTTATGCCAATAGGTGAAGCCAGTGAAGTAGCTTATTCATTGACTAGGGTAAGTGTTGGAACAAGTGAGATGTGGTGGCATCGGTCCTTGCTGAGTAGCTGTCTTAAGCATATAGGGAGGGTGAATGATTATCCCCTTTCTTGTTTTCTTTATTGGATTTGATGTTGCTTTTATCTCTTGCGGTATTTTTTTTTTGGGGAAAGGTAAGGTATTGTATTAAAAACAGACTATATATCATAAAGTCATACATCTATTGCTGTAATCTTTCTCTATTTTTCCGATTTGATTAATAATATTTTTGGATCACTTGCCTATTAAAAACAGGCTATATATTATAACTTTTTCTCAGATGTATATTAAGTCATCCTTTTGATCAATAACTATCATTTTATTATTTAAGTGAGAAAATATTACATATATACATACATGCTTGAGAGATAAAATCTCTTATATCTCTCCTTTTCCTTTTATTTCCTTGTTACAATTGTGCCCAAAACATTTGATCTCTCCTCAGTCCTTGTTTTTCTAATGCATCAGGCATGCTATTGGCTGACATATACACCCATTGAAGCCTTACCTCCATCTTCCTAGTCAGCCACTTAAATTTTTTGATTTCATTTTGATAAGATATATATATTAAATCATTTCCCCCTTTTTCTGATATATGAGTTTTGTAATTTTCAACCAGATAATGGTTTGCCACTGCAAGCCACCTCTTGATGGCAGTTTGGGTTGCGGAGATGAATGCTTGAACCGGATGCTTAACATTGAATGTGTTCAAGGCGCCTGTCCATGTGGGGATCAATGTTCAAATCAACAGGTACTTTTAGCTGTTATCACTTTAACTTTTATTTTTGTTGTTGTTTTTATTGTTATTATTGTTATGGTGCTGGGTCTTGTTTTCCATCTGAATGGTATAGCTTGGATTTAAATATTCATTTGCAGTTCCAGAGGGAGAAATATGCAAAATTTAAGTGGTTTCGTTGTGGAAAGAAAGGATATGGGCTTCAGTTGTTGGAAGATGTTTCCCAGGGTCAATTTCTTATTGAATACGTTGGTGAGGTAATTCTGCAGTTTTTAATGGGATTCATCTTGAAGGTTTATATAATACTGAAAGTCTGAAACCCGAAAAACTAAAGGAAAAAAAGGCTACAAAAAATCCTTGAAGTGAGAACTCTTGCACATTTGATTGACACAATATTTATGTTCCATGCATTAACACTGCCCACTGAAGTAACAAGTAAGCAGATTCCAGATAAAAAAAAAGCATGCAAAATTTTGATATCCTGTCCAAGGTATGCCTGAAATTCCACTTAATATTGCTTGTATTGGCCTGGTTATACCTGTGAGGCTTACTAGCTTTAATTTATCACTATTGATTCTTGAGACCTCACAATTTTTGAATTTTATCTCAGCATATCAGTTTTTTGGTCATGGTGTGCTTATGTTTGAAAGTAAATTGATGTTTTTTTAGAATCTTTAAATTGATTAAAATGTCATATCCATGCTTTTCTTTTTATCAGTTTAGCCACCCACTACTAGGGTAAGTTCTATCCTAAAATTTTCTACTTTGTACTCCAATCAGGTGCTTGATTTGCATGCTTATGAAGCACGGCAGCGAGAGTATGCTTCTAGGGGTCAAAGGCATTTTTACTTCATGACATTGAATGGCAGTGAGGTTTGGTATTCTCTACTTTAGTTCTAATTTTAGAATTTTCTCATTTTATTATTGTTTCCCTTTAAAAGGAAATTTGAATGTTTGTGATTTAGGGTAAATGTGGGTAAGTGTGAATAATTTATTTTGATATTGGAATATTTTATTTTATTTTATTATTTTTTAGGGGGGGGGGTACAGTCTTCACTTATAATGTTAATATAGTCCCATCCATATTGACAGCACTCTCCATGAAGCTGGTGCATGGATGTATAGTTGCCCAGCTTATTGAGGCTTGGGAGTGGTATTTTTTTCTGTTTTTGGAAAAAAAGGAAGCACAGGCTTTATTTATTTATATGTTGGAGAAACAGTCAGTCTGCTATATATATAGCTAATATTTACATTATATATTACAAAACCAGTAATTAATTGAGCTTTCCTTACAACTTTTGTAGAGCATTAACTTGCTGACCATTTTTTTACAAATGGTAAACATATCTCTTTGGAGGCAACAATCTCTCTCATAAAATGTGCATGCACTTTATGTATTATGTTCTGTCATGCTGTACCAGATTGTGAGCGATAATTATTGCAACCTTATTGTTGTAATATTGGTTCATAGAGCCTTGTACTTGACATCCCAATACATGGAGTGGAGATTTTGAGGCTTAATCTAGTGAAGTTTACAAACTCCAAGTGCCATTGCCTTGTAATCACTTTTCTACTTTAATGGGATACCACCAATTGCTTTTGTATCATAGCACCAAGATGCTTGCTATGATGAGAGGCCCCTGAGAAAGCTCTTTTCAAATTTGCATGTGGTGGCTGATAGAGATATGCGTTTGACAGTGTTATGAGTTAGTAAATGACAAAGTAATTTAGTTCCCAAAATTCCACAGAATTTGAATGATTAGGAATCATATGAAATGTTGGAATCACTATCAAAAGTCCAAAATTGCTGCCCAAGGGTGCAGGATGTTGATGGAAGATGCTGGAAATGAGAGAAGTCTGGAGGGTTCATTGTTAAATTAGGGTGAAAGGGTTGTGCAATGCCGTTAGTAATCATGGTTTGCAATTTCAATATCAATGGACATTTTTCCATGCAGAGAAGGGGAGGTTTCTGAGATATTTCGCTAATTCTGCTAAGATATTTGGAGAATTTCTAAAAACATGGGATTTGTTAATACAAACTTAATCGAAATTTTATAAGAAGCATAATCACACATTTAAAGCTCAAAATAATTTTAATGATCAGCTGTACATATCAAATAAGAAAAGATTAATAGACTTAAATAGGTATCTCCATGGTTTAAAATGTCGCGACATTTTGCTAATGTCGCCCGACATATGTCGGTGTTGAGACATACTGACATGAACTCTCACTTGAATTAAAAAAAACAAAATATCGGTCGATATTTTGACCATTTCGGTAAATATCGCCTATGTTGTTTACAAAACCAAAAAAAATAATATTTTGAAACATTTCATTCAAATGTCGACAAATCAGCATATATTCAAAGTGAAGACAATCAAATTTCTCATAAACAAAAAGAGAAAAAGAAAGAGATTAAATGGGAAAAAAGAAGTTTTCAGTTTACTTACCTGAAGCTGGAAGAACTACAACTTCAGGCTTGAATAGGCACAAGAGTGGCTTCTACCCTCGGTCTTGTGCTGAAATACCTTATTGGAACAAGATGCAAGACATTGGACATCTAAAACTCCAAAAGAAATTGCTCTCATCTCACTCTCAAGTCTCATCTTGATTTAGGTATGCAATACTATCCCTATTGCCCTCTCACAGTGAATAACCATGAAAAATAAGGGGAAAAAAGGGAAAAAAAAATGGAAGATGAGGAGTTGAGGAGAATGCTTGTCTTCATCTTCCTCTTCTATTTCTTCATCTTCATCTGCGGATTCCTAAAATCCTCGCACAGTCGCACTGCGTCTTTGCGTCTTTGTAGAGTCTTCGAAATTTCAGGTTGAGGGTTCAAATGACTAATGAACCCTTAAGCCTAAATGTTTAAGTTTATGTTATAAAAGACATGCCGCAGTACATGATGGTCTATTTAAGTCTATAGACCATCACAAAAGCAAGCCTTTAAATGGAATCTTTAAAACATAATTACAAGTATGTTATAGTGCAATTGGGTCTATTGTAATACTATAGACCTCCTAATAGAAAACTTATAAAAAGAATCTTTAATATATTCTTATAGTCTTATTACAAGTATATGAAGGTCTATAGTAATATTGTAGATCCTCATTATAAAAGCCAACAAAATGATTAAATAATAAGAAAATTAATATTTAAGATAAAATATAAAATATTCATAAAAACAAATGATTAAACTAACTACTTATTAAAATAAAATAAAATGCATGAATAAAATGTTTTTATAATAATAAAATATTAAATGGTTTGTCTAATTTATATGATTTAATAAATAGTTTATATAGTGATATTGTATACCCTCATTATAAAAGTAAAAAAATGAAATAATAATAAGAAAGTTTATATTTGAGATAAAATATTCATAAAAACAAAAAATAGTGAGATATTTTATATAATAATAAAAATATTACTTAAACTAATTACTTATTAGAATAAAGTAAAATAATTTTCTTAATAATAAAAATATTAAATGGTTTATATTATTTATATGATTTAATTTTAATTATTTATTAGAACAAAAAGATATGCATCATGGAAGATAGTAGTCTAGAAAGGTGCATTAATGTTTATTTTGTTATTTTACAGAATATCATTGCATATTTCCACATATTTCATAATATTTCCACAATGTCTATAATTTTTACAATATTTCCATCCGACATTTCCAACATTACTGACATATGTCCAATATTTGGGTAAGCGACATTCCCATTGACATCAACATTTTTAACCTTGGGTATCTCTTTTTCTATCTCCTTTTTAGGTGTTTAGCTATCTTTTCGTTGTGTAGGTCACTTATTTGCCATTTTGAATTTTATCTTTTCTGATACTATATGTTTTACTTGGATTGAAAATTCTCTTCTATAGTTGTGTCTCTTTTTTCTTTTTCTTTTGGACTATAGTGACCTAGTAAATGAATCGTATCAGAATAGTAGCCAACCATCCAATCATCAAATTTCCACTTGTTCATTAAAAGAAAGTTATTATATATATATTTTAAATTCTTTTGAAAAGGTACGGTATTGCATTGATGAATAACTTAAAACAGAGAAAAACACCTTTGTACATACTGTACAATGGGACTGTTCAGAAGGTTCTTTCAAGAATATAAAATTATAGAAAAATATGCATTAGAAAAAATCAACTGGTAGAAAGCCCTTCTACTATGTTTGGTGACTTCTGGGAACCATAATATCATCTTCAAAGCAGTCAATCATTGTTGCTTTTCTTGTTCTTAATGGAAACCTATCCAGCTACCAAGTTGGAATGTATATTTGGTCTATAGAAAGAAGAGAAGTCTGAGAATAAGAGCTTGAGAAGTTACGAAATCTTGAATAGGATGATTGGCTGCCTGTTACTATCCTTTGTTCAACATGAATAGAATAGTAAATAACCATGAAGTCCATGTTAATATGTATTTGTATATGTATGTGTGTGTGTCCATATACTGTTAATATTTTTCCAACTACATCAACAGCAGATAGCACAATAAAATTCAGTGGGAAAAGAAAAAAGGAGCATAGAAGCATACCAGTCCAGAAGCCAGGCAGATTCAAATAGAGAGAAAAGAGTGGCAGGGCAACAACAGCTGACTTCACCATATCCACACTTTAAACAAGCCTCAACCTGGAAAGAACCCAACCACAGCTGACTTGATAATCAACCCATACATCCCATCCAGCTAGGGAGAACCTCCACTCCTGTGAAACCCAAAAAAGGCCCAAAACTGGACCCACTAGAGGCAACATGAACAAGAAAAAGTAACCCTATTTTTATAGACTGTTCTATATCTTATTTCCTTATTTTGATATGAGGATTGCATTTAGGTTAGAGGAAGAAGGGAAAAATACCCCCAAATAAAAAATTGTATATTAAGAAGGTAGAATTAACTGTTCTCATTGCTGATGTTGTTATTTTTATCTTCATGATCAAATATGTATCCTGAACATTCTTGTGGCCTTTATATTCTATTGTTATACAAACATATCTGCCTTCCAAGTAAAACAAAAAACTTAAGCTTAAACAAGGGTGGGTTATATATATATTGATATTTAATATAATATATGTTACCTTTTAAAAACAAATTTTACTATTGATTTCTTTTTGACTATTTTATTCCATGATATTCACCATTCATCATTTCCGTTGCTTTCAGGTGATTGATGCATGTGCTAAAGGAAATTTGGGGCGTTTCATCAACCACAGCTGTGATCCTAACTGCCGTACGGAAAAGGTTATTTTTATTCTTTATTTGCATATTTCAATAATAAATAAAATGCATTATATCAGGAAATGGGTATGTGAATAAGAGTAAGTCGTAAGTACATAATCCTGGGACTTCATATGGTGATGGAATCAACTGCAGCATGAAACCCAACAAATAGGTCCTTGTCAGCACCATATAAAGCTCACTTTCTAAAGTTATCAACTGATCTGTTTTTTCCTATGTACTTACATATCCTTATGTTTATTTTTTTTTCTTTATTCATTTTTAACTTAGAAACCTATTTTCATTTTGACGTTGACGACATAAACTTATCTTTCCTTTTTGCTCCTCTCTCTTTCTATCTGTAGTAAGTAACAAAATAATTTATTAAACATAAAGAGAGGAGAGTATTTCCACATTGATGAACTATGTAGCATGTAACTTTCCTTGAGAGGATATGTTGTGAAATGATTTATTTGGAAAGAGAGGGGTCAAACTTGGATTCAGAGTTAGGTAAGGTAGGGATGGAAAATGTAAATCCAATTTAAAATTGTCTTTGGTTAGATTAGTTTGAGGTCTTAGGCAACTGGCCCTATCCAATGCTGCTGTTTTGTGTATAATTCTACATTTTTGTATGTTGCTGTTTGGATTTTTTTGCATGTGCATTTATTTTTGTATATCTCTGCTTAGATATTTGGAGTTTCATGCACACATGTTTATGTATGTGGGATGGGGAGAAAAGAGTATGATGAAAAGGTGTTGCTTTGTAAAATATTACTTAATATGATATACATGTATCATTTGTGCGTAAAATGTGTATTTGTGTTTTTCTAGTTATGCTTATTTGTGCATTTTGGTTGCCAAAGTTCAAGCTCAAAACCAACCTGACCAATGCAATTTCATGATTGGGTTGGTCTAGGGTTGAGAACTTTGGGTTGGTTTAGAGTTATTATTGACTTTTGAGGGTTTAATCTTGGACTGGATGGGATGGTTAAGCCATTTGATCCATGAAACTTTTCATGGAGTATCTTATAATTTGCTTTTAGATTTTGAGACTGATTGTAATGGGGATGAGAACCATGAGTTGGAACAGAAAGGGAAGTGGTCTTGAGACTCCTCAGTAACTCAGTTTGTGTCCAATTATTTGCCATCTTCAGGTAGTCCAGGGAATCTTGTCATTTCATATTCTGGTGCTAACAACTGTGCAGGTGCTTGTGCAGCTTCTCTGGCATCCATCCATGATATTGATAAGCCCAATCTGAGTTTAAATGATAGTAAAGGAGATTGCGTGTGTGTGGGGGGTGGGGGGGGGGAGAAGGAGGGAGCATTGCAGCATTGGAGAATAAAAGGAGCAAAGTGGGGAGGTTGAGGTGGTTGGAAGCAAGGTTCAAAATTTCGATATGATATGCCCCGTATCAGGTGTTTTGTATCGTATCGGTGGCTTAACGATGTGCCCCTACAGGGGTCGTATTGGGGTCTGACCTGGTTCATGGGGTAGACCAACCTTAAACCGATCCCTCTAAACCAGTTTCAAAGAAAAAAAAGGGGAGAGCGAGCTTCGATACAGGCCGATATGCCCCTACCGGCATATCAGTCTGTATCAATATTTTAAACCTTGGTTGGAATTCTAGAGGGGTAGGAGAGGAAAAGGACGAGGATTTTGGGGGGGGGGGAGTGAGCTGTTGGATGCACAAGATAAAGGGGAAAATCTTATTAAAAAGGGTCAGAGAAAGACAGTTGGGGGAGAATCTAAAGAAGGAAAAAAAAAAGAAAATGTGTGCTTTGGAGATGGGAGCATTTCTGATGGGGGGTTGAGGGAAGACTTAGGTAATGGTAAGAGAGATATCTCAGGTGAAGATTTAATGGAGGGCTTAGCTATTACATTGGGCTTGAAAGTGGAACCCCCTAATGAATTGAAATTCTATGCTAGAAAAGGGAAAGAGGTTGGAGAGAGAGAGAGGAGGAGGAAAATGAATGAGGTTGAGAAGCTTATTAATGATGTAGAAGGGGATAAGGAATTTAGTGCTAGGGGAGGTAGGAGAAAAGGATGCTTGTAAAGAAGAGGGGAGGTTGGGGTTAAATTCCAAGATTATTGGTTTGGAACATGAGGGTCTTAGTTAGTGCAACAAGATACAAGAAAGAGAGCAATCAAGTAAATACTTAGAAAGGAAAAGCTTGATATTCTTTTGATTCAGGAATCCAAAATTCAGGATCTTGATAGGGGATGGGTAAGAAGTTTCTGTAGTGAGAGAGAGAGAGAGAGAGAGAGAGAGAGAGAGAGAGAGATGTTAATTGGAGCTTTGCTCCATCTTGCGGTGTTTCAGGAGGTATAATAACAGTGTGGAAGGAGTATATAGTATGGTGCAGAAAAGAATTGGTAGGGAGTTTTACAGTGTTTATGAAACTGAAAAATGTTCAGGATGTTTGAATGGGTTTTAACTATAATGTATATGGGCCAAACTCCTATATGGCAAGGAATTTGATGTGGGAAGAGTTAGAAAATATAAGGGGACTTTGGGAAGGACTGTGGTGTCTAGGAGGTGACTTTAATGTGATCAAATTTGCAGAGGAGACATGGTACAAGGCAAAGGGTGACTACTAGTGTGAGACAATTCGATGCCTTTCTTGATTCCTATGATTTGAGAGATATTTATTGGGACAGACCAGGTTTATTTGGTGAAATCTTCAAGAAAACCCTATTTATTCCAAGTTGGGTAGATTTTTTGTGTCCCTTGATTGGGAGAAGGAATGGTGGCTCACACACCCTAATTTCAAATAAAAGGTGAAGGAATGGTGCGGTAACCAACAACAATATCCTTAGTGGGAAGGTCAGAAATTCCTGAAGAAACTACAAAATTTGAATGCAAAAATCAAAGAGTGGAATAAATTATAGTTTGGGAGACTGGATGAGAAAAAGGTTAATCTGATTTCAACAAAAATCTAGAGAGAAGTGGACCAAGGAGGGGGATGGTAATTCATAATACTAGGTTTTTTTTATGCTATTGCTAATGGTAGAAGAAGGAAGAGCGTAATTTCATCTCTAATGTTGAAGGTGTTGAAACTACAAATGAACGGGAGATAACAGAGCCCTTTGTAGAGAATTTCAATTAATTTATAGAAGGCCACAAATGGTAGATGGTCAGTTGAAAGACTTGAATGGGATACCTAGAAGATTTTCAAGTTGAGTTTTTGGAAAGAAGGTTTGAGGAGGAAGAGATTAAGGAGGCAATGTTTTCCATGGATGGATCTAAGGCTCTGGGGCATGATGGTTTTACAATGGCATTCTACCAAGATCGTTGAGATATCATTAGGGAGGATTTGGTTAAAGTCTTTTCATAGGAGGGGAATTCATTTAGGGAATGAATTCTACACTTCTTGCTTCAATGCCAAAAATAAATGATGCTACTCACTTGAAAGTCTTCATGCCAATTAGTTTGGGTACTAGCATTTATGAATAAATTGCAAAGGTGTAAGGTGTTGTCCTTGAAGATTTAAAAAGGTGCTCCAATGAATTCTTCATTTGTTGCCTTGATGCCAAAAATAAATGATGCTAGTCACTTAAAGTCTTCATGCCAATTAGTTTGGTTACTAGCATTTATAAATTAATTGCAAAGGTGTTATCCTTGAGGATTAAAAAGGTGCTCCCCTCAATTATCTCCAGTTTAAAGGTGTCTTCATTTAAGATAGATAGATTGTGTAGGTCCTAATTGCGATGAATGTGTTGAGGCCCAAAAAAGATAAAAAAGGGAGTGGTAATTAAGTTAGATTTGGAGAAAGCTTATGGTCTTGTGGATTAGGAGTTTTTCCTTAACATTTTGAGAAGTTGTGGTTTTGGAGATTTATGGTGTAAATGGATCAAGGGCCGTTTACAAATGAGTCATTTTTCTCTATCATTGTCAATGGGTCTGTGGCAGACTTTTTGGGGTTGTTAGAGGTCTTAGGCAGGGCAAATATCTATATCTATCTCCCTTTCTTTTTTACTTTGGTTGTTGATGTTCTAAGTAGGTTGATTCTCTAGAGCTAATTGTTTGCAATTGTTCAACAATTGGTCTATGGGGAGAGATAGAGTGGTGGTTACTCACCTACAATTTGCGAACGGTATTTTGATTTTCTGCGATGGGGAGAGTAGAGGCAGGTTTGAGAATTTGAAATTGGTGGTGAGCCTCTTTGAAAAAAATCCCAACTTAAAAGTCAATTGGGGTATAAAATCTTGGTGGTGGGAATCAATTTAGAAGAAGAGGAGTTGAGGTCTTTGGAGGGTGGGCCTTGGCGCAACGGTTGGGTTGCTCCATGCGACCTGGGTTGTCAGGGTTCAAGTCTTGGAAACAACTTCTCTGTATGTGCAGGGGTAAGGCTGCATACATCTCTCCCTCCCCAGATCCCACATTGGTGGGACCCCATGCACTAGGCTGCCCTTTTAGGAGTTGAGGTCTTTGGCAAAGACTTTGGGGGTGTGAAAGTGGTGAGTGGACCTTGAGATATTTAGGATTACCTCTAAGCAATGTTTTAAAACGTGGAGGCGTGATGCGAGGTGTTCCACTACCAAGAGGCCTGAGGCATAGTTTAGAACGTAAGAGGCGTAAGCCTCCCAAACACAAGGAGGCGTAAACCTCCTTAAGAGGAGGGGGGTCAAGAGGAAGAAGGAAGAGGAATGGGAGGAGGAAGAAGAGGAAGGGGGATCTCATTTTTCTTTATTTTTAATAAAAATTTTTTATATTAAGAAGAATAAAGATGCACAAGTAAATAGGATTAGGTGAGATGGGATAAGGTGAACCTGGCTTCATCATGGAAAGTTCTAAGTGGTATCCTTCCTTAATTTCTTGATCATGTAAGGTATTTTGGCCTCTAGTAATAGGATTAGGTTCTGGGAAGATATTTGGATTGGGGAGTCTCCTCTGAAAGATGTGTTTCCTTCTTTATTTATTCTCTCCATGGTAAAAGTAAACTTTTTATAAAAGCAAACTATACAAAGGCTTTGCAGCACAAGTGAATACAAAGAGTCCCAAAAAAATGTACAATTATAGAAATCCTAGATGTCAAGCTACCTTGTACAAAGTATACTGCAGTGTAACAGAAAACAATCATACAGCAATCACAGGTCCAAAAACCAAGCATCTTGTGGAACAAAACACCCACCATGCCCACAACTCCCTCAAAAATCACAGCCAAATGGAATGGATGGGCACAAATATCGCTGCCTTTTACCAGACCACCTGTTACACTATTGTAAGATCCATTCACCTACGTGGACATGTGCCCTACCACTTTGGAGAGATCTCCTGGAGTATTCAAATTAGTGCTGCAAGCTTCACTATCCTCAAAACCATTCCCCCTCTTCAAATCAATATTCCTCCTACCCATAACAGCATTTTTTTTTTATCAATAACAGATTTGTTAAATTCATTGAAATATCAAACTATTTACAGCAAGGAAGACAAACACTCTTATCTTCCAAATACAACTTAAACCCTCCAAAGAAAGAAAAAGAGAAAAAGAAACAATTAAGTTACAGCATCCACCGGCTGTTTTGTCTTCCTTTCCTCTGCCTTCTAAATGCCTGGAAATATCATTGGCATGCACTTACTTTCCCAAAAAGAGCATTCCAAGTGGTTTGACAGTTTGAACCTCATTGGCTACTAGCCTACCACTTGATCTGAAGGAGAATTATGACGTACCTGATGAACCCTGTCAAGTTGGATTTCTTCATCCACATGCCCATTATCCTTGTGCTATGAGTTTATTACCTTCTTCCCTTCTGCATTAGAAGGGTCATTGTTGACCTCCAAGTCCCATCTGACATCATACATGTTCTGTAGCTCCGTCAAGATAGCAATGGCAATCTAGAACCTCCCAAAGCCTCACTATCAACCATTAAAAGACGAGTTGGCTCAGTGTTTTAAAAGCGCAAGGCATAGGGGTCAATTTGCGCTCGTGGCGCATGGTGAGGTGCGTGCCTTTTTAAAGCAAGGTGCAATAATAAAAAAATGCAAAAAAAGTCAGAAAAATAAAAAAATGCCAAAAAATTCAAAAAAATGCAAAAAAATAAATGTTTTAAAAACCTATCATCTAAAATTAAATTACATAAACATAACATGCAAAGCATATTCAAATGAGAATTCAAAAATAAAATCAAACATATAAAACATTTTCAAGCATGTAAAGTAAAACCCACAATCTCTTTTTTTCTCAATTGCATTACTTAAAGTAGCTAACGTGATGTAAAACGTATTACATTCCTGATTCTACGATTCGCCTTTGTGCCATGCCTCTCAAGGCAAGCCCAAACAAGTCCATGTTAGGGTCTTAAATTCTTAGTTCTCACACAAAAAATAATGATATTATTAATTTTAATTGCTTTTTAAAAAGATGTTTTATTAGGATGGATGAATGAACAACATTACCAAATAAAGGATTCTTGAATTCAAGATCCTAACATGGACTTGTTTGGGCTTGCCTCGAGGGGCATGGCATGGGGGTCCGGGGGGCGGAGCCCCCGGCCCAACCGCTAGGTTCAAAGAAAGCATCAAATTTTCAAAGGGTGCAGCTGCTAGGTTAAATAAAAAGCAGAAAGGGCTGCGCCTAGGACCTGGACGAGGTGCCTACCCTAAAATGCGCCTCACCTGTGCGCCAAGGCGCGCCTTTTAATTCACTAAGTTGGCTTACCTTTCTTAGGGTTACTTGATTCTATGATGTCTAACTGAAGTAGAATCTACCCACCTCCACCTTGTTTCTAATGTGGTTAAATCATCAGCACCCTCAAATGGAGACCGACGAATGGAAGAATTTGCCACCCTCTGCACTAAAGTTGGAAGAGAAAAGGAAAATCGATGTAATTTTATTCTTTATAAATCTTCTCCCTACTTGTGATTGGAACTAGCTTCGGAGTTCGAATTATTGCTTCTTAAGGGGATTTAATGTTTGAACCTGCTATAATCAAACATGGGATCAACAGGAGAAGCTTTGAGCCCACTAAATTTTTGATGCATGTCTAGGGCTGTCAATGGAGGTGGACATCATATACCTAACCAATTATATTGTTATCTGCAACAGGTCTTTATTCCAATGGCTTGGAATCTGATTTTTGAGTAGGGAGGATCATTTTAAGCCTTGCCCAACCTGGCCTGCAAATTTCTGGTCTTGTGCTTGGGTTTTATACAGCCCTGGGCCCAACACTTCAGGTCCAGACTTGGCTCGGCTGACAATATATTTATATATTATATACTTTATATATGTTTTATTTTATATTTATGATATATAAATATTATAGAATGTTACTTGTAATATATTATATATTATTATTTTTTTGTATAAATTATAACATGTATTTTGTACATATATATTACATGTCATATAATATAAATTATTATGTATATTAAATATAGAGTATTAACTGACGGAGGCTCAATATGGACCTGGAGTGGTTAGTGTATGGCATTTACATGATAGACATACCCCTTAGGAGGTTTTTCATTGTAGATTTTGCTTGTAATAACTGTAACATGAGATGCCTGATCTCATGAATTTTTAGTTCATATATGATATTCTTATGATGTGTGCGAAGCTGTTATAGCAAATACCACCCTGAAGCTGTTCCTTTTAATCTAGAATCCAGAACTGTCAAGGGATGGAGAAGCTGTTAGAACTCTGGTACTGTTGCTTCATTTCTATCATGTTATCAATGGCGTTTTGCCTGCAACCTTCAAGATTCAGAAAAGCTTTAGATTGTAGAGAGCGGGTTTGCCCAAGGGTTGTTGCAGGAACTATGACACTTAACAAGGAGAATGATGCAA
The DNA here is from genome assembly GCF_056320005.1 of Nelumbo lutea. Classification (NCBI taxonomy): domain Eukaryota; kingdom Viridiplantae; phylum Streptophyta; class Magnoliopsida; order Proteales; family Nelumbonaceae; genus Nelumbo; species Nelumbo lutea. The sequence goes on along the minus strand of NC_142684.1, from coordinate 21,019,310 downwards.
TTTGCATAACAAAAAGGGATGGAGAAGCTGTTAGAACTCTGGTACTGTTGCTTCATTTCTATCATGTTATCAATGGCGTTTTGCCTGCAACCTTCAAGATTCAGAAAAGCTTTAGATTGTAGAGAGCGGGTTTGCCCAAGGGTTGTTGCAGGAACTATGACACTTAACAAGGAGAATGATGCAATTTGCATAACAAAATAAGGACCTTCATCATTGCTTCTCAGCTAACCTGTTATAACCTTTGAAACTCTTCAATAATTATATAGTTGTGTTTAGCCTTTTTCAAGCCTGTTAGAATAGCTTTAAGTTGTTATGCCTCAATTGAATCCTCAAGACCAATAGGGGAATAGATAACCAAAATGTCTCCTGCATGGTTTCTAATCACTCTTCCTACTCCTGAATCCTGATGGTCCAGGGTTCCTATGCTGTAACCATCAAAGTTCAGCTTGATATGAGGGGGCTGTTGTTGGCACAAACTAGCAAGTATTTTTCTCCTGGTTGGGGCAGATGCAGCCACTTCCTTCCTATTTTTAATGATGCCATCTGTTGTATATGGTGCAAAGAGCTCCATGATGTTCACCCGGTGTGATACCTTGATAATATATTATCAGTTTACCATTTATCCAATTATGTGATCTTTAGTTTGTTTTTGTTGTCAAAATAAAACCTGATTTGGGGATAGCTTGTCCTTGTATGCTTTCACATTTTTTAAATCTTTGTTTTTGTTATAATTGTAAGATGCAGATTGAGTATCATCTGACTGTGCTGATTTTCCTGTAGTTTTTCTTTTATCTTTTTAGCAAAGTTTAATGGTAGTGTGTGCCGATCTCATGTATGAAAAATTTTTATGCAATTAACACTTTCTTTTTCGTTTTTTTGTTTTTTGTTTTTTTCCGAAAAGGTAAAGTATCTGTGAAGAAAGTGAAGTTGATAGATAATGGATGTATGGATTTAGCGTAGATCTTGTTTCATAGTATGATGTACTTAGTAAATATTTGTTTTCCTCATTATCTTTTTGATTGTTAACTGTATAACTTTTATTGAATTATAAAAGAATGATGTATGTACAACAAGCCAAGCATAGGCTGTTTCCGGAACACCTAAGCCATTTTTGTTTATATATTAGAAAAGAGTCCAAAAAGTTTCTGTTCTGTGCACCCCTTGTACCAATCCATCTTCATGATTTCAGGTGTCAGTTGAATCCTAATATTTCTTTTTAATTTAAGATGATTATTTTGGTTTATTGCACTAATATGTTTTCTTATATAATATCTATGAATTAATGACCGAAATATTTAATGTTAATGTACTTCCTGTTATTATCTTTTATTTACTTATGAAATGTTGGCTATACTACATCAGTTGTTTTTAGCTTTGATAATTTTTGTATATACAGTGGATGGTGAATGGAGAAGTTTGTATTGGGCTATTTGCTCTAAGGCATATTAAGAAGGTAATACTTCAGTATCATGTTGGAACTATACCTCTGATTGCAATTCATTGTTTTCAATTTGGTATCTCCTGGCCAACATTTTTGTGCTTCATCTACTTACATTTTCCTCTGATGTTTAAACCTGAATAGTTGAAAAATGTTTTGCATAGTTGTTAAGACACTAAGTTGAAGCTGGGTGAAAGATGAGCATCTTACCACCTAGGCATTGACTGGGTAATGTTTTATTATATAAATAGTCTAATTGATTTTAGCTTGTTTCCCTATTCTTTTTGAATCATCTTGTTTCTCTAGTTGGTATAGCAGCCAGACAACATTAAAAATGAACTAACGTGAAAGAACCAAACATTAACAGTAGAATTGAAATGACATTTCATGGCCTATAAAAAAATAGGGGATGAATCTCTCTCCTGTTAATGAGGGAAATCACCTGTATCTTTTTATGGGAAATTGGGAACTAGGAGTGTTCACAGTTTGGTTCGGTTCGGTTCTAGGCTATTTGGCCAACTGAACCGACCTGGTCAGGCTGGGGAGTTGGTCAGCTGAAACTGATCAACCAATGATGAAAACCAGCCAACTTGGGTTGTATCGGTTTGGGTCAGTTTTTGGTTTGGTTGGTTGGTTCAAAAAATTTAAATTAAAAAAAATTAAATTTAGAAGTTAAATTTAAATTTAAAGAATTGTAATGGTGTTATTAAAAAGTAAGTTGAAAAAAATTAAAAATTACAATGTAAAATATTTTAAACTAGGAAATATGGGAATTTTCTCACTTTCCCTTATGGTTGGTTCAGTTCGGTTTTGGTTAGTTTACAAATGATCAAACCGAAACCGACCTGACCTCTCGGGTTAGCATAAAAACTAAACCGAAATTGACTGTAATAGTTAGAAAACTGACCAACTCGGGTCGGATTGCGTCGGGTTGGTCGGTTTCATAGGTTTGATGAGCAGCCCTTTTGGGAACCAGGTGAATTAAAGAAAGATTATTTGATAAAATGGGAGATTGTTAGGGGGAGTAAAGATCAAGGATGGTTGGGAGGGGGAAACTTGGGAAATAAGAATATTTCCCCTCATGATGTGGAGATCTTGTTCCGGTCATCTTTCCTCAACTTGCCAAGAAAGAGTGAAAGAATTATGTGGAGATGCATTAGGGCAGCAGTGATATGGTCAATTTGGGAGGAACGAAATGATAGAATTTTCAATGAGAAGGCATTCAGCAAGGAAGCCCTCATGGAGAGCATCCCAAGTCAGTCATCATTGGATTAAAATGATGAAAATATTCAGACATTGGTGGTGTGTTCAGAGACTCAAGCAAATTTTCGGGACCATTAGGTGTAGATGATTCAATAAAGGCCGAACTATTAGCACTTCTATAGGGTTTAAAACATGCCAAGCAAGCAGATTTTAAAAACTTAGAGGTTGAAGGCACTCAACACTGGTGATATCATGGACTGACACCAGGGGTAATGCTCCTTGGATCTATAGACGTTCCTTATGGGAGATTGAAAGCCTAGCAAGGGAACTCGATGCTTTTTTCACATGGATCGGGAGGACTGCAAAGGGATTACACTGAGAGGTATAAAGGCGTTTGGGTGAGGCGACCATAGAAAACTGCCTAGGCGTCACCTTCACAACTATGAGACCAAAAATTCCACAGATTCTGGGTTTGGATATGGGGGGTTAGTGGAGAATATTTTTGGAGTTGTGATTACTGTGAAGCTAGATGGGACCAATTATTTAGCTTGCTCTCAATCTATTAAGGTACACATGTGTAGTAGAGGAAAATGGGGTTACATTACAGGGAGCAAGAAGAAACCGAAGGAGGATGATCCTACCTATGAGAGGTGGATGGAAAGAAAACTACACAATAGTGGGTTGGTTAGTGAATTCTATGCAATCACACATTAGTCAGCATTACTTGTGGATGGAAATTGCAAAAGAAGTGTGAGATAGTATCACATAGACCTATTCCCAAAAGCTTAATGTTACTTGGGCCTACAAATTGAAACATGATGTGAATAATCTTAGACAAGGGGAAAAGCCCTTAGCAGTCTACTTCTCTACGCTGAAATCTCTTCGGCAAGAGATTGATCTGATGGAGACTATTGTTTGGGGTTGCACAAAGGATGCAAAAACATACAGGAGGTTGGTGGAGAGAAATACTCGGAGCATGATATTGTGAGGCAAAATTTTTTAACAAAGGATGAGGTAACTTTGTCTCAGGCATATGCTATGGTGAGCAGTGAGGAGAGTAGAAGATATGTTTAGTCTGTTGAGCCACAGGTTGGTCACTATGCTAATGCGGGGATGAAGCCAAAGGTTAGCATTGGGAAGAAAGATGTTATTTGTGAATATTGCAAGAAGCCTAAACACGCTAAAGACACATGTTGGAAGCCGCATTCAGAGCTTGTTCCTACTAGATTCAAGGAAGAAAATGGTGGGAAAAGGGTTGAAACTAGAAAAGATGGAAATGCAAACGCAGCCACCTCTTCATAAGGTGAACAAGGACAGGGTGGAGAGAAGTCAGTGGGAGAACAGCTTGCAGCCGTCAGGGCTGAATATGAGAAGTATGGCCGAATCATCAGTCACTTGGAGTCCACTGCTATAACTCCTTCAGAGATTATTCCTTCCACTACATATGCTCACTCAGGTATTCGTGCCACTGCACATCATGCTTTTGTCTCAGGTACTCATAAACCCCTTGGATAATTGATTCTGGTGCTTCTGACCATATGACCAGTGTTTCACACTTATTCACCTCCTACTAACTTTTTGGATGGGATAAGATATCCCTTGCTGATGGCTCCCTAGCCCCTATCACAGGAAAGGGAGACATTAAGACCTCTAATGCCCTGACCTTATGATCTGTTCTTCATGTACTTAAACTTAATACCAATTTGCTAAGGAATATTTTAAGAAGGACCTTACCTCTTGAGAAGTTTGGGGTTATTCATCAGAGTTCTTGTGCTCGCACTCTAGTGATTCCACAACAAAATGGAGTAGCGGAGAGGAAAGACAGACACATTGTGGAAGTTGCAAGGAGCATTCTTTTTGCTACCCATGTTCCTTTGAAGTTTTTGGGTGATGCGGTTTTAACAGTTACATACTTTATTAACTACATGTCTTCTCGAGTCTTGGGTTAAAATCTCCCTTTGGAGTCATCTTTTCTAATGTTGAGATTTTCTTTATTCCTCTGAGGGTCTTTGGTTGCACTTGTTATGTCTACATTCCCAGTTCCAAAAGACACAAGTTTGACCCCAAGACTCAAAAGTGTATCTTCCTTGGTTATGCCTCTACACAGAAAGGGTACTGTTGTTTTGATCCCATTAGTGGCACCCGGTTTGTTTCTATGGATGTCACCTTTATAGAGTTAGTTCCTTTTTATAGCCATCCTTCTGAGGGGGAGAGATCTCTCAAGTTGTTTTCTTCATCTCTTCCTTTGTCAACTCCAATTGAGTCTTCTGTTGGAGCCCTCCACAGTTACCCCCATTCCCATGGAGGGATCTCCTTTGAGGTCTTCCACTCCTTCTCCTCCTCCTAGTCCAACGGTTGTTTCCACTCATCCTATTCTCTAGAGGTGGTACCAGCGACAAAGGCTAAGGTAAACACAGGTTGATCCCACACCTCCAATTGAGACTTAGGCGCTCTCGATTACTGAAGAGAGGACATGTCCATCACCTCCTCCACCAACACCCTCGTTTCCAGACCTTGGCCTACCCATTGCTTTGAGAAAAGGTAAGAGAAAATATATAACTCATTGTATTTCCAAACACCTTTCCTACAACTTGTTGTCCCCATCCTACTATGCCTTTTTAGCCTCAATTTCCTCTCAATCCATCCTAAAGTCTGTTTCAGAAGCTTTAGCCACACCAGATTGGAGAGATGTATTGAGGGGTGCAAGTCGGGCAGGTTGGGTCGGGTTTATGGTCAACCCGACCATGGTTTCCATGCATGCTTTTTTCACACGGATCATGCAGATGGGTCAATTGAGAGGTATAAGGCTTGACTTGTTGCCAAGCGATATACCCAGGTATATGGGATAGATTACACTTAGACCTTTTCTCCAGTTGCTAAGATGACTTCGGCGAGAGTTCTTTTATCCTTAGCCGTGAGCTATGATTGGCCTCTGTATCAATTTGATGTTAAGAATGCATTCCTAAATGGTGGTCTCACTGAAAAGGTATATATGTCCCTTCCTCCTGGTATATGTGGCAAGGAAATGCAGGGTAAGGTGTGTAGATTGAAGAAATCATTTTATGGCCTGAAACAATCTCCACGTGCTTGGCTTGATAGGTTTATGACTGCTCTTGTTTAGTTTGACTACACTCAAATTCAATCAGATCATACTCTTTTTGTTAAGAGAAAAGCCACTCTGGTGACATTCCTTATAGTTTATGTAGACGATATTGTGGTTAAGAGAAAAGGCACTAACTTCCTTCTTCTTTTCTTCTTCCACAACCTATTGCTGAAACTTCTTTTCTTCTTCCTTTTTTTTCTCTTTTCTTCTTTTCTTGCATTATTTGAATTACTGTAGATGTAATTTTCATCCGAGTCCAACACCATTCCTCTCCTCAACAGATTGTCTCTAGTCAATAATCTATTTAAGCACATAGTCCATACAAGGAAAGCTACTTTGTGGGGACATTCTTGCACCTAATAAGGTTTACAGGAACTACCTGTTCATCTGAACTGACAAAGGCTTTGTAGAAAAAGCTAACTGTGAATCTTCCTGTCCTTTCCTACTGCCTAACTCTTTTGTCTGCATTACCAGCCTGCACTTGAGCATTGTAAAGAAAATGAAACATTTCTACCATAGTATCCAAATCTCAGTCATTCAAACTTTTTCTGAACCGAGGGTGTCACACCACATTGTCCTCTTACATTTGTAGACAGTCCGCTACAACATCCTTGTCAGCAGTCAAGTCAAATAGCAGGAAAAGCTTCCTACAGGGATCAATCTCTGCACCAAACGTCCTTCTAAAAACCCACCCAAGATCCATCTCCAATCGTAAATCTCATTCCTCTTGAAAAATGGCTATAAGCTTTTTCAATACCTTTCCATACTGAGCAGCTGTAGGATTGATTAAATGTCCAAAGGCCACCTTGTTAATCCCCGAATCTCTAGAATCACTTTTCCGTCAAGGCAATTTTCACATCCTTAACTCTCATTACCCCCAAACCTCCCTGGACTTTGGTTTACAGACCTCACTCCAGTTAAGTAGGTGGTATTTCTTCTCCTCTCTCCACCCCCTCCACAGGAAACTCCTCATTCTTTTTTCTATACTGTCTGCCATACCAGCCAGCATAGAATAAAAAGAGCAAGTACATTGGAAGGGAGAACATAACACTTTTCACCAAGGGAATTTTGCCTCCATAATAAAGGTACTTTGCTTTTCAAGGGTCAGTCTTTACCAGTTCTTTCCACAATTGATAAGTTAGCTACCCAACTTCAGCTTCAGCCATTAAGGAGCCACTGATCCCCTGATCTCCTATTCCCTGGTATTTAATTATTGCGAGTAGCTGAACTCAAACTTTGAGAGTAGGGGTGTCAATTGGACTGGATTTGGTCCAGTCCGACCCAGTCCAATGTGAGTCCATTACAAATGGACCAGGTCCAATCCAATCCAATGAACATTTTGGACTGGTTCAATTCAACCTCTGGACTGTCCAATCTGTTTGTTTTAATTTAGTTTAATTCTTACCCAAACCTGTTCCATTGACACCTATATTCTTATCTTCTATCAATGAACCAGATATTGTCTCAGTTGAAAAACAGCCCACTTGATGTATGGAACTGTTTGAGATTAGATGCAAACCAGAAAATGAACAAACAGGAGAAGAAGAGAAGAGAGAGCTGGCGGCAATGAGTGTTAGAGAGTAAGAAGTTCGAACATAACCCCTCTCTAACACTCTAAACATCTTATTAATAAGTTAATCTTTGACAAATTACAGAGAGGCCCTTGAGTGAGCAGGAAAATACAAAAAACAGAATATTACAGAGTATGGGCCCAGAATAAGGCCCACAACAGAGAGAAACATAACATAACATGAAATGACAGTCTATGGGCCATTCGGCCCATCTTCTCTACACTCCCCCTCAAGCTGAGCATAGATGTTAATCATGCCCAGCTTGCCAGTGTCATGTTGAAGCCTTGCCTTGGAAATGCCCTTGGTGAGAAAATCTGTCAGTTGTCCTTCAGAAGTAATGAATGGAAGACACACTTCACCGGAGGAGACTCTTTCACGAATAAAGTGTCTATCAACCTCAATATGTTTGGTTCTATCATGTTGTACCGGGTTGTGAGCAATGTTGATGGCAGCCTGATTATTACAGTACAACATCATGGGTTTGTCATGATCTACCCCAAGTTCTTCCATTAAGGACCTTAGCCACAATAATTCCGAGACTCCATGTGCCATGGCTCTATATTCTGCTTCTGCGGAGGATCGAGCCACAACTGTTTGTTTCTTACTCCTCCAAGAGACAACATTACAGCCACCAGACTGCAATACCCTGAAGTAGATCTTCTATCATCAATATTTCCAGCCCAATCAGCATCAGTATAGGCTTCAAGTTTCAGATGACCATGTTTGGCAAATAGAATTCCTTTTCCTGGAGAGCCTTTCAGATAGCACAAAATCCGTTCTGCTGCTGCCATATGGGTATCTCTAGGTGCATGCATGAACTGGCTAATGCAACTGACAGCATACGCGATATCTGGCCTAGTCATGCACAGGTACAAAAGCTTCCCAAGAAGTCTCTGAAAGACCCCTTTGTCTTCCAACAAAGTTCCATCCGAAGCTGAAAGTTTGTGACTCATATCAATAGGAGTTGCAGCTGGTCTTGCACCCAATTTTCCAGTTTCAGACAACAAATCAAGGACATATTTCCTCTGGAAAATAAGAATCCCATCCCTGGATCTGGCAACTTCTATGCCAAGGAAATATCTCAACTCCCCCAGATCCTTAATCTCAAATTCTGTACGGAGGAAAGACTTAAGGCCCAGAATGCCAGAGGCATCATCACCAGTCACTATAATGTCATCAACATACACAATGAGATACACTGCTAGAGACCCACTTTTCTTCACAAAAAGAGTATGATCTGACTGTGTCTGAACATAGCCGAATTTAACAAGTGCAGCTCTAAATCTCTCAAACCAGGCTCTAGGAGATTGTTTGAGGCCATAAAGAGATTTCTTCAGTTTACATACCTTTCCTTGCATATCTTTCCCATACATTCCTGGAGGAAGACACATGTAGACCTCCTCATGTAAGTCACCATTCAGAAATGCATTCTTTACATCTAACTGATAGAGAGGCCAATCAAAGTGAGCTGCCAGAGATAAAAGAACCCTCACAGATGTCATCTTAGCAACAGGGGCAAAAGTCTCTAGATAGTCAATCCCATATGTCTGTGTGTAGCCGTTTGCAACAAGTTTGGCCTTGTACCTCTCAATAGTCCCATCTGCCCTGTATTTAATGGTAAAAACCCATTTGCATCCAACTGGATCCTTCCCTTCAGGCAAATCCACCACCTCCCAAGTACCATTTTCATGTAGAGCATCCATTTCAGCCTGCATGGCATCTCTCCATTCTGGAATCCCAAGAGCTTCTGATACAGACCTAGGAATGGGGTTAGAAGCAACTGAAGAGAGGTAGGCACAATATGAAGGGGAAAGTAGGTCATAAGAAAGGTGTTTGGAAATGCAGTGTGCAGTACACTTCCGCTTTCCTTTCCTAACAGCAATGGGGACATCAAGATCTGGGAAGGGGGATTCCAAGGGAGCTGAAGCAATACCTGTTATCTCATCTGTGATTTGGAGGGTATGAGCCTCATCTGTTGTAAGGGAAACCACTTGCTCATTCTTGGATCTCTGCCTTTGATACACTTTGGGATTATGGGTAGGACGAGGAGGTAAAGAAATAGGAGCACTAGGACAAGAGGAATGAAGTGGCTGATCCTCCTTTGATTCATTTTGTGAGGATACAGATTTGTCAAGAGACTGAACTTGGACAGGAAGGGGAAGAGCAAAAACTTGTGACAGACTCTCCCCTTGTTGACAATGTCCTTCCTGAGAGGAACCATAAAAAGGAGAAAGTTCATCAAAGGTAACACCCATAGAGACATGTTTGGTGCCAGTCTTTGGATCAAAACAACAATAACCCTTTTGTGTGGGGGGAGTAACCGAGGAAGATGCATTTGTGGGCTTTTGGTTCAAACTTGTGTCTCTGCACACTTGGAATGTGAACATAACAGGTACAACCAAACACACGAAGAGGAATTGGGAAGAGATCCTTATCTGGATGAAGAAGACTGAAGGGGGATTTAAACCCTAAAACCCTGGATGGCATACGGTTTATGAGATAGGTAGTAGTAAGTACAGCACCACCCCAAAATCTTGTGGGAACATGTGAGGCAAATAAAAGGCTCCTTGCAACTTCAACAATATGTCTATTTTTTCTCTCATCCACTCCATTTTGTTCAGGGGTTCTAACACAGGAGCTTTGGTGAATAACCCCCATGTCAGAGAGATACAAGGATAAGCTCTTCTCAAAATACTCTTTTGCATTGTCAGATCTGAAAACCTTAATTCTGGTACCAAATTGAGTCAAAACAAGCTCATGAAATTGCCTCACAAGTCTCGGGACTTCGTCTCGGGATTTCATTAAGTATATCCAAGTGAATCTAGAAAAGTCATCAATGAACAGGATAAAGTATTTGTAGCCCCCCATAGAGGATAAGTGGTAAGGCCCCCACACATCAGAGTGTACAATATGAAAAAGAAAAGAGGATATTTTATTGCTCACAGGGTAATTTTTTCTACAATGCTTTGACAACTGACATGACTCACAATTGAGACTGGACACACTGACTCCCTTAAACAGTTTGGGAAGCAAATGACTTAAAGCAGAAAAAGGTAAATCACCCAACCGACAATGACTCAACATAATTTGACTGATTGACTCTAAAGAAGTAGAACCAAAAGCAGCATTCTTGGGATGATCAAAGCATTGGCCAGGGGTGTCGAGCAAGTATATTCCATTCGCTTCATGGCCACTCCCAATCACCTTCCGAGACTTCAAGTCCTGAAACACACAGTGAGAAGGGAAAAAGGTTACACAACAATTCAATGACTTGGTCAAGCTACTTACAGATAACAAGTTGGTATTTAACTTAGGTACATGAAGAGTGGAAGATAAAAGTAAAGAGCCTGTAGGCTTGACAGTTCCCTTGCCAGAAATGGGGGCAAGAGAACCATCAGCTAAGGTGATTTTGTCACGACCAGGAAGCAAATCATATGACACAAACAAAGTGGAAAGGTTGGTCATGTGATTAGAAGCACCTGAGTCAATGATCCAAGGGGTCTTGGGATTACCTGAGGTAGATGCATGGTTAGCAGAAGCCCTTATACCTGAGTGAGCAAATGCAGAGGTGGTTGGACTTCCAGAAGGGTTGGATGATGAAGTTACACCTTCAAGCTGGCTGATCATCCTTCCAAACTTCTCATAATCAGCTTTCATGGCTTCCAATTGTGCACTTGCAGACTCAAACTCTGTATCTGTACTTGTGGCTGTATGTGCACTTCCTGTCTTTCTACTGTCATTCTTCTTCTGGAATCGGATAGGGACAAGACTGGGATGCAATTTCCAGCACTTGTCCTTAGTGTGTTTCGACTTCTTGCAATATTCACACACCACCTCTTTCTTTCCTGTGCCACTGGGGGCTCCTGTAACCCCTTTGGGTTTGATTCCCATATTTGCAAAATGATCATTGATACTGACCCCTTGAACTTGCACTTGCCTCCTGCTTTCTTCACTGTTGACCAAAGCATATGCTTGAGACAATGAAACATCTTCTTTGGACAAGATGTTTTGCTTTGTAATGTCATATTCAGAATTCAGCCCTGTCAAGAACTCAAAGACCCTATTCCTTTCAACCAATTTCCTATATGTTTCAGCATCCTTAGGGGTATCCCATGTCACGGCCTCTATCAAATCAATCTCTTGCCATATAGATTTTAGGGCTGAGAAGTATGCTGCAAGTGACTTCTCCCCCTGTCTTAGATTCTTCACATCACTTCTCAGTTTGTAAGCTCTGGCAACATTCAACTTCTGGGAGTAAGTTTCTGCAACACTATTCCAGATTTCTTTAGCCGAGTTCATCCACAAGTAATGTTGGCTAATCTGTGGCTGCATTGAGTTCACAAGCCACCCAATCACTGTGTAATTCTCCTGCACCCATTTCTCATAAGAGGGATCCTCCTATGGGGGAGCTTTCTTGCTCCCAGAGATAAACCCCCACTTTCCTCTACTGCAAATATGAATTTTTACGGATTGTGACCAGGCCAAATAATTGGTTCCATCCAATTTAACTGTAGTTACAGCCAACATGGAATCAGTTGTAGTTCCCAAATTATGTCCATATTCAGCAGTGCTCTTGTTCTCAATTTCTGAGAAGTCCATTATGTAACAACTTCAATTAGGGTTTCGGCAGGCCTTTAAAAGTGATCTGATTTCAAAGAATTCAGATTGAGTTGAAACAATAGCAAACACAACAACACACAAACTCAGTTCAGAACTGACAGCCGTGAGAACCAAGTTCGGTGGCAGCACTTTCAAAGAGGAGAAACTCTGATTCAACCTTCAAGGAACAATCAGTAGGCCTCCAAACAATATGTATTCTTGGTTCCCAACAATAATTTCCCAAGGAGAACAAAGAAAACAGTCCACAGTACCTAAGAGGACTTTTTACAAACACTATGTATGCAACAGTCAACAGTTCACTGTTAACAAGCAGAAATCACTTCAAGAACACTTTGTCTAAGTCCAAGAAGCAGCTGAACTAAAGTAGAGGCTTGTACCACTCAATTTAGATCAGTTTTTTTTGGCAGTTTGGAAGCCCAATAACAGCCGAACCACACTTCCAGAATAACCCAGAAATCAGTCCAGCAACAATGCGCCGAATGGAGGTGTTTTGAATGCTTTAACAGTCCTCCCAAATAACAAAAAATAACTCAGCAAAGAACTGAGAAAAGACTTACAGCAAGAGAGTCTCTGGTTTGAACTATAAACCAGGCCGAACACTTGTTCTCTAAGATAACTTCGAAAGTCCTTTTCTCTGATTTCAAATCAGGGCAAACAACTTGCTCTCTGGTTCTTCCTGGTCACCGAACCCTTCTCCAAGTGTATAGAAACTTGGGCACCCTCCAATGACCTCCAAGAACCAGGCGGATGACTGTAAACTTTCAGCCCTAGAACCTCCTCATGTAGTTGGCTGAACTAGAACCACATGAGGGACACGCCAAGCAATGGCCTGCTCTGATACCAAGTTGAAAAACAGCCCACTTGATGTATGGAACTGTTTGAGATTAGATGCAAACCAGAAAATGAACAAATAGGAGAAGAAGAGAAGAGAGAGCTGGCGGCAATGAGTGTTAGAGAGTAAGAAGTTCGAACATAACCCCTCTCTAACACTCTAAACATCTTATTAATAAGTTAATCTTTGACAAATTACAGAGAGGCCCTTGAGTGAGCAGGAAAATACAAAAACAGAATATTACAGAGTATGGGCCCAGAATAAGGCCCACAACAGAGAGAAACATAACATAACATGAAATGACAGTCTATGGGCCATTCGGCCCATCTTCTCTACAGTCTCAATCCAACCCAATCCAATATAAATTTATTACAAATGGACCAGGTCCAATCCAATCCAATAAATACTTTGAACCATTAAATCTGGACTGGTCCAATTCAATGTCTTGTTGGTCCGTCCAATCCGTCCAAATTGATTTTGGTTTGGTCAGGTTCCAATTCAAAGTGGTCCATTGACACCCCTGCTTGAGAAAGAAGGCGAGAGAGGAGAGAGAAAGAATAGAAGCCTAGGAATCACTCCTAGGGTTCAAGAATCACCGTAGGGCTGTATGAATAACTCACCACAAGTCACACAAGCAGCAAATAACAAACTACTTGCTAATTTGGAAGAGCTCAAAAGTACAATTGTCATTCATAAATCAACTTAAAGAAAAATTAAATAACTCAAACTATTTAACCAAAACATGATTGATGACTCGTCAACTCAAACTAATAGGCTGGACCCTACAGACACATGTTAAAATGACCAAAATACCCCTACTGTACAAAATTACAGATATACATAAAATCTCAGAAAATTCCAAATTTGGCTCTTTAGTTCCCACATCACCATTGCTCAGCTTTTGATGATAAATTCATAATTGGTGGAAGTATAAGAGGGATTCATGATACCCTTAGACAGGTAGCTTACCTTGACTTCATCTGAGTGAGTCTCTTCCAGAACTTGAAATCTTGATCCCTCTTCAGCCAACAGATGAATGATCTGCCTTGAACAGAAACACTCATTAACAAAGAATATACCTTCCACAACCACCCTAAGCTATTGCTGCTTCCATTGGCCACTACATCTAACTATTTAGTGATAGATCTCAACCCATTCTCCCACATCAGGATCGTCAGAGAATATTTTTTTCCGGATGAGATTATCCATGTTCTCTTCCATGAACCTCCCCAATGCTTACTCATTTTGATGAATGTTAGTCTCTACCACATGTTTAGTAGAACACTGAATACTCTGACCCTTCATCTTGCATATCCCTTTGGTTAAGGAATCCATCTGATCAAAGACTCTGATCTCCTCAGCAGCAATAAACAGTTAGTGAAAATCTGTTGAAGCATTTGCAGCAGTAACTCAAAAATTGCTAAGGATTCCTTCTACAATTAGATAAAAAGAAATCCCCACATAGCCTCCTTTTATATATAATGGGCCTGCTCCTACATGCCCACCCCATGGTGACCCAATCTTCTACTCATTTAAGCTCGGGTTGAGCACTTTCAAAGCTTCCACCTAGGCATTAAGGTTGAAGGGCTTCCCACTCTGCATGTCCCTCAGCCACGAGCACTCTGTTTACAGCACTATACACCTGGATCTTCAGAAAATCATTCTTTGTGATTCCCCAAAATGTAGTGCCATAAATGAACATAAGGAGGCTTGTAATTGAAGGTGATTTGGAGGTGGTAGTATGCTGGCTAAAGGAAGACAAGGCTGGAATGTGGAGTTACAGCAGTGAAAGGAAAAAGTTCAAGTGGCTGGCTAAGGACATTGAGATAACGTACAGCTGGGTGAAGAGATCTGCTAACTCATTTGCAGATGGGTTAGCCAAGCTAGGGGTGCTTAGGGATTCTTTGTCATAGGCTCAACTTTAGTTCTGTATTTTTTTTTCTTATGGGATCCTAGCCTCTTTTGGGGAGTTACTTGTTATTGATAAAAAAAAAATGTAGTGCCAGAGTTGGAAGAAAACATTCTTATATGTTTTTTTCTCTTTTTCATATTTTTAGTTCCTGCACTGCTTCAGCTCCCTTCCCCATCTAACTTGAACTTATTTGGCATCTCACAAGTCTGTTCTATCCTTTTCAAGACCTTCAGTTGCAAAGCAGAGGAATTCTGAAGGTGAGAGTGAGAATTAAGATGGGATTCCAAATAGTTCTCCACCTTGCCATCAGGGCATTGGGACACCGGCTCTCCTGGGGAGGCACAAATCTTTGATGATTTCCATCTTTGGCCCCTTATATCTGTTGGGATGACTCCCCAAGCCAGACGATCAAAGCCCTAGATCTGGAAGCCCCCAAATTGGTGCTTACACATCTGTATGCACTGTCTGCAAGAATCTTTAACTTGGTTTGTAATTTCATTCTAGCACACTTCAGTATGGATATGGATTGTAGATATTGGTTAGCATGAACTTGATGAGTAGTACTAGTACCATTAGTATGCGTGTTTTGTGTTTATTTTTTTCTTTAATAATACTAAATTACATGCTAAGATGTGGGGATTTTGCTGCTTCAGGGTGAAGAGATAACATTTGACTACAACTATGTTCGTGTATTTGGGGCTGCTGCAAAAATATGCTATTGTGGTGCTTCTGACTGCCGGGGCTATATTGGTGGTGACCCATCAAATACTGAAATAATTGTCCAAGGCGATTCAGATGAAGAATACCCAGAACCTGTAATGATCGATGAAGATGGTTATAACAAGGATAATAACGGGGAAACTATTTCTTCTACTTGTGTTAGCGGTCGTGCAACTCAACATGCAGAAGTTCCTCTGCAAACTAGAGATGCACTGAACCAAGCTGTATCTACCATTGGACAGTTAGAGCTTTCATTAGATAATGAAGACATCACGAGCAGATCTTCCTCTGCTGTTCCACCTTCTGAAGTTTCTTTGACAATGGAAAACAATATAAGCAAGACCTTGTCTACTGTTGGACCATTAGATGTTTCTTTACAAACAGAAGACACTATAGGCAAATCCTCATCTGCTGTTCAGTTGTTAGAGGTTTCTTTCGTGAACAAATTGGTGTGCACTTCCCAAACTTTGGATACATGTTTCCCAGATTCAAAAACTATTAGGAAATCTGCAACAGATTTTATCGATGCTAAAAGGTCCAGATGTGATGCAGTGGAGCATAAGAGAACTGTGACAAAATCACATCCTCTCATGAAATCGTCTCGGTCATCTAGTTCAATAAAAAAGAGCAAGAACAGTGCTTATCCTATGATCACTAACAAACTTCAGGTGATGGCAAGCAAGCCAAGAAAGTTGCTGGAAAGTGCTGCAAATGACCGTTTTGAAGGAGGTAATTAATTTCTCTGATGTAGGCTGACTAGATCTTTTTTTTATGGATGGTTGAACTAGAGTCTCTCATCTATTTACCATATCATTGAGATATTCCTTGGATACTTGCAGTTGAAGAGAAACTTAATGAGTTGCTAGATGCTGAAGGTGGAATAAGCAAACGCAAAGTGAGTGTAATTCAGCTCAAATTTCTTTGTACTTTGGTATTTCTTATTTTTAGGACTTGGGAGTCTATTTTCTGCAGGCATGAAGTATTGATCATGCAATTTTCCCCCAAACTTCCAATGCTGCAATATTATCTGATTTTTACTCATTTATTGATATTATATGTATGGTTAACCTTGTTTATGTTTCTATGGCATTTATTTGTCACCAGGATGCTCCTAAAGGTTACCTGAAGCTTTTGTTTGTAACTGCAGCTTCTGGAGATAATAGTAATGGTGAACCATTTCATAGGTTGTTATCATCTTTTTGCTCATCCAGAAGGCCTTTGTAGTACTTTCTACATTTGTTAGATGTTCATATATTATTGTTTTTAATCATTGCTTGTTGCCTGAGCAATTTTGTTGTATCACCCTTTTCTGTTGCAGTACTCGAGATCTTTCAATGATTCTTGATGCATTCTTGAAAACAAAATCACGGACAGTTTTGAATGATATAATCAACAAAAATGGTACTGCTACCTTGTTGTTTATCATGGGGTCTTTCCTTTATCAAAGAACAAATACTTTAGTGTGAAAAAAAGATCGCATGCATATTGATGGAGAAATGATTACTTTTTGGTTTTTTCAGGTTTGCAAATGCTACACAACATAATGAAGCAGAATCGGAAGGACTTCAGCAAAATTCCTATTCTCCGGAAGCTTCTCAAGGTCAGAAAACTACATATTTTATGATTCTTTTTTGGTACAATGCACTTTCTTGCAACTGATGTTATAGATATTTTTTCGGAGAGATTTAATTTGAGGATTGGTCTGATATCTTACCGTGTATTTTGGTGACAGTTGATTGTGTCAATGACATTTCAAATGTCATAACATTCTAATTATTATTTACAATTCTCACTTTTTTTTTAATGTTGGTAACTATGAAAGAGTTCTCTAGGTAGATAATTGATAGAGAAAAGGACTTTCAAGAATATCACAGGGAGAAAAAGCACAACTCCCTAAATCACCTTTGAAGTGTTCACAGGAACAACTCACTCTCCAAACACATTCTTGCAACTATCTATCAATTGAATTAGCAGATCCTGATGTGCATTTGGACAAGGTATTCAACTTATAATCCAGCTCTTGCCTCTTTAATGAAGTATCTCAGTCTCCAAGGCCCATCAGACCCTTCCTCTAGCTGATGATTACCTGAATTTTATCCTCCACTCTATCCTTTCACATATAAGGGGAATTGAGAATCTAAGTTCCACAATTACTTGGCTTTCTGAGGTCACCATCACCATTGAAATGACTAGGGAAGTATGACCCCTGTTGTGTTCTTGTAAACACGACTTAAAATAGTTTGTTTGCTTAGCCTCTCTATATGGATGAAGTGTCTGACTGACACTCTGGCACTTCATGGATTCTTGAGGGACACCTACATAATATTTTCCTTTCTCTTTTTGATTATTTGACGTAAATGAACAGCCGATGTACAGAAAAACTTTTAGATCTTTTCTATAGGTACATAATGTTAGAATTCTATTTTAATAATTTAACTTTTTTTATAAGTTTCTATGGATCCTAACCTTTTATCTTGCTGACTGAGATTCTTGGATACATGTTAAATTCTAATTCTTATGTTCATTTCCATGTAATACTGCTTACCTCTCCCAGGATCGCAGATAGCTGGAGCCAACATTGGGTAATGACCCCTGATAGATGTGTCTAGCCACCCTCCTGCCCCTTCTTTTTGAACACAAATATTCCTTTCTCAAAAAGAAAAAATCAAGATGAGAAAGTAAATGGCACTCGATGACTAAAAAACTAAAGGAAATGAAATATTCTCTTATTTGATATACAAACTTGTTTTCTATGGTTTTGAGCATTGAATGTGCAAATATACTTATCCTAAGAATTCCACATAGTTTTCTTAACAAATTCCATGTTTTTAGAAAATTTCTTGATTTCTTTGGATTTTCTAAATATTTTATCAAATTATTCAAATATCCTTGAAAATTTCCCATCTCTGCATGGCAAAATGTCCAGTGAAAATGAAATTGCAAATGTTGTTTATGATGTATAGTGGAGAAAACTTTTTGATGCATTTTGATTTTTGACATGACATCTCTAGTGGTTTCATCCATTGGTTATTGCAATGATGATACCATCTTTTTTACTGTGAATTACTTGCATGTTTCTGTCAGATTAAATATTTATTTATATTGCAGGTATTGGAGTATCTTGCACTAAGGGGAGTTCTTACCTTAGAACACATTAATAGGGATCCTCCTCATCCTGGAATTGAAAGGTCAGATGATCTGAACAGTTTTCATTTATTTCTCTTTCTACTGCCATTTTCTTATAGTTAATATTGATCACCCAATTAAAATACTGTTCAATTTTTATAAACTGGACCATACACCAAACCTCTTGATGGGATAGTTTATCACTTAGCCTCCTTAGTGAAAAGAAAGCCAAGCAAAAAAAAAGGTGTTTTTTTTCCACATTTACTGAAAATAAGGTATAACTGATGCCTGATTTTTCTTGAAAAGAAAATAGAAAAGAAATTCTTTTCACATTTACAAAAAGTTTCTTTCTCCTCGATTTCTCTCTCTCTCTCTCTCTCTCTTTGGATTGGGTAGTTCTTATATGCTAGGTGATTTGCATCTATCACAAACTGTTTTCTTGTTGCTAGTTTTTGATTGGTGATGTTTGTTGAAGTCCATCTTAGTTGATATCCTGCCAATGACCCAGTAGCTGAGAATCTGAGATGGTCACTCGGCATCACTCTGATTACGGAGGTGCAGGATCAAACCCGCAAAGCTGCAGGCTCTCTGTGGCAAGGTCGTTGGACCTCATGGGTACCCTGCTGTGTCTCCATCCGACCACCCCTTGATCGGTTGATCCCCCTGTAATGTAATTCATAATACCAAAAAAAAAAAATCTTAGTTCATACCCCTAAGATATACAATTTTGGTGGTATTGACTAATTAATAAGCATGCACTGCTTTCCTTAATCTCAGTATTGCATTGACTCTTCTTAATGGATGACATTGTCTGTGTTGGATATGCATCAGATTCTGACACTCCACAGATTCATGAGGGACTCTTCTACATAACATTTCCTTTTTGTCTATGAGTTTATTTAACATAAATGAACAACTAATGTACAAGTTGAGTGTTATTTTGTGTATCAAATATTACTTAGCAACAAAGACAACATTTTAGATCACTTCTTAGGTATTTAATATTATAACTCAAAAAATATCAACTGTTTTTTTGATAAGTGATAAGTTGAATTTTATTAAAATTAATTAGAAACTATCAGTGGATACAGCCTGGAGATTGCAAGAGGCGCGAGCTAATTACAATTGAGCCCAAAATAAGTTGTCCCTGAATGCCCCTTGCTTAGCTAGAGAATCTGCCAGCCCATTAGCTGATCTCCTTTCCAACTGAACTCTCATTGTTGTGTTGGAGGTTAACCAATTGAATCTTCTCATTGCCGCTCTAAAGGATCAAACTACAGATTCCGGCTCCTTCAGCCACCTAGTGACCAGTTTAGAGTCGCCCTCTATCAGCAGGTTCCCAAAGTTCACTTCTCTAGCCAGCTGTGCTCCCTTTAAAACTGCTTAACCTTTGCATTAACTGCATCCCTCACTCCAATTGGGCCAGAAAATAGTGCAACAATCTGACCCTCTGCATTCCTAAAAACTCCTCCCACTTGGGAAGGCCCCGGATTACTGAAGCAAGTGCCATCAAAGTTCAGCTTGATGAAGCCTTCTTCAGGGGGCTTCCAAACTGCTATAGGCTTGTTCTTAGCCGAGGGATAGTTAGCTATCAGTTCCCAGTTTCTCCAAAGGTCATCAAAGGAGAATTGTGAAAGCAAATTTGAAGCTTTAGTGCAGTTGATGGCTCTGTTCAAAATGCAGTCCCAAACATTATCCACATCTCTCTCTTTGTCATTAAAATTCCTATCATTTCTTTCCTCCCAAACTGTCCAAACCAGAGGAGCCCTAACACATCTCCACAACAGTCTCTGTTGAGGGCCCGGGAATAGGATCTCGTCACGGGTCGGTCCACGGGGAAAACCTCCTGTTTTCCCTTGTTCCTTCCTGCTCCTGATGAACCTATCTTGGCACCTTCGGTGATTTGTCCAAGAGATCACCAACTCTCCTAACTCACTCTTGACTGAATAATTTGATATCTCATTCAATAATGGGGTCTCCTTAAATAGGAGATTACGAGAGTCCTAATCAAAGGGAGTCTCCTTGCTGAATAGGGAGACTTCTAGTTTTATCTTGCTAAGGATAAGATAAGCTAATCCTAATCTGATAAGCTACTAACAAGATAAGATAAGCTAAGCTAATCCTAATCTGATAAGCTATTAACAAGATAAGATAAGAGATAAGAACAATAAGATAAGAACAAGCAAAATGAGCTAATCTAATCTAGATAAGGCTGTTGTTGCCGAACTGGGTAGGATGAGCATCACTGAATCCTTGCTGCTGCTGGCGGTGGGCCCGGGGCCTGTTGCTGCCGGCGGCGATGGTACGTCTTCCCGAGGAAGGCGTCCATAACATTACTCCCCTCCTGGACTATGAGCTTGTCCTCAAGCTCGAAAGCTGGATATGTGGCTTGGAACTCTGCCAATGGGAACCATGTGGCTTCTGTTGGTGGTAGATCACACCATTCCACCAAGACTTCAAGGATTCCACGATTAAAACGAGAGTGGGTGACAGTTTTAGGCTGGGGAACTAGTTTGCCATCTTTCAAGGGTGGTAGGGAGGGAACTTGGTCCGGGGGAACACCCGTAAATGGTTTCAGCAAGGAGATGTAGAAGACATCATGAATTCGGCTAGTCTCTGGCAATTCCAGCTGGTAGGCCACACTGCCAATCCGTCGTAGAACCTTGTAGGGCCCATAGTACTTAGGGGCCAGCTTCGGGGCAGCCTTGTGGCGCAAGGAGCGCTGCCGGTAGGGCTGGAGCTTCAACCAAACAAATTGTTCTGGATCAAACGACAGTTCCCGGTGGTGCTTATCATAGTGGAGCTTCATGCGGAGCTGGGCCTGCTGCAAGCGAATGCGGACGTCGGCGAGGAGGGCGTCGCGGTCCTGTAAGGAGTGATCGATTGCGTCCAAGCGAGTAGATCCAGGCTCGTAGGGCAGCAAGCGGGGAGGATCCCTGTCGTAAACGACGCGAAAGGGAGTCATGCCGAGGGAGGAATGGTAGGCTGTGTTGTAGCAGTACTCGGCCTAAGGAAGCCATTCCAACCACCGTCGAGGTTGATCGCCTACGAAACAACGGAGATACATCTCGATAGTGCGGTTAACCACTTCCGTCTGATCGTCGGTTTGTGGCCGGTAAGCTGATGAGTAGGCCAGGGTGGTGCCGTGTAGTCGAAATAACTCTTTCCAGAAGGCACTAGTGAAGACCGGATCTCTATCGCTGACGATGGATTCCGACAACCTATGTAAGCGAAAGATATGTGTAAAGAAGGCGAGGGAAACCGAAGTGGCACTGTATGGGTGTGATAGAGGAATGAAGTGCGCGTATTTAAAGAAGCGGTCGACTACCACAAAGAGAACTGATTTGCCCCCTACCTTGGGAAGTCCCTCAATGAAGTCCATGGAGATGTCGGCCCAGATTTGCAATGGGATGGAAAGGGGCTGAAGGAGGCCTGCCGGGTGTAGGTTTTCCCATTTGTGCTGTTGGCATGTGGAGCAATTCTGGACAAAATCTCGAATAGAAGTCTTCATACCTCGCCAATGGAAATCAGACCGGACGCGGTATAGTGTTTTTTGAATGCCCTCGTGGGTGGAGTTATGGATGCTGGTGATGATGGTGGGAATCAACGGGCAGTCTGCTGGAAGATGGACTCGTCCCTTATACAGTACCAACCCGTCGTGAAGTGACCAATCGGGGTCGGCCGTGCCGGTCTGGATCTTCTGCAGTAAGAGCGACCATTCTGGGGACTGTGGTGCTACCTTCTTAATGTCATCAAACAGAGAGATCCGAGGTTGGGAAATGCTACATAGAATCATCACGTCTTCTTCTCGCCTAGATAAGGCATCAGCTGCACGATTAGAGGATCCCGCCTTATATTCCACCCGGAAGTCAAACCCGAGCAGTTTGCTAACCCAATGCTGCTGAGGGTAAGTGGTGAGACGCTGCTCTAACAGGTATTTGAGGCTGTAATGATCAGTTTTGACGATGAACAACCACCCCCACAAATACGGCCTCCAGTGCTGGATGGCTAGGGCAAGGCCGATTAGTTCGCGCTCATAGGCTGGAAGCTTCAGATGCCGGTCAGCCAATCTGCGACTGAAGAAAGCGATCGGGTGCCCTTGTTGCTGTAGTACGGCCCCGATACCCACTCCGGAAGCATCGCACTCGACTGTAAATTCGAGGGCGAAATTATGTAATTGCAGGACAGGGGTTGAAGACAGTGCATTTCGCAGTGACATAAAAGCTTCATCAGCTGCGTCATCCCATTGGAAGGAGTTTCTCTTCAATAGGTTGGTTAGCGGGGCTGCTAACACTCCATAGTTCTGTACAAATTTGCGGTAGTAACCCGTTAAACCGAGGAACCCGCATAAGGCCTTGGCGGATTGAGGTTTGGGCCATTCTGTTATAGCCTGAATCTTGGAACTATCAACTGTTACACCCTGCCCATGGATGATGTGGCCGAGGTAAAGAACCTGTCGCTCCCCGAAGGAGAACTTGGACCGTTTCAGGAATAAGCTGTGTTGGCGTAGGAGTACGAAAACGGTCCTCAGATGGTGGACATGCTCTACCCATGATTTGCTGTAAACGAGGATATCATCAAAGAAAACTAAAATAAATTTGCGCAGATGGGGCTGGAATACCTCGTTCATTAGTGACTGAAATGTAGATGGTGCATTGGAGAGTCCGAATGGCATGACTAAAAATTCGAAGTGGCCATGGTGGGTGCGAAAAGCAGTCTTCTTCACGTCACTGGGAGCCATGCGAACTTGGAAATATCCGGACCTTAGGTCCAACTTAGAGAAATACTGGGCACCATGCAACTCGTCCGGTAGTTCGTCAACAACGGGAATAGGGAACTTATCTTTAATCGTCCGGTCATTGAGTTCTCTATAGTCAACACAGAACCTCCACGTTCCATCCTGCTTCGCCACCAATAGAACCGACGAAGAGAAGGGGGAGTGACTTTTGCGTATGATCCCTTGGTTTAGCATCGCTGTACATTGTTTTTCTATCTCATCCTTCTGTAAGTGAGGGTAGCGATAAGGTCTGACAACGATTGGTGCTGAACCCGCCACCAAAGGAATACGATGGTCGCAAGCTCGGAAAGGGGGAAGGCCTTTCGGTTCCTGGAATAGATCTGAAAACTCGGCGAGAAGTTTTTCCATTGCTGCCGGTTTTGTCTGGAGTGCATGAACCTGCGGTGTCTTTTCTTTAACCCTGCAACCGTGCCATGAAACTTGCTTGCCATTCAGGTGGAAGGTCATGGTGAGTGCGCTGAAGTCCCACAAAATCGGGCCTAGGGTAATTAACCATTTGACCCCAAGAACAATATCGAACCCATCCAATGAGAGTACAAATAAATCAACAAGAATTAGTTTAGAATTGACCTGTACTGGGACGTCCTTACAAATCCCTGGACTGTGAACTTTTTCACCATTTGCGACGGCTACCTGTAGTCGCGGCCGGAGTTCCATTGGTAGTTTTAACTGCAGGGCTGCATGTTCACTTATGAAGTTGTGTGTGCTCCCTGAATCGACGAGAATGCGCACCGGCTGACCTGCGATCTGTGCCTGTAACTGCATGGTCTGAGAGGTTTTAATACCGGTGTTCGCATGGAGAGAGATCTCTGGTTCGAATGTGACGGGTTCCCCTTCCTCCTCCTTTTGCTCATCTATGAGAAGGCAAAAAAGCCTCTTGCATCTATGTCCTGCCGAGTAGAGGTCATCACAGTTGAAACATTGACCTCTCGCTCGGCGCTTTGCCATTTCTGCCCTGGTCAAGCGCTTGATGGGAGGAGTGACCATGTTACTGCCTGTACTTGTCACTGCTCTAGAGGTGGTCGTTGCTACTGGTCTTGGGGGCACCCACGAGTTCGGTGGACGACCCACATTAAAAATTCCGCGGCTGAGCTGCAGCTTGCGCTCAAATGCGCGGGCTAAGTTCATGGCTGTGACCAAATTTGGGGGATTCTGCATCTCGACATCCACTCGCAGGGGTTCTGCTAACCCTGCTGTGAACATATCGACTTGCTGGTCTGGTCGCACGGAGGATGCCCTCGCGAGGAGGGTTTGGAACTGTCGCTGGTATTCAACAACTGTTCCGGTCTGTTTAAGGTTAATTATCTTGCCCAGTGGGTTGCTGGTCAATGGGGGTCCGAACCGAAGAAGGCAATAGGATTTAAACTAGGGCCAATTGAGCTCGGATTCTTCTTGCTCTAACCGATAAAACCAAAGATGTGCTTCTTCTGTTAAATGAAAGGCGGCTAGGCTTACCTTGTCCTGGTCATTTGTCCGTTGATTCCGGAAGAACTGCTCGCAGCGATACAACCAGCCTAGGGGGTCTCCGTTGCCGTTGTACGATGGGAACTCCAGCCTGCTGTACTTGGGGATGATGGTTGCTCCATGGCCGACGGACTGCTGTTCGTCGGAAGACTCTGGCAGATCTGGCCGGCGGTCCTTAACTGCTGTCCCTCCGTCAGAGTTCCTTTCTCGGCTGGAAAGAAAAATCTCCATTAGTCGTCGCAGTTCTCGCACTTCACCTTTGATCTCACGAACTTCGGAGCTGGTCTCCACCAGCTGGTGCTCGAGGTCGTGGACCCTGGAAGGTAGCTGCTCCAGATCTCCCATGACGCCTTGCTCTGATACCAAGTTGTTGAGGGCCCGGGAATAGGATCTCGTCACGGGTCGGTCCACGGGGAAAACCTCCTGTTTTCCCTTGTTCCTTCCTGCTCCTGATGAACCTATCTTGGCACCTTCGGTGATTTGTCCAAGAGATCACCAACTCTCCTAACTCACTCTTGACTGAATAATTTGATATCTCATTCAATAATGGGGTCTCCTTAAATAGGAGATTACAAGAGTCCTAATCAAAGGGAGTCTCTTTGCTGAATAGGGAGACTTCCAGTTTTATCTTGCTAAGGATAAGATAAGCTAATCCTAATCTGATAAGCTATTAACAAGATAAGATAAGAGATAAGAACAATAAGATAAGAACAAGCAAAATGAGCTAATCTAATCTAGATAAGGCTGTTGTTGCCGAACTGGGTAGGATGAGCATCACTGAATCCTTGCTGCTGCTGGCGGTGGGCCCGGGGCCTGTTGCTGCCGGCGGCGATGGTACGTCTTCCCGAGGAAGGCGTCCATAACAGTCTCCCCCTTCTCTTAAGCCACCTGAAGGTAGACGGGTTGATTAGCCCACCAATCTTTTGAGGCTCTGTCCACGTGCAACCCAAATGACCAAGGATCTTTTCCCACAACCCTACAACAAAAGGGCAATAGATTTGTAGATGGTAACAACTTTCTCCATTAACTTTGCAAAGGAAACACCAATTTGGTGAAAATGCTAAGGTTAGGTCTTTTCTTTTGCAGGTTATCCATAGTGTTCAACTTCTCAAGAGATGCTTCTCAGCATAGGGCTCCCACTTTAGGGGGAATAGGTTTGGACCAGATTTCCTTGCAAAAAAAGGGCTGAGGGTTAGGGCAGAGCAAAGAAGTATAAGAGGGTTAGGGGTCCAAATACAAGTGTCAGGTTTAGAAAGATCCAAACAAACAGGTTCAAGGGTTTTGAGAAGCAAAGCAACCTGGTCATTCTCTGAATCCCTCGGGTCTTTTCTAAAGCCCATGTTCCAACTTATACCAGAAGAATGGGAGAATGAAACAAGCCTCTGAATGGGTTCAACTTTAAAAAGGGATAATGAATACAGGGAGGGAAAAAGGTGATTGAGAGTGTAATTACCGATCCATAGGTCATCCCAGAACAAAGCCCCATCTCCTGTACACAGATCATCATTTCTAGCATCTATGGTCCTATCAAATCCAGTTTGAAGGAAGCCTTGGGGAGAACTAGACAATGCGAGGAGTAAATGAGAAGGATCTTGGACAAGTGGAGGAGATTTTAATGCAACTCTCGAATTGGAAGACAAAAAGAGGTGTAGCGGAGGTAACAGAGTTATGTGTCTGTTTCTAGATTTCATTCAAAAGCAGGCATTTCATG
This sequence comes from Nelumbo lutea, assembly GCF_056320005.1. Classification (NCBI taxonomy): domain Eukaryota; kingdom Viridiplantae; phylum Streptophyta; class Magnoliopsida; order Proteales; family Nelumbonaceae; genus Nelumbo; species Nelumbo lutea. The sequence continues at coordinate 20,992,812 of NC_142684.1, read as the reverse complement.
ATCTTGCTTTGTCTGGTGCTACCTATACTTGGGCCAGCAATCTAGATTTCCTTCATCGGTAAGACTAGACAGGTTTATAATATCTACCATATGGAAGAGTTGTTCCCTAATTCTTCTCAAGAAGCTCTCGTGAAGCCTTTGTCAGATCATGTTCCCATCTGGACACAAATGGCATTAGAAAGAAGTCAAATCCATTCAGGCTGGAACACTGTCTGCTGGGTTTACAGAGGTTTGATCCAAACATCTCAAAGTGGTAGACAGAAATCTCCTATGAAGGCTCAGCTAGCCTTGTAATGAGCAAAAAGTTATAATGGCTCAAAAGTAGGAAAAAAAACTGGCAATGACAGAAGTCAAAAAAGGTGACAAGAAGAGGGACTTGAATGCCTAAAAATTATTACCAAGATTGTTTTGGAAGAAGAATCAAGGTCTCTAGAGGAGGATCAAAAGAGGAAGAGATCCTTGACCAACAAGGAATTCAACTCTTTGGCTTATCTAAATGGGGTGAGGTGGAGGCAAAGGTCAATAATTCAGTGGTTAAAAGTTGGTGACAATAATACCGTGTTTTCCACAAATCAGCCAATGCAAGAAGAAGAAGCAACCCCATTAAGAAGCTGGAAAGCCAAGGGCAGCTAATTGAGGAGGAAGGGGAAATTGAGATATAAATGGATTACATTTTGAGACATAAATGGAGTGTCAACTGGGAGATTTAGAAAAACCCTTATTGGGGAGGATGTCAAAAAAGTGGTTGAAGAAGTGGTGGGAAGCTCCAGGTTCTGACAGTTTTCCATCCTGTTTTGCAAGAAATACTAGGAGATCATAAAATATGACATCCTTAAAGTTTTGGAGGAGTTTCATTATTTAGCAACATTGGAAAGAAGCCTAAGTACAACCTTCATCTCTCAATTCCCAAGAAAAGGGGGCTGCTGAAATGAAGGATTTCAGCCGGTAAGTTTGAGCAGAAGTGTGTATAAGATTTAGTGGAAGTCTTGGCTACAAGGTTAATAAAGATAATAAATTCCATTATTTCTATTTATCAGGGGGCTTTTGTCCACAACAAGCACTTTCATGATGGTGTCCTCATAGCCAATGAACTCATGGACTCATGAAAAAAGGAGTGGAAAAAGTGGCTAGTTTTGTAAAATTGATCTAGAAAAGGCCTACAACCATGTTAACTGGGCTTGTCTAGACTACTTGATGGAATTGATGCATTTTGGAACAAAGAAGTGGATGGGTTAAAGAGATGCTAATTCTATATCTAAACAGGGGGTGGGAAGAGATTCCCTGTTTTGGGCACAATTGTAAGGGAGTTGGGTATGGTTAGGGAGAGAAGAGGTTTTGTCTCTCACAGTCTTTGCTCTGTACCTTTATGTACTGTACCTATGTAATAATGCATTTCGGGATGTGTCACTACTTGGTGCAGCCAAAGGCAATTTTAAGAGTTCAAGAGGGCTGCGACAAGGAGATCCTCTGTCTCCCTTGCTTTCCTTGTTGTCATGGAGAGCCTAAGAAAAGTGGCTGCTAGAGCATTAGTGTTGGCCCTGTTGGGATTGTTAGAAGGATTTAAGGTTAGTAATAATGGTACACATAATAGAGCTGTTGCAATTTGCAGATGACAGTCTTTTTTTTCTGATTTCTTCACAGAGCAGGTTCCCAACCAATGATACTTACTATGCTGGTTTGAAGTGGTTAACCTGCCCAAAAGTAAGATGTTGGCAGTCAGGGAAGTGCCTAATGTACAAGATTTGACTGATGTGTTGGGGCTGTAAAATAGGAACCCTTCCTTCAAAATATTTGGTCTGCCTCTATGGGCAAAATGCACCTCAAAAAGCATTTTGAGTCCAATATTAGAAAAAGTACACTGAAAATTGGCTTCTTGGAAGGCTAGATATCTGTCCAAAGGTGGGAAAGTCACTCTTATCATAAGTGTGCTGGATAGCCTTCCAGCTTATTATATGTTTATTTCCAATTCCCTCTGAGGTAACAAGAAAAATTGGAAAAAAGAATGAGGGACTTCCTACGGGTTGGTGGAAGGATTCCTCAAAATACCATCTGGTAAGCTAGGATAATATTTGTAAATCTCTTTCTCATGGTGGGCTGGGAATTAGGAAGGTGAAATTGTTCAATCTAGCACTATTGAGAAGGTGGGTTTGGAGGTTCTCTGCTGAGCAAATGGGTTATGGAGGAAAATAATAGCAGAGAAATATGGGTTTGGTGCCAATGGTTGGCATGCTGCTGATTTCCATCTTTCTTATGGATGTGGTGTTTGGAAAGGCCTTTACAAATTTTATCCCCACTCAATGAAAGGGATAAAATATAAGGTTGGCAATGGAAGCAGGCTGAGGTTTAGGCTGGATCCTTGGTGTGGTGACAATACCCTAAAAGAGAGTTTTCCCTCTCTGTTCAATGTGACTGAAATAAACAGGCTTTGGTAGCCGATAAGTTTGAGGTGGAAGGTGGCAGAGTTACTTGGTCCCCTGTTTTCAGGAGAAACTTTCATGATTGGGAGTTGGAGCAGGTGACAGAAATCCTCACTAGAATCCAGAACCAGCACTTAGAGTTGCAACCTGAGGACTCAAGAAGCTGGAAATGGACACAATCAGGCGTATTTTCAGTCAAGACTTTTTACAGAGGCCTACTTGATGAACTCAATAGCAATTTTCTTGCAAGGCCAGTTGGGAAGTTGCTGCACCCCTGAACATCAAATTTGTTTCTTGGGTGGCAGTTAAGGAGAAATGTCTTACAAAACAAATGATTATGAGGAAGGGCTTTACCACACCAGGTCTGTTACACCCTCTATGTAGTTTGGAAGTGGAATCTTCTAATCATTTACTCGTTCATTGCAGCTTTTCTGCAAGGGTCTGACATCAATTGCAGATCTATTTCAAGGATGGAAGATCCCTAGCATGACCATAAAAAGGAAGATTTTTAGGGTCTGACATCAAATGCAGTTTTGTGGGCCATATGGGTGGAGGGAAACAATAGGGTTGTTGAGTAGAAAGCAAAATCTGAGGCAGGGGTAATCAACTTTGTAGTAGAGGAACTAAGGGGTTGGATGTCTATATCTTATGAATTTAAAGATGTTTTTTCTGCATCTTTTTTGAGGGTGGACTTAGGGTTTTTTTTTTTTTTGGGGGGGGCCTCCTAGTTCTGAGTATACTTGTACTACAAGCTTCTTTTGATATTAATATATTAATACATTATACTTTACCTTCTCAAAAAAAGAAAAAGAAAAATCAGGGTCAGCACTGAATATTTTCTACTTCAGCTAATTGAGGTTTTCCATTTTTGTGTTTGTAGAACTGTGGGTGCTTTTACTTGTTAAAAAAAAATTCTGGTTTCTTTGATGGGCAACTGATGATACTGTTGTATATCTATATCACTTCCTTGTTTGCCTAACTTACCTTCTGATGTCGATTTCTAGGCATTGACTTGATGTGTTCCAAAATAGCATTGCAATTAACAGCTTCATTCCCTTATGGTTCTTCTACGGTTAATTCCTTTTCTTATGGGAGATATAATTTTTGAAAATTTTTTCACATTGTTCACATTTGTGGTATTTTTTATGCAGCTTTAAGGATTCAATACTTATTCTAACAAGACACAATGATGTTCAGGTACTTTCTTATGTTCTTTGCCTTGTATACCTCTACAGAGAAATTATGTGCATTCTTGCCTTTCTGGATTCTTTATTGCAGTCCTATTGATGTGCTTTCCTCTCTGTTATTAATAATGTTGTGTGGACATCATACCATTGTTGATTTAAACATGTATGCTTTAGTTTGTGAAAACACTTGAATGACATTTTTAAGTGTGCTACGACTTCTTGGATTGAAAACCATGCCCATCTCTTGATTTTTTTTGAACAACTTCAAATTTTATTTATTATAAACAGAATATGTACATATAAGTCAAGCATTCCAGGTTAGTATCTACTACCTCACCTAATATACATACTTTAAATTACAAATGAGACCAGTACAAGTGATCCCTATGAACCCCTTGCTTAGCTAGTGTATCAGCCATCCCATTTGCTGACCTTGGCACCCGTTATACTTTTAGGTGCATGCTCCTAATCAGCCATTTGAGCCTCTTTAGTTCACCTTTATATGCCTATGCTGCTTTCTTGCTATTCCTTGACCAACCAGCAACCACCTTGGAGTCGCCTTCAATGGTTAGTTTATCCAAATTAATGTCTCTTGCTTGTTCTACTCCTTGAAGCACAACATTGATCTCCTGTAACTCTTAACAGTCTGAACATGCCATATTGCACCCAAACATTCACAATTGATATTTAGTTCTTATATTAGATGATTGATTTATTTCCATTCTTAAAATAGAAAGTTTGGTTATGAACGCCAACTAGTTGTTGGATGTAACAAGTCACCTTAACAAAAACATGGTTCGACACTTCATCTAGGCATATGTACATGGAACTAGTTGTCCATTTTTTTAGTAGGGAATCTAGGGATGACACAAATGAGGTTTAGTATGGGTTGGAATAACCCCAACGGCCCAACCCTATGGAAAAATTTCCGTCCCTCCACTGCCCAACAAAAAACCTGGCAGTTCCTATACCCCCAACTCGCTATTTGCAAAACCATTACTACACTGTGTTGCCTTGTTGTAAGGTAAGATGTCCAAATGTTTGCATGGATTAGTAGAGTTAAATGTTCAAATCACTTAAAAAAAAACTTAAATGAACAAGCAAGAAACACTTCAAATAATTAGGATAGAACCCATCCCAGCTCTTCACAACCTTCTATTCTAGCATGCACAAGTCAGGCTCAGAATGCTGTGGCCACGAGCATAGGTCCATCTAGTCCCAGCCCAACTGGCCAAAGACCACCCATTCAGTATGTCTATTACAGGAAGCCATGTCAGCCATTTGGTTAGTGAGTGACCTCCAAGTGCTGGTTGAATAGCCATTCCCATCCATTCTTATTTCCTGTTTGGGAACACTTAAAATATGTACTTATTTTAAGTGCTGGTACCACACAATAAGTGGAAAATAAGTACTTATTCGTGTTTTCCAGATAAACCTAGAGTTGGGTGGGTTTTTAAGTGCTTATTCAATAAGCACTTATGTATTTTTTATGGGACAAGACTGTCCCCAGTGTTTTGTTTATTTCCAGGGACTGCCCCCATCTTCAAAAAGCCGAAGAATCCTATTGTTTTCTCTCAATCGAATCTTAACTTGCATCAGCAGTGCCGGCAACCATTGTTTTCTCTCCATTGTGTCAATATAATATTCATTTCTCTCCCTCTCCATTGTGGTTATATAGTATTCATAAGTATCAAATATATGCCTATCTTAAGTTAGAGCTATAATTGCCATTTCCACAAATACAAGTACTTATAGGATAAGCAGGACACCAAACACTGCAACATAAATAAGTACTTAAAATAAGTACAAGTGGTTTGAGAAAAGATCTTCCAAATTCCTATAAAAAAAGATCTCCCAAGCGCTAATAAGTACTTTAAAACAAACACTTATTTCCCAAGAATAATCTTAGTGGTTGTAACATAAACTTTTTCCAGAAGAAAGTGGTTTAGGATTATTGGAATCCAAAAGCATCAGAGGGTTGAAATTATCAAAAAAAAAAAAAAAAGCATCAGAGAGTTGAATGGAAGAAACCAATCATCATCATCCAAGCCTTATCCCAACTGTATAGGGTTGGATGATTGTGTATCGTACACGATTGGAGGTCACTGGAGGCTTATGATACATCTCCATTTGTGTATTATAAAGGCAAATGACGGTGTGTATCATAAAAAGCAATTGAAGACTGTGTGTATCAAGCTTGAGAAAAAAGGCAAAGGACTGTATTATAAAAAGCAATTTTGTGAAGGAGCTTGACAAAGAAAGGTATGGTATGAGTTTCAAACTTTTGGTGAAGAGGGCTAGAGTTTTCAAAGTGATGGGGTAGTCAATTGAGAGCTATAATAACTGTTATGTAGTTGATAGATACCTATGTTGCAGTTGCCTAGGACTATCTATGACCTTTGTTTAGTTATAATTTTTTTTTTTGTTTAAGTTATCTGTTATAACCAAGGTTCAAAATATCGATACACCCCATATGCGGTAGAGGTGTATCGGGCAGTATCAATAGCTTTTTTTATTTTTTTTATTTTTTTTAGTTTTCTTGAATCTTGTTCAGAGGGGCCGGTTTAAGGTCCGTCCACCCTCTGAACCTGTCGAGACCCCGAAACACCCCTTGTAGGGGCATATCGGTAAGCCCCCGATACGACCTGATACATATCGATATTTTGAACTTTGGTTATAACTTAAAATAGTATCATATATGCCTTTATGTTGTTATGCGCACGCTAGTTGCTTTAAGCATTTGTAATGGTATGTTGTTGGATTATGGACTTATTGTATATAAAATAGAAAGAAGGCAGAAGATACAATAATAATGGAGCTGGAAATGATAGAAGGTATAATGGATATGCACAAGTAGGGCTGTCAACTGGGCTGGATTTGGTCCAATCCGGTCCAATCCAATATTGGTCCATTTACAAATGGACTGGACCAAATCCAGTCCAAATCCATGCAAACCAAATCCAATCCAGTCCAAATAAAATGCAAATGGACCAGATTGGGGGTCCAATCCAATCCAAATCGAATCAAACACCAAAATAACATGGGAAATCCAGAAAATATATAAATAACTACAACACTTGCTGCAATCCAATCCAATCCAATTAAAATGCAAATGGACCAGATTGGGTCCAACCCAATCCAAATTGAATCAAACACCAAAATAACATGAGAAATCCAAAAAATATATATAAAAAAACTATAACAGCTTCTACAATCCAATCCAATCCAATCCAATTAAAATGCAAACGGACTGGATTGGGTCCAATCAAATCCAAAGTGAATGAATAAAAGTACTTCGATAAAAGTGCTTTCGTAAAAGTATTTTTGTAAAAATGCTTTTGTAAGTACTTTTGTAAAAGTGCTTCCATAAAAGTGTGTTATCTTTTGTGGTGTTGGGAGCTTAAGGAACAGTCCAAGATCACAAAGAGTGTTTGGTCTTCCATCCCAGCTGCGGTGTTAAGTACTATTTGGGCTGAAAGGAATAACAGAATATTCCAAAACAAATTTAGTGAAGTGGATCAACTTATTTCCTATACATTTGGAACGATAATATCCTGGAATGCTGCTGTAAAAGGACTTCAACCAAGGACTTTAGGAGCCCAGCTGCTGGCTGGGGAGAATTAACTTTCTTTGTACTCTTGGTTTTGGGCCTTAGTGGAAAGGCCCATTGTAATTTGTATGCTGTTTCTTCATCAATAAAAGTTTACCTTTTTTTTTTTAAAAAGTGTTCATAAAAGTGCTTTTGTAAAAGTACTTTTACAGAAGTGCTTTTATAAAAGTACTTTCACAAAAGTGCTTTTATAAAAGTTTTTTCATAAAGTGCTTTTATAAAAAGTACTTTCGTAAAAGTACTTTTATAAACATACTTTTATAAAATTGCTTTTATAAAAAGTGCTTTCATAAAAGTACTCTACTTTCATAAAGTACTTTTTATAAAATTACTTTAAAAGTGCTTTTGTAAAAGTGTTTTCATAAAAATACTTTCAAAAAAGTGTTTTTATAAAAGTAATTTAATAAAAGCACTTTCATATGGATACTTTTGTGAAAGTACTTTTATAAAAATCCTTTGATAAAAGCACTTCCGTAAAAATGCTTTTATAGAAATAATTTTGTAAAAGTTCTATCATAAAAATTCTTCTGTAAAAGTGATTTTATAATAATACTTTCATAAAAGTTCTTTTATAAAAGTGATTTCGTAAAAATACTTTGGAGTATTTTTATAAAATTAGTTTTATATTAAACTTGAGCAAATCGCTTTTATTGTGATTCACATATTTAATGACTTTGGACTACCGGACCAATCAGTTTTGTCCAAATTCAGTCCACTATGCGTACAAACCATTTATATTTGGACTGGTCCGAGTCCATATAATCTTTTGGACGGTCCAAAATACATTTGGACTGAATGGGGTCCAAACTGAATCCGGCCCATTGACACCTCTATGCACAAGGGTTGCATATAGCTGATACGGTAGGAGAAAAATGCAAGAATAGTAATCATAAAAAAAAAATGCAAGAATAGTCAATGGCAAAGCACAAGGTGAAGAGGCTTTAATAGAGAACATAACAATCAAGGTAATAGATCGAGTCTGGATTTTGAAGCTGTTTGCATATTTCCCTGTGGAATACTATAGGGGATGACAAAGCACTGTTTCCTCTACACCAGTTAAGACCACAATAGCTCCAAGTTGGACACCACATAGTTGTCAAGGTAACACCTAGGTAGGTGCCTGGGTGATTTATATTCAAGACAGCACCCATGGAGGGTCACCATACCCAAGTGTCTAGCTTTTCTGCACAAGGCACTATATAATATTTTTTATAATTTTCATTTTTTAAAGATTATAATAAAAAAGTAGACATTGTTATACTAAATTATTCATTTTGTGGGTTTATATACAAGTATCTTTTTATTACTTTGTTACCCTTCAAGACTTCAAAACCTGAACCAATAAACAGGAAATACCTAAAAATTTTATCCAATCAAAGGCGGAATTGCTGGCTGTTTTACAAGGCCTTAGATTGAACAGAAACCTGAACATTGGAGATGTGGTGGTAAGAGATTCAAGGGTTGCAGTGCGTTGGGCTTGAAGCAACAGCTTGGACTCTTGGCGATATAGGAATCTAATCAAAGAAATAAGAACCTTGGCTAGGGAAATGAGAGTTACTTTTAAGTGAGCACACAGGTCAGCCAATGATTAGTTGGTTCACTTGAAAGAGGAGTGACAAGCAATGATCTTTTTGGGAAACAACAGCCTAAGATTTGTGAACTGTACTCTGTAATTGATGATAAACAGATAGCATAGGAAGCTGGGCTATCCTAATTCAGGGAATGCCTGTCACATATCTAGTTGCACTCCATTCTTTTATACCATCCATGGAGTCTGATAGTTCTCGATAAAAAAATGGAGTTCTTTTAGGTCTTTGCATAACCAGTGGTGTGTTCCTTTTCTACTGCTGATGGAGGTGTGATTTGCAAATAGTTCCTTATTTCTTCTATTTGCCTTTTTTTTATGGTTGTGACAGAAGAACCATGGAATGACCTATGGGATAATAGCATATAAGGGCAACTTTTGGGTCCTAATATCAGTAAAAGTAATATTTAAAAAAATATAAAAAATAGGGTAACTTTTGAAAAATAATATCAATAAAGGGCAGAATCACCATTCATCTTCTTCCTCTTAAAGTCTATTCACCAGCGCCCGCCGCCTGCCACCGTCCGCCGCTGCCTCTGGCAACGCCTCCGCCTGTCTCTGCCCACCTCGCCTCCGCTTCCGGCAATGTTGCCAGAGGTGGGCGGAGGCAGAGGCGGCGGCGGCGGCGGCGCTGGTGGTTATTTCTCTGCCCAACGCTGCCACCTCCGCCCACCAGCGCTGCCACCGCCTCTGTCTCCACCCACCTCCGGCAACATTGCTGGAGGCGGAGGTGGAGGTGGCAGCGTTGGCCAGAGAAATAACCACCAGCGCTGCCACCGCCGTCTCTGCCTCCGCCCAACTCCGGCAACGTTGTCGGAGGTGGAGGTGGGTGGAGGCGTAGCCAGAGGCGGCGGCACTGGTGAATAGACTGCAAGAGGAAGAAGATGAACAGTGATTCTGCCCTTTATTGATAATATTTTTCAAAAGTTACCCTATTTTTGAAATTTTTTTAAAAATATTACTTTTACTGATATTAGGGCCCAAAGGTTGCCCTTATATGCTATTATCCCATGACCTATTGAATACCACCTTTATTGCATGAACTTCGATTCCTTTCTGCAACTGTTTCATCTTCTAGTTGATGGAGGAAAACTCAAGAAGGAAGGATACTTAGAGGAATAATAATTTTATGGATGATGAAGAAGTTACAGAATTAGCGGAATATTGTGGCAAGAGATCGAGGGGTGAATAAATGACTTAAAGAGACAAGATGGGAAACATGGGGCAGAATTTCAAGTTTAGGACTAAACCAACCCATGTCTGAAAATCTGGAAGATGATGAGATAATTGAGGGGGAAAGGAGAGATTGTAGCAGTAAAATTGGAAAATCAAAAGAAACAATGGATGATTCAACTGGAGAGGGGGCGGGCATTAGAGGAGAATGAAAATCTGGAGGTGTGCCTATATAATTAGGAAAATTAATAAGTGGGTGGAGCTTGGTAAGGTGATTGACTGAGAGATTGAGATAGGAAGGGTGTTGGTGTGTTTTTTCATGGGGGAGAGGAGGCGGCTGGAAGAATATTTGAGAAGCTTGGTAAAAGACAAAGGAGGAAAGAAGAGGAGGATAAATAGAAAAGAATAGAGGTTGCTGAATCTTGTGGGGGGAGGTTGTAATACTATTGGAGGGGGAGGGGGGTGGGGGAAGCAAGAGTGAAAGAGGTGTGAGGGAGAATAGAAAAAAGAAGTGTTATGCTGAGAGTAGAGAATATTTGGAAGAAATTGGTTGGCTTGGGATATTGACAGGTCATTTTTGGTTTGATGATGCCATGGTTCAAAGTAACCAAATGTTTGATACTCAACTTTTGTGTATCACACGATTCAAAGGGGCAATACTTGTAGTTTTAAAAAGTTTCAGGTTTCAAAATTTTAACCAGGACATCTCTAGGAAGGCTATTAAAGTTTGAAAATGACCTTTGTCCTAAATTGTGGTATTTGGTGTTTTGGTGGATTCAGAAACTGATAGGTGCCATACGATATACACGGATACGTTGCACAACATATAAAAAACTGATACCTTTGTCCTCAAGTGATTGCTTATTACTTTCTTTCTATTTTCTTTCTTAATAAACGTTCTTTTATTATAAAAAAAACATTAGCTACTGGTAATCCGTATCAATCAGTCAGTAAAATTGGTGCAACTTAGCCTTTAATCCATCCCGATCAGTCAACTTGGACTTGTGTTTTCTTCATTTGAAAATATGCATTCTAGTCCAGATCATTTATCATGTCCTTATAAAGACAAACATACTTTCTAGGCAGTTAGTGTAGGAAAAATGTATTATGAAAGTAAAAGCAATTGATATCAGAGAATAATGCAATGTGAACAGAGCTATGTTAATCTCATCTAACATTTGGATGGATAATCAATCTCATCTCAAATTTGGTAAAAAGAACTCTTTATGTCATGATATTAAATTACTTTTGATATTAGAACCAGATAGTGTATAAGCTCATAACCTTTTTCCACGTGGTGTTTTTTTTTTCTAGGATATTGTAGCTATGTAAATTCTGCATTTTAATATAATATAGGTATCTATTATTCTTATAGCAGTAAATTAGAGAATGCTCCTAAGTGAAAAAATATTAAAATATTTACTTACAGGCAGGAATATTTCAAAGTTCAACATATTTATAACTGCAGTTCTTACTAGTCTTTGGCTTGATTGATTGCATTTCAAATTGGTCATAACCATTTATATCAGTAGCTTCAATCCTGGTTTTCTTGCTTATTATGCACTACTTGCCTATTTATTTAGATTTATGTTCATGATGACATCATTGATCATTCCTTTATATGCAAAGTATTGTACAGTGATCAGAAGTAAAAGTTGTTAATATTTTATGAATTTTATGTTTTTTGTTGTTTTAGTTTTGTTTGGAAATGAACATGAATCTGCATGCCTTGTGGTTGAGATGGGTTTTAATCATTCTGGGTCCATATAGGTTCACCATATTGCACGGAACTTCCGAGACAGATGGATTCCTCGTTCCGTTAGGAAAGTAAGCTACTCAGACAGGGATGACATCAAATTGGAATTGCAAGGTGGTCCAAACTCCAGTTGGCTTTCTTTATCACATAAACGCCGGAATGATCAAGGTTTAAGACCCACAGAAGCAATCAATTGTGTCACTCAAGCAATGCATGCAGCAAATCCACTTGGCACTGATGGCCAAGAGGGCAGTTCCATTCCTTATATCAGCAGTTGTCCACCAAATGTGACAAGGATGCGTAAGTTTAAAAGTCGCTGGGATCAACCTGTGGAGAAAAACCTGGATCTGCAACTACCTCATATGATCAAAAAACAAAAAGTAGAACCAATTTCAAAACAGAAACTTGAACCTAGTGCACAGCAGCTTGAGAGCTGTGAAGTTGTGCAGGACCAAATAATGGAAGTTGACAATGACAAAAATGTCAAAGGTTGCATTCTATCTCTGCAAGATGAAGCAGCTACCAGGGTTGGTGCTAGCTACATCCAAGATGCACCTCCTGGGTTTTCGTCTCTGAAGAGTTCCCCAGTTCCATCCAATCCTTCTGCAGTTACTACTGCTGAATTTTCATCAAAAGAGGCTGGTCATGTAGGTAGTGGTTGTGAAGTAATTATGGGGACTGCCCAGGCAAGGTACCTTTCTCATTTGTCTGTGTCATACGGAATTCCATTATCCTTTGTGCAGCAGCTGGGGACACTACAGGCAGAATCTGTGGACTGTTGGACAATAGCACCGGGCATTCCTTTTCATCCTTTCCCACCATTACCTCCTTTTCCTCGTGATAGAAGCAACTCTTCATCCCCAGCATCTACTGCTAATCCAGTGATAACTAATGCATGTGGAGGTCTGAGCACTTCACGGGAAAGGCGAGTAGATGTGACAGTTACTGGGACAAGCAATCAGGAAATGGTTGAGCGAGTGAGGTGTTCATCAAATGGCTTGGGAAGGAGGTACTTCAGACAGAAAAAGTTGAATAATTATTATCGCTACCCATGGCTCCGCACAAGGAATGGCTGGGGATTCAAAGGAAACAATTCAAGAAATGGAGTATACAATGTAGGTGTAGGACATGTAGTAGTAAATGAGTCCAGGACTGTGTGTTTAGATGGCGTAAGTAGTGGAGGTGAGAATTTGGGTTCTAGTTTGTATCAAAATCCATGACACTCATACCAAGGTTGATTGAAACAGATGCAGTGAGGAGCTGCTGGCTTTTTCCCCAACTCCTCTCCATGTATTTCCAATTCTTTTGTTATACAGGTTTTATGATTAATGAAAATTTATTATTTGATTATAGTCCTTACCATCCAAGTTCCTTCCAACAGCTGATGCCAAATGCAACCCTGAGTTGATGCCATCCTCCCATGGTTTTTGATCCAACCACCAACTACATCAAAGAGGCGGGTATTCTTGTTTATGTATGGTTCATAAAGAAAATTAGGACACCTCAGGTATTTGAAGTAAAATATTAGATTTCTTTTTTAATGTCTTGTTTTGGATTATATGCATGTTTCTTCTGCTTTTTTACATAATGCCACTGAAAAGGCATAATTGTCTTTATTTTTAATTGTTTATTTCCTGATTTATTAGAGCAGTTAAACTAGCTGATTTTTCTTGTAGTTGCTGTAAGTGACCTGTATGAATTTAGGAGTTTTATTTATTTATTTATTTAAATCATCTTGCCTGATGGGGATGTTTTCGTGAGACTGCTATTTTAGGGACAAACTGTGATTCAATTATTTCAGCCTGGTCAGGCATATGCAATGTCATATCTGTTCTGAAACTTTTTTACTATTTAATGATACAAATAGAACATGCTATGGTATGATTTCAAGAACAGAATTTGCCTCTCCACCCCTTGGTTTGCTAATCTATCTGCAATGGATTTAGGCATTTAGCACAGCTCTTTACCCACTGAATCTTTACTTCACTGTTTCTTGTCCATTTAAACTTCCTTTTTAGATTGCTGTATATCCACATCCGCAGATAATCATACTGCAGCCAACTAACCACCAGTTTAGAGTCCCCTTCTACAATTAATCTTCTAATGTTCAACAATCTTGTTTTCTTATTCTTTTCATCAATGCCAATACTTCTGTCCTAAGAGAGTCTCCTTCCCATACTACTTCCATCAAAGTTAAGCTTAAGGAAGCCTCTGTCTAGTGGAGATGAAAATAAATTAGTTATTATCCTACTAGAGGATGATTCAGCCACTACTTTTCAACTCCTAAACATATCATCCATTGAGACATGAGAGAACATTTCCATGGATTTTAATCAATGTGCCACTCTGATCTTATTGTCAATAATACCATCCTTAGTTCTTTCCTTCTCCTGGAATAGTCTTGAGTTCCTTTCTTCCCAAATTGTCCAAAATTTCCGCTCGTGTATTTCTACATAAGTCTTCCCCTTCCATCTGGCCATTTAAAGAATGTTCAAACAAATAAGCTTTGAACATTAGCCTGAGGAGTCCACCTGCACCCAATCAAAGAGAGAAACCATTCCCAAATGCAAGTAGTAAAGGAACAGGAAATTAACAAGTGATAGCAATTCTGTGATAGCAATTCTCACCATTGGCCTTTACATTAAAAAACAACTATGTGGGGATAAACACAACTATGGTCTCTTTCTTTCAAGCAGTTAACATGTATTAATCTTTTTATGAACAACTTCCCAACATAAAGCACTAACCTTAGGTGGATTAGGCTTACACCAAACTTCCTTTACTGGAAAAGAATTCCAAGAGCTTATAGTCACTTTGAGATAGAGCCTTGAAAATGGAGGCACAAGTAAAGGAACCAGAGGGGGAACAAGTCTAGACTTGGCCATCTGGTTTGGAAGAGTCAATGAAGACTTGTTCCAGTAATTGCAACTAGTACATTTGGAGTTTTTGAGTCCCTAATAGAGCTAGAAGGAACTAGGAATTTAGACACAGGCTCATTTTTCAAGTGACTCAGAAAAAGGATAAGGAAATTGATCCTTTAAAGGGGAAGAGCCCAACCAAGCATGTTCCTAGAATTTAAGTCTGCCTCCACAACAAAGATTGTACTTACCAAGAGGAGTAACAGAAGTAGAATACCAGTAATGGCCTTCTTAGGTGAATCTCGAGTTGCTCGATTTAGTGCTCCAATGCCCCATCCATTGGCTAAGAGCCCATGTATGCTTAGATCACTTTACTCATAAATTATCTCTTTCTTGAGGCAACCTCCAGAGCCACTTCCCAATAAAGCTTGGTTTCTTCTCTATAAGAAACCTAGACCTAATACACCTAGCTCTTTGCTTCTATTACCACTTCCCCACTAATTTTGCGATCTCTATTCCCTTTCCTTAGGCTTCCACAAAAAATCTCGCATTAACTTCACAAAGTGGCACCTTAATACACCTCCCACGCCTTTGTTTAAGACTAAGATTTCAGACCAACAAAGCGGCACCTTAATAATTGAAAACTGTAAAAAGTTCTTTGCAGAATCACAATATCTAGATTTAGCTTAATGAATATCATCTCATATTATGCAACGGATTATATCATCTTTCTTTTTAAACATAATGAAAGTGAAAAAAAAATAAAGAAAAATAAAATTGAACAGCCTAGTAAGGTTGTCCAGTTTTACTTTGACCTTCCTGCAGTAGGGAAAAGAAGTTTGCACCTTCCATGTCATGTGGCAAGTGGGTAGGACTTAAAAAAAGAGTTAGGTCAGTGTTTTAAAAGATATCCCTAGGTTCATGGGCAAGGTGTATTTCAAGTTTTTTACCTCACCTCAACCCAGGTGCAGCTAGGGGTTAACCAAACTGTGACCAATATTTTGAAATTGAACCAAACCAATCGATTTCTTGAAAATCCAAACCAAAACCGAACCAAAGCAACCGGGTAACCACTTTTTGGTTTTTTGGTATTTTTATTATAATGTAAATTTCATATCTCTTATGTTATGGGCCCAAGAATAGGATCTCGTCACGGGTCGGTCCACGGGTAGAACCTCTAGTTTCCCCTTGCCCTTCCCTTTGCGTGCAGACCCTATCGTGGCGACCTAAGGGGTGATTTGTCCAAGAGATCACCCTAACTCTCCTTTACTCTTCTCTTTGATTGAAATTTTGGATGCCTTTATTCAATAATAGTGGCTCCTTAAATAGGAGATTACAAGAGTCCTGCTCTTAGAGAGACTCCTTCCTGAATAGGGAGACCTCCAACTCAATCTCGATAAGATAAGACTGATAAGATAAGTCTCTCTTAATCCTAATCTAATAAGATAAGATAATCTAATCTACTAACTTAATAAGATAAGATAAGAATAATAAGATAGTCTAATCTAATATGTTGAATGGATAAGACTGTTGTTGCCGAGTTGTATAGGATGAGAACACTGGATCATTGCTGCTACTGCTCCCAATACGTGTCCACATCATTACTCCCCTCTTGGACTATGAGCTTGTCCTTAAGCTCGAATTCAGGATGGGTGTTTGGAAACACAGTCAAAGGAGTCCCGGATAGGTGGAATGACTTTGCCCTCCTGGATCGGGTTCCAATGAAGAGGGCTCATCCTCGTCTTCCTCTTGTTTGACCAGGAGGCAGAAAAGTCTCTTGCACCTGTGCCCTGCTGAGTAGAATTCATCGCAATTAAAACATTGTCCCCTCGCCTTGCGTTCCGCCATCTTAGCCCTAGACAAGTGCTTAATAGGGGGTGCAACGACGTTGCTCCCCACACTGGATGCTGATCTGGAATTGTTGCTCGTCTGTGGCTTCCATTCTTGGTTGGCTGCTGAATATGGAGCCATTCCGAGTAGTTTCGGGGATGGCCATGCTGATGGAGGCCGCCCCATACTGAAGGTTCCACGACTGAGTTGTAGTTTGCGTTCGAAGGCGTGAGCTATATTCATGGCTGTGACCAGGTTGGGGGGATTCTGCATCTCCACGTTCACCCGCAGGGGTTCTGCTAACCCAACGGTGAACATTTCTACCTGCTGGTCCGATCACACTGAAAATGCCCTTGCTAGGAGGGTCTGGAACTGGCGCTGGTATTCTGCCACCATGCCGGTTTGTTTAAGGTTAATCAGCTCGCCTAAGGGGTTGCTTGTCAGTGGGGGCCCAAATCTAAGAAGGCAGTAGGACTTGAATTGGGTCCAACTGAGCCTGGGTTCTTCCTGTTCTAATCGATAGAACTAGAGTTGCGCTTCCTCTGTTAGGTGAAAGGTGGCTAGGCTTACCTTATCTCGGTCGTCTGTCCGTTGATTTCGAAAAAACTGCTTGCACCGGTACAGCCAGCCCAAGGGATCTCCGTTGCCGTTGTACGACGGGAATTCCAACCTGCTGTACTTGGGGATGACTGCGGCCCCCTGGTTGACGAACTGCTGTTTGCCGGAAGACTCCAGAAGATCTAGTCGGCGGTCGCTAGTGGTTGTCACCCCTTCTGTGTTCCTCTCTTTGCTAGAAAGGAATAACTCCATCAGACGCCGCAGCTCCCCGACTTCGTCCTTGATCTCACGTACTTCTGAGCTGGTCTCCATGAGCTGGTGCTTGAGTTCGTAGACCCTGGATGGCAGCTGCTCCAGATCACCCATGACGCCTTGCTCTGATACCAAAATGTTATGGGCCCGAGAATAGGATCTCGTCACGGGTCGGTCCACGGGGAGAACCTCTAGTTTCCCCTTGCCCCTCCCTTTGCGTGCAGACCCTATCGTGGCAACCTAAGGGGTGATTTGTCCAAGAGATCACCCTAACTTTCCTTTACTCTTCTCTTTGACTGAAATTTTGGATGCCTGTATTCAATAATAGTGGCTCCTTAAATAGGAGATTACAAGAGTCCTGCTCTTAGGGAGACTCCTTACTGATTAGGGAGACCTCAAACTCTATCTTGATAAGATAATACTGATAAGATAAGATAAGTCTCTCTTAATCCTAATCTAATAAGATAAGATAATCTAATCTACTAACTTAAAAAGATAAGATAAGAATAACAAGATAGTCTAATCTAATATGCTGAATGGATAAGACTGTTGCTGCCGAATTGGATAGGATGAGAGCAGCGGATCATTGCTGCTGCTGCTCCCAATACGCGCCCACATCATCTTACCTCCAATATAAGATATGAAAACACCATAAAATGATCGGTTTGATACAGTAAACTGTCAGTCCCAAAAAACATATATAAAAGATAAAGAGTAGAGAGAAAGAGGATGATATTTTGTATCTTTGAGATTGAATGAGAGAAGGACTAAACCAAGCTAGCCGGCTATGGACTATGGTGCCTGGTGCTGCACTCTTGTGGAGTGTGGAGATCACCACTGGCGTCTGGCAAGGCAGCGGTGTGGTGCTGTACTACATGGCGGAGATTAGAGGAGCTAGAGAGCGAGGGGTCAGAGGAGAGGAGGAATGGAAATAGAGGTGTTTGGTTTCATTCTGAGTGGGAACTTCTCAGTTTCTCTTGGCACTTGTCGTGGGTCGTGGGTTTTGGCTGGGAAATAGGGAAGGAAAATAGGAGTGACAAATGGGATTTGGGATGGGGGATTGGGAATCTTGAGTAGACAAGTCAAGTACGAGCAGGATAGCTCATAGTCGGGTGCGTAGCCTGGGTAGGTAAGTCATATATGTATATATACACACACACTGGTTGGTCGGTTCGGTTAATTGCCAATTTTTCTTATAGGTTAACTGAAAACCATTTTTTAGAAAAAACCAACCGGAAGCCCCTTTCGAAAAGTGCATGCCTGGTGTGTCTTGTGTCTCAGCCCAGGTGTGTGCTTTTAAATGCCTTTCTTTTACGATATTTTTCAAATGGTCTATTAACTTTTAAAATAAAAAAGAAAACAAAAACTTCTTAAATATGTGAAGTCTTAGTTCATGCAAATAGGATCACAAATAGCAAAATCTCCACTAAAGAAGCAGGAGCATACAACTAATATCCAATTTATAATACCAAAATAGAATGATCTATGACATACATATATGGGCGAGACTTTAGGTCAAGTGTGCTGTTTTAAACCCTCGTATGGACTTGTTTGGGCTTTTCCCTCAAATGGGTCTTTATGGAGGCAGAGGATTAGAAATGCAAAATGTTTAACATAACACTAGTTGCTTGAAGTATTGTAACAAGAAGGTAAATAAACAGACTGAAATTTTCATATGCTTGAATTGTTGAGAACTTGAAGAACTTCGCTATTATGCTTTTGTCTTCTTGTTTTCACTTCGAGTATGTTTTATATATTATGTTTGTTTTAAATTTGAGATAATTATTTTTAAAACATTTAATTTCTTTTAAAATTTATCTTGCATTTTTATGTATTACTGTTTATATGTTTTTTATTTTTTCAAAAATTTGCCCCTTGCTTTGAAGAGGCACACACTTGGCCTTGCACCTTGGGTGCTAAAAGTCCTCGCACTTTTAAACTAGAGTGAGATATTATTATCTCAATTCTCCAAAGCTCCCTCATATATGGTTCCATGTCATCTTCAAACAGTTTCAGGTCTTAGTAACGATGTCGCATAAAAATCATACTAAACATCAGCTTGCTGTGTCCATCACTGTTTCCATTGTTACTGGACGCCAGAGTTGCGAAGATGAGTTTTGAGTTTTGGAGGAGGGATATCAAATATCTAAAAAAAGAAAAAAAAAAAAAGTAAAACAGAACAAGCTTAAGGTTGTCCAGAAAACACCTTCCACGTGACAATTGGACAGCATAGGTACTGCTTCATGGGAACGATAAAGATAGCATTTGTTTAGTTTTTGGGTTTTGGGAAATTAAGCTATTGTCTCATTGCACGGTGATACGAAAATTCATCAACTGTACTTGTAACTATTCTTTTTCATTACTCAATAAAATTTCATCAACTATACTTTGCAATGATTACTACAATGAATATGCTGGCCATAGTTCCTTCTGGTATATTGGCTTTTGTTCCCTTTTTCATTACTGGACTTTCTAGATATATTGATAAAAAAATCTAATAAAAATGAATATGTTTGGGAGGGAGAGGGTGGGATTTCTTTTTAGAAGTATCTCACTTGACATTCCAACATGTACTTCTCTAAACACACGTGCTACATAGAGCATACTGCATTAATATTGTAGCCTTGTAGCTTCTTCTGGAACCAAAAAGGAAACATATATACGAATGAAGGGGAAAAAAGTGAAGAATTTGAGCTTTTTTCCCTTTGCGATACATTCCAAAATTTGTATGGATTGAACAATCATTCATGTATTGACAGCTGAGAATCTACCTCGTCATTTGCTGGCACTTCTAGCATTAATGTCTTAACGGTTTATTGGCTGGTTTTGCAGACAGAATTTGAGGCCTTTCACAGTCCATTCTCTTTTGCAGAAAACCATGGCTTGTTAACATCTTTTGACGTTCAGAAGCTGCTTCGTCTTGAGTTCCACAACCTTATAAAGGGTTAATTGCATAACCCTTCAATTCTCGGAGAGCCAGATGTGGGAGTCCATGAAATGAAAATTCTCTAACTTCCTGCTATTACCTTACAACTGCCATTGAGTAGTTGAATGCAGCGCAAAACTAGCATTCCAGAACAAATCACCGGACTCTGGGAGGATGAAAACTGAGATCTTTGACACCACATTTGTCAGTGATCACCTTAGACGTATTTTTGCAGTGGAGTTCTGGAGTTGCAAGTGTGGGGTGCGACAAAGTTCCTATTAGGGTTGATTGCAACTCGTTAGAGCCATTCTATCTAAATCCTTGTCTCCGGGTTCACAAATGTCCCTTTGGGGATTTAGACGTTGAGTTTTTCAGAGGAATTTCAATCTTTTGAAGTTCTACATAGAAAAAGAGCAATCAATCCCCTTGTGAAGTATTGTGACAGTGGAAAGTACATAAATAAAAGATAATGATTTAGGAAATTCGTTCAATTTATTATTTCATTGATAATAGACTGAGATCTTCAAATTTTCATTGTGGAATGTGGAATGCATGATGGTATATAAAAAAAAAGAAGAAAGATTAGTTCTCTTCAGGAGCTATTCCCCTATGAGATTATGAGAAAAGTTTTAGTAGCTTATAATTGTAATCCATATGATGGATTGTGAAAATGGGAGGAATTGGAAATGAAGATCCTAAAGATGCATAACATGTATATTTTCATGGGCAATTACACATGTAAGAGGGTACCTTCACACAACGAACAAAGTATCAATGTATCATACCGTATTGTGTTATACCTATCAGTTTTTGATGGGATTCTTTGCCAAAAAAAAAAAAAAAACTGCACACAGTGGAAGTATGGAGATCCCGCCATACATTAATGTACAGAGGATATACCTGTGAATTTAACATAAATGTATGGGGATATTCCTAATGTGCAACTGGATGTCATGTGAGCAGAATTTTTGCTTCTGCGAGATTTGGGCACATCAGTTTCATGGCAGGTGATACAGGAATAAAGATATGCAAAACTTTATATTCGTCTTTGAAATTTGGTCATCTTCAGAGTATCGTTGTCCAATATTGGGTGGTCATCTTCATGTTGGTACTTTGAACCTTGATGTTACATATTGAAAGGAAGCGAAAAAAAAAAGAGAGGAAAAATTATTGATAGGTGCTATATTCTAAATCCGAGCAACAAATAAAGAGAGAAGGGGAGGAACTGAGTGGGCAAACCAAGGTGTTTGTAAGGACTTACAAAAAAGCAAACAATCCTAAGGTGTGCTCTTTGATGATTAAGTTAGAAAGCAAGAAATAAGTCATCGGAACGAGCAAAGAAGGTTGGTTGACAAGGAAAGTAGGAAAGCGAGGAGGCAAGAGATCTGTATTGGATGTCCTTATTGCAATTTCAATCGAGTTGGAATATGGGTTCAGCCATCTACGATTTGCAGTTTTGGAAACTGCATACTACGATCTAATTTTTGTTTTGCAGGGTAACAGTCCAACGAACAACCCTTCTAGTGATTCTTCATTGTCTTGTATCAGTTATTTAATTTCAGATCATCATTCTTGAATTAAAATCAAACTCTAGACCCATTCGAACCAGATTGGACCAAACTGGTTGGGCTGAATCTGTGGTTCGATGGGGGTTATTCACAGCCCTAAAATTTCATATATTGGTCAAGGAGTTGATGATTAATTGCAAGATGCAATTCGGCCCACATCTGTAAAACCCAGTTTTAATCTGTTAAAATTGTTTTAGCCCAATTTCAGCATAAAAGCTATATGGGCCGAACTGCTCTTTACACTTCAGCCCATATACCTAGATAATATTAATTAGTAATATTATGAAAATTTATGGGCTTTAATTATGGGTTTTACAGATATTAATTGATTGGATCAATTATGGATTTCATGCATGTGATGTATGGATGTGTTATGTGCAGCGTTCATGGGCCATAAGTACTTGGTCCATGCTGATTCAATAGTGACTCTTGCACACACCATGGCTGAATGCACATCATTACCATGGTGTCCTTAAGGTCATTGGATGATCTCCCTTCGTGGTGGGCCTCACACCAGTTTCCTCCCCAAGAGGAACCGTGCGGAACCCTAGCCGTTTAGGGCCCATCTAAATCTAGCTTTATGAAAGCCAGTGGGAGCCACTTTGGTTTGACCTAAATTAAACTAGGGCTTAATCTTCCGTTCCTTCCACTAAAATATGAGTGCATGTGATAGGGAGATTCATGTGATGAACTCTCTAAAGGCCTTCCATCATTAACATAAAGATGGGTCGTTCATTAATGAGGAGATGCACCATAAAATTGAGCTATCCATTTGCTGCTAGATCTATTGGATTGCTTCATAAGATGATATGGGCGTCATAGACCAATGTGGGAGGGGCCTATTCTAAAATGGAAGACTCTCTCACGGTACCTTGGCGTTCACAAATATGATGGGTAAGTACTCACTGGACATTTTAATCCTCCTAGACAAGATGGGATCAACCAACAAAGTTAGATTGGGTGGCCTTGGTGCTATGCCACCATTCTCTATCAAGCCTAATTCAATAGATCTTTGGAGGCTTGGGGCCTGTCATATTGCCTATAGAGGAAGATATTTGGAACAAAACCAAATTTCATTTAGATTTAATTTGCAAAGTACAAATAATGTTCTAATATTGGTCGATGCTCTAAGGTGAATTGGACACCATTCGAGTGGAGGCTTCTTGCATCATGCTTCTAAGATTCCAACTTTGATGCTTGTCATTGGTTAGTTGTTGGCCTTGGGTAACCATTCCTCAGTCCTATTTACGAGAGATGTGATTCCTGAGGTATTCTCATTAGATGAGGTACTCAATTTTGTTCTTGATTCCCTAGTAGTCATCAATGTCGTGTCCATGGTCTCTGGAATTTGTAGTGCTTATCTTAATCTCCTAGTTGGATTTGAGCTTGTGAGGCCATTTAAGGAAGGGTTTGTCTTGGACTTCGAGCAAGATCTAATAGTCGTAACTAGACATGTTCATGGGCCGGGTGGTCCGACGGGCCGACCCGTCCCCCGGACGGGCTTGAACGTGGTTATAGGCCCACAGGCTTAAATTCGGGCCAAAAAGCCCGGCTCACAATAAATTCGAATCGGACTCGGGTTTTATCAAAATAGCCCGGCTCGAGCCCGGCTTGGCTCGACCTAATATTAGACTTAAAGTGAGTAATATGATTATGTCCATTTGAATACATTTTTTGATTTAAGAATGTAAACTCTGTTTTAAAATATAAAAGAAAGGGGGAAAAAACATATTGTAGGCCCATTGTTCATTTAAATAGGAAAAAAAAAAACTATATGAATTTTTAATTCTAATTTGAATAGGGAAAATTGTTTTTTTTTTATTAGGTTGGGCTTTGAGCTCGAGCTCAGGCTTCAGGCTTTTTATCAGGGTTGGGCTCGGGCCCAAGTTATAGACCCGTGGGTCGAGCCGGGCTCGGGCCTAGCATATTTCCCTTAACGACAAGTGAAAGCCTAGCCCAGCCCGGCCCGGCCCATGAACGGGTCTAGTCGTAACTTGGTGCTTTTAGGATCCGACTAAGGTCATCAACTTGGGATATTTTTTGTCCTCAAAGTGTGTTACTAATCATTCTAGGCTTTCGGATGATGGGCTCAATTACTCGAGGCCCAAGGATTATGGTTACTCAGGGGTGGTCATTTTCCTTGGCTACCAAGTTTGCTACATTGAGTGGTAGGGGTTGTGGCCCTAGCCCTACAACTTGTTCAAGTAACTCATGCAACATATCTGCTAGGTTTAGTTGCTAAGGTGATTGCATTGATCGGTTGAATGCTTGGAATCTTGTCTTTGTTGCTGAGGTGTTTCTTAGTGACTAAACAATAGGGCAATAAGGCCATTGATCTGATGGTGAAGGTTCTGGATTTGTTATTGCATGCTAGGTCAAACTTCTTTAGCTGAATGTTGAGGATTTAATGGAAGAGGTTGGCTTTTAGGTTGGTTTTTGTGGCCATGAAGAATTGTTGGGAGGGGGATTGATTGTTGAATCCCTATTGGCAGTGTGTATGTCTTTGGAGGCATGGTAGTATGGCTTCTTGCTTGGTTCCCACAGATGGCGTCAATCTGTTGCTGTCTGAATCTGGGCAACAACTAAAGTGAAGAGATGATGAACCGAGTGGAAGAACTGGGGTGCTTTTGTAGACTTGCAAGAAAGCAGAGTCTTGAGTTGTGTCCCTAGGATGAGCTCTTTGATGATTAAGTTGGTAAGTAAGCAATGAATCGTTGGATTGAGTAAAGAAGCTAGTCAGTGAGGAAAGTAGGAGAGGCAAGAAAGTTGTATTGAGCATTGTAGCAAGGTTTTCAAACGGTTGTTAATCCGGACAGTCGGACCATTTGGCCCAAGAACCGTCCAGGCAATCGATTCCGTTTTACCCTAAACCTGGTCTTTGGCCAAAAACCATTGAAAAAGTCAACAACCCATTGATCTAAGCGATCGGACCATCAACCCATTGACCGTTCAACGATTTTGACTATTTTTTTATTTTTTTAATTTATTTATCAGAATGGGCCATCCATTTGAACCGGATGATTGGACTGTCAACTCGAAAATTGATGGCCAGAACAGTTCTGCTTCCATATCATTTTTTAAAACCTTGCATTGTATTATGCATTCCTTTTTCTGGGATGTCGTACTTATAAAATAGAGAAAACGTCATGTTCACCAAGGAATCCTAGTCTTATAGGGGAGATGGGTGGTAAGACCAACTCATGATTCTCAATTGTGTCATTATTGGTGGTGCTTTAGGTGTAGGTGAGTCAGGATGGTGGAGCTTTACTTGTAGGCGAGTGAGGATGGTCGGCTTAGCAGTCAAATTAGTTCAGGTCAACAGTAGCTCTTTGGTTTGTCTAGGACACACGGTAGCACAGGATTGGGTTTCAAATATCGGCCTCATTAACAGGCACACATAGTATGTGTTTGGTTCTGTTCACATCTATTGAGTAAAACGCTGCCAAATAGGTGTTTGGTTCCGTTTATGTTTATTGAGTAAATGCTGCCAAATAAGTGCTCCATCAGCAAAGACTTCATTAATTGCACCCGTATGAATCAATATTTGCAAATTCTCTGCGTCTCTCCCATTTCAGGAAGCTTCATTTTAGAGTTTCCTGAAACGAGTAGACGTTTATTGGCACTTTGCTGATGTGGTGCCTAATGGCGCCTATGTGTCATAAATGCCCTCATTAATTGTTTTTCTTGGTTTTGTAGCCACAGAAGTATCAAACATTTACTCAATAAACTTAAACGGAACCAAGCACCCTTATAATATTTCTAAAACTTTCATTTGTTTACAAAACGTTTCCCCTAACTAAAACTTTTTACCCATTTATTCTTGAAATGGCTTTTGAGACCCTCTAGCTCCATTGATTGTCATTATACTTTAGGAGACTTTTACAAAAGAAAAATAGTTTCTTTTGTTTCATATTTCTACTTTATGAAGGTAAAAATCTAATTTCATTTTATTTTTACTTTTATTTTTATTTATCTTATTTAATTAATTAATAATTTCCCTAAGTAAAAGAAGAAAGGGTATTGTTAAGCATAATTGCCTTCACTTCTATTCATAATCAATAAAATATTAGATAGAAATGAGATTCGTACTAGATATAGGACTCAGTTTTTTTGCAAAGAATTTTCTGCATTATTGACAGTAAGGAGGCAATTGAATTAAGCTCTAATCAAATAGTTCAAGCTCGAGTTTGGTTTAAGCTTCATTTATTATTTGAACACAAGCTCAACTAGTAAAAAGTTCAGCTCGAAAGCTTGCAAACCTGGCTTGATTAATATTAATATTTATATATATATATATATTATAGAATATAAAATTTATTTAATAATATACAATGAAACAAAAATATTTTATGTAAAATAAATTTTTATATTGTATATAATCTAAGAATATACTATATGTTTATTTCATAACTATTAGTATGTATTAAAATAAAGATGGCCACATCAAATGGAATTTCCTTTCTCTCCTTACACAACCCAGACTTCTCCTTGGTTCTCTCTCTCATCAAAATATACACATTCCCAATCACCTAAATCATCTCTTCTCCTAAAATTTTAATAATTAATTTAAAATATTTTTATATATAAAAATACTAAAATTATAAAATTAAATAAAAGTAATTAATTAAGTACATTTAATTATCTCAAATAATTACTGTTATTCACTAAATACTTAACTAATTAAGTAGACTTGATAATTAATTACTTAGTTAATTAATACTAAAAATTACTTGAATGATTGATAATTAATTATAGTTAATTAATTATTAAATTTTGCAAAAAAATAATTTAATAGTAAATTACCATATTTGATGAATTATTTAAATTATAATAGTTATTATTTTAATTACAATAAAATTATTTTAAAATAATTAATAATTATGGTAATTATAATTAAGCTATTACTGGAAATTACTTAAATTATTAAGTATTAATATAATTAATAATTGTGGTAATTATTATTGAAAATTACCATAATTTATGTATATTGTGCTACTTAATTAGTTACCAAGTTGTTTGAAAAAGTAATTTAATAGAAAATTACTGTTAATTTAGTGAATTTACCATAATTTTGTCAAGTAAAATAGTTAAGTAATTGACTAAATTATTTAAGTAAAATATCACAGTAATTAAAATAAATTTAACATTTATTTACTTAAATAGGTAAAATAAATTTATAGTAATTAAGATCAACCTAGGCCCAACCCTTAGAACTGAGCTTAAAGCCTGAGCCCCAAGTCAAGCCGAATCTATCCACCCCGAGCCCAAGCCCAATGCACACTAAAATTTGATGACTAGGGTTGAGCTTGGGTTAGTCAATAAGCACACACTAAAATTTAACCTAAATATATATGTATGCATGTATGTATATGTTAGTGTGTATATAAGTTGCCCAGTGACTAGGCTTGGGCCCCACCCCAAAAATTAAGAAATTCTTAACATTTAGGTCTAGCCCAATCCAAGGACCGGAAATCCAATCCTAGACTATATATATTTGTGGGCTGGGTCAGTCCAAACTTGGGCTACGCTCGCCCAAGTTGTACCCCTAGATGGTCCTTTTTGAGTTTAGACTCGTAATACATACGAGCCCCTTAGTTTGATGCCAATATGGCTCCATATGTTATAAAACAGCTGTAAGTGCAAATTATTTAACAAGCCCATATAGGTAACTTATTTATGTGCTTAAACAATCCTAGTTAGCATAATTATTAATTGCTATTATTAATAAAACTACAAAAGTTATAATTTTAATCCATTTAAGTCATATTTCAAAATTATAAAAATTGTGAAAAAATAATTCGAATTTGTAAATAAAAAAAAAATAATAATAATTTTTATTAACTGAAAATCAAATTAAATTACTAATACTATAAATAAAGTTAGTTTTATAAATAAATTAATAAATAATAGTAATCTTATAAAATTAAATTTTCTATGAGAAATATATTAATTTTAAAACTAAATTTTATTAATTCAAATTCTGTTTATAATAGTCACATTAATAAAGCCTTACAATAGACCTATAGCCTAACGTGGCCCATGTCCACACCTAATTAACAATGTTATAGGGCTCTTTCTACCTCTCAAAAGAGTGAATACATAATAAAAATAGACCAATGGATAATAAGGATGTCAACCCAATAACCCATAAAGCAATTTCCAACGAATCAATAGCTCTTGAGTTTTCAAAATGTGTCACAAAAATACACTTGAAAGACTGCACAGGTTGGGTTGTTATAAGGTTGAACCTTTTAGGGTTGAGCATATTGGCATGGGTTTGAATTAACCCTTCCCTGACCCTCCCATGCTTTCACTCAAACCCAACCCATCCCAACTCAATAGTATGTAGTTTTTGAACCTGCTCCGACCAATAGGGCTCAACTTGAAACCGTCCCAACCTGTATTATAGTATTTTATTTGTATTTTTTGTGATACTTTTTGAAAACTCAAGAGCTATTAATTTAAGTTGGGAATTGATTTATGGGTTTCAAGGTATTGCTTCTCCAAAGTGAAAGAAAAAAAAAATCAAAACAAATAGTAAAATAAATCATATACTTTAAGGTTAGGGGGTTAGAAGTTAGACCAAATTATAAGAATGCCCTTTATATGTGTAGGAGTATTATGACTTGATGGGCAAGGATTAGTCAAACCTGAACCCAATTTGGGTTAAATAATCAAAACTCTAACATAACTCTACACCCAATTTTGGTTGAAAGAAACTTGGGAAGAAATCATATTATGACTTGATGGGCTAGGTTGGCCAAACCTGCACCCTTTTTGGGTTAAATAATAAAAAATCTAACCTAACCCTATACCCTAATAAGCTTAACCATAACCTGACCATGTAGGGGTGAGTCAAGTTGAATTTACCCATTGACATCCCTATACGAGATAAGCCACTCACTAGGGTTTCAATTTGGATTGTGATAAGAACAACTAAACATAACTCAAAAATATAATACTTGATTTGGCTTGGACTGACTTGGTTCAATTAGAAATGTCAAAAGGCTTTTTCTACTTCAATTTTGCTAATAAGCTGTACATCAATTGGGTCCCAACTAAAATATTTATAAAATCGAAAAGTATTCATTTTTGAACTTTAAAACCAAATTCAATCTCATTGAATATATTTAATTGAAGCAAGCTCAAACAAGAAAACAGAGTTTGAATCAAACTCAATTTATCACTATGCTTAACATATACATTTATCTGCTCTTGCTACATTATTTGGTGAACTCATCGATAATAGCTATCTTGACCTAAGGACTGACTGCATTTTTTTTTTTTTTGCATTGGTTTTTTCGACATTCAGTAATATTTATTTTGTTATAGTCATTACTCACCAATTTTTTTTTTTAACAGATCTTTTTTTTTTTGGGAGGGGGTAGGATATGAGACATGATACCGATGAGGAGCTTCTATGTTTCTTGTTGTAACTTGTTATGTACTAGCACAAGGGTATTTCTGGCATTCCCTTATTTATTTGTTATAAGATCACCCTAAGTATAAATTCCAACTTAGGTGCTACCAGCTACATACTTGTGAATAGAACTAGTTTTCTCATCCTCTTCTATTTTTCTTCTTTCCTTTTTTCCCTTTTCTCTTCCTTTGTTCTATTTTTATTCTTTTTCTTCTTGTTGGACTACATGGTATCAAAGCATTGATCTGGGCATAATCTTCTCAAGTCATGTTCCCTATCTGGAACTCTATTTTTGATTGGAAGAGGAAAAGAAAACTCCTTCAGACTGACCTAGCCTTTCAGTCTTCTTGTTTTTTCTTTTTCTCTCTTGGTCATTGTACCAAGAAGAGGCTTTGTGGTGATTGTGTTGCCAGTCGAACGTAGTGAGTAGTATTTCTAGGGTTTGCACCTATTTTTTATGGACTGTGGGTTGTGGAATCACTATTGTACTCTAAGTATGTACTATTACAATTACATTTACGTGTGTGATTGTTGTGAATGTCATAATTTGGGGTTGTAGGAGCTGGTTGTCTCCTTTTCTACATAAGCTAAAGTGTTTTTGGCTAGGGTTTTTTGGAGCCCTTTTTTATAGGTACTGTTGTCCACCTTGTTTAGTGTGTTGCTATCTGTTTGGATGGTTTGTGAGCCTTCTATTTGTTTCAATAACAGTGTCGTAGAAGTATAGAACTTCTTTCTTAGTCTTTTTCTTGGAAAATCAACAAAAAACATTGGGTAAAAATGACTCTGAGGATTCAACAGCCTTAAGGAAACCTTAATAGGGGGAAGTGGACAACATGATTTTTTTTATTGTCTACTACCCCCTTTGATGGCTTGAATTATCTAGAAAGGTCTAAAGGCATTAAACTTTATATCACAACTAAGGGGAAGCTAGTTACATAAATGAAAAGATTAAAGAACCAAAATTTGGTATAGCTGAACATGATAGATGGGACCAAGAAAATAGTATGGTTATGTCATGGATTTTAGGTTTCCTATTGCCACATGTAAAGATGGGCCGATACAGCTTGTGAGATTTAGGAACAAACCAATGCAACTTACTTTGGATAGAGCCATTTTGCCAAGATTTACTAGCTCTAAGTAGAATCATCAACTTGTAAGCAAGGTGATGTAGCCTATTTGCATACTATTCAGCTGGAATTGGACTATTATTAGACTATTGAGTGGAAGAATGATGAAGATGCTAAAGCATACGGAAAACTTGTCTCCCAGCAATGAGTGTTTGATTTTTGTTGGGTTTGAATCCCATTTATGAGCCATTTCAAGTGCAAATCTTGGGAAGTAGAGAACTTCCTTCAGTTAAGGAGGTATATGCCTTAGTTCAATTTGAAGAGAGCATAAAAAATCTAATGAATGTTTTTTAGGGGGAGCAACCAATTGCTTTAGCTGCAAGAGGGGGTAACACTAGAATAAAAAAAGGAGAATCAAGGAAAAATGATGACAATGCCAAATTGTAGTGCACACACTACCAAAAGCCTAGACACACTCGAGACCTGTTGGGAGTTAGTGGGGAAACCTAAATGGGCAAACAAAAATCAAGACACATCAAAGAAGCCTCCTCAGAAAAAATTTACCTCTATAAATCTAGTTGTGCAAGATTCTCAATCAAATAATCTTACTATTGGTGCTTACCAAGAGCATCCTATTGATTCTAACCTTAAGGAAGACATCATTCATCATTAAATCCTTTAGAGATCATTTGGAACTATATGGTAGGACTTTTAGACAAATAGATAGATTGGCTACCCCTTCCACTTTATTTGCTTTTACATCAAGTAAAAATGCTTCTGCATTTCATAGTTCCATAGTTCCCTTGGATCATTGACTCAAGAACATCAAACCATATGACTGATAAGTCAAATTTATTTCTAGAACTTCCTTTTTTATTTGTTATAAGTTGTCACCCTAAGTATATATACCAACTTAAGTGCCGCCAGTTACATACTTTTGAATAGAACTACTTTTCTCCTTTTTGTCTTCTTCTTTCCTTTCTCCCTTCTCTCTTCCCTTCTTCTATTTTTATTTATTTTTTCTTCTTGCTGGACTAAACTTCTCATTCTAGGTTTAGTATCCATCTATGAGAGCTGTCCACTTTTTCGCTTCCATGAATTTCAAGGCATGGAAAGCTAGAAGAGTTATGTTTTACGAAGAGCAAAAGAAGAGGTCATGGCTCTCATTTCAAGTAGCGTTATTTTTGTGGTTGTTTGTTTGCTTTTAAGCTTTGGAGCAGCTCTTCACGTTTTTCCTTAAAAGTAGTGTTCTTTTCAGTCTTTTTATTGACAAAGAATCCAATTGCTTACCAACTATATTCGACTCTTTCCATTTCTCTCAGGCCAGTTCTCCTGGGTTCCTTTTGTCTCAAAATAAAGGGAGTGGAAAAGAAATAGAAACCCATTTTCATCCCTTTTGAAGTTTTAAAATTTCTGCATTCCTATGAAGGTTTTTCTTTTTTGTTTGGCCAATTAGAGCAAGCATATACTGATATGCAACCACGAGTAGTTTACCCAAAAAAATGTGATCGAAATTGTTCTGTTGCGTCTGAATGAAACTGGAAAAGGTTTAAAAATCAGATACTTGAATGAACAGAGGATAACAAGGGAAGAAAAATATACTTAAAGCGTGATGCTAGTTCTCACTTGGTTCAGCTTTCAGTCATACTTAATCATGCATTATATGCACTTCTTACAGTCAAGCTGGTATCAAGCTATATAGTCAAAACAGAGTTTGCCACTATTTCTAGGTAAAATTTTCCACCATCATTTTCTTAGATCTTCACTTCTCAACTGTTAATTTATACAGTCTTAAGGATTCACCATAAATGATCTCTACATTACAACTTCAGCTAAAAAGGTCATCGTTGAAATAGTTGGGGACCCATTGCTTAACAATAGATATGGCACTGAACAGAGTGGAATGGCGGAACAGGATTCAAGCCAATAGTTGAGATAGGGCTTAAGCTTAATTGAATCAAGTTGAGCCGGCATAAACAGTTTAGGTTCAGTCCCAATTTTATCCAAAAATATCAATCCCTGGATGACTTTTGGAGTCAATTGAGAACAATCCCTGATCAACTCTTAGAAAAATTGATGGATTTGCAGCACAGAACAACAATGGAATCTTAAATCTTACACAATGCATGCATATGCAATGAAGGTTGTACTTACATGGCAACACTTCAGTGTCATGATTCTTGAGGTGGGGATAATGACACAATCCAATCACAAACAAGCTTGAACCGTTACAAACAGAAGTTGCTATTGAAGAAAAAGCAAAATCAACAATATTACAACATTCAAGAACTTTATGAAAAGTGGCTATCATATCATATGCATCTCTCAGCTTGAGGTGATAGACACTTGCCAACTCTGGAGACTCAGCCATTCGAGCAATCACAACCCGCCTTATGAATTTTGAAACAAACAGACGGTACTTTTCAGGTATGTGTGAGAGTGTGAATATTTTGGGGTTCCATTCTTGTATCTTATGCATCCATTCTTCAACTTCTCTGCTACCAGTGGTAATATTATTGATGCTTGAAGAGACTAGTGCAACTCTTTCTATATACCTGTAAATATAATGTCACTTGGCTTCTATAATAGGAAAGCAAATGCGAGGGCTTAATGCAGATGAAACTTACTGGATTATGTCAATGGTGTTGAAGATTATCTGAGATCCATTCTGGAAAACAGGCAACTTTGCACTTGGATTTGTGCGAAAGAATGAAGATTCCATGTTCTTTCCTGTGAGAGGATTGACATGGTGTGATGTGTAATCAATGCCATACTCTTCCAAAGCAAGCCTTACCTTTTGGCTGTCCAAGGAGTAAGGATGGTGGTATAGCTGCATGGTTTCTTCAACATCAGCTCTTTGGATGTTGTTGGTTTGTGTCAAAAGTTGAAAGCTTACAAATCAACTTTCATACCTGTATGGCACAAAAACACGCTTCAATACAGGGCTGAAGGAAATAGCCTTAATAATTGTGAACAGCCAATAGATATTCAATTGGAATTTTAGGACTATTGAACATGGTAGCATACATTGTAAATGGGGTATTGAAGGTATACATGTAGAAACCAGAGGAAAATTTCCAGAGAAATAACAACTATATAATAATGAACTACGTCACTCATTGTCCCTAACTGAAGTCAGTCACCCTTCTTTCTAGCTCAACATGGTGGTAATTTCTTAAATTAAGGTTGTTTATTTCATCAGAAATCTCACTAACGAGACAATTTCTTTCACGACTTTAAATTTAACCAATTTTTCTTGGAATTTTGATAATCTGTTTCAATTTGAACTCCCACTGAAATGAAAAACAGGTGAAGTTGAGGATTTCAAGAGATTTGATCAAAATGTTGAATTTTCAGTGATGGCATAGAAGGAGATCATAGAAACAGAACCTGCCACGATAGGCGCTCTATACTGTGTTGACGACTGATCACCAGGGCTGAATTGTGCCCTTTACCCCTAACAATTGGTTAAAATATTTGTCTCGGATTTGGTTCAATAGGATAAAAAATTCAAACTGAGACCAGTTACATAAATCTTCTGAACTCTTAAATTATTATTCCATTTTTTTGCTTTTTTTCAGCAAAAGCCAAAACCTTATCTCCCAAGTCCTAACTCAACTACACTGAAAACCCGGTACTGCAATCGACAGCTTTACAACTCGATCCTACGAATTAACACGAAAGCCAGCTCAATTTGCAGAAATTCTGAACGGGAGAAACAGTTATAACAATCGAAACTCATCGAACCTAAACCACGACTATAAATGATTCTACTGAAACCAAGATCTCAAGTGTAAAATGGGTTGCAGAAAACATACCAAAAAGAAATCTCGAAACTTGTTGAGGGATGGAGACGAATTTGTGTGGGTTGTGCAGGATTGGAGTCGTAGTGCGTGTGCTTGCTTTAATGGACAAACCGAAAAGCTGTGAATAGAATATAGAATGGATTGAAGAGAAACTTCCTTCGGAAAACGCTCGAAACGCGAATGGCCAACTGGCCAAGGCGTTTTCCAGAGTGGACAAGATGATAGATTGATAGTTAGGAAGGAATATTTGCAAATATTGATCCAGTATAACAGATTTTTGGGTCCAACTGTTGAATGGGTTGGATTAGGTGAATGCGCAAGCGATAGATTGGAATCTTCTGCCTGGATGCACAAGGTCTACCGTCCAAGACTAAAGATTCCAATCATGCGGTGTTCTGATTCCTTCAAGTTCAAGTAGGGGGCCAACTCGCGTGGTTTGCGAGAATTGGGATGAGTTGAAAATCAATTCAATCCCAACCCTGAAGGTGCAAACCTCAGGGTCGGGCTTGATCCAACCCGAGCTCAGGCCCAAGTTTATCAACTCAAACCCAATCACTCAACAAAATTGGTTGAAACAACCTGACGTTAGAACAGATACTTTGAAAATGGAACACTCCCCGCACTTTAAAACTCCCTTAACTCTCAACATACTCCCCGCACTCAAGTGCTCAGCCTTACAATCTTTAATGCCTTCCCACTAACCAGCGCGGCCTTCTGCTGTTGCAAGTCTAAAGATGCGTCCCTTTCAAAAATGGCTAAAGATTCTTAGGACTCGGGGAAAACTATGGAAAACCATAATTCTCCGGTTACGACCCAACAGATCACAGATCTGGGTTTGGAGCTGGAAAAGTATATAACTGTGGGTAGGAAAATATTAAGAGGCAACTAAATGTGGAACCGGTACGAGAAGAAACTGAGGTGGTCAGGAAAACATTAAGAGGCAGAATCTTCCACCGCATTAAAGTATCCATGGAGAATGTCCATGCATTTATTAAGAATGCATGGAACCCGTCGCACCACGTAGAGGTTGGCCACGATGATAGCAGTGGCTGGTTCTTCATTTTCGAACAAGAAGATGATCTCTTGAAAGTCCTTAATGGTGGCCCCTGGTTCATTTGGGGGAACTGGATGCTGGTAGTAGTCTAGCAAGATGGAACTGCTGGAGAGAAGATAAAGTTGTGCTATCAAAAAGTTTGGCTATAGATGTATAACATCCCAATAAACTACATATTCAACCACAACTACAAGGTTTTTGCCTTTGCAACAGGAAGAGTGTTATATGACAATATAGAGATTGAACTGGGGAAGCCTACTCATTGATGCATGGTAAGGCTTCATATAGAGATTTACCTCAGGAAGCCATTATCAAGGGGTTTTTTCTTGAACAACAACAACATCCCAGTCTGGGCCATATTTGCTTTTGAAAATCTCACAAAATTGTGTATCTACTGCGGGTTAGTAGGTCACAACGGGAAGAAGTGTAAACTTATTCCTAAAGCAACACCACTCAACGAAATCATGTTAGAGTTAGAAGAAAGAAAGCTAGATGAGCCGGGTGAATGGCTACGAGCAGAGCATAATCCAGAGAAGCCACTTATTTTTCCGATCCAGAGAAAGTCTCAGGAGAATGCAAATGCATGCAAGCAGCTTCAGATCGTAAGAGGAGACTAGAGCTTAGAAGAAGATTCGGAGGATGAACTGGTTGAGAAGCGGTAGAGAATAACAGAGGGTTTCCAGCCACTGGTGAGAAACAATGGCAAAGGCAAAGAACGAGAAGTGAAAACAAGCCACAGTGAGTCAAGCGAGTCATCAAAGCGGAAGCAAGATGAGTCCAGCAATAGTGCAACTCGAAAACTGTTAAAGCGAGACTCTCTTATTCGGACCTAAATACCAAGGACAAGCAAAAGCAAGAAATGATTAATCCGAGCCTGAACTCCAAGGAGAATCAGTTTAAAATATACTCGAATGCAACCAGAGGATTCTGCATAATTAATTCCACCACTGGCTCGAGAAGAAGAGGGAGACCCTTCAAATACTAATCCTCACTAAAAGACAATTAGATTCCCAAGCTATGTCAGACATCCCCCCAAATTTCGGCCCAACTCTTGAGGAGCTCATTGGTCTTCAATCTATAGCATCTCTAAGGAAATGGATTCAAGAAATGAGAACTCCGAGCATTAACCACCTTGAGACAAACTCAATCACCAGCTCCAGCACCCCAGATCTCTTGCCGGTCAATCTGGGCCCAATGATCTTGCATGATCAAGACCTGGATCACTCTAAAAGGAGCCTTGACAAACTTACATGTCTGGAGGACTCATCATGGATAGAAGCCTGGGACAGTCTTTGGACAGAGCAGTAGCAGTGGGTTGCATCCTTAACAGCTCTTGTAATTTAGGTATTCACCTATTTATATTCTCTGTTATACATTATATTCATTCAAATAAACCTACATTTCTCTGCTTCGAGTTATCTGGATTTAGTCTACTTAACTTATTATCTTAGCACAATTGCAATCACTATGAGAATTTTGGATTGGAATGTAAGGGGAGGGAAAAGTAAAGAAGTTCAAAGAATTATTAGGAGATGGTGCAAGTTACAAAACCCATACATTTTGTTTCTATGAGAAACAAAAATGTCAAATGAAGAAGCCATAAAGTGTTTGAAATCCCTGGGGTACTATAACTTCAAGTCCATAGGATCAGTAGGTTTGAGTGGGGGACTGTTATGCGCCTGGAAAGACAACCTAAATATATCTGTAAGAAATAGCTCTCAGAGGTTCATAGAATTAACCGGGGGTAGCATTGACTCAACTGACCCCTGGAACATAGTGCTCCTATATGGAAAACCTAGCCATGGGGATAGAGCTGCTTTTTGGCAATAGTTCACAACCTCAAAATCATACCTAAGAGGAACTCCTTGGCTACTTTTAGGGGATTTAAATGACATAGTCTATTTAGAGGACTATGTGGGACCAAGTAACAGAACTAGAACATCTCAGTACCTCCGACAACTGATTAACCATTTTGCCCTCTAGGACTTAGGTTACTTAGGACCCTACTTCACTTAGACAAATATATGGCAATGAAAAAAGGGGTGAAAGAAAGATTAGACAGAGGTCTTGCTAGTGTGGAACGGCTAACCTGGTCCCCAGACACTAAATTATCAATCTTAGCAGGTATAAACTCGGATCACTCCCCAATTTTGCTTAATACCAAGCCTGACACATCTGAAGGGAAAAAATAGTTCAATTTCTTGCCAATGTGGGTAAATCACAAGGAATGTGATAGTATTGTTACAAAAAGTTGGAACCAAACAGTTGTAGGCTCTAGAGCTCACTCAATTACAACCAGGCTCAAGGTCCTAAAGAACCACATCAAATTTTGGAATAAGACCACATTTGGGGATATTCACAAAAAACTAATACAACTAGAGCAAGAAATTATGTTAGCCCAGTCCAACCAAGAATAAAATAGTATGCTAGTTGATCTGGAAGCCTAGTACAATAAGTGGCTCCTTGTTAAGGAACAACTATGGAGACTGAAATCCTGAGAATTATGGCTCTCAAAAGGGGATAGAAATACAAAATTCTTCCACCATAAAACAAAGTTCAGAAGGAGATGGGCTGCAATTGAATATTTGAAAGAAAACCAAAATAGTAAGGTCACTGGTTCAAGTGCTATAGCAAACCTCCTCAAAAACCATTTCCTAAGTAGCTCTAGGCAAGAAGAAAATTTGACCCAACCCTCTTAGAAGGACTCCAATTCAAACAAATCCCTGTTGAAGAGAGTCTAAAACTTCAACACCCCCTCAAAAAGAAGAAGTTCAGCTAGACTTGTTCCAAATAAACCCCCACAAAGCTCGAGGCCCGGATGATTATATAGCTTTCTTTGTTCAACACTATTGGAATTTAGTTGGTGATGAAATCACAAGTATGATCCAAAGCTTCTTTCATTCCAAAAAATTGCTAAAACGGTTGAACCATACCAATCTTGTCTTCATACTAAAGAAGAGAGATGTAGAGAAAGCAGAACACTTTAGGCCAATTAGCCTAAGTAATGTGCTTTACAAAATCCTAGCAAAGGTCCTGGCCAATAGAATGAAGCCTCTACTCCTAGACCTAGTTCAACAAAATCATGCAACTTTTATTATTATCTTAGCAAACGAGATCATCCACAAGCTCAAAACTCAAATAGGAAAAGGGAAATGGGCAGCCTTGAAAATTGACATGGCCAAAGCCTTTAACAAAATGGGTTGGAGGTTTCTCATAGAATCTATGACAAAAATGGGCTTTCTAGCAGCTTGGTGTGAGTTAACCTAGCAATGTATTTCCACCCCATCCTTCTCAATCAAGCTTAATGGGTCATCTTTTGATTTGTTCACCACCAAAAGAGGCTTAAGACAGGGAGTCTCCCTCTCTCCTTATCTCTTTATTATTGGAATGCAAACCCTCTCAGTCCTCCTAAATAGAGAAGAAAGTCTCTCAAAACTCTAGGGAATAAAACTTGCAAGAAACTCAAATCCCATCACCAACCTTTTATTTGCAAATGACTGCTTTTTATTCTGCAAGGTTGACCATGAATCCTTCCATCAGATTAAAACCACACTCAGGTTATTTGAGCAAATCTCGGGGCAGCACATAAACTTTGCCAAATCAGGGGTTATGTTCAGTAGAAATATGCACAGAACCCACCAAAAGCTGCTGAGCAGAGTAATAAAAATGAAAATAATAAATTATAGCTCCAAATATCTTAGGACTTGGTTAGTAGAAGGAGAAAATAGGTCGAGTAATACCAACAAACATCTGACTAATTGTATCTCCCAAAAGATAGATAGAACATTGGCAAGCAAAAACCCTCTCTCAAGCTGGTCGTACTACTCTCATCAAAGCAGTTACCCAAAGTATCCCTTTGTACATCATGCAAACAAGCTTCATTCCCATGGGTTTATGTAGAAAATTAGATAGGCTACAAAAGAAAATTTGGTGGGCAGGAAGATCCAACATGGCTACAAACTTTAACATGAAATGGTCTACAATATGTTCTCCCAAAACCCTGGGAGAACAGATTGAGGCTCTTGAACCTTAGGGATAGCCGTTGGGCCCAGCAACTAGAAGCAAAATATATCAAAGGAAACTATTTCTTTGACTTGAAAACAAAAGCCACAGACTTAGGTTGGTGGAAATGTATCATCAAATTAAAAAATGAACTGAAAGCTCATCTTTTCTGGAAGCTCAGAGATGCTAGAATTATCTTAGCATTCTTGGACCCCTACGTTCCCCAATTAGAGAGTAATGTCCCGGCCAAAAGAATTGAAAGTCTGGAACCTCCACACTTAAAAGCGTGTGATTTAATCACAGATCATCTAACCTGGAATGTTGATTTCCTTCATAACTATTTTGAAGATAGAAGTGTGTAAGCATTTTTGAACATTCCCCTTAGGACTTAGGCTCCTTTGGAAAGACTCAAAGAATGGGGAATTCATTGTAAATTCAGCCTATCACTCTCTTCTAGTAACCACACTACAAACTCAGATAGGTATAGTGAGTTGGTCCAAAATCTAGAAGAGTTCGTGCGCCCATAGATGTCAGATCTTCATGTGGAAGTTCCTCCATAAAGTTGTTCGAACAAAAACAGAAATATGGATCTGTAGAAGAAGAAAAGACACTTGGTGTACCTTTAAGGAATCTCTAAAAACCTAAGAGCACCTCTTCTTGGAATGCCCTCTCTCAAGGACTGCTTGGATGCAGGCTCAAGTTGGACTTGTGTCGGAAGATTTTCTAAGCTCTAGACAAGAGGATCTAATTCAATGGTAGTTGCATCATAATAACCACTTGCAGAACAAAGCCTAAAAATACAATTATATTGCAAAGATCCATGTTATCTTCAGAAGTGTATGGGATACAAGAAATTATCAAAACTGTAATAAAGTGAAACCAGACCCTATTCAAATAATGTTAAAGGCTGATAGTTACTGCACCATTAAAGACACTGAGATTCAAATTTCAAATTCATTATAACTAAAAATAGATTGGGTCTTGCATCATGCTCTTCTCACATATCTTCCGATCATCTTAGTGGATGGTTCATGGAGTACCTCCACGCAAACTGCATCCACTGGACTCTTTATGTTCTCTCACAGGTCTCCTCTTCTCATTGCAAAAGGATAACCATGCATGAAAAAATCACCAACAACAGCTAAGCTCTGGGCAATAGTAAGAGGCTTATGCAAGTTTTTTTGTATGACTGTTAAAGCAACTTTGTTGCTATTGGATGCCAAGGAAGTTCTGCTGAAGCTAAAAGGAATCGGGAAAAACATCATGTGGGATCTGCAGGCTTTTTATGATCACATATCTGAATTACTTTTATTTTTTGATAAAAGAATTTATGAATATGTATGTATGTATGTATGTATGTATGTATGTATGTATATATATATATGTATATGTATATGTATATGCATATACATATACATATATATACATATATATAGCACAGTCTACGTCAACATGCCTCTCCTTGCTCCATTACCCCTAAGTTCAAATTTACACCCCACAAGGGACGTGTTGTGGGGCACCCACTTGTGGGGCAAAGTCACTACCCCGACCCTGCATTCTCCCTGACTCTCTCTCCTCTCCTCTTCACATCACTCCTATTAAGCCATGTCAGCATTCCCAATCCAATTACCTAAAAATATTCTTGGAATCTCTCTTCTAAGGTATCTCCTTTAAGCCATTAGGAAATGATCACGTTACCCCACTCCCCAATCAATTCCTAAAATCTCTTTCCCTCAATTTATATCCACTCTTTCTCATTTAAAATATTCATATCAATCAATAAATAGTTAAATATAGTTAATATTTAATTGAATCCATATTCAATGAGTATTAAATAGTGTTATTACCAAAAGTTAATAAATATGGTTAGTGATGCTGCGCAATCCAAGCACTCCTAGCTGACAGTCGATTGGCTCTTAACTAGCGGTGGACGGTACCTGAGAAGAAGACGGTGAAAGATTCCCGGGGGACTTTCCCGGTGGGAATACTCCGATGCTTAAGTCATAACGCTTGATAAAGCAGTAAGTAGTGCAAAGAAGGCTAAGAGTGCAGGTCGCGCTAGATCAAAGAGAGCTCGAGATTAACTGAAGATTCATTCAAGATACCTTTGCCCCTTTGACTATGGGGCTCTTAAATATGGTCATTCTTGTCAAATCGGGCGTAACCGCCACTAGACCCATGTCGTTGTTAGACAGTTTTGTATGCCCTTAGCTTCAATCAAAATAGTATACTTTATGTGTTTATTGTAAATGAATAAAAGTGCATATTTGATTCATGTTCCCTTGGTATGTTTCTGTGCAATACCCTTAAACTGGACACTTAATGAGACTTGTGTTAGTTTAGAATGTTCACAGCTAGTGGATTGGTCTGAGGAGACCTATCCTGACAAGGCTGACACTGTGGCGCCACCAAGTCGGTTGGGGTGGCTTGTCTCAGCTACCGGGGTGAGACCCTAGGCACATACATTGTAGGATTAATTGAATATTTGAACTGAACCAGATTTCCAGTATTGCTCTAGACCTTGGAGATTGATGGGCAAAACTGGAAAGTTACACCCGACCCCTAGACTCGATTATGATACTGCACTAGGTGTCAGATTGGGTTGTTTTTGATGTACAAATCAGTGAGATCCTTAGTGGGGGTCAAAACCTGGGTATGTTGGGATAGTCTGAGAATTCATTTGAGTGGGTGATCATAGTGACAGGATCAGCCCCTTTGTCGGACAAAGGTAATGATCGGGGATGCACTCTAACTGATGGAAACCAAGACTGCCGACAACCGATTTCAATCATTGAGATTTGTTTTGCAAAATATATTTTATAAGAGATATAAAAGTATATAAATTATGGTTTCGAAATGATTTGCAAAAGGTTTTAATTCCCGGAATCCATACAAGAGAGAGTGCAACACTGTTCCTTGCAGCTGAGGGAGAGGTCATCTCTCGTCGGGCAGTGTATGATCATTATTGGCTGAGAGGTTAAGTGTAAGACCATTGAGGATAATACCTGATGGGCTAATCTTGCATCTGCCCACAGTCCCTGCGTGTTACAAGGTGGCTTGGCCCAGGGACCACTTAGGATAAGTGTTGGGCCCATAGAGCCCATCTGATGGGTTTCAGGGGGTGCACTGTCCATAACAGTGTATTCAGCCAAGCCTTGTAACAAAGGCTGGGCTGAACCCATGTGGCTAATGTGATCAATGTTTGGGTCCCACGCCATACAAGGTAGCCCAACTGGGCAGCAGTTTGGAAGGCTAAATGAATACATAACCTTAAATGGGCCTTAAGCCCATTTCGATCTGGGCTAATTTGATTAGTCACTTAAGGGGCAAATTCTGAGATGAATTAGCTAATAGGATTGGGCCCACACCTTATCCACTTAGAGAGTCCAAGATCTAAATAAGATTTGGATATGGAAACTTCCTAATTAGATTAGGAAATAACTAATCTAATCTGCAGATAAGATAAGGGTTATCCCTTATCTTAAAGGGACTTCTAATCCAGATATGATTTGGGTTAGCAACTCCTAATGGGATTAGGAGCTGATCCCTTTAAGTCTATAAAAGGAAGAGGGGCGGCAGCCTTTAGACAATCACAAGCAAGCAATAGATAGTCTTGTCTTCAGAACTGAAATCATAAAAGAGAAAATTCTGCACCTTGCAAATACTCTCTTGCCGCCTCCTTCCTGCAGCCGCCGCCTACAGCAGTTCGATCCCTAGTTCTTGGGAGAAATCAAGATTGGATCTTGATTCCAATCTTTTGGAGAAAAGATTGGTGGGAGTTGTATTCATAAGCCGTCCAGGTGATTCTTGAGAAGGATCAAGTTCTTTTGGAAGAACACCATTGATTCTGCTCTACCCTGCACTGCGCCATTTTCAGTGGGAGTAGATTTTGGATCCTTCCTTGGGTGTGAACACCTCCATTGGGAGATACTACTTCTCTGTATCAGGTATTATCTCTCCCTACTTCTTTTGGTTCAGATCTGGTTCAGTTTATGGTTCAAGAATGATCATTGAAAATATGATTTTCTAAATGGGGAATTCGATTCCCAATTGAAGGGAGAGATTTTTTTTTGAAATTCGCCCCCTTATTCCACAATCTTTGGGCGTCCATCTCTGCCCCCCAAGAATGATAGGCTGAGGCATGTTATCTATGTACACGGTTCTCATGGTGTTATCATTGGTGCAGGTTAACAGGGACAGGGTGTCGGCCTCAGCGTTCTCTGACCTTGGGATTTGCTTGATGAAGTGTGACTAGAAGTTGAGCAGAGCTTCTCTTACTTTGGCTAAGTAGGCAATCATAATTGGTTCACGAGCTTCGTATTCGCCTGTGACTTGATTGACCACAAGCTGGGCTGATGTCAATATGCTTGCCTTTCATTTCCTTGGCTAGAGCTAGCCCGGCTATTAGCGCCTCATACTCCGCTTCATTGTTGGATGCCGCAAACTCGAAGCATAGTGTGTACTCCAGTTTTGTGTTGCTTGGCCTAATTGGGAGAGATGCTGCACTAGTTGCTACCTCATGGTGCTCGAACTCAACCGGCCTGGGAGCTTTGGGCTCACCCGAGCTGGGGGCCTCGTGTTTGACCGGCCTAGGTACTTCGGAGCTGAAAGTGCATTCTGCGACAAAGTCTGCTAAGGCTTGGGCCTTGATAGTAGTTCGCAACTTGTATTGGAGATTGTACTCGTTGAGCTCAACGACCCACTTGGTTAGTCTATCAGAGACCTCAAGCTTAAATAGAACTTGTCTCAGAGGTTTGTTGGTGAGGATGATGACAGTGTGAGCTTGGAAGTACGGACGGAACTTTCGGGCTGCAATGACTAGTGCATAGGCCAGTTTTTCTATCTCTGGATATCTCATCTCTACTCCCTGCAATACTTTACTAACATAGTAGATAGGTTGTTGGACCCGATCTACCTCTTTTATCAGTACCGAGCTAACCACCTCGTCACTTGCCGTGAGGTACAACTCTAAAACATCGCCCTCCTCGGGCCGGGTTAAGAGCGGTATAGTAGCAAGGTACTTTTTGAGCTCGTCAAACGCGATCTGGCAATCTTCAGTCCATTCAAACCCCTTGCTTTTGATTGCTTTAAAGAAAGGCAGGCAGCGGTCTGCCGACTTGGACATGAAGCGGCTCAGAAAAGCTATTTGGCCATTCAACCTCTGAACCTCCTTCAGTTTTCGGGGTGGTCTCATGTCTAGGATGGCCTTTATTTTATCCGGGTTGGCTTCAATGTCGCGCCGGTTAATGATGTACCCCAGGAATTTACCCGAGGTGACACCAAAGACACACTTATTCAGGTTCAATTTCATGTTAAATCTACGCAGAATTTCAAAAACTGAATGCAAGTATTGTATTAAATCATGTGAAAACTGG
The DNA here is from genome assembly GCF_056320005.1 of Nelumbo lutea. Taxonomy (NCBI): domain Eukaryota; kingdom Viridiplantae; phylum Streptophyta; class Magnoliopsida; order Proteales; family Nelumbonaceae; genus Nelumbo; species Nelumbo lutea. The sequence goes on along the minus strand of NC_142684.1, from coordinate 20,948,368 downwards.
GTTTTGACGACCGTGTCGTCTACATAGCATTCTATTTTTCTGCCAATCAATGGCTAAAATAATTTATTTACAAGTCTCTGAAAGGTTGCCCCCAGCATTTTTAAACCCGAAGGGCATGACCTTGTAAAAGTACAGGCCGAGCTCGGTTATGAAGGTAGTTTTTTCTTCATTGGCTGGGTCCATCCTGATCTAGTTGTAGCCCGAATAGGCGTCTAGAAAACTCAGCAACACATGCCCTAAGGTTGCGTCTACCAGACGGTCGATCCTGGAGAGTGGGAAGCAGTCCTTTGGGCAGGCTCGGTTCAGGTCGGTGTAGTCGATGCACATGCCCCATTTACCGTTAGCCTTCTTTACCAGAACGGGGTTGGCCACCCAGCTTGGGTAACGGACTTCCCTGATAAAATCGGCTGCGAGGAGCTTCCCAACCTCCTCGTCGACTGCCCTCCATCGCTATGGGGCTAGGTTGCGTTTCTTCTGTCTAACGGGCCTAACTACAGGATCGGTATTAAGCTTATGAGTTATGCTGCTAGGGTCTATACCAAGCATTTCTGTCACGGACCATGCAAAAACATCTAAAATTTCAAGTAGGAAGTGTACCGATTTAGATCGTAGAGGCTCCTTAGTGGAAGCGCCGATCTGAAGTGTCCAAGTTGGGTCCTATGTCGATGTCGGGATGGAGACGGTCTCTTTCATGGGCGCAGCTCACTCCTTGCATTGCTCCGTAAGTCACTCCAGCTCGAGGTCATCGGCCACCTTGGCTTTCCTTTTGATGGCGGCGACGTAGCATTTGCAAGACTCAAGCTGGTCACCTTGCGCTATCCCGATTCCGAAGCCCGTGGGGAACTTCATGGCCAAATAGTAAGTGGAGACCATAGCTCGTAAGGCGTGGGTGATCGGCCGACCTACTATGCCATTGTACGGGAAGGGGGTTGCGACCACTAAGAAGTTTTGGTTGATCCTCACTATGCTAGGCCAAGTGCCGACTTCCATAGGTACTGTAATCCTTCCTAGGGGCCTGACTTTCTCTCCGCTGAAGCCTACCAAGGGAGTGCTCGTGGGCTTTAGGTCACTCTCTTGGAGTGAAGTTGGTCGAAGGCTGCTTTGAAGAGGATATCTGCTAAGCTGCCCGAGTCGACGAGGACTCACCTGACTTCAAAATCGTTGATCTTTACCTTTATGACGAGCGCGTTATCATGGGGGTAGTGGACCCCACACGCGTCATCCTCTATGAAGAAGATTGGGTCTTCCACTCTTGGCCACTTTGGGGGGTTCTATTCTTCCCTGGCAGCCTTGGGAGCTGATGTCTGAGCTGTAGCTGAGGTGCAGCCCCCCACAATCGAACCTCCAACAATCACGTGGATGGTCCCCCGAACTGGTCTCTCTTCCGGGGGCTGCCTCTGCGGTTGCTCTGTCTGCCTGCTGGATTCGAGAGCATCTCTATTCTGCTCCCCCTGCGGACCTGCTTTATTATCATTATTATTATTATTATTATTATTATTATTATTATTATTATTATTATTATTATTATTATTATTATTATTATATACAAAATTTCTCAATTACCCGCGACGGATGAGCTCCTCTATCTTGTCGCGAAGGTTCTTACATTAGGATCTGCCTTCAGTCGGGGTGGCCACTTCACATATGGGGTGTCCTTGATCGCCATAAGGAATTTGGCCCGCTTCGCGTTCAGGGGCATGTAGTCCACCCTTTCTGCTGTTGGAGCTCGGAAAGGCTGATTTGGTCTTGCCCCCCGAGCATGGTCCTTCTTCTTCTTGCTATCATCTTGAGTTGGAGGCTCTGTCTCCCTTTTCCTTTTCTCAAGGGCTTGCTCACCCTTTTGGTTGATCTCTTCCTCCATCCCTATAAACCGATCCGCGAGCCTGAGGAACTCGGTTACGGTCTTGGGCTGACTGACAACCACATGCCACTTGAATTCTTTATGGGTAATTCCTCGCTTGGCCACGGTGAGACGAACTGCGGGGTCCAGATCGGATATTTACAAACAAGCATCATTAAACCGCTTGATATAACTCTGAATGGTCTCCCCTTCCTTCTGGACTACGCCAAGGAGGCTTTCTTGAGTTCATGGGCACCTCTTGCTGGTGACAAAGTGGGAGGTGAAGATTTGCACGAACTGCGCCCAGCTTCTTATCGAACCGGGCACAAGGTTTTGGTACCATGTGCGGGCCACCCCTTTGAAGGTGGTGGAGAAGGCCACGCACATACAGGATTCACTGGCTCTTGCTAGTTGCATCTGGGACTGGAAGGTGTCAACATGATCATTCAGATCAAAGGATCCATCATACTTATCCAGTGGAGGGAGCTAGAAGTCCTTTGGCGTTGGGACAACAAGAAGTTCTGGCGACAGAGGGGAAGGAACTGAAAGGAGAGGAGTAGCTTTTACTTCATTTGAGCTTACCTCCTCCTTACTTCCGAGCTCGGGCAAGACGCGGGTAGCAATTCGGCAAGCTCGTCTATGCCGCCGCTGCTGCTTCGTCGGCTCGGCGTTGGTGCTGTTGGCTTCAGTATTACCGAGCTCGATGGGCTCAGACTGCTGATGATAGCTGTGAACCGAAGGGCCCTGCCTGTAATCTGTGGCTAGGACCTCGAACTGGTTTTCTACGAGCGGGAGCTCGAATTGAGAGTGCTGAAGTGATACGGGCCTGATCGGCTGGGAGGCCCCTGACCTTCCTATAGGCTGCGAGGTGGGGGTGACTGGTCTCTCCTTCCTACCGTGGAACAAGGCTTAGCTCTTGGAAGGATTCTGAGTTTGAGAGGCCTCTCCCCGGCGAGGACGTTCACTTTGGCGGGAGGGCTTAGCCTGCTTTGAGGCCGGATGCCGAGGAGGAAGCGGCTGCTGGGCCTGAGGCAAGGAAGGGAACTGTTGTTGGTACTGGTACTGAGAAACTTGATGCAACACTTGCTGCTGGTAGAGTTGGAACTGCTGCATTTGAGCTTGCATGGCTCGCATACACTATACTAGGTCTTCCAACTGGTTATGGTTGGTCACTGGGGGAATAACTGAAGGTTCAGCAAAGGTCGCTCCAATTGTGGAAAGGGAGTGGAGCATTCACCGGTGCCACTGTGAGAGGCACGTTCAAGCTAGGGATTCCGTCCGCAGAGAGGGGGATAGTAAACTGTCCAATACAGACAGTGGGGAGCTGGGGTTGCTCCCCAAAAGCATTCTGGTCGGCACCATGTCCGACATTGCTAGAGGAAGCCATGAATGCTGAGTTCTTAGAGGAAAATCGCAGAAACTAGAGGAAGGCTTCCTAAAGCATTTCCCACAAACGACACCAAATGATGCTACACAATCCATGCACTCCTAGCTGGCAGTCATCTGGCTCCTAACTGGCGGTGGACGATACCTGAGAAGAAGACGGTGAAGGATTCCTGGGGGACTTTCCCGGTGGGAATACTCCGATGCTTAAGTCAGAACGCTTGAGAGAGCAGTAAGTAGTGCAAAGAAGGCTAAGAGTGCAGGTCGTGCTAGATCGAAGAGAGCTCGAGATTAACTGAAGATTCATTCAAGATACCTTTGCCCCTTCGACTATGGGGCCTTAAATATGGTCGTTCTTGTCAAATCAGGCGTAACCGCCACTAGACCACTGTCGCTGTCGTTATTTGCCAGGGTTGCGTAGGTAACAGTTGCAGAGTACTACCCAATCGAATGAGTGACACATCCTGGAAAAGACATACATGCCACCTCCTATCAAGAGACGTGGGTGCAGTCTGTCGGGCTGGCAGGGACTGCACCGTCAGTCAGGAGACGTGATGTAGTCTGACGGGTACGGTCTTGTCAGATAGAAGCTTCCTGAAAATGCTGCGTTGCTTAGTAGCAAGCTCCTAGAGGTACTTCGAGGTGATTCTACTTGAGGTTGCCTTTAGGGCAATTCTCCTGCCTAAGTATTGGAGCGAATTGGTTAACTTAGCTCGCGAGCTGGGATAGACTTGTCTTGGAGTATTCCCTTTTAGCATATTGGGGTCCTCGAGCTCGCGTTGTAGCGAGCTCACCTTGTGGCGAGCTATAATGTAGCGAGCTGTCCTGCGAGCTCGTTACTTAGTTGCAGCTAGGCTGTTACGCTGAGTTGTCGCTTGTGTTGAGTCACATCCATGTGTCACCTTCTCAGGCGGTCGAGTCAAATCACCCTCCATCAGTTAGTAAATTACCAAAAGTTAAATATTCTTATTAGAATAGTTAGTAGATTGCCAAAAATTATTAAATATTGTTATTAATTAACTCATTAGGACTTTTTAATGTATTTTGGGTAAATATTATTATATTCATGTTTATTAGTAACATTTTATAGAAATTGAAAACTCTTTAACTAATTTCTATAAAATTGAGAATTATATTTAATAATTATCGAAAAGTATAGAATTTTAGTTCTTGCTATTATTATAGTTAAAAACCGAATGTAGATGGGTGAATAAAATAATATAATGTTCGAAAATGAAATTATTAATTAATTTATATTGGAAAATAAAAGATAAATTAGTATAATTTTGTTAGTAAACTACCTAATAAAAATAAATACTTAATAAAAAATTAAGATAATTTTCAATACATCTCCATAACTACAAAAGTGTAATAAAATTTTCATAAAACTACATTTTCATAAAATAATAATTTGGAAATTAGAAGATATAAAATTTTTGAAAGTTTATTTAAAATGTATTAAATAAATATTGCAAATTATTGGAATATTTTGGAAAATTTATTACATTTGATAGATTTTGGAAAGCTATTGAAAATTTATGTAATTTTCATTGTAAATTATTGAAAATTATTAAAGATAAATGAATATGGGAAAGGGAAAACTGTAATTTGAACCAATATTTACACAAATTATTAAGATAAATTAGTATAAAATTGGAAAATGGAAATTATTGATTAGTTTGTGTGAGAAAATATGATAAATAAGTATAATTCTATAAGTAAACCATTTAAAAAGAAAATAAATTATTTAATAACAATTTAAAAATAAATTTGAATAATTTTTCAAAATTACACAAATGTAATAAAATTTTCAAAATTTTCATAAAATTACATTTTGAAAATTAAAGACAATTTAGTGTACTTTTAAAAATTTACCATGTGGTTAATACTCAGTATATCCTTTTGATAATTTTTTCCATCAAATTGAATATTGGGTTGACGAGGAGTGGGTGCCTTGCCTTGAACCCGCCCAACATTAGGGATGGAGCAAGGAAATTCGAGGATTGCCCATCACTGATGAGGAGTGTGTGCCTTGTCCTGAACTCACCTGGCATTAAGGAGTGGTTGCCTTGCCCTAAATCTGCTTGACACTGGGGGCAAGGTAGGGATGGGATAGAGTGTTCACATTAAATTAACAATAAATAATTATCTATAAGTCAACATTAAATGAAAATACAAATTTTTAAATTTTAAATATTAACAATAATTTAAATACTTTCAATTAATTAATAACAAATTTTGATTATTAATTTATTAATTAATTAATAGAAAATAAAATTATTAAATCTTTCAAAAATTTCCGTACATCACACAGGTCTCCACTAGTAGTTTCATATGGTCATCTTGTATTGAAATTTAATTGATGATCCAATTTAAGAGTATAATTGATTAAAGTTGTATACAAATTTTACACATATTATATACATAATTAAAAAGGATATTTTTTATATAAATATAATACATGTATGTATTTTGTTCTGATAAGTTCAGGTTGAATGGGAATCATATTGAATTGGCCGGACAGACTTGGACCAATTAGGTTGGCCCAAGTTTTTGGCTAGGACTATCCTGTAGCCTGAAAACTGACGACGAACCCATGCAAAAACTCAGGTTTAGACAGGCCAAGATTAAATTGGGCCCACTCAAGTTGCAACCCTAAGGGTACAAGTGAATTAAACTCGAATTCGATAACAATCGAATTCAAATCTCATGGTAGTTCCAATTAGTTATTGATATTCGAACTCCAATTTGCGTGATCAGATTGGCTGCCCACGGATTCCGTGCACTGGGAACATCTCCCGTGCTTGTGATGGGGAGATATTCCCAGTGCACGAAGGAGATGGGCAGTGAGGCGCCAATGGATGCGCTCGGTGGGCAGCCAATCCCATCTCCCAATTTGATCAATAAAATATTTGACTTGAATGCTCTTAAACCTAATTCAAACTTAGCATCTGTTTGGTTTATAGTCAGAATCGGAATCGGGCCCAATGCACGAACTGGGTGGGCAGTGGGGCGCCTGTGGGTGCGCGCTCTGTGGGCAGCCTATCTCGTTGCCCAATTTGATCAATAAAATATTTAATTTGAAAGGTCTTAAGTCTAATTCAAACTTAGGGTCTATTTGATTTACATTTAGAATCAGAATCGAAATGATCTACTTCTACAGTCTGTTTGGTTTAAACAGGAACTAGAATGTCAATTGAAATCAGCTGGAATGAGATTTCATTCCTAAGGGAGAGAGAATGAGAATGAGATTTAGATTCCACCCAACCAAATAGTTGAAATTAAAATGGCTTATTCCGGTTTTGATTCCAGACCCTTATTCCTGTAAACAAATTCGGATTTTAATTGAATGGAGCCAAGACAAGTCAAGATCTCCTATTCACGAAAACTCTACCTATGCCTACTCACAATACACTACCCCCGTAAATTGGAAACATATTCTCCTGCATAATGCTATGCAAAGATGAGATGTTGTCCAAGAATGAATTCAATAAATGTGGACAGGAAATCCGGATTCAACCATGACATACCGAATTTGACTCGGTCGGTTCGATTGCACCTCTTCAAACAAGAAAATGGGAGATCTGGCTGTCAAAAGGTGGGACCCATCATAGTTAATCTAATTCTAAAAAGAGAAAAGTTGCATGATTAGTAGAATGGTCGAGGAACGTAGTATCTTTGCTGCAGACAAAGATACAAGCACTTTCGGCAAGAAGTAGGAATCATGTCTTTTTCGGTAAAAGCTTCACTGAAGGTAGAGACTAGAGGGGGCCCATCTTGCAGTGGGCTCCATTGTTCCATCAATTAAATTTAAATTTTACAAACACATCTTTTTTATCAGTGAAAATTTTAGCTGTTTGGCCGTGAAACCCCATTTTATGACTTGAGCTGACCTCATCTCCCACGAAGTGAGAGAGGCTGAGGTCTTTTAAATATCCAAATATTATTCGTTTTATTCTTTTTAGGTTTTGATTTTTTAATTAATCAGTAGGTGAGTTTTAAATAATCAAGCTGAAGCTGTGTTAATAAGATGGTTGATATTATAAAATGGTATGAATCTTCGCTCTCGCTCATAAGCCATCACTTGGATTGTGGGACAAGAGATGTAACAATAAAAAATAGGGGTGATCATGGGCTGGGTCAGGCTGGGTTTAAGTCCAGGTTTATATTTCTTATATGAAAAATATTTTATATATAATATAGATTATAAGTGTTGTATTATAATATATATATATATATATATATATATATATATATATATATTAATACTTTAAACTAATCCAACCTAATGACCCATAAATTGGGTTGAACAGAAGTCTTAGGCTGCACTTGGCTTTCTTTATTTTAAGAATTTATCTTCTTTTTGCAATTAAAAATTCATTTTTCACTGGGGCATTTGAGCTGCAAAAAGAAGATAAGTACTTAAAATAAGAAATGCCAATACAGCATTAGTCTCTAATAAAAATGATTTTTTTCACGAGTGTTTTCAACCCATCATTGACTGGGGCAGTCCAACCATGAGGTCAAGACAATCAGGTTCAACTGTTCACCCACAAAGGCCCAAACCCATGAATATATAAAGATCCATTGACTTGGTCAACAAGATGACATCAGTGGATAATTAGCAATTTGTGATTTGTGCAAGGCAAATGCTAAGGTGTGGAAGAAAGTTTTTCCCACATGATACAAAAAATATTGTAAGCCCTTGCAAGTTAATCAATTGCTTGGTGCGCTGGAAAGATAGGGGTTTGGAATTGGAATGGGCTGTTTCAATTCCAACAGTTTGGTTGGGCAGAATCAGAATCTCATTCCCATTCTTCATTCCTACTGGAATGCCACATTCCCTGCCCCTCCCTTGGGAATGAAATCTAATTTCTATTAATTTCAATTCCCATTTCCATTATTGTTTGAATGAAATCTCATTACTGCTGATTCCAATTCTCATTCTCATTCCTGTCTGAACCAAACAGACTATGGAAATAGATCATTCTGATTCCCATTTCAATTGTAAACAAAACAGACTTCTAGAATGTCAACCCTATATATTTAAAGCTCTGTTTGGTTCGTATGAATAGGGGTCTGATTTTGGAATCGGAATGGGCTATTCTGATTCCAACTGTTTGGTTGGGTGGAACCGGAATCCCATTCTCATTCCCTACCCATCCCTTGGGGAAGAAATCTCATTCATGCTAATTTCAATTCTCATTCCCACTTATTTGAACCAAACAGACTACGGGAATAGATTATTCCGATTCCAAAAGGATTTCGATTCCAATTCTGGTTGCAAACCAAATGGACCCTAAATGCTTATTGTTATTTAAGCATAAAATGTTCTCTCATTCCATTATGTTTAATGTCATATTGTTAAATTATTAACGCTTAAATAATTTCTTAGGGTCCATTTGATTCGCAATCAGAATTGGAACAAAAATCCCCTGGAATCAGAATCAAAATGGTCTATTCCCATAGCTTGTTTCGTTCAGACAAGAATGGGAATGGGAATTCAAATCAGCAGGAATAGGATTTCATTCTCAAAAGAGAGGCAGGGAATGACCATTCCCTCAAATGGGGAAATGTCATTCCAGCATGAATGAAAATGGGATTTTGATTCCGTCCAACCAAACAGTTGGAATCAGAATAGTCCATTCTGATTCCGATTCCAAACCCTTATTCCCGTGTACCAAACAGGGCCTTACTACTTCAACCTGTACTTAGGACCCATATAGTTGGGTAAGGCTTAGAATCTTGAATGAATGATGATGATAAAATTCTTATTTGTTTATCATGCTGAAATTGGGTTTTATAACATGTAGATGTAGTTAATTCACTTTTTACCTACCTTTTTGTTTTCTGCCAAGACCAGCCCATCAGGACCTCACATGGCCCATTGCAGAAACCGGCCCATAGAGGTGGACTGGGCTGAACATGAATTTAGTGATACGTGACCCAATCCAACTCCAAAACCCAATCTTATTTGGACCTAGACCCAAATAATAACATTTTTTTTTATTTGGCCTACTTTTGGATCCAACTAGGCCCACTCTAGGTTCAAACTGTGCATTCCTTAGTCTACAGTCCACCACATGATTCAAAGTATTGACATCATATGTATCCAAGCATTGGAATTGTTATGAGAAATCGCCATGGAGAGTTCTTGTTTGGTCAGGTTATTACGAGGGATGAGGCAGATACAGAAATTACAGAAGATAAGCTTTCAGAGAAGGACTTCGTATGGCAAGAGACCTGAAGATCAACCACATCTATATTGAAGGAGGACATGCGCAGAAGGTTGTTCTTATCCTGTTGGACCCTCACTCTGAGGTCTCTTAATGTCCATTTGGTTCGCAGTCGGTCAGAATCAAAATCTGTGGGAATCAGAATAGTCTATTCCCTTTGGCTCAGACAGGAATCGGAATAGAAATTGAAATCAGTGGGAATAGAATTTCTTTCCTAAGGGAGGGTGAGGAAATGATCATTCTCCCAAATGGAGGAATGTTATTCCACCAAAAATGGGAATGAGATTCCAATTCCACCCAACCAAACAATTAGAATCGGAGTGGACCATTCCGATTGCAATTCGTGAACCAAATGGGCTCTTGGTAATTTCACTCAACTATCGCTAGTTGAAGGGATCTTTTACTTGGATTTCCTCATGCATGCATCTGTCTCCTTCATTCCTCGTATATGCATGATGCAATAGAGTGGCTCATATGTTACGATACCATGTCCCATCCCTTGCATCCTGTGGTTTCACCATGTACCTAGGGCTGTCGATGGACTGGATATTGGCCCAACCGATAAGTCGAATATGAGTCCATTACAGATGGACCAGGTCTAATCCAATTCGATGAATACTTTTGACCATTAAGTTTGGACAGATTCAACTCAATATGTCTTATTGGACCATCTAATCTGTTTAAATTAGTTTTAATTCAGATTGGTCCAACCCAAATCTGGTCCGTTGGCGCCCATACTCTTTTCTTCTATCAATGGATTCGATATTGGTTCAATCTGACCCATTCTAATGTAAATTTATTACAGATGGAACAGGTCCAATCCAATCCAAAAAATACTTCAAATCATTAAGTCTGGACTGGTCTAATTCAATGTCTTATTGGACTCTCCAATCTGTTCAAATTGATTTTGATTTGAATAGGATCCAACCCAAACCTAGTCCATTGACACCCCTATTTATACCTACTGCAACAAAACAATACCAACTTACCAAGCTGTTGTTGAGACCCTAAAATATCGGACGTCTCTAGCTTCTAAACCACCCAACATCATGAATTCAAGCTTAGTTCTGGAGCATTGAAAATTTAACAAATTCCTAAACCAACCTGACCCAAATTGCACCCCAACATATAAAGAATATTGTTGATGGTGATGCGCATTTGGGATGTAGGAACAAGCAAAGAAATCTATGGCAAGGCTGAAAATGGATTCGAATTTAATCCAATTCATTCACGTAGGATTCGGATATCCATTTAATCACTCATCAGATCAAATCATATTTTAAAATGTTATTCATTTATTAACCGAATTGAGTTTTTTTAGTGGAATATTAATTAAATTAAATTGGGATATTGCTTGATTCCATACACCAAGATCTGATTCAATTATTTTAAGATCTTCAGTATTCAATTGTTTTATTGTTGTAAACTAATAGTAGTTTTGTACAGATTTATTAAATTCTAAATCAAATCTGGTTAATCGAATAGATAAATGAATGAATGAAATTCGAATCTATGTTTAACATATACATAGGGAATGCAAACGGATCGGACCGGATTCGAATCAGGGTATATTTAAATCCGATCCGATATTATTCATGTTGGATCCAATTTGATCATATCTGATATGGTTCTATTTGAATTCGAATCCTATCAGTAATATAACAAATTTATAAAAATATAATATAAAGAATATATTTATAAATAAAATATTTATTTATATTTATCAATATATATATATATATCGGATCGGATAGAAGAATGATCCGAATCCATTATTATTTCTGATCGGATAGAAGAATGATCCGAATCCATTATAATTTCTGATCGAATTCTATTATCTGACCTAAAGATCCGAACAAAGGTGATCTGAATTCAACCAAATAGAATCGTTTCAGATGAATTTGCACCACTACATATACATCAAGTATCAAATTGTATTTGGATAGATCAAATTTGAGTAACACCTATGTCCAAAATTCAATATAAAATACCAATTATTTTAGCCTCTTTTGTAGCAAAACCTTTGTTTTCCATCCCTAATTTGTTTCAATTCATCATAAAAGAGACAAAATATAGTTTAAATATTTCACCCTGAAATTTTTTTCCACCAATTTAATATTGAAACAAATAGAACCTTTTTGTTTGTATTTTTTGGGGAGTCTTAAACAGAACCTTAAAATAAAGAACAAATATTAAAATAAAAATAAAAAATGGCACAATAGTAGCTTTCCCACTCTGTGACATTCAACTATATATATGGAAAAAATACGGAAAATGTACCATTAGGTACCAACAAACTAAATACCAAATAGGAAAATTGTCTCATTAGATAGTACAATTTTTTTTTAATATTTCTATTGTACACGTTGCATGGGCAAGTTCTGAGGGCAAATCAGAGGCCATGACACATTTATGATGGTCCTGTCGAGCCATTAATGGTCCCACATACCCATTACATACCCATTAGGGATGTCCACAGGTTGGGTTTGTCACTAGTTTAGGTTCAACCCAAATCAAACATGAAGTTAGCACAACCCACAACCCAGATCCGGACCAAGTAATCAAACTTTCCTACGGCTACAGCTTGGGCTTGGGTTTGGATTTGGGTTAGGGTTAGGGTTGAAAAGTATGAATCCAATTTAATCGAGTCATTGACCAATTTGGTCCAACTCAAATTTGATTTAACGTATAAATATAGATGTTATATAAATATGTATTTATGTATGTTAATACTTATATTTATATGTATATATTTATTTGCTCTATGCATTTATGTGTTTATATATGTATATATGTATATGTATCTATGTAGATATATAGGTATGTATATTGTATGTCAAAAATCTAAATCTTAAAAGGTGAGTTTTTTCTAAAGGGAAAATCTATGATACGGGAAAGATATGAAATGGAAAGATCTTTGACTAATCAAAACCCACTCATGAATTTTGATAAAAGGCACCTGATTTACTACCACGTTTTTTATTCTAATTTATTGGTCAATTGTTTTTCCGATATCATATCTTTTCTATATCATAGTTGAATTCATTATATCTTATAGTAAAATTTGTTTATTTTAATTCAATTTTAATTTGTTTTATTAATAATATATGATACTTCGACTATTTTTAGTTTAATTTATTTATACCATTCAATATCAAATTATTTTTTCATTTCGATTTAGATTTGTATAAATCCACTGGATAAAATCCGATTCAAATCCAAATATAAATGAACCAAATTTCGATCGCTAGCCATACCCGATTTGGTTCAGTCCATTTGCACCCCTATAATCGTCTCATGCATAATACAAGTAAGACTATCCAATTTGGTCAATTAAGCATATACATATACAAATATATCAACGTTTCAATGTCAGTGGGTCGGATTCATCACGGGTTCCAACCAACCCGAACACTATCCAAAACCCAAGTAAGACTGATCACACAAACCCCCCAACGCCATTAATGCGAAAAAGGGACCCCCAACCCCTAAAACCCTAAAATGGTTTTGGTTCTAGAGTTTAGAATTCCTCAGACTGTGTCATAGACACCGAGTCATCCAACTCGGTAGATGAAAATGTCGGTGCGGATGGACAAAAATGAAAGTACTTCTCCTGGCTCTCAACAAATACAATCCCTTTCGTAGGGACCCCTGAATCCAATATCCGATTCTCATGATCCATCTTCCCAACGAACCAACCAACAAAAAACCCATTTTTTATTGTGAAGCCTGAAGACTGAAGACGACCAGATGTGGCTGACATGGATTTGCCGGTGACCGTTCGACTGTTTTCTTAAAATCAATTCAAGCATGATCGTGATGTCTATCTTTTTTAATCCACCCCTCCCACCTTACATACCATATATATCTACTAACCCACCGTCCAAACGGATCGAATCAAATTCATATGGATAATATCTGAATTTCATTCAATATCTAAAATATAGATTTGTTTTAGATATTAGATACAACTGGTTCAATTGGTAAGATTTGAGATCCTGTTGTTAGGGTTTGGGGGTTGTGGGCAAGGGGAACAGTCTACCCCATCAAATAATACCGAAAATACTTGTAACCAATCAATTTAACCGTCAAATCGAATCAAAATGAACCAAATTAAAATTGGCAGTTTGGTGGAGTCTGGACTTAGCAATGGTTTGATAACTATGGGAGGTATTCCCAATCAATAGTGGGATGTGCTATCAGCCCCCAACAACGTCTCACAGCACATTCTGGTCGTGTATTAGGAATATTTCCCGATGATGATATCACCAATTTTGATATTATCATTGTGAGATGTTTTCAATACACAGCAGGGATGTGCAGTAGGATGTTATGAGGGCTGATTTGATCTCCCTGTAAAATTGGTGTGAGGAGAATATCTGAACACTTGATTTGGTTTGGGATTCTTTTAAATTTTGGTTTATCATTTTAGTTCAATTTCCTGAATTTTATAAACTAAACCATTTTATAAATTATCAAATAATCAAAATCCAACTTTAAGTCATCGATAACAAATGGATGAATTCTACATAATATGGAAAAGATATGATATCCGAAAAACAACTGACCAATAAATCAGAATCAAATGTGATAGGAAACATAGTGTTATTTATCAAAATTCATAAATGAGTTTTGATTGATCAAAACTCTTTTCATACCTATCTTTTCTGCATCATAGATTGGCCTTAGGGTTTTAAAAATGTATCATTCCAACCGTAGTGTGTCAATTACGATAATTCAATGATTTTGCGTTGACTAAAAGTATTTTTTTTTTCGTACCAAACCGTGATAAAACAATTTGATGTCAGAAATGCTTAAAACTGTATTCTGCTGATTTAATCTGAAATTTTCTCCAAACTGCACCTAATGGGACCATGGACACCCATAACTGATATTCATCATCATTTTATTGGTTAAAGTTCTTACATTTTCATTCCCTTTTTTGGTAATATTTTCATTCATTTTATGATCATACATATTGTCCGTCTGAATTTAATCTAATTAATAAATGAATCATAATTTAAAATCCAATTCGATAAATAGATATCATAACCCAACTTAAATCAATCGGATTCAGTTCGAATCACGATTTATTTGCAGCTCTACGTCTAATAAAGTGATACACTATATCCATCACATATTTGAAACTGATTGAATTGATTATACATAAATGTGATAATGCCCCATGATAGTGATAAATGCCGAATTCACTTTTGTTACGAGACTCTCTTAGTCCAGGACAAAAACAGAAAATCGTGACCTTCGATCTACTGCAGTGGTTCCATCAAAAGGTCACTCAATCATCTAATTATAACAGTAAATCAAAGTTTGATTAGAGAAATTTATTTACTAGGTAATTCTTTTTTAGAAAAGATTTATCCGGGTAAATGCATTTACCTATGTTCTTTTATTTTTTATGTAAATAAGGCACTAACTATTTTATTTATAAAAATATATTATTATAAGAGACATTTTTATCCCTTTCAAGTGTTGATAATTTTTTTTAAGGTGAAAAAATTATTTATCTGACTAAGAACAGGAAATTAAACTTTCCCGGTCTCTATATAAATCTGAAAAAAAGAATATAGGATTTTTAGTCAATAAAAAACAAAATGTCATTGACTAACTTTTCCCCTTCTCAAAATCCAGAAAAAAAACACCCCCTAAATGATTATTTATTATTGGCATAAAACTCTATCATACATCATTAATTTCACAACCAACTGAACAGCTTATTGCGTTCAGCTAATCCTTTTAACTGAACAGCTGTTACGTTCAGCTTATCCTTTTTCTCCACCGAATTCGCAGGATGCGCAGCCGCGGGTGTGGTGTCTGGTGTGGGAGAAATCCAAATTCTTCAGGATGGGCTTCTCCGGTCCAGTCCAACTAACCGACAGTTTCGTTTCTTTTTCGTGCAGTTACAATGGTAATTCTTGGAGTGAATATTTGACCCAAAAAAACAGATTGATTAATTAACTCATATTGGCCGTAGATGTACCTTAGTGGTCCCAGTTAATCTGTTCAAGCTTTCACTTCAGCATCGGTAGATTGCGTGCCACGTGTGAAGCTAGAGCCTTTAAAAAAAGTCATCAGTGATACATCGAGAGCGTTCAACTTTTAGACCCGGAACCAGAAGTCCATGTGCGATCTGTAAGGCTGTAGAGTTATTTCGTACGTTGTAGCTACATCATGGGCCCATCACCACCGTACGATATGTTTTATATGGAGGTGGGGCCCAACCGTACAGACATTTGAATCCATCATTTGAAATCAGTAGTCTTAGAGCTCTATTATTAGTACCTGAATATTGTTATGGGTCCCTTGATTTCTCCTATTTTTCTGGTGAAGAGAAAGGGGCCCCACGAAAGCGCAGTAAGGCCACAGCCCTCTAATTAGGGACGTCAATGGGTCAATGGATCGGGTTTTCCTTCATTCTAATCCAATTCAATTTATTCACCCAAGCCCGATCCAGAAGTCTTTCCATTGTATTTTTCATAAACATTTAAAAAATTTAAAACCATTAATGTATTAATTTAAGTTAGAATTCAGTTTATAGGATAACCAAAACAAGCATGAAAAGATTAAAGATACGACAATGGGAGATAGGCATCTACTTAAATATGTATATAGGTAAATATGTATACAAATGTATATATATATATATATATATATATATGTATGTATGAATGTGTATAGTTGGATTAGGCTCGGACTGGATTTGGACTATCTAAGTGCTAAGCCTAGGCCCAGCCCAACAAATAAGAAAGCCCAAATTCTTGGGCCCAAGCCCAACCCAAGGACCGAAAATCCAAGCCCAACCAATATAAAATTTAGGGCTGGACCGATATTGGCTCAAATTGGGCCTGCCCAAGTTGCACTCCTAATTATAGGTATCAAAATACAAGAATACCCACTAAGTATGTGAATATCATGACCCAACAAATCACTCGGGGGGTGCTTTTTCTTTTTGTTTTTTTTTTTTTGGATTTTGAGAGGAGGGAAAAGTTGGTCAATGGGATTTTAGTTCCCATCAACCAAGAAACCCATGTTCTTTTTTTAGATTTATGTGGGTATTAGGAAAACCTAAGTACCACTTACCTGGGTAAGTGATACCCATCTCCTAGGTGGATAAATAAACTTTTCCTTGGAAGAAAATTGCCAACACTTGAATAGGACAAAAATACTCCTTTTAATAATAGATTTTTATGGCTAAAACTGTGATTGCCTTATTTATTTGAAAAATAAAAGAACAAACACTAAAAAGTGAACGGGCCTTAGGATGATAGGATCAATTGCTTTCACCATTATATACTTACTAGTTACTTATCAATCAACATGAGGCCCTACAAAACGTTGTTTTCATTGGTTAGATAGAAAATAATACATAATTGAAATCCCTACTCAACTTAGGTTGAATCATCAAAATCCGATGTGGCCAATACTCTCCAAAGGAGGAAAATTTGCAAAGATGGTCGGTGGCAATAGTCCTAGACCTTTGGTTTCGCAATCTGATAAGGTTCAACAACTTCAACCTCTAGTGAAGTAGACGATTGAAGGTTTTAACTTGATGACTCTGAAACAAACCTAATCGAAGCAACGAAGAAGAAGAGGCACTATGTAACTAATAGAGGTTTGAAACTCAATTTCAAATTAATCAAAAAATTGTGTAATAGAAGGCTTGGCTAACTTATTTAATGCCAAGAAAAAAAGGTAGGTAATACAATTTTCATGCCCAACTGGTATCCCAAAATAACTAAGCAAAAGAGATGGTTAGTACAAAAGATTATTAATGGAGGGTGATTTGGCCGACCAACCATGAAGAGATATGTGGCAAGCCTGAACTGTCTAGTGACACCTTGGCGCTACGTGAAACAGGTCGACTAGATTCGAGATGACCTAAACCAATTTGCCCAACTTACATCTCGACTTGGAGAGGATAGCAGATCACCTCCTAATAGGGCAACACACACCACCTCAGGAGAGCCAACAGAGGACCTCGTAGGTTGGCTTGATTTTGACCTGAGTAGCCAAGGACTTGATTGACTAGTTGACATTTGGGGTACTGAGCTACCGACCTACGTGGTGGAAGACACTTATCCAGGGTAGTATGCCTTTTGGTCTTGAGCTAGGTGGTGACACATTACCTACCTAGTGTGGATGACCTCAGCTCTTGCACGACTCAGAAAGACTGGATGAGGATCACCACTCACATGGGACAAACATGCCTCAAAGATAACAGACTTATAAGGCCCGACGTACCTAGATATCTCGGACCCCAATGCCTATAAAAAGACCTCAACACTCCTTCATAAAGTACATGTAATTAAGTGCAAACTATCTCTTGTAACTATCAATTCATTATCTCACCTCAGCTCAGCTAACTTAAGCATCGGAGTGCTCTCCTAGGTCTAAATACTTTGACCTATCCATCTTATAAATTGGTCCACCAACCTCAACACATGTCATCTGAGTTGTCCTCCTGCAAGGAAGCAAGCGATTTCGAGCACCCTCGGACAAGTATCATGGTGTGTCCATGATGCTGCAATGAGAACCTTGGGTTGCATCAAAACCCTAATCTAGTGTAAGAACCCGACCCTATAGGGTCCGGTCAACATGAGTTTACTTTAACACGACCCATTGTAATCCCTACCTCTAATCTCTCCCGGACACGCAACCAGTACTAATCGCCTTCTCCTAAAACAAACTTGCCGACAAGTGTCTTTATAAGGATGCGAAAGAAAGTGAGGTGGTGATGATAGAAAACCGACTAACCATGCATTAGTTAACCCTATTACTACGGTGATGGTGGCGGCAACGACATGAGAGATGATGGCGGTGGAAGCCCAAATTTTGGGAGCTGGCTAGGTGTGGTGGGCCCATGATCAGATACGGCCCATTACATAAATGATGCCAACATAATTCGATATGATGGGACCCACCACTGATCAATGTACTCATAGAAGAGTATTGTCAACGTGGGGTTGCCGCGACATAGGCCGCCACGTGTTGTGTCTTAAACTAGGGTCATGTGATTGGAGGGAAACTACGGTGACATGGCATGTGTTTTAAACAGGGTCACGGACTCAGGGTGGCTGCTGACGAGACGACTGGCGGTACGGAAGGTTGTTACCATTGTGCCGACGAAATGAATGAAGTATATACTTGTCTAGACTCTAGAGTCTACCTTTATTTCACACATGTAACCTTTGATAAAATGACCAAAATGCCACTCACTGATCTTCTTTTGGTTAATAAATGCCACTTCAAACTATCTGGTTATCCTCTTTAGGCCACAAGCTTGTTTGAAGTTTGATAGAGATTCTGCATTTTTACTCTGATATGCTATACACAACACGCTGCCCACTCAGCTTCATTTTTTTTTTAACATAGCTTCCAACATTCACATCTCTTAATATCATTGGGTTTGGTTCACATTGGCCCAAATTTCTTCTCTTCTTTTTTGCTTTGAAGAAATGCTTTTAATAATAGACTTAAAAGATTATTTAATCAAGATTAAGGCCCTGTTTGGAATAGCTTAAGTTTTATCTTTTGTAAGTAGTTGCTTTGCTTTAAATGTTTTGATGAAATGTTGATTCATGGAGGTTAGGGCTGTGAATGGGTTGGGTCTGATTCGAGACATCCTATACTAGTCCCATCTTGATTATTAATTAGAACAAAACCATAAACCCAAAGCCCTCCCAATTAAACAATCGGATTTAACCTCGATTATATTGACAACTATAATTATTTAAACAAATAACAAACTAAAATTTGGTTTTTAATAATATAATATTAATAAAATGATGTTAAAATAACAAATTATTTATCAACTGTTTTTAATAACAATTATCTTATACATTTTCTATCAAATTTACACTATTACACATAAAATATAATAAAAATGACAAAAGAAAGAAAAACCTTTATATATAATTATCAAAATCAATTCAGGTTTAAATTGGTTTGGAACAAACAAGAATCAAGACCAATTCAATTATTAATTAAGACAAAATCATAGAACTAGAACCAATATAATCAATTCAGTCAATTTAGATCTATCAGGTAGAACCAATCCATTGATAACCTTAATGGAACTGGCAATGGTTTGAACTATTGTATGAAAGTTTGAGGATATGACCGGAGATAATGGAACAAATTAGTGGGGGAAGATGATGATAGGAGTTAGGCCTCGTTCGCTTTTTGGTAAGTTACTTACCCAGGTAAATGCAGTTACCTGGGTAAGTTTTTCCTAAGAAACATTTACCCGGGTAAGTGCATTTATCCATGTTCTTTTATTTCTCATGTAAATAAGGAAATGACCATTTTATCCATAAAAATCCATTATTAAAAGGGGCATTTTTGTCCCATTCAAGTGTTGGCTACTTTCCCCTTATGTGGGAAAGTTATTTACCCACCTAAGAGATGGGTACCACTTACCCAAGTAAGTGATACCTAGGAAAATAAACTTTGCCTGTTCCCCACATAAATTTGAAAAAAGAACATGGGATTCTTGGTCAACAGGAACCAAAATCCTATTGACCAACTTCCCCCCTCTCAAAATCCAAAAAAAAAAGAATACCCCTTAATGGGGAGAGAAGAGTAGTTGAAGGTCCTCTCACCCCCATATTGAGGAATCAATATAACTTGTATTCTTTCTTTTTGAGATATTATAGAATATTCCATTTATTAAGTAGTTATGCATATCAGCCAGGTGGGCAGTTATGAGCCACTAACTTGCATATTCATGACTTAACCTAGATAGTTATTTCATTACCGAGTTTAGTCATTAAATTACCTAGGCTGGTCATTGGATCGACCGAAGTATCTCAAGTGGTGGTCTACCCTCTTACATGGAACTATTAGAAGAGGCTTTAGGAATGAGCCACACAAGGTTCTAAGTATAAAAAATGCAAGTTGCAATGGAAAGGCGTTTTTAAAAGACATATTGGGATATGCCTTAGATACACATGCGTATTGGAGAAAAATCAAGATGTGCATAAATACATATGAAAACACCATAGATACTTCAATAAATTATAAAAAAACATCAATGCCACTAAATTTAAGGCCTCAATGAGGTATATATACATTATATTAACATATTTTAGTGTGTTTTATGAAGAAATGCATTGTAAATAACATACAAAAACATATAGACTTGTGTAAAAGGGTTGTAATAACAAAATATCAATGCTTGATAATTTCGTACATGTAGAAAAATGATTAATGATGAATTAAGGATGATTAAGCATCTACCATTACATATTCATAATAAAAAAAAGATATTTAGCAATGAAAGTATATATAATACATAACTTCATGAATGATAATGTTCATTAATAACCTATAGTGTGTGTGTGTGTGTGTGATAGATCATTCATATATCTACAACATATTTAATCCTTATGGTTAGATTACTAAAAATATAATTAATTATTAATTATTTTTAATTCTTAAAATTATAAAAAGCATAAATAATTATTGAAGAAAAATTTCCAATTTCTCTATAGATATGGCAGATCATCTGTAGATCTATAATATATTTAATCTTTATGAGCATATCACATGAAAATATAAATAATTATTATTTATTATTTAATTTTAAAAATTACAAAAAAATAAAAAATAAATATTTAAGAAGAAATTTCTATTGCTTTATGGATATGATAGATCATCCATAGATGTAAGCATATTTAGCCTTTATGGGAAGATCAAAAAAATAAATTTTCATTTTTTATTTTATATTTTCTTAAGTTCCTTTATAAAAAAAATCCATAGATCTACTCATAACACCAAAAAAAATTGTGATCTTCTCAAGCATTCAAGAAAAGAAAAAACATATTATTAGAAAAGTTAAAAAAATTACCTTTTTTGCAATATTTTCCAAATCTTGAAAAATTTTCAAAAATCTTGATGATTCACCCCCTATCAATATGGTTTGGAGTTTTAGAGTCATTTTAGGGTGAAAGAAATTCTTATTTTTGGGGAAAGAAGGGAAAGAAGCCTTCTTTCTCACTTTATTATTATTTTTATTTTTTATTTTTACATGTCACAAATTTGTAGCACATCTTCCAATACACCCTGATACACTAATATGGGGTGATATGGTGGAAAAATTAAGAAACACCTTATTTCCTACCATTCTCCATATCATGTAGTTAATGATATGATATGATACACACTGTGGCGAGCATATCGTGTTGAAATTTTAAACCTTAAAGCCACATAAATGATCGTATGATGACCAATCACCAAAAGCTAAATAGCACGAAAGTCCTCTAAAATGGGAAAATTTGGGTTATTTAGGTACTTCTTTGACAACATTACCCCACTTAGTCCCAAGGTTCAAAGTGTCGATACACCCTACTATGCTAGGAGTGTATTGGTACTTTGTACCTAGCAGAAGCCTCTTTTAGTTTTTGAAACACAAAAATATGTTAGGGGTAGGTCTTGGGATCGTCTACCCGGAAATGGGTCAAAAGGCCCAAAGGCCTATATTTCTTTCTTTGTACCCTCATCAATATGATATGATACATCCGATATAGGGCATGTATTGTGTGGAAAGCTTGAACCTTGCTCAATTTCTTGGTTGTCGTTTTGGTTAAAAGAATATTGAGGGAAATTACTCTTTTGCCCCACATCCATGGTGACATGTCATATGTAAGAAGCTCGTGAATAGCTTGATCTATTTTTTACAAATAGACAACATTTTTCCCTCCAAAATAGCCACTTATTAGTTTTGGCATCTAGGGATAAAGTTGTGATGCTTAAAGAACACTATACCTAAATTACACTGAAAAATATTACCTTTTAAGTTTAAAATTTGTTCATGCATATACATAAATGCATAGATACATACATGCATACATACATACATACATACACATGAATGGTTTCAAAAAAAAAAAGAAAAAATACATACACATGAATAATTTTGGGTCCAGTTGGTTGATGGTTGTGTTTCCTAAGGCCTTAAGTGAACCCAACCCAAAGTTAAATCGGATTTGTATCTTTGAACCCCAACTTGACCTTCTCAACTCAACAACCCAATCCAACCCAGCTTTTTAGAATGAGTTCGGGCTAACCCGGCCCAAGTTGCACAAATAATATTAGAGTATCCACAGCCTACTTAGAGATATCAAAATAGTATTTCTATAAACATCCTTTCCACAATCATCTAGGCATTGCATTGCATTGGCATTTTTGTATAAATGAGCACTTATAAACAAAACTTTTTTCTAATTATGTTTAAGGTTCATGTAGCAAAGTATTTAAGTGTAATGATCAAGACATATGTTGATGCTAAATATACATCATCATGTTCTTTTGCAATTGGCTTTCATCATAATCACCAACACAAAAATACTACTGAGAATGCAACATTTCTGCTACAAATTTGGTTGAAGCAAATGCTGATTAGGCATTTTCAGAGTTTTTCTCTTTTTGTTAAACAATTTTGTTATAGTCAGAAGATGACAACTCAAAGAAAGTGATTTGTTAATTTTACCAACACTAGCAAATGATTTTGCTAGGTTTGGTACCATTGTTATAGTGTTGTCACATCACATATGAGCCTTTTTTTTCATAAAGGTATAAAAGTCACTTCAGCTAGAGTTATAAGACCGCCTTCCACACCCAGAAATGTCAATTTGACGTTTTCGATAATAAACATCAATGATTAGTCCCACATGTGCATTTTATGGTATATTTAATTTCAACTATACAGGTTGTTTGGTATCGATGGCGTTTATAAGATAAACATTTTGTATGATTTTGTCTTAAAAAACGAGACAAAATCTGCTTTAAATGTTTTGTATGATTTTTTACACCTCAGCGCCATTAGGTGCCACTAGACACCATTAGGTGCTATATAAGCCAAATAGTGAAAAATCGATCTTGAAAATGAAAAACCGTCAAAGTTGGTGTTTTTTATAAATGGTTCACACAATTTTCGAGAGAGCCATTTATCAGATAAATGGCTCAACCAAATAACTTTCTAGGTGTTTTTTGTTAAATGCATCTACAATGAGCTGGCACCATTTCTTTGAAAAGCTACATCGATACCAAACACCATCATAATCTTCAAATAAAAATTGCATGCCAATTTATATTGATCAACCCAAAACATTTTAGGTATAAACAACAATGGTACCAACAAAATAGTTAGGAACTCACCAGAGTTTTCAAATTTGAATTCAATGGCCAATTGTAATAGCCTGATCATTATTTTTCAACCCGTATTAGTGTAAGGGTACGTGCCATATGCGCATGCAGTAAAAACAAAAAGGTATAAACTAAAGGGGTTTTTATTGTTTAGTCCACCTCAAAAATCGTAGCTCCACCGTACAGTTAGGGGTAGGTGCCAGCTTGGAATTGATGCCAATTCACGGGCAGGTATGGGTGTTATAGGTGAAGCTATTTATAAATTTGAATTGTTGTAGGTCTGCAGTTCAAATCAAAATTCTACGGTGGAGCTGTTTATAAATTTGAATTGATGCCAATTCAAAGATGCTAAAACAATATTTAGTTCTTAAATATTTGTTACTATATTACTCCAAATGTCTTAATTTATTTATTGGATTCAAAGAATAAAATGTTTGAATAAATGTTGTTTGTAAGTGTTAACCTTTTTATGATATAATTCTATTACTAAGGACCCAACATTCAAAATTGTCATCCCCCTCTTCAAAATAGGAGGCACAAGATCAAATATATAGGATTACAAGCTTTCCATGGTATGCCCAATGAGCCTCACATCACATGCACCCTGCTCTGCCCTAGTCCAGATCACCTCCCAACAAAACACGTTACAACACCCTGCCAACAACATCTGCCACTGCACATCTCATACATGATGGGTCCCACTTTTATGGTGCGCCTCAGCTTTATGGCAAGATGTGCGGTGTCAGATGTTGTTAGTAGAGTGTTGGAACTCATTTTGTTGGCAGGTGATCCCAACTCACTCTGCCCCGCCCCCAATTCCCCTATAATGTGGTATGTAGTGTAATACCAAAAAATGAGAATGATGCTATTAATTAAAATACTATGGTTGAACTTTTTTGGCATGCCGAAACCAATACAAGTATAAGTAGTATAGATATTGTAGCATGATTTTTGTTAGCTAAACTCCATAAAACTAACTATATGAAAAGCATGTTTTGAAGATAAATTATATTATACACATCATAAATTTTTTTAGTAAAATTCCACTTTAGTACCCTGAACTTTGAGGGTAATGTCAAGTTAGTATTCGAATTTTCAAATGTGTCACTGTAGTATTCCAACTTTCAAAAAGTGTCAAGTTGGTCCCTGTCGTTAATCGACCATCATCTGATCACGTGATTATATCTACAGCTTAAAATTTTTGAAAATATTAAATTTACCCTTCAAAAAAAGGCACTGCTCACTATCTCTTCTACCTTGAGACTGAACCATTTTTTTAATCCAATCCATCTCTAGCCACCGATATCGATTTTTACAATTTAGCAAACAGAATTTGGCTTAGTTTCCAAGCAAAATATATGTACATATATATTCACAACGACGTCTAGAAAGGTGAGAACAAAATGGAGAAAAGAAAAATGATTTTTACAGTGACTGTTTACTTAGTTCTGTATGGAAATTGCTAATTAATAACATGACGATTATGATGGTTTTCCATAAGGCATAAAGCAATCCATGAACAAGCAGATTGTGGTTTCATTGAGTGTTGATTTTTAAAAGTTTGTGATGGAGGGTGATTTGGCCCGACCTCTTAGCATGGGTACACATGTGCGTGACCTTGCTCAAGCAATGACTTAGCATGACAGCACAACAAGTGCAATTGCAACTCAGAGGGAAGGGCCCACCGAGTTCAGCCTGGCAATTCGGCGGGATAAGCTACTCGCCAAGAGCCGCCTGACCTGCACCTCCTCCCTCTAGGCTAAGACGTTCCGAGCTACCTCCGAGCTTGGGACCCCCTGACCTTTCCTAATGCCCGAGCTCCTCCTAGTGGATTTTGGGCCACTCCCAAATAGAAACACCCTGATCTGTCTCTAGATACCCCGAGGTAAAGATACCTTGGGCCGGGCAGCTCGGTGTAGCTTGCCACGGGCAGCTCGCCACTTGCGGGATAGCCCGACCACCGTACCCGTTAAATCTGGGGACAACAGCCATGTCCCTCATCAGACAGTGTCGTGTCTGCCACCTTTAGAGGGTGCCTTACACCTGACAGGCTACGTACCCTGCAATGACGGCCCCGCGTGTGCCACCTCAGCCCTGCCTGTAACGGTTGCGACAGGATGACAATGGCGGTTATACCTGCCCTGTCAGAGGCTAGTGGGTCTGATGCAACCGAATTCTGTTATAAGAAGCCCAATCTCAAGGAACAGAGGTAACTTCCACATACTTGCGCTATCTGCACTCTTAGCCATCATCCTCTCTTTGCATCTTTCACAGAATTCTAACTTAAGCATCAGAGTGTTCCCACCGGGCAAGCCCCCAGGGATTCTTCATCTTCTCCATCTCAGGTACCTTTTAGGAGCCACGCAAGTGCCAGCTAGGAGTGACCGGATTGCGCACCATCAATTGGCGCCATCTATGGAACCGCTTCTAAAAGCCTTCCCCTAAACTTTCATAGTTCTTTCTTCTCTGAAAACTCAATGTTCATGGCTTCTTCAAGCAATGCCGGACGTAGCATGGAGATGGATAACACCAGGGAACAACCCTAGGTTCCCACGGTCTGCATTGGGCAGTTCATCATTCCCCTCTCGGTGGATGGAGTCCCTAGCCTAAATGTGCCGCGAGCAGCGGTGCCTGTGGGTGTTCCCCTTCCCCCTCTCAATTGAAATGACCTTTGCTGAACCGACTATCGTCCCTCTGGCGACCACCCAGAACCAACTCGACGATTTGATGAAGTGCATGCGGGTCATGCAAGCTCAAGTGTAGCAGCTCCAGCAACACTAGCTTTACCAGCAACAAGTGTTGTACCACGTCTCCCAGTACCACTATCAGCAACAATTCCCTCAGTTGCCTCACCCTCAGCTCCCTCCTCGGCACCCAGCCTCACGGCAAGCTAGGTCTCGCCGCCAGGCTGAACACCCTTCTCGCCAAGGAGAAGCTTCCCAAAACCCCCCTTAAGAGCCAAGCCTCCTCTCACGGCAGACAAGAAAGACCGGTCACTCCGGTCTCGCCGCGGGCAGTCAGATCGGGAGGACCCAGCTCGCCAGGTCTACATCACCTTAGCAATCAAAGTTCAAAACCCCGCTTCTGGAGAACCGGTTTGAGATCCTGGCTACAGACTCCAAGCAGGATCCCTCTGTCCGCAGCCATCACTAGCGGCCGGAGTTGTTTCCTGCGCAAACAATTCCTAACAGCACGGAGGTGAGCAGCACCAATGCGGAGCCCGCCAAGAAGTAGAGACGCCGCCGTCGAGCTCACCGATCTACCACCCACAACCTGCCCAAGCTTGAAGGTAGGGAAGAGGTAAGCTCGGATGAAGTTAAAGCTCCCCTTCTTTCTATTTCTTCCCCCTTGTCTCCCAAGCTCCTGGCTGTTCCAATGCCTAAGGACTTCAAGCTCCCCCCTCTCGACAAATATGATGGGTTGTTCAACCCAAATGATCATGTAGACACCTTCTAGTCACAGATGCACCTGGCAAGGGCCAGTGAGTCTTGCATGTGCGTGGCTTTCTCCACACTTTCAGAAGAGTGGCCCGCACATGGTACCAAAACCTTGCACCCGGATCTATAAGAAGTTGGGCATAGTTCGCGCAAGCCTTCACGTCCCATTTCGTCACCAGCAAGCGGTGCCCGCGAATTGAGGAAAGCCTTCTCAGCATAGTCCAGAGAGAGGGAGAGTCCATCTGGGGCTATATCAAGCGGTTCAATGATGCATGCATGCAGATACCATGCCTGGACCCCGTAGTGTGCCTTGCAGCAGCCAAGAAGGGTGTGACACACAAAGAGTTCAAATGGCACATGGTAGTCAACCAGCCAGCGACTATAACTGAATTTCTCAAGCTTGCGGACATGTTCATAGCCACGGAAGAAGAGATCAACCAGAAGGGTGAGAGTTCGCCCGAGAAAATAAAGAGAGAAGGAGAACCTTCCAGCCAAGGAGACATTCTAAAGGACATAGCTCAGGGGGCAAAGCCAGGTCAGCCGTTCTGAGCTCCTGTAGCGGACCGAACTTATTACACCCCACAGAATGCAAAGCGGGCTAAAATCCTGATAGCAATCAAGGATGCCCCATACGTGAAGTGGCCACCCCGCCTGAGGGGGAATCCCAATGAAAGAAATAAGAATTTGTATTGTAGTTTTCATAGAGACCATAGTCATAGTACCGAAAACTATAAGAACCTCGGCGACGAGATAGAGGAGCTCATCCGTCGCGGATATTTAAGGAACTTTGTATAGAATAATAATAATAACAATAATAAGGCAGGTCGGCAAGGGGAGCATGGTAAGGATGCTCCCGAGTCCAGCAGCAGGCCGGCCGAACAGTCACAGAGGCAGCCTCCAGAAGAGAGGCCGGTTCGGGGCACCATCCACATGATAGTGGGAGGCTCGATCGTTGCAAGTTGTACCTTAGCGGTAGTTCGGACATCAGTTCACGAAGCTACCAGGGAAGAACAAAATCCGCTGAAGCGGCCGAAGATAGAAGAACCAATCTTCTTCATGGAGGATGATGCGTGAGGGGTCCACTACCCCCACGAAGACGCGTTTATCATAAAACTAAGGATCAATGATTTCGAGGTCAGGCGCGTCCTCATTGACTCAAGTAGCTCGGCAGATATCCTCTTCAAAGCCGCGTTCGACCAATTTCAGTTGTAGGGAAGTGACTTGCGGCCCACAAACACCCCCTTGGTGGGTTTCAACTGAGAAGAAGTCAGGCCCCTTGGGAAAGTAACAGTACCTGTGGAAGTCGGCACATGGCCCTGTGTAGTCAGACTCAACCATGACTTCTTGGTGGTCGCGACCCCCTCCCCATACAATGCCATAATAGGTCGGCTGATCACCCATGTCCTACAGGTGGTCTCCACTTATCATTTGGCAATGAAGTTCCCTACAAACTTCGGTGTGGGGGTAGCGCAGGGCGACCAGCTTGAGTCCCGCAAGTGATATGTCGCCGCCCTTAAGGGGAAGACCAAGGTGGCTGACGACCTCGAACTGGAGCGGCCTATGGAGCAGAGCGAAGAGCGAGCTACACCCACAGAAGAAACAGTTGTTGTTCCAACTTCAGCAGCAGACCCAACTCGAACACTTCAGATCAGTGCTTCAGTCCAGGAACCCCTACGATCCAAACTGGTAAGTTTCCTATTTCAAAACTTAGATGTTTTTGCATGGTCCGCGGTAGAGATGCTCGGCATAGATTCTAGTCTTATAACTCACAAGCTTAATACTGATCCTGTAGTTAGACCCGTTAGATAGAAGAAACGCAACTTAGACCCGGAGCGATGGAAAGCAGTCGACGAGGAGGTCGCGAAGCTCCTCGCACCTGACTTCATAAGAGAAGTCCATTACTCAAGCTGGGTAGCCAATCTAGTGCTGGTAAAGAAGGCTAACGGCAAGTGGCGCATGTGCGTTGACTACACCGACCTAAACCGAGCCTGCCCAAAAGACTGCTTCCCACTCCCTAGAATCGATAGCCTGGTGGACGCGACCCCGGGGCACGAGTTGCCGATTTTCTTAGATGCCTATTCGGGCTATAACCAGATCAGGATGGACCCGGCGGACGAAGAAAAGACTGCCTTCATTATAGAGTTCGGCATATATTGTTACAAGGTTATGCCCTTCAGGTTGAAAAACGCTGGGGCAACCTTTCAAAGGCTTGTAAATAAATTGTTTGAGCCATTAATTTGTAGAAAAATAGAGCGTTATGTAGATGACATGGTCGTCAAAACTCAATTCTCACACGAATTAATACAAGACTTACATTCTGTCTTCCAAATTCTGAGACAATTTATTATGAAATTGAATCCAAACAAGTGTGTCTTCAGTGTTACCTCGAGTAAATTCCTAGGATGCATCATTAACTGGTGCAGTATTGAGGCCAACCCGGATAAGATTAAGGCCATCTTAGACATGAGACCACCCCGGAAGTTGAGGGAGGTTCAAAGGTTGAATGGCCGCATAGCCGCCCTGAGCCGCTTTGTGTTCAAGTCGGCGGACCGTTGTTTGCTTTTCTTTAAGGCAATTAAAAGCAAAGGGTTCGAATGGACCCAAGACTGCCAGTTCACGTTTGACGAGCTCAAGAAGTACCTCGCTAGTGTGCCAATCTTAACCCAGCCCGAAAAGGGCGATATTTTAGAGTTGTACCTCTCGGCAAGTGACGAAGTGGTCAGCTCAGTACTATAAAAGTAGATAGGGTCCAACGACCCATCTATTATGTTAGTAAAGTATTGGAGGGAGCAGAGATGAGATATCCAGAGATAGAGAAGCTAGCCTATGCACTAGTCATCGCTGCTCGGAAGCTCCGTCCATACTTCCAGGCTCATACTATTATCGTCCTCACCAACAAACCTCTGAGGCAAGTCTTACTTAAGCCCAAGGTCTCTGGTCGATTGACGAAGTGGGCCATTGAGCTCAACGAGTATGACCTCCAATACAAGCCGCGTGAGGTCGGTCCAGCTAGGCAAGTCACGTGACGAAGCAACTCGTGCCCCGAGGCCAAATCCACTCGACGCGACATGAACTCCCTGCGCTGGGTCAACACCGCCAGCACACGGGTACACGTGTGCATGACCTTGCTCAAGCAATGACTCAGCATGACAACACAGCAAGCGCAACTGCAACTCGGAGGGAAGGGCCCACCGAGTTCAGCCTGGCAACTCGGCGGGATAAGCTATTCGTCGAGAGCCGCCTGACCCGCACCTCCTCCCCAAGGCTAAGACATTCCGAGCTACCTCCGAGCTCGGGACCCCCTGACCTTTCCTAATGCCCGAGCTCCTCCCAGTGGATTTTGGGCCACTCCCAAATAGGAACACCCCGATCCGCCTCTAGATACCCCGAGGTAAAGATACCTCGGGCGGGGCAGCTTGGGGCAGCTCGCCACGGGCAGCTCGCCACTTGCGGGATAGCTCGACATGGGGTAATTCGCGAAAGAGCAGTTTGGCATATCGCAGGAAGATCTCCTGCCCGACCACCGTACCCGGCAAATCTGGGGACAACAACCATGTC
This sequence comes from Nelumbo lutea, assembly GCF_056320005.1. Classification (NCBI taxonomy): domain Eukaryota; kingdom Viridiplantae; phylum Streptophyta; class Magnoliopsida; order Proteales; family Nelumbonaceae; genus Nelumbo; species Nelumbo lutea. Next base: position 20,917,751 of record NC_142684.1, on the reverse strand, counting down.
CCTCGTCAGACAGTGTCGTGTCTACCACCTTTAGAGGGTGCCTTACACTTGACAGGCTATGTACCCTGCAATGACGGCCCTGTGCGTGCCACCTCAGCCCTGCCTATAATGGCTACGACAGGATGACAGTGGCGGTTATACCTGCCCTGTCAGAGGCTAGTGGGCCTGATGCAACCGAGTTTTGTTATAAGAAACTCAATCTCAAGGAACGGAGGTAACTTCCACATACTCGCACTATTTACACTCTTAGCCTTCATCATCTCTTTGCATCTTTCACAGAATTCTAACTTAAGCGTTGAAGTGTTCTCGTCGGGCAAGCCCCCGGGGATTCTTCATCTTCTCCATCTTAGTTACCTTTCAGGAGTCACGCAAGTGCCAGCTAGGAGTGATTGGATTGCGCACCATCAGTTTGGATACTACAGTGACACGTTTTGGACCAATTTAACACTTTTTAAAAATTTAAATACTGCAGTGAAACATTTGAAAGTTCGGATGCTAACTTGACATTACCCCAAAAGTTCAGAGTATACCCTAAAGTGAAAATTTCCCATTTTTTTAAAGTCATTAATTTTTTTTTTCAAAGGGAGATATCAAAGTTATCATTATGCATTGTGCATATAAATTGATCAAAAGAAAAAGAAAACTTGATCACTAACTATCAATTATAAACAAGAAATGGCCCATTAAAGAAAGTATAAACATGAAAGACAAAATGACTTTTTTGCTTTATTCTCTTTCCGACTAAGATTGATCTAACCTATTTTGTCGATATTACGTGGTTCTCTTGTTCTTACCTGGGTTGAGTGTCGGTGAGGTTATTAGAACTTAGCAGCCATAACTTTGGAGGTAAACAGGCTCCTTAGATCTTCAGAGTTCAGAGTCTTGGTTCGCCTAATAATCCAAAATTTCACAATTCACCACATCGCACAATGTGTTGTAACGGGTCTTCCTTATAGCTGTGATCGGGTCGGATTTGGATTGGTTCAGCAACATTCACCCTATGAATTAACAGTGACTGAATTTAATAGCCCAAATATTCAAAACATATTGATATTTTGGAGTTTTGTCTTTAAAGATAAAAATCGTTTGGTAAGCAATTTAGTCTATCAAGTTTTAAAAAATGCATTTAGAGGCTATTTATCACGTAAAAAGACCATAAAGCTTTGTATGAAGCTTCTTGAAATTTAAAGTTTTCGATCTTTTTGGGTCTTTCCGCGCATACGTATTGATCTCATCTTTTCAGCTTTTTATTACCAAACGGAAAAAGACCAATTTGAGCTTGCCAAAACTCTGAAGACTGTTTCATCAACCCTCTTATTTTGCTCTTAGCAAATTCTCAACTTGTGGGACGTGGAATTGTCTCACTCAAGAATGATTATGTTACCAATAATTTTTTTTAGTGGATGACCAACCAAATTGCTTTATGGGGAATATCTATTGCCTACCATAGGAGTTTGAATTAATGGTGAGAGTAATAGAATTGTCGGCATTGTGTTCATATCCACTAATCTTGCTATAGAATCTTCTTTGTGGGGTTTAAAAATGATGGGAGTCTTGAATTGTTCTGTACTATTTTTGGTTTTTAGCTTTAGCTTTTCTACCATTGATAGATATCAATGGGTTGTGGTAAGCATTAATTGTCTTGTATAAGAAATTCTTTAATTAATTTCTTCAAGGAATATGACAATAACGTGAACATTTAAAAGCATTTACCACTTTTATTTATATTTTTCTCTATTTTATATATGTTTCTTTTTTAATTAGAGAGTACAGGATACTATAAAAGTTGAATAAGAGTAGGTGACTGTTTCTGTTTGCTAGGGTTGTAATTGGGTGTGGATTCAGTTCGGAACTGGCAATTTATCAATTCAATGAAATTGAAATCTAAAACCCACTTAAATTTAGGGATCTTGGATAGAATTCGAATCTTATCGAATTTGGATCAGATTTTTATGTAATTAGAATCCACTTCATATTTCTTTAAAATAAATACAAAATTTATTATTTTAACTTGTACATATATATACACACATGTATAATAAGTGTATATATATATACACTTTATAATATATAAAATTATAATTTGAATTATATATAATTGGATTCGGATGTTAATTGGGTCAGATGTTGAATGGGGTTTCAGACTTTCGGAGTCCATTTACAGGTCTAATGTTTGCTAGTATGCATGATTTTATTAGTCAAAACTAAGGGTGTCAATGGACCGGTTTTGGATTGGACCCCATCCAGTCCAAAATCAATTTGGACAGATTGGGCAGATCAATAGGACATATTGGATTGGATCAATCCGGTCCAAAATATTTATTAGACTCGATTGGACCTGGTCCATCCATAACAAATTTATATTGAATTGGATTGGATTAAGCCACTATCTGGTCCATTGGTATAAGATAAGAATATATGTGTCAATGAACCCACCAGGTTTGGGTTGAAACCAATCTAAATCAAAATGAATTTGAATAAATTGGATGGTCCAGACATTGAATTGAACCGGTCCAAATTGATCTAAAGCATTCATTGGATTGGATTGGTCCATTTATAATAGACTCACATCAGACTGGACCAAATCCAGTCCAATTGACAGCCCTAGTCAAAACAAAAACAATTAATATGGTAGTTGTTTTCATTTTGAAAAGCAAAACCATTGAGGAGGAACACCCCCTAAAAGGGCATCTAGAAAGTGAGTTTGTAGGAAAGATAGAGAGAAATGTGACTTTAACAGGGTATGGTAAAAGTAAAACCCAAGAAAAAGTAGGACAGTTGAAATAAGACGTAGAGGGTGAATAATTGAAGCTCAAGAGATCTTGCCACCTATAAAAATTAAGATTTCTTTTACAAGTAAGTTTTGTATTAAAAAAAAAGGAATGGATAATATCATTTATCTAAGGAGAATATGACATAAAAATAAACATTCACTACTATACTTCTTCAAATGTCTTAACCATGGTTTTTAAAATTGACCTGGAGACTGAATCGGTCAGAGGTCTGGTTACCGGGTTGAATGGTCCAATCATTCAAATCAAATGGTTGGCCTGTCCTGACAAAAAAATAAAAATAAAATAAAAAAAGGTCAAAACCGTTCGAACGATTAACTGCCCAGGTCAACGATTTGCTGACCAAAATCAACAGTTTTTTGAGAAAATCCAATTTTAAGGAAAAACGGAACTGATCACCTAACCGATTCCTGGTTTTTCTGGTCTGATTTTAAAAACCATGGTCTTAACTTATCAATTAGGAATCCATTTTCCACAATTTTTAAGTCAAAAATGACAATGGGCCGAATTATGTGATAAAGCCATACTGACCTGGGTTAGGGTCGGATCAGCCTTAGTCGAGTTTCGAGTTGAGGTGAACCCATTTTAAACTTAAAGATATACATGTCGATTTTTCATCATTGAGATATTTGTGTATATAGGCTTGTTTTATGTAACTGCATATGTAATGGGTCAGTTCGAGTTTGGGTTGGAGTTACTCGATTAGTTGAGCCGGAAACCCCTTCCAAACCTGATCCATTGACATCCCTATTTATTGCAATATTTAGTGGCTGACTTATAATAGGGTTGTTCTAAACTTGTTACCTTTTCCTATAGGGTTTAGGTTGGCTTGTTTTTATGATAGAAAATGGTTTACGTCTACACTAGACCTTTTCATAGGTGGACTCAGGCTTAAGTTTTGTCAAAATCTCAATGAGCCTGGCTAGGGGTTGCAAAATGGATTGGATTCTGATCCGATCCAATCCTATTTTGTTAGATTCAAATATCCTCTATTCGGATTTTTGGATCAGATTAAATCAGGAAATGGGATCCAATCAGAAATTGGATTAGATTCGGATCGCCCCCTATTCAATCCAAGGTTTTAAAAACTGATCCAGAAATAGAATAGTTCTAGCTACCGGTTTTCAGGTTAGTGGTTCAACTGTCCAGGTTGAACGGTTCGAACGGTTTGCAACTTTACATTAGGGCAAATATTTATATGTTTATATGAGAAAGGAAAATGGAGAAGAGACCGTTGTCGGTTGAGAAAGAAAAAAAAGAAAGAAATAAAGGAGAAAGGAAAAAAAGAAAAGAAGAGAAAAGAAAGGAAAGGAGGGAATGAGGGAAGGAGGGAAGAAGAAGGAAGAGGAGGAGGAGGATTTGATGCTCACCTGTGACGATAATGGCGATAGCAACGACAACATACACAAATCTAAGATTTGAGATCTGAGATCTGAGTTCTCGGATCTCAGATCTGAGATCGATTTCTCACTTTGCAATGTCTATACTGTAGTCTTCCTCTTTTTCTTCTTCTTCTCTCTCTCTTTGTCCTGGATCTCAGATCTAAGTTCATGTCTCAGATTGGATCTCAGATCTGAGGTCTTATGTTTCTCTCCTCTTGCAACTTTTTTAAATTGTGAACTGCTGTCCGGGTCAAACAAGTCGATGATTCGGCTGCCCGGGTCAGCAGTTTTTTACCCAAGAACGGGTTAGGGGTGAAACAAGATCAGTTGCTTGGACGGTTTCTAGGCCAAACGGTCCGATTGTTCGGGTCAACAGCGGTTAAAAAATATTGATCCAATCCAATATATATGTTATTTATTTATATAAATATATATAACACATATATGCTATTTATTTATAAATATATTATTTATATGCATTTTTGTAAATTTGTTATATTAATTATTTTTTATTAAAACATGTGTGTGTATATATATATATGATGAAAATAGTTGAAAAGATACTTGTATTTTTTGTTTTTCCTTTTTTAAATTATTATATTTTATTTTTCTTTTAGTAATTTATTAATATTTTAAGAAATTTAAATTGAATCGGATCATATATCCAAAAATCTGACTTCTTCATCCGATTTGAATTCAAATCCATAATTATGAAATCTGATCGAATCTTCGGATTGTATCGGATCAAATGGATTGACTGTTAGCAATGTCAGATCAAATTCAGATATACCTTGATTCGAATATGATCCGATCAGTTTACATCGCCAAACCTGGCCCAAAGCCTGAGCCTCAATGTAAAACCAAGCCAGAAGCTTGGCCCGTGGAAAGGTCTAATCTACACTGATCCAGCCTGGGTTCTAGCCATTAAAAGAGTTTAGTAACCATCAAATTGGAATCCATCTTTTGTTTATGCTAATTAATTAATGGCCAATCTTGAAATTTTGTGGATTTGATTCCAATGGCCAATTGTGGTATCATGATCATTATTAGAAAACTTCTATTTAGAACTAATTATTTTATGAAAAGCATGGCTTTATGATGAAATGTTCCAAACAACATTTTTTTCTGTTCATGAAAAGGAGATATGAATTTAATCACTATACTTTGTACATACAAGTTGGTCAAAACTCAAAAGAGAATTTGATTCTCTAAGTCTCAAAAGAAAGACAAAGCGGTTTTGTTGCTTTGTTCTCTTTCAACTAATATTGATGATCTAACCTATTTTGTCAATATTGCTTGTTTTTTTCATGGGCTCAGGCGTCATCGGTGGGGTTAGAACTTAGAACTTATCAAGCATGACTTAAAAGGAGAATATGTTTGTAGTACTTTTTTTTTTTTAGAAGTCATATATTATAAGTTGAAGGGACTACGAAGAGTCAAGCAGACAAAAAAGACTTGAATGAAGATAATAAGAAATGATTTAAGCACTCATAATTTGACAATAGATATGACATTGAACAGAAATCAAGAAATATGATTCATGTAATTGACCCCATATAGTTGTGACAAGGGTTGGCTGATGATGATGGTTTTTAGCACCCTGTTTTGTTTTTCTAGGAATACAAATCTAAAGGAGTGTTCGACAATGTGAATGGTTTTATTTTCAAATTTCACATTATACGAGATTTTTTGAAATTGCTATTTGAAATTGGTGAACACCCCTACTAATCCAAATTTCAAATAGCAATTCACCACATTGTACGAGATTTTTTGGTATCACAAGTGTTGGGTCAGACCTGGTGACTCTGGATCACCTGCTCACATCTACCCACATGACACTACCCCCATGAATTGGGAACATCTCCCCTTGCATAATGCTATGTAGAAGGATGAGATGTTCTCCACGTGGCTGCAATTATATGTGGGTAGACATGGGCAGAGTTTGTGTGGACAGAAGATCCAGACTCCCAAATGGTAGGTAGATTTTATTAGAGACTCAAGCATGAGATAGAGCAGGGTGCATATGAGGTCCACTGGGAACTAGCTATACCATAGAGAGACGAATTGAAATGGGATAGAGTAGTGTCCAAGTGAGGCCCACTGTCCATGCCATAAGAAGATGAATTCTGATCTGCTGCACTTGTTTGGGTTGAGCTTATATGCACTTAGCATTCAGCCAGTGACAACTATTCTATTACATATGTATAAAGATGACATGCATAATAAGACACTTGTCATAGATCGAATGCAATGGTAGGAATACAGTGAGAGCATGACATCTAACCACACACCAGGTACATATATGTTTCCATATATTTAACATACAAGTACAGAAAATATTCCTAATATTCAATTAAGGGAAATTATCTAAAACTCACATTGAGTTTTCAGCATTTCTCTTAAACTCACTACAACTTTTCAAAATGTCTAAAACTCACCATGCCACTAACTTGACATTAAACAAACTAGCGGGTGTTAATATATTACCATTTTAACCTTCATAGAAAAATATAAAATATATGCATATATTTTAATAATTAGACATGAAAAATAGAAAAAAAGTTCAAAAAAATATTTTTAAATATAAAATACATAAAAACACAGAAATTTCAAAAAATGTAAAAAAGTATAGAAATTTCAAACAAAATAAAAAATTATTTTCAAATTATAGAAACTATAGAAATTGAAAAACAAAATCAGAAAATAAAAAATGTAGAAAAAACACAAAAAATTATAGAAAAACACAGAAATTGCAAATAAATAACAAAAAATACAAGAAAATTTATAAATTATAGAAAATAGAAAAATATAAAAAAAAACAGAAATTATAAAAACATTAGAAATTATAACAAAACATTAAAAATGCAAAAAAAAAACCATAAAAATTGAAAACTGAAAAGAACCTTTTCTTCTAATTCGCCACCCAAGGGTAATTTGATCATAAAAATTGTTATTTATGCTGATGTGAACACCTCTGTTAAGAAGCATTAACGGTGCACTAACAGAAGATAAGTTTTAGAAAATAAAACTTACTGAGATGGTGAGTTTTAGACATTTTGAAAAGTTGCGATGAATTAAAAAAAAATGCTAAAAATTCATGATAAATTTTAGACAATTTCCCTACAATTAAATGTCTTGCTTCCACCGTATTCACATGAATTTTGCTTACAGAAGATGCAGGACCCTTTTGCTTCACCCCACCACATTGCACAAGCTGAAACAGGTTTTAAATGGTGAAGGGCCTTCTTAAAAAACCACCCACTTTTGCGACGGGGAATTTTATTACTTAGTCAAGACTCAAGACTCAATTTCACTGTTCCTGCCTTGTCTTTACTTTATACTGCCAATACTTACTATGGTTTCACGTCAAGACAATCATACCAAAATTTTACTCCAGTCTACTTCCCTCATTCTACCTACTCCTCTCCTCTCTCACAAAGGTTGAAACACTGAAGTAGCTGAAAAATATTAGAAAATAATTCCCAAGCCCGATGGCCTTGTGCATGCTCTTTCTTAGACAGATGGGCCCATCAATTGGTGGGCCCTGCTTATTTGATATCCAACATGGGGCAAGTTATTTGGGCCCCAGAACCAAAATAGTTATTTGATGTAGTGGATAAGTAGCTTAATTTTTGAGATAAGAGTTTAGGGAATGTAAACGGATCGGGTTCAGCACAGATTTGTCTCAACCGAAATCCATCTCATCCCATATATAATAATAGAATTCGGATCTCCTACCCTCATTCTTCCGAAACACTTAGGGAGTAGGGGTGTAAGTCGGCGGGTTCGGCTGGGTTTATGGTCAACCTAGGCCCGACTCTTAAATTTGGGCTTAAGGCCAGAGCCCGGACTAAACTTGATTTTTCCAATCCAAGTCCAGCCTGCATTATAATTTGATGAATTTGATTTAGGCTCAGGCCCGGGCCGGGCTTGGATTGATCAAAGAATCTACTCTAAAATTATACATATATACATATATACATACACATATATGCACACACATATATATATATATATATATAGCTCGGGTCAAGTTTGGGCTACCTAAGAGCTAGGCCTGGCCTCGGCCCAAAAAGTAAAAAAGCCCAATTTCTTGGGCCCAAGCCTAACCCGAGGATTGAAAAACCAAGCCCAACCCATGTACAATTTTGGGCTGGTCCGCTTCAGGCTCGGATTGGGCTCATCCAAGTTGCACCCCTATTAGGGAGAGATGTTCTCAATACACAATGAGAACATATAGTCAATAAAGTTTATATATCAAATATTTCAATGTTACAATATTAATGAATCAGACTTAAAACGGGATCATCTGAACCCCAACCCAAAAGTAGGGGTGGCAATGAGCCGAGTTTTTCACGAGCTGCTTAAGCTCATAAAATAATTTTTTTTCTAAATATTTTTATAATAAAATATTTACAAAATATATAATAAAAAATTTTTAAAACGAGCCAAACTGAACCAAACTCGAACTTATGAACTTTTGACTCAAGCCGAGCTCGAGCTCAAAGTTTTGGCTTGAACCAAGCTTGAACCTTGTAGAATAGTCTCGAGCTGAGCTCGAACCTGATACTATTCGACTTGGCTCGGTTCAAATCCACCCCTATCCAAAACCCAATTAATATTGGCCCGACCCGAATAGGATCGGATTATTTTACCACTTAACCCGACCCATTTGACACACCCCTAGACTTCTTTTTCTCTACAACCAAACCTTTTTTTCTTTTACCATTATGATCTCATCAAGGTCCTCATCAATCAAAACAATCAGCTTCACTTCATGCATGAAGATATTACCAACCAGAGCCTTGTTTCATTAGGAAAGGCAATTGAATAAAAACGTATGAATCAGTTGCTAACTCCAATAAATAAATTCACAAAAGCAGTAGACACCTTGCCACGAACCACCTGCTTCATGCCCTCCCAAAAGCACGCAAACGGGTCCGTATACAAATGGTTCATGCCAAAGCTCGGAATATCATAATACAGAGAGAGAGAGAGAGTGAGAGGATGGTGCATGCCTTGGTCCCACTGGTAACCCTGGCCCCACTTCTGATACTCACGGAACCAACCATTAATATGGTTTAAATGGATGTTTACAAACATCACACTCCATTCCCCGTTATAGATCACAGTCTGTGGGTCCCATGAATGATCTAAATGAGTGGTCAATTTGGTTCTCTCTTGGGTTGGAGTAGTCGAACCCCCCCCAATCCCATATCAAGTAGATTCCGATCAGAGGGCAAAGAGTCTTCCCTAATGCGAGGGGACCTTCATTGAATCAGAAACCAAGAACATGGGGATCACTGATATGGTTTAAGATTTTAAATAGATGGTTACAAACATAATCTGTGGGCCCCATGAAAGATCTAAATGAGTGTTTTTTTTTTTTCTGATAGATGAAGGAATTGAATATGGTTCATGGATTGGAATCTTTTTTTTTTAATATATTGATGGAGTTGGAACTCCACCCCTCAAAGTTGTGGACCCAATTAACAACATATGGTTATGTTTAGGGTTTTTTTAGGGCTTACAGTAAAATTAGAGTTGGGTATGTGTATCAAGTAGATTCTGATCAGAGGGCAAGAAGTATTCCTTAACGTGAGGGAACCCTCACAGAATCAGAACCCAAAAGAAATATCTAATTGGAATTTATTTTGAGGGCATTTTTGTCATACAAAGTATCACCTTTTAACCTTGGATTATCTTCTTTTAACCCTCCCGTTTTATTTTCTATTGCAGTGCTTACATGGTGGAGCATAAAAGTACCAGGATACCCTTATCTTAGGGCACAATAAAATCAGCCAGGTCTCAAAAGGCAAGCAAAGCATTATCCTTGGGTGCTACAACTGTAGATTTGATCCCACATTTTTAAGGCATCAATGGCCTTATCACCATCTACGTCACCTAAGGGGACACATAATGGGCCCACCACCATCCGTGTCAACAATGGGATACCCACGTTGCCGTGTGTTGATTCCTTTCCCCCTTTCAATTGGTCAGGGCCCACAACCATCCACATCAACTGGGCACTTGCATTCATTCCATCTTAGAGTAAACTGGTGTGGTGCTTGGTTCAACCCATCAAGCAAAATCCAAATTGTGGGCCCAACAACGCTGTATCCATGCCTATTCTATCAAGACCAGATGGGCTTGGGCCCTAGTAATCATACCATAAGTATCATTTCTTCATCATGATTTAATAATAATATAAAATAATCCAAATTTATTTACTACAGTGGGCCCACTTGCCTTTCCCAAATGAACGGTTGAGATTGATATGAAGAGATGCTGTATGATAATATAATGGGTCTGGCTTACCGTATACTGCATTCTTCCTTTCTCTCTCACTTTTGGTTTGCTGTCGAGAAAAGCAAATAAAAGCTAAGCAATGGCAGTTAAAAGCCATGTTGGGCAATGATGTATAAATCAGTTATTTTCAGGCAAAATGCGTGGACGAATGGAGGGACCGAAGAGCAACGGCGGGAAAGAGAAAATCGTTGGGATCTGATTGACGGAGTTGAAGAAGCGAGATGACAATGATGAGAACACTTCTCACCGGAGGGGTAACCGGCGGTGGCGATGGTGGGGATTGCCCGACGGTTGTGGTGGGAATGAAGTTGGATCAGCAAAGCAGAGAGTTACTGACATGGGCTCTCGTCAAAGTGGCTCAGCCTGGAGACAGAGTGATTGCTCTGCATGTTCTCAGCAATACTGGTGAGGCAGTTGGGAAATTAATTGTTTTTGGTTTTTGTTTTAGTTTACTGATTGTTAAGTGTTGATTTTGGTTTGTGGGTTTCGTCTTTTTGGTTAGAAATTCTGGACAAAGATGGTAAATCATCGCTTCTCTCGCTTGTTAAGGCGTTTGATTCAGTGCTCGCAGTTTATGAAGGATTCTGCAACCTGAAACAGGTTTAATTTATTAGTTCTTTTGATCTCTTTAGTTTGTTTTTTAATTTCGTTGCAAAAAGAGACTAATTTGGTGGAAATGTTGAAGGTGGATCTTAAGCTTAAGATCTGTAGAGGGTCATCGATCCGCCGGGTCCTGGTGCGGGAAGCGAAGTCTTACCTTGCTACTAAGGTCATTGTCGGGACTGCTACGCACCACCATGCAATTGGGTCACCGGTTTCGGTTGCGAAGTACTGTGCGAAGAAGCTCTCGAAGGACTGTTTGGTGCTTGCCGTTAATAATGGAAAAGTCGTGTTTGAAAGGGAATCAAATTCAGAGTCCATCGGTGACTCACGAGGTTGATATTTATTTCTTTTCTATGGGTTCTTTTTTTTTTTTTTGCAGAGAAAGTGTTTCTGTAACATTCATTCTGGACTTGATTTTTAATGAAATTCTTACTTAATTTCTTCTTTTGTTACAGGAGTGAATGATCGTCCAACGAAAAAACTTATTTGTTCAATTCACCGGTCGTTCAGCAAGAGCTCCAAAGTACTAAATGAAGTCTCCTCTGCTGTAGTAGAAGGGAAAATTAGTGAGGAAGGTCGGCGAAATTCTGAGGCAGATGCCCTGAAAGCCAGGGATTTTGACCCAGTTTCCATGAAACGGAATTGTTCAATTTGTACACCAGACCCTGTTTCAAGGGATACCCATGGTTCCACAATTTCAGAGGAATCTAATGGTGGCAATGCTGAAGATAAATCTTTGGCGTTGGTACCAGTAAAGACTTCACAGGTTACATCATCAAGTTCAATTTCCCTGCGGGAATTACCTGAGCTAAAGCCCGGTTGGCCACTGCTTCACCGTGCCATTTTACGTAATGAGAAAGCTAAAACTTTTGGGAAATCATCAGTAAGGCAGATCTCTGTAGTCCAATGGGCAATGCGACTACCCAATAGGAATCTTTCGGCAGTTGTGCATCCTGACAGCAAACACACTACTCGCGATCAATCTGAAGATCGTTTATCCAGTCTGAATGGAGAAAGTGGTGCGATTGTTCCAGTAGGAACTGATGCTAGTGTACCTCCATCTTCCCCCCGCTATGGACTGAAGAGACTTCCCAAAGAGTTGGAAGGGCTTCATGAGAAATACTCAGCAACTTGCAGATTGTTTGGCTACCAGGATCTCCTCTTTGCTACTTCTAACTTCAAGCCAGGTTTATTTTACTTACCAGTTTTGTGTTTATATTTATAAATTCTCTTTTATTCCTATTATGTTCAATGGTGTTTCCCTCTAATGGTCTTCTCTCTAATTCCAGAAAATTTGATTGGAAAAGGAGGTAGTAGCCGTGTTTACAGAGGGCATCTTCCCGATGGCAAGGAACTTGCAGTGAAAATATTGAAGCCATCTGATGATGCGTTGAGGGAATTTGTTTTGGAAATTGAGATCATTACTGCTTTACATCATAAGAACATCATCTCTCTCTTTGGGTTCTGTTTTGAGGACAACAATCTTCTCTTGGTTTATGATTTCCTACCGAGAGGAAGCCTAGAGGAGAACCTTCATGGTACATAACCTCTTTGTTTGGCTTACCATTAAATTGCCAGCTCCTGTTATGTTCTTCTTCTCTGATCTACTGTCTTCTCCCTGGTTTCTATCAGGTAATAAGAAAGACAATTCAGCATTTGGTTGGAAAGAGAGATATAAGGTGGCCCTGGGTGTGGCTGAGGCATTGGAATATCTGCACAATCTAAGTGATCAACCCGTGATTCATAGGGATGTAAAATCATCTAATATTCTTCTTTCTGATGATTTTGAGCCACAGGTGATTTTCTTTTAAGATCTGTTCGTCAATTATCTGGAGTAACTTTATTTGTATATGGCACTAATTTTTCATGTTTCCCTTGGGTTTTTCTTAATCAGATCTCAGATTTTGGACTTGCTAAGTGGGCTTCATCCTTGTCATCCCATATAACTTGCAATGATGTTGCAGGAACTTTTGGGTATGCATCTTTTCTTGCTCTGATTACTTTTTGGGTTTAACTGAGTTGAGATTAAGTTGTCAAATTCTTTTGTGGCAGATATTTGGCTCCTGAATACTTCATGTATGGCAATGTAAATGACAAAGTCGATGTATATGCGTTTGGTGTTGTACTCCTAGAACTACTTTCTGGAAGGAAGCCCATCAGCAATGACTGTCCAAAGGGCCAAGAGAGCCTAGTTTTGTGGGTAGGTCCTCCCCTGTAATCCTCATGGTGTTCCTTGACTCAGAATTTTCCTCTTCATATCAACTGATAATGGGAAATGGGTGATTATATCCAGGCAAAGCCAATTCTTAATGGTGGAAAGACCATCCAATTATTAGATCCATGCTTGGTTGGTAGTTATAACCATGATCAGATGGAGTGGATGGTTTTAGCTGCTACTCTCTGCATCAGACGTTCACCTAGGTCTCGTCCTCGAATGAGCCTCGTAAGCCATCTCTCTCTGTAACTGTATATATAATTGGAGTCGAAAATTTTCTTCCTCTTCTATGATGTGATAAATGAAGCATTGGAGTTAAATTTCTCTCATCATTAAAATTATATTTTCTCTTTATTGGCTCACAGGTATTAAAGCTCCTTCAAGGTGATGCAGAGGTAACCAAGTGGGCAAGGATGCAGGTGAATGCTTCAGAGGAGTTTGATGCTCTGGATGATGAAGCAATTCCACCTCCTAATATCCAGTCTCATCTTAACGTTGCATTGCTTGATGTGGAGGATGATTCACTCTCTGTGAGCAGCATTGAGCAAAGTGTCTCATTGGAGGACTACTTGCAGGGAAGATGGAGCCGCTCATCAAGTTTCGATTAACTTACAGTTTCAGCAAGTAAAGATAGAAGCCATCTTTTGCTTGTTCAATTCTTTCTGTATAGTCTTGCCGGTTTGGTTGTTTGTCTTTTGCCCTTTCTATGCTTTTTTTTCATTGCTTAGAAGTGGGTCTTGGATGAGAGGTTGTTGAGAAGGTGTTCCCTCCTCCTTGCCTTTGTTGTAGTTTTATCTCAGTCTCCATTTGTTTGGGCTGGTTTTAGGAACCTTTATGTCAGCTCTGTTTGATCATTCTTCATCAGAAAGATCAAGAGCTCAATGTACTTGAAATTCTCTGTAAACATGAGTACAAGTTAACCACTGCTCAATATGTGATATCTGAAGATTTGAAGGATAATAAAAGCATACTTGCATGACCGTTGGTTTTCTTTCATGAATATGATGCTTCTTATGTTATCAACTGTGAACATTTCTTGTTTCATCCTTTTGAACTGCCTAGGTAGTTTCTACTTTCTAGCTATGATACCCAGATACTGACATGGACACACAGACGTGTATATGGGAAAGAAGGATATGACTCTCCATTCCCTAAAATCTTAGACATCAATATGAGTTGATCACAAACTATAAACTCTTAAGATAATAGGAAAAAAAAAAAAAAAACTGTAAACAAAACCCAGTTGCTTGCAATCGTGCTTGATGTCAGATGCTTGATTACTATTGTTGAATTGGGTGTGCAATTCCATTTCCTCCCTTCAAAAGCCCAGCTTCATCCTACTTTCCTCAACCTTTTTAAGGTCAAGTGTCAAGTCAACTATCTCTTTTATACCAAAGAAAACCACTGTAGGAAACTACTTTGTCTGCTATCCAAGCAAAAGTAAACATTGAATCAAGTCAACCAGCAAACAATTGATTCTACAACTGGATGAGAAAGGAATATTTAGAATACCAGTCCATTCAACACAACACAAACCACTGCAAAAGTTGCTTTTAGAAACAGAATTTTCAACAAATGGGCACTCAAGTCAGCATCAGCAATCCACCCAAAACGAAATTGGCAGGTAAAGATATCTATTAACCGAAATCTTAGAGCATATTCTTCACCAAAAGATAAAATAAATAAGTAAAATAAAATAAAATAGAGCATATTGACCTTATCATCTTGTCCACAATTTAATGACCCATCTGTTTCTGATATTGTAAGAAAGGCTAAAACTGTAAACCAGATGCATTGAACTTAGTCTCCCAAATTGGGGGCCAAAGTAACGAGAAAACCTAGAGCACCGAATAGAACTGGGTGACTGAGATTTGAAGCACCTTCACTGTGTACATGTGCTGCTGAATGACGCTAGCCCAACCAGTCTCTGCCTAACCACGTCAAGGGCTGATGTGGCTGATCCGAATTGCCCGTCAAATGTCAGCATCAGGTTGGCCAAGTGTTCATGTTCTTGTCCACCTCGGCCCCTGAACAGACCATGTTCTGGACTTCCCAATGGTGTGATCATTTTATTTTCAATCTGTACATATGTTGAGTGCCTGTGGGGCGCACATGTGGGCAGCCGATCCCGTCTTGCTGAATGTTATCGGATCATCTCTCACTGACCGTGCCCCACAGCCCCTGAACAGGAGTTCAGATCTGCACCCAACAATGTCCCACAGTGCATTTCCGCCATGTATTGGAAACATCTCCTGATGATATATCAGACCCGATGATGTCATCATCAGGACATGTTCTCAATACAAGGCGGAGATGCACTGTGGGACGTTGTGGGGCACCCCATTGTGGGGTGCAGATCTGAACTCCCTGAGCAGGAGAACGGCTTCGGTCAAGGCTGTATAGGCTGCTTGAACGGGTGTTGCCCTGATGGAAGCCAAATTCCCTTAATAAACCATGTTTTGGATTTTTCAATGGTAACAATTTGGTTTTATAGGTGTTTATTGAAAAAATACTGTCACATCAACGTTATATAGGCATTGGTGTTTATTGCAGATGAAATAAAATGAAACAACTATTTGGTTTCACCATTTATCAAATAAATGATAGAAAACTGAAACATTTTGATTTTTGTGCATGGGGCATTTGAGAAAATGTGAAATTCTTGTTTCTCCAACTGACTGTTTTTTGAAACCAAATATTGATGCGACACACTTTAATTGGTATTAATCTGAGGTAGAGAGTAAAATCATTTAAAGTGACGCACAACCAAACAACAAAATTAAGAAACGTTTAAAATAAAAAAATATAAATAAGCATTTAAAATGAAAAAGTACAAATAAATGATTTATCCATAAATGTCCACGGAAACAAACACATACTATGTGAACAGCTGATCTCATCTCATTAAATGTGATTGGATCGGCTGCTCACAGAGAATGCCCCAGGTTCATCCCCTCCATGAGAACATCTCCTGTGCTTGTGAGGGGCGCATTATGTGGGCAGCCGATCCCATCTCCTGCGGAATGACGCTAGCCCAACCATTCTCTGCCTAACCATGTGAAGAGGTGATATGGCCAATCCGAATGCCCATCAAATGTCAGCATCTGATTGGCCAAGTGTACATGTTCTTGTCCACCTCAGCCCCTGAACAGACCATGTTCTGGACTTCTGAACGGCAACCATTTTATTTTCGATCTGTTCCAAATAAAGAAAAAGGCGGAAACCCAGTAACCTACCATATGGGTGGTTGAGGTGAGTGGGTATAATTCATGGAACCCTTTTGGGCTGTCATGTCAGCTGCTCACATGCAAGAAAGCCCCATCTGGGTCTGAAACCCGATTGTTGCTTCACAGATATTCCAATCAAACAAGAAACAACTCTAATTGCTTCCTGTAACTATACACAGTTGCTCTAATTGTTCTGAAGGAGGTCTGGTCGCTAGCTCTTGGCTCTTCTAATTGGGTTTTTGGGAGTTGGAATTGAGCTTCAGGATTCAGACCAGCAAACAACTTGGTTGTTTCTTTACTTAACCACAAAACAATTGGTGGGTTTGATACTTCATGGCAGGTTTACTGGGTATGACTGAAAAAACAGAAGAGGGCATGTCGAAAGGAGCTCTTGAACAAAAACAAAAAAAAGGCAGCATTGTGCAATGGTGGACAAAAGGGTTATACCTTCCTCGATTAAGTACCAGACACCGGAGAACCCCAGATTCACCTTTCCATCCTGCTTTGTCCTCTTGCACCGGTCAATCCAAACACAGTTCAGAAGAAATGAATTTTACCCAAATGTGTAGAAGAAAAATCAACATAAGAATTTGTGCTACTTTATTTCTGTTACTACCTTTCAGATTTCTTTCTAGTTCCTTTGGATTGTTATTACAAACCTTGAAATTAATTCTATAATTTCATCTAGTTATTGAACCCGCTTGCACCCCTTGACCGGGGCCAAGTTAAGTCGGGTTGTGGTCAACACTAATAAAATCCCTATACAAGATGTGAACTCCAAACTCTATTTCAGGTTGGGTTGGGTTCAGGTTCGCCCAACCTTTCAACTTCTTTTTGAAAATGTTCTTATTTTCTAGATTTAAAAGGTTAAATCGGTTGAGCTCAATTTAGATTTTGCTATGCATGTGTGCAATTAAGGTTGCGTTTGGAAACAATGCAAATGGAGTAAATCTCAATTCGGGGTAAATTTGCACTCTAGTTCACTTTTGCCTTTATTTGACAACATGTGACATTTGTCAATGCATATTTACATTAATAATAAGATGTAAAAGTACATTAATAAAAAAGAAATAAATGGGCTTTTGATAAAAAAAAAGCATGTACTTTATTGGAATTTGTATTTCTAAAAGTATGTTTGGTAAGAAATTAAATTTGTCAGTACAAAACTAATCCAACTTTACAATTTATATGAACTGTTTTACACTCTACATATTTGCATCGTTTCCAAATGCAGCCTAAATAAAAAATAAATAAAGATATTATATAATCACATTTAACTTTTATGACCTACACCAAAAAGATTCAAAACTAAGGCAAGACATATATCACTCTAGAAGAAATTTGCCTAAAATTATTGACATACATGCATAGATAAATAAATACAGACAGACATTTATGGCTACATAGTTGCATATATACAATGCATAAATATATGCATACTAGCATGTTTGTATAATATTCATATATAAGTCAGATTTGGATTGAATCTGATTGGTCAAGGCTTCAATCACAACCCAAATCAAAATTCATACTTTTCAACCCTAACCCTGACCTGAATTTCGACCCAACTTTTAAGGATACACTAGGATTAGGTTTGGGCTTACCAGCCCAGCCCAAATTGCAGCCCTAATTAATCCAACTGCTCCCTGGAGATTTAGTAGCACAAGATCTTATCATCTTAATTGTCATTTATATTAGCAGGTAACCAACCATTCATACTGAATCACACAAAGGATCCATGAATTAACTGGTTCAGTTTTCTATTGGGTGGCTGAACAATCTCAATAAACCCATCATAACTAAGTCCATAGGCCTTAATTCTCATGGAAAATACATGCCGATGTGACCCTCCTGTTACATCCATACACGCTGCACCTCAAATGTCATTCACTCACAACCACATCCTTTGTGAGACCAGAGTAACTTCAGCAGTCTCCCTTGTCCAGACTGTCTAACAAATTATCAAATAACCATTTGTTATTTGTCAATTCAGTTGGTTGTTGTTATAAATGCACAACCCCTGAACTTAAGTTCAGATCGGTTTTTCACATTAAGAAAACAAGAATAATAACCCATGAGCCATCATACCATCATACAAATGAATACTTGAATATGACTTCAGCTTGAAAATTCCAGTTTCTTAGTAGTATAAATGCAATGTCATTATCTAGAGCTTAAAATAATTATAAAATCTAAGGTGTATCTGCTGCACCTAATGGTGTCAATCGATCGGTTTTGGATTAAACCCTGTCCAGTCTAAAATTAAGTTGGACGGACTGGACGGATCAACAAGATATTGGATTGGACCAATCTAGTAAAAAATATTTACTAGATTGGATTGGACCTGGTCCATCCATGATAAATTTATATTGGATTGGATTGGATTAAGTCAATTTCTAGTCCATTGATATAAGATAAGAATATAGGTGTCAATGAACTAGGTTTGGGTTGAAACCAATCTAAATCAAAATGAATTTAAACAGATTGGATGGTCCAGACATTGAATTGGACCAGTCCAAAATATTCATTGGACTGGATTAGACCTGGTCCCTTTATAATGGACTCACATTGGACTGGATCGGATTGGACCAAATCCGGTCCAATTAACATCCCTAACTGCACCATATAGTAAAAGACATAATTGATTGAACATAATAGTAAGTATACCTTGTTAAATGTGAAGATACACCTTGTAAAATATGAAGTTGTGGACTAATGAAAAGTAGACTTTAAGGTGATTGATCGAGATATAGATTTAACGTGCAACCAATATTAGTAAGTGTATCATAGTTGAACTTTAGAATAATAAAAAATTTTCATATTTTTCCTTATATCACCCAATTGAACTTTGGTTAGAGGGATGCACAAATGGGATATTGACTTCGGCCAAGATCGGGAGTGCTTATATTAAAAATAAGTGCTTAAAAACAAGTGCTTACTTGAATAAACACTTATTTGCATTCGACACCCAGCTTTTTCAAGTGATTATTTAAAAAAAAATAAGCATTTATTTCATATTGGGTGTTTAGTGGTATTTTTCTCCAATAAACACTTATTTTTTCAAGAAGACAACTTTAACGATTGTGAAAAAATGACAGAGGAGAAGAGACATTACCTGGTTATCGACCAAGGAGGATTGATTGTTCTGGATTGAAAAAATGATAGAAAAAAAAAAGAATTGCTGCTGGTTGGAGAAGATGGAGGAGAAGAGAACAAAATGAGAAGAAACCAAAGAGGATACAAAATAGAGGAAAAGAGGACTGATCGAAACAGAGTATATGAAAAAAAAACAAAGAGGACTGATCGTTCTTGGCTGAAAAAACAAGATAAAAACAAAGTGAAATGAGAAGAAACCTTACCTGGTTATTGGCCAAGGAGAAGGTGCTGCTGTTGGTTGGAGAAGACGCAGAAGAGAAGCTCAATAAGAGAACCCTAGCTTTTCACATTCGAAGGGCAAAAAAAAATTATAAAAATTAAGTGGGGATAATTTTGGAAGAAAAAAAAATCAAATATGTGCTTATTGAATAAGAACTTAAAAGTTAGCTATATATGAAATAGAGGAAAAGAGGATTGATCTAACTAGAGTATATATGAAAAATAAAAAACAAAGAGGATTGATCCAAAAATGAGAGAAAAAAAAATGAAATGAGAAGAAACCTTACCTAGTTATTGGCCAAGGAGAGGGTGCCGCTGTTGGTTGGAGACAACAGAGGAGAAGAGAAGCTCGATAAGTGAACCCTAGCTTTCTACATTCAAAAGACAAAACAAGAAATTATAAAAGTTAAGTGGGGATAATTTTGGAAGAAAAAAAATGAAATATGTGCTTATTGAATTAAGAACTTAAAAATATGCTATAATTTTAGACTTATCTAACAAGCACTTATTTTAGTCTTATTTCCCAAATGCCGATAAGTGCTTAATGGTGTGGCCTTGGCCCAAAATAAATAATTATTCGAATAAACACTTAATTTTAAATACTCCCAATCTTAGATTTTGAAATTTGAAATGTAAGACAAATTATTTTTCTTGGAAATACATTAAATTCTCCCATGCTCTAAGACTCTTAGACATGAATGAACACTAATTTGCATTACATGCTTATGAGTTGTCCATGAAGACATTCTAGATAGCCCAATATCCTGAACAAGGATGATTTCTTCTTCCTATATATTAATGACTTGGCTAGAACTAAAAATCTGCAACCACCTTTCATTCTCTACTTGTCATCTTTGTATAAGGGTTGTGCATGCAAGGTTAAAATAAGTCTTAAAACGCTAGGATATTCAAAGTTAAGTATCAAGTGTGAAAATAATAGGTATTTAACAAAAATAAAAGCACGGAAACAGTGCAATATTCCTTTTTTTAATTTCGTTGGTCTCATAATTACTAATATATTATTTTAAGTTAATAAAATCATCCAATTCAAAGTATTCAATATATCAATAGATATGACATTAAAAACTGATATATTTCATACAATATGCACCAGCACATTGCCATACTATAAACCTTAGGGCTATGCTAAGTTTTACTTATATAGCTCTAATTTGTCAGATGCCCTCATGTAATATTTATACTTTTAGAAAAAAAAAATAAAGCCAAAGTAAAAAATTAAA
Organism: Nelumbo lutea; assembly: GCF_056320005.1. NCBI lineage: Eukaryota > Viridiplantae > Streptophyta > Magnoliopsida > Proteales > Nelumbonaceae > Nelumbo > Nelumbo lutea. Next base: position 20,896,607 of record NC_142684.1, on the reverse strand, counting down.
CACTGAGAGGAAAAAATGTACGGGAAAATTAAGAACAGCACAATGCAGATTTCTGAATTCCGCTGCAGACCTATAAACATTCAAAATGTCAAAATCCCTCATTCTATACATCAATGCCCATCCGTGAATTGGCATCAATTCCGAACTGGCATCCACCCCAACTGTATTTTGGGCCTAAAAATTCTGACATTGGGCTGAACTGTCATTCTCCCAAAAATATATGACTCTTTCATACTTGACATAAATTAAGCGACAGTTTCCTTAGCTGCAGAGAGATAGTTGTGGTACATATATACATATATAAGCCTTGCCCTCATAGACTTTTTGAGAGCAAATTAGTAAATAACTACATAAGAAAATTAGTTATTATACTAATACAAGTAATATGGTATATATTTAATAATTACTTGAAGAGAAACAATGTTAGAACAATTATTTGTTATACAATTTAATTGATCGAAGACCATCTATGACACCTATGGCACCTGTTAGAAGAAGTGATCTGTTATAAATTGAAGTGGCTAGATGAATAATGACAAACCGAAAAGGAATATGCCACTGAACAGAATAGAATGGAAAAACAAGATTCATGTAGCTGACCCTATATAGTTGGGACAAGGTTTAGATGATAATGGTGTAATTGAATTAAATAAAGAATTATCCTTGAAAAATCAGGAGAGAGAGAGAGAGAGATGGTGATGGCCATATGATGACTATATGACCCACAATTGCAGTTTTGGGTTGATGAAGGATAAAAGGATTATGAACCTGATTTGCGAGTTAACATTTTCACCTCACAAGGGGGCGCCCCACAATGTCCCACTGAATATCCCTGTCGTGTATTGGGAACATCTTCCGATAATGACATCATTGATTCTGATACTATCATTAAGAGATGTTCCTAATACACGACGGAAATGTATTGTGGGACGTTGTGAGGCGCAAATGTGAGCTCCTGATTTGCAAGCAACCTAGACAAAGAGATTGTAAGAGGATCCACAATTTGCAGTTATGGGTTGCTCAAACGATTATGAACCTGATTTGCAAGCAACCTCGAGAGTGACCCTGCACAGAGTTACTATTTGATGATGTTGATAAGCTTTTTAAACCACAATTTGCAGTTATGGGTTGCTCAATCGAATATGGCACATTCTTTTCCGACCTTGGCATGGCAGCCCAATGGCTAAGTATGTGAGAGCTATCATGATTCGTGAGGAAATGTTATAATCCATTCTGAAGGATGCAGCAGTGCTGAACCAATTCTTCTTTTTTTTTTTCTTCATTTTTTCTGCCACTTGAGTTCCATTTTTTTGGGCTTTGTGTTCATTTTTTTGGATAAGCTTAAGGATTTGTGCTTTCAGAGCTTAACAATGTTTTGGCGATTTTTTTAATATTTTTAAAAGAATTTTTATCAAAAACATTTTTTGCTCAATTTTGTTTTCTACCTAGAGTTCAAAAGTAAAAGCTTATCCAGTGGAATTAAAAGCCCATTTGGGAGAGCTGAAGCACAGCATTGGTTAAGCTGTTTAGTCAATAGCCATGTTTTCAGCTTTCAAACAATTTCTGACTCACTAGGGATTTCACCACATATGGCTTATAGGCTGTTTGGATGATATCCACACCCACTTTGCAAAGTCAGAAGTAACTGTGTGAAAACCCTCCAAACGGGCACTAATTCTCCCAAACATAGAAGATGATAGAATCAGTCTCTCAACACTAGTCTGAGGATCATGGTGATCCAATTGAATGGTTCACAGTCCAACCTTGGTTATAACAAGGCAGAGGTTATACAGATTGCACCAATAGATACCAGATTGATGAGTGATTAGAATCACATAAGTAATAAAGATTGCGCCAATAAGGCTATACAGCTTGCTATGAGGTATTTTCAATGTAGAATGGCTGAAGTGGCTGAAGTGGATAAAAGAATTAAATAACAAGATATTCAAGAGTATATCAATCAAACCAATTTAGCTTCAACCTCCTTAATCACTTCTACAGCAATACAAAATATAATCTATTCAGTTCAGCCACTTCAACTGTTATCAAAAGATTCAATTAAGGGGGTGTTTAATATTGTGGATGAGAAATTAGATGGTGTGGATTGATTCATTGGGCCCTAACTATCGTGGTGTGGTTGATTTTTGTAAGTACTCGTCACTGTGATGTAGATGGTGTGGATGCCTGTGGACAAACAAATATTGGTCATTTATTGCATGTTTTAAATACATATCTTGGTTGAAATGATCCATAATATTCAAATGTGAATGAAATTTTACGAGATAGTGTGGATCGGTCCATTCTATAGCCTCAAATTAAGAATGAAGGCCAATAAGGGTTTTGTATGGACCATAACAAACCATCTAAGACTTAATTTGTCCACAACATGGAACACCCCTAAATTGGACATTGTCTGTCACTATAGATACCCCTTTTATTAAGTACGAGGCTAGTCAGGTGTTTGAAATAGAACCCCTATTAACTAAGTGGGGCCCAATAGGAATGGCATGATGATGTAGATTGACAAACAGACTGAAGCTAATCAAACTAGACAGTCAGACCGTTCAGCTTGGGAACCGTTTAGGCAACCGGTTCTGTTTTATCCCAAATCCGGTCCTTGGCCAAAACCGTTGAATCGGGCAATGATTTGTTGACTCGGGCGTTTAAACCGTTGACTTATTCAATGGTTTTGGCCGTTTTTTATTTTTTAATTATTTTTAAATTTTGTTGTCAGAACGGGCCATCCATTCGAACCGAACAGTCAAACCGTCAACCCAAAAACCGATGGTCAAAATGATTTCATTTTCAAGTCATTTTTTAAAACCATACTTTCAACAGAAATATTAATGGTCCGGGTCTACCTGAACCAACCAAACCGATTATATCAGTTTTGGTTTTGAGAGTTTGTCCTGATTAATAATTATTGTTATTCTAAATCGATTCAGACCCAAACCAATTATATTGTTAATAATATATAAAGGCAGCTCAGTTTTTTTGAAATTTTTATTATAAGTTATATTCAAATGGACAAATTTTATAGATTGTATATAAAATAATTTTGGTCAAAATACTTGTTTTATCAATATAATCAATTTTGCTAAGGTTATATTATCAAAACATAAAGTTATAAACTGATTGATCAGTTTGGGACTGGTACAGTATTTGAGTCCCAATATGTTTCTAACAAAATACGTTCCAATACGCTTTCAATATGATTTGACATTGTACATTTCATCATGAGATTGATAACCACTATAAAAGTAGGAATCTAAGATTGTATGAGATGTGTAGTTTCACATCATGTTGGAAATACTGGGAAATTAAAAAACCACAGTAATGGAGGTTGAAAAATTCTGTTATGTAAGATTCAAAAAATCAACACGTATCAGCCTGTATTGGCCGATACATATCGTATTGGGAGCTTTTCAATACACCCCTACAAAGGGTGTATCGGGGTTTTGACCGGCTTAGGGGTGGATAGACCTTAAACCGGCCCCTTTGAATCAAATTTGAAAAAAAAACTAAAAAAAATAACCGATACTGCCCGATACGCCTCTACTAGCATATGAATATTTTGAACCTTGCTACTATATATTCATGTCACCAATAAAGCCTAGCTCGTACGAACTTTGATTGTGTGTGATCTGGAAGCTCCTAGCTGGAAGATGACCTGGACCTTAGTCACATGGCGAGCTGGACCAAGCTGCAAGACAGAGGATTAGAGAACCCAGGGCGGCTAACCCGGCGAGGTTGCTCTGATGCTTAAGTCGGTATTGTATGATGGTTGCGAGCTAAAAGCTTCAGTGCTAGAATACTAGTTAGCAAATAATCCCGCATACCTGAGTCTTAGGGGTTGATGCCCTTATATAGCTGGGATGTCGTGGGTCTCGTGAAACGCTCTCAGAATCTCTGGCTCATGACATAGGGATCCGTTGCGCTTTTGAAGGTAGGTAACGTACCAATTAATAAGGCTCAACATTTCCTTCCGATTCGGGCTAGGTGAGGATAAGGCCTACAGTTACGCGGTGTGATTCCGAGAAGTTCGAATATGACTAACGAACTTCTAGGTTCGATTATGTGGCACCTCGGCGCGCGTGGGTACCGAGGTGCCCCGGTTTCAAAGTGCTCTGGTTCTTGAGGTCTTGCAATCTGCTGTCATGGCACCACACGCTGATCTGTCGTCTGGCTAGCAGGCTGCATCCACGTGTCCCTTACTCATTAGGTCGGGTCAAATCACCCCTCATCAATTGCCCCCCACTCCACGTGCTAGGGGTCCCGACTCGGTGCAGGGAGTTCATGGTGAGCCCAGGTGGGTTTGGCACGACTTTCAGGCGGTTTGGGAGGTGGCTCTTCGGACGGACCTGCATAGCTCGTTGGCTCGACTAGGGAATACCCAAATTGCATACCGGGTACGCGCGGACGTCATGCTATTTATAAACTTCGCGGACGTCAAAACACGTGCTCAACCGATTTCGATCTCGGGTAGCGTGCAACCGATTTTCATGGGAGCCATCGGATCACATAGATCTCGATTGTTGAGTTCTGGTCGCGGTGGCTATAAATAAGGGCCAGAGGGACCCATTTTTCTCACCACATATTGCATGCTCGAGTTTGTTGAGGTCGCGCTTCAGTCTTCCAGGTCGGCTTAGTTGCCTTTTGCATCCGAGGTCTTTTGCTTTCTTCGGTCTTCTTGGTGAGTTTGTCTCTCTTTGTTTCTGTTTCCTTGTCTTGTTCCTCTAGTTCGATATGTCTAGCGTCAGCTTAGGTAGTCTTTTTGGCGGGAGTGATGAGTCTGCTGAAGCTGAGGTGGGCACTCAGCGCAGGCTATAGAGTCACACTCAGTCGGGGTAAATGGCTCAGCGTGGGGTTTGGACTCCAACCCATCCAAGGTGGACTCACTTTGGTAGGAGCGCGAGCATTCCGGCAAGGGGGCCTCCACTTCGCATCGAGCTCAGGGACCAGACAACTTCAATCCTTCAACAATGATGGCTGACATGCTCCTATCTCTAGTAGCTCGGTACAAGCTGCCTGATAGCCTTGTATACAACATTCCTTTAGGTAGTTTTCCTTGGGATCACTATCATGACGAGATTGTGGTGTTCAAGGAGCAGCTCGTAGCCGAGCTGCGATTCCCACTTCACCCTTTCATCATTGAGGTCGTCAAATTTCTTGACATCACTATAAATCAACTCCATCCCAACTCGATTTGTAACATTGTAGGTACCATCTCCCTTTTCCACGACTATAACCGGCCTTTGAACCTTGACATCTTTTCTTCGATTTTCTCCATTAAAAAGAATTCCGCCTTTGTTCTCCCCGAGTACAAGCGAAGTCATGTCTCCCCGTCCTGGCTACAAAATCTTGTACGACCTCCCAAACAAAGTCCCAACCTAGAAGAGGCACTACTTCATAGTTTGTAACACTGCGGGGTGGCCGTTTCCAACTCATTGGAGGCCTACCATTTAGGACCCCGGCATCAAGTTGGACAAACAAACACAAGAGGAAGTCCGATCTTGGGCGCAACTCAGGCTGAAATTCGAAAACTTCGTGACCAAAGAAAAGCTCATACAAGCTGGGTTGAGTCCTCCTGGTAGGTCGCCATCATGATTGTCATGCTTGTTTTCATGGTTTTTCTTAATCTTGTGATTTAACTTGTTCATTACTTTTTGCAGAAGCCATGGCTGATATCCCTACTGTCGAGCTCTTTGGAAGCATGAAGAAGGGGAAGAAGAGGAAGGCCTCCAAGAAGGCCCATCTCCATGAGGCTGCCACCACTTCTAGTGTCGACACTGCCGCCTCCGAGCATCCTTCGGTTGCTGAGCACCCTCCGGTTATCGACTTGGTCAAGGAAGACCAAGGTAGGGCTTCTCCGTCTCACCTACTCAAGGAGGTCCTGGTGTTCGAGCCCCAGCTCACTCAGGCGCCCACCCCTTCAAGAGATGACACATCTCGGGTAGCTCAGAGCATTTTGACTCCAAAGTTTGGTCTCCTCAAGAGTAAGGATGCGATTTTTTCCGAGGTCACGCATTGGGCCGATCTACCAGTGGCTCAGCTCGGGGCCAGAGTGGCAACTCACTGCATGGTAGTACGTATTTGATCCTTGGATTGTACTCTTTGTTGCTCTCCTTTGGTACTTAGATTTTGTTTCTTCTTTGGCAGGTGAACTCCACAATCATTCTCTTGCTTATCAATCCGAGGTGCAGCTGAAGCGATCCCTCCTGGCTGAAGAAACCTCCCGAAGCACTCAGCATGAACTGGACTTATCTTGTGGCAAGATTCATAAGCTGGAGAAGGATGCACGAGCTCAAAAGGAGTTGATTGTGCTATTGAAGGAGGAGAAGAAAAGGCTCAAGGAGGAGAGGGAGGCCCTTTAGAGGGAAAAGGAGAACCTCGAGGAGCTCGTGAAGGAGTGCACAGATATTTTCATCGAAGCACTGAAGGAGGCCAAGGTCAAGGTCATCGAGGAATACAAGTCTTCGGAGGAGCAGAACAAATTGTTGATCGAGATCGGCACAGCAGCCTACCGCAAGGGCTTCAAACTTAGTAGGTGGCTGACTTTGTGCGAATTCCCCAAGCTCGACCTCAGTACTATCACAACGTCCAAGGTCACCAAAGAGATGGCCGCGTAGGCTGCCAAAGACCCGGACACCGAAGAGGAGAGCGACGACGGCCTCCTCGATGATGAGACAATAGAGGAAGGAGATGGAGATGGTGCTGTTGAGGATCACATGGAGACTGACTTACCTGCTGGTGCTACTGTTGGGGACGAGGAGCCCCACTTCGATTGATAACCGTTTACCTCCTTTCTTGGACCCCCATACATACTAGATGTTCCGAGCCTCCAAGCTCGGTTGAGTAGTTGTAGTCTCTTCTTTCTTTTTTTTTGTCATGTACTTCAAACTTCACTTTATCAATGCAATGCAATAGTTTCAAAACTCCTTGTTGTGCAAAATTTTCTAAGTATAGATTACTCTCGAAGTATCAATCTGACGATCTAGGTCCGAGTAGGAATAACCTGATTTTGTTGTATGTCGAAGTGAATAGACACTGTAGGGTATATGCTTGACCTGTCTGCGCACGGACTACTTTATTTACCCATGCCAAAGCAACTGGGTTTTTGGTTGCCTATGTCAAAGCGATTAGGTCTTAAGTTGCCCATGCCGAAGAGGCGACTGGGTCTCAGCACGCGCTATGCCAAAGAGGCGACTAGGACTTATCTGCCCATGCCGAAGAGGCGACTGGGTTTTATATTGTGCTGATGTCTTTTGTCAGCTTGACACCATAGCCCTTAAGCTCTGGGAGTGACTTATAGTCCTCTTTCCAGCTCGGTGGTCTTATGGACTTAGTTTTTTTGGTTGTGTTGGATTTGGAGTCGTGAGCTCATAGATAATATCTCCTCAAGTTGTCAACGTTCCAAGCTCGAGGTATTTGTTTTCCTTCCATAATCTCGAGGTCATATGTGCCTTTGCCAAACACTCGTCTCACTCGGTACGGACCTTCCCAATTTGGTCCGAGCTTACCCACGCCAGGATCAGGTACCATTACTTTGCAAAGCACCAAGTCACCAACTCGAAACTGCTGTTTTTGACCCGGGCATTGTAGTACCAAGCTACTCACTGTTGGTAAGTTGCAGTCCAGATATAGGCTAGGTCGCGTACTTCTTCGATTTGATCCAAGTTAGTCCAAAGCTCGTCGTCGTTTGCCTTTTCATTGTATGCTTCAAGCCACAATGTTGGTACTTCGATCTCTGCCGGAATCACGACCTCTGTTCCATACGTGAGGTTGAAGGAGTGAAATTTTGTTGAATCCCTATCTTGACACACCAATTTTGGAATTTGATGTCTTTGAACTGCTTCCCGATGTCTGATATCAGCACCTTGGGTAGTGGGAAACTGCACACACTGTTCTTCCGGAAGAAATTTTGCACGCTCCAAGCTGTAATGTTCACCAATGGTTTGTTCTCCACCCGCTTTGTGAAGAATTCTACTGCTACGACCAAGAATTTCCTCTACCCAGTTGCCGATGGAAATGGACCAAGGATGTCGATCCCCTACTACGCGAAGGGCCATGGGCTGGTTAGGTACTTCAGATCGGTAGCAGGTTGATGAAGGATGTTGGTGTGCCTCTGACATTTGCCACATTTCTTGACGAACTCGAGTGCGTTTGCCTTCATAGTAAGCCAGTAGCAACCTTGCCTTAGTGTTTTTTGGGCAAGCGCTTTACCCCCCAAGTGTCCTCCGCATAGTCCTTCATGGATGTCGCGAAATACTAGTTTGGCTTCAAAAGGTATGTAGGGGAGCGTGAAGGACTAGTTTGGCTTTGCGAAGTACTACCCTCCGAGCTGCATTACGTTCTGCTAGTAGGGTCCCGTGGAGCAGATAATCAACAAGTAGGTCAATGCAACTCGGTTCCGCTTGCAACATGGGAGCGACCTCTTCTGCCCCCCTAAGGATACTGGGCCGAGGCAGGTCTTCTATATATACAGTTCGCATTGTGTTGTCGCTGGTACTCGCTAAGCATAACAGGGCGTTGGCCTCAGTGTTCTCAAACCTCAGTATCTGCCTGATGAAGCAAGAACAAAAGCTTGGTAGGATTTCTCTGACCTTGGCCAGGTAAGCTACCATGATTGAATCGTGAGCTCCGTAGTCACCGTTGACTTAGTTTACTACAAACTGAGAGTCGTTGCACACGACGAGGTGTTTGACACCCATTTCCTTTGCTAATTTTAGCCCAACAATTAGTGCCTCATACTTAGCCTCATTTTTTGATGCCTCGAATCCGAACTAGAGTGCATACTCCAACTTTACCTCACTCGGGCCGTACAGTATCAGTCCAACACCACTTCCTCGCTGGTTAGACAAGCTGTCTACGTGAGGATCCATGGCTCCTCGTCCTAGGTCGGTCCTACCCTGACTGGGACCGGTGTCGTGCTGGTTGACGCCTCTGACGCGTTAGCGGGCTCAATCAGTTCAGGGGCTGGCATGCTGAACGTACACTCTGCTACAAAGTCCGCCAAGACTTGAGCTTTGATCGCTAGACGTGGCTCGAAATGGATGTCGTATTCGCTCAGCTCAATGGACCATTTCGTCAACCTCCCTGACACCTCGGGCTTAAGCAAAATGTGCCTCAGAGGTTTGTTGGTGAGGATGACAATGGTGTGGGCATGGAAGTATGGACGTAGTTTCCGGGCTGCTACTACTAGCGCGTACACCAGTTTCTCAATGTTGGGATATCTGGTTTTCACATCCTGCAAAACTTTACTTACGTAGTAGTTTGGCCGTTGGACCCGGTGTACTTTTCTGATTAGTACCAAGCTGACCACCTCGTCACTCGCGGAGAGGTACAACTTTAGTTCGTCTCCTTCTTCAGGTCGGGTCAAAACCGAGGTGGTACTTAGGTACTTTTTCAGCTCATCAGATGCGAGCTTACACTCTTCGGTCCATGCAAAGTCTTCATTCTTTTTTATCGCCTTAAAGAAAGGCAAGCACCGACCCGCTGATTTAGACATAAACCGGCTGAGAGTGGTTACCTGGCCAGTGAGTCTTTGAACCTCCTTTATTTTTTGGGGCGGTCTTATATCTAAAATGGCCTTAATTTTATCCAGCTTGGCTTCGATGCCACGCCGGTTTACTATGTAGCCGAGGAACTTTCCTAACATGACCCTGAAGACACACTTGTTCGGGTTAAGTTTCATATTAAATTTCCTTGAATTTGAAAAACCGTATTTAAATTATCAATTAAAGAACTGGGTCTTCACGACCATGTCGTCAACATAGCACTCTATTTTATTACCAATCAAAGGCTCAAAAATTTTATTTACAAGTCACTAGAAAGTTGCTCCAGCATTCTTTAAACCAAAGGGCATGACTTTATAAAAGTACAACCCGAGTTCAATTACAAAGGCAGTCTTATCCTAGTTGGCTATGCCCATCCTAATCTGGTTGTAGCCGGAGTAGGCATCCATGAAGTTCAGGAACTCATACCCTGAGGTCACGTCTACCAGGCAGTCTATTAAGGGAAGGGGGAAGCAATCCTTTGGGCAGACTCTGTTCAGGTCAGTGTAGTCGACGCATATGCACCACTTTCCTTTGGCCTTCTTCACCAGCACGGGATTGGCGACCTAGCTTGGGTAATGGAGCTCCCTGATGAAGTCTATGGTGAGGAGCTTCCCAACCTCCTCATCGGCTACCCTCCACCGCTCCGGGGCGAGGTTGTGTTTTCTTTGTCTAACTGGCCTGACTAAAGAGTCCACATTTAACTTGTGAGTAATCACACTAGGGTCAATGTCGGGCATTTCTGCCGCGGAATAGGCAAAAACATCTAAATTATTAAGTAAGAAACTTACTAGTTGTGTTCGGAGTGATTCACTTATTAGGGCACCGATCTGGAGTCTTAGACAGCTCGGTCTTGGAAACCGATATGTGGATTGTCTCCTCCATCGGGGTTGCTCGCTCCTCGGTGTAGTCCGTTGGTTGCTCTAGCTCGACGTCTTCCGCCAGTTTCATCTTTCCTTTCAAGGCAGCCACGTAGCACTTATATGACTCGAGATGATCGCCCAACACAACTCCTACTCCATAATCTGTCAGGAACTTCATTGCTAGATAGTGCGTTGATACTATTGCACGTAAGACGTGCATGATGGACCGACATGTGATCGCATTGTAGGGGGATGGAGTCGCGACCACCAGAAAGGTGTGCTCGAATCGCACGATGTTTGGCCATGTGTCTGCCTCAACTGGTACTGTGACCCCGGCCAAGAGATCTAACTTCTTCACCGTTGAACCCCACCAGGGGCACGTCTACCGGTTTCAATTCGCTTTTTCGCTTTGTTGTAGCTATAGCCTGTCGAAGGTCCCTCTGAATAGGATGTCGGCCGAATTGCCTGAGTCCACTAGGATCCGCTTCACTTCGAAGTCGTTGATGATGAGCTTCACAACAAGGGCATCGTCATAAGGATATTGTATCCCATGTGCATTGTCCTCAGTGAAGTAAATGGGCTATTCTACCTAAGATCATTTTAGTGGATTTTCTGCTTCATGCTCCAGTTCTTTGACTGAGGTCTTCCCTGCTGCTGAAGTGCACCCCGCTACAATTGACCCACCAATGATCATGTTGATCACCCCACGGATCGGTCTTTCTTCTGGTAGCTGCCGAGGTGGCTGCTCATTCTATTTGCTTGACTCTGGAGTGTCTCTCCTTTGATCTCCTTTCCAGTCTCCCTATCCTTTCTCTTTGCGCAAGATGTAGTTCTTCAGGTATCCACGGCGAATGAGCTCTTCGATTTCGTCGCGAAGGTTCCAACAGTTCTCTGTGTTGTGGCCATGGTCCCGATGAAAGTGACAGAGTACACATTTGGGTTTCTGGTCATTGGGTCTCCACATAGCTCAGGTGGCCATTTGACAAAGGAGTCATCCTTAATTGCCATCAGAATCTCTCCTCGCTTCGCGTTGAGGGGGGTATAGTTGGTTCTTTCTAGAGGAGGGGTCTTGGATCGCTGACCCAACCTGTAGCTTCAGGAGGGGGAGTTACTCCTCGAGCGAGGTGACTTACTTCTCCTTGGTGACTTGCTCTTCTTCCTTTTGTGTTTGCTGCTCATACCTTCTTCTTCTCTTTTTCTCTTCTTGCCTTGTTGGTTTTCCGATTTCTGACTGAGCTCTTCTTCGGTGCTTATGAATCTCTCGGCTAACATGAGAAACTCTATAATGGTCTTCGGTTGATTCACTCTGACGTACCACCTGAAATCCTTGTGTGTAACTCCTTTTTGAGCTGCGGTGAGGCATACTGCTGGGTCGAGCTCCGATATCTGTAAGCACGTTTCATTGAAGCGTTTGATGTAGCTTTGGATCAACTCGCCTTCTCTTTGCACCATGTTCAGAAGGCTCTGTTGTGACTTTGGACAGTTCTTACTAGTGATGAAGTGGGTTGTGAACATGTCCATGAATTGTCCCCAACTTCTGATGGAGCCTGGCGCGAGGTTCCTGTACCAAGCTCGAGCCAATCCTTTGGTGGAAAAAGCTATACACATACATGCTTCGTTTGCCTCAGCGAGATGCATTTGAGACTGGAACATGTCTACATGATCGCTGGGGTCGTAGGATCCGTCGTACTTGTCCAACGGAGGTACCTTGAAAACCTTCAGCATTGGGATCGCTAGTAGCTAGGGTGATAGGGGGATGGTCGACTTAACAGAGTTGGGGCGTTCTTATACCTACGGAACTTACCTCTTCCCTTTCCTTGCTTTGTTCTAACGGTTAGTTGTTCTTCGCTAGCAGGCTATTCCTGGCTGAGGAACGGTGAGTCTTGAGACGTTGCCACTGTTGATTCCTTACTGGCTCAGCGTTTGTGCTGCTAACTTCTATATGGTCAAGCACTTCAATTCTAGTTCGCTCTCGCTCCTGAACACTATCGCGAGGTGGATCAGTGTTCCTTTCTACTGCTTCTTCTTGGTCTCGAGACCAGTGTTGACTGTTGCGGGGTGTTGAGGGGTCTTATCTTGAGCCCGCACCTCAGGCCCCAAGCTGACAATCATCGCATTGTGATCCATTATTCTCCGGTCGTGAATGTTGTTGCTGACTAGCCTTCTCGGGCTGGCTGACTTCAGGCCTATCCTTCGGGTTCCCCCTTTGATAGGCTGGGGGAGTGTACTATTTGTTCATCCTACCCCGATGTGGGGTCTGACCCCTAGGAGGGATCGATACCTGCAAGGTCCCTTCACCCTGATGGGGAGATCGGTGGACATTCTGATGGGCCCTGTGCTGGTTTTGGTTCTGGTTCTGTCCTTGGTACTAACTTGTATGCTGGGGTGGAATCTGCTGTTGGCTTGGCTGCAGTGGTGGGAACTACTGTTGGTATTATTGGTAAAAATAATACTATTAGAACTACTGGAATTGGTGGGACTGCTGCATCTGGATCTGCATTGTCCTGACACTCTGATTGAGGTCGCCGAACTGAGAATGTCCAACCCCAGGAGGAATCACCGAAGGCTCCGAAAAGGTGGTGTTCACCTGGGGCAACGTGACATTTATCTACTGAGTTGTCTGAGGCACTGATGAAGAGGGAATCCCTGAAGCAGTTAGGGGAATCGTAAACTGCCCAATAGTCACTGAGAGGCCTTGAGGGAGTGACGTTTGGTGATGCTATCCCCTAGTGACATTTATGTCAACGCCCTTACCGGTGTTGTTGGAAGAAGCCATTGATGAAATGTAGTCCTAACCTTTCGATTGTTTCCCATAGATGGCGCCAATTGATTGTGCGCGATCCGGAAGCTCCTAAATGGAAGATGACCTAGACCTTAGTCGTGTGGCGAGCTAGACCAAGCTACAAGACAGAGGATCAGAGAACTCGAGGCAACTAAACCGGTGAGGTCACTCCGATGCTTAAGTCAGTACTATATTATGGTTACGAGCTAAAAGCTTGAGTGCTAGAATACTAGTGAGCAAATAATCGCGCGTACTTGAGTCTTGGGGGTTGATGCCCTTATATAGCTAGGACGATGTGGGTCTTGCGAAATGCTCTTAGAATCTTTGGCTCGTGACGTAGGGATCCGTTCCGCTTTGGAAGGTGGGTAACGTACCAATTACTAAGGCTCACCGTTTCCTTCCGATTCGGGCGAGATGAGGATAAGGCCAATAGTTACACGGCTTGATTCCAAGAAGTTTGGAGATGACTAGCAAACTTCTAGGTTCGGTTATGTGGCACCTTGGTGCGCATGGGTACCACACGCTGACTTGTCGTCTGGCTGGTAGGCTACATCCACATATCCCTTACTCATTAGGTAGGGCCAAATCACCCCTCATCAAACTTGATTGCTTATGGACAACCCTGTTGCCTTCTCTCCCAACGAACTAGAACTATAACAAGAAGTATCAAACAAAACAAGTGAAACTCTTTCAAACTATTTACTAGAGATTGTAAATCTCTTACAAGAAGTATCAAACAAAACAAGTGAAACTCTTTCAAACTATTTACTAGAGATTGTAAATCTCTTACGATCTCTTCCTTTTATCACTACTTTTCACAAACACACATACATGAATTGTGACCAAGGTTCAAAACATTGGTATCACAATGAAGTGTATTGGTAAGTTGATTTTAGGATACATATTGCCATATGCTTCAAATATGCATGGATGCAAATGATCTCAATACAAATTAAATCTTAAGGCTGCGTTTGATTGTGGTGTAAATCTTAATTAAATGCAAATTTTGCATTGAATTCAGTTTTGCACCTACTTGTTTGTGATTATGATTTACACTCCTACCTGATAAAATTTATACTTTTTGTCTCGTTAGTAAGCATGCACATGCTTTGCACATGGCAATTCTAGATTATGAAAATGATAGTAATAATGTATCCAAAAATTTTTATAAATATGCATTTTTTTTTTGTTTTTTAGTATTAGTCATATGTTGCAAATTATATAAACACTTCATCCAAATATGTGATAATCAGATTGAGTTGTGAAGCTTCAAGTATCATTAACAGGCCTACCTATTTGGTTAGATTCTTATTTTTGTAATGTTTTATCTTCTTGGTGTATGTTTTTTTGTTCATTTATCAAGGAAACGTAAGATTTAAATAGAGAGAATTAAATGAGGTGAGAAGTAGTAGTTCAATGTACAATTTAAACCTCACAATTAAATATGGAGTATGTTAAAAAATGAGTATTTTAGTCAAAAGAAAATTCCACAATCTTATACATATTTTTTTAATAGTAGTGTAATTATAGAATTATATGCGTTCAATTTTTTCTATATATATATATTTGTATTTTTGTGTGTAAAAATAATCTTGATATGTCACACTTACTTTTTGTATAATATTATAATTATATGATATTATACATCTACATTAATTTGTTTTGTAAAATTTATGTAATTTTTTCATTTTTTGTTTTTTATATTATATTAATTTTTATTATTTATATATGACATTAAATGTTAACACATTTGACCCAAAACTTGAACTATTGGTCTCTGCCAAATAGTAAAATATTTTCATTTTTGGTCAGTTCTAAATTATGTATTTCGTTTTCAGTATCAATAAAAATAATTCTTGTTTATTACATTTATTTTTTAATTTGATTAATAAAAATATCATAAATGTGTCTATTTTTTCTTCATTTTTGTAATTTTATATATTTACTTCTATTTTAAAAATTTTATTACCTAACTATGATTTCATTATTTTCAGTATTGATAAAAATAATTCTTGTTTATTACACCTATTTTTATTTTGATTAATAAAAATATCATATGTCTATTTTTTCTTCATTTTTGTAATTTTATATATTTACTTATATTTTAAAAATTTTATTACCTAACTATGACTTCATTATTTTCAGTATTGATAAAAATAATTTTTGTTTATTACACTTATTTTTATTTTGATTAATAAAAATATCATATGTCTATTTTTTCTTCATTTTTGTAATTTTATATATTTACTTCTATTTTAAAAATTTTATTACCTAACTATGACTTCATTATTTTCAGTATTGATAAAAATAATTCTTGTTTATTACACTTATTTTTATTTTGATTAATAAAAATATCATATGTCTATTTTTTCTTCATTTTTGTAATTTTGTATATTTACTTCTATTTTAAAATTTTTATTACCTAACTATGACTTCTTAGATTGATCAATTTGATTATGATTGTTGAATTGCTTAACCACCACTTGTATAAAGAATGGTTTTGTTTTTTAGTCATTTTTAAAATATATGAGTTTATATTGTTAACTATATTGGCATAGATCTAATCAATAGCATTTATTAGTGAAAAATAACTTAAATATAGGATTTAATAAGAGAAAATGGGAGTTAATACCTTAAATATAAGACTCAAGGAGATGAGATTAAATGAGGTGGAAATTAATAATTTAAGTTACATTTTCAACCCTTACAATTAGAGATTGATTAGATACACGAATATAGGCATTTTAGTATCCATTAAAACTGACATTAAAATTGTAATAAAACGACTTTTATACACTTTCTCACACAAAGAAATATAGAGTTATTTTAGTCCAAAAACTTTCCACTCTACATCAAGACTTTTATATATAGTATAGATTTGTACTAACTAGTGGTGTAAATTTTTCATCTCATAGATTGATGCTAAGGCTCATAGATGTATTTGTACTCCTTCCAAACTGATCCTAAATTTGCACTAGTGCATTACCTTTCTCCTACCTCAATTCTCTCTCATATAAAGGCAGGACCATATATATATCATCTTTCTTCTTACCTCACTCCCAAACAAATAACCCTTCTACTTTCATTATTTGCATATATGTTAGGACCATACCATTTTATTTCCTATTTCACTTATCTGAAACACAAATAAACCACCTATTTGCACTCCCATGCATTACATGTTACACATTACATGGCGATAAAGCAAGGTGCACATAAGCCACAGAGAGCCTTTCGGTCCTGAACCTCCATATTCTGTGGCACATGGAATGACCATCTTAGCTATCGTGGTATTATCAGTGGACCTACTTAAGTAACACTTGGAATTTCGTAAAAGAATTAAAACATGCATGTATACTTTACATTTTACAAAACCAAAATAAATCTCATCAACATTTAAAATATTTTTATTTTGCATATCATTAATATTTAAGAATACATTTAGTGATAAATTGATTATTTTCTTTATTTTTAATTTTGTAGTCGATGATATTATGTCGACAAGAGAAATTTCATTAAAAAAAGTGATTAGAAACGTTAAAATTTAGAACTATTGTTATTTATTTAGATGTCTTAATAAGCATTAAATTAAATATTATGTGATTGAAATTTCACCAAATTTCATTAAAATTTGGTTATTGAATGAATTTTCCAGCCTTTGGCCTAGAGGTGCAGTCATGCCAAGCTGAGCCAAATTTCTCTATGTCTTGGCTCTCTTTAACTAAAATATTATTAAGCTTGAAAAGGTATATATATGTGTGTATGCTCATTTAGTCAGACTCATGAGCTTTTGAGCCAAACTTTTTATTAGTTGAAATCATGTTTGAATAACTAATCAAGCTTGTCTTGAAATTTGAAATCAATTCTAACTTGAGCCGAGCCTAATTAAACTCAAGCCCAAACTATTCGATTAAAACTTGATTCAATTGTAGCCCTCTTTTAGACTTCAAAAAAAATATTAGGATGGATGTAGAATACATATAATATAATTTTATAGACAACTTTAAAAAAGGACTATAGAAGTGTTATATATATATATATATATATAATGCTTTAAATGGCCTTTGAATAGGCGTCTTATTTATAAGCTTTGAATGGGCTTAATGGCATTTAGTGTCGGGTGTGTGAAGAAAATGATGAAACCCTTGAGCACTTTTTAATTTATTTCAGTAACCTCTTTCCCAGTTTGGTTTGGTGTTCAGTTGGCTTTCATTTTGAAAGTTCTTCTCATCCCTTCTTTGTGAAACGTGAGCCAACGAAAAGTAAAGAGATCCAGAGAAATTTTAACATGATTGATTAAAATTTTGATTCATGGAGAAAATATTCAAAATGCATCATAATTAAACCAAATGAACAACTAAAATTCAAATTGGATGGACAAGAAATATCGAAATTCAAAAAATCAAATTCAATGATAAATGTGCCTACCAAAAAGTATAGGCGTGATGACTCAAAAGTTGGGGCATTCCACGCATACCACCTAGAGGTGCAAGTCGGGCAGATTACGTCAAGTTTTAGCTCAACCCAAGTCCAACCCTAAAATTGGGCTTAAAGCCTGTGCTCGAGATCAAGTCCCAACTATTCAGATTGAACCCAGCCCACACTAAAATTGATGAATTTGAGTTGGGCATGGGCCCGGGTCAGGTTCACGTTGGTCAATTAGCCCACACTAAAAATTGATATTCATGTGTGTATATACATGCATGTATGCATATATGTATAGTTTATTAAAAATATGTGCATGTATGCATGCAAATATGTATCTATTTATGCACATATACATGTATATAATTGGGTTGGGATAAGGTCTACCTAGTCTCAGGCCGGGTTTGGGCAACTAAGGGCTAGGCTCAAACCTAGCCTAAAAAATTTAAAAGTCTGAACTTTTGGAACCAGGCCCAGCCGAAGGACCGGAAATTTAAGCCCACCTTGTGTAAAATTGTGGGCTGGGCCTGCTCAAACTCAGGTTGGGCCCGTTCAAGTTGCACCCCTAATACCACACCAGCTTTAAAACCAATACAATGCTTATTAGTATTTAAAACATTAGGCAATTTGGAAGGAGTACAAATACAAATATATAGAGTACAAAACTTTGTATTTTGTATTATTTTTCTATGTATTTGCACTGTACATATTTGTAGTTGTACTCTTTCCAAACTGAGCCTTGAGGAGGTTTTCTACAACATGAATGCTTTTGTTTTCATTTGTTTTTGAACTTGCCACATTAGCAGGGAAAAATACATGTTTTTAAACAGACTTATGTTTTCAAAGAGAAAAACAAGTTGGTTTTGTTTCAAAAAACAATACATGTTTTTGTAACTATCAAAATAATGGTATTTAAAATAAAAAAAAGTAGTGTAAAAATTATGTGATTCATTGAACCTAATATTAAATAACAAGATCAAAATATTGCTGGAAATGTTATTTGTCCCCACTTAATTGACTTAGCTTATCGTTTGATTGTAGGCAATTTTGTTTCTAAGATACAATAGACCTTCGGATGATAAACCATAACCAAAAATTCTGTGTAAAAGCAACAATATGAAACATTTGGAGAGACAAAAATTCTATGTAATAAACCATGTGTAAAAACGGCTTGACTTATAGTCATTTTACTAATTTTGAAAAATCACATGGAAAGTTTCAAGTCTATTTGAAGAGGCTCTCTGTATAGTCACAATTAGCTAATAGTTAATAAATGTTAAACATATATATGAAGTCGCTTGATCACACCCAATCATTACATTAAAAATTAAGCATCAATGGTCATAATTCAACCACCGCATGGTGTTGCATATAATTTCTACACAAATTTTTGCAAACTCTTGTGTGAAAATTGTAGTAGGATCCCCACCTAGATGTTGGGACCGATGGCCTTACCCAAGAAAGGGTGAATTGGGTAGAGCTTTAAAAACTCTAATTATGTTGGAATTCAATCTGAATTCATGGACTCTGGACAATCAAGCTTAGGATCCTTCGCCTCAGATTGAATCTAAGCTTTACAACATATAACGTGAAACAAAATATTGAAGGCTTTGTCAATTAGGTTCAACAGTTATTCAAGATGATACATTTGAAGCAAACAAACTACTGAACTAAGAAACCTATAGCTACAAAACAGATAACAAGATAGTAGTAGGAGTTGTAGGAATGACAGTCAACAATTAAGTACAGTAATAATAATGAGAACCGCTAGAGAAGATTTCCATATTTAATAGTAGTCGTTGGAGCCTACAAATGGTAAAATTTTCTTTGTGGTGGACGACTACACTGCTCTGATTGCCAACTACAACACAAAGGGAGAAATTTCTTTTTCTTCTTTAGTTGACTGGTTCCTCCTTAACAGTCAACAGGTAAGCTTGTGAATTCAATCAGTACGAGTAGTTAACACATGTTTACTAAGTAGTCGATACATCTCAAGTTGGGCAATTTGGATGCCTCGATTATCATAGTTAGACAATGCATCTATCTTAGTTGACTACTTCTCACTGTCAAGTCTAATTTGCCTAATAAATAGCTCAAACACTTGTTCATGCTCAAGAAAGCCAAGGAATCAAACCTAAAAAGATCATGATATCTAAGAGAGGTTGAGTCCAATCTTGTTCAACGTCTATAAAGTATATCATGCAACTAATTGACATCATTTCTAGAAAAGATAAAAAACAAATAAATACAACTTGATGTATAAATCTTGACTCTTTAATGAATTGTTGTAGTAGATCAATCTTCACAAGCTCCAAGCCTTTCAAGTTCTTAAACAACTTTGATGCTTGAATTCTTTGAACTTCTTTAGTTGGAGAAAAGATGATGATGGTGTAAATTCACATTGAAGCATATATAGCTATTTAGTAGAGCTTCTACTTGATCATATGTAGCATTCTATCTTTGCATACCAATTAAGAACAGAAAAACTCATTAAAGATGTTGTACACTTAAATACACCATTAGTACTCTTAATGTATTTATTATCATCAAAACCCATAAAGTCGACACCACATTCACATTTAAATCTAGCTTTGCAACCAAAACCATAATTAGAATTGAACATAGATTAACACCACTATTATGGAAATCGAAGAATACTTATAACGGCCCTATGCGGATGCACACAATGTATGAACAAGTGTGCCTCTAAAGTACATCATTGTTTCACACGTGCATATGCTTTATGTAATAGTGTATCTCTACTCTCCTCTCCATACTTTTTAAGGAATATAAATGCCTTATTTTGAAAAAAAAAGGCTTTTTCAAAGTCAAAAAGGTGTATGTATACAATTATGTAATCAATCAAACAAACAAATCTCAAAAAACATGTTTCTAAAACCAAAAATTCAATAATATGTTTTTTGTCAGTGACAATTCATAATTACCTTAAATGTGACAATTCATAAATAGAGTTCACAAATGCATGAAACAAATCTAAGCAAAACTACATTATATCACATTCATTCAACACTGAACCATAACACCAACCTGGGTATCAGGCAATATGGATTATGATGGTTGTAGGATTTAAAAATGTCATTCATTATCAGCTTGTTGTATATGAAACCATTCTTATACACACTTCAATCATCTCATTTTGAGTTTCTTGGCATTTGAATGCATAAACTCATTAGTAATACCAATCAATTATTGTAGTGAATCCCAAAATCACAATGCAAATCCTTCAAGAACACTAAAATCACAATGTCCCAATTAAAAAGCACAGAATAGCAATTGATAGCCCAAGGATAAATGAACAGAGCAGGAGAAAGAACAATAACAATAAAGCAGGTGAACAAAAGTTTACCTGATTTGGCTTATGACTTACATCCATGGGCATCAAAGAAGAAATCCACTATAGAAATAATAGAATAGAGAACTAAACCCTACCTTCCAATACTCCTAAAGCACTCTCTCAATTGTCTCAACACTCCCACTCTCTTTTTATTTTGTTGGTGCCCAAGATAAATAGCTTGCAGCACAAGATACACACACACGCAAGAAACAACTATCAAAGTTCATATTTGGGCCGGATCTGTATACAGAAAACAGGTTGGGTCAATGGCATGGAGGCTTAGTGGTTTTAAAATCTACCCTTTCAAGTTCTTCACTACTTGGTTCAGGGCAGGCCATGGAGTAAGTCACAACTAGAATTAAGGCATCAAGACACCAATTATTGGATGTTAATAAAGTATAAATGGTATTCAACTCTTGAAACTGTAAACGACTTCAATTCTACTTTTGTAAATTATTAGCACTTAAGAGCATACATTCATCATCCACAATGGACTTGCACTTGATGTTGACATGGTTCTAACAAGACCTTGTGTGACAAACAAGTCCAGAGCAAACTAACATTCTTACAAAGCTACTTGGTTCAATAAGATACTTCACTTTAATATTGATGACAACAAGAGTTGCTATACAGGGAAAAAAAAGGAACAAACTTTATACAGTCAACACCCGCTGAAGGTCCCCAGAGATGTCATCCAAATCAACTTCTTTCTCAGTTCTCTCTTCCATCATATTAAGCTGATCAAGCTCTAAATTTAGTTCAGCAATTTGCCTTCAAATTCTCTCTCCCTTATCTAGTAACCTTGAAATTGTGGTCTGAAACACATTGTTTCAAATACAACAGATCATGTTATTTGGAGAAATATTAACAAAATTAAATTATGTGATTTGGAGATCATCTTATTTGGGTTATTTTTAGACCAGACCAAATATACATTTTCAGCAACATGTTAGTTGTAGCAAGTTCAACATTTGGCTAGCTGAGTCTTCATCCAAAAAATGCAACAAATGATTAATTCAAATATTTTTTTTGAGGATATAATGTGACGAAACCAAAATTCTAAGTATCAAAAGCACAAAGACTATTGGAAAAGCAATTTTAAGCAATATATCACAATGTGCATTAGATACACATAGATATGATGAAAAAATTAAGATGTTCATGGATACACTAGAAAAGCTTAAACAAATCCGAAAAAATATATCAATGACATTAAATGTAAGTTTTATTTGACTATAAATAAGCTAAATACAAATAAGAAACATGTACTTTAATAGTTTATGTGAAGTGTGAAGTGTGAGGTTGAACAATTTGGACCAACTTGGTAAACAGTATAATTGATGGAAGAACTGAAATATAAATATAAATATACGAGTGAATCTCAAATTTCAGAAAAATAAATAGAATTAGTGTTTATACTTATAAATATATATATTTCCATTATCAATTTTTTAACTTTTATTGAAAAGCATCTAGTAAGAAGAGGAAATGTCTAAATGTTAAGATTCAAAATAAATGTAAATATGACAAGTAATCATAGCAGAGCATAGTGTAAGATTTGTTGTCTTTCAACTTAAAGAGCAAGGTTAAAATCTTCATACTTGTAGTTTTCATACCCAGGGAAAATGAACTAAAGTAATTAGGGGAATTTAATTGCGTGTGAGAAAGTCAATCAACCAAATTGGAATTTGAATAGTTGCCTTAAATACAGGAGTTCATTATGAGATAAGGCTTGAATTTAGGAGTTAATGAGTAATCATCAGAGTGAGGACATGATATATTAAAAAAAGTGGAACATCTTGGCCAATATATCAATAATATTGGGCCCTGTTGGCTAATATGGACCAGGTACAGATCATACCATGAAAGTATCAGTTGATACTGTGGATACAGGTGGAATAAAGTTGAGTTTCTTCCATTCCACCAATGCCACATACCAGTAACCTTAAAAACAATATGTATCTGTCTGTATGATCCGATATGTATAAATACTTAAAAAGGAAAAAAAAAACTATGGAGTTATTGACCATAAACCTTACCCAACTATAAAAGTAGATCAAGTGAACTTGCCAGGCCTTTACTCTTTGAACTTAAGTTTTGAAGTGTCATAATACCTTGTTTTCCAAAATATGAGAGAGCCGTTCAATTCTCTCGTTTATATCTGCAACTTTTAGTTTGCCAGGACCACCAGAGGCAGCACTTTTTCTGTGTATGCTGACATCTTTTGGTTTGAATGCATACTGAGCCCTGCAATAGATGTCAATTGTAAGGTATATATTCTATATTGTTTTACCACTGCAAGATATGAGATTACAGAGAACAGCATTGATATGTTATTCAGGGGCCTCACCCATCAACATTGGGTTCAACTGAATATCTTGAAGATGATCTTCCCACAAAAGTAATTTGCTTTCTTCTGCTCAGTGTCAACAAAAAAGATTATTATCTTCAGTTAAATTGTAATGGAGCTGTATTGTATAGATGACTGGACTTTTCCACCCTTTGTACTCAATCTATTTTATCATAAATTATGAAAGTTATGTTTCTTTTCCAAAATAAAATAACTCCAATGAAACCAACTTTAGGAAACAATCCGGATGATCCATGGGGCAGTCTAACATTTTGTGAAGTCAAAACATGAACAAAATATAATGATGAATGCTAGTAAACAATATGTTTATGGAACTCCTCATTACTGCATGCTACAGATAACATGGGACCTGTGCCTAATTTTGTTTTGTACCACACCTTTCCAAAAGTCTCATCATGAATGGGGCAAGTTATCCAAAAGTTGCATAAACACATATACTAGAATTCCTCAAATTTAATCTTGCTGAAAGAAAAGCTACAATGTCCCACATTATTGGGGCAGCGATACCAAGAAGCAACTTCATAAAATTGAAGTAATTTCCATCTTGATTTTATTCAAGATCTAATTGTTTCTCTCTTTGTATATTCAAATAGGTTTTTACGTGCAAAAGCAATCATTTGTTTTTTGTACATCGCTAGATTTTTTCATCTTGTGCTGCTTTACGGACATTTTTCTCCTCACCTAATATACTTCTTTTGTTTTCAAAATATTACATATATAACTAGATCTTTTAATGTTAATATTCATATTGCAACCCAAGTGGTTGGTCATACATAACAAGAATGAGCAGCCCAGCCATGTTCAATCACAAGTTCCTGTGTAAACCATTGATGGAATGGAATTATAGTTCAAATAAAAAGGTTTGATATATCTAGATCAACAGGAAAATGAAAAGTTTTCTTTATGTTAGGAAAACCACCCATGTATATACAATCATGAATTTTAACATCTAAATATCATTGATGGTTAAAATTGAGTTCTCACCGTAATGTTCCTTCATCGTCTTCTACTAATGGTACAGGTTCCGTTTTGGAGAAGAGCAAACTGTGATGACTGACCCCTGCTATACTTTGATGTTCCAAAAACTTTATATGGTCTCTTAAAGAGTCATTCCTATTGTAAAAGAAGACAATCAGGAGTTCAACCAAAAATTAAAAAAAATAAACAATAAATATCACAAATTAACAATAGAATGCCAGCATTAATATTTTACTATATAAAACAGGTACCCCATGCCATTGATGAGAGAGCGCATACAGGAAATCTACATAAAGTGGACCTCTTATCTTTTCTAACTAATAATACCAAATGCGAAGCCCGTCTCTTCCCACTTGTTTATATAAATTAAATCCCAGTTAAATCCCATTTAAGGTATGTATGTCATGAACCTGCTAACTCAGGGCTCTTCGAGGGGCCAACCTCCTGAATTCTTGAAAGGAGAGAGAAAGAGAGAGAGAGAGAGAGAGAGAGAGAGAGAGAGAGAGAGAGAGTTTAATGCTGAAAGAATCAATGTCCTATTCCCTTTCCTGCTCTACTACTTATAGTTTTACAATCTTGATTGTTACAGTTGTTACAAGGAAGTTGTTACAAGTGGATGGTTAGTTGTGCTGACGTGGCCTCCTCTTGTAAAGCTGCTTGACTGCCTTTTGTTGGTCTGTTCCAGCAGTCTTGACAATCCCCCATTCCTTTAGAGCGACCATGCCCTCAAGGTCTAATGTAGGAAAATTAGATTGCAGATATAAGTAGGATTCCCAGGTTGCATCCTCTTCCGGAAGGCTAGACCAAACAACTAATGCCTCTGGTATGACTTTGCCTCCCTGGCGCACCCATCTGAAATCAATGATGCGGGCTGGCTTAGTCTGCACTTGTCCTTCTTCTGAAAATATGGGAAGGGTCGCACTTGTAATGACTCCTGACTTCGGCCCCTTCTCCAGTTTGTAGGTCACTGATCCTATTCTCTCCAGGATTTTAAATGGGCCAAAATAGCACGGGCTGAGTTTGTTCCGCTGTGGCTTGCAACCGAAATCTGCCTAAAGGGTTGTAATTTGAGAAACACCCAATCACCTACTTCATATTGGACATTCTTGTGGTGTTTATCATAGGTGTGCTTCATCCATTGTTGTGCCTGTAAGAGATGATGTCTCAGTTCCCTTAGCACCTCATCCCGTTGCGTTAGCTGTTCTTCAACGGCCGCTACTGTGGTGGTTCCTTTTTCATAAGGAAGTAGAGGGGGAGGGTCCCGACCATATAAAGCTCTGAAGGGTGTCAACCCCGCGGCGCTATCGAAAGTGGTGTTGTACTACCATTCGGCCCAGTGGATCCACTTCACCCATTGTCTTGGTCGATCTCCCACGAAGCATTTCAGATATGTTTCGAGACTCTTGTTAACCGCCTCTGTCTGTCCATTAGATTGGGGGTGGTAGCTAGTTGACTTGAGAATAGTTTAACCCCATGTAGGCAGAAAAGTTCAGCCCAGAAACGGCTCATAAAGATAGGGTCCCTGTCTGATACAATTGAGTTGGGGAGCCCATGTAGGCGCACAATTTCCCGGAGGAATAATTCAGCAACTGTGGCTGTTGTAAATGGGTGTAACAGAGGTAGGAAATGACTGTATTTTGTCAGTCTATCTACTACCACAAGGATAACTGTTTTGCCGGCAGAAACGGACAATCCCGTGATGAAATCCATTGATATATCATCCCAGACTTGGGTTGGTATTGGGAGTGATTGCAAGAGGCCTGCTGGTGTTGTAGTGGCTGACTTGTTTTGTTGGCATACTACACACTCGGCTATGAAGTTATGGATAGATGTACGCATGCCTTTCCAATGAAATTGTGTGGCGATGTGCTTTTGTGTTCGTAGGATGCCGAAGTGGCCACCCGTGGGTGAGGCATGGAATAATTCCAGCAGCTTTCTAAGATGAGAAGAGGCTACCGGGATTTCCAGGCGTCCTTTGAAGAAGAGTAGATCATTCTTAATTGTGTACCCGGGGTGCAGTGAGGGATTTGCCAATACTTGGGCCTTCAACTAATGTAACTCCTTATGGGATTGGGCTTCTTTTCGCAGTAGATCCAGGAGTGGAGAAGTTGGGGAAGATACTAGTAACTGAAATGACTGTGGGTGCCGTGAAAGGGCGTTTGCCACTTGATCCAGGAGTGTATTAGGTCGTAGTTTTTGATGAAGTGGCGGTAGTACCCGGACAGTCCCAAGAAGGCCCTCAATTCTTTCACACATTTGGGTTGCGGCCAGCCCAGTATACTAGAGATTTTATTTGGGTCAGTCGTTACAATCCCCTTTTCTACATGTCCCAAGTAGTGAACTTGGTTTTTCCAACGGAGCACTTGGGCTCTTTAGCGAACAGCTAGTGGGCCTCAAGTGTTGCAAGGGTGACCTGTAGATGGTTCAGATATTCCTCCCAATTGGGGTTGTAGACCAATATGTTGTCAAAGAAAACAATGATGAACTTACGTAAATATGGCCGGAATATGTCATTCATCAAGGCTTGAAATGTGGCTGGAGCATTGGTCAGCCCAAATGGCATGACCCGGAACTCAGTGGCCATCATGTGTCCTGAAAGCCGTTTTGTGAACATCCTCCCTATGTACCCTTATTTGATGATACCCCGCTTGTAAATCCAGTTTTGAGAATATGGTGGCTTAACTGAGTTCATCAAGCAGCTCATCAATGACTGGTATTGGGAATCGGTCTTTAATGGTGATGTTGTTAAGGGCTCTGTAATCAATACAAAACCGCCACGTCCCATCCTTTTTCTTGACTAATAGTACCGATGACGAGAATGGATTGTGACTGGGCTGTATTATCCCTTGCTTAAGCATATCTTGAACTTGTTCTCGATTTCAAATTTCTGAAAGTAAGGGTATCGGTAGGGTCTTACATTGGTCGGGGCTGATCCCGGCATGTGGGGGATGCAGCGGTCATGCTCCCGGCGTGGTGGCAGTCCTTGGGGTTCTCTGAACACGTTGCCATAGTGTTGAAGGAGTTGTTGTAGGCGGCTTGGGAAGTCTCTAGGCCCATCTGGGCTGCTGTTAGCTAAGGATGGCCTGGTCCAATTTGAGTCCATGTGCATGAATATGGGCTGATCTGGATCTCCTCTTTGCTTTGTCAGTGTTGCAAGACTGATGGGCCTTGGGCCCTTGCATGTTTGCCCTTGTAGATGGACGGTAGAGTTTCCCGATGTGAAGTCCATGGTGAGACGGGCCCAGTCACAGACCATGGGTCCTAGTTGTCTTAACCATTGAATGCCTAGCACCACGTTCGCTCCACTGAGATGGAGAGGATATAGGTCCATCGCAAACTGATGACCTTGAATCTTTAGTGGTAGGCCCATGCAAATGCTATTGCAAAATAGGCTGTTACCGTTGGCCACATGAACCGTAAATGCCGTTGTGGGTTGAACCGGAAGTCCCATTTTATCCACCAAGACTTGAATTATGAAGTTAAGGGAGTTGCCACTGTCTATGAGGATTGACACTTGGCGTCCTAGGATCAGCCTTGCAACTCTCATTGTCTGAGGGGACGCAAGTCCCGTAAGGGCTTGTAAGGATATTTCAGGCATGCCATTGGATTGTATTTCCCACCCTGGGTTAGACTCTCCGCAACTGGTGATGTCGTCTTCCTCTTCGGCATCTGTTTGGAGGAGAAACGCTTGTTTCTTGCAGCGATGTCCCAGCCCAAATTTCTCTTCGCAGTTGTAACAGAGACCTTTGTCTCTGCGGGCTTGCATCTCTGCCCAGGTCAGCTGTTTGAAAGAAACCTGGGCCTGGGCCCAATACTTCTTCCTCCTTGTTTGGAGTTGTCGTCCTTTCTTGCTCCCTTCTTGCTCCGGGACCCCGTGGTCGCTGCACCTTTCTTGCTCGACTGAATTTGTCCTCATACAATCTGGCTAGTGCTTCCGCACTAATGACCGAAGTGGGCTGCATCACTTTCACTTCCAGTCGCAGTTCTTCTTTTAGGCCGCTGACGAAGCTTCCCACCAATGCCTTCTCCGTCCACCCTTGGACTCTCACGGCTAGCCTTTCGAACTCCATCTGTTATTCTTTTATTGATCCCACCTGCCGTAGCTTTGCCAAATTTTCATCAAGATCTTCGAACCCAGATGATCCAAAACGGACAGTCATGGCGTCAGTGAAGTCTGCCCAGGTTTGACGAGGGTGCCTCCTTCTGTACCATTGAAACCAGAGGATAGCTTCCCCTTCAAGAAAATCATTTTGTGTACAGATTAAGAACTTAAGACCCTAACATGAACTTTTTTGGCCTTGCCACAAGGGGCTTGGTACAAAGGTGACTCATAGAACAAGAAAACTGTTTTACATCACATTAGCTATTTGAAGTAATGCAGTTGGGTAAAAAAAGAGATTGAAGGTGTTTTACATCACATTAGCTATTAGAACAAGAAAACTGTTTTATATATTTAATTTTATTTTTAAATTTTCATTTGAATATGTTTTACACAATATGTTTATGTATTTTAATTTTTAGATAATAGGTTTTTTTAAATCTATTTTAAATTTTTTTGAAGTAAAGATAAAGTATTGATTGTATTCATTCAAAAAAGGCCATTACAAGTATAACCATGTACATCAAATCTTTACAAGAAATAGTTCTGATTGCTCCTTCCCTGCCAGCCTTACAAAAACAAATTGGCTGGGTCCAAATAACATTTATTTTAAATTTATAATTAATATTAATATTATTTTAGTTTTTTTTTTTACTTTTTATTATTATTTTTGCGCCTTGCTTCAAAAAGGCACCTTAGGCGCAAATTGTCGCTTGCGCTTTTCTGGCGCCTTGCACTTTTAGAACACTGGTTAAAGTATAATGGAGGCATATAACTCAATAGTCAGTGGAATAGCATAAAAAAATTAGATAATTTTCCTTTACCTACATTTCTCAGCTGGCGCAGACAGAAACAAAATGAACACCAAATATAGATGTTTTGTATCAACAGGAGTGTTTTTGGTTTTAGACAGTCTGACTATTTGATGCATAACTGAAGCAAAGAAAGGATTTTTGAGGAAGTACATCATTTTACCAATTTCTACTGCCTATACCAGTTTCAAATAGGATATTACTAATTTGGTATTGCTCGAGTTTCTTAAATTTATTTTCTAGTCATTAGTGTCTTAAGTCTTAACTCTTAAGAATAGGGTTATAAGTTTTCTAGAAATTTACTGTTATTTCAAAATTACTAGTTATGGTAATTTTTGAATTTACCATGTAAAATAATGCCTGTACCATTTATGAGAAAATGCAACAACTAATTAGTAGTGATCTATGGGGTCTTTACATTAACTAGTTTCAGTGGTATTGGTAAATTGTTATAAGAGTTATTTAGGAGTTAAGAGACTTTGTTTGAGTATTCTTACAGGTTCCCTATGGATTTGTCTTAGTTATAAAGCAATTAGAAGTTGATTTGTCAGTTTCCTAGTCTAAATTCGAGTCTGTAAAGAGACATCTGAACTCATTCTTTGGTGCACTTTCTTTCTAATTTCTTACTCATTCTTTGGTGCACAGCAAGCCATCTAATGGCTTTTCCATCCATGTTCTTCATCCTTAATCAACCGAAGCCTCCTTCACCCAATAAAGCCCACCACCAGATCTGGAATTTGTAGGGCCCTTACCCCATCCTACATCACTAATTTTATACTATGAAATATCCACATAAGTTAAAGTCTTAATTAAATTTGGCAAGGCATAAAGTCTTGAGAAATGGAATTTAGCAAAAAAATAGATATACACACATAATACAAGCATATTACATGGGATACCCATACCCATGTCCAAGATAGGAAGTGGAGGGTCTATATCACCATTTCCCATATCCATGTGCATATCCGTATCCATATCCAGGTATCATTGATTTTAGATGTTAACCTTCCATATTAAAAAGCATTGCACATTTCAAAGCAGCCCTGAAGATTAAACATCACCGATGCACAGCCATACAATCTTTTAAACCAACCTGAAGACTAAATAGCAAGGCTGCACAACCATAAAATCCCAATGAGAAACAAATTCACCCCACTTTCCTAAAGATGTATGCATGGAATTTGTGCCAACCTCAACATGAAGTTACAAGCATGATTCATGACCTAGTTCTGTGAAAGCAATTTGTAAATAAATAACTTGAATGGTATAGAGACATTACATAGTGTACTGCTGATCATGCTCCTCGTGTAATTGTTGTTGAGTGAGCGAAACATCAAATCCTTGTTTTGGGAGACTGAAAAGTTCCCGTAGATTCTGAAAGATTTGGGAAGTTAACAATAAAAATCCTTGACATAATGTCCTAAAAAGTAACCATGAAATACTTAAAAGCCAAGTCCAATAAAGGATAAAAGCTAGGGATGCAAACTGAGTAGCCAACTTGAAGAATTTACAATGCATTGGCCCCAGGCCCCTTCAAATTCTAATGAATGCTCACCCGAGGGATGATCATTTGTACCCTTTCCTGGGACCGAGCCCACATCAGGCCAAGAATTTTCTGGGACAGGATGGGCCTGGGCCCAATACTTTCACTCGGCTCTCCCAATATGTTTAATAGTTGATATTCATAGCCATAGGCCCAGGCTACAGCCCTTATCATATTAAGCCTGGCCCTGACATGGCTAGAGCTGTCAAAGAGTTGGGCAGTCCCAAACCAATTACTGATCAGTTCTATCAAGTAGACCCAGAACTTAACAAATTATTAATCAGGTCTGACCCAATCATACTTGACATCTATAATTACCTGTGATAATAACAACTTGAACTTCATTTTGATAATATAACCTTGATGAAAAAGGCAATAAATAGTAAGCCGTTTATATGTCAATAAAACAGTGTTTATAACCAATATTGTCTTATATACTGTCTATGAAATATACCCTTTTGGTAAAAGGAATCTATACATTTAGACAAATTATAACAAAAAGTTACCAAAATAGGAGGCCTTTACATACTATAAATTACATAATCAGTTTGGGTCTTAATCAGTTCAGAACAGCCAAAACTGGTCCTACCCAATTATAATCAAGACACAACTCAGAACCAGAACCAATAATAATTGGTTCGGTCAGTTGAGTTCTATCGATCTGGCCCGATCCATTGACAGCTCTGTGCCTGGCCCAGCCAACAAAGACCACCCCAAGCTCAAAACAGGCTAACCCATGTTGATCCCTAATAAAAGTCTATAAATATTTACAAACTTCGCAGGTCAGGCAACAATTACACATACACACTGGTCACAGGTATATATACCTGCTGGCTAAAGTACCGTGTTTGCTCTTTGTGCTCAGTTGCAGATTTAAACAAGCCTCCCTTAAATACCTGGATCACATGCAGAAAGCATAATGGCAGAATTTATATTAACTTCCAAAGTCCACCAGGACACTTGATTCCTAATTAATGATAAATAGATGCAAGGCCTCTCTGCAGGCAAGCATGCTTGCCTTAAAAATTGATGCTGTAATATATATGTGAATGCATGATTTATAGCACGCAAATTAACTCATAGTAAGAAAATACAAAAATAGGCAAGAATAATGGATCACATGTAGGAAAATGATCTCTAGGACCACATGACTAGATTTTTGTTGAGAAAGTGTCAACCTGCATTTTATAAATCTTCTCTTCAATAGTACCACATGTCATCAATCGATAAACAATAACATCCTTCTTTTGCCCAATTCGATATGCACGGTCAACACTTTGGTTATCCGTACTACAAAATAAGCCACAAACAGATGGATTATTCTCTTTTCCTTGTACAAGAGAATTGACTAGTTGAAAGAAACTATATGTAAAAACCAGTGGTAATGCAGTGTTACATATACCAATACCATGTCCAGATAAACAACTAATAGTAAATTTCAACTGGAATTATGTTCTACATTTCTTATAAATTTAAAAACAACTTATTCAAACAAAGGGCATTGTACTTATATCAAGGGAAAAAATCAATAAAATTTACATGCAAATAAATGACATGTCTGTAGATCCTAAAACTTGCCACAAAGAGTACACATGTTAGGTTAGAAAATACCAACATAAATCCGCCTGATATTAATATATTCTGTTAGAGATTACCTACATGACTGGGCAGACCAAGAGGAAATTTTCTTGGAAACAGGGAGTGCCACAAAAGATAATATTATTGCAAGGGTATTGCTTGGAAAACTCAGTGTCAATAGAAGTGCAGGTTTAGGAGGATACAAGGAGAAGAAATATTGTTTTTCCTCACCAAATGTATATGCCTATGCCCAAGGGAGTCTTCATGTTTTCCACTACTGATCTGTCATAAGTACAAGCTGCATTTAGACAGTTGGGACTTGGGACTTAGGATTCGCAGATTGCTAAACATTTTTCAGCTAGATCTTAAAGGAAAGTAGATAGGTAGAACACACCATTTATGCTTGACTGTCACTAGGTGCAACATGGGTAGAGGGAAATTGTTAAATTGTGAGTGGGCAAATAGTTGGAGACTGGGAGAATACTCCTATTCCTGTATTCCATGGTCTAAATCCCTCAATGTTCACCCCCCCTCCCCCCCACCACCCTTACAAAAAAATAAGGATTATCCAGGATAACCAACACAAATCTAACCATTCTTTCTTAAATTGTTTTGAATTCTGTAATACCACCAATCAAAATCAAATGGAGGCCAAGAACTGCTCAACTGCAATTCTAGTGTGGATTCATTTGCAAAGATTGGTACTACTAAATAATTCATAAAAGACGTGGGCCATCTATCCCTCTGTCATGTGCTGTCTATTAGCCATTCAATTTGACTTTATCTGTAATTCCTTCAATAGTTTTAAATTCTAGATTCTCATACAAAGTATATATAGGTAAATGATGACAGAATTCACAAGTATACCTGTTCATGGGCCAGGCTTTGCCAAAATTTAAATAGGCCCAACCCAAAGACCAACCCTGAAGCAGTGTAGAGCTGAGCCCAACGAGCTGAATAGGTCTATTCACAAGATATGGAAATTCTTTAAATTGAATACTGATTTTGAAAATGCCCCTAAATCTATGCTTTTTCACCTTGCTGCGTCAAACTCACTGACACATCATTTTTTTTATCAATAACTCAGGAAATCGATTTCATTAGAATTAAATAAAGCAGTACAACCAGAAGTTATGAAGGAAACAAAGAGGGCACTGAATGTCCAAACCCCCCAAAATTACATATAGGCCCAAAACATAGACTGCCTTTGTACCCCTTGTTTAGCCAAACTATCTGCTAAAGTGTTGGCTGATCTTCTAACCCAATTAAGTTGAATCAGCATATCCCTTGAGAGCCATTTGAATCTCCTAAGGCCATACCTTAGGTGCCAAGAGACTCTTTCCCCTTCCCTTAACCAGTCCACAACTGTTTTGGACTCACCTTCAATAACTAGCCTTTCCAGGCCTAATTCCTTAGCTTTCTCAAACCCAAATATAGCAGCTAAGAACTCTATAGATGCCACATCACTATGCCCAGCTGGACCCGAGAATAAGGCACAAATGTTGCCTTCCCTGATAGCTCCTCCAATATCTGTAGGGCCTGGATTGCCCACCCTGCTCCCACCAAAGTTCAATTTGAACCAACCACCAGGCGGAGGAGACCAGACCACTGTTTCAACTTGTCTTCTAGAAGATGAAGCAACTATAATCCCCTAAGCACTGAAGAAATCATCAATCTGAAATGAGAACAAGCTCAAGGACTTAACCCAATTATCCACTCGAAGGGTTATGGCCTGAATCAATGCTTCCTTTGTTCTTTCCTTTTCCCCAAAAATTCTAGAGTTTCTTTCCTCCCAGACTGTCCAAACAACTGCTGCCATGCAACCTCAGCTCTAATCCTAGAAGCAGTGTTGCTCAGACCCTCCCATTTGGGCCAAGTGTCCATATCAGACACGAATCAAATTCTAACACCCCATTAACTTTTGAGGGATACTTCCAAGGTAAGATGTTCCATTCTCTCTTTGCCTATTTCAGAGCTAATGTACACAATAAATGCCATTTTGCAAAAAAGATAGAATAAATTGTTAACTCTTTTTGAGGTACTAGTAAGTGGGCACGTGCTTTGCACGTGGCAATTCTAGATGATGATGATGATAGTAATAATATACCCAAATTTTCTATAAATTTTATGTATTTTCTATTTTTTGTTTTTTATTACTAATTGGATGCTGATTGCAAAATCTAAATCTAATTACATAAACACCTCATCCAAATATGTGATAATCAGATCATGTTGTGAAGTTTCAA
Source organism: Nelumbo lutea (assembly GCF_056320005.1). Classification (NCBI taxonomy): domain Eukaryota; kingdom Viridiplantae; phylum Streptophyta; class Magnoliopsida; order Proteales; family Nelumbonaceae; genus Nelumbo; species Nelumbo lutea. Next base: position 20,862,001 of record NC_142684.1, on the reverse strand, counting down.
GTATCATTGACAGGCCTATCTACTCGGCTAGACTCTTCTTTTTGTAATGTTTTATCTTTTTGGTGTATCTCTTTTTTTTTTGTTCATTTATCAAAAAAAATGTAAGATTTAATAGAGGGATATGAATGAGGTGAAAAGTTATAGTTCAAGTTACAATTTAAAAATGAGGTGAAAAGCAATAGAGGGAACTAAATTCAAAAATGAGTATTTTAGTCAAAAGAAAGTTCCACAATCTTAATCATATTTTTAATAGTAGTGTAAATATAGAATTATAAATGTGTTCAATTTTTTTATAATCTTTTTCTATTTTTGTGTAAAAATAATTCTGATATGTCGCACTTACGTTTTGTTTAATATGATAAATATATGCTATTATGCATGTGCTTGAATGCTTTTTTGCAATATTTATGTTTTTTTATTTCTATATTTTATTATTTTTTCTTATTTATTTATGACATTAAAGGTTAACACATTTAACCCAAAAGTTAAACTATTTATTATTAATTTTTATATTTCATTTATGACCAGTTCTAAATTATGTATTTTATTTTCATTATCAATAAAAGAATTCTTGTTTATTACACTTATTTTTCAATTTGATTAATAAAAATATCATAAATGTGCCTAATTTTTTCTATATTTTTGAATTTTTTATATTTATTTCTGTTTAAAAAATTATTATTTTTTTATGAATTTGTTTAAAAAAATTATTACCTAACTATAACTTTAGTCCGAAAGAAAGTTTCACACTATATCCACACTTTTATATATAGTATGGATATAATGCAAGAATTCAGAAAAAGACTTACTTAAATAGTTTATATTTGTGTCTACAAGTATAACGTAGGAGCTGGTTGAGAGAATGCAAGGTTAGTGGGTAGCCTTGAGCCCTTGCTTTCAAACTTCAACAAAGTAGAGTCCTGAATCTAGGAGAAAATCAAGAGAATTTTTTTTCTAATAGCAGAGAACCGAAAACCCCAGATAGCTGGGACCAACATTGGGCAACGTAGGAGCTGGTAGATAGAATGCAGGGTCAATGCCTTGCTTCAAATTTCAACGAAGTAGGCTTTCAATCTAGGAGAAAATCCAGGGAATCGTAGTTGGTTTTCTTCTGATAGCAGAGAACTACTAGAAAATAACAAAAAAAAAGATTACATGTTTCTTTTTTTTCTGATCAATAACTGAAATTTTCATTAAAAAAATTACATGTTTCTCCAACACTGATTTCAAAAGGTGAAGAAAAGCAGCTATAGAGAAGAAATGAAATTAACTCACTCAACTCTCATTCAATTCTGCTGTTCTGGACAAATTTACATGTATATATAGAACTCCTCACCCTGAGAAATTTGGTATACATTAAAACTGCAGCTGAGTTCTAATTAGAATCCTAGAAGCTGATAAGACTAGAAAATTCAGAAATAGAATCTCAGAATAGCACAGAAAAATAAGAGTTGACTTAAACTAATAGTTTCCTAAACAAAAAATAAGGAAACTACTAATCGCAGATCTAAAAAAATATAGGACACCCCCAAAAATAACAGCTGGTTAAAAAATAGAAGTTACAAATTTAGAAGCTGCTGCAACTTCTAAATCTGGGTGCAACCATTGGTTCCTGCTCTCACATGTTTTGGACTATCTTTGGGAAATAAGTGCCCATTTGAATAAGTACTTATTCAACAAGTTCTTACTATTAAGTACTTATAGTGTTTGGGAGATCTTTTCTCAAACTGCTTACACTTGTTTTAAGTACTCATTTGTGTTGTTTATCCCAGAAGTACTTATATTTGCAGAAATAGAAATTATAGCCTTAACTTGACATACACACACATTTATTTGATACAGGCGAGGCGCCCCGAAAATGCCCAGATGCATATGCCAGAGGCACTGACACCTCTGAGGCGTACGCCTCATACGCTTTTTTTCATGAGGCGTGCTAGAGGCTTACACCTCATGCACCTCATGTAAAAAGAATGAAAGAGAAGAAAAAAAAAGAGAAAAAAGAAAGAAAAGACAAGGAAAGAAAAGGGAAGGGAAGAAAAAATAGGGGGAAAGAAAGTGGGCCGGGGGAAAGACCCCCCCCTTCAAATAGTGCTATGCATCTTCATTCTTCTTAATATATAAGATTTTTATTAAAAAATAAAGAAAAATGAGATTCTTCTTCCTCCTCATCCCACCCACCCTCCTCTTAAGGAGGCATATGCCTCATTGTGTTCGGGAGGCTTATGCCTCTTACATTCTAAACTACGCCTCACACCTCTAGGTAGTGGAACGCCTCCGCGTTTTAAAACATTGATTTGATATTTATGGATATTATATTGACATGATGTAGAGAAAATAATGTCACTGCCGCTGCAAGTTAACATTTGATGAAGAGAAAAAGATAGGATTCTATCGGCCTTCTGAAGATGGGCAGCCCCTAGAAAACAAACATAACATTGGGGACAGACTTTTCCCAAAAAAAAAGAAACAAGTGCTTATTGAATAAGCAATTTAAAAAAAAAGCCACCCAACTCTGGTTTACTTTTTAAGTGTTTATTTTCAAAATAAGCACTTATTTGCCAAACACAAATGAGTACTTATTTTCCACTAATTGTGTTGCCCAGCACTTCAAAAAAGTAATTATTCGAATAAGAACTCTTTTTAAGTGTTCCCAAACAGGGGTGTAGTAACTTTGGTATGATCAAATCTCTCTACAATTTGATTTTCTGTAATTTCTATTGCTCTTGAGGGCTGAACCACATCAAAGTATTTGTGTCTTCATCTTGCCAGGTCAAACTCCTTGAAAAGCATCAAATTCTGGTTTGTGTCATATCCGTGCAACACAGACTGAAAGGCCAAAGCCATCGTCATCAAACAAATGATTATGATTTGATGCCTGCCCCAAAACTTACTTGCATTTACAGGGAAAAATATTTTATGGTAAAGACAAATATCACAATGGAAGATTGGAACATGATTTTTTTATCAGTAACAACCAAATGAATTTTACTAAAAGATGAAAAAGGAAGACCAGGAGCAATTTCTTGTTGCAATAGAAAAATCCCAGACTGGCAAGCATGGGAATCCAGGTTTGAGTCTGAAAACAACCACTTTTTTGCAAGAAATTCCAAAAGTTAGGTCTGCATTCAGTCCACCCTTCCCAAGACACCTGGACTGCATACAACAGTCCCTCATACACATCTCACCTCTAAGGTGGCAATGCTGAATTCAAGTATAGCCCTTCCCTTTGGACTCCTCATGCTGGGAGTCCACAACCTCTTTTTCCAATGTCCTAATCCATTGGAACAAAAAATTTCCCACAGTTATAATAGATCTGATTTCTCAGGTAGCCAGGACCAACATTGGTTAATGACCATTTTCTGTAAAAGGAAGGAAAAGCCCTGCTGTGGTAGGATACACACACTGCTGTCCCCTTGGACCAGGAACTCTGCATGGGTTCTCTTGCCACCACTCTAGCTAGAGCATCAGCAAGAGCATGAGCTGACCATGATCCACCTGAACGAGCTCTTCAATAGGGCAGTGAAGGTTTAGATTCACTTACTAAAAAACATATGGCCATAGTACACTTAAATATTACAGTCTCATACATGCAACATTTACATCCAACAGTGCCTTCTTAGTATCAGAACTGCAAAACATGTTTCCACAAAGTGGAAATTGCAAAAGTTTAAATTTTAAATTTAATATGTATTTGGGGTTCATTTAATCTAAAGTGTTCCAAGGGCTAGAAGTTTATTATGGGAATAAGTTTGATTTGTGGGGTACTTAAAAGACAACTCTACAATGAGTATATTGTGTTGAGAAAGGCCCAAGATCATGAAAAAGGGACAGAGTGATGAAGATACCTAGTTGTTTGCATTTCCGTGTACCAATATAAGTTATGATCCCTCCAAGCTGGCTTTTTCAAACATCAGAAGACTTGGGATTCCAGATTCGCTCAAAGACATAGTCTAAATCTCTACCAATGCAATACTATGTGAAAGGTAAGGAGAGCACAGTACCAAAATATGATTAAAGCTTCAAAGCAGTTCACATAATATTGTAATTGTAGCAGCAATACAGCATGAAAGGATTTGTTTCCTTTTAATAACAAAGTAAATTTTGGATTTGTATGTCCCTAAAAACAGTAGCTGGTTGTCCCAAACAACCAAAGTAACGTTCTCACCTTTAGTAAGGGACTGAGGATGCAAATATATTTGTCTCTTCTTTTCCTTTATAATCAATTACTATTCTTGCTCTTTGATTCACATCAAAAACTGGTACAGAATAACTTGTGTTGATAACAACAAACAATTTCAGGTTCAAGAAAAAAAGGAAAGAGTACTTCACAACATCCACTCTATATCAAACAAATGCTCGAAGAAATAATTAAAAAAAAAGGAAAACAAACAAGTAAAGATAAGAAACTACACTATTTACATCAATATTACCTTGGATTCCATGCTGGATCAACCACAATGACACGGTCAGCTTTTGTAAGTGTAAGACCAAGACCACCAACTTGAGATGACAATAAAAGAATAGGAGCACCTTTACCTTCTTGGAAATCCTGTAATTGAATGGCACAAATAAGAAAGAAAGTTCCAAGAGAAAAATAAGCAAACTGCTCCCTAGTTAAGTTACAGATAACTAACATTCACAATCTTCTCTCGATCACTAGCTTTTGTGGTCCCATCAATGCATAAGAACCTGTAACCCTTTGATGTTATGGATTCCTGGAAAAAGAAAACAACCATAGAAGAACATTTTTTCATATCAAACCAGGACAATTGAAAAGGTCAAAGCATACAAAACAAGTTCAAAATGTGTATGTCTAAGAACTAACTTCATCAACTAAGAATATTGAAGCAACATTTCAATTATAAAATGAATACCATTATTTGAATCTTTGATGTAGTGAAACTAATAAACCGGAGCCTAATAACAAAAAATAATAATTACTCATCCTCAAACATGCACAGGATGCTTTTAATACATATAATGATATAAAACAAAGTATATTCATATTTAATTGATAAAAAAAAAGTATATTCCTATTTAGACATGGACATTTTCGCATGAACTAGTCAAATTACAAGCAATGCAGAATAGCTGTAACTATAAGTGACCTAAAAACACCTGAAGGGATCTCAGGTATACCATTACTATGCTCCATAGTGCAGTACAACTATTAAGCCCAGATAAGGATATGGCACGCATGCATGGATATAGGAAATGGGGATACAAGTCTCCATTTCTTAAAATCCTTGACATAGATATGGGTAGGGACACAGGGTATCCCATGTAGTGCTGTAATTGGGCTGGATTCAGATTGTATCTGACCACATCCAAAATCCAAATCCAATCTGACAACTGGACATTGAATTACAAATCCAATCAGATCTAGGGAACTCGGATTGTATTCATTTAATACAAGTCCACTTTGTATTTCTTTAAAATAAAGAAAAAGCTTTAAAAAATGAAATTATTTTTACCTTATAATATAATCATGGTTTAAAATGTCCAAAAATTTCCTACTATTTCCACGGCATATTTTTCCACGGGTACAAACACAAAATTTTACTAAAATCGACATATTTCCCAATGAATACTATTGGAACTAAGTGGTGTACAAGAAATAGTATTATAATGTATATTGGTGACAATATTGTAAACACATGGAGTAGCAATCTTATTGCCCACCTAATGGACATGATTACCACTTTGAGCCGGCTTGATATTCTTGCCAAACATGAAGATAATATTGATTTTTGTTAGTATGAAAGATTTTTGGTTGATCTATTAGAACTATTTGCATTTTCTATAAGTTTAAATTTTGTTTGACCTTATTCTATCATGTACTTTTGACTCTTAAGGTTTACCGGACAACTTCACAACATATTATTTTGTCTCCAACTTAGTTTCTTAGCTTTGTTAAATTATTTGGAACAAGATAATAATTTTAAAAGGTGTGCCTACATTTCTTTTATCATTTCACAAAATATCATTCTATACGTTTGCATATTTGAAATTTCTAACATTTCTGACATGTTTCCTATTTTTGGATGACCAACATTTCCACCAACACTGACATTTTAAACCTCGTATATTATATAAATTTAAATAAATATGAAATGTTCAATTTATTATTATAAATTCTATAATATAATATTATATACATAATTTAATCATAGTTGGAACTTAACCAGATCAGATGTTACATCAGGTTTCAGACTTTTGGAATCAATTGACAGCCCTAATCCCATATAATAAGCTTATAATGCATATTATATCATTTCTTGAGACTTGTGTCTAGCCAAGTTTAATTAAATTTCTAAGATGTGCATATCTTAATAGCATATTTTGTTAAAATATACCATTTCACATATCCAGCTATCTAGTGTATTGGGAGGGAGGGATTTGATAAAGACCAAACTTTGGCATTTTTTGCACAAAGTGACATTCTGACCACTCTCAGACTCGAACCAGTGTTTTCACACTTATCCTGAGATTTTACCATCACACCAAGCAATAGCCCCTAAATTTAATGATTAATCTAGGCCCAATAAGCTTAATTTAATGCTTCCAGTGTGCTTTGAAAGAAAACATAACCTACCTTGGTTAGATTAGTTGCAACAATTAACTTCTTTTCTTAATTGGAAATTCCGGTACATTTTCTTTGATAAGTAAATGCCGATAATGATAAAGTTAGAGAAATAAGGGATACAAAGAGAATGCACTAATGCATATGTGGTAAGTAAAATACACAGTAAGGCCAGTGAAAATCAAAACAGGACCAGAAGCGTAATAATTCTAATAAAACAAGAAAAAACAAAGGCATCCAAGATTACCTGAATAAGGTTTAGCATCTTGCGAGTCTGAGAAAAGATCAATACATCATGCCCTTCAGGAATCAAGTTATCCTACAACAAAGTATTACAAATATCAAATTCAATTTGTCAAATGAAGCACCAAGAGAATCAATATGAAAAGGTCTGGATATCAAACCAATAAAGATAATATAAAAGTTATCTTGCATGAGACGTTGTAATGCATATTTTGAGAATTGCCATTATCAGTGACTTTTTCTAAATGTAATGACATTCTTTCCACCACACCAAGTTCTTACTGGTTAAGCATTGAATCCATCCCCTCTAATACATCTTCAGCAGCTCTTTTTGTCAAAAGAAATGGATGATCACATATTTTTTTCATGATCTGTTTCAAATAAATATAGTTTCAATTAAGACCATGTTTAGGATGAAAAATGCTCAACAAAGCATCAATGCATTCAAAGAATTTGAGAAGTTCAAATGAGCAACAAGAACCAATTAAAATAACATATTCAAATTTTAAAATAGCAAATTACTTTACCAGAGAATATTGTTAGAGCACCAAACAGTAACATATGAGACAACATTGTACATTAGGATATTCCAACCTAAAGTTTAACTACCTGCTGGATTTCAAAATATAGTATCTAGTCGTTGAATATAATCAGATATGATGAACTTACTAACTGGAAGTAAATCTAATTGAACAAGGCTATATGGGATTGAAGGACTACTCAAATAATAATAAGCTCAAAAACAAAAAATAAAATAAAGCAAATAACCTACAACTGAGTCAGGATTCTGTGTACAAGAATTAAGAGTTTAAGATCCAGAACAAACAAGGATCCTCCCTCTCTTCCTGTCTTTTTCCCCGTCTGTCTCCCCCATCACCCAAAAAAGCTGCATTCCTTTTCCCCTTTTCCCCTCAAATATGTGAATTTGTTCTGCATTTGTTTTAACAAACTAGTCAATTGCCATACTTGGTGTACACAGTCTCAAAATTGAATAGATCAAATGGTCCCGCTCCAAACATCTACCATGCATAGAAAAAGCAAACTCATTATGCATGAAAACTAATTCCAACAATCAGGATCCATATGGCATACAATGGTGTTGAAAATGAAATTTATAAGATACATCAAGGGCTAGAAGGACTAGGGGCCAACCAAATAGGACTTGGGTTGAAGCAGTATGAAATGATTTAATAACTCATAATTTAATATTGGATATGGAATAAACAGATCGAAATAGCAAAACAGGATTCATGCAGCCAACCCCATATAATCAGGATAAGACCTTTTTTAATAATAAACGAAGGCAGTGCAGTGCACAATGCTCCCACCAATTCGGCGTCTGGGGAAGAACAGATCCCGAATTGATCACCCAGGTCGCAACGAAGCAACCTAACCATTGCACCAAAGCCCACCCTCACTTTTTTTGTAATAAATAAAAAAGAAAAATATTATTACTAAAAGAGGAAGGTACAACCGAAAGGTGATGAGAGGTCACTATTAAAGGAAGAAAGCACCTCAAAAGAGATGCACAAGAAGAGGAAAAAAACACAAAAAGCAGAAATACAAAAGATCTAGACCATGATCCTTCTCCAGCAAATAAGAGTAATTCGGTCTCTTGAACAAGACTTATTTCTGAAAACTCTCATATTTCTTTCTTTCCAAATTTCAAAGCAAACAACAAAAGGGATGCAGCTCCAAGCAATCTTTGCCTTGATATTTCCTCTCATAGTTGGCTATCGAGCAAAAATTTCTTCTGTCAATCTAGGTTCCATCCAACTAGTGTTAAAGAGACCAAAGAAGAAACCCCTAACAAATCTACTGTAGGCACAGCCAATGAACAAGTGAAGAACATTCTCCTCTGCATTCTCACGTAAATTGCATCTACCAGCCAAGTGAAAGCCTCTACTTTGAATATGGTATAAAGTCAGAATGCTGTCCAACACCACTAACCATGCAAAAGCTTCTACCCTTGGAGGAACAGGATTTCCCCAAATCCCCTTTAACTCAGATTTTTCTCCTTCATTCCTTAGCAAAGCTTTCTAGAAAGATTTAACAGAAAATAAACCATTTCTGGATTCTTTCCACCATCTCAAATCTTTTCTTTCCGCTTGTACTTCAGCTGATTGTAGTTTTGAGAATAATTCCACAAAAATTTCCATATTTCCCAATCAAAAAGAGATCTTTTGAATTTTGGGCACTGTTGGGATTCTGCCCAACTCAGACTCTTCTTTCAGGGAAAGTTCCTCCAACAGAAAATTTGGGAGTTAGAGAATGAGAAACAAGATTTTTCTTATTCCTTCAGCTTCAGGTAATCTCTTACAATCCTTTTATACTTTTATGACTACACTATAACAGATTTGCAACAGATTGTTACAACTTGCATCCTTGGTTAAGTTCTTGGTTCCAGAATCTTTTTCGGTTGATGGCTTCTCACATGGCCTCTTTTTCCCCTTCCTGAAATAGGTGTTTACCACCGGCTTAGGTTGGCTCCCTAAAGAGTCCCTAACAGCTCTCTCCTCATCAAATTGGACCTTGTCGTCAAGGACAGGGTATGGAAACTACCGTATCAGTTCAATGTGAGGTTCCTAAGTAGCTTCCTCACTTGCCAGCCCATCTCACCGAACAAGGACCTCCTTAATAAATTTCTGGCCTGATTTGATCCAACAAGTATCCACAATTTCCTTTGGTTGGAGGTAGACTAGCCCATCTTCTGTAAAATCTGGTAATGATGGTGACATTGTAATCTGAAAGACTGGGACCCTACTGATTTCTTGATAAAAGACACATGAAATATGGAGTGAAGACGTGATGAGGTTGGCAGTTCTAGTTTATATGCCAATAGGCCAATGTGTTGTAAGACCTTGTAGAGACCGAAATACCTACGAGAGTGTTTAAAGTTTGCCTGCTTGGAATTCCAAGGGCCAATGCTTCTAATCATAGTAATGTTTCATGTATTGCTAAGCCCGCTCCAAATAGTACATTAGGAATAGCATCACAAGTAGTGAGGTGTTCATCCACCGCTGCATTGGCTGTTAAACCGTACTCGTAAGGAAGGATTGAGGGGGGTTCACGCCCATCTAGTGCCTTAAAAGGTGTCATGCTTGCAGATATATGCTAGGAGGTATTATGACAATATTCAGCCCATGGCATCCATGTATTCCATTGTTTGGGGCAATCACTGACAAAGCACCTCAGATATCTCAATACCCCTATTTACCACCTCAATCTAGCCATCAGATTGGAGATGATAGCTAGTGGAATTGTTCAGTTTCATACCTTGTAACATGAAGCAATCCCTCCAAAAATTACTCATGAATGCCAAGTCTCCATCTGAAAGTATGGTTCGTGCAGTGCCATGCAATCGAGTAACCTCCCTCATGAACGCTTCAGCCACTGAAGCTGATGTATAGGGCTATGACAATGGGGCAAAATGTTCGTATTTTGATAGACAATCAATTATCACCATGATGACCATTTTCCCTTAAAAGCCAAAAGTCCTGTAATGAAGTCCATAGAGACTTTGTCCCATACTTGGTCTGGAACTTTTAGGGGCTTTAACAGCCTACATGGCATCTGAGCCTCACACTTTTGCTGTTGGCAAATATGGCATGTTATGACAATCTCCTGTAAGTCCTCAAGATACCTGTGTCCTCCTATTATTGAGTTGTGAAAAGGGCTAACGGGTCAGCAATGTAGGCTGTGTTGGGAGAACCATACAGCCTTTATAGAAAAGGACAGAGCCCACAACTGAGTAACCGGATGTTGAGCTTCAGCCTTGGGCCCATTTGATACGTATTTGAGAGAGGTGCTGATCCTCTTGGGGCTTCCTTCTTGATTCAGTCCAACAGTAAGCAAGTAGTGGACTTTGAGAGGTTTAACTACCCCAATTCATGAAAGCAAGAGAGGGCATCTGCTACTCTATTTGCGGGCCTGGGCTTGTATTGTATAACAGCATCATAGTGCAGTAATTTATATGCCTAGCATTGTTGCTACAGATTCTGAAATTTTTGCTCCAAAATATGTTTCAAACTTTTTTTGATCAATGTGGATGACAAATTTACAACCTAACAGGTAGGCGTGCCATTTAAGAACTGCCAAGATGACTGCCATTAGCTCTTTTTCATAGGATGACTTGGTTTGGGCCTGTGATGACAATTACTTTGCTGAAATAGGTGAGGGGCTTGCCTTCTTGCATTAATACAGCACCAATTCCACTTCCAGATGCATCACACTCAAGAGTAAAAGTCTTGGAGAAATCCAAGAGGGCCAATGTAGGAGGTGTAGATACCGCCTTCTTTAGTGCCTCGAAGGCTTGTTGAGCATAATCATCCCATCTGAAAGCCTCCTTGCGTAGGAGGTGAGTAAGTGGTGCAGCCAATAACTCATACTTGGGTATAAAGCGCCTTTAGTAACCTGTATGGCCCAAGAACCACTTAGGCTCTTAACTGTTGCTGGTAAGGGCTATTTATGTATATAGTTGATCTTTTCCGGGTCAGCCATCACCTTACTGGCTGACACTACATGGCCTAAATACTAAACCTCAGTTTGTCCAAAGACACATTTTGAAGCTTTTGCATACAACTAATTTTGTCTTAGAAGATCCAAGGTAGTAGTGAGATGCTACAGATGTGAGTGCCAATCTCTACTATAGACTAAAATATTGTCAAAAAAAAAACTAATATAAATTGGCGTAAATGGGACCAAAGTACCTCTTTCATGATGGCCTGAAATGTAGACATTGGTCAACCTGAAGGGTATGACTAAGAACTCATAATGCCCATCATTCATTCCAAACACTGTCTTGTGGACATCCTCTGGATGTACTCGGACATGGTGATATCCAAAGCGTAAGTCTAGCTTTGAGAATACCAAAGCTGCTTGCAGGTCATCTAATAATTCGTCTATCAACGGAAAGGGGAAGTCTTTAACTATAAATTGATTTAAAGCTCGAGAGTCTACACAGAACCACCATGTGTTGTCTTTCCTTTTTACCAACAAAATGGGGGAGTACGGACTTGAGCTAGGCTGGATGTGCTTCTTGTCCGGTAATCTCACATAGCCCCAGTCTGTTTAAGCTTTAAGAGAGCTTAGTCATAATCTTCAAACCCTATGGAGCCGCATCTTACGCAGAGAGCTTTGGTAAAGTCTATCCAAGATATTTGGGGATGGGAGCAGCGCAGCCATTGAAACCACAAGATTGTTTCCCCTTCAAGATGGAAGGAAGCTATGGCTACTCGCTGATTATCGGATGTCTCATGATATTCGACGTAGTGTTCAGCCTTAGAGATCCAAGGTATGAAATTGTCACCTATGTATTTCAAAAGTCCAGTTTTGCCATTAATCTACATGTCAAAGCTCCACGGCACCCAGTGGTTTCTTGGTCACAACTTACTCCTTGCATTTCTTCCCTACCACTGGCAAACAAGCTCTTTTCCAATTGCAACAAGACCCCTTCCATGGTTTGGTTGATTTCTTGCAAATCTCTATTCAACTTGTGCAGCTTAACTTCCACTCTGTCGACCCGATCCTTAACTATTTCTGGACGAGTGCTTGGCATCCTCAATCCTCTGTTCAAGGCTTTTTATAACAAAATGTTGGCATTCTGCTCAATTCAGACTCTTCTTTGAGGGAGAGTTCCTCCAACAGAAAATTTGGGAGTTAGAGAGAATGAAAAACGAAGATTTCCTTATTCCTTCAGGTAATCTCTTAATCCTTAAATACTTTTTTAACTAAACTGTAACAAATTTGCAACAGCTTCTTACAACTTGCATCCTTAATTAAGTTCTTGGTTCTAGAATCCTCTTCAGTTGTTGGTGGCTGCTGACATGGCCTCTTTTTTCTCTTCCTGAAATAGGTTTTACCACCGGCTTGGGTTAGCTACCTGAAGAATCCCTAACAAGCACCAAGTCACTCTGCCTTCATTAACATCACAATTCTCTACAACCAAGCTATTCTTCTTAACCAGTCTATACAAACATGGGCAAAGATCGCATAACTTTCCGATTCCTAACCAATCATCTGATATGTCCTGGAGATCTCACACACAATTCTCAAACACACAGCAAAAATACACAGCTCAAATGAAAAGAAACTTGTATTCATTCAATGGAAAGTAATAACAGTTGGTCGGTTCTTCGAGAGACCGCCGGCTCTCCCAAACACTCAAAATATTCCTCACACACAGAATGATCCCTCCCTATCCCGAAACTCCCTTCTTAATCCCTTCTGACATCATAACTAACTCCCTCTAGAAATGCCCAGCTGGCATAGCTACAATAAGCACACCAATATCTAAACATTTCCCTCCTTAACTGACTGCTGACCAGGCTTACGCTACCCTTTCCCTCTCCTAGCATATGTAAGGATAATTGGGGGCCTATCATTACCCGCCGCCCAAAGTCTAACCTTGTCCTCAAGGTTAAAATGAGGAAATTGGTCTCAAAGCAAGTCAAAAGGCTCCCAAGAATCTTCAAAATCAGGCAGGTCCTGCCAATGAATAAGCACTTCCAAACGGCAGCTGGTTCCACAAGCATCTCCATATCAGCAAACAGAGTGGAAGGAATCATAGGAGAAGAGATATGGACTAGACAAGTGGAGAGGCTGGTATAACAGAACTGTAACAGCAGTATATAAATAAGGAAAGGAAGTTAGGAGGGGAATACAATCTCTCTCTCTCTCTCTCTCTCTCTCTCTCTCTCTCACTCAGGAGGCAAGCTCCCTCAAAAGAGTCCCTGAGTTAGGCAATCCCTAACAAGTTGGTATCAGAGCCAAGATGCCAAGCACAAGGTCATCCGCAATGGAGAACAGAGTCGACAACATGGAAGGAGAAATGCAAAGAATATCGGTTGACGTCAAAGAAATCAAAGAAAGTTTTGCATCCTTGCTTGAACGACTGGCACAAGCACCACCTGTGCCAAATCAGGAAGAGCGCAGTGACACCAATCATCGAAGCGGATCAAGAACAACAAGCATCGAGTTTCCCATCTTCGCAGGGGAGATCCCACATCCTGGCTTCTACGAACAGAAAGATACATCGATTACCACGACACACAAGGAACTGATCATGTTCCATTAGCTTCTGCACACCTGGGAGAGGCGATCGTCTGGTACCACTGGTACCGGCGATGGCACCCAAGAGCCACATGGGCAGACTTCACCGACGCCTTAACCATGCGATTTGGAGTCTCGGCTTTTGAGAACTATGATGAAAGCCTCGCTAAGTTACGACAGACCGGCTTCGTCCAAGATTATCAGATGGCGTTCGAAAGATTAGCTGTGCGCGTGCAAGGCTGGCCAGAAAACACGCTTGTCAGCAGTTTTGTTGGTGGACTCAGGGAAGAATTGCAGCTGGAGGTAAAAGCCATGCAGCCCACCACCGTTCTTGAAGCAGCAGCATTAGCTCGACTACATGAAGACAAACTGAATCGGGCAAGAAGTATTAATCGACCTCTGGGAGCTGCGATCAAACAAGGTATACCGAACCTAGAACCAGGTATCTTGAGTAAACCGGAGCCCACATCAGGAGTAGGAATCACAGGCAAGGACACCAACTTTGGCTCAGGCCCCGGCTCAGCCAAGAGGTTAACCTGGGCTGAGATGCAAGCCCGACAGGAAAAGGGCCTTTGTTATGCATGTGGAGACAAATTCAGGCCAGGCCATCGCTGTAAGATCCCTCAAGTTTTCTTCCTTCAACCTAAAACTGAATATGTCGAGCAATCAACAGACATTGAAGAGCCAATGGACAACCAAGAATGGGAGCACTGGACAAAGGAATACCCGGAAGTATCCCTGCAAGCCTTGACCGGTCTTGCTTCTTCTCAAACTATGAGAGTAACCGGACTGGTACAAGGGCGCCATGTGTCGGTTCTAATAGACAGTGGCAGCACCCTCAATTTCATTACCCAAACATTGGTCAGACAACTAGGGATTCCGGTCCCACCATGTACAGCCTTCCGGGTGCACGTAGCTAATGGGAGCAACCTGGTGTGCGACAGTACGTGCACAGAATTAAAGATGAAGATACAAGGACATGAGTTCGAGGTAGATCTGCACCCCCTGGAAATTAGTGGAGCAGATGTAGTTCTCGGAGTCCAATGGTTAAGGCAACTAGGACCGGTGATATGTGATTGGGCCCGTCTCACCATGGATTTTCAAGTGGGCAGCTCACAGGTGCATATTCAAGGGCAGCTGTCCAAGGCTCCAGGACCTATTAGTCTCGCCTCCCTATGGAAACAGGCAGCAGACCCAGCCCACATCGTTTTAATGTAGATAGACTCCCACAAGGGAACGGCCCATTCTAGCCCAAGGAAGTAGATCCGAAGAAGGCCACACACAACTACAGCAACTACTTCAGAAGTTCTCAATGATCTTCCAAGAACCTAAGGAACTACCACCGAAACGTGCCCATGATCATTGCATTCCATTGCTGCCCGGAACTGCACCCACAAATGTAAGGCCCAATCGTTACCCTTATTTTTAGAAACTAGAGATTGAGAGGCAAGTGCAAGATATGCTTGACAGAAAAATTATACAACCCAGCCAAAGCCCATTCTCCTTGCCAATATTACTTGTGAAAAAGAAGGATGGGACATGGCGGTTTTGTATAGACTATAGGGCTCTGAACAACATTACTATGAAGGATTGATTTCCCATACCGGTAATCGATGAACTACTAGATGAACTCGACAGGGCCACCATATTCTCTAAACTAGACCTGAGATCGGGATATCATCAAATTCGGGTCCATGAGGGAGACATCCACAAGACTGCTTTTCGTACACACGAAGGGCATTATGAATTTCTGGTTATGCCGTTTGGGTTGACCAATGCGCCAGCTATGTTTCAAGCCCTTATGAATGACATATTTCAACCCCATTTGCGCAAACTTATACTCGTTTTTTTTATGATATACTTGTATATAGCGCTACATGGGACGAACACCTAGTACATCTACAAATTACATTAGAACTGCTAAGGACTCATAAACTCCTTGCAAAGGAGTCAAAATGCGCATTGGGACAGACAAAAGTACACTATTTAGGGCACGTGGTCGAAAACGGCATTGTAGCAGCAGACCCGGAAAAGATCTCAAGCATGATAAATTGGCCCGACCTCAAAATGTTAAGGAGTTACGAGGCTTCTTAGGTTTAACAGGGTACTACTAGTGATTCATTAGAGGGTATGGACTGATTGTTGCCCCTTTGACAAGTTTGCTTAAGAAGAATGGGTTTTGCTAGACTAGGGAGGCCCAACAGGCCTTCGAGACACTCAAAACAACTGTCTCATCCCCACCGACGCTCGCACTTCTAGACTTCTCAAAGGACTTCATCATTGAATGTGATGTGTCAAGCCAAGGAGTTGGTACAGTTCTCATGCAAGAAGAAAGGCCACTAGCATTTTTCAGCAAAGCAATGACAACACAGAAATGGGCCAAAACAGTATACGAACGCGAACTGATAGCAATTGTTCTCGCAGTTCAGAGGTGGCGGCCCTACCTTCTAGGAAGGAGGTTCATCATACGAACTGACCACCAGAGCCTGAAATTTCTGTTGGAGCAGTCGTACTATCCCCGGAACAGCAGCGATGGATAGCCAAATTACTTGGCTACGATTATGTCATTAAATACAAGGTAGGACACACTAACAAGGTGGCGGATGCACTGTCACGCCAGCCACAACTATTTCCATTACTTCTCACGGGCCCAACATGTTCCATCATGGGTCAGCTAAGGGAAGAAGCTGAAAGGAACCCACAACTGAGCAATTTGCGTTCACAGGTCCAAGAGGATCCTACTAGCCACCCAGGGTACACAGTGGAGAATAACTTGTTGCTGTATAAACGCCGAATGGTGATACCACAGGATTCAGCCCATTTTCAGCAGCTTCTGGAAGTGTTCCACTCATCCCAGCAAGAGGACACTCAGGGATCCTGCGCACTTACAAGAGACTAGCCACCCAATTCCACTGGAAAGGCATGCGAAATTCGGCCCAAAAATTCATAGTCGAATGCGTCATTTGCCAGAAAAATAAGGCGGATACCCAGTCTCTAGCAGGACTGCTACAACCACTCCCAATTCCTACACAAGTGTGGGCAGATATATCCATGGACTTTATAGCGGGGCTCCCCCTTTCCTATGGCAAGTCCGTCATTCTCGTAGTGGTTGATAGATTCACCAAATACTGCCATTTTCTCCCTCTATCCCACCCCTTTACAGCCTCCATGGTGGCTGAGATTTTTACTAAGGAGGTGGCATGACTGCATGGTACCCCTAACTCTATTGTCTCAGACCGCAACCCCTTTTTAATGAGTCGTTTCTGGGCAGAACTTTTTCGACTACAGGGATTGAAACTCTTCAAATCTACCAGCTACCACCCTCAAACAGATGGGCAGACTGAGGTGGTCAACCGGAGTTTGGAAACCTATCTAAGGTGCTATGCAAGGGATAGGCCACGTCTATGGTTCAAGTGGCTTCATTGGGTAGAATGGTGGTACAATACCACGTATCATAGTGCAGCAGGAATGACTCCCTTCCGGGCATATGGACAGGACCCACCTCCCCTACTCGCATATGAGAAAGGGTCTACAGCAATAGCAGTAGTAGAAGACCAACTCCTCCAGCGAGATAGGGTGTTACAAGATCTCAAATCCCACCTCCATCGAGCCCAACAATGGATGGCAGACTCCTACAACAGAAGGCATAGGCTTGTCCAGCACCAGATTGGGGAGCAAGTCTTCCTTGAATTACAACCATACAAGCAAGTTTCAGTAGCAAGCCACCGGTGGAACAAACTGAGCCCTAGGTACTTCGGCCCATTTCGGATTGTGGAACGCATTGGGTCGGTGGCATACGGGCTTAACCTCCCAGCAACATCAAAATTACACCCTGTATTCCATGTATCCCTATTGAAGAAATGGCCAAAAACAGGAGCAATAACAACAACCAACCTCCCATCATTCTCGGAAGATGGCCAAGTTCAAAATGAGCCCACTCAGATAACAGATTTTAGGTGGATACGCAAAGGGAATCACATCGAACCAGAGGCATTGGTGGTATGGTCAGGTCTCCCAATTGAGGATGCAACTTGGGAACCTTACTTGAATTTACAGAATAGATTCCCACATCTTGACCTTGAGGGCAAGGTCGCTTTCAAGGGAGGAGGGACTGTTGAGACACAAATAAAAGGAATACAAGTGTACAAGAAAAGGCCACGCCAGCCTTTAAAGAATGTAACTAACAGCCAACCACTAGAACAAACTAAATAACAAACTAGACAAGTGGACTAGACAAGTGGAGAGGTTGGTATAACAGAATTGTAACAGCAGTATATAAATAAGGAAAGGAAGTTAGGAGGGGAATACAATCTCTCATTCTTTCTCTCTCTCTCTCTCTCTCATTCAGGAGGCAGGCTCCCTCGAAAGAGTCCCTGAGTTAGGCAGTCCCTAACATTCCTTGTCCTCCATTTAACTTTCTTTAACAGATCCCTATAGCCCCAACAAGTTGTTTCTAGGCTAATCAGCCAGCCTACTACTACCTTGGAATCCCCTTCTACTAACAGGTTGTTCACTCCAATTTGACTAGCCATCTGTATACCTTGTACCGCTGCTAGTAGCTCTGTCCTTACTGAATCACCTTCACCCACTGGTCCTGAAAATAGAGACAACATATTGCTGTCTTTGTCTCTCAGAATCCCACCAATTCTGGATGGCCCTAGATTACCTTGGCAGCTTCCATCAAATTTCAATTTTACCACACCATCTGGTGGGGATTTCCATTCAACTTGTGAATTGATCTTGGTGGAGACTGTAGAAGCCACTGCAGCCCAATTTCTCCTTAAGTCATCAAAGGAGTAATCTGCCAACAAGTGTGAAGATTTTAACCATGAGATAGTCCTTGTCAATATGCATTCCTTGATTTCAGCAAGACTTCTTTCCTATTCTTGAAACATTCTAGCATTTCTCTCCTCCCATACAGTCAACGTAGCAGCTCTGATACATTTCCACATTAGCTTCCCTCTTTTTGTCACTCTCCCAAAAGCAGCTGGAGTGAACAGCAGCTTTACTTCAGAGGGCAAGTTCCACCTGCACCCAAATAATGAAACAACCCAGTTCCAAATATTGGCAGCAAAGGAGCATGATCTCAACAAATGGTTACAATCCTCACCTTTCACTTTACACAGAAAGCACCAATTAGGGGACAAACACATAAAAGGTATCTTCTTTTGCAAGTTTTCCACAGTATTGATCTTACCAATAATAGGCTTCCCAACAGAACATTGCTATTTTGGGGGGAATTGGTTTTGACCAAACCTCTTTAACAGGGAAGACCTGAGAGGAGGGGTTGGAGCAAAGGGCTTTAAAGAAAGAAGCACAAGTGAATGAGCCAACCAGGGTTAGGGACTAGACTCTTTTTACTACTTCATGCCACAACCTCTCCCTCTCCAGGGGCCACCTCCAAAGCCACTTACCTAAAAGAGCCTCATTCTTACTCACCACATTCCCTAAGCCTAGGCCTCCTTTGCTCCGACACACCACCTCCCGCCTAATCAAGTGATCTTTTTTCTCTTCACCAGGTTCCCATCAGAAATCCCTCATCAGTTTTTCCAACCTCTTTGCCTCCCTTTTAGGAATTCTAAAGTCTGACAAGAAGTATAAAGGCAAGTTGGCTAAAGTTGCTTTAATCAAAGTAACTCTACCCCCTTGGAAATATAGTTTCTCTTCCAAGCTTGGAATTTTTCCAAGCTGACAAGAAGTATAAAGGCAAGCTGCCAATCAAAGTAACTCCTCAATTAGCCTTCTTTTCCTAGCACTCCCCAGCCCCCTTACATTCCAACTAATGATTTTCATGGAGATAAGAGATTTGGCAGCCCCTTTTGAGATCAGGCCCCTACTTGAAGGCTTTCCTTCTCTCCCCTCTTCCGCTGAATTCCAAGTTTTCTTCTATATCTGATATCAACCTTTCCACCTCTGATATTTTCTTCTTCCTTCGGTTGTTAATTTTTCTTCTGAGATCAGGCCCCTACTTGTATTTCTCAATTTTGTAAAATTCAGATATTGAAAGAAATACAACTGGTATCCAATGATCCAATCAAAAGAATTCTTTTATTGTTGACACACACACACACACACACACACACACACATATATATATATATTGGTTTTAATTCAGTTCATCTATTGCTTCAAGTCAGAATCAAAACATTTTCTCAACAAATTGCAAAAATGTAATTAAGGGGGCCATCCATAGAAAACCACAAATGGGTCTTACACAAAATAACAAAAACTCTATAATTTAATTGAGTGTATTATTTTGTATAAAATTTCCTCATACAAATAATGAAATCAAACTCAACAAGTGGTATTCTAATTAACCTCAATATAGATTTTTCAATAATCAAAACTCATTACATTTAAATAATGACACCAAGTATCAACAACTATATATAGTTAAAATACCATATGTATGGATATATGCATGCATGTACAGATATTGGTGCATTTATAATAGAAAATTCTAAAAGTAGATACTTCCATTCATATACATATAAAGCAATCAAAGAGATAACAGACATTGAACATATCAGTACCGTCAATGCAGCCAATGGTGACCCATCAAATGATGAAAGAACCAGCTCACTGTTCAAGAAAGCTTCATATAGTTGTCTCTACACAAGTGAAAGAACAGTTATGAAATTATCACATCAATTCAAAGTTATGGTGTTAAGATGGATTAAGTTAACTGTCAAAAAATTAGACCAAAACCTGGCAAGGGGCTAATCTCAACCACACAATGAGCTCAACCTTTTTAGAAAGCTTGGCACTTGTCGATGCTTCATTTTCACAAAAAACTTCACTTTTTAAACGACGCAAGAAATATGGTTCAATGCGTTCTCTTAGCTCCTGAAAAAAAATTCAGACTTGTACTTCACGTTCTAGAATCTTGGAGTACTATCTGATAGTGATTGAGATGAATGCGAATCAAAGCTAAATGCAAAAAGTTCAAAACAAGCTTTCATGTTAAGTCAAATAAAAAATCAAAATAAATGAACAGTTGAATAGACAAATAATTGAAATAAGAAATTAAACAATGAACAACAAGCAAAGTAGAGAATGAATTGATTGAAAAAGAAAAGAAAATATAATGGATGTAATCTATGTAATTACTACTATGAGATGTAAATCAGTCCTTTAATATCAAGATTAAACTTAGTGATTAGCAAAATAAAACAGGTCTGAATAACTGTACAAGAGAAGAAGATGGCGAAGAGAAGAGGTAAGAGAAGGAGTCGAATAATTCTCCATTCTCCTCTAACCCTATTTTATTAAGATCTAAAAATTTGATGATGACAAGAATGCCCTTAAGTGGGTGGCCAGCTTGGCAGTTACATAAAGAAAAATAAAACAAGAATAAATAACAGGCCCAGTAAGTGTGGCCCATCAACATAATAAAAGATATTACAAGAGAGGCTATTAGGGCCCATTCGGCCCAATCTCTTTACACTATGCATACTTTGCATTAATTAATTCAGTTTACCATTACATATCAAAAAGAAAAGAAAGGAAATATGCCATACTTTACACTCCCCCTCAAGCTAAGCATAGATGTCAATCATGCCCAACTTGCTTATATAGTGTGTCAATTTCCCCCTTGGAACTCCCTTGGTCAAGATATCAGCCATTTCCTCTTCTGATGTGATGAATGGTAAGCAAACTTCTCCTGAAGAGACTCTTTCCCTTATGAAATGCCTATCAACCTCAATGTGCTTAGTTCTGTCATGTTGAACAGGATTATGTGCAATATTGATAGCAGCTTGGTTGTCACAATAGAGAATCATTGGTTTCTCGTAATCCACCCTCAATTCCTCTAGAAGGGACCGTAGCCATAGTAATTCTGACACACCATGAGCCATTGCCCTATATTCTGCTTCAGCTGAGGATCTAGCAACTACTAATTGTTTCTTACTCCTCCAAGACACAATATTCCCAGCAACCAAAGCACAATAACCAGAGGTGGACCTTCTGTCATCAATACATCCTGCCCAATCTGCATGATAAAGGCTTCCAGCTTCGTGTGACCATGCTTAGAAAATAGAATACCTTTCCCTGGAGTACCTTTCAAGTAGCACAGAACCCTTTCTGCAACAGCTAGATGAATATCTCTGGGAGAATGTATAAACTGACTAATAACACTTACTGCATAGGAAATATCTGGCCAAGTCATGCAAAGGTATAACAACTTCCCAAGAAGTCTCTAAAACACTCACTTATCAGACAAAGGTTCAACATCTATGGCAGAAAGCTTACGATTAGGATCAATGGGATTGGAGATAGGTTTAGCTCCAAGTTTACCAATTTCAGCAAGAAGATCAAGGACATATTTGCGTTGAGATATGAAGATACCATCCTTAGACCGAGCAACTTCAATGCCCAAGAAATACCGAAGACCTCCCAAGTCTTTGATTTCAAATTCAGAGTTGAGAAATCCATTTAGTTTACTGGCCTCTTCAATGTAATTACCCGTGACCACAATGTCATCAACATAAACAATCAAGAAGGTCACCAGAGAGTCATTTCTCTTCAAGAACAGTGTATGATCAGATTGTGTTTGAATGTAGCTAAAGGAGACAAGAGCAGCCCGAAATCTCTCAAACCAAGCCCGAGGAGATTTTTTGAGACCATAAATAGATTTGTGTAGTTTACACACCTTGCCTTTCATTTCTTTCCCATACACTCCTAGAGGTAGAGACATATAGACCTCTTCATGCAAGTCTCCATTCAAGAAAGCATTTTTAATGTCAAACTGGTGTAGGGGCCAGTCAAAAGTAGCTGGTAGAGAAAGTAAAACCCTGACTAAAATCATTTTAGCTACAGGAGCAAATGTCTCAAGATAGTCAATGCCATACATTTGGGTGTAACCCTTAGCAACCAACAGAGCCTTGAACCTCTCAACAGAGCCATCAGATTGATACTTAATGGTAAACACCCATTTACAACCCACTAGTTCCTTCCCTTCCAGCAAGTCCACAATATCCCAAGTATGGTTCTTATGCAATGCATCAAGTTCAGTCATCATAGCATCCCTCCATTCAGCTTGAGATAATGCTTCCGATACAGACCTGGGTATCACATGGGAAGAAACAGATGCAAGAAAGTAGTAGGAAGGGGAGAGAAGACTATAAGATAAGTGTTTGGAGATACAGTGGGTTGTACACTTCCGCTTGCCCTTGCAAAGAGCAATAGGAAGGTCAAGGTCTGGGTGTTAGACAGTTTTGTATAACCTTAGCTTCAATCAGAATGATGTACATTATGAGTTTATTGTAAATGAATAAAAGTACATATTTGATTCATGTTCCCTTGGTATGTTTCTGTGTAATACCCTTAAACTGGACACTTAGTGAGACTCGTGTTAGTTTAGAATGTTCACAGCCAATGGGTCGGTCTGGGGAGACCTATCCTGATAAGGCTAACACAGTTGTGCCACCAAGTCGGTTGGGGTGGCCTATCTCAGCTGCCAGGGTGAGACCCTAGGCACATACAGTGTAGGATTAATTTAATCTTTGAACTAGACCAGATTTCCAGTATTGCCCTGGACCTTGGAGATTAATGGGCAAAACTGGAAAGTTACACCCGACCCCTAGACTCGATTATGATACTGCACTAGGTGTCGGATTGGGCTGTCTTTGATGTACCAATCAATGAGATCCTTAGTGGGGGTCAAAACCTGGGTATGTTGAGACAATCTGAGAATTCATCTGAGTGGGTGATAATAGTGACAGGATCAGCCCCTTTGTCGGACAAAGGTAATGATCGGGGGTGCACTCTCTCTAATGGAAACCAAGACTGTCGGCAGCCGATTTCAATCGTTGAGATTTGTTTTGCATAATATATTTTATATGAGATATAAAAGTATATATATTATGGTTTCTGAAATGTTTGAAAAAGGTTTTAATTCCCGGGATCCATATAAGCAGAGAGTGCAACACTATTCCTTGCAGCCGAGGGAAAGGTCCTCTCTTGTCGGGCAGTGTTTGATCGTTATGGGCTGAGAGGTTGAGTGTAAGACCATTGAGGATAATACCTGATGGGCTAATCTTGCATCTGCCCACAGTCCCTGGGTGTTACAAGGTGGTTTGGCCCAGGGACCACTTAGGGTAACTGTTGGGCCCATAGAGCCCATTTGATGGGTTTTAGGGGGGTGCACTATCCATAACAGTGTATTCGGCCAAGCCTTGTAACAAAGGCCGAGCTGAACCCATGTGGCTGATGTGTAGATCAATGCTTGGGTCCCACGCCATACAAGGAAGCCCAACTGGGCAGCAGTTAGGAAGGCTAAGTGAGCACATAACCTTAATGGGCCTCAAGCCCATTTCGAACTAGGCTAATTTAATGAGTTAAATATGGGGCGAATTCTGAGATGGATTAGCAAATAGGATAGGGTCTTAACCCTATCCACTCGAAGAGTCCAAATCTGAATGTGATTTCGATCAAGAAACCTCCTAATGAGATTAGGAGAAGACTGATCTAATCTGCAAATAAGATAAGGGTTTATCCTTATCACCTAAAGGGATGTCTGATCCAAATATGATTTGGATCAGCAACTCCCAATTGGATTGGGAGCTGATCCTTTAGGGTTACAAAAGAAGGAAGGGGCGGCAGCCTTTAAAAGGCACATATTCACATCCTCTTTAGAGCTGAAATCACAGAAGAAAGAATTAAGCAACCCTGCAGAATTCTTTCTTGCCGCCTACCTTGCCAATTCGATCTCCAGTTCAGTGGGAGAAGTCAAGATTTGATCTTGATATCAATTCTTTGTGAAAGGACTGATAGGAAGCTGTATTCATGTGCCATCCTGCTATTTCTTGCAAAGGACTAGGTTCTTGGAGAAGAACACTGTTGATTCTACTCCATCCTGCACTACGCCATCTTCAGTGGGAGCAGTCTTTGGATCCTTCCTTGGTCGTGAACACCTCCATTGGGAAATATTACTTCTCCGTATCAAGTATAATTCTCTCCTACTGCTTTTGTTGAGATCTGGTTCAGTTTATGGTTCAAAATTGATCATTGAAAATATGATTTTCTAAATAGGGAATTCGATGCCCAGTTGAAAGGGAGAGAAATTTTTTTGAAATTCGCCCACCTTATTCTGCAAGAATTAGGCGTCCATACAATGGATCTCTCATCCCTTCACTAGGACAGTCAGAGATGGGTCAGTAGAGGGCTGACCTGTTTCCTCAAGAATGATGGGAGTAGCAAGATGCTCTTCTGAAGGAGTGAAAACAACCTGCACATGTCTGAATCTCTGCCTTTGGTACCACCTTTGGAGAGCAGGAGCAGAAGGAGGAGGAGCAGGGATATCAGAGGTAGGTCCAGTGGAAGAGGTGGACACCCCATGATCAGACTCACAAGGGATAGGAAGAGGAACAGCTGGAGACATAACAAAGGGCTCACCAGATTTCTCCCCCTCAGGAGGAATACTAAAGAAGGGAGTCAACTCGGCAAAGGTGACATCCCGAGATACAAAGCGGGTGCCACGAACTGGATCAAAACAGCAATAACCCTTCTATGTGAAAGCATATCCCAGAAACACACTTATGAGCCTTAGGTTCAAACTTGTGCCTTTGGTGACTATGAATATGCACATAGCGAGCACATCCAAACACACGGAGAGGAAGAGAAAAGAGATCCTCATCCGGGAAGAGAAGACTAAAAGGAGTTTTAAAGCCAAGGACCCGGGAGGGCATACGATTGATCAGAAAGGTAGCAGTAAAAACAGCATCTCCCCAAAACTTTACAGGAACATGGGATGCAAACAAGAGGGATCTGGCAACCTCAACCACATGCCTGTCCAAACACACGGAGAGAAAGAGAAAAGAGATCATCATCCGGGAAGAGAAGACTAAAAGGAGTTTTAAAGCCAAGGACCCGGGAGGGCATACGATTGATCAGAAAGGTAGCAGTAAAAACAGCATCTCCCCAAAACTTTACAGGAACATGGGATGCAAACAAGAGGGATCTGGCAACCTCAACCACATGCCTGTTCTTTCTTTCCACCACCCCGTTTTGTTGTGGAGTGTAGGAACAAGAACTTTGATGAATAACCCCAAAAGTTTCAAGATAGGTGGAGAGGGTTCTCTCAAAATACTCCTTAGCATTGTCAGAGCGGAATATTATGATACGAGTATTAAACTGGGTGAGGATGAGTTCATGAAAATTTTTCACAATAGCTGGTACTTCATCCCTGGATTTCATGAGATAAATCTAAGTGTAACGCGAATAATCATCAATAAAAATGATAAAGTACCTGTAACCCCCCATGGTTGGCATGTGATATGGCCCCCACACATCAGAGTGAACAATATGGAAAGGAGAAAGTGATCTTTTATTGCTAATTGAACAGGAATGTCTACAATGCTTTGCCAGGTCACATGATTCACAATGAAGACTCGATAAAGACACTCCTTTAAACATATCTGGGAACAGATGACTCAAAGCAGAAAAAGACAAGTGACC
Source organism: Nelumbo lutea (assembly GCF_056320005.1). Taxonomy (NCBI): domain Eukaryota; kingdom Viridiplantae; phylum Streptophyta; class Magnoliopsida; order Proteales; family Nelumbonaceae; genus Nelumbo; species Nelumbo lutea. The sequence continues at coordinate 20,835,669 of NC_142684.1, read as the reverse complement.
AAACTAAAAATGACATAATAAAATTTTGTTAACAGACTCTAACACGACTGACTCTAAGGCAACTCCATGAGGTGGTCCAAAAGCTTGATCCAGTGTGTCCAGCAAGTATATTCCGTTCGCCTCATGGCCACTCCCAATCATCCTCTGAGACTGTAGGTCCTGAAAAACACAATGAGTGGGAAAGAAGGTTATGCTGCAATTCATGGACTTTGTTAAGCTACTAACAGATAAGAGGTTTGTGTTAAGCTTCGGGACATGAAGAACAGATGATAAGAACAGGGTGTCAGAGGTCTTTATATCACCTTTACCAGAGATGGGGGCAAGGGACCCATCGGCAAGGGATATTTTCTCTTTCCCAGAGAGAAGGTGATATGAGCAAAAAAGGTTAGATAGACTGGTCATATGGTCTGATGCACCGGAATCGATAATCCAAGGGATTTTATGATTACCTGAAATTGAAGCATGATTTGCAGAAGCACGAGTACCTGAGTTAGCAAAAGCCGATGAAGATGATGTACTGTTGGAAGGGTGAGCTGAAGAAACTACAGCTTCCAGGTGATTTAGGAGCCTCCCTTCTCAAAATCCAGCTTCATTGCATCCAACTGCTCAATGGTTGATTTCTCTTCACTCTCCTTACTTCCCCCTTCAGGTACTGTAGCAGCATTAGCAGTCTTGGGTTTTCCCACCTGACTGCCCTTCTTAGGGTTATTATTGTTCTTAAATCTATCAAGGAGAAGTCCAAGATGAAGCTTCCAGAAGGTGTCCTTTGTATGACGTGGTTTCTTGCAATATTCACACACCTGCTCTCTTTTCTCAGTAGGGCCCTTTGGTTTCATTCCCACATGTGCAAAATGTTCTATAGGTGGACTTTGCAACTGAACCTGCCGCCTACTCTCCTCACTACTTATCATAGCATATGCCTGTGAAAGAGAAACCTCATCCCTGGCCAAAATATTCTGTCTGATAATATCGAACTCAGGGTTGAGTCCAGTGAGAAGCTCAAACACCCTATTTCTCTCCACTAGCTTTCTATACATTTCAGCATCCTTTTTACTCTCCCATACCACTGTCTCCATAACATCAATTTCCTACCATAGGGATTTTAGTATAGAGTAGTAGATTGCTACACTCTTCTCCCCCTATCTCAGATTTTTCACATCACTTTTCAATTTGTACGGTCTGGCTACATTCAGTTTATGTGAATAAGTCTCAATTACACTGTCCCATATCTCCTTAGTCAAAGACATCCAGAGATAGTGTTGGCCTATATGGGGTTGCATAGAGTTGACAAACCATCCTATAACAATATATTTCTCTTGCATCCATTTTTCAAATTCAGGGTCTGTCTCTTCAGGTTTCACCTTACTGCCTGTGAGATACCCGAGTTTTCCTCTACTACAAACATAGATTTTTATAGACTGTGCCCAAGCAAGATAGTTCGTCCCATCTAGCTTAATTGCGGTAACACCAATCAAAGCGGAATCTACTGAGGCAGGTCCAGAAACCGGCACCTGCTTGAACTCACTTCCATATGTCTCTATTAATCAAACGGAAATCAAAGAACAGAAATTTTGACTATGTAAACTTACTTGAAGTCAAACTAGAACTCGAGTGCTTGAAAAACTAGGGTTTTGCTCCGTCCAGTAGATGGGAGGAAGAGAGAAGATGTTGTCGCACCTACCAGACTAACCCAAACTCCTCCAAACCTGAACCTCCCTCCTTTAAAAGTCACAAGACACCTTCCAAGCACAGAGCGCCGCACCCGAGCTTCACCTTTCCTGGTAACCTCGAAAATCTCTAGTCGGCTAGGGTTTCGGGTAGCAGCAGAACAACATCACTTCTTGGCAAAATCTAGCAAGAACTAAACTCTCTAAACCCTTCCACCAACTAGGCAAGTGATTGTCTATACTATAGAGAACCTATCTCTTCATACACTCTCTTGATTTTAGAGTGTACAGGAACGAAGAAAAAGAAGGAAGAGGAACTAAACCCGCTCTGATACCAAGATGTAAATCAGTCCTTTAATATCAAGATTAAACTTAGTGATTAGCAAAATAAAACAGGTCTGAATAACTGTACAAGAGAAGAAGATGGCGAAGAGAAGAGGTAAGAGAAGGAGTCGAATAATTCTCCATTCTCCTCTAACCCTATTTTATTAAGATCTAAAAATTTGATGATGACAAGAATGCCCTTAAGTGAGCGGCCAGCTTGGCAGTTACATAAAGAAAAATAAAACAAGAATAAATAACAGGCCCAGTAAGTGTGGCCCATCAACATAAAATAAAAGATATTACAAGAGAGGCTATTAGGGCCCATTCAGCCCAGTCTCTTTACACTATGCATACTTTGCATTAATTAATTCAGTTTACCATTACATATCAAAAAGAAAAGAAAGGAAATATGCCATACATTAATGGAGAGTTGTTGTGAACAGACAATACCAGAGGTATAGGAGAATCTTCATTCTCCCATTCAACTCCAACAGATTGTTCTTTTGCCAACAATCTATAAGATACACTTATTTTGACTAATAAATGCAATCCATCTCTAAACATCATATAATTGAAACACATTGAGACTATTTCATATGGATAGCACACCTCTAGATTGGTATAGCAGCTACAACATTAGATACCAAATAGTAGCCATCAGTTTATGACATACTCATGCCCGTTTATTACCTAATATTACAGTTTTATGAAGTGCACCTTATAAAAAAATCACAAAACCAATCTCAAACACAAGATGCAAATTGCAGGAAATTAGTTGAAAAGAGTTGTGTGGTAGGTGTTCATCTGGAGGATAGTGTTGTTGAGTCTATTGCAGCTTACTTGGGATGCTCTATTGCCTCCTAGCATTTAACTTATTTGGGTTTTACCTTTGGGTGGGAATCCTAAGGAAAGCAGTTTCTGGAATCCAATTGTGGAGAAATTTGAAAATAGATTGGCAACATGGAAAAAGAATTACATCTCCTTGAGTAATTTTGATCAGGGCCAGGCTTACCAATCTCCCGGTGTACTTCCTTTTTATTTTCAAGATCCCTCTAGGGAGGCTAAAAATTTGGAAAAGTCGATGAGCGGTTTTCTGTGGGAACTAGGGGGTGAAAAAAAGGATGATTTAATTAGTTGGGAGATTGTTAACCACAGTAAAGAGAGGAGGCTCGGTTTAGGGAATTCAGCTCTTAAAAATGAACCTTATTGAGAAAATGGCCGTGGAGATGGCCGATGGAGAGAGAGAGAGAGAGAGAGAGAGAGAGAGAGAGAGAGAGATTTTGTAGCATATGGTGGTTGATAATATTCATGGCTGTTCTGATTTAGGTTATGCCAAAGTATCACGTCAGGCTACCCTATCAACACCTTAGAAAGCAATACATGTCATTCCTCCCAAATTTATCCAATGTGTAAGGTATGATGTTTGTGTGGGCAATCTTGTTCTTTTTTGGAAAGATTCTTGGGTGGGTACCTTGCCTCTCAAAGACCTTTCCCCCTCCCTTTACTCTCTTTCCCTTCAGAAAAAAAGAGCTTATTTCCTCGTTTCTCTCCCCTCTACCTCTTTCTTTGAACTGGAACTTCGGATTTCGCAGAGGTTTGCGGGAGGTTGAACTTCCTTTGCGTCATTGAGTTGCTTTCTTCTCTTGGTAAAGTTTGTTTGGACCCTTCTTTTGATAAGAGAGTGTGGGCCCCTGCTCCCCAAGGCTCTTTTTCTTGTGCTTCTTTCTTTAAATTCAAGTGTTCAATAATGTGCCTGGGTCTTTCCCTATGCGAGAAGTTTGGACCAAGCCTATTCCCCCTAAACTAGTTGTCTTTTGCTAGGAAGTGTACCATGGTAAGATTAATACTTTGGAAAACTTGCAAAAGAAAAGACCTTTTCTGTGTCTATCCCCAAATTGGTGTACATTGTGCAAAACCCATAGTGAGGACTACTACCACTTACTGATTTCCCGCCCCTTTGCTACAACTCTGTAGGATTGGATTTCTGATTTGTTTGGTTGCAGGTGGATTTTGCCATCAGAAGTAAAATTGTTGTTTAGCTCATCTACCCTTGTTTGGCCAACAAAAAACGGGAAACGCATGTGGAGATGCATTAGAGCAACTACATTGTGGACTATTTGGGAAGAAAGGAATTCTAGAATTTTTCTAGACAAGGAGAGAACTCTTCCAGCAATGGAGTGTATATTAACAAGAGCTTCTACACTGGTTGAGAACCCTAGACTCCTTTACTCCTTTTTCCTTTGATGACTTGTGGAGAACTGAGTTGTAATAGCTAACATGACCTCTCAGAAAAACAACTCTGCAACAGTTTGGTACCTCCTCCGGAAGGTTTTATAAAACTGAATTTTGACAGGAGCAATCGAGGCAATCTAGATTTGTTAGGGATTGAAGGAGTCTTGATAACTGAGGAAAGCAAGATCTTATCTCTGTTTTCAGACCCAATGGGAGTAGGTATTCTACAGGGGCTGAGTTGTTGACCACTGTACAAGGTATTCAGATTGCCAACCAACTTGGGATAGAGAAATTACTAATTGAAGGGAACTCTTGGAGATACAGGGATCACATGAAAAAAAAAAAAATTAAATGGTTAACTTAACAAGACACATGATAAATAGAGTCCAATGGGTGGGCAGGTCAGCAAATGCTTTCATTGACTCTCTTGCCAAACCACGGGTATCTAGGGAAGAGCTATTTTGGTCAAGTATGTACCTTTTCTGGTTTTTCTTGTTTCACTGTAAATCTAGGAGAGGCTGCACCTCGCGCCTCTCCAAGGGATATTTGTAACACCTTAATTCTCTCATTAATGCAATTATACTTCAATTATAAAAAAAAAAAACGTAGATTCCCCACTTAAATCAAAATGAAAACATTTAACAAAGATTCCAAGACACCTCAAAGCTAGATGGAGACCACAAAGGAGATCGATTTGTTTTTCAAGAGAGACAAAAAAGGAACAATAACAATCTTCCAAAGGATAGTGTCCCAAACAAAGGTTTTCTAAAACCTAGTCTTCTTTCTATTTACAATTGTTGTAGATTCTAATAAAATTGCATGTCGAGCACAAACTTGTTCTCAAAATATAGAAAGCACAGTGCATGGATATATAATTTATATTACAATTTTTTATAAAAAAACTTATATTACAATTTAAAGCATATAACATGGATAGGTAATCCAATGTTTGGGTAACATGGAGCACAAGAACAGTAGTTGGTACAAGGTTAACTCGCAACTACTGTTTTCAACCCAAGGTCAAAGCAGTTAATCAGACCAGTCAACCTATCACCCAGCAAAATTTTGACTTCGTTTCACTACAGAACCGCTTGCCTGCAAAAACCATTAACTCAATTAACAACCCAATGCCAAACCATTTGACCAAGTCAATAGATCACAGGTCAAACTTTAATTATCTTTCTTCTATTTTTGTATTTTTATCCATGTCCACTAATAAAAATGAATCCCATTTATCCCACTTATTTTCCTTTAATATGATGAATGCATTACATTAGAGATAATGCCAAATTTTTAAACAACTTTTTTTGCATTTATGGAATTTTTGTATTTTTTATTTTTTATAGTTATTAGTTAATTATGACATAATGAGTTGACCCATTTGAGCCAAATGATTGAACAAATAACCCATCACCTAGATAGATACGTGGCTCTATTTCCAAGTAGGTTTTAAAAATACCAATCTCAATGGTTTAACTTAAATCACATTGGGAATCGGAGCAGTAAGATATTTTGCTAGAAAACACAACAAAATATGTTATTATAGTTTCAAACATGTAGGCGCCATTATGTCATGGCCTCATGGGGTTAGTCGATGAGCCCTGTACAGTGCCCGATTAGATCGAGTAAGCCTACGAAAGCAAGCAACACACAAAAAGGCACACAAATTGATCAAAAAGGAATTTTATATTTATATTGCATTAAGATGGCAAGCACAAGCCCACAAGTTTGTGTCGAGGGAACCTCGTGCTTAATCTTTAGACAGTCTTGGCACCACTCAACTACCTACCTCCCCTCAAAAAGTAAGTTAAGCTTTTGGGGGAGTGATAGAAGGAAACATCAAAATGGCAAAAAATTATACTGAATAATTACAATAATACCATTGGCATTGCCCCCATACAAAATACATACATAGCCCACCCATGACACATGATGACACTCCGAAGGCATGGTTGAAGGTGCTTGTTGGTGCGATGAAGGAGTCACTTGTGACAATCTCCCCCACTCAATTCGATCTGCGTCCTCTGAGATCGGCTTCGGCTAGTCCCTTGAAGCTATTGAAACAGAAGGAGGATTCTTCAACTATTCCACGAACATGTTGTCGTCCAAGGCCTGGGCGTATACTTGGGTGGTATGGTTGAAATGGCTTGTTAGGTTGGGGAGTCCTATGGCTAGGTCCTTTCCTAGCTGCTTCCAAGTATGACAATGGATGATTCAGCTTGGTTGTGGGCAAGGTTCGAGCCAAGTCAAGGTCAAAATGTTGTTTTGGATTGTTGGGGGATTTGTTCCCATGCATTTTTGCCCAAGGGTTTGGCTTGAGGAAAGGTGTGAAAGTGGTCCCTACATGGATTAGGTGGTACTTGCTCTCTCAATGGCTAAGGTAGTAGGTGTGGTTGTAGTTGGAGACAGCCTTGGGTCTTCTACTTTGCTTAAGTGTTGATGGTAGGCACAATGACCGTTGCTACTGGAATGCTAAGGACGACTTGATGGGTTGTTGCTTCATGCCGGCGTCGAGGTCGGCCTTAAAAGTGACTACTTCGGCTAGGGGCGTGGAGGTCTTCTCTATTGCATGCTTGTTGGCTTCGAACAAGGCTTCATCATGGAAAATTTGTATTGTTAATACTTGCTTTCCGTGGACCCTAGTGGAAGTCATGACCGGGTACCATGCAAGGGGAGCGCTCATCTAAGATGCATAATGCGTCAATGTGAGGCATAAGTGCTAGTTCCGCTTGCGTCAAGAAGTCCATTCCCAAAACAACTTTGAAGTCATCCAAGGGTACCACCGATAAGTTAATCTTGCATGTCCAACGCCCAACTTGGATATCAACCCCACGGGCCATGCCTTCAATAGCCTTGGCGCCAAAGTTCATGGCCTTGAACCACCATGTCTCCTTGGCAATGTTCAAGTTGAGTTGCCTGGCCTCAGCAACCGAAATGACGTTGTCGGAGTCCCCTATATCAACTAGGGCCTGAGTCGGCTTGCCGCTGAGGAGAATGTCTATACTTTCAGCCCTTATGGGCTTTCTTAGGCCATTTAGGATTGGCCACTTTATTCACCATGGCAATGAAAAGTTGTAGGGTGTCCACTCTTGGTGTCTGCACGGACTTTTCCTCGTCACTTTGCTCATCATCACTGAGCTTGGAAACAAGGGCATTGATCTTCTTTGTTAAGCAGTCACGAACCCAATGCTTCTCCCCACAGATAAAGTAGGAAGGTGGGGGTTCAATGGTTCTAGGCTTGTATTGGTGATGGGAACCTTGTTCTCCTTGTGGCTTCTTCCCATAGTCCTGTCTTGCTAGCTTGTTGAGGTTGAAGTTGTCATAAGGAAGGCATGATTGATTTGCTCCCCCACTCAAATTTGAGGCACATGGGCTGATTAGCTTGGGGGTTCTAAATCTGACAAGCTTGTCTCAGTGAATTGCTTTGCCACTGCCATTGCCATGGCAAGGTCTAGCACATTGTGGCATTGGAGCTCTAGTTCAGCCCATGGCTTCAGTCCATCCATGAAGTTGAATAGTAATTCCTTGTCAGACATGTCCGAGATCTCCAGGGAGTGAGTCTCCGTGGTTGAGTCACTTCAACTTTTTTTGGGCTAGGTATTCCACGTTATCCGAATAGAATTGTCGCTTCAGTTCTCTCTTGAAATCAGCCCATGTGCTAAGGGTGCCCATGCCCCATTCCATGTCTTGGTATCGCCTACACCACCATAGCATAGCAATATCAGTCAAATACATGGTTGCAATTAGAGGTGTAAATCAGGTTGTGCCACTCGCAGCCCAGCACAGCACGGTACGGCACGACACATGGGCCATGCCAGGCCCGACACAATGGTTTGTTTCATGCTATGCCAAGGGTTCCAAGTCCACAGGCCGACACGGCACGGCACATGTCATGTCGCCTGCAACACAGCCTACGGCCACACTCAGCCCACCCGATTCAGCTTTTTTTTGGGGGGGGAGGGGGGGTATAAACAACTATATAGGGGGGCATTTATGTATTTTGGTTTTGGGGGGGAGAAAGAATGACACAAATGCCCCCCAACAGCTATATAATAGCTAGTTTGGGGGGCATTTTGGGTAAAGTGATAAATAACTTTACAATGACCAAAATACCCCTCCCAACAACTAAAAAATGGCTAGTTTTTACGCTATTTTGGGCAATTGAATTATTTTCAATTCCTATAAAAAGCTCTCTATCCCCCACCATTCTCATCACACCAGTTCAACAACTCTCTTTAATCTCTTCTCTAGTTCTCATACTCTCTCAAGTCTCAATCTCTCAATCTCCCATACATTCATTGATTCTCCAATTCTCAACTTTATTGAAGTTTCAACAGGAAGGCTTGCTCAACAGCTCAACTATCTCAAGTTAGCAATTTGGGAGGCTTGGACTCTTGGAGTTGAAAGGCTTCAACCATTGAAATCAAGTTAGGATTTCGAACTGGCAACCCAGGTTAAGTGCAATTAAATAAATCTTTATTTTTTCTAGAATTTAAAAAAAGAATGGCCGGTTCCTCTTGAAACCAATTCCCCAACGTGTTCAATGTCAATGATATTCAGTCACAGTATGATAGTGTTAGCATCGATATGGATGCTATTGATATTGATGGAACTTCCACCCCTACTACTGATAGTAAGGGAAAGAAAAAGAAGGTCACTAAGTTGATTAGCCCAATTTGGAAAATATTTAAAGTAGAAAAGGTTCAGGGCAAGGGAAAAAGAGTTGTTTTCCAAAAATGTAGAAAAGACTTTAGCTATTATAACAAGGGTGGTACTAGCCATTTGGGCAGACATTTTCTCAGCCATGAGAAAGAAGAAGAAGAAGAAGGGAGTGAAACAACACAAACACAAATTGGGCAGGGGGTTTTGGTACTTTTAATTATTCTCGAGAAAAAATGAGGTAAGAATTAGCAAAATACATTGTACATGTTGAACAACCATTTTTGTTAACTGAAGATACTAAACATGAAAAACGGTTACGTAATTCTATAAATCCACAATTTAAAAAAGTTTCTAGGAATAATATTATATCAGATGCTTTAAAAAATTTTTATGCGTATGAATAAAATTTAATTTATATATTATCAAACCTTAATTCTAAAGTTGCAATTACTTCTAATATTTGAACTTATAAATTTAACATAAATTATATTTGTTTACCAGTCAATTTTATTAATGAAAATTGGCTTTTAAATAAAAGAATTTTAAGTTTTACTAGGACTCAATGGCCACATACTGGCCTAGCTATTGCTACAAGTATTTTAAATACTTTACATGCATATAGAATTGACAAAAAATTATTTTCTATTAGTTTTGATAATGCTAGTAATAATGATTCAACAATAGTTATCTTAAAATCTCAATTAAAACCATGTTTAAATGGTAAATTATTTCATAACAGATGTGCATGTCACATCTTAAATTTATGTATTCAGGATGTTTTAAATATTATTTCTACTCATATTTCTAAAATTAGAAATTGTATTATCTAAAGCAAGAAAACAAGAATTTAAATATTTATGTTAAAATTATGGTTTAAAATATAAACATTTTATATTAGATGTTAAACATAGATGGAATTCTACCTATGCTATATTAGAAAGTTGTATTTCTTACAAACAAATTCTTAGTGATTTTTATAATGCAAAAAATGCCTCCTGATATTATATTTGAGGAAGACCAGGAAATGGCAATTTGTATAAGAGATTTTTTAAAACATTTTTATGATGCAACTAATGAATTATCAGGTATTTATTACCCAACTAGATGTAATTGAACTTATCAATTAATGATGATTAGTGATTGTTTTGCAAAATATAGAAAGAATCCACAATTTAAAAGTATTGTTGAAATAATGGAAAATAAATTTAAAAAATATTGGAAGAATATTTCTCCTCTTTATTGCTTAGTTACAATATTAGATCCTAGGATTAGGAAAGATGGTTTAGATATTTTACTTGAAACATATTGTGACAATATGAATATTAAAATTAGATATAAAAAAGAAGAAATTAATAATTTATTATTTGAAATGAATAATTTATATGAATTTGAAGTAACAGTGAATAATAAAAATTGTACAACTGGTACAGTTGCACCTTCCACTTCGGAACTTGAGTCCAATAGTGGAAGAGAAAAATTTTTTTATTTAATAAGAGGTAGAAATCCATTGCCTCAACAACAAGTTCATTTACTGAACTTAATTTTTATTTATAAGCAAATTTTTCTATTTTAGGTGATTCTTCCTTCACTTAGGAGGGAACAAATAATTTTGATATTTTAGCCTAGTGGAGTGAACAGGCAAAAAATTATCCAATTCTCGCCACCATGGCATGTGATCTACTAACCCCTCCGATGTTTGCAATTCCATCGAATTCTTGTTTTGGTGTAGGTACTAGGGTATTGAACGACAAGAGAAGTTGTATGAATGATGAAAGTCTAAAAATGTGTATCTACTTTAAAGATTAGTTAGATGCTGAAGATAAATTACAAGACAAAGGAAGGCATGACACTACACCTAATGTTTCACCTGAAGGAGATGATCAAAGTCAAGAAGAATAGGAGAAAATGATGAAGTCAATATTTTTATATACTCGATAGTTGTATAGCATTTTTTCAAATTATTATAAATATTGTTTTAATTTTATTTAATTTATTTGATATTTTTTAATAACATAATTTTTTATTTTCAATTTGTAACTATATTGTATTTTGTATATTTTATTAATTTATTCCATTCTCCAATTTTCATATTTCATTCATCCAACCATTGTATGCTTTGTATCATTCAAATTTAATTGAAATAAAATTCCTATTTTTCCAATTTGTTATTCACTTTGAGTCTGTCTCTTTGACTTCTTATTTGGTTAAGTATGTTTTTCATTTCTTTGTTAGATTTCTTATTTTTTCAAATAGTTCCCAAAGGAAAGTTAAATATTTTAGTTTTACTTAGAAAAGAAATAAAAAAAAATCAAAAATGTCAAAAAAAAACAACAAAATAAAAACAAAGTCTGGCCCGGTTCGACCCACGCCCGAGGTCGAACCTGTGGCCCGACCCAGCATAGCCCACACATTGCATGGGCTGCAGGCAAGTCGTGTCGTGCCGGCCCATCACGGCCCATTTTACACCTCTAGTTGCAATACGAACATGAGTTATGTCATCATCAATGCCAACAACAAGGCAATATTGCTCCATTTACCACAATAAGTTGTCAGGTTCTCAAACATCGCAGGAGTCGACATAAGGTGTAGGCTCCCGAACCTTCACACAAGCAGGGGCCAATGATGTGGAAGGGCTAGGTGTGCTGGCCATTGCTCTCTTTAGAAGGGTCATATCTCCTATCATGTCGTCTAGTTGTGCTTGTATATCTATGGGGGTGGCCATAGCAGCTTTCATGGCCATCCACTCTCTCTTGATGCTTGAATGGCTATGAGCATAGGCATGGCTCTCTTCCATGTTGACCACTCGGCTCTCATCTTGTCAACCTGGTCTTGTATGTTAGATCGATAGGAGCTCCCCTCTTGCTGGGGTGACATGCCAAGGACTTCCTTGATGATGTCATTTAGGACGTCTTAGACATCATTCAAGATGACATTCAAGCAGGCTTCTAGCTCCACCATGGAGCTCTCGATGGTTTCAACATTAAGATGGATCTCTTCCGCTCGATCATGCATCTCCCTAATTGTTACCTTGCAACGAAGAATGTGTGTACAAAGCAGCAAGCTTGTCAACCGACTTGTCATGCTTGCTTGATTTGGATGTGCAGCCCTTCGGAGCTTTCTCTACGATGGTTTCATCGCCTAGTGCTTCATTGGTCTCCTAGGCGTGGGCAAGCCCATGTTGTGCTTCATTTTTTTTTTTTATGAATAACTGATTACTTCATTGAATTTAAAAGAAAGTATACAAGACAAAGTGGGAAAGAGACAAGCCCTCTTATCTCTCCCTTTAGACTTTAATTATAATTAAAAATTACATTTGTGCCCAAAATGTTTGAATTCTCCCAACCCCTTGCTTGGCTAGTGCATCAGCCATCGAATTAGCTGTTCTTTTCACCCATTGTATTCTCAGTTCCATGTCCTTTGTGATCCATCTGAATTTTTTCTTCTCATTATTGTATTTCCACATCCTACTTTCCTCATCCAGTAGCCAAGCCACTACCAGTTTGGAATCTCCTTCAAAAATTAGCTTTCTAACATTCATGGTTCTAGCCCTTTGCACCCCTTCCATAACTGCCCTTACTTCCGCTCTTAGTGAGTCTCCTTCACCTGCTGTGCCTGAGAATAATGCGCACATTTTACCCTCCTCATCCCTAAATACACCTCCAATTCCTGACCTTCCTGGATTTCCCATGCTACTTCTGTCAAAGTTAAGCTTTATGAATCCTCTTTCAGGAGGGGCCCAGATAGGAATAACAGGCTGCTTGTTGACATTTGAGTCTTCCACTACCTTGAGTCCAGTTTCTAATGATGTCATCAATGGATATATATATATATATATGAAAAGCCTTCTAAGGATTTCAGCCATTGAGCCACTCTAATCAGAATTGATTCAATCAATGCCTCTTTTGTTCTTTCCTTTTCTCTAAAAATTCTTGTGTTTCTTTCTCCCCACACTACCTAGATTATTGCCGCCCTAGCACTCTTCCACATTATGTTACCTATCTTCCTCAGGCATGGACAGGAAGTTGAGTCAAAGAGACTTTTGATGTCAGCCGGAGGTGTCCACCTGCATTCAAATAAGGAAAAAAGCCATTCCGAAATGCCAACAACAAACGAACAAGCAATAAATAAATGAAAGCAAGTCTCACTATTAGCCTTACAAAGAACACACCAATGTGGGGTAAGGCACCACTTTTTCCTCTTCCTTTGTAGCTAGTCAAAAGTATTTCTTCTTTTGCGAATAACTTCCCAACAAAAAGCTACAATCCTAGGTGGGATAGGCTTGCACCGTACCTCCTTAACAGGAAAAGATTGAAGGGGACTAAGGGGAGGTTGGGTTAAAACTTTGAAGAAAGAGTTACAGGAGAACAAACCCAAAGAGGAAGGTGTCAAAATTCTTTCATCAAACTTATCAGGATCAAAGAAAATTCCTTCAAGGTTTTGGATTAAAGAGAGCACACTATCAATTTCTGAATCCCTTAATCCCCTTCTAAAGCCAAGGTTCCAATCAGAGCCATTGGTTGAGTTTGAAGGGACTAAGAAAGTAGAAATTGGCTCATTCTTGAAACATGATAAAAAATACAAAGAGGTAAGTCCTTCAAAGGGGAATTCCCATACCAAATTTGATCCCAGAATTTGATTAGGTTGCCAGAATTGAGTTCATACCTTACAAGAGGCAAGAAACAAGGTAGAATCGCTTGTATGGCCTTCCAAGGTGAAGTTCTGGTAGCCCCTTGCAGTGAACCAGCATCCCATCCATTGTCCAATAGCCCGTGTAGGCTCACCACCACCCTTGCCCAAAGTTTCTCTCTTTCTTTCAGCATTCTCCATAACCAGTTCCCTGGTAGAGATAAATTTCTTTTTTGGATATTTCCTATTCCAAGACCCCCATACTTTATATCTCTACTAACTATCTCCCAGCACACCTTATGATCTCTTTTCTCTTCACCTAACTCCCACAAGAAATCCCTTATTAATTTCTCAATGCTCCTGCTTACTCCCACTGGCATCTTGAAAACTGGCATATAATAGTACACAGGGAGGTTTGCTAGGGTCGACTTTATTAGGGCGATCCTACCTCCTACTCCTAGGGAGATGTAGCCCTTTTTCCAACATGCCAGTTTCTTTGACACCTTTTCTACAACTTGATTCCCAAAGCTTGAGTCCTTTGGGTTGGCTCCTAAGGGTAATCCTAGGTAGCTTAAGGGCCATTGAGAGATATTGCATCCCAAGATTTCAGCACAAACTTCTAACTCTATCCTCCATGTTTACACCAGCAATGCAACTCTTCTCGAAATTGACTTTTAAGTTGGATAAATTTGCAAAGAGCTGCACTGTCTACTTTAGGTTCCTAATCCATGTCATATCATCCCCTTCACAAAACAGAAGGGTGTCATCCGCAAATTGTAAATGGGTAACCGACACCCTATCCCTCCCCACTCTCCAACCTCTTAGTAGCTAACTTGTATCAGCTTTTGTTATTAATCTACTCAAGACATTTGCAATGAGGGTGAAGAGAAAGGGAGAAAGGGGGTCTCCTTGTCTAATACCATGCTCTACTTCAAAAAAATCCACCACCAATCCATTTACGAGCATCGAGTAATGACATGTTTGGATACAACCCCAGATCCATTTGCACCACCTCTCCCCGAATCCAAAGTGACTTAAAACCTCCATCAAAAAGGAACAATCCACCAAATCATAGGCTTTTTTTAGATCCAATTTACAAACTATGCCGTTTCTTCCAATTCTTTTCATTTCTTCAAGGCACTCATTTGCTATCAAAACTTGATTTGTTATTTGTCTATTTTGAACAAAAGCCCCTTGGTTAGAAGAGATGATGGAAGGGAGCACTTTCTTTATCCTCAAAGAAAACACCTTAGCTGCGACTTTATACAGGCTATTCACCAAGCTTATGGGTTTGAAGTCCTTTGGATGGACCACTCCAACTCTTTTTGGCACCAATGCAATGAATGTGGCATTCATACTAGGATTTATTACTCCTCTGTCAAAAAATTCATCGTAAACTGCTTTAAGGTCATCTTCTAATATGTCCCAACAGTCCTGATAAAATGCCATGGTGAATCCGTCTCGCCCCGATGCTTTTGTTCTATCCATAGAAAACACTGCCCCCTTGATCTCTTCCAACTCGAACCTCCTTTCTAACCAATTCTTGCAATCATCTGAAATGGTTGGCCAGTCCAATCCTTCTATCACCTTGGGGTCTTTGAAACACAACTCTGAAGTGCTCTGCAAAGTTCCTTGCAATCTCTCTTTGGTCCTCTATAACTTCCCCTCCAATTTCCAATTTGCAAAGATCCTTGCAAAGATCCTTGCTTCTTCTCCCATTAGCTAGGGCATGAAAAATTTTTGTGTTCCCATCCCCTTCTCTAATCCATTTGTGTCGGGATTTTTGTCTCCAATTGACTTCTTCTTTGTACAAAATGTCTTCCAACTGCTTTTTTAGCTCCCATCTCTCTCCTCCAAAGTGCCTTGAGTTTCCTTCTCATCTAGCCCTTCAATTCTATCTATCATTTCTTGTTTCTTCTCTTCTATTTTCCCAAACTCTGTCAAGTTCCACTCCTTAATTTTTCCTTTTAGTATCTATAACTTCCTATGTACTCTCATTCCTTTCCAATTGGCTCTAGGTCTACCTTCTCTCCACCACTACACCACTTTTTTTAGGAACCCTGGATGGGACAACCACATGTTCTCAAAACTAAAGGGTGTAGGTCCTAGGCTGAAGCTTCCTTCCTTACAGATGGTAATTGGCCAGTGGTCAGAGGTGAGTCTAGGTAATGCTCGGGACACTAGTCCTCCCCAATGTTCTTCCCAATCCAAGGTAAACAAGAATCTATCTAGTTTAGAACAAATTGGGTTTAGTTGCAAATTGGACTAGGTGAAGTTATGGTGTACTAGAGGAATTTCCTTAAGCTCAAAGGTATTGATAAATTGGTTAAACTTCCTCATGCTAGTATTAATTCTCTGTCTCTGGTTATTTGTCTCTCCTATGAATCTTATTACATTAAAATCTCCTCCAATACACCAGGGCCCTTCCCATAACCCCTCTTATGTCACCTAATTCTTCCCACGTCTCATTTCTTTCCCTATAGCCATTTGGTCCATAGACATTTGTCAAGACCCATTCAAAGTCATCCTCCACTTATCAGAATTTAATTGAAATTGTGAATCTGCCTATCAGTTCCTCCTTGCCTTGTACTACCTCATTTCTCCACAAAATTATAATTCCTCCTGAAGCTCCCCATGAGGGTGACCAGGCCCAACTCAGACCTCTAGATCTCCAAAGACTTCTAGCCCATTTATTATCAAATTCTGCCAACTTAGATTCCTGTATTATTACTATGTCAGGGTTTTCTTTCCTAATGACCTCCTTTATTACTACTCTTTTCCTCGCACTCCCCAAGCCTCTAACATTCTAGCTCAAAATTTTCATTTGAAATCACCTCAAATTAAGCCCAAGCTGGAAGACCTTACTTATTACCTTTTCTTTTCTCCCCCTTCTCACTAAATTCCTTATCCCCCTTCACATCTAGTTTCAGTCTCTCAAATTCATTTAATTTTTTTTCTTTCTAGTTTTTTTAGGACCATTTGAATTTCTAATGAGGGCCTTTAGAACATTCAGGTTTTTCAGTTTGCAGCCTAAATTCTCCACAAATCATGCTATGGTTTCTATCTTTTCTCCTGTTATATCTTGAGTCTCTTTCCTGTATTCTTGTTCTAAGTCTGGTAACTCCTTATCCTTTCCTTCCTCTCCATTTTCTTTGTCCTCCCCTGTACCTAGCGGCAGTTGTTACTCCTTCCTCTTTAGCTGCTCAAAACTAGCACTTATTTGCTCCCAGATTATCTCTCCTCTTAGCCTCTCTTGCTCTTCCTCATCTTCTCCTGCAGCAATTACAATTACCTTATCATCTACTACTGCCCCAACTTTGCTTACACAGGCTCTTGGCTCGGTTCCGATGTTGGACACTTGAACACCTGCTAAAGGCACAGACACCTTATTAGTATCAAAAACCAAATTGACTGTCATATAAACAGGCTCTTGGCTTGGTTCCGATGTTGGATGCTTGAACACCTGCTAAAGGCACAGACACCTTATTAGTATCAAAAACCAAATTGACTGTCATACTTGGGGGGGAATGGAAGGGTTGCAACAAGGTGAAAGGCTTTTCTGAAGCAATATTTTCCTACTCAGAGTGTAGGTTTAAGCCTACTCTCATAGATGTATTGTGGCCAATGGGTGCTATAATACCATTTTGTTTTCTTTGACCGCTAGGGATTCCTTTTAGCCCTTCCTCAACTGGAGTAGTCTTAGCAAACTTACAGATACACTTGGCAATTCCTTCATTTAACACTTGTTTGAGTTGTGGGTTTAGGTTTGGATTTCCTTTAATGAAATTAAAGGCTTTCTCTCCTGCTTCTACACTCTCTCCTCGTAGGTCTACAATGTCTTCACCACCGAAATTTCCCTGTGCATAACCATCTGTATCTCTGGAGCCTTCTTCCTCCAGAAATAGTATGCCTGTGTTCAGGTCCTCTGAAACCACGCCCCTTTCTCTTTGGTAGTCATCAATACTACCTATCGAAGAATTTTCGATGGAGTCTCCATCATCTGAACCACTGTAGTCAACCCATCCTTCGTCTTCAACGTCAGAATCTTCCACTTTATCCCTAGAGTACCTAGGATTTGGTCTGTCACCATTGGACGCACTGTAGTCTTTTCAAGGTCGCCACTGCAAAGATGAAGTTTGGTCCCCTGAAACTTGTTTCCTTCTCAACAGAATAGGAGGGAGCGAACTTGAAGATGATAGACCACAAGTTCGACCCACTAGCTTGCCCCTCTTCTCTAAGGTCACGTGGTTACTTGAATAGTCATGAGCAGGTGTGTCCTTCTTACCACCCAAGAGCATTCTGAGTGAGCCGGTATGGGCCTGGGTCGTTCCTTTTGGGATTGGACCCGGTTCAGTTTGGCCTACCTTGTCTCAGCTGCCAGGGTGAGACCTGAGGTACATGCACTGTGGGTTTTCTTGAAACCCTGAACCGGACCAGAATTCCAGTATTGCCCTGGACCTTGGAGATAGATGGGAAAAACTGGAATGTTACACCTGACCCCTAGACTCGATTATGATACTGCACTAGCTGTCGGATTGGGTTGTCTTTGATATGCCAATCAGTGAGATACTTAGAGAGGGTCAAAACCTAGGTATGTTGGGACAATCCGAGAATTCATCTGAGTGGGTGATCATAGTGACAGGATCAGCCCCTTTGTCGGACAAAGTGAATGACCAGGGATGCACTCTCTCTGATGGAAACCAAAGCTATTAGCAGCCGATTTCAACCGTTGAAATTTGTTTTGCAAAATATATTTATATAGAGATATACATATATATATTATGGTTTCAAAATGTTTGCAAAAGGTTTTAATTCCCGGGATCCATGTGAATAGATAGTGCAGCATTGTACCTTGCAACCGAGGGAGAGGTCATCTCTTGTCGAGCAGTGTTTGATCATTATGGGTTGAGAGGTTAAGTGTAAGACCATTGAGGGTAATACCTGATGGGATAATCTTGCATCTGCCCGCAGTCCTTGGGTTTTTATAAGGTGGTTTGACCCAAGGACCATTTAGTGTAAATGTTGGGCCCATTAAGACCCTATGGTGATGGACTCAGGGGTTCACTGTTTCCTACAGTGAATTCGGCCAGGCCTTGTAACAGAGGCTGGGCTGAACCCATGTGGTTGATGTGTAGATCAATGTTTGGGTCCCACGCCATACAAGGATACCCAACTGGGCAACAGTTTGGAGGATAGGTGAGCACATGGACTTAATGGGCCTAAAGCCCAATTCGAACTGGTTTAATATGATTAACTAAAGAAGGGGCGGTTCTGGGATTTAGATCAGTAGATAGGATAAAGAGTTATCCCTATCCACTCAGAGAGTCTAAATCCAAATAAAGATTTGGATTAGGAAACTCCTAATAAGATTAGGAGGGTTGATCTTTATCTGTAGATAAGATAAAGGTTTATCCTTATCTCTTAAAGAGAGTCCAAATCCAAATACAATATTTGGATTAGGAAACTCCTAATGGGATTAGGAGAACCTCTCTTTAAGGCTATAAATAAAGGAGGAGGGCGAACCCCAATTCACCCAATCAGATTATTGATACAAGAGAGAAGACAGCTGTAGTTGAACTGACGCCATCTTCTGCTATTGCCTTCTCTTGTTGCTGCCGCCATGGTCAGTTCAATCTCCACCTGTAGGAGCGATCAAGAAAGGTTCTTGATATTAGTTTTTGGAGAAAAACTGATCTGAAATCGTGCTCACTCGCCCTCCATCAGATTCTTGGTGAAGAATCAGGTTCTTGTTGAAGGGCCACCCTGTTGATTCTGCTCCACCCTACACTATGTCATCTTCAGTGGGAGCAGTCTTCGGAGATCTCCTTGGGCGTGAACACCTTCATTGGGAGTTATTACTACTCCTACCTTTTGGTTTCAGATCTGGTCTGGTTTAGGGTTCAAGATTGATCCTTGAAAATGCAATTTTCTAAAATAGAGAATGTGATTCCCACATGGGAGAGAAATTTTTGAAATTTCGCCCAACCTACCTGCAGGGTTCGGCTATCCATATGTTGGATCTCTCATCCCTTCAGTCTTTAAAGTGTTCCACCCACATCTTCAGCACTCTGTTGCTTGCATCAAATCTTACGTCTTCATCATCCTTTGTGACTTCATTTTGTTTTGTCTCAACCTGTAGGCTTTCCACCTTCCTTTTTACCCCACTTTTCTTTGAATCTTTTTCCATTTTCCCATTCTTGACTGTAATATGTGCTTCAATACCCCGTGCATCGCTAATTGGATCGAATAAGCCTATGAAAGTAAGCAACACCACACAAAAGGCAACAAGGAGGTGCACCAATTAGTCAAAAAGGCACTTTATATTGCATTAAAATGGCAAGGACAAGCACACAAGTTTGTGTTGAAGGAACCCCGTGCTTAACCTTTAGACAGTCTTGGCACCACTCAACTACCTACCTCCCCTCAAAGAGCAAGTTAAGCTTTTGGGGAAGTGACAGAAGGAAACGTCAAAATGGTGAAAAATCATATCGGATAATTACAATAATGCCATTACCATTCCTCTCATACAAAATACATGCATAGTCCACCCATGACACACATGATGACACTCCGAAGGCATGTTGAGGGCACGGTGGAAGGTACGGGTGTCAATGGACCAGTTTTGGATTGGACTCCATCCAATCAAAAATCAATTTGGATAGAGACGGATTGGACGGACCAATAAGACGTTGGATTGGATCAATCCGATCCAAAATATTTATTAGATTGGAGTGGACTTGGTCGGTCCATAATAAATTTATATTGGATTTGGTTGGATTAAGCCAATATCCAATCCATTGATATAATATAAGATTATAGGTTTCAATGGACTGGGTTTAGGTTGAAACCAATCTAAATTAAAACGAATTTGAACAAATCGGACGATCTAGACATTGAATTGAACCGGTTCAAAATGGTCCAAAATAATTCAATGGATTGGATTGGACCTGGTCCATTTGTAATGGACTCACATTGGACTTGGATCGGATTGGACCAAATCCAATCCAATTGACACCCCTAGTGGAAGGTGCTTGTTGGCACAGTGAGGGAGTCACTTGTGACAATTAGGCACCACGTAGGATGGGATGAAGTGGGAATGCCCCCTAAATACTAGAAATGTCCTTCTAATGTTTTCCCCCACTTGCCCATTAGCAATGGCAATTTTCCCCATCCTCGCTGTGTACCCGACTTCCCCAGCCCAATGGGGTTGGGGATGGGAACTAATAGGGATCCCCAGCCGGGGTTGGGGTTGGGGAGGGGGAATGAAGCCCTTGCCTCACCTTGACCCCGATATATATTATTTATTTCTTTATATATGATATTATTTATATTATATATATATATACATATATATATCAAAATAAATTTACAATATTATTTATATTTTAAAATTTTCCTTTATTGTAAGTAAATTTATTTTTCAAAAAATACTGTTAATTAACAATTTTGGGGGATTTAGGTCTCCACGAGGAACCCATCTCCATTGGGGATGAGGATGGAGGACAACTTTTATCCCCGTCGGGGATCGGGGTCATGGACGAGGATTTATTTCAAAATCAGGATCGGGGACCGGTAGCATGATCCCCGCCCCGATGCCATTCCTATTGCCCATGCACATAACCCAGTGCAAAATGTGGTGTAACCATTTGAAGTTAAATCTGCCCAACCAAATGCATATTTCATACTTTAAGTCAAATCACCTATGTTGCATTTACATTGAGTCAAAATGGGAGTGCAATACTACAGTTCCAGACACCACCTTAATAAATACAAACAAAACAGAAGAAACTGTTGATCAACAAATTCATTAACACAATATCATGCCACCCAGCTCCAAATAAGCCAACTTCCTAATAATAAATCAATACCTTTGCAACTGTAGAACCAATACGTTTTTCCCTAGTAGAAGCATTCTTTTCATTCCCACGAAGAATTTTTTGTTCATATCTTTCCTTAAACCTAAAAAGACTTCAATACTCAATGCCATGAAAGTACTATGTCAGCAAAAGATAACCAAGCATGATATAGAACTTACTCTTTCTTATCACCCAAAAGTTCAGGGCAACAGAAGTTGAACAAAGCCCAAAGTTCCTACTTGATAGCAATAAAAAGCATCAAAGAATCTGTAGCATTGTATATATGGGTTTCATAAATCATAATATAAAAGTGTAAAAATAAAAGCACCTTCAGATTGTTTTGCAGCGGTGTCCCACTAATAATGATACGGTGAGCACTAGGTATCTCAAGCAAACTTTTGGCCCTTTGGGTACCGGGGTTCTTTATCAGATGTCCCTTATGTGGTAAATAAATCAAGGAGAAGGGAAAATCAAATCAATAAAAATAACCAATAAAGTTTCATTTGATTAAATATAAAAGAAAATTATGGTCCTTCCAAATATTCACCTAGACGTAGATGAAAAAATTCCAATGATATTAGAATGTAAAAGTGAAACTGAAACACAATTACAAAAAACCTCCATTGACCACCATGACAACCTAACAAGGATAGAGAATAAAAAGTTAATTTGCATATACAACCACTTATTGTATTATATACTAAAAAAGGCAAAAAGTAGATAAAGTTTTCTACATCGAAGTTCAAAATATCGAGACACCCCAACATGGCAGAAAGGATGTATTGACACTATGAACCTTGTATTTTTCATTGGTCTTCTTTCAAAAATTCAGGATTTCACCTATTTTATATTTTTAATCATTTTTTTATACATGAAAATAATTTATTAAACCAGAAATAATAAGGCAATACAGGAAACCCAAAAAGAGGCACGAGCTGTTACCTCTTCTAATAAAGTATTGCATCAAATTAAAACAGAAATAGCCCGAAGTAAAATTACAGAGCAGCCCAAAAAAAATGTTCCCTTGAAGCCCCCTGCTTAGCTAACCCATCCGCTAAGGTATTTGCTGATCTTCCCACCCAGAGAGGTAACAGTCATGTTTCTTGTGAGCCAGTTGACTTTCCTCAATAAATCTGTGTCACCACATAGCTGAAGCTGAGTCTGTCAACCATCCCACGACAATCTTAGAGTCTCCTTCAACTACCAATTGCTGAACTGCTAGTTCTTTTGCAATCTGAATACCTTGTTCCGCCGCTAAAATCTCAGCTCTATTAGAGTCTCCTATTCCCACAGGGCCTGAAAACAAGGCTAAGATGTTTCTCTCCGTATCTCTCAGCACCCCTCCTATCCCCGATGGGCCTGGATGGTGTTGGACTGATTACTGAGTTGTTTTAATGACTGAACCATCACAGAGTTGATTTCAGCAATTTTTTTGTTTTCTTTTCCACATCCCAGAAGTAAATTTCTTCAGGGTTGGTATTCTGTTTGTGGTTGTTGTGTAGTTGTGTGGGATTTGGTCTGATTTCAGCAGTACTCTATGGCAAACTATGATTCAACTTCATCGAGGGTTACACCGACCCGCAGCACAGCTGGTATGGGAGGTGAAAACATGATGTTTCCCATGCCCATTACCCCTTTAAATGGTCTAAACTACCTAGAGTGGGCTAAAAGTGTAAAACTTTATGTAACGGCAAGGGGAAAAGCTGGTTACATAAATGGAAGGGTGAAAGAACCCAAGAGTGAGATAGCTGAACATGATAGGTGGGACCAAGAAAACAGTATGGAGATGTCTTGGCTCCTTGCAGCCATGGAACCTGATGTGAAGAACTTTATGTGGGCAAACACCGCTAGTGAGATCTGGGAACAAGGAAAAACTACCTATTTCGAGCAAAGGCATTATGCCAAGGTTTACCAGTTGCAAGCTGAATCCTCAACCTGTAAACAGGGAAATCGTAGTTTGTCTTCCTATTATTCAGCCCTTACTTCCATATGGAAAGAATTGGATCATTATCAGGCTATAGAGTGGAAACATGACGACGATGCTAAGGCCTACAGGAAGTTGGTTTCTCAGCAGCGTGTGTTTGCCTTCTTGTTGAGACTGAACCCTGCTTATGAACCCTTGAGAATTCAGATCTTAGGAAGCAAAGAGTTGTCGTCGGTTCACGAGGTAAACTCCCTTGTTCAATCGGAAGAAAGTAGGCGGAGTGTGATCGTTACAACCGAGAGAGAGCAACAAGTTGCTTTGGCTGCAATGAGTAATAACAACATGGGGAAGAAAAGTGACACCTAGAAGGCTGATGATAAAGACAAGTTGTTTTGTACCCACTTTCGGCGCTCACGGCATACACGTGACACATGTTGGGACATTCACGAGAAACCCAAGTGGGCAGTGAAGAACCAAGAACAGGATAAAGGGCAAGGTCAGAAGAAGATGAACACAACACATAATGCAGCACATGTGGCAACCCAAGATACTCAGGTTGCCGGTACTACCCGAGACCACCTTAATAATTCTGACCCCAAGGAAGATATAATGAATTCCTTCAGAGACCACTTGGAGTCATATGGTAGGGCTTTGCGAAAGATGGATAGCTCAGTCACTAGTACTCCTACTTCATTTGCATCTACATCAGGTAATATGGCTTCTGCATTCCATGTCACTCCCACTGGTTCCCCTTGGATCATTGACTCAGGGACCTCTAACCACATGACCGGTAAGTCGAACTTGTTTCAGACTTATAGCCTTTTGTCAGGAAGGGATAAAGTAAGGCTTGCAAATGGCTCATTCCCCTCCATTGTAGGCCAAGGATCAATATCTCTTCCCCATGGCCTTAACCTGAACTGTGTATTGCATGTCCCTCAACTTACTATAAACTTGCTTTCAATTAGTAGTATCACAAGCTCTTTAAACTGTAGTGTAACCTTTTTTCCTGGTTCATGCGTTTTTCAGGATCTAACTTCTGGGAGGACAATTGGTAGAGGGAGCCTAGTGGATGGTCTCTACATTCTCGACAACAAAGCTGGTCTCTCGGTGTCATCCTCAGAGTCACATAGTCAGTCAAATAAGAGTCAAATTTTTTTGTGGCATAGTCGGTTAGGTCATGTATCTTTTGAAATAGTAAAGTCTTTGTTACCGGTTTTATTTAAGTCATATTCAGTGTCAGAGTTCCAATGTCAAACGTGTCAGTTGAGCAAACAATGTAGAACAACTTTTCACTCAAATAATAAAAGATCAAGTGTTCTTTTTCATGTTGTGTATTCTGATGTATGGGGGCCTACTACTTTAATCTCTGAGGGCGGATATAAGTATTTTATCACATTGATCGATGACTACTCTCGCTATACATGGGTATTCCCTATGCGTAGTAGAGACGAAGTTCCAAGGATTGTGAAAGATTTCCAGATGATGGTATTTACGCAATTCCATGTTAAAATACAGATCTTCCAATCCGACAATGCAAAAGAATACTTCCATGGAAAGCTCAATGAGTTCTTTGCCTCCCACGGATCTATTCATAGGAGCTCATGCGCCAGAACACCACAACAAAATGGTGTTGCAAAAAGAAAAAACAGACACCTCCTTGAGGTAGCTCGCGAGATGATGTTACACATGAATGTTCC
The DNA here is from genome assembly GCF_056320005.1 of Nelumbo lutea. Classification (NCBI taxonomy): domain Eukaryota; kingdom Viridiplantae; phylum Streptophyta; class Magnoliopsida; order Proteales; family Nelumbonaceae; genus Nelumbo; species Nelumbo lutea. The sequence continues at coordinate 20,810,681 of NC_142684.1, read as the reverse complement.
AAAAAGGTTTTGGATGGATGCTATACTTGCAGCTGCTTATGTCATCAATCACATGCCCTCCAAAGTGCTAAACTACATGGCCCCTCATCAGTTGTTGTTCCCTCAGTTCCCTTTATTTTCCATTCCCATGAGAGTTTTTTGTTGTCATGCCTTTGTCCATGATTTGTCTCCGTCTCGAGGTAAGTTAGACCCTCGGTCCATTCCCTGTATCTTTCTGGGGTATCCCTCCTCTCAAAAAGGGTATCGGTGCTTTGATCCTGTTAGTCATAAGTTTTTTGTGTCTATGGATGTGTCCTTCTTTGAGTTTGAGCCATTCTTCCCTGCTTCTCCTTAGGGGGAGAGTAGTAGTGTGGAAGAGGAGAAGCAGGTTCAGGTCCGCCAAGTCTCTCTTCTTTCTATTCTGAACCTTGCTCCCTTTCGTGTCTTTCAACGTACACGTCGTAGAGATCAGCAAAGTGATAGAGATGTGGAGCGGTCAAACATTGAGCAACCGACACCATTAGACTCCCAGGAGGCAAGTCCAATCCCTGTTGCACCTACTAATACCCCTACTCCTACTGTGGATGACCTTGACATTCCTGTTGCTCAAAGAAAGGGAGTTAGGTCATGCACTACCAAACACCCCATTACCCAGTTTGTCTCCTATGATCACATTTCCCCCTCATACTGAGCCTTTCTATCTGTAGTTGATTGCATCCCTGTTCATAGAAATGTTGCAAAAGCCTTAAAATGCCCCGAATGGACAGATGCCATGAAGGAGGAGATTAATGCTCTTCATAAAAATCAAACTTGGGAATTGATGGATCTTCCAAAGGGGAAAGACCCCATGGGGTGTAAGTGGGTGTTTACAATTAAACACAAGGCAGACGGAACAGTTGAAAGGTACAAAGCAAGATTAGTAGCCAAAGGGTACACTCAAGTGTACGGGGTTGACTATGATGAGACTTTTGCTCTAGTAGCTAAGATTAACTTAATTAGGGTTCTCTTGTCATTAGCTGCTAACTTTGACTAGGAATTGCATCAACTGGACATAAAGAATGCTTTTTTGAATGGTGACTTAGAGAAGGAAGTATACATGGTTCAACCCCCTGGATTATGTGCCAAGGGAAGTGAAAATAAGGTGTGCAAGCTGAGAAAGTCTCTTTATGGTTTAAAACAATCTCCTAGAGCTTGGTTCAATAAGTTTCACATGGTAGTTAACCAGGTGGGCTTCAAACAATGTCAGTCTAATCATACACTCTTTGTGAAGAGATGTTAGGAACAGGTTGTTGTATTGATAGTGTATGTGGATGATATCATCATTACAGGAAATTGGAGTTCAGAAATACAAAAATTGAAACAATTCCTTGCATCTAAATTTGAAGTGAAAGATTTAGGTCCCCTGAAGTATTTCCTTGGAATTGAAGTCGCCCGCTCAGAAAAAGGTATATTCATTTCTCAAGGAAATACACCCTTGATCTATTACAAGACACAGGCAAATTAGGTGCAAGGCCAGCAGATACTCCCATGGATGTTGACCACAAGTTGGGTGACTGTGATGGTGAACCTCTGAAAGATGTGAAACAGTTCCAAAGGTTAGTGGGAAAGTTGATTTATTTGTCCATGACCCGTCCAGACATTGCCAATTTAGTTGGGGTTCTAAGCCAATTCATGCACTCTCCTAAGAAACCACACATGGAGGCAGCAGAGAAAGTTCTTAGATACTTGAAAAAGTATCCCGGAACAGGTCTACTATTCAGTAAACACAATCACCTAAAGGTGGAAGTCTTTACAGATGCTGATTGGGCAGGTGCTGTGGATGATAGAAAATCCACGAGTGGGTATTGCACATTTGTGGGAGGAAACCTAGTGACCTGGAAAAGCAAGAAACAAAGTGTGGTAGCAAGGTCAAGTGCTGAAGCTAAATATAGAGCTCTGGCACATGGGGTGGCTGAAGTCCTTTGGCTAAAAAATCTTCTAGGGGAGCTTGGAGTTGTTGTTCATAATCCTATGTCTCTTTACTGTGACAACAAGGCAGCCATAAACACCGCCAGCAACCCTGTCCTACATGAGAAGACGAAGCACATTGAGGTGGACAAACACTTCATAAGGGAAAAATTGGAAAAAAGGGAAATTTGCATCCCTTATGTCAACTCCAAGGAACAACTCGCTGATGTCCTCAAAAAAGGGCTTCCATACTTGCGGCACAATGAGTTATGTGACAAGCTGGGCATGATAGACATATTCATCCCAACTTGAGGGGGAGTGTTGTAAGGATCATTTAATTGTTATTTTATAGTTGTTGTTAGTGGGTTGTCAGCTTAAGATGCTGTCAGTTAGTTATTTTCTTTCTTTCTTATTAGTTTGTTTCTAGGGAGTGCCGCCAGGGGCATACTTGTAATCTCCATTCTTTTTATATTAAGTTAATATAAATAATGAACTGGCGGCAGCCAGAAGTGGTTTTTCTTTTTCTTTCAATCATATCTTCCTCTTCTTCTCTTTCTCTCTCTCGTCTCTCTCTCTCCATGAATGATTACAGATGTTATCAGAACAAGAATAAATAAATAAAGATGGTAGAAAACCTAGAAACAATCCAGATTCAATCCAGACTGAAGTAGGAGAGAAGTAGAGAAGAAGTTGAAGAGCGAAGGCACAAAGTAAGCTGAGATTGAACTAGAACCAATTTCAAACTGCCGCTCCACTTTTCTTTAATTATAATTGAACTAAAACTACATTATTACCCTTGAATTAAAAAGGCAAATAAATAACAAATAAAAATTAATGGAGAAAGGCTAAAATACCCCTATGACCAGCACTTATAGATTAACTCTCCCCTCAAGTTAGAGCATATACATCATAAAGTTCCAACTTGTTATAAATGTATTTCATCCATGCCTGATTTAACCCTTTGGTGAAGAGAAGGGCTGTTCATAAAACCTTAGAAACCGACCAAACTGATCTGACTTGACCTAAGTTGGTCAGTTTCTCAAAGAGGTTGGTCGGTTTCAGTTTAGAAAAGTATAGAACCCAATTAATCTGTTCGGTTCTCGAGTTATGATTGTGTATCCAAACCGAAACTGACCTGAATCAAAATATATATATTCTAATACTTCAATTCCCAAACTACCCCTGACTAAATAAAACCCCACAACCCTAACCTTATTCTCTTTATTTGCTTTCGTCCTTGACCTTCTTGAGCAACAGCGAAAACTCATCAGAGATGGCGATGGGGGTTTGAGAAATGGGGATTTCTCCTTATGTCTCAGTCCTTGCAAACACCTCCATAAGATGCACCCCCTTCACATCTTTTTTTTTTCTTTTTCTAATTTCCATTAACTGAGGTTATTACTATTAGTCTATTAGATTTTTAAAAATAATTTTAGAATAAAAATGACCATTTGTTTAGGTTCAAAATATGTGGCTAGAAGATCCCACCACCTTTGTGGAGAAATTAAGTCTTGGTGGTAGGAGTTGGGTGCTAGAGGCTTGAAGAAAGGGGTTGGCTGCTTAATAAAATTAATTTTTCTTTGTTGATCAAAAAAAATAAAATAAAAATAACCATTTGTATATTTTGTTTTTGTTATGTTGCTCATATTTTCTTGTTTATGTGATGGATTATATCTTGTGGTGGTGATATACCACCTATGAAATTTGTTTGTGTGATAAATTATTTTGTTCCTTTTCTTTTTATTGGATATAACACAAAAAAGTGGCATGAAAATTTCGTCCAGTTTAAGAAAATTGAAATTAAAACATGTTTTCTTTTGATTTTTGCCATTCATGACAATTTTATTGTTGCAAAGAATCATTTCGGTTCTGTTAACCAATGAAACCGACCAAAATGCAAAACAAATCCCAACACCAGTTCTTAGTGCTTGTAGGTCAGTTTCAGTTGGCCCACTGGTCAACCCAATAGTATCGGTTCAGTAGACACAATTAAGTGAACCTGAACTGAACCGACCCGTGTACAGCCCTAGTGAAGAGGTCAGCTAGCTAATCTTCAGACTTCACGTAGGGTGTAACTATTTCTCCACTAACATCTTTCTCCCTTACAAAGTGGCAATCCACTTCTATACGTTTGGTCATCTCGTGAAACACTAGATTTTTTTATTGGAAGAGTTCAGATCTCCTGCCCACGAGAACTCTGCCCACGTTTATCACAGCTACACATGGAGAACATCTCATCCTCTGCATTATGCAGGGGGAGATGTTCCCAATTCACGGGGGGAAGTGTATTGTGGGCAGGCATGGGCAGAGTTCTCGTGGGCAGGAGATCCGGAGTCTTATTGGAAATGGTAACTTCATTAAAGCAACTTAAAAGAAATATCATATACAACTGTATGCCCCAGAAATAAGGTGCTAAACCCACAATAATCCTTTTTACAATTCTGCCCAGAATAGATTCTCCCTCATTGTCCCCCGTTTAGCTAAAGTATGAGCTAGTCCATAAGCTGACCTTCTAGTCCACTTTTAGAGTGCTTTATTTCTTAATTTGGCATTTCTTATTCCTAGTCGTCCTCCATCTCTACTTTTAGAAACCACCTCCCACTTCACTAGGTGATCCTTCTTAATGCCCCTTGGTTCCCATAAGAAATTCCTCGTAATCCTCTTTAATTGGTTTGCCACTTTCACTAGTATTCTAAAGGTAGAAAGGAAATACACTAGTAAATTGGCCAATGTTGACTTCATGAGTTATCCTACCCCCAATGAAATGTAGTTTCTCTTCCAATTCGCCATTCGTTTGGTAAATCTTTCAATCACTAGGTACCAAAAGCTATTTGAGTTTGGATTCCCTCCCAATGGTAGCCTCAAATATTGCAATGGCCATTCCCCCACTACACAATCCCAAAAGCCTACTAGAAGATCCACCTCTTCACTCCCTAGATTCCACCCCTGCCACACAGCTCTTGCCCCAATTCACTTTAAGGTTGGAAATTCTTTCAAATTTGTTCACAAGCCTCTTTAAGTTTACAAGCTCTTCTATTTTTCCTTCACAAAATAAAATAATGTCATTTGTAAATTGTAGGTGTGTGACCACCACTTCCTCCCAACTCTCCAACCTCTAAGCAAACTATTAACATCTGCCTGTACAATATATCACTCAAAACATTGGCCACTAAAGTAAAGAGAAAGGAGAACAAGGGATCTCTTTCTTAGCAGGAAAAAACTCCCTTGCTACTCCATTCACCAAAATTGAAAAGTGACAAGAGGAGATGCAACCCTTCACTCATTTATACCATCTTGCTCCAAAGCCCCTTCGATTGAGAATTTCTATAAGGAACTCCCAATCAACCATGTCATAAGCCTTTTCTAAATCCAACTTATAGAACATCCCCTTTTCATTTTCCCTTCTAAACTCTACACATTCATTGGCAATAAGAATTTGATCCATTATTTGTCTCGTGAAACACTAGATTGGAGGAAATGCAAATAGTTGCTTGATTATCACAAAACAACTTAACGGGAGTTAAAACAGCTACTACTATCTCTTGTAATAGTTGTTTTAGCCACATCAACTCACAAGTAGTATGAGTCATGGCATTATTCATTGTCTCAACACTAATCCAAGCCACTACACTCTGCTTCTTACAAATCTGTGATTGATCCTACCCAATCAGCATCTGACCCATTTGTATAGCCCTCTAAAGAGAGTTATCCTCCTTTCTTATACAACAATCCTTGACCTAGAGCATTCATCAAAAAAAAAAGAAAAAAAACAATCCTTCACCTAGAGCTCCCTTTAAATAACGTAACATTATAATGATATTCCTGGGTCGACCACGGATTCTACATAAACTAGCTCAACAATCCAACCATAGTTTAAAATGCCCCTAATGTTCCTAATATTTCCACAAAATATTTCCATTTCCATGGGTAGCGACACGAAATTTTACCAGAATCGACATTTCCCAAATTAACACTACTAGCACTGTGGAATACAAGAGATAATTTCTATATTTCCATTTCCACTTCCATGGGTAGCGACATGAAATTTTACTGGAACATATTCCCCAATGAACACTACTAGTACTATGTGAAGTACAAGAGATGGTTTTATAACATAAGTTGGTGACAATATTGTAGATATGTGAAGTAACAATGTTATTGTCCACCTAACTTACATGACTACCACTTTGAGCTAGCTCAATATTCATTTCAAAAATGAAGTTAAATATTAGTTTTTGTTTGTGTAATAGATTATTTGGTTGATCTATTATAACTATTTACACTTTCTATGAGTTGAAATTTTGCTTTAACTCATTCTATCATGAAGCTCTGAAACTTAAGGTTTATAGGGCAACTTCATAACGCATTCATTTGTCTATAACCTTAGTTTCTTAGCTTTTATTAATGATTTGGAACAAGATAATAATTTAAAAAGGTGTGTGTTTATGCTTCTTTTATCATTTTATATTTTGCATATTTTATAATGTTTCCACCATGTCTATAATTTTTACAATATTTTCAACATTTTTTACAAGTTTCTTATATTTTGGATGACCGACATTTCCACTGACATCAACATTTTAAACCTTGAATCCAACACTAAAGGAGATATCTAATCTTATATTTGTAAGATAAATTAATTTCCTTACTAACCTCCTGTACTCCAAGATCAGCTAAAAACTCCCCCTCACTATCAGATATCCTTATATTCAGATCTACAGGGGTGTGTATTGGTTTGTCTCCAATAGACCTGTTTCTTCCAACAAATCAAGCACATATTTCCTTTGTGTGTGTATGAGAGAGAGAGAGAGATTCCCCACTTTAACATTGCTACTTCAATGCCCAAAAAATACTTTTTAAGTGCCCCAAGTCCTTAGTTTGAAACTAACTCTATAAAAATTGTTTCAACTCTTCAATACCTTGTTTATCACTTCTGGTAATAATAATGTCATCAACATAAACCACCAAAAAAATCTTCCTTGAAGTAGTATCCATATTAAACAATGAGTGATCAACACTACATTGTTTCATCCTGAACTATTGTAGAATGCTACTAAATCTTCCAAACCAAGCTCTCGGAGATTGTTTCAACCCATAAATTGCTTTCCTTAATCTGCACACCTTCCTCTTTGAGGGCATCATGGAGGAAAGCATTTTTCTCATCCAACTAGAACAGCCATTCAAAGTAAGCAACCAAAGAAATGATTACACAAACCAAACCCATATTATCTACAGGTGAGAAGGTATCAGTATAGTCAAACTCCATAAGTATACCCTTTTACCACCAAAATGCCTTGTACCTCTCTACACTGCCATCTATTTAGTGTTTTACAATATAAACCCATGGACAACCAACCACTTTCTTCCTTGGAGGAAGAGAAGTAAGGTCCTAAGTGTAGTTAGACTGAAAAGCATGAATTTCATCATCCATTACCTTCTTCCACTCTGGTAAGAGAACAGCATCATGAACCAACCTGAGAACAGTCACAAATGAAAGCAAAGACACAAAGTTCTGATATGAAGGAAGGAGATAAATGAACAAAGAAACAAACCAAGAAATAGGTGTTCAATACAAGCATGTTTACCTTTGCAAATAGCAACAGGGGTCTAGGTCTAAAGGACCCATCAACGGTGGAGCCAGAGATGGCTGAAGAGAAGCCAGAGTAGGCTGAAAATATTACTAGATGAGGACCATAAGTGTACGCTCCATGAATTGATGGTTGCATGGGCTCCTCAACAGTAGGAGCTAGTAAGACACCTACTAGTAGAAAACAACTCAACCAAAGAAAAATAAGGAACATTCTCAAAAAATGACACATCTAGAAGTACAAAGGAGTGGCGAAGAGTAGGATGATAACATTTGCATCCCTTCTAGGTCTTGAAATATCCCAAAAATACACATCTAAGAGAACGAGAATCCAAATTATCCAACCCCAAACCCAAACCATGAACAAAACATACACAGCCAAATACCCAAGGAAGCAAAGGAAACAAAAGCTAAGAAGACAAAACAATAGAGAACAGAGAACCGATGAGGGCATACAATTAATGAGGAAGCAAGAAGAACAACATCACTCTAATATTTCTTAGGAACGGGCATTTGATTCAAAAGTGACTGGGCAGTGTCAAGTAGATGCATGTTCTTCAACTCTACCACCCCATTTTGCCGTGGAGTAGAGTAAGAAGACTGATGTATAATAATGCCATGTGACTCAAAGAAAGTATGAAACAGGCATTGAAAATACTCTTTTGCATTATAAGAATGAAAAAAAATCAAAACACCAAATTAATTCTTGATTTCAGCATAAAAGGAAAAAAAAAGATACCAAATACTTATGTACGAGGCTTCATCAAATAAATCCAAGTCTTTCTTGAGAAATCATCAACAAATGAAGCAAAGTACTTAAACCATTTTAAGACTCAAGTGGACAAAGACCCCAAACATCTGAATGCATAAGTTCAAAAAGACTTGAAACTCTATTGTTTTCCCTTGGAACAAAAGAGACATGGTGATGTTTACTAAGCTGACAAGCTTCACATTGCAATTCATGGACAGATATACTATATCTCGAACAACACTCTTGTTAAATTACAAGTGTAGGTCATAGGGTATTTTAGTATTTTTCCCATTTATTTTTCTTTGTTATTTATTTGACTTTTTAATTCAGGGGTAATAATGTAATTTTAGTTCAATTGTAATTAAAGAAAAGTGGGGCGGCAATTTGAGATTAGTTCTAGTTCAACTTCAGCTTGCTTCATGCCTTTATTCTTCAACTTCTCTCCTACTTCAGTTTGGATTGAATCTGGACTGTTGTTAAGGTTTTTACCATCTTTATTTATTTATTCTTGTCCTAATAACATGGTATCAGAGCAAGGAAAGGACACTATAGCGGAGGTCAACTTGTTTTTTCTCTCACCATAGTTTGACAAAGGGAAAAGGTGACCAAAAAGGACTAATCACCCACTACAGGAGGCCTCCATGCCTCAAATTGCAGTGTTTATGGTGGTTTCAGTGGTATTCTAGTTTCCATCTAATAGGCAGTTCAAAGAGGGTTTGATGGTAAATCGTACATGTTAGTATTATGTTTTCTTCTTGTTTCTACTGAAAGGGTGGGTGGAAATAGTGTGTAAGTGTGAGGTTTTTATCTGCAATTCATGTTGATCGGATTGGCTAGATGTTAAAAGGTATTTATTATGCTTTTTCATAGTTTGTGTCTATCCTGTTGGTGCTCTCTGACTATTACGAACTCAACACTACTATCAGGCAGATACTTAACCATATAAACTCATTTACAACCAACAACTTGCTTCCCAGGAGGAAGAGCAGTGAGGTCCCAAGTATGACTATGATGAAGGGCTGAGAGTTCTTCTTCCATGTCTCGGCACCACCATGGAGAGGCAAGGGCTTCCTGGACATCCTTAAGGACAACAACTGATGATAACAGGGTGACAAACTGGCGATGGGAAGCGAAAAGGTGAGTAAGAGAAACATAATTAGAAATGGGATGAATGGTGCAAGTACGTTTACCTTTCCGCAAAGCAATGGGTAGATCAAGCTCAGGTGCTGAGTGCGGGTCTGGTGCCAGATCCGTCGACGGAGATGTAGCCAGAGGAGTAGTAGCTAGTGCGCGCGGGCGATGTGTATACACATGACGGATAGGTGGGCATTCAACAGGTGGTGGCACCGGAGGCAAGGGTTTGGTCACAACTGGAACAAAGGAAGGAGGGTCGACAACGGGAAGTGGAAGAGGAGGAGGTGATGATGAGGAAAAAGAATCACTGAACCCCAAAAAGAACGGAATAGACTCAAAGAATGTGACATCAACACACACAAAGGACCGTCGAGAACCAGAATGGTAACACCTATACCCTTTTTGGGTCCGAGAGTAGCCAAGGAAGATGCACTTGTGAGAACAGACATCGAACTTGTCATTCCCAGGACCCAGATTATGGACGAAGCAGACACACCCAAAAACTCTCGGCGTAAGAGGAAACGGAGACAAAGTGAGAAACAAGACCTGAAACGGAGAATGATCATCAATGATGAACGTGGGCATCCGATTAATCAGAAAGCAAGAGGTAAGCACTGCATCACTCCAAAAAGGTTTGGGAACATGCATGTGATGCATGAGGGATCTTGCTGTTTCAAGGAAATGGCGATTCTTTCTCTCAGCCACCCCGTTTTGTTGTGGGGTGTAGGTACACGAGGTCTGATGTATAATGTCGTGTTGGTCCAGGTTTTCCTGAAATGATGAGAATAAATATTTGCGGCCATTATCAAAACGAAAAACTTTGATGTAGGTACCAAATTGGTTACAAATCTCAGCATAAAATTTCTGAAAAATGGTAAACAATTCACTTCTTTCTTTCATTAAATAGAGCCATGTCATCCTTGAAAAATCATCCACAAAAATGACAAAATATCTGTATCCATTATATGACATAACTTTATAGGGACCCCAAACATCTGAATGAACTAAAGAAAAAGGACTCGACACACGGTTATCAACCCTAGAACTAAAGGGAACACGATGGTGTTTCCCAAACTGACACGACTCACAATCCAAAACAGAAAGCTGACTCAAGGACGGAACCAAGGCCTTCAAAACTTTTAGCAACGGATGACCAAATCGGCAGTGCCACTAGAGAGGAGAAAGGAATGACTGGAGAGTTGTTGAAGTTCTACCACCACCACCGTCAAGATAATACAGTCCACCTGCTTCATGCCCTCCACCAATCTTCATCCCCGTCTTCAGATCCTGAAAAACACACATAGAAGGATAAAAGGTAATGGAGCAGTTAAGTGATTTGGTCAGATTACTAACAGACATAAGATTAAAGGGCAATTTAGGAACATACAAAACTGAGGAGAGGGATACAGGATCTAAGTCAACATTACAAACACCACAAATTGAAGATGTGAAACCATTAGCAAGGGTGACAGATTGTGATGTTGAGCAATGAGATAAGGAGGAAAACACACCTGGAGTTCCAGTCATGTGATCGGAGGCTCCAGAGTCAATGATCCAGGGATTGGGTGTGGATGCCAAACAAGCCATACCTGAGTGAGCGAAAGTCGCCGTGTTCTGTTGTGATTGGATAAACCCCTCATATTCATCATGGGGAACACTCGTCATCTCCTTCACAAGACCATCTGTGGATGTAGGAGGCATCTGATCAGATGAATGATTCTCCTATCTAAAGCTGGAACTTGAGTCACCGGTCGCGGCATGATTAGCCCAGGTTGAGGGTGGACCATGTAGATCATAACAACAGTTGATGTTATGTCCATCCATACCACAATGAGTGCACTTCCTCGGGCCTGAGCCATGTTCTCTACCACGGGCTCCCCCTGAATCTCTGCCCCCAGTACGACCACCACCACGATTATGAGTAGGCCCACCATTGCCACTTCGGCCATACGCAGAACCACTACCACCACCACGGCCAGACTGAGCTCCCCTAACTCCACCTCTAGCACCACGGCCTCTCGATACAGTAAAGGCAGATCTATCTGAGATATTAGAGTTTTCAGTAGATCCGATAGAAATCCTCTGGAGTCGAACAAATACCTCTTCTAAGGAGGGAAGAGCTGATCCTCCTAATAACTGAGCCCGTACTAGTTCATATTCAGACTTTAGTCCCACCAAAAATCTAGTTACGTCAAGTTGTTCTCTCTGTTGTTGTTGAATCTTGACATCAGATGTGAGAGGATGATAGACATTCAACTCATTACGTATGTTTCTCATGTTGGCATAGTACTCCCCAAGACTCTGATTGCCCTGTTGCAGGTTAAAGTACTCTTGATACAGCTGATAAACTGTGGTTGTATTGTCCTGCCCCGAATACAATTTCTTCGCATGGTCCCACACATCTTTGACGGTATCAAGAAACATGAAGTTCACACTAATCCTGGGTTCCATACTATTCCACAACCATGTGATGATCTGAGCATCCTCGTGCTCCCAGTCTTCATAATCGTGAGAGTCAGAGGAGGGTTTCTCCTCTCTTATGTGTTTTACCTTCTTCTTTGCCTTCAGAAAGACTTCGACGGATTTAGCCCAAGGCACATAATTCTCTCCATTTAGTTTAATGGAGGTCATCTGAACATTCAGGTATTTTGTAGGCACCATCACACTAGGTTTATAATCACTATTATCCCCCATTATGTTATCACCAATTCTGCACACTTGTTGAATTCTATTACCACTGAGATCTGCACTGCACACCACTAGGTCACTCCTGTCACACTGATTGCAGCACTTATTGTTGCTAAAATGTGTGTTCTTTACACCACAAACCCTAGATCACACCCGTCACACTGATTTCAGCACTTGTTGTTGAAAAGTGTGCTCTTTACACCACAAACCCTACTCCTACAACTACCTGAAATCTCACCACTATATGATCATATCTCTTCCTTCGAAATGCACAAAGAAACCAACATAAACCCTAGCACATTACTATCTGAAACCCTAGCATATGGTCTGAAACACACTTCCTATTTAATCCATAACAGATATCATGCACTGAGATCTCTTACCTTATCACTGAAATAACAACCATACGAGCAGGAAATCAGTCCACACACGACAGCCACTGCACACACAGTTCAGCCCTCTATTCTTCCTCTACTAGGAGAGGGCGATCTCAGAAACCAAAGCAACCGACCACATACAACTTGACTGGAGGCATAGAAACCTCCAAGGGAAGAGGGCGATCACTCCTTTTCAGCCCTTTCCCTTACCTCCAATTGAATGCAGAAAGAAAAGGAAAAACGCTAGAAGGGTGCGCCGAACTGACCCACCTTGTAACAGCTCGGGATAGACTTCACCGAACTGACCCACCTTGTAACAGCTCGGGATACACTTCGCCGAACTGACCCACCTTGTAACAGCTCGGGATACACTTCGCCGAACTGACAAACCTTGTAACAGCTCGGGATACACTTCGCCGAACTGACCCACCTTGTAACAGCTCGGGATACACTTCGCCGAACTGACCCACCTTGTAACAGCTCGGGATACACTTCGCCGAACTGACTCACCTTGTAACAGTTCGGGATACCTCCGAGCTCAAGACCACCTCGCTCAGCACTTCGCATCATCTTCTGGGCACCAAAGCCAAACAAGTCGTACCATGCCTGACACCAGGGAAGTCCGTGCCCGAGGGCGCCACGCCTGACTGACTTGGGATCTGACGTTTGGCAGCAGCACTCTAAACGGCCACCTGCCACCGCCACTGACGCCGCCATCTCCAGTTAGACGGTTAGGCAGTGACGGTTCTGTCTCAGCAGAAGGGACGACGGCCGAGTTGACAAGCGCAAGGGTAATCATACCCGGTCTGACAAGGGCCTCGGGACGAGTACACGAAGTGACTATAAGAGCCCCCTGCCCCCCAACAACGAAGGTATGCAAACTTTGCGCTATCTGGTATTACCTTGCTTTTGAAAGATTCTAACTTGAGCTTCGGAGCCTCTACATCGGGTTCCCCCCGGAGCTTTCCCATCTCCTCCGTTTCAGGTTCCCTGCTACCCCGTTCGGAAGCAAGGCAGCGGACAGCTAAGACCGGCCGGATCGCGCTCCATCAATTGGCGCCGTCTGTGGGAAGACGCTTCAAAAAGCCTCCCTCCAAACTTCGATACCCCCTTTTTTTTCTTCAAAAAACCCAACACTCATGGCCTCCTCCAGCAACACCGGACGTGGCACGGAGACAAACGCCACCAGGGAGCAACTTCAGGTCCCCGTAGTGTGCGTTGGACAGTTCACCATCCCCCTTTCGGCGGATGGGATCCCCATCCTGAACACGCCACAAGCAGTGGCACCCGTAAACCCTCCTACCACAAATGTCCCCTTTCCTCTCCCCATTGAGACAACCTTCACTGAACCAACTGCCGTCCCCCTGGCAACTAGCCAAGACCGATTGGAGGACCTGATGCAGTGCATGCGGGCAATGCAAGCCCAAATGCAACAGTTCCAGCAACACCAGCTTCACCAGCACCAAGTGCTGCACAACATCTCCCAGTATCACTATCAACAGCAGTTCCCCCAACTACCACTGAACCAACCACTACTTCCACCTCGCCACCCCGCTCCGAGGCCGGTCAAGGCCTCCCCGCAGGATGGGCGCCCCCGCCAGGCGAAGGCCTCCCGGCCCCAGAACCACCCCAACAGCCAGGCCTCGTCCCCAGGCCGAAGAGAGAAAAATGTCATCCTCGCCTCGCAACCCGCAGGCGGGTCGGGAACCTCGCCCGCGAGGTCAGCACCCCGATGCTCCCAGCCCGAGCTCCCGCTCACCGAAAACCGATTCAGCACCCTGGCGGCAGACCACCAGCACTCCGGGCCCATTGAGCTCGGTAACACGGAGGCCAGCAGCGCCAACACAAGGCCCGCTCAACGGCGAAGGCGCCGGCGAAGTCGCCAAACCGCCACCCGCGCCTTGTCGGAATTCAAAGGCAGAGACACGAGCTCGTACGAGGTAGGGGCTGCCCCGGCTCTCTCCGTTCCTTCCCCCCTCGCATCGAACTCCTGGCGGTCCCCTTACCCAAAGACTTCAAGCTCCCACCTCTGGACAAGTACGACGGGTCCTTCGACCCCAACGACCACGTTGACGCCTTTCAGTCGCAAATGCACCTCGCCAGGGCTAGCGAATCGTGCATGTGCGTGGCCTTTACCACCACCCTCAGGGAGGTAGCCCGCACATGGTACAGGAACCTGGCCCCCGGGTCGATAAAGTGCTGGGCCCAGTTCGTGCAAGTCTTCACCACACACTTCGTCACCAACCGACGGTGCCCCAGAACAGAGGAAAGCATCTTCGAAGTGGTCCAAAGAGAAGGAGAATCTATTCGGGGCTACATCAAGCGGTTCAACGAAGCATGCTTGCAAATACCGCGGTTGGACCCCGCAGTGCAGCTCGCGGCGGCCAAAAGAGGGGTGACGCACAAAGAGTTCAAATGGCACATGGTGGCCAATCAGCCCGCGACCGTGTCCGAATTCCTCAAACTCGCGGATAAGTTCATGAGGACAGAGGAAGAAATCAACCAACGAACCAAAGGCGGGAACGAGAAAAGAAAGAGAGAAGGCGAGCTCTCCAACCCGGTGAATAGAAAAAACCCGACCCGGGAGCCGAAGCCGAACCAGTCCTTCCGGGCCCCCCTAGCAGTTCGGACGGACTACACGCCGTTAAACACGAGGCGGACAGAGATCTTAATGACGATCAAAGACGCTCCGTACGTTAAGTGGCCACCTCGCCTAAAAGGAAATCCGAACGAGAGAAACAAGAATTTGTATTGTAGTTTCCATAGAGACCATGGTCATAGCACCGAACAGTGTAATAACCTCCGGGACGAGATAGAGGGACTCATCCGTCGCGGATACTTGAGAAACTTTGTACAGCACAGCAATAACAATAAAGCATGTCGGCAAAGGGAGCACGAAAAGGATGCCCCCGAGTCTAGCAACAGACCTGCCGAACCGTTGCAGAAGCAGCCTCCGGAAGAGAGGCCAGTTCGGGGAACCATCCATGTAATAGTGGGAGGTTCGGTGGTAGCGGGGTGTACCTCGGCAGCAGCCCGGACTTCAGTTTGCGAAGCGGCCCTCGAAGAACGGAACCCCCCAAAAAGACCAAAGACCGAAGAACCAATCTTTTTCACGGAGGACGACGCGCGAGGAGTCCACTACCCCCATGATGACGCGCTTGTCATTAAGCGAAGGATCAGCGACTTCGAGGTCAGGCGCGTACTCGTAGATTTGGGCAGCTCAGCGGACATTTTCTTCAAATCAGCGTTTGACCAGCTGCAGTTAAAGAGGAGCGAGCTGAAGCCCGCGAACACTCCCCTGGTAGGCTTCAGCGGAGAGGAAGTCAGGCCCCTCGGAAAAGTAACTGTCCCTGTGGAAGTCGGCACATGGCCTTGTACGGTCAGACTCGACCATGATTTCCTGGTGGTCGCGACCCCCTCCCCATACAATGCCATAATAAGGCGGCCGATCACGCATATCCTACGGGTGGCGGTCTCCACCTACTATTTGGCCATGAAGTTCCCTACGGACTTCGGTATAGGGGTAGCGCGGGGCGACCAGCTCGAGTCCTGCAAGTGCTACGTTGCCGCCCTAAAGGGAAAAACCAAGGCGGCCGACGACCTCGAACTGGAGCGGCCAGCGGAGCAAGGTGAGGAGCGAGCTTCGCCCACGGAGGAAACAGTCGCAATCCCGACTTCAACTACGGACCCAGCTCGCACACTGAGCATCGGAGCTTCCATCGAAGACCCCCTACGAGCCGAACTGGTGAGTTTTTTACTTAAAAATTTAGATATTTTTGCCTGGTCCGCGGCCGACATGCCCGGCATTAGCCCCGGACTGATAACTCACAAACTTAATACTGACCCTGTAGTCAGACCCGTTAGACAGAAGAAACGCAACTTAGCCCCAGAACGCTGGAGAGCGGTCGACGAGGATGTTGAGAAGCTCCTCGCCGCAAACTTCATAAGGGAAGTCCACTACCCGAGCTGGGTGGCCAACCCGGTGTTGGTAAAAAAGGCAAGTGGCAAGTGGCGCATGTGCGTCGACTATACCGACCTGAACCGAGCTTGCCCGAAAGATTGCTTCCCCCTCCCCAGAATTGACCGCCTAGTGGATGCTACCTCGGGAAACGAGTTGCTAAGCTTCCTGGACGCCTACTCGGGCTACAACCATGTTAGGATAGACCCATCCGATGAGGAAAAAACCAGCTTCATAACCGAGTTCGGCATGTATTGCTACAAAGTCTTGCCCTTCGGACTAAAAAATGCCGGAGCAACTTTCCAAAGACTTGTAAATAAGCTATTTCGACCCCTGATTGGTACGAAGATAGAGTGCTATGTAGACGACATGGTCGTCAAGACTCAGTTTTCACAAGAGTTAATACAAGACTTGGATTATGTTTTCCAAATTCTGCATCAGTTTAGCATGAAGTTGAATCCCAACAAATGTGTCTTCGGCGTCACCTCGGGCAAGTTCCTAGGCTACATTGTCAATCGACGCGGTATTGAGGCGAACCCGGACAAAATAAAAGCCATTCTAGATATGAAACCACCTCGGAAAGTAAAAGAGGTTCAGAGGCTAAACGGCCGCATAGCCGCTCTAAGCCGCTTCTTGTCTAAGTCAGCAGACCGCTGCCTACCCTTCTTCAAGGCAGTCAAAGGCAAAGGGTTCGAGTGGACCCAGGACTGCCAGTTCGCGTTTGACGAACTAAAAGGTTACCTCGCTAGTGTGCCAACCTTAGCCAGGCCCGAGGTGGGCGAGGTCTTACAACTGTACCTCTCGGCCAGCGACGAGGCGGTCAGTTCGGTACTAATAAAGGAAACAGACCGGGTCCAACGACCCATATATTATGTTAGTAAAATTTTGCAGGGAGCAGAGGCAAGGTACCTGGAGATAGAAAAACTAGCATACGCCCTAGTAATAGTAGCTCGGAAACTCCGCCCGTACTTCCAGGCTCACACCGTCATCGTCCTAACTGACAAACCTCTTAGACAAGTTTTACTCAAACCCGAAGTCTCCGGTCGACTGACGAAATGGGCCATCAAACTCAGCGAGTACAACCTCCAGTACAAACCGAGAACCGCTATCAAGGCCCAAGCTTTGGCAGATTTTATCGCCGAGTGCACTTTCAGCCACGAAGCCCCACAGGTCGAGCCCGAGGTCCCCATTTGCGGCGAACCCGGAGCTCCTGAGCCCATAGAGTTCGAACCCCGTGAAGTAGCACCCAGTGTGGCATCTCTCCTGATCAGGCGAAGAGCGAATTGGGATGAGGAGCCCTGGATCCTTCACGTGGATGGTTCCTCGAACCGGCAGGGCAACGGAGCTGGAATAGTCTTGTGCGGCCCGAGCGGCACAAAAGTAGAGTACGCACTACGCTTTGAGTTCGCGGCATCCAACAACGAGGCAGAGTACGAAGCACTGATCGCCGGGCTGGACCTAGCGCGAAAGGTTAAGGCAAAACACTTGGTCATCTACAGCGATTCTCAGCTCGTGGTAAACCAAGTTACCGGCGAATACGATGCACGCGATCTCTCCATGATCGCATATTTGGCCAAAGTAAAAGAAGCCCTGCTCAACTTCCGGTCACACATCATCAGGCAAATCCCGAGGTCCGAAAACACTGAGGCCGACGCCCTGTCCCAGTTAGCCAGCACGAGTCACAACAATATGAGAACTGTGTACATAGAGGACCTACCTAGGCCTAGTATTCTCGGGGGGACAGAGGAGGTTGCTCCCATCTTAGAAGTAGAGCCGAGCTAGATCAATCCACTCGCGAGCTTCCTGATAGACGGAACCCTCCCTGCAGAACGCAATGCGGCCAAGAGGGTGCAGCGCCAGGCGGCCAAATATGTCATAATAGACGAACGGTTATACCGACGGTCGTACACACTCCCCTATTTGCGGTGCCTGCGACTTACCGAAGCCGAGTTTGTACTCCGCGACACTCATGAAGGCCTGTGCGGCGGACACTTGGGGGGTAGAGCATTCGCCCAAAAGGCACTTCGACAAGGATACTACTGGCCAACGATGAAGGCAGAAGCTGTCGAGCTCGTCAGAAAATGCGACAAGTGTCAAAAGCACGCTAACATCCACCACCGACCTGCCTCCGACCTCAAATACCTCGCCAGCCCGTGGCCCTTTGTACAATGGGGCTTCGACCTCCTAGGGCCATTCCCACCAGCAACAGGCGAAAGAAAATTCTTAGTTGTTGCAGTAGATTACTTTACGAAGTGGATAGAAGTCGAACCTCTGGCAACTGTTACGGCCCAAAACATATAGAACTTCTTTTGGAAGAACATAGTATGTCGGTTCGGATTACCTCGGGTTCTAATCTCCGACAACGGCAAACAGTTCGAGGATATCAAGTTCCAAGAGTGGTGCCAGAACATGGGGATTCGGCAAAATTTCACGTCAGTCGCGCACCCACAGGCAAACGGCCAGACGGAAGTGATGAACAGAGCCATCCTGCGCGGACTGAAAGCACGTATGGATCGTGCTAAGGGATTGTGGGCCGAGGAGCTACCAAGTGTCTTATGGGCTCACTGAACGACCGAAAAAGCAGCCACGGGAGAAACCCCTTTCAACCTCACCTACGGCACTGAAGTGGTGATCCCGGCGGAAATCGAAATACCAACGTTGTGATTAGAAACATACGACGATCAAACGAACGGAGATGAGTTACGCACCAACCTCGACCTACTGGACGAGGTAAGGGACCTCGCGCACATCCGAACAGCGGCATGCCAGCAGCAGGTAGCTCGCTACTACAATAGCAGAGTAAAGCAACGAAGCTTCCGAGTCGACGACCTGGTCCTCCGTAAGATTATGGTGCCCGAACCCGGCGTCGGCAAGCTTGGACCTAATTGGGAAGGGCCCTATAAAGTAAAAACAGCGCTCGGGGGTGCATATGAACTCGAAACCTTGGAAGGCAAACGAGTACCCCGAACGTGGAACATCGTGAACTTGAGGCGATACTACCTATAAAGCACCTAGCGAAGTGGACGAAATCAGGCCATGTGCCACAAGGCAAGCCGAGGAACTTCAGCACATTATCAGCTCGGCAAAAATCAGTTCGCGGCATAAAAGGCCACAAAAATTTAAAAACCCGGCAAAGAAACAGCTCGGGGAAGATGAGCAAGGGGAAAAAGACACTCCATTGCAAGAAACAGTACACCGGCAAAAAAAAAAAAAAAAAATTTACATGCCCGGAGCCACTTCTTCGCCATCGGAAGGCACTTCAACAACACCCGAAGGCCCTGCCTCTCCTTCAGAGTCTGGCTCGCCATCAGCAGCATTGGCCATCTCCTGAGTTATACGCGAAGTGGTTATGGCACTTACATCGAGGTCGGGGTATGTATTCCGGATCATCCACCGGCTCAACTTGAACCCCCTCCTGTAAGAGTCCACCATCAGATCGTCAAAACGCGGGGAGGCGATGTAGTCTTCAACTGCCTTCTTCTTGGCGTCTTCAATGCCTTGGGAAAAAATCTGTGTTCTCTCCCTAATGTCCTCCTGAAGATACTCGACTTGATGCTGCAAATCCAACTTCAAGTCCACCATATGCTTGACAACTACCTCCATGGCCTCGGCGTCACGCTGAGACCTCGCCTGTCTGGCCATCGCGATGCGAGCAGCCTTTTCAGCAGCATAAGCAGCCACCTCAGCAGCCCGGGTATTTGCCTCTGCAGCACGGAAGGCTTCTTCAGCAGCATGAGCGGCAGCCTCAGCAGCTCGCGCCTGTCGCGATCTCCTCTCCACTTGGGCCGCCAAGGCATGAATCGAAGAATTCACCTACCAAAAGAAACAAGTGAGCAAAATGGCAGTAGAAGCAACAGAATAAAAAAGGAAGACAGAATCTAACTTACCACCATGGCATGTGTTACAGCGCGGCAAGCAACCTGATTCAAGGGAAGATCGGTCCACGCCGCGACCTCCTCGGGGAAAGTAGCGTCCCTACTCTTCTGAAGAACGTAGTTCGGCGTCAACACGCTCCTAAACTCCCCTTGAGCTCCCGAGCCTGAGGGCCCAGCCCGCGTATGAGCAGACCCGGAGTGAGCAGGAGCGCCCGTATGAATGGTTTCAGCGAAAGGCGCCCCGACAGTCTCGTGCACCGATGGAGTCACTTCGGGCTCCCTGGGCAGATCCTCTAGCGTATGGTCTGGGGCTTGGGGCTCCTCATCCAGGGGCAACTCGTTACGAGTTCGCTTGGCGACCCGCTTCCTCTTCATACCTTGGAACAAACGCCCCCTACGAGTTCTCTCTGCATCCATCACACCTACAGAAACGAGTTCGACATCAAAAAAATAATAATAATAAAATAAAAAAAAATAAACTGCATAGCCAGAAACCTACCCGAACTCAGGCCGGCTGCAAAAAGCTTAGCCTCCGTTAAGTAGTGATGGCACTTTAAGCCTTGCCGTGCCCACTGCCGGAGACCCTTCACCGTCTCTTTATCAAGAGTTACGCCCAAATCGGGAGCGGCCTCACCCCACCCGGTCTGAAAGGGCCATCCTTGTGCACTTCGCACGCCGAAGTAGTCCCGCTTCCAAGCCGGGACCTTATTAGGAAGATCGTGCAGAATCTTGAAACCCTGGCGAGGAGTAAGGTAATACGCCCGTCTCCCCCCAGGAAGAGAACCCGCCTGTCTCTTGAGCATCAAGATAGAGGAGAATATCTCCAAGTCTAAGGGAAAGTTCTGCTCGCAAAAGAGGGAAATTGTCCCCACCAGGTTCCGGATAGAGTTCGGATGAAGCTGGCCAATGGTGACACCGAAGTGGTTTATAACTTCGACGAGAAGGGAATGGAAAGGAAGTCGCAACCCTGCAGCAAGCTGCTCTCGAAAAATCACGATCTCGTCGGGACCGTGTTCCCAAGGAAGGCTACCCGAAGGAATAAAATATGTGTACCCCCCAGGAAGATTATAAGACAGAAGTATAGATTGAAGCCCCTCAGGCGTCATGGTTGAAGGGCCAAATCGGTCTAGCATCCGACCTCGGCGGGAGGTAGACGCCAAACTGCCCGAAGCGACTCGACCTACTGGTTCGTAGTCCTCAAACTCCACCTCAGGATCACTGAGGCAATCTGGGGACACGGCTCGGTTGGTGGAACCTACATCGGCCCTACTCGAAGAATCGTCTGAGCTATCAAAGCTAAACATTGGGGAAAAGACGAATTCAAAAAAGTACTCACCGGAAAGTTTGAAGAAAAACCAAAGAACCGTGAACTGTATAAACAGCCTTGACGCGAGCTGGAAAAGACTTGGACGCGAGCTGAAAGGTTGGACGCGAGCTCAGTAGACAAACCGCAGAAGTGACAACAACCGGGGTCCCCCACTATTTATAGCTACAGTAACCAAGAATTGACCGTGCAGACCGAAGACGATCTGACGGCCAACGTTCTTACCGGCCGCACAACCCTTAAGGTCAAGACGTGATTGGCGCACGTCTTTCTGAAAAAAGCGAAACGTCAGCGCGTCTTTTTGAAACCGACGTCGCTTCGACACGCGTCTTTTCGAAACTGACGCGCCGCACGTCTCCCTGACAGTCGACCGTGCACGTACTACAGTGGCGTGCCTTTTTGAAATGACCCGCTGTCACGTCCCAGCGGCGCGAGTTGGTTTGAAATTTAAAACGCGCGGTCACAACCACCAGCGTTCTTGAGTAAGCACGTTCCCAGCCTCCTCGGAAACCGAAAGAACCCTAGCAAAAGCGTCTCGTACAGTGAAGGTTTGAAGGACGGGACAAATCCACCAGCTACCTCGCGAAAACTCCCTGCACCATGGCAAGACCCTCGGTGCAAGGAGTGGGGGGCAATTGATGAAGGAAGATTTGGCCCGACCTCTTCATTATGTGACACGTGGCAGAAACGACAGCTCGGCAGAAGGGGCCAAGCCTAAGCGGGAAAAAGGGCATACCGCCGAACTGACCCACCTTGTAACAGTTCGGGATAGACTTCGCCGAACTGACCCACCTTGTAACAGCTCGGAATACACTTCGCCGAACCGACCCACCTTGTAACAGCTCGGGATACACTTCGCCGAACTGACCCACCTTGTAACAACTCGGAATACACTTCGCCAAACTGCCACCTTGTAACAGCTCGGGATACACTTCGCAGAACTGACCCACCTTGTAACAGCTCGGGATACACTTCGCCGAACTGACCCACCTTGTAACAGCTCGGGATACACTTCGCCGAACTGACCCACCTTGTAACAGTTCGGGATACCTCCGAGCTCAAGACCGCCTCGCTCAGCACTTCGCATCATCTTCTGGGCACCAAAGCCAAACAAGTCGTACCATGCCTGACACCAGGGAAGTCCGTGCCCGAGGGCGCCATGCCTGACTGACTTAGGATCTGACGTTTGGCAGCAGCACTCTAAACGGCCACCTGCCACCGCCACTGACGCTGCCATCTCCAGTTAGACGGTTAGGCAGTGACGGTTCTGTCTCAGCAGAAGGGACGACGACCGAGTTGACAAGCGCAAGGGTAATCATACCCGGTCTGACAAGGGCCTCGGGACGAGTACACGAAGTGACTATAAGAGCCCCCTACCCCCCGACAACGGAGGTATGCAAACTTTGCGCTATCTGGTATTACCTTGCTTTTGAAAGATTCTAACTTCAGCTTCGGAGCCTCTACACCGGGTTCCCCCCGGAGCTTTCCCATCTCCTCCGTTTCAGGTTCCCTGCTACCCCGTTCGGAAGCAAGGCAACGGACAGCTAAGACCGGCCGGATCGCGCTCCATCATGTACCATTTCCTTTTTTTTCTTTTTTAAAGCGATCTAAAATAAAAGAAATGTAGAGGCTATTTCATGATTTATAACATGCCACTTATTTCCAAGTTCAAACCAAAACTAATGTTATATATTCTATGAAGCATTATGGAAAACCCAAAAAATAAATCTAACCAAATAAATCACCAAAAGGAAAGCAATAATAGTCGGTGGAAACAATTTCCACAAACCTGCATTGTTTTGCCTAAACCCATGTCATCCCCTAAAATTCCTCCGGTACGACGACAATGAAGAGACCACAACCATTTCAACCCATCACGCTGATGCGGGTAAAGCATTTTTGCAATTTTACCAGGCAATTTGTAGTTCGACATGGGCCCATTCAAAGTAATTGTATCCTTCTCATCATCCTCAACCGAATCATCGGTATAATTTTCGGAGACAGCATTATGAGATTCATGCTTTACACTTTTACTGGCCTCGTTACTGCTTAAAGCTACACTGTCATCGTCGTCACCGTCACCATAGGGAACTACAGAATGTCGCACTGAAACAGCGTTGTTTGTCTTCGCATCATTGTACCCATGTCCTTTACTAGCATTTTCTACAAATTTTACCCCACCAAAGTTATCACCTTCACATTCACTTCGTATATCCAACGACTTACTCGGATTCTCTATGTGTTTCTCCGCATTGATCTCAACATCCTCGGCGTCCTTAAACTGAGTTGCAGAGTCCGAAGAGGAACTAGAGGGATCCGATGAGAGAGAAAAGGAGGAAGAAGCACTGGCATATTCAGGAACGGGAGCAACCTGTTTCTTGGGCACTTCATCTGTAAACAGCGGAGTACACCCTTCAATTGGCTCAACCGTTTTAGGGATTGGTCTTCTCTTCTCGATGGATAAATATTCGAGTCTCGAGCTTAACTCGTTAAGTATATCCCTTATCTCGTTACCTCCACTGGCAACGCTCTCGATGACAGGCTTTGCAGGTGGACAATTGAAGTCCGCAATTTCGTTACCACCGCCGAAGACGCTATCGATGAAGTCCTTTGAAGGTGGAGAAACAAAATCGGTGATTCCCGAGAAACTAGGAGCATCGAATCCGGCGCCATCGTCGTCGTCTCCGGACGAGAGCTTGCAGAGACGGCGTCGACCTTCTAGCTTGACCTTGCGCGGCTGCTCTGGGACTGGAGAAGTTTTGGCTGATCGGCTCTGGGGGTACATATCTTCGAGGAGGCGGTTGTGTCGCTCGTTGAGACTCGGAGGTTTCTTCTCCGCCATTGTAGCGGGAGGATCCACTGCGCCAAAGCGACAGAAGAAATGGAAACGTAGTGTGTAAGAAAGGTGTAGGTTCTCAACTTCTTTTGTGTAGCTGTTGCGTTTTGGTTTTGGGGTAATGGGTCAGAGTCAGATGGGGTTTTCTCGTTTCCCCGCTTTATTCGGATTTGAAATTTGGATGTCCATTTTATGAGTTCGGTTGATGAGGCCTCTGGCTCTGACTGGTTGGGATCCTCTTGTTAAGTTGTTCCCAGGTCAGTTTGATTTTGTTAAAAAAAATGGGTAAAATATAAAAATCTCCATGAAATCTCTGACAATTATAAAAACCTTTCGTAACTCAAACGGACAATAAATCGAAATTATCCCCAACGTGTCACTTAAACAAATGAAACTTTTATATTAGTCCGTTGTATTTTGGGTCTAGTGCCACTTTGGTCCCCAAACTTTAAAATGTGATAATTTAGTATTCAAACTTTCAAAACGTGTCAATCGAGTACTTGCCATTAACAAACCCGTTAACCAGCCGTTAAATGACATTGTAAAAGACACAAATAACCTTCAAGTGTCATCTAACTCTCTTTATCTACCATCCAAATGTTGACAAAAATTTAATGGTCTCAAATCCTTACCTTTGTTCAAGAAAGTTAGGATCACCAAAATGCCCATTTAGACGTAATCCCAAAATTTATGAATAGAAGAGGCAAGGATTTGAGACTATTCATTTTTTATCAACATATAGATGGTTGATAAAGAAAATTAGATGACAATCAAAAGGCATTTGTGTCTTTTCAAATGTCACTTAATGGCTAATTAACGGGTTAGTGAATGACAAGTGCCGGATTGACACATTTTGAAAGTTTGGGTATTGAATTGTTGCATTTTAAAGTACGGGAACCAAATTGACACTAAACCCAAAGTATAGGATACTAATCAGGAATTTTCCCTACAAAAGAAATCATAAAATACCATATTTTCCCTCAATCGAGCAACATCTCCCAATTTCCCTCATTTTTGCTGACGAAAAAGCCCTAACTAGTAGCTACAACCATAACCATCAAACCACTCTCATTCTAATAAAAGAGGGGATCCCCAGCTGAATTCGTTCAAATTCATTTGAACAAATCCTTTCACCCACTTAAGCCCAAACATTTGTTGCCCAAAAGGTATATCAGAATACCTTATCATTGAAGGCACGCATCTCCATTTTAAGAACTCCACAATCTTCAATCCACTTGGCATCATTTCCATTTAATTTGTTAGCCTGTGATTCTAACGAGCTAGTAGAGTTGTAGGGCAGTAATGTCTTTATTTTATTTATATTGTTGTTAATGTCATTGTTGTTAGGGTAAGTAAGTTAAATTAGTTATTTTTGTTGTTATTTTAAGTTGCTGACATGTTAAGTTAGTAGGGGCAATATTGTAAGTGTACTTCTCTTAAGTTATTATATATATAACCGAGTGAGTCGGCAAGCCTATTTCACTCTCCTCTATGGTATCTTTTTCTTTGTCTTCTCTCTCTCATTAATCCATTCTCTATTTTGAATTCTCATGTAGACTAGAGCTGATCCCAGTCTCTACTAGACAAGTTGGTATTAGAGCCGTTTCTCGTGAGAGTCTAATCAAGTTGACTATATGAGAACTTTCTAGGGTTGGGAGTTTTAGTAAGATTTGGTAATCGACAGGTTCTTGAAAATCATGGGCAGAGTGCAACACCTTTTCAAGAACTATTTGCGGTATTGGACAGAGTCTGATGATCAAGAAGAACCAAAGAGAAGAAAAGAAACTCAAGATTAGGGTTGATCAAAGTGATCAAAGTGATCTTTTCTTGAGATCGACTCCAATCAAGAATTGATCAAAGTGATCTGGGAGGAGCAGTTGCTTTTTTCTGATTTCTCCTGAATTTTTTTAGGGTTTTCTTTAGTTTTTTTAAAACCCTATTAGTCTGAAACCCTATTGATTGTGATCAAGTTCTTTGTAAGAATTGATCCTTTTTCAGCATTCCATATTGGTTGGTAATGAGCTTTTAAAGATTTTGTAATTTACCAAAAAAAGTCATTCTGGTCCAATTCAATATTTCTTATTGGTCCATCCAACTGATGCAAATTGATCCCGGTCCATTGAAGCTTTTGGTTAGAAAGATTGAAGAAGTTAGAATTAGACTTTGTCAATTTAAAATTTGAGATTGGAACCGGAACGACAAAAAGATATCGCTAAAGATGAACGGGAAAAAAAAAAAAAAAAAAAAACTCTATTAAAATGAGTTTGAGATTCGACAGATACGAACAAAAAAACGACAGGTACGGAGCAAAGTAAGATCAACGTACGTATATCCGAAGCAAACCTGAAGTACTTGTAATCGTTTCGAGTTAGAGGTTCTTGTAGCGTCGGTGATGGCAATCATCCTGCAAAAGAAAAAGAAAAGAAAAGAAAACTGTTAGTAGTTGCTGGTTTTCAAATCTTTCTTTGGAAACTATACATACTCGAGAGGAATCAAAAGATTCAAAACCAATAAGGGTCAAGACCCGATCTGCAATCTCTGTAAAGAAAAAGACGAGTTAGCTGTTTCCGGTAAGCCAAGAAAAGGCAAGAACACAAGACAAAAAAAAAAAAAAAAGATAATTAATTTGCTTACTCTGAATTATCTCCTATTCTCTTCTTGATGAATGCTGATGCATCCCGCTGGACTTCCGGCTAGCTTTACAATATACCAGAGGAGTAGGGAGCGAGGAGGACGATGACGGTGGAGAGATGAATGGGAATTTTGTTCCCCACTCTCTTAAACGTCATGGCCTTCCTCGCTTCCTACAACTCTGATCATCAACCCATGCATACCATTGGTAACACTAACAAAGTTTCGTGTATTATAGCTACATATATTTATATATAGAGAGAGAGAGATTGGTTGTTGAGTAAAATTGCGGAAAGAAACGTTTCGAGGTCAATTAGTCCATTAATTGGGGTAATCCTTCTTGGCGTTGGCAACAACTTCTAGAATTAATTGATCCAATTAGTCCATTCTTTTATCTTAAACCATTTTGCTTCCAAGAGAATTTCTATTCAGGTTTTGGGTAGCCCATGCCCGTACTAATTAGACCTGGCAATTGGGTTGGGTGGATCGGGTTCGGGTTGGGTCAAGGTATTTGGGTTGATTTTGGATCGGGTTGAATTTCAGGCTGGGTTGTTAAATGCTAGACCCTAACCCTAAATGTTCAGGTTAGGATTGACCCATAGGTCAATTTGGGTCATTCAAAAAATAATTAAAATTTAAAAAAATAAAAAAATAAATTATATGAAAAATATCAAAATTAAAAGAATTAACCTTAAAATTCCAAATATAAAATAAAAAACTTGAACATTTAACAATTTAAAGAGTAAACAATAAAAAGTAAAGATTAAATTGAAAAATTAAAGAGTGAAAAATTCTAATAGTGCATAAATAATCCCAATTAGACTTGACAATCGGGTCAGCGGATTGACCCATGACCCAACCCAACCCAACCCAGTTTTTTCGGGTTGAGTCGGGTCGTGTCATTTTTACATTCGGGTAACTAAATATGAGACCCTAACCCTGTCTTTTCGGGTTGGGTCGGGTTTGCTGATTGGGTCAACTTTTTACCGGGTCTAATAGTAATAAGTAATAACAATTGGTATAAGATCTATGTGCAAGTTTGGCCCGTTATGGTCTGGCCGAGTTCAATCCACTATGATTGTGTGTTCGGCCTGTACCTCAATCAACTACTCATTGCTCAACATCGTATACAAGTTTTTACTTACATGACTAAGTACGTTTGCCCAAGTCAAGTGTTTTTCATATAAACTTGCCAAAATAAGCAAGTTTCTAGTATTCTTGTATGATATTAGTTACTTAAGTAAAGAGAGGTGAGAAGAAGAGAGCGCTTATCGGCTTTAACAAGCAGGTGGATAAATTGTTTATCCACCTTGTAAGAGGGTATCGGTTACTCGATCGGGTAACTAATATTCTCAGATATCCTGAAGTTCCATGAGACTCAATATAGCAACAAATAAACGCAGGTATTGTAGTTAACCTACTCAACCCCCACTAAATTACCAGCAAATTAACAAATGGGTTATATCAATCTTCCAACCTGACCCCACAAGTCAAGAAGATCCTTGCTTGTAACTAGATATCTGCATTCCAGTATGGTAGCACAAATACTAGACATAGAGCCTCTCTTGTGCATATTCCAAAAGGACTCTCCATGCTTAATTAATTTTACTTTGAAAACTTGGGCCCATAATTGGCTCCATCACTTGCATGGAGGCATCATTCATAGAATGCCTTTTTCTTAAGCAATAATCCATTTATTTTAATGAATTTGATCCACCTCCAACTAAAATTGCAACTAGTGCATTGAAGCCCATAACCATTCATCTCATAGCACCAAGGAGCCTTGGGCCTCCAAGAGTCCAAATAGATGTGGCATTGGGCCAAATTGTACTCTACTACTTCCAAAATTCAAACTTGTAAACCTGACCCATGCCCTCTTAGGATGAATGGCTAACAAAAGTGCACACCACAGGCTCTGCACATCTCAATGTGCATAAGGGAGATGTTCACAATGCATAGTTGGGATGTGTTATGGGGTGTGCTATGTGGGGAGCCAATCCAAATTCATACTTTGGGGGTAGTGATACTAAAGGGCTTCAACTTTCAATTGCAATAACCAAGTATTTTAAGCAGTCAAAAACAACACTTAAGCCCAACATTGTTAATTAATGGGCATTATGTTAAGTGGTAAAATTACCAAACTACCTAATTTAATTTTTTTATGCAGTTTAGATAATGAATTTATTGAGCTAGTTTCAAAGAATGGTTAGATTTTGTTTAAGGTCACTCTGGTAGAACTCGAAAGAGCCCCCTCATGAAACAGTCTTATGAAACATGTGAAGGGTAGTTTTAGGATTTTGAAATGTTCAAAGGTGGCACATGACATCACATATTGCTAGGGTAGAAATCAAGGTAGGTTTGGGGAGAGTTTTCTTTTTTTTTCAAAATTCTAGACCTTACCCTCCCCAAAACCTATAGTGGGTTGGATTTTTAGAGTCCAAACCCTCCTCGCACATGAAAATGTAAAACCCTTCCTGACCCTACCCTCCACCCTCCCCACATTCATGAGTGGGGTGGGCCGGATTGTTGAGTTGGGTCTACAACCCACATCTAATTTCTTCTTATATATAAACACTAAACAAGTAAAATGACATGAGCAAACATCAAATTTCCAATTATTTGATTTAAACATGCAGAAAACACAAATCAATTAATTTCACATAAAATTCAAAACATTATTTTATTCAACACACAATACATAAGTTCATATACCTTATAATAATATACTAGTCGAGGAGGTTTGGATTTAGCCTAATACAATACCCTATTTGTATCTATACCCGTGCCAAAACCCATTTACTCCACAAAATCCATTTTTTAAGCAAAAAAAAAAACCCACCAATTGAAGATGGTAAGGACGAATACCCATGGTAGAAATTGCATCCCTAGACAAATAACTAATGAAATGCTAACAGTCAGACTTGTGTTCATTTTGAAAGTTCAGAATAATTATTTATCACACTTTAAAAGTGTTAGGCACTGTATGCCCTTAGCTCTAATAAGCATTATGTACATTATGACATTTATTGTAAATGAATAAAGTATATATTTGATTCATGTTATTATAGTGTGTTTCTGTGTAAAACCCTTAAACTGGACACTTATGAGACTCGTGTTAGTTTAGAATTTTCACAACTGTTGGATAGATCTGGGGAGATTTATCCTGCCAAAGCTGATACTGATGTACCATCAAGTTGGTTGGGGTGGCTTGTCTCAGCTGCTAGGGTGAGACCTGAGGTACATGCAATGTGGGTTTCATGAAACCTTGAACCGGACCAAAATTTCAGTATTGCCCTGGACCTTGGAGATAGATGGGCAAAACTAGAATGTTACACCTGATCCCTACACTCGATTATGATACTACACTATATGTCGGATTGGGTTGTCTTTGATAAGTCAATCAGTGATATCCTTAGAGGGGGTCAAAACCTGGGTATGTTGGGACAGTCAAAGAATTCATTTGATTGGGTGATCGTAGTGACAAGATCAACCCATTTGTCGGACAAAGTGAATGATCGGGGATGCACTCTCTCTAATGGAAACCTAAACTGCCGGCAGTTGATTTCAACCGTTGAAATCCATGTGAGTAGAGAGTGTGGCACTATACTTTGCAACTGAGGGAGAGGTCCTCTCTTGTCGGGCAGTGTTTGATCATTATGGGCTATGAGGTTAAGTGTAAGACCATTGAGGATTATACCTGATGGGCTAATCTAGAATCTACCCATAGTCATTGGGCCTTCATAAGATGGTTGGACCCAATGACCTTTTGGTGTAAATGTTAGGCTCATTATGAGCCCATAGCGATGGACTCAGGGGTTCACTGCATTCAGTAGTGAATTCAGCTTGGCCTTGTAACAACAGAGGCGGATCTGGGATCTGGATTAACAGATAAGATAAGGGATTATCCTTTTCCACTTAAAGAATCCAGATTCAAATAAAGATTTGGATTAAAGGAATCCCTAATTTTTTTAGGAATGATGATCTTTATCTACAGATAAGATAAGGGATTATCCTTATCACTTAAAGATTCCAGATCCAAATTAAAGATATGGATTAGGAAACTCCTAATGGGATTAGGAAATTTTCTCTTTAAGGCTATAAATAAGAGAGCAGAGCGAACCTCAAAAGACACATTAGTTGAATATAGAGAGAAGACAATACAGTTAGACTGCTCTTGCCTTCTGCTCTATTTCTTCCTACTCTTGCTGCCCCACCCTGTTCGGTCTCCAGTTCTTGAATTGGATCAAGATTGGATATTGATATTGTTTCTTGCCATAATAAACAATTTAGAAGTTGTGCTCACTGTTCTATTCAATCCTTGCTGAAGAATCACTAGTTCTTGGTGAAGAACTACCTGTTGATTTTGCCTCACCCTAAGCTGTGTCATTTTTAGTGGAGGGAGGATTTGGTACCCTCTTTGGGCGTAAACACCTACGTTGGGACGAGCATTCTTGTGTGGATTCTGTATCAGGTATATCCCTCCCTTAATTTGGTTTCAGATTTGGTTTGATTTGGTTATAAGAGCGAACCTTGAACTGTAATTTTCTAAATTGGGAATAGGATTCCCAGATGGGAGTAAAGAAAATTTTTGAAATTTTGCCCGACCTTGTTGCAGGGTCTGACCATCCATATGATGGATCTCCCATCCCTCCAGTGGTATCAAAACTAGGTTCAAGTCTTGAACCGAATTAGAATAGATCTGGATCTACGCAAATGAGCAGAAGGTGTTCTACCTGATTTGCATAGTTAGCGCTTTTTTCTGGGAATTAGTTCCCAGATATGTGGAAATGATCTGGAAAATAAATCTTTATTATTCTCTAAAATTTATAGAATTGTTCTATGAATTTTTCTTGAATTTTTGGGCCGCACATGTTTTGATGATTTTTATATTTATTAATTAATTAAACAATTAGTATGGGTAATTTACCATAATTTATAGAAATTTATATAATAATGGTTTTGTTAATAACATTTTTCTAAATATTATTAAAAAATGATGGTAAATCATTCATGTTAACAATTTTTGATAATTATTAATAGTATTTCTAGAATCTTAATCTTGTTTAATTAATTACCAAGTGAAAGCAACCCAGTAATTACTGTCATATAAATAATAGTAATTATTGATTATTATAGTAATTAATTATTGTAATTTAATAAATATATAATTAGTGACTATAATTAATAATTACTGTTGTTATAAATATTGTTAATAACTAGATATTTACTTTAAAATTATAAATATTGTTATTAAAAAGATACAGTTAATAAATTACTGTTATTATAAATATTATTAAAAAATAGATATTTACTTTAAATTAAAATTATAAATATTGTTATTAATAAATACCGTTAATAAATTTAGTAATTGTTGTTATATTAAAAACAATTGAAAATGTTATTAAAAGTGTTGTTATTGATTATTTAATAAAATATTATAATTACTGACTATTACTGATAAATACTGTTAATTTAATTTAATTTTGGTAATTATTAATCTAATGAATATTGATAATAAATCTTATTCATAAATTTAATATTTACTGTTATATTAAAAATAACTAAATAATATTATTAAAACTATCATTAATGATTATTTGATTAAATATTATAATTACTTACTATTATTGATAAGTGTTGTTAATAACGTTCTGACAATCGACAATTTGACCGTTTGGTTTGAATGAATGGTCATTCTGACAACAAAAATTACAAGCAAAAAATTACGAAACTATTATGGCCACCAGTTTTTGGGTCAACGGTTCAATCATCCAATTCAAACGGACAATCTGTTCTGACAACAAAAATTATAGGCAAAAAATTGAGTTTGTGGGGTCCATTAAGTACTATCAAACGTGTTATGTCATTCAAGCATGTGACTCATACGACCCGAAAATGAAACCGTTATGGCCACCGGTTTTTTGGTCGACGGTTCAATCGTTCGGTTTGAACGAACAGCTCGTTCTGACAATAAGAAATTATAAGCAAAAAATTATGGAACCGTTCTATCCATCGGTTTTCGGGTTGACGGTTTGATCGTCCGGTTAGAATGGATGACCCATTCTAACAACACAAATTATAGGAAAAAATTGAGTGTGTGAGGTCCATTAAGGAGCATTATACGTGTTATGTCATTCTAGCATGTGACTCATACAACCTGAAAATGGAACCGTTCTGGTCACTGATTTTTGGTTTAATGGTTTGGCCACATAGTTCGAACGGACGGCCCATTCTGACAACAAAAATTAAAAATATAAAAATGGCCAAAAACCATTGAACGGGTTAACGGTTCAACCACTCGGGTCATTGGGTCGTTGACCGATTCAATGGTTTTTAGCTAGGGACTGGGATTGGAGTAAAACGGAACTAGTTGCTTGGACGGTTCCCAATTAAAAAAAAATAAAAACACGAACAACCCGTTCTGACAAAAAAAATTACAGGCCAGGGACGGTTCCCATACGTGTAATGTCATTCGAGTGTGTGACTCATATGACCCAAAAACGGAACCGTTCTAACAACAAAAATTAATATAAAATGACCAAAAACCATTGAATGAATCAACGGATCGATCACCTAGGTCAATGGGTTGTTGACCAATTCAACAATTTTTTCCCAATTAAAAAACAGCCAAAAACCATTAATCGGGTCAACGAGTTGACGGTTCGACCGCTTGGGGCCCATCCACTAGTTATTAATTATTAATAGTAATTTGGGTTTGTTGGGCCACAATTAACTAGGCCTAAGATGACAGATTTGGTTAAGCCACTATTAATTGGGCCTAGAAAACAGTCCAAACCAATGGGCTTGGCTAGACCGAGTATAACTAATATAAACATGGATATGAATTTCGGATCCAGTTTGAATCGTCTAAACCCAACACAACATCCTCGTCGCTCGCTTTTTAGCTATAGTGATTAGTGGACAAGGCGATCACAATAGCAAATCAAATTTGTGTTTTTAGCAGAAAAACCCATTTGTTTACAATGTTTTGGCTCCCAAGTCCCAAAGTCCAAAGGATGTGTTGGCCAATATTTTCATAAAGAAAGCCTGAAATATCAAGTTTTCTACACAATTTTGTTCAGTTACAGTGGTCGTTTTTCATTGTAACTTGGCTGCCAAATATACCCAAATAATGGTTTGGTCATTATTTTCATCAGAACGATTGTAAATTGGTGCAAAGGAATACCTCACGTTTGTTTTTTCTTAATAATTAAGAGAGGAGACCAAGGTGTTGAAACGTGAGTGAACCAGCTCCGCCCTTGCTTCATGATGAACATATCCGCCCTATTTTTTTTCGTCCAAGATGGTGAGGGAAGATGAGAGAAAAGGGATATAAAGAGTAAATGTTGTTTATTTCCTCCAATGGAAAAAACAATGAGGAACAGTGGGAAGTAAGGGACAATGGAAATAACAAGAGAAATAATTTCAATGTGAAAGGATGGAGAGAAATTTGGATATAAGGAGACCCTCTAGAATTGCAGGATGGGAATAAGGGAATAAGAAGAGGCCATCTGGTGTAGCCATCAGGCCATCGTTGTTTTAATATATATTAATAGAATTTATCATAAAACTATTTAATAAGGTTAATTGAACATTTTAGGGATAGTTTGGTTATGTAAAATATTTAGATGGCTACATTGACAACTCCTATTAATGCTCACCAATGGTGGCCTAACTGAATGAGTTTTTGAACAATAAAACTCACCAACAAGGGGTTCATTGGAGGTTTCGAAATGTTATGACTTGAATCATGTCTTAAACCCTTCTCAGAGTATCTCAGCCACATTTTTTCTCCAGCAACTTCCCTCTTTACAGTTGGTAAACAACAAGAACCGAATGAATCAATCAGAGAAATTTAGGTGCGGATGATCTAGGTAAATATGGATTCTGAAAGTGAAGCTGTAGTACTGGGAAGGCATAGGGCTTGAGGACGTGATCGGTTCCACAACTTGCTGAACAGCCAAAGCATTCAACTAATCCAATTTCAGGAACATAACCAAGGACCCGATATAACTCGATATAAATCCTTCGATCAAGTTGACACAAAACTACAACTGAAAGCAGAATACAACTGAAATCCCAGAAGATGCTCCTAGGGTTTTAGACTTTGTTAGCAGGTTGAGAGATAAGTGGCCTGACTTAAGTTGTATTCTGACTTCAAACCGTTGGTCCCTAGGGTGAATGCTTCTCAGATAAGGTCGGTTAAGGATCTCATTAATAGGGATGCAAACGGATCGGATTCGAATCCGATCCAACATTATTCATGTTAGGTCGGATCCAATCTGATAGGATTCAATCTGAATTTGAATCCTATCAGACCTTTGGATCTTCGGATCTGATTTAGTTTTCTTTAAAAAATAATAAATTATTAAAATAAAATATAAAATATATCAATTTAAATAAAGAAAAAGTAAAAAATATAAGTATTTTTTAATTATTTTCATCATATATATACATGTTTTCTATAAAAGAATAAATAACATAACAAATTTATAAGAATACAATATAAATAATATGTTTATAAATATATAACACATCAGGCCGGATAGGGGGTGATCCAAATCCGATCTGAAGATCCGACAAGGGGTGATCTGAATTCGATCAAATTAATAAGATAAAATCTCGGATCAGATCAGATCATGACTCGATCCATTTGCACCCCTACTCATAAATCCCATTACAAAGAGGATGGGAAAGAAAAAAAAAAATCTTTAATTTCTTTGAACATGTAACAACATATTAGATTTGTAACATAGAACTACCAAGGTCTGGTGGTGAAGACAAGTTGATGATCCAAGGCAAATTTTCATTAAAATCAGAGAGGATTATTTGTCTTACAAGACAAAAAAAAAACTTGTTTAGGATTTAAATGTTCCCCCAAAATTTGAACTTTTAGGAGGCATTCTTTTCTTGTATTTGGAGAGGGGGGAAAGTTAGTCAGTTTTATGTGAGGACCAAGGAAAATTTATTTTTATTTGTATCGTTTACCCAAGAAAGTGATACCCATCTCTTAGATGGATAA
The DNA here is from genome assembly GCF_056320005.1 of Nelumbo lutea. Classification (NCBI taxonomy): domain Eukaryota; kingdom Viridiplantae; phylum Streptophyta; class Magnoliopsida; order Proteales; family Nelumbonaceae; genus Nelumbo; species Nelumbo lutea. The sequence continues at coordinate 20,774,572 of NC_142684.1, read as the reverse complement.
ATAGCTTTCTCACATAGGAGGAAAGTTACCAACACTTGAATGAGACAAAAATACCCCTTTTAATAATGGATTTCTATGGCTAAAATGGTCATTGCCTTATTTACTTGATAAATAAAAGAACATGGGTAAATGCACTTACCTTGATAAGTGTGTCACAGGAAAAACTTACCCATGTAATTGCATTTACCCGGATAAATAACTTACCAAAAAGCGTATGGAGATTTATTTGGAAATGCTATCTTAACCGCATAGCAGTAAAAGAAAACTTAGCTCATAGAGGCATGGCCATTGATGTGTCATGCCCAATCTGCAATAAAGAGCATGAATCCATTTTCCATGCTTTCTTCTATAAATCACTCCCAAATGGGCTCTAAGAAAGGTTGATGGGCCACTACACTTGGTTGAGGTAAGTTTTGTTAAATTCTTGAAGGTACCTGGCCTCAGACACAAGGCCCGAGAAAATTAATTCAGTTGGTACATGATCCACGCTCCTACTTGTGCAGCTCACATTTGCACCACTCTTGTCCAATGACAAACTTGAAGAATTTACGCATCATTGGGCCCAGGTTCTCGTCCGTGCCCATTCAAATTTTAGCAAATTCTCAACTTCATCTCACCCCAAGTTGCGGCCTAAAGAACACGAAATGGAAATTCGTAGGGTAGAGTTATTTTTTAATTTCATATTGGTTGTAGCTGTGGAACCAATGATAATAGCTCATGCCAGTGATAAATTACATGAGGCATGTTGAATAATTGTGGGTTCCACGCATTAAAAAACTGGTGTGGAGCATTGTTATTGGTCCCACAGAAGCTATAGCGTTCAGATAATCCTGTCTCGTTAGTTTCACTGCTGGTAGCTCAGTTGGTAAAGTTCTCCGGCTGTTTATAGCGGAGGCCTGGGATCAAATCCTGCCATCTTAAATGATGCTTGCTTGCTTGCAATTATGCATTCAGAAGTTCAGCATTCTATCCTTCTCGTCAACAGATGGGTGGAGTGTTCATGGGCTAGGCTTGGGCTTAGCTTTTACCAAAATTAAGAATGAACCAAACCCAAAGCAATGTAAAATGTTGATGGACCAACCCCAAAATCCAATCCTTGAACAAGTCTATAGTGAGAGAAATTTGAGAAGCTGTCCGCTGAAAGAGTTTAGAAGAGAGAAAAGAAGAAGAAGAAGAAGAAGAGGAGGGCTTGCAAACTGCAGAGGCGATGGCGACAACGACTTATAGTGGCAACAGTGATGACGATGGCGATGGCAAACTACAGCAGCAACAACGGTGGCGATGGTGGAAAACTGGCGATGAAAGTAAATCTGAAATTTCTCAGTCACAGATCTCACACTCTCTTTCTCTCTCTTGCAGATTTGTCGTCTAGAGTCTAGACTCCTCTCCCAGATCTCTAAATGTGAGAGATCTCACTGTCTCACACATCTCTCTCTAGTAGATCTCAGATCTCAGAGATCTTCTCTTTTCATTGTTATTATGACAAAACTTATCAGAAGTAATAAATCGCAAACCATTCTCTGGGTCGAACGGTTCAATGATCAAATCATTTGGGTCAACGGTTCATTGACTAATTCAACGGTTTTAACCAAAGACCGGATTTGGGATAAAACGGAACCAATCACCTGAATGGTTTCCAGTCTGAATGATCCAACCATTCAGGTCAATGACGGTTCAAAAATACTGCATTTAACAATGAAATCAAAGCACCCTTGATTGGTCACCATTGATTCGTCATAAGTTTTTTAGGTGTTATCTTTATGGTATTATAGTGGAATTCATCTATATTATATTTAAATCTATATTTATATGTGGGTGCTGAATTTTTTTTACTAAAATACCTTATTTTTGGATTTTTTTATTGTTGAGGTCGAAAAATTCTAAAATGTAATTTGACTTATTATTCACCTCATTTAAGTCTTGTATTTAAGAGTTATTGTCTAAAACTCATGGCCCCTCACTTTTACATATTTCCCTCAAACTTACTCTCACTTTTCCAAACTTCCAATGCCTCCTCTTTAGAGAATTTTTGTTATCCAGCTAAAACTTTCTGGCGGGTCACTGTTAGTAACCATTAAACGGAGTTGTCAACTATGTTGTTATTTTTCTATGACCAAACTAACCCTAACCCTCTGTTAAATTATCATTTAAATAAGAAAATAGGGAAAAGTCCAAAATATTTCTATTTTTGTCCTCAACCTAAAGATCATGAGCCCTTCCGGATGAAGAGAAGAACCTTCCAAGTCTCTCTGATGGAGTGATAGTATAATAGATTTCATCATTGCACAATTTTGGTTCACGGTAAACTCAAATGGAGGGGTAAGATAGTAAACTTGCAAAAACCCTTCATCTCCTAGTGGTAAATTTCTGATGGGGGTCTTTGGAAGTTTTAAAAATTTCATGATGTCAAAACTAACCTTTATGATAATATTCAGACCATTTTACCTTTTTTTTTTCTCTTCAATCTCGGTTGAAGGAACGAGAGAGGGAAGGAGAATGAATGACCGTTCTGCTATTCTGAGCACGCGAGGTGGTAATGGTAAGCTTCAATCAACTCTAACCATTTATTACAAAAAAGGTGATAACCATTTATTACCCATTCCGTCCCTTTCTCTTCAAACTGCCTTGAAGGAACGATAGAAGAGACTGTTATTCATTCGAGCACGTGCAGGTTGAAGGAACAACGAAGAAGGTGGTACGCTTAAGTTTTTCACCCCTAACGTCTTATTAGTTTCTGAAATTATCTTCTGTAAATAGAGGTAAAAGAGATTCACTTAAAAACCAACGACTGGCCTCGTAATAGCTTCCGATTTCTATTTAAAATTCATTGAAATTCTTTGATATTGAGGTCTCGTAGCATCCAAAGCCAGTGCAAGATAAATTTGTCAATTTTGCATCGTTCAAGCAAAAAAAAAAAAAAAGCGCATTGACACCATGCGCCCCACATTAATTTGTTCTTGGTATCAGAGACTCTGTACGCCTCTAGAAGCACAAGAGCTGAGCTATTCAACTGCTGGAGGGTTTCTACGTAACAGGTTGCAAGTATGGGAAAGACTATCTTCACTTCACCTTGCAGAGATATGCTCATAACAAGCCAACCATGGTGGGTCATCAATACTGGAGGGTCACTAGTGGTGTTGCAGATGAACTGAAAATCTCCATTTCGAAAACAGTTGGGATCATTTCCAACGCCAAACGGATAAGGGATGTTGAGGATCCCAAACTTCTTCCGGTAGTCGTGCTTTGTCAAAGACAACATCGGAGCTGCCACGGTTGCTGTCACCATAGTAGAAGGACATGAAGCAATATGGGCCAAAACATGATCAGATGATAATTGGAGGTTAAAAGGAGTTTAGGAGGGGGCAAGAGAAACAGAGCACCGCTACCTTCAGTCATGTTAAATACTTCAGATACAGCTTAATTGTTCAAGTCACCGTGTATTGTCGGGTACGTTTGGTTGACTTTGCCTGAGTCAATGCTAATGGCATTGGAATAAAAAACGCTAAAAAATCAAAATCCTAAATAATCTTGCACTAAAATCAACTAGAAAGTAGAAAAGCATAGAATTGTCTCCTCGGCACCAGCAATACAAGGTCATCTTTTTCGACAATAGTTGAGTTAAAAACAAGGGGTACCAGAAGCAGATGCCATTTGTTTCGAATATTTCTTTCAAAATATACGGAGAAGATCTTCCTATGATGCTCTGGTGTGTGACTCGTCGATTTCAACTTTTTCAGCGTCGTCTTCCACTTGACATCACTGGTGAGAGGAACTGGTTTCTTCAGAACTTCAGGTCACAGAGTGGGTGAATAGTAATTCCCACTTGAAGAGAAATGATGTTATAATTGGGGTCATTTTCATCATTTTAAAAAATAATCAAGACATATTGGATTGGACCAACCCAGTTAAAAATATTTATTAGATTGGATTGGATCTAATCCGTCCATATTAAATTTATATTGGACTGGATTTGACTAAGCCAATATCTGATCCATTGATAAGAATATAGGCATCAATGGACCGGATTTAGATCTAAATCAAAACAAATATGAACAAATTGGATGGTCCAGATATTGAATTGGACCAGTTCAAAATAGTTCAAAATATTTATTGGATTAAATTGGACCTGATCCATTTATAATGGATTCACATTCGACTGGATTAGATTGGACTAAATCCAGTCCAATTGACACCCCACTTATAATTGAGCGTTGAGAAATGATCTAAATCAACAACCTCAATTCAGTCTTAATCTCACTTCATCTTCAAGTGCACCTTTCTAATACCTTGATTGCAATCGGTTATTCCTTGATGATCACGTCTTAGTTGTGTCTTAATATGTATTGATCGTATTTCAGTGATTATAAGATGACTAGCGTGCATTTGATGGTTCTGGGCCATTTATTCCAACTAAGAAACAGATACTAGAGGTGGTACCGATCTTTCTTAATCCTTCTTAGTTCTTATATGCATTCCTTTCAGCAATCAATTGGGGTGTTCAACAAAAACTGAATCAAAACAAAAAATCCGATCAACCAACCGAATTGATCGATTTGGTTTTGGTTCGGTATTTATAATAACAGTATATAAATTTATATGTATTATTATTATTATATATATATATTTAATTGTCTATTTATAATAAATTAAATAAATTATATATTATATGTATTTGCAATATTTATATATTTTTATAATATATTAGAAACATAAAAAAACCAAACCCATTTAGTTGGAAATTTGGAATAAGGCATGGATGATGATGGAAACCAAACCCAATTTTATTTTCTTTGGCCAAATATATATACAGCAATTCAAACAAATAATTTGTTAATAATATTAGACTTGTGCACAATCCAGAACATCATGAAATCAAGAAAATACCATGGCAAAAGCCTAGCAGTGCTTCACTACTACCAAAAAACTTGATCTTTCTTGTAACCCGGCATTTATGCTGCAGGCTAGAACATTTTCTAAGAAATATTACATTGGATGATCATAGGTATCAGTTATAACATCAATCAGCAGAACCTCTAATTAATATTTTTCTTTATACAAAAAAAAAAAAAAAAAAAAAAACAGAATCAAGCAAGCATTGAATTTCCTACCAATAAAGGAGGGGATGAGGCTACAATTAATGGATCTCCATATGTTGTAGTCTGATGTAATCAGTTCTAATTCTACCGAAAAATAGAGAAGAGAAACTGCTGCTACCATGAAACAAAAAATAAAAAACAGAGAACCCATAATTTACAGAAAATCATCAGCAGACCAGAGGATAAGGATATCTGATGGTTTCAGATATGAAGATCGAATCACAACCCAGATGAATGCAAGTATAGAGCTTGTAAATGGGTGTGGGATGAAGGAAGCACAAACAAACTGGAGAAAAAGGAAGGAATAATTCATCCCAAATCGTTTTCTTTTTTTAAGAACTTGAATCCAACCTGGTGCAGTAATGCATCAAAATTAAAACTGTTGATTATCAATTGCCCATCTCTCTGATCAATTCAACAATGCATTGATAATGCCAATGGCAATTCACATTCACGTGAATCCGAAGAAGATAGGTTATCATAATCGACACTTGAACCTATTGATACCGAGGCTTGATGATTTTCTTCATCATCATCATCATCCTTTCCCTGGCTCATGTTATCGTCTAGTTCACCCACCACGACAGCGGCCCCAAACCGAACGCGCCGCACTCTGTTGTCAGGGGATTCGGCCGCATGGGTCGGAGATTCAGGACCTGCAGATGATGCTACCCCACCCATATCTATAGTTTGTGCTCCGGCGACATTTGCACCGCCACCACGCCAACCACCACCACCACCACCAGTACTACAACGGGCAGCAGCAGGGCCAACAGCAGCTACTCCTCTAATAGAATCCCTGGAAATGCATCTATATACCAATGTGAGGAACCAGAATAACCATGGAACACTCACCAGAACCATCCCAGCAACTGGAAACCAGGCTGTGGATTCTGTTTCAGGGAAGAAAGTATACAATAGCAGGAAAACTCCTCCTGCGGTTATGGTGGCAAGGAAAAAGCAAGAGATGAGCCATATGCAGATGTTGCCTATTCTTGGGTCCGGTACTGACATTGGTATTCACTGTAAGATTTAAATCAGAGCTAGAAAACAAAGAACAAGTATTGATCTTTCTCCTCCTCTTCCTCCATTTGAATTTTATGTAACAGAGGTTATTATCTTGTTGGTAAGATGAAAGCAGGACTCATTCGAGATGGGATGTAATTTTGTGTCCTTCTTTCGTCTGGGTGATGAAATGGGTTTGGCTTCTGTTGTTGCAGGAAGCCTGGAATGGGTTGGTAGCCACAGATTCAGCAGGTAGCCACGTAAAACGAGGCATACGTCAAACCAACATAGAAACATTAGAGAGAGAGAGAGAGGCGCGGAGGTTGGATTCTGGTGGGTTGTTTACTTCTTTTTTTTTTTCTAAAATGTTCCTATTTATCAGATTTCAGATTTGGGATAATTAAGTTTGACTTTGAAACGTCATACATACATACATGCATACCATTCATTCATACATATGAATCGTGTTTATTTTAATAATTATGTTTGACTTTAGCACACCAGTCATACATACATATGCATGCATACATAGAAAAATTTTGTTTTCGACATAAAATTGTTGATGCATATATAAACAAATGTATTTTTTGGGTTTCTATTAAAGCTATAATCACCTTGATACCACCTTAAATTATCCTTTTCCTTAAAAGTTGCCACTTAAATATCTCCCTCCACATTCCTACAATCTCTCCTCTATTCATTCTTATTTTATCTCTTCTTTTCACTTTTCTCCTACATACCACCGAAGGGATGAGAGATCCATCATATGGATGACCGAATCCTATAGGACAAAAATTAGGTCTCAGCATGCAATTCCAAAACTGCAAATCGCAGATGGTTGAACCCATATCTGCGAAAATCTCTCATTTGTGCAATCTGCTTCATCTTCGAATGGAATAAAATAGAAAACCTATTTTTTATTAATATTACATCAGAATTGAATTCCTATACGTTCCGTCTAAAAATTAAAAATAATTAATTACATATCAAGAATGAATAGAACAGTAGGTACACAGTTTTCTTACGCCATTAAAGAATTCGATCTCTACCATACGAACAACCCAAAAATCAAGAAAAATATATAAAACAGTTCAAATCTTGAACCAAATTAAACCAAATATGGGTCTGCACAAATGGGCTATCTATTTAACAAATATCTACCACTAATATATTTATATTAGTGGTAAAATAAATCATATAAATATAAATAAATTAATATGCATATATTAACTAAATAATTAAAATAAAGGTTATAATATTATTAAGTTAAAAGGTAACTATTAATTAATAAATAATAGTAATATTTGATTAAATTAGGGATGATTGTCAGCTAGGTTAGTTTGGCTTAGCACCTATGATGAGGGCTATAGCTTGAGATTAAACTAACCTATGTGATGCATGAGTTTTGTTAAGAAAAATTGATGCAAAGGAACCCTATGGCATTCTTAGTTAGAGGTGATCATGGGTCGGGCCAGGCTTTGCACCTATGGATTGTAGGGCTCCTACTTCATTTTTTGGTTAAAAAAGCCCATGGATTGCATGAGTTCCAATTAAGTGATATGTACAACCATGAAGACATTGGGGTTAGGTTGGGTCAACTTGCCGAAGGCCTCAACACTAACACGAAGTTAAATCGGGTTAATATTTTTCAACCCTTACGTGGACTTCAACAGTCCAACTCAAGCTGAATTTTTGTGTTTCGAGCTAACTCAGCCCAAGTTGCAACCCTGTCTATGAGGGGTTGAAGGAGGCTTTCATACATTTACATTTCGTTTTCCGTTTTCCTTGGATGATTTTATCTTTAAGGTGATATATATCAGTTCCCATTTTCATTTCTTTTTTCCTTAGTTGGTATTTTATTATTATTTTTTTGTGGGGAAAATATGAAACCGGATTTCATCCTCACAAAACTGTCCTCACAACTCTTGCAGCCGTGTATTAGGAATATCTTCCAGTGAATAAAAAGATACAAGCATGAAGATGTTCCTAATGCATGGCTGTAAAAGGCTGTAAGGACAGTGTGAGAACAGTTTTGTGAGGATTGAATATGAGGTCAGAAAATCTATAATACCAAAAAGACATGGTACCACAAGAGCTTTGACCAATCAAATTAAGCACCCCTGTGAATTTTGATGAATACCACCTGATTCGTCACTTAGTCTTTATAAACATAGTTTTCTAGAAACAAAGGTTTGAAAGATTCCTTCTTGGTTTTCTGTCTATTAGGTTCTTTCAATTGCCAAACCAACCATAAAGGGTCTTTGTTTCTCAGTCGTCTAGCCAAACTGTTAATACAGAAATGCCATACCCAATGTTTGTCCCAGCTATCTTGGGGACTGAATGTGGACCTAACATTTGGCTTTTTTTTTTTTTTTTTTTGCAAAAATATGACTATTCTCAAACATGAACACTTTACCATTACATCAAGTAACTGTATGGGTATTTTGGACATTTTCATGTCTCTTTTTAGAATATTGTAACAAAAGGGATCAACATGCATCTATGTCATGAATTTCAGTGATTGCAATTATCAAACTTTAGGGGAGGTTTCAGAAACAATCAAAAACTTTAGGGGAGGTTTTAGCAATTTACGCTATAAAATATTCTAAGTTGGGCTCAGGCACAGACCAAGTTTTTTTGAGAAAGCCCGAACCTGACCCAGAAAGAGGTTGGGCCTGGTGTTTTGGACTCAAACCTGAGCCTATAGGCCTAAAATCATGTCCAAGCCCAACTTAGAACAGGTTGGACTGAACTGACCCAATGGGCTACCTGGCCCATAAACATGCCTAATTATAAATGGGTAGGTAGAAATCAGTTTTGGTTGTTTTGAAATTTGAACTGATTAAAATTGGCATGATACCTAAAAAACTGATGAACAATCAATCAACAACATAAAAAGTAGTAAGCGATGTCTACCAACCCAAGAAAAAAAATTAATACAAAACGTTTGTGGCTGATCAACTGGATTAAACAAGATTTTGGGTTGGTAGAGTAAAAATGCCTATATAGCAGCGAAACAGTTGCGCAACGCAAGCAACACAAAATACTAGGATTTTGGGTCTAATGTCCTTTTGAAATACGGTGCTACCGTGCTACAAACATTAAAAAGTTTTGTTTAAAAATAAATAATAGCACTAGAACTTAGGAAAATGAACCATCAATGATTTTATCATCAATTATCAGTATTAGGTATCATATCGAACTGTCCGGATACAAATACGAATACGTTTTAAAAATGCATAAATATAGACGAAAAAAATATGGATACACTGGAAAATACATATCAATTTCATAAATATATTAATAACATTATATTTAATGTCAAAATAGACATAATTAATATATAAATATATAGGAAATGTATATTCTAATAGTATTTGTAAAGAAATGTATTACAATTAATATAGCAGGATGCATAAAAATCACACAATTTTATTGATAATGTATCAAACAAGAGTTATAGAATATACATGCATACATACATACATATACAAATTAATACATGTATAAAACTACTATTTTGTTATTTTCTATTGAAGTTCAAGGCACAAAACATATGCAAATATTATATGTGGACTATTATATTAATTATTTTTTATTCCACTATTTTTAATTTTTATCATTAACAAAGAAGTCAACTAAAATTAATTATTAAATGTTTGGTAAACAACATTTTTATTTATATAAACAAAAAAAATGTTATTATAAAATGTAATTAGGATATCAATTAATAATTTAAAAAATATATATAATCTTTATTTAAAATATATCAAATATATTAAAATTTCTAAGATACACATCATATGAAAATTCTTAATTTTTAATTACTAAAATAATTATTTCATTATTAGTATTTTATTTTTTTTTAATTTTATGAAACAAAAATCATTTTTTTGATATAAAAAGTAGATTAATGGATTTGACAAATTTAATTTACATTATACTCTCGAGTATTTTGTAAATAGTATTTTTATTTAATTCAAATTAAAACATTAATTAATAGTTTATAAAATTTTAAGATACATATCATGTTCAAATTTATAAATATTAAGTATTTTAATTCAAATAAATTTTTTGAGATTAAAAACAACTTTTTGATATAAATGAGGATTTGAGAATTATTTATTCTATAAGTTTACTAAATATTAGTTTTGAATATTCTTTTTTATTTAATTGGAGTTGTTGAATACAAATGTGAACTTTAGAATTGATAAAATATTATTTTATTGTGACCTAATGGATCAAGGGCGCATTTAAAGCTTTAGCGCTATGTGGCGTGAATTTGAATCACAGTGTTCAAGTTTTTTTACATGTAAACACGCGAGTACACATTCATCCGTACGGATGCTCTATTCGGCACACACAACTCAGGCAATATGAGCTTAATTGTAGCCTTTCCTATACCACCCTTGGTCGATCCGTATTGTCTACATCCATTGTCTATTATTAAACTATTGGCATTTAAATAATTTCTTATTATTTCTATTTGTTTTTCTTTTTTGGTTCAAGGTTTAAAATTTCGATACGATAAACCCTCATATCGGGCGTAACATATAATATCGGTGGCTTCACAATATGCCCATTTAAAGGTGTTTTTAGGAACCACTCCTTTTTTAATAAAAAATATGGTTAAAAATGTGTCCAAAAACCAAATTTTGAAAACTAAAAAAATATAAAAACACATTAATTTAAGTACCGATACACATGGGCGTATCGATATTTTGAGCCTTGTTCTGGTCTACCCCCACCCCTCTCTATCTTCTTCAACTTGCAACAAATCTTTGGTTAAACAAAACTCACTGGTCTCTGGTTTACTGGTTTAACCAGCAATTTAGTCATTCAACCCCACAAAAATCATTCAGAAAATTGAAACCCTAGAAGCTCATTCTATGTTGATTCATGGTCATATCCGATAAGTTTCGAAAGAGTAATTAATATTGTAATTTATAATTCAACTACAGTACATTCACTAGTATTTGATTGTACACTAAATCTAAGTCTCAACTAATTATTTTAAAACCTATTTACTTTCCATTGATTTATTTTTCAAAATGTGCACTTTCATGTTTAACAAGGTGTACAGTGTACTTACCATCATGTGACCAATCATGTCTTTTGCTGCATGGTGCAGTGGATGCATCATGGATTTTGCCTATAATATAATGTATTGTAAATTTGAAAGGATATACTCTCACTCTATATAACACCGGGCAGGGGGGAGGAGCTTTGATTGGCTGCATTTCGATATTTCTACAAAACATTGGCTAGCCAAATAAGGTCGACCTGAGCCAATTCGTTCGTGATTTTTTTCCCTGATTGTGAGCATTGAGGAATAGCAGCATACAAGTGTAGTAGTGTCCATGTAAGGGAGAGGGTTGAACACAATCTTCGCATTAGTCTGCTCTAATTTCTGTTTAAACAGATTTCGTTTCAACTGTTCGGTGCATATGAAAATGAAAAGGGTCGGTACTGACTCTGGCTTTTATCAGTAGAATCACAAACAGTGCCAATACTAGTTTTCTATTTTACCTAATCCGAGAGTTGAGCTGCTCGTGTATCCGTCTGAATTTCTCCTTAAGCCTTTGTATCTGCAATTTCGAGTATATTAGACTAGTCAGCAAGAACTGACTTGAAAGAAAATCCAAGTGGTGAAAGGACAAAATATAATATACCCGTTTCAGCTCTACTTCGAAGTCATGCTTCCGTTGTCCCAATGAACGGCGTAAGTGGGTGATGTCAAAGACATTATCCAAGTCATCCTCAAATGCAGATTCCAGGTCTTCCCGGAAAAGTGCTGGTAACTTGTCAACCACTGGCATTAGAAGAAAACAGTTGAACTGCAACAGAATAAAATGAAAGAATATAGGTAAGAACCAAGACACAGTACAACTAATATACTAGAAGCAGAAAACATAAAGATTTGGAATAAAAGCACAGAAACAGTGGAAGTTGTAGATATAGAGAAGCGTGATTGTCCAAGCCAACCATCATATAACAGAAAAGTTTTGTTCTTGTGGTCGAAATCTCAATCATTTAATTGGTTATCTCCCTTGGAATATCCAATAAGGGTAGGGTTTAAAGTGCCTATCAAAAAAAGAGGGTAGGATTTACAGGATCCAATGAGGTCTTTGTAGAGCAACTTCAAAAGTATAAGAATTACATGTGAACCTAATGAGAACAATAGCATAATAGATTCAGACCTTTAATTCTGCAGAGGCCAAGAAATATTCTCTAATGCCATGGAATATCTGTTGTACCAATGCATAAACAATCCTTTCAGATGAGGGAGCAAGCCTTCGATTCCATAGCGTGCTATCTAAAAGATCAGCCAGCCTTGTTTCTGTTGACTGAACACAAGGATTTGATTCAACTCCTGAAGCCAAATGGCTAAGTTTCACATCTGCTCTCCCCTTTATGTCAAGCTTGTGGTCATTTGCAACTGGGCCCAAGGATGATTCTTGAGATGCAGCAGCAGTAGGAGAATTCCCACACAAAGATGACTGCTCGGAGCCAGCAAATGAGTCTAAGAATTGGCGTAAGCCAGCCCGATTCTGCAGATTTAATCATATACAAGAAACAAGTAAAAACCCAACAGAATGCACAACCATGACCTTGTTTGCAGTCAACAAACTAAGAAATCAACTGTGTTTACCTTATTGTGGAGAGACCAGGTGACATAACGTGTTGTGCTCACTAGATCCTCCATACATCTGCAGAAAGTTTTATGGTATAAATAGGGCAGAATAAGTCAAAATGGTTTTTTCCCTTTCTCCTTCATCAAGAGATGAAAGAAAAGGCAGAGGAAAAAAGAATGGACATCCATTAATAAAATGACAGTGGAACCACAGACTCTCATTATCCTTGGTAAAAGAAAGCTATCAATTTAAAATTACTTCCAAAATGCAAACAATTACATGTGTTATGTTCTAGAAATAGAATTTAAGGACCAAAACCACCAATAAAATGCTTATGATGAATGAAAGAAGTAAACAATGCTTCTACAAGCATAACTACATAAAACAAATTCATTTCATATGGTTATGGAATAGGATGGAATTTTAAGTGATCTAGGAAATAAAGTGTATTTGTGTCAAAGGTCTATACCTATGCTCGACTCAGCCTGAAATTTCTTATGCCACAGGTGTGGTCCGTCAACGTATGCATCAACCTTGTGTTCCTCATCTAATGGCTGCTAGATAGATATTGTGCTATTTGAAAGGTATACTACAGCATGGTACTATCTATTCCAATAATGATCATCCTCAATTAGGAACTTTTATAAATGTAGATTGGGCAAGTTTGTTTGACAATTGATGGTTTAATTTTGGTTACTGTACAACTGTTGGTAGTAACCTAGTTTCATGGGGAGCCAAGTTGAGCATTGAAACTGATTAATAGAGCAATGACACGTTAGGTTTTTGAACTGCTGTAGCTAAAAACTCTTTTGGAAGAAGTATGCATTTCATTTGATGGTATGATGAAACTCTACTATAATAACTAGGCATAAGTAAATATTGCACTTAACCCTGTGCAACATGACATGTTGAAGTTGATTATCATTTTATCTAATAAATTGAAGGATGGATACTTTGTTTGGTTTTGTTTAGTCTAAAAACCAACTAGCTGGTGGATTTATAACGGTGTTGTCAGGTTTCGGTTAATAATTTAAGCAAGATCGACAAGATTTAAAATCTAGGGGAGGGGGGTATCATGTTACTCCTTAGCATAGTTGTCAAGGCAACACCTAGGCAACAAGGCGCCCTTGGAGGCTCGCCTCGCCTAATTGCTAAGCAGTTATACTGTTATAAAACACTTTTATATTCTTAATTGTTTGAGATTATAATTATAAAATAGACATTGTTAAACAAAAATATTCATTTTGTGTGTTCATATACTAATTTCTTTTCATTATTTTCTTATTTGTTAGGGTTTAATCAACACAGACATTGCTAAATGCTGTATTGAACTCTCAAAGACTTCAAAACCTGAACCAACAAGGAAGAACTTAAAATTTTGTCTAATCAACACAATTTCCTACAACAAAAATAGGGGTTCTGCCCCTGTAATTTTTTTTTTTTTTTTTGAAATTTCTTTTCTTTCTTCTTTTTCTTCTCATGAATATGTTGATTTTCTATAATTTTACATGAAGTTTATACTTTTCTTATGAAAGTTATGGATAATTATCAAGGAAATATGATTATGGAACCTAGGGAACTACCTTAGGATATATGTTTTTTACTTACAAAAATCCATTGCCTAGGTGACTAGGCGACAAGGCAGTGGCACCCTCCCGTAGCCTAGCCTCGCCTTGGCACCTTGAAAACCATGCCTTAGAGGTACTTTTGTCTTTTATATATTGTTATATATGTAATAGTAACTCAGAGCCTGATGGTCTTTATTTCCATGATCATTGATCTGAATATATGGCATTGTTTCACAAATATGCTCTTTGTTTATGATAGTACCACAAGAACACAAACAATGGAAGTCTGCTTCAAATAGGTTTGAACTTTGAACCAGTGTTCCCATAGAAGGGATGCTGCAATCATATCTTCGGAGATAGAGTCATGGCCACATGGTAACTTAAAGCATTATGATCATAATTAGGAAAATCAACTAAATTTGTAAGATAAAAGAAATTTAGGCATGTTATTAACTTTTCCCGGCATGCTCGTTCAGTAGACTCCGCAAAATTATTGAAGGCAGTCTCAACACGCTTCAGAAACACCTCATGGCCACTTAGATATTCACCATCTTTCTGTTGAAAAAGTAGTCACAATAAGGTGCAAAATTTATTCTAGGAATCAGAGAGCAAGTCACCTAAAAATCAAGGGATGTTAGTGCAAAAAGAAATAACACATAAACCACCAATCACCAGGAGACAAAACCCATACCTGAAGAAGATAGACAGAAATAGGAAGCAACCTCTTTAAAATGTGTAAGAGTCTAAAACCCAGCTGTAATAAGAAAAGGTAAACATCAGTAACAGCATAAATATATGCCATCACCAAAGAAATAATCTTTTTCTCCCTCTCTCTCTCATATAAAATCAGGGAAAGAGTACAGTGGGAGAATATACTAGAGATCAAAATAGAATCTAGATTGAAAAGAATTTAGATTTGTATTGAGGGCTGGTAAATCCATTGTAAACCAAACTATATAGTTTATTATGCTGGATGAGTAGGATAGCAGAGGCTAACCTATTAAGGGCTTCTATGATTGTAATACTCTCTTTTCATCAATGGAATCTTCTTTCAGTTGCTGATTGAAAAAAGAGAGAACTTAGATCGACTCTTATAGTTCAATTGCAAAGCATCACCTAACTGACATAAAGGTTTTACTAAGTAAAGATGCACACTCAAATATACCAGGGTAGGCAATTCTTGTCAAGCGAATAATAGTACCAAAGGCTAATAATTAGAATGCAAAAAGATTGTTTTAAAATCTTTAACTGGGTTTACACAATAAGATTAGTCACTACGAGTAAATCAGTAGTGAATGGAAAATCTAGTCGTTTGCTTCTTTCAGAAGGCCCAGCAGATTGCAAATGGTGTGAAATTCAGAAGTTGGCCTTGTCTGCTAAAGTCTCTCATGACTAAGGGCAAGCATCTATCAGTGAGGACATATTTGTTCTGATTACCACTTCCTAAGCTTTACAAAGTCTGACCACACTGAGATGTAGTAGTTATGGTGAATCCAAACTTGATAGATTCCTCGAGATTGACTTTTAAAGCACATAGTTTTTGAATATCCCTTCCTATAGAGGAAGCACTCAGGACCCCTATCCATTTTCAAGGAAAAAATAACATCTTAGCCACCTAGGCATGATAGGTAGCATGACCTTTTATTTTATTTTATTTTGTTAACTTGAACCCCAAACTATACTCCGGGTGTAGGGGGATAGGTAGCATGACTTGGAGGAAGAAAATCCCCCGACGATCCAATTGACTGTATCACATATCCTCCTATCCTCTATAGTGTATCTTGTTTTGGAAACTTTCCTAGGTTATCAAGGAAATACAGGAGATGTACTCTTCAACTCTTAGTTGTATAGTTCATTTGCCCCTATTTTTGCAGTCAGCAAATAATTGGGGTGACTCAATAGATGAAGGTGGAGATTGGGAGTGGAATTTAATTGTAAGGCTATTTATTCTGAGTTAAACACTAGATAGAGATTCATTCTCTACATATTGTCTTTGTTCAGTGGTTTCAGAACCTTAGCTCCCAATGAGAACTTGAAAATAAGCCACTGCTGCCCACCATAGTTATATGGCAGAGAATGAAAGAGATGAACTCAAAATACAATGAGTGTATCAAGAGGTGAAACTGAAAAACAGGTCCATTATACAAAAACTTAGATCTGAATGAGGGACTTGCAAAGAATATACTGGTTCTGTAGGGGTATTGATCACATCACATAGCAGTCAATACCTAATAGAGGGATAAATAACCAACTGATGGTGGCTCAGTTTGTGAGATCTCCGGCCGGTTGTAGTGGAGACTCAGGTTCAAATCCCACTGCCACCAAGGTTGGGAGGTTATGGCTACCCCTGTTATGTAGCCCCATGAACCCACAATAACAACAATAAAGGGATGGCTCAAAACACAAGTGAATCAAGAGGTAAGGATGAACCTCTAACCTGATGAAGAAAAGGTTCAAATGTATCACGAGCTTTGGCAACAGCAATAACACAAGCAGTCCTGTTGAATAAATTCGAAAAGAAAACAAAGAAGCTATTGTAACTAAGAAATAATTAATGCTATTATGTATGGAAGGAGATGAAGCTAGAAAACCATGATACCTAGAATAGTTTGTTCCATCGTGAATATCTTCTACTCCACATGCATTTACAATCTCTTCCCGAGTAATTGGGGGGCACTTGATTCCCCCAACAACAAATCGGAATTCTGCCATTGCACGGTGATATTGTGCACCGCCATAGAGACGCATCCCAGCATTCTAAACACAAGAGTATCATGGCCACCATATGCAAGATAAGCTCGCAAATACATGGAGATCAAATTTTGACAAGGAATGATTAGGAGAAAAAAGGAAAAAGAATGGATGTTTTTATCCATTATATAGCCATTTTACTTCTTTCAATTCCATGGCATATCTCAAAAAGAAGTTCTGAAGGAACTGAAGAAGCAAATAGGAACATATGTACAAAGCCCAAAATCTGATATAGGAAAACTATCTCTAGAATTTCACAAATATCATGGAAATGATCTTGGTACTTCTCTGCTTAGTTTATTATTGCTAGTAATTTGAGATCACATTACCTAATGCAGCAACTTTAGTATCTTAAATCAATATGCCTTATATTACAAGAAATGTTTTCCATTTTCATTAATTATTTGGGGCCTGCTGTCACATAATTAGTAGCTTAAGGAATCAAATTACTTAAGGATTGATCCCTTCCACTGTAAACAGTAGTCCTGTTCTTTGGTTACAGAAGGAAATTTCTATAATGTTGTTGACAGCACCAGACATGTGGAAGAGACAAGCAACTGTATTCCATCCCTTTCATAACTTACAGGTATTAGTTTCTGTGGGAACTGGAGACCATCAGTACCAACAAATGCTCCTCCATTAACTCTCTCATCTTGCAGAGTTTCCCCTGCATCCAGCATCTCAAAAAATTACTCAAACTACTTAATATTTTACCATATAATTTGGAAAAAAAAAACAGATGAGGAATAAGGAAACCAATTGCACTTCATTTATTGTACTAGAATTAATCAACATCTACCATATATCTACAACTGTCAGTACTAATAACATGAGGATGATTTTTACCAAATTTATCAGGAGGCGCAACCACTGTTCCTTTCAATAGCAATGACAACTGAGGAGATGAACAACAACATGCTTAGCATAAAATCAACAGAAGAATAATGTCCAAACTAATTCAAAAGACTTATTTCCATTTGAAATTTTCTATTCTCCTTGGTAATTTATATATATATATATATATATATATATATATAGTAACAATAAAGCGCCAACTTAAAAGGAAAATGAAGTATCAGATTGACTTGAAAATGAGCAACTTTTTTTTTCCTCTAAATGAAATTGCTCTAAACAACAGAAACCTTGGTCAGAAACATATCATGAAATGCTCTTCCTTTCTCCTTCAATTTTGTTTCATCCAAATTGCTGCATAAAAAGGAACAGATGGAATATGATCAAATAACAACATATCTTTTTCTCATAAATATTCTAGGTATGCAAAGCAAAACCAGAATCTCAGAAAAAGGAGAGAGATAGAGGGATTATGAGATTTATCTCCAGCTTGAGATTCATTCTAGTATATAACAGAAGGCCAATTCCAACCAACTAACCTGAGCTCCTGATTTATTTCATTTAGCTTTCTTGTTGTGCTTCGATATTCCTTTTCAAGCAGCGGAATGATAAGAGGGACACTATCCATATACCTTACAACAATGTTTCACATTGAAGTTTGTTTAGAGAATATATTATTGAAATGGACTAATAAAATGGAATATGAGAATCTCTATACCTTTTCAGAAGCATCTCTTCCAAAAATAATCTAAGCTTGCTTACACCTATTCTGCTTCTTTCTTCCTTTGTCAGGGACCGTCCTAACTTCTCTTCCAAAGAAGCAATATCCTCCATCTCTCTCAAGGAAATAGCCTGTGAGTTATAGAAAACAATAAATCAATGGGAATACTTCACCACAGACACACACAATTTCCTATATTCTTTAAACTCTTCTAGCCAATGAGTTATAATTGGCAGAGGGGCTCTCGCAGTCGCAGGTCATTCAGGAAGAGTGATCCTGCCTGATCATCATCCTTACACTAACCCAATGTCATTCCAAAAACTTTTTAAGGGCAGTATATAGGCTTCTATCCCCACTTAACTCTTTCCGTCAGCATATGGTAATGAATTTAGTCAGGAAGCATTACAAGCAAGTAATCATAATTAGTACTTTTTTGGGGGGTTCTGCTTCCCCTCCTGCTTTAACTTCCTGTGCATTCTAGTAAAACCAGCCAACAGAAATATAATCCAAAACAAATAAACAAATCAGAAAGAAATAAGAATAAAAGAAGCTTAACCTGTTTAAACTCATCATTTGATCTGTAAACTGATTCATGTCCAGATCCAACTCTTCCAGAAGGCACAGATGTAAAAAAAGGAGAATCACCTAATATGCAGCCATCAAGAGTAGAAGCAGGTGGCCTAAGAAAAACTTCCACATCTGAGGAGCATGCAAACTGTGGTATTTTTGTATCAAGCTTTGTTGATACAATTACAGTCCTTGAGAGCTCAGGATCAATCTGCATGATATTAGTGAAAAGAAACTCAAGATTTTCCAATAAAAACTACTTAGCATCAATTTACTTCACTCCCTGAAACACAGGGCTACCCTTTTGACAAAATTAATGCTGAGAAAAGAGCAAATAAAATGAGAAGCAATGCAAATTAGGATACAATTAGGCATTTACTTGCATCACCACCCTCCGGGTTGTAGCATTACTCCAATCACTGCAATCCTCAAGGCATAATATGATTAATTCTTTATGCTGCATTTTAGCTCGGATAAGAGACTCCGCAGCACGGGCATGTACCTGCAAAGCCAACAAGGATGCAAAGCACATGTTCAGACACAGTTTCCATCACTATCATTATAAATGTTGTTATACACTTATACTTGGGAAAGAATGAAGGATTTAGAGCATATAAATTTGGAGGCAACACTTCACCTGTAAAGCCCGGTTTTTCCGTCCTGGAGCAGGGGCAATTAGGCCTGGTGTGTCAATTATGGTAAGGTTAGGACAGTATTTATACTCTATTCTAATAATTATTTCCTTAGCAGAAAACTGGCAAGGCTCCTTCTCCAACCTCAGGTTTTCAGCTTCAATATAAGCCTACACAATTGAAATTTTAGAACTACATTGTTTTAAATTATCAACCTCAGACAATAGAAGAATGGAAAATCAAAACAATAGAACTAAAATTCCACAACACTGTTTCAGTTTCTCTGATGTCATTATATGCAGTTCACATATTCGCCATTAACATTAATAAATTTGAAATTACAAGATTCTTACTGTTTCAGCCTTTGGATCATATTTTGATGGGAATGAAAGAAATAAGAGAAAATAAAGGAAAACAAAAATCCTCTCTAGCATGCAGCAAATCAACAGTCCATTCAAGCTACACAGCCAGTTTGTGTTTTAGAATTTCAATTTGCAAATCACCAACTTCGGTTGCAGTTGTTAAGGAGCAAAATCCCATATCAGAAGTCGACCCCCTTATGGCATCCATGACCTAATAAGGATCATTCCAAATGTAAAACTTATGATCTTCAGCCATTTACCATACATTATCTAAACGAAACTAAAAGGCCTAAATAGGTAATATCAATACACCACTTTTGGAAAGAAGATCATGTTAATAATTATTAGTAATATTTAACCTTTTTTAACAAAAGTCGTATACTCTTTATACCAAAATAATGAACAGAAGAAAAGAGTGAATAAAAAGCAATACCATAAGATCTCTTTCCTGGGTTATTAAATCTAGCTGAAAGCATGGTAAATAGGATTACGTTGTTTCTATTTTGCAGAGAGTTCTAATTACACCGTAACAAGCTACATTACCAAATATCTACAACTTGGGTATGCATTCAAACAACATAAAATTCAAAAGCAGAATCACAATCAATGACAAGGATAATACAATTCAATCTTGCCAAGCTAAAATGCATTTAATCAAGCCACATTTACCGAACTAACAAGATAAACTTGGTTTGTAATTCATCTATCCTTACTTGAATTTCTTGAAGAGATTTCTCTTCGGCGACCATGGGGCCAGTTTCACCGACGAGACGACAGCGGGGGAGTTCGCAGTCGGGATCATATTTCATGTGGAGAGTAATGGGTCGCCTGGTCTTGGTCCCGCCTCCGACATGGTTGAACTGGAAACCCATGAGGGCTTCGACCAATGCGCTCTTCCCGTCGGTTTGGTGGCCCACCACCAGCACCGCCGGAGCGTCGAAAGGCGTCTCGAATTCCTGGGCGAGTCCATGGAGCTCGTTGTAGGCCTCGTACAGTCTCGACTGATCATCCAATTGAGCTCCTACACGCCCCTCCTCGCTCCCCATTTCTCTTTCTCTGCGACTGAGAGAGAGAGAGAGTGAATGGCAGAGGCCGCGCTTCTGTGAGACTTTAGGAGGTTTTTTCGGATGGCAATCGAATGGAAACGAACCGCGGGAGTGGCGAAAAGGAAGAAAAGTTTTGACACGTGGCGTGCATCCACAGTTCAGGGTGCCACAAAGGAGATTCTCCGCCGGGTACTGACAGATGAAATGGGGAAGGACTGAAGGAGTACTGAATTTCAAAAATACCCCGTTGTTTTGTTATGATTATCGTTTATAGAAGGGCATCAAGTGTCTTTTTGTCATTGTAAGCTCCGTCAGAGGGAGGATATGGCAATTGGCAAGGGTTAGATATCCCAAATCCAATACGAGCCGATCAGCGTTTGCTCTTTGACTCGCCAGTTGGTCTGTAGACGGGTCGGGTATCGCTCCTTCATAGTGGGTCCATTTGGTTCACAGTTGAATTCAGAATCAGAATGGAAATTCCTTAGAATCAGAATCAGAATGGTCTATTCCTATAATTTGTTTGGTTCCGACTGCAATCAGGATGGGATTTGAAATAAGCTAGATGGGATTTCATTCTCATGGGAGTGATGGATGATACAGTGGCCATGGGCCCTCATATATTCTTTAACATGTTGGAGTATCCAATGGCCATATTACAAGTCACATATTGATGGAAGATTGTCTCATGGTTATCTTTTTGCAACACTTCTACACAATAGCCTTTTTCTTTGTTTTCTTAAATTATTATTTATTTTCTATAAAAAATTATTTGGTTGATTATTTATTTTCTATAAAAAATTAATATGTCTTTACAAAAAAAAAAAAAGCATCTTTGGCTATGCTAGGGTTAGCAGTTTGAAGCGCTTGAATTAATTGATTGCAATCACTTTCCAAAATGAAACTTCCTCTCCAAAATGGTTCTTTATAACAACTCCAAAAGCTTCTACCCCTAAATCATTAAAGCTTCCGTCGTGGTTAATTTTTAACACATTTACAGGGGGAAGGTGCCATAAAAGATTTTGAGATTCCCTTTCATGAGGAAGTGAAGAATCTGGCCATCTTAGCTGCAAAGTCTTCGTCCTCTCCTTCCAAATCCTGTTAAGACTTTGCAAAGTTGTATTTGGGTCAGGATGGTCTAAGTTTTCAAAGATAGCTCTATTTCTAGATTTCCACAAATTCCAAATTAATAGAGTAGTAAAATTAATTATGACCTCCTTGGTAGCTTTGTCTTGAGGCATTCTTTCAATCCAATCAGCTAACCATTCTGCAAAGTTTGCACTGTTCTTTGCTTGGTTCGAGTCATAGCCCAGGAAAGAACCAAACAATACCAACTTGACATGGCTACAGAAGAATAAGGCAGGCATAACTGATTCTAGTTCTTTCCCACAGATTGGATAGGAGGAATCATCAGAAATTTTCTTTTTAAACAAATTTTCTTTCACTGCAATTGCATTTCAAATAGCATTTCCAGATGAAACGGGATAATTTTGTATCTATTTTAAGCTTCCAAATAGTTTTCCAAATCTTCTGACTTTGGGAGCTTGGAATCCTATTTGGAGATGAGCTCTCAACAATGTTTTGTTTTGCTAATTGTTTGGCTTTATAATATGTAGATCTAACTGAAAATTTCCCAGATGCACAGACTAGTCTATTTCCCAGGGACCCTTAGCCAGCTTTAAACTTAAAATCTGATTTGCTATTGCTTCACTAAAGTTCTTTCTTATAATATCTTCCTCCCAGCATCTTCTATTATTGTCAATTAGCTCACTAACCCAGATTGGGGATCTAATTCCAAGGTTCGGACCTATTGCTCTCTTTTCTAGAAAATTTTCAAGCCAATGGTCTTTTCATATTCTCACTTTCAAGCTTGAATTGATTTCCGAAAGGACTTCATTTTTAATGATTTTTTTACCTGCCAATAAACTTTTCCATCCCCATAAGCCTGACTATTTTAGATTGTCATTTAAGAAGTCTTTACCTCTTAAATATTTTGCTCTTATCAACTTGACCCAGAGATTATTTTTCTTTTTTACAAGCTCTCCAAACTTGCTTTGCTAAAAGAGCCAAATTGAAGTAGTGTGGGTCCTTGAATCCCAACCCCCTATTGTTTTTGTTTTTGCTAATTGTCTTCTGAACCCCACCAAAATTCTATTTGAGTCTTTACCATCTCCTTGCAAATTTTCTTTGGGATTCAAAAATAAGTCATAGGGTAGGTTGGAATGGTAGACACCACAGATTTCAAGAGAACTTCTTTTCCCCCTTGAGATAAAAACGAGTTTGCCCAGTTGACAATTTTTACTTGGGTCCTTTATACCAAATAGTGGAAAAGGTCCTTTTTAGATCTACCTACATCTATTGGTAGTCCAAGGTATATAGATGGTCTTTCCACATTTTTATCCCTATGCTCCTAGCCAGCATTTTCTGCAATTTTGGATGCAATTTTTTACTGAAAATAATCTCAAATTTAGAGAGATTTACCTGCTGGCCAAAGGCTTTTTCATAACTTTTGATTGCTTCTAGAAGAGTTTGACCTTCTTCTGGAGTGGCCCTTGTAAAGAGAAACTATCATTTGCAAAAAAAAAGTTGAGAAATCATCGGTGATTCCCTATTAATTTTGATACCTGATAGTTTCTTTTGAAGGACAAGGTGTCTGAGATGGGTTGATAGAGCTTCTAAGCATAAAGGAAATAGGTAAGGGGATAGAGGATCCCCTTGTCTGATTCCTCTTTCAAGTTTCAATTCCCTGCCTAGAACCCCATTTATTAATATCTGGTAGGTTATAGAGGTTATACACTCCATGACCCATCCTATCCATTTTCTTCCAAAGCCTATCTTTTCCATGACTTTTTCTAGAAAACTTCATTCTACTCGATTATATGCTTTGCTCATGTCCAATTTCAGGGCCATCCAAGATTTTTTTTTCCTTTTGTTTTCTTCATAAAGTCAATTACCACATAAGCTATTAGAATGTTATCTTGAATTACCCTGCTTGGAGTAAAAGAACTATGATTTTCACTTATCATTTGGTTGAGGAGAGGTTTAATTTTGTTTACCAAAACCTTGGAAATTAATTTGTAAATTGTATTACACAAATTTATAGGATGAAATTGGCTTGCTTTAGTCAGGCTCCAAACTTTTGGGATTAGAGCTATGAAGGTTTGATTAAGGTTTTTGAGAAACAGGTTTCTATTGAAGAAATCCTTGATAGCTCTTGTTACGTCTTACCCTACTATATCCCAGTATTTCTAGAAAAAGATACTTTGTAAACCATTTGTTTCAAAGCAGTTTTGATCTCTTCTTCCTCAATTTCTCTCTCTAACCAAATTTTCTCTTTCCAGATATTTTCTTATCAACACTGTTTAAGAACTGATTCCAATTCGTAGGTTTTGAAGTTTTGTAAACATCCTCAAAGTGATTGTACATGATCTCCTCAATTTGGTCCTCATCTTCCACCCACTCCCCATTATCTTGTTCTATATTCAAAATCCTATTTCTGCTCCTTTTCATGGTTGTTGAGTAAAAGAATTTGGTATTCATGTCTCCATGTTTCAGCTTGTTTATCCTCGACTTTTTGGTCCACATTTGCTCCTCCCTTTTAAGCTAAATCCCCATCTCTGTTTCTAGTTTCTTGGCTTTAGTCTTATCCCCCCACCTACTTTCCCAATTTCAGACTCTTAAGTCTTTTTTGTTTGCTTCCAACTTCCTATGAACATTTCCAAATGTTTCTTTGTTCTAGGATCTCAGTCTTTTTTGAAGCTTATTTATTTTTTCTTCTAATTGCACTTGGACTGAATCCATTTGTTGAATCTTCTAGGCATCTTCTACTATGTCCTTAAAACATTCATGGGAGAACCACATTTCTTCCATTCTGAAGTGTCTCTTTCTCCACCTTAATGTGTTCTCACTTTCCACTAAGATGGGGAGGTGATCTGATCCCACATTAACCAAAATTTTGACATATGCTTCTTCACTAATTGCTTTCCATTCTTGATTGCACAGTGCTTTGTCCAGTTTTTCTCGAATGCAATTTTTCCCATCCCTTTTGTTTGACCAGGTAAAATTAACACCATGACTTTGAATTTCATGAAGACTACACTTCTCTAAGAGTTCCCTATTTGTCTTTAAATAATTTTCACTACATTTCCTTCCACCCTCTTTTTCATTTGAATTAAAAACAAAATTCAAATCTCTACAACACATCCAAGGGACCTTGACTAGTTTTGCTAAAAAATCCCATTAAAAAAAAAAGACTTTCCTTTTTTTCTATTTGACTCACCATAAATAAAGGAGCAGAACCATTTTTTACCATTGAAATCTTTGATTTTAACATGAATAAAATTCCGATACAAAAATAGCGCTTTGTTGACATTTCCCTCCTTCCAAAATAATGCTTGACCGCCACTTAGACCCTCAGCATCACTTCCCCAACAATCCTAGAGTCTGAGAAATTTCAAATTTTTCCTCACATTTAGAGGGAATGTTTAGTTTCCATCAGAAACATAATATTAGGATTTGTGGTCGTTAAGGTCTCTTTTAGGACTTGAATTGTCAGGGGAGATCCAAGACCCTGACAATTCCAACTTAAAATTCTCATTGATGACCTAGGGCCTGTTCTGGGACAGGACCCCCAACTGACTTATTGTAGTCATTCCATAATTGACCCCAAAGTTTTTCTTTCTTTGATAATAATAAATCACCAATTCTCAAATTCTCTAATTCTCTGAGATTTACTAATACATTCCTTCTTTTTTCTTTTTTTCATTTTTTTACACAAGTCCATCAGGGTGGCTGGTGATGTTTCTTTCCCTCTACTCATACATAAATGAAGGTTTTGTTTATTCCCCAATAATTCTCTATTAAATTTCCATCAATGGATCTAATAACAAACTTTGATTCTGTTGCCTCTTGACTATCATTGACTAATACTTCTTCCTTAATAGCTTTGAAGACAATATTTCTAGATTTTCTTTTATTTTTTCTCCTTCCTTTTTTGATTCTTTCCAAAACAACTTTTTTATGTTTCTACCTTTTTTTTAATACTTTTTTATACAGATTTCATAGGAAATTTTCTTTTTTTTTGGTAATAACCCTTTTTTAAAGTCCACAAACTCAAAACTTTAGACCAATCATGAACCAAATGCCATTCATTGTAATTCAAATCATGAATGCTATTTAAAAAAGAAGGAAAAAAGAAATTAAGTTGTACCTCTTCTCCATGAATTGCTAGACTAGAACTTGATTCACCCAACTTTGGATTTTGAAAAATGACCATCCTTAGCTGCTTCTGGGTTTACGTCCTTGGGATGGTTTGCATCTTCTTGGTCTTCTACCATTTGAGTAATGGGCTTTGGTTTTGTAGATCCCCTATTCCTTGGATTGAGTTCAGGTCATACGAACACCTCACTCTCTTTTCAGCCCAACTCCTATCATTTTCCCTTCATCCTTGTCAGATGGTATTTCCTTAATTATTATTCCCGACACCTTTGTTTTTTTGTTGAACATCACTTTGAATGCCATGTCATCTAGGCCATCATCATCTATCTTGTTTTTGTATTTTTTGAATTATGAAATATCTCTCAGAGATCCTTGTTTAAGATTTGCTCCCTCTTGAAATTTTGCTACATCGGCTTCCAAAATCTCTTCTAGTTGATCTTGTAGCGTATTGTCCCCTTTTTCCTGCGCACTGTAGCTAGATGTCTTGTCAAACCTTTCAGACATCAATTCACTTTGATTCTTCTTGGATTTGCTTTCTTCTCCGATTGAACTTCGTCAGTGATCACCTCTCACTGGCGAAATCACTACATGAATGGTATTCCTTTCCAGCCAACCCAAGTTTACATTGGCTTCTTGGGGATGCAAGCTTTGAAAGAGTCTGCATTTTACCTGCATGTTAATTAGGTTGTGGCTTCCCCTATGCGCAATTCTTTCCGGTGAGTTTTCTTGTTGGAAACCTTGGGCAATTATGGCTCATTCCTCTGCAACTCTTTCTTGTTGTTCCTTCTGTCTCGCCAATCGATTATTACTATTCCCTTGGTCATTCTTGTTGATAAACTCAAAGTTATCTTTGTCCGAGTTAACTCGCAGCCATTCCCCGAGAAAAACCACTCCATCTTCTTGGATCCATTGATTGTTTTGCCATTCTCTCTACAAGTTGATCCATGAATTGTTCTTCAGAGACTCGTGAACAGTTAAACTCCCGATGCCCTATAAACCCACATCTGATACAAAAGATTGGGAGTTTCTCGTACTGAAAAGAATACTATATTTTATTTCCATCACCATCCTTATCGAAGTTACCAAGCACCAAAGGCCTTCTAATATCAAACAACACTCGGATTCTATAAATCCTTTCCCAATCCGGATCCTCCTCCTTAGAGTCTTCCTCTTCCTTGTCTTCTGCTAGCGGGGTTCCTACAAACTCACCATCTTCATCTCCCAATCCCAAAATCTTTTCTCCATAGGTGTGTCAATTATTCTAGCATAGATCTTCATTTCAGTAAAGTTCAAACTTCTTGGTATTGAGTTTGGTTCTCACTCCTTAAAAATAGAGGATACCCTTGAATTAACCATGGTTCTTGGTCCATAAAAAGCTCCAAATCTGATCTTTTCTTGAAGACAAACCAAAGCACTTCGTCTTTGAGCCATTTCACCTCATATTGATTATTCTACCAAAAGTTTTTAACTTTTTGGAGCACTCCAAATGCATCCATTGGTTTGTCTGCTACTATCTTACCGTAAAGTGCTTTTTTGTAGGTATCCTCTAGTTTCTTCCTCCAATGATTGATTTGTTCTTCATCATGCTATATACTGCAGTGATCTTCCATGAGACTTTTTCTCCCTCCTTTATCAACATAATCCTTATCTGGAGATTTCAAATATGAAGAGTGAAGCTTAGATTTTCTTGGTTGATTACTCTCTCTTGTGATTGATTTTTAGAGCTCTTGATTAGAACAAATAGAGGATTTTGGTTATTCGCTCACCAGAGCACACTGTTGCCACACATGTCGCTCACTAGAGCACTAGTCCCACTATCTAATTAATGTAATTTTTCTAGCTCTTACTGGGTCAATGAAAAAAACCCATTTATCTTGGGGTAGGCTGGATGGCCAAGTGTTGAAAGCCTTGGTCATTGAGATAGTTGTCTCAATTTGAAGGGACTTGAACTGGTCTTGCTCCCAACATATAGGTTAGTTGTGTTCCCCACCTCAAAATGAGGAAATGAGTGTTGGGGAAGACCTATAAATAGCCTTCTCTCACAATGTTGAAAGACATGTGTGCTGAGAATAGAAAGTTTGGAAGGGCAAGTAACCTCCACTTTGTTTTGAGCTCAATTCAGATTCAACTTTTCCCTTCTATGCATTTTCTCTCAAGTGGATTAGTGTCTTGGGATTCCATGTTGCATTTCTATTTTCCCTCTTTGTGCATGCAGATTTGGAGTAGCCAAAATATTGATTGCATCAAGGAAGAGTGAAGACATTCAAGTATCGTTAGGGAGAAGGAAATGGTCATTCCCTCAAATGGGGAATAAAATGGATTCCAATTTCACCCAAGCAAACAGTTGGACCCATTTCTGATTCTTAATCTAGATTCCTATTCCCATGAACCAAGCAATACACACCTCTATGTACATACATTTTAATGTTGCAATTTCAATGGGCTAGGGTTAGTATAGACCCAACCTTAACTCGAACCTAACCAAAAACCCAACAAAGTAGACCCAACCCCAACCCTAATAGAGTTCGGGTCAGTGTAGATTTACCACTTAACTTGAACCACTAACATCCTTACTTTTCATGGTTTAGTAGAGATATACCTGTTTTGGTGGCCCATAAATTGCTTGGTGAAGAACTAAAAGGGGGTCTGTACCTTGAAAAAAAGAGGTAAATTAGAAGCAACCACCCTATATTTGTGAGATAGTGATACTTAGCTACTTGAACTTTGTCTGCAAGTTGCACCATTGTACTTTGGATTCCAACACTTTGTCCATGTGGTTAGTTTCTATCAATTCATTTTTTATTTCAAAGAAGAGTTCCATGTGATTGTCATTAAGGTGTTTAAACATTTTTAAAATTACCCTTGCAATAAGGATTTTCCCCTCTAAAGTCCTATTTCATACCTCTCTCTCTCTCTCTCTTGTATTTCTCTCAACAAAATCTCATCTTAGAGAATGATGTACTTTGTTTATTTTTTGGTTAAGGGTTTGGAAGAACAATAACCCAATTCAAAAGAGATATTATGCTTTAGCATGCCCATTTTTGTCATTTTGATAATGTTTGATCTTAGCCCATCAATTTCAGAGGGTAATTTAATAATTTTACCTTTTACCACCCCCCTTTTAACATAGTAAGGGGCAAAGTGCTAGAAACTAGAAGTTTAATGGAGTATTTGTCACAAAACAAAGTTTGGGGGGTTGTTTAGCTACTCGCCACTAGGGGTGTCAATGGTATTAAAAAATCTGATCAAACTGAATTCGAATATCTACCGGTCGGATTCAGATATCCTATTCATACCGAATAGCTAATCGGATTTGAATTCAGATATGACCTGATTCGATTCGATAAATATCTGAATTCAATCGATTATTTAATTCTTATATATAATATATAAAATTTTTAAAATTTCAAATAATTTATATATATTATAATTAAATTATATAAATAATTTATATATTCATATACTTTATATAAATAAAATATTTATTTTATATATTTATTAATTACTTAAAATAATTAATTAGTCAAATTTGAATTGAATTGAATATTCAAATATTTAATCGGATTTGAATTTGAATACTAATTTTTAATATCCGTTAGATACCAAATCAAATTCGGGTATCGATTTTTTTTAATCGAATTCAAATTCGAATATTACCTGATCTTATTCAAATTCGATCCCTTTACACCCTTACTCGCCACCACTAATTATAGTGTGGTAGTATGTAATTTTTTAGAGATTTGTGCTCTTAGTTTTTTTGTTTTTTTTTTTTTTATTTTTTGGTTGTAGGGCTACACAACGATAGATAGCCCATCCCCCAAACTCATAAACCCTCAACCTTGGTGTAGGAAAGATTCAATCTCAAATCTCCGCTACAACCATCGAATGACCTTAACAATTAGCCTATAATTTATCCAAATAAAAAATGCAGATGCAAGGAAGATTCTTTGTTCTTCCATTGACTTGCTTTGCCAATTAAAGGGTCCCTTAAAAAGTTCGTCTTTCTAAGTTTAAGGTGCCAATTACCATTCCGATGTATCTTTCTTAGGATGATAACTTAAGGAAATTCTATGCTGCTGGAATAAAATAATAACGAAGACCTTTGACCAATCAACCCCTCATAATAAATACCACCTGATTGGTTCTCACTTTTATGATGTAGGTTGATTAGTTACAAGCTTTTCCGATATCATGTTCTTTTTGGTATCATGATTGAACCCCTTTCACTTATAAGCTTCCAAAATTTAAGGTATCAATCAAGGGCTACAAATTGAGTATCAAAATTGAATAATTTACCCAGCATCAAGCTCGGCTCTAGGGCTGCAAGTTGGATTATTGGATTTAAATAACTTCAACTACATTGGGTTTGGGTTCAAATTGCATCCCTACTTGGATCCTTGGTTGGGCCTATTCAAATTTAACAAATTGAGTTTGTAAGTTCTAATCCTATTCCCAGGATCCTTTTTGAGAGGGCCTCAACTTTGATTTTGATTAAGCTTAGTTTCTTTAATAATCTATCAAAAGAAGCATTGATGAAAAACTATATGAGCAGCTGAATGACAAAAAACTATAGGACTCGTTTGGAAGGGTTGAATTTTGATTGAATTACTTTCTTTGAGACGCTTCGAAGAAAGACACTAAAAAAAGCCTCAATAGAAAGACAAGTTTTTTGATGAATTATAGTGTATTTGGGTTTTCCAGATTTTCTGCCAAACATAATTTATAGGCTATCCATGTCGTAACCACCCTGTGAAGTCAAAGGATTTTGCATGAAAACCCTGCCAAATGGAGCACTTAGGTTGCATTTTCCACCTGCTTTTTACAAAAGTCTCACTTCAAAAATGCCCAAATATACTCGTGTGAAACCCAAAATGCCCAAACATATTGAATCCAAAGTAGCAAGCTTTGAGTTCAACTCAAAACACATTATTGATTTTAAGAGTGAAGTCTACTAATTATGCAGTAGGGGTGTTAATGGATTGGGTTTGGATTGGACCCATCTGAATCAAAATCAATGTGAATGGGTTGGATAGTTCAATAAGACATATTGAATTGGACCAATCTAGATTAATTGGATTGGATTGGACCTGATCCATTTGTAATGGATTTAAAAAAGACTTGATTGGGTTGAACCAATATTTGGTCCATTAAAAACCTCCAAAATATTTAATGGATTGGATTGGACCTGATCCATCCTTAATGGACTCATATTGGACCGATATCCAGTCCATCGACAACCCTATTTCTGAGTCATAGTAGCACTTAGGTGCTTGGACCAACCTCGTCTGATTAGTATAATTGGGTTCAAATTATATGACATGATCAATATTTTTTTTTTAATTCTTATAAAAGTTCATCTAATCTTATCTTTTGTTTATGTATAAAAGGATGCCATAGAGATAAATATTAACTTGATTTTCATTTGTTTAATGTCTCAACTGGTCACAGGGGAATATCCAGTATGTAGTGCCCTTTTTGTTTTTCTTTTATTCACCAAAAAATATCAAAAATATATTCCTAAGATTAGATGAAAGGGATTAGATTATTCCTTTAATAGTATGATTATATTTTAACACCTGTTATAAGAAATTAAGAAGGAGATAAGCTTTTAATAGTGCAAAGGAAATAAAAAGTAAATTAAAATATATAAAAAAGAACTAACAAATCAAAATTTAAATGTATTAATGACATGCAAATTTAATAAATCAAACCAATTAACTAATTAAGGAGGCCAAATATTTTTTTTATACAATGAAAAAGACATTAACACCACCGGTGGAGGTCTTTGCCAGCAGCATCAAGGTAAACAAAAAAGCTTAGTGATGTAGCGTGATCTGACTACTCCCTGATGGAGGATGATCTGGCTTCCAGTCGGGCAACGAGCTAGATGAATCTACAAGAAAGGATCAGAGAACCCGGGGTGGCTAACCCAGCGAGGTCGCTCCGATGCTTAAGCAAGTAAACTGATGCGAGCTGAAAAAGCTTTGAGAGCTTAGAGAGCTAGAGAGCTAGAGAGTAGAAAAACCATGCTTACCTTGTGTCATTGGGGTCGGCTCCTTTATATAGTTGAGCCCTTGTGGGTTTTGCAGATCGGTTCTAGGATCTTTGTCCTAATGGGATCCGTTTCTACTTTAATTGGGGAGTAACGTTATCAATTAAGTGACGTGACGATCCAAATCGGTAGCCTCGAGCTGATACTTCAGTCTTTTTAATTCCAAACTGGATTGAGTGCCGAGGTGCCTCGATCCCGGGGTTACTATACGCCAAGGTGACCCTGTGCCGAGGTGACTGAATACTCGAGCTCAATTGTTGCGAACTAATCTTGCCATGTTGAGCTGTCATCTCTTGGTCAGATCGTGTCCACATGTCCCCTTTTCACTAGGTTGAGCCAAATCACCCTTCATCATTTGCCCCCACTCCCCGAGCCAGGGGTCTCAACCCAGTGTGGGGAGTTCATGACAAGTCTAGGTGGATTTGGCACGAGGTCTAGGTGGTTTGACGGGCAAATCATTGGTCGGACCACCTCGGTCGCTTGGCTCAACCAGGAATAACCCAGGTCACGTCAAGTGTACGCGTGGACGTTAAGCCATTTTATAAACTCCGCAGATGTCAAAACACGCTAAATGGATTTCAACCTCGGGGGTCGTACAATCGGTTTTCCTAGCAGCCGTTGGATCATGACAATCTCGACCATTGATTCCCAGACACATTGGCTATAAATAGGGGGTAAGGGACTCATTTTCTTCACCACAAGTCTGCTAATCTTCAATCTGAGGTTGTGCTCGAGTCCTTCAGGTCGGTGTTGTTTCGATGTCATCTTCCTTTCTCCAATCTTTATTTTGGTGAGTCTTCCCTAGCTCTCATTTTCAATTTCGTGTCTTTCCATTATGTCTAGCTTTAGTTTCGGTAGCCTTTTAGATGGGAGTGGTGAATCCGCTGGAGCCGAGCTGGGTACCTCGGCTCAGACTGTAGATCTTCATCCTACCGAGGAGGTTACTTCGGGTCAGGATGCGATCCGTGGTCCTCCCAAGGTAGATTCACCCCGGGGGGAGCGAGAGGCCTCTAGTGACCTGGCTTCCACCTCACATCGAGGTCGACAGCTAGATAACTTTGGCTCGTCGACAATGACGGCTGACAGGCTCCTACCCCTAGTAGCCTGGTACAGACTTCCCAATGACCTCATGTACAGTATCCCCTTAGGAAATTTCCCTTGGGAGCACGGTCACGACGAGATTGTGATCTTTGAGGAACAACTTGTAGCTGGTCTTCATCTTCCACTTCACCCTTTGATAGTCGAAGTCATAAAGTTGTTCAACATAACCATAGACCAGTTACACCCAAACTCCATTGGTAACGTAGTAGGAACCATCTCCCTTTTCCACGACTACAACATTCCTCTCGACCTCGACATCTTTTCCTCTATTTTTTCCATTAAGAAGAACTCATCCTGTGTTCTGCCCGAGCATAGGCGAACTTATTACCTGTCACCTTGTCCCAGCTTCAAGCTCTTGCACGAGCTCCCGAATAAGGTCCCGCCCTGGAAAAGGCGTTATTTTGTGGTCCACAACACTGAGGGGTGGCCTTTTCACGACCCATTGAAGGGCAGCCATCCAGGACCCCGATGTCCAATTGGACATGAAAACAAGGGAGGCGCTCCGATCTTGGGCAGAGCTCGGCTTGAAGTCCGTAGACTTTGTGACTGAGGAGAAGCTCATACATGCTGGTCTAAGTCCTGGTAGGTCATTGTTTATTGTAATTCCTTTGTTTTATTTCGGTACTGTTTCTGACAGTTCATTTTTGTTGCAGCTATCATGGACATCCCTGCAACCGAACTCTTTAGGAGTATGAAGAAGGGGAAGAAGAAGCGAGATTCAAAAAGAGCTCGCATTGAGTCCCTGTCGGCTTCAGTCCTAGATCTCGAGTAGCCATCAACCGCTGAGCAAACTCCTATGATAGACCTGGTCGAGGATGAATCAAACGAGCTCTCCCCGCCCCACGCGCCCGAGGAGGCTATATCTTCAGAACCCGCCCCGGTAGCTGCCGCTTCTTCAGGCAACGACGATGTAGCTCGAAGCATTCTGACTCCGAAATTCGACCTCCTGAAGAGCAAAGGCGCAGTGTATGCCGAGGAGGTGGCTAGCTGGGCCGAACTTCCGATTACCCAGCTCGGAGCCCAAGCGGCTACTCATTGCATGGTGGTAAGTTTTTGGGCTTGTCTTCTTCGATCTGTCTTGTATTTCGCTTTTTATATGCTGATGCTTGTTTTCTTCTCTTGGCAGGTGAATTCCGCCATCCATGCCTTGACTTATCATCAGTCTGAGGTGAACTTGAAGCGGGCCCTCACAGCTGAGGAGACTTTCTGCAAGGCCCACATTGAGCTGAACTTAGCCCGCAACGATAATAAGCAACTGAAGATGGACGTGCGGGCTAAGAAAAAACTGATCACGTTGCTAATGTCCGAGAAGAAGGTGCTCAAAGAGTGTGAGGCAGCCTTGAAAAGGGAGCTCATGGAGCGGGAGGCAGTGTTGAAGAGGGAGGTGGAGAACCTCGAGGCTCATGTGAGGGAGCGGACTGAGATACTTCTTCAAGCAGTGGAGGAGGCCAAGGTTAAGGCCGTCGAGGAGTACAAGACTTTGGCAGAGTACTAGAAGGAGATGGTCGAGGTGGGGACAGTGAGCTACTATAAAGGTTTTAAACTTAGTAGGTGGCTGACCCGACGCGAGTTCCCCCCACTCGACCTCAATGTCAGTACTACCTTGAGGATCACAAAGGAAATGGCTGCCAAAGCTACTGAAGATTCGAATTCCAAAGCAGAAAGCAACAACGACCTGTTTGTTGACGATGAGGAGACCGATGTTGGTGAGAGCCACATGGAGACGGATCCTCTTGCCGAAGCCTCCGACAAGGGTGAGAAGCCCCAAAGTGATTAGGTGCCTCTTCTTTGCCCTTTAATGATGTATATTCTGAGCCTCTAAGCTCGGTTCATAGTGAAAGTTTCTCTTTTTTGTTCTTTTTTTTGTACTCAAATCTTTACATCAATAAAATACAAATATTTTGGCTCTCTGTGCAAGAAATTTTCCAAGTGTAGATAACTCCCGAATAGACAAACTAGACCAAATAGGAGAAGTTTTTTTCTAAGTGTTGGTTACCCCGAACTGTCGAGCTAATGAGCTGGACTTCAAGTAGGGGTAACTTCACATTATTGTATTGCAAGGTGGGCGGACATTGTAGGGTATACACCCGACCTGTCTGCACATGGGCTACTCGCTTAGGTGTCGGTTATCCCTCTGTGCCAAACCGTCGGGCCTGACTTCAAATGGGATTAACCTGTTGTTATATACCGAGGTGGGCTAGACATAGTAAGGTTTGTACCAGAACTGTCCATGCCTTAGGCATGAGAACTCATTTGCCTATGCCGAAGAGGCGACTAGGATTTGTTTGCCTATGCCGAAGAGGCGATTAGGACTTGTCTGCCTATGCCGAAGAGGTGGCTAGGACTTGGCTACCCATGCCCAAGAGGCGATTGAAACTTATCATAGTGTCGAGATCTTATGTCAGCTCGACATCATGACCCTTGGGCTCCTGGGAGTGACTCGTAGTCCTCACTCCAGTTTGGTGATCACAAATAATATCTTCTTAGGTTGTCGATGTTCCATGCTCGAGGACTTGCTTCCCTTCTAGAGTCTTGAGCTCGTATGTACCTTCCCCGAATACCCATCTTACTCGGTATGGACCTTCCCAGTTCTGACCGAGCTTACCAACGCCGAGCTCAGGTACCATAACCTTTCGAAAAACTAGGTCACTGACGTGAAAGTGTCACTTTTTGACCCGGGCGTTATAGTACTGAGCTACTCTTTGTTGGTAAGCTGCAGTCCAGATGTATGCCAAGTCTCGTACTTCTTCCACTAGGTCCAGGTTAGTACGGAGCTCATCATCATTCGTCTCTTCGTTGTATGCCTCCAATCGTAGTGTAGGCACCTCGATCACTGCTGGGATCACCATTTCTGTGCCATAAGTGAGGTTAAAGGGAGTCTCACCTGTGGTAGTCTTGATGGTAGTCCGGTAGGTCCATAGTACACTGGGCAGTTCATTTACCCATAATCCTTTGGCTCGAGCTAAGCAAGCTTTTAGCCCGCGAAGTATAGCCTATTGGTGACTTTCGCTTGCCCGTTCGCCTGGGGTGTGCCATCGATGTGAAATTTTGCTGAATTCCCATTTTGGCACACCAATTCTGAAACTTGATATCCTCGAATTGCTTCCCATTATTGGAGATGAGTACCTGAGGTAGCCCGAAGCAACACACTATATTCTTCCAAAAGAAGTTTTGTATGTTGCGGGCTGTGATTGTTGCTAGAGGTTCAACTTCCACCCACTTCGTAAAATAGTCTACTGATACGACCAGAAACTTCCTCTGTCCTATCGCTGGCGGGAATGGGCCAAGTATGTCGATTTCCCATTGCGCGAAGGGCCACGGATAAGTGAGGTATTTCAGATCGACAACATGTCAATGATGGATGTTAGCGTGCCTCTGACACTTATCGCACTTCTTGGTGAGCTCGAGTGTGTTTGCCTTCATCGTGACCTAGTGGTAGCCCTACCATAACGCCTTCTATGCGAGAGCCCTGCCCCCCAAGTGTTCGCCGCACAAGCCTTCATGGGTGTCGCAGAGTACATGCTCGGCCTCTGAGGGTCGCAAGTAGTGCATGTAGGGGAGAGTGAAGGACCTTCTGTACAACTTTCTGTCTATAATGACGTATTTAGCCGACTGGCGCTCTACCCTTTGGGCTGCATTGTGTTCTGCAGGGAGGGTCCCGTGAAGCAGGTAACTCATGAGTGGGTTGATCCAGCTCGGTTCTGCTTGTACTATAGGAGCAACCTCTCCTGCCCCCTAGAGAATGCTAGGCCGAGGTAAGTTCTCTATGTACATGGTCCGCATGGTGTTGCAGCTTGTACTGGCTAATCAAAACAAGGCATCGGCCTCAACATTCTCGGACCTCGAAATCTGTCTGATGAAGTAAGAAATGAAGCCGCGCAGGATCTCCCTAACTTTGGCCAAGTAAACAGCTATAATGGGGTCGTGGGCTTCATACTCGCCACTGACTTGGTTGACTACGAGCTGAGAGTCGCTGCATATGACGAGGTGCTTTACCTTCATTTCCCTTGCTAGGGTGAGCCCGACGACCAATGCTTTGTACTCTACTTCGTTGTTCGATGTCGCAAACCCAAACAGGAGTTCTTATTCTAGCTTCACCTCGCTTGGGCCATACAGAATTATTCATGCACCACTTCCTTGTTGGTTGGACGAGCCGTCAACGTGGAGAATCATGGGCTCCTCGTCCCAGGTTGGACATGCTCTGACCGGGACAGGTATCGCACTAGTTGATGCTTCCATCGTCTATTCGAGCTCGACCAGCTCAGAGCATTACTGAATGTACATTCTGCCACAATGTCGGTCAAGGCTTGGGCTTTGATAGCCGTCCGAGGTTCATACTGGATGTCGTACTCACTTAGTTCGATGGCCCACTTCGTCAATCTGCCAGACACCTTGGGCTTCAACAAGATCTGTCCTAGAGGCTTGTTAGTGAGGACGATGATGGTGTGGGCTTGGAAGTATGGACAAAACTTGTGAGCTGCTATGACTAGCATGTACACCAGTTTGTCGATCTATGGGTACCTTGTTTCGTCATCCTGCAAAAATTTGCTAACAAAGTAAATGGATCGTTGGACCCGATCTACGTATTTGATCAATACCGATCTGACCACCTCATCACTCGCGGAGAGGTACAACTTTAATACATCCTCTTCCTCGGGTCGGGTCAAAACAGGGGTGCTAGCTAAGTATCTTTTTAGCTTGTCAAAGGCGAGCTGACACTCTGTAGCCCACTCGAAGTCTTTACTCTTTTTTATGGCTTTAAAAAAGGGTAGGCAGCAATCTGCTGACTTGGACATAAAATGGCTCAGGGCGGCTATCCGGCCATTCAGCCTCTAAACCTCTTTTAGTTTGCGAGGTGGTCTCATATCTAAGATGGCCTTTATTTTTTCCAGGTTGGCTTCGATGCCACGTTGGTTGACTATATAACCCAAAAATTTACCCGACGTGACCCTGAAAACACACTTGTTGGGATTTAATTTCATATTATAATTTCGTAAAGTTTGGAAAATGCTTTGCAAATCATCTAGCAAAAAATTTGAATACTGGTTCTTCATGACCATGTCATCAACATAGCATTCGACTTTATTGCCGATTAGCGGCTCAAAAATTTTGTTTACAAGTCTTTAAAAGGTTGCCCCAGCATTTTTTAGTCCAAAGGACATGACCTTGTAGCAATACAGCCCAGGCTCAGTTATAAAAGCAATCTTTTCTTCATCAGCAGGGTCCATCCTAATATGGTTGTAACCGGAATAGGCGTCAAAGAAGCTCAGCAACTCATGCCCTGAGGTCGCGTCCACTAGGCGGTTGATCTTAGGCAACGGGAAGCATTCTTTCGGGCAGGCTTTATTCAGGTCAA
The DNA here is from genome assembly GCF_056320005.1 of Nelumbo lutea. NCBI lineage: Eukaryota > Viridiplantae > Streptophyta > Magnoliopsida > Proteales > Nelumbonaceae > Nelumbo > Nelumbo lutea. Next base: position 20,735,614 of record NC_142684.1, on the reverse strand, counting down.
TGTAATCGACGCATAAGCGCCACTTGTCATTGGCCTTTTTTACCAGAACTGGGTTAGCTACCCAACTTAGGTAATGGACTTCCCTGATGAAGTCTGCCATTAAGAGCTTCCCGACCTTTTCATCAACTATCCTCCAACGTTCTAGGGCGAGGTTGTGCTATTTTGTCTAACTGGCCTGACTAAGGGATCGGTATTTAAGTTATGAGTTAGAACCTTGGAATCTATCACGGGCATCTCTATCGCGGCCAAGCAAATATATCTAAATTTTGCAGTAAGAAGCTTACCAACTGAGAGCGAAGTGGCTCCTCGATTGAAGTGTCGATCGGGAGAGTCTTGGTTGGGTCATCGGTTGAGACTGGGATATGGACTGTCTCCTCTGTTGGTGCAGCTCGTTCGTCGGCATACTTCGTTGGTCACTCGAGCTCGATGTTAGCCACTAGCTTTGCTTTCCCCTTGAGAGTGGCTATGTAGAACTTGCGAGATTCGAGCTGATCGCCTTACACAACTCCTACCCCATAGTTCATTGGGAACTTCATTGCTAGAAGTAGGTGGATACTACCACACGTAGGGCATGCATAATGGGTCGACCTACTATGGAATTGTAAGGAAAGGGAGTTGTGACTACTAGAAACATGTGCTCGAACCTCACTATATTTGGCCATGTGTTGGCCTCTACAAGTACTGAGACTCACCCGAGAGGTCTGACCTCCTTGCTGTTGAAGCCTACCAGGGGAGTATCTATCGGCTTTAGGTCGCTTTTCTGGAGCTGCAGTTTGTCGAAAGTGTCATTGAACAATATGTCTGCCAAGCTACCCGAGTCCACCAGGATGCACTTGACTTCGAAGTCGTTGAGCCTCAGTTTTATCACCAAAGTGTCATTGTGAGGATATTGGATCCCGCGCACGTTATCCTCTGTGAAGTAAATTGGCTCTTCAAGTCGAGGTCGCTTTGGCTAGTTCTGCTCCTTGTTTTCTAGCTTGCGGACTGAGGATCGTCTGGCTGCTAAAGTACACCCTGCGATGATGGGCCTGCCAGTAATCATATTGATTACTCTGTGGATCAGTCTTTCTTCAGGCAACTACTGTGGCGGTGGCTCATTCTGCTTGTTGCTGGACTCGAGGGCATTCCTTCTCTGGTCCCCCTACTGGTCTGCTTTCCAATCTGCCTAACTTCTTTCTTCTCGCTATACGAAAATTTTCAAGTATTCGCGATGGATGAGCTCTTTTATCTCGTCGTAGAGGTTTTTGCAGTTCTTTTGTACTGTGCTCATGGACTCTATGGAAGTGACAGTGGACGTTCCTATTTCTTGTTACGGGATCTCCCCTCAACCTAGGAGGCCACTTGACAAAGGAGGAGTCCTTGATGGCCATTAGGATTTCTCCTTGCTTAGCGTTGAGAGGTGTGTAGTTCGTCCTTTCAACAGGTGTGGTCCTAGAGCGTCGGCCGGACTTGTGAGATCCCAAATTGAGATTGGCTTCTAGACTTGTTTCCTCCTCTGCTCGGGGACTTACTCTTTCTTCTTTTGTGCCCATCATTACCTGCATTGTCATTGTCTCTTTTTATTTTTTCTATCGGGTTATCAGTCTTCTGGTTCATTTCCTCTTCGGTTCCAATGAACTGGTCAGCTAGTTTGAGGAATTCTATGATGTCTTTAGGTTTATTGGACACCACATGCCATTTAAACTCTCTGTGAGTTATTCCCTTCTTGGTTGCCGTGAGTCTTACTGCCAGGTCTAAGTCAGGGAACTGCAAGTAGGTGTCGTTGAAGCGTTTGATGTAGCTTCTAATCGACTCCCCTTCTCTCTGAACCATGTTGAGGAGGCTCTCCTATGACCTCAGACACTTCTTGCTGGTGATGAAATGCGAGGTAAACAACTCAGCGAACTGCGCCCAACTCTTGATCGATCCCAGCGCGAGGTTTTGGTACCATGTCCGGACTACCCCCTTGAAAGTGGTGGAGAATGCCATGCACATGCAAGACTCGTTAGCCCCAGCTAGGTGCATCTAGGACTGGAAGGAGTTAACATGACCATTAGGATCAAAAGACCCGTCATATTTGTCCAGGGGAGGCATTTTGAAATCTTTGGGCATCGGGGTCGCCAAGAACTCGGGAGACAGGGGAGATGACCCGAAAAGTAGGGGAGGAGTGACCTTTGTTGCTATCGAGCTTGCCTCCTCCTTACCTTTAGCATGTTCTTGTTAATTTGGTCTTATTGGCTGATTGTTTTGAGTTGAAGTACGACCTTCCTTGCGACGCCTCTGTTGTTGCTTCTTTATCGGCTCGGCATTGGTGCTGCTGATCTCGGTATGCTCCGGTACTGTTTTGCCACGGGGTAGCTCCTGGTTCCTCATGGGATTCTGGGTTGGCTATCATGGACGGAGAGGCTTTGCCTTGAGTTCGCACCCAGAACTCCGAACCAGTTACCTGCGAGTGACCCAGCTTCTTGTTGTGAATGCCGAGGAAGACTGGCCCTGTTAGGTTGAGCATCTCCGGATCTGTTTTCGAGGTTCCCTTGCGAAGAAGGTGGGGTGATCTGACCATCTCTCCTCCCGCGGGGTGAGACTTGACTCCTGGAAGGAACTGGGAATTGCGAAGTCTCTTTGCCTTGGTGGGGAGATCGAATGATGTCTTGGTTCACGCGAGGTCTGTTTTGATTTTGCTAGGCCCCTGGGAGCCGAGGTGGAACAAACTGCTAGCTTTGTGGCAATGGGGGGAACTGTTGCTGGTATTGCTAGTAGAGCATGTACTGTTGGTACTGTTGGAATTGTTGAACTTGCTGCATTTGGACCTGGATGGCCCGCACACACTGCACCAGGTCGTCAAATTGTGATTGTCCAACTCCGGGGGGAACCACAGACGGCTCAAAAAAGGTTGCGCCTACCACTGGAGGAAGTGGGGCATTCACCTGTGTGGTGTTTGGTGGCATGGTCTGTGTTGGAACCCCAGCCGCAGTAAGCGGGATGGTGAATTGGCGAATGCACACTGAAGGAAGGAGAGGTTGTCCCCCAGAGACATTCATCTCACTGCTCTGTCCGGCGTGACTAGAAGATGCCATTGATTCAGAAGGTTGATAGCTTGTAAGAGGGATGACTTTTTGATCGAGTTCCCATAGACGACGCCAATTGATGTAGCGTGATCTGACTACTCCCTGCTGGAGGATGATTTGGCTTCTAGTCAGGCAGCGAGATAGATGAATCTGCAAGAAAGGATTAGAGAACCCGGGGTGGCTAACTCGGCGAGGTCGCTCCGATGCTTAAGTCAGTAAACTGATGCGAGTTGAAAAGCTTTGAGAGCTTAGAGAGCTAGAGCGCTAAAGAGTAGAAAAATCACGCGTACCTTGTGTCATTGGGGTTGGTGCCTTTATATAGTTGAGCCCTCGCAGGTTTTGTGGATCGGTTCCGAGATCTTCGTCCTGATGGGATCCGTTTATGCTTTAATTGGGGATTAACGTTATCAATTAATAAAGATTATCAATTCCGCCCAAACCGGGTAGGGAGAAGATAAGGCCTACCGTTACGTGGCGTGATCCCATGAGGTTCAGAGTTTGTTGGAGAGACTTCCGGGATCATTACGTGACGGTCCAAATCAGTAGCCCCGAGCCGATACTTCAGTCTTTTAGTTCCAAACTGGATTGAGTGCCGAGGTGATCCTGCACCAAGGTGGCCCTTGTGCCGAGGTGACTAAATACTCAAGCTCAATTGTTGCGAATTAATCTTGCTAGGATGAACTGACATCTCTTGGTTAGATCGTATCCGTGTGTCCCCTTTTCGCTAGGTCGGGCCAAATCACCTTTCATCACTTAAGTTCCACAGACTTTTGTTCAAGTGGGCATTATCCTCTAGTGACCACCATTCCAAGATCTCCCAATTTGAATTGGATATTTGAACATACATTTAATCTTTGATGATTAGGCCATTAGATAGTGTTGATTGAAGGAGGAAGAAGAGTAAAATGAAATATGGATAATAAGAGAAATGGAAATGAGTAATAATAGGCAGCAACCATATGGCAAAAATGATAACTGCATTGGAGGCAAAGTATGGGAAGTCTTACTCTTGGAGTGTCCATGGGGTCTTTGGTATAGTGACATTGCATTTGGGTTGATGAATAAAAGTTTATGAGAAATATGTGTTGCAACATCCTAAAAAGTGTCATTTTAACTAGAAAAATGCATGTGCGGTAAACATTAAATTTGACGTTTTAGGTAAAAATAGAAATTTGTATTGATCAACTCAAAACGTTTTCAAAACATTTCAATCTCTAACACAATAAATTTGTATTGATCAATCCAAAAAACAATGGCAATACAATACCAATCTACCAATTATCTCCCATGTTATAATTCCTTTATGCTCTTGACTCCTTTATATTTTGTATGTTTATTTTTTAATTTTTGAAATATCAAAATATTTATCTAATATCAAATCAAGTTATAGATTAGATTCTCGATGACCCCACCGAATTCTAGAATCCTAGCTTGGCCCTAATTGTATAAGGTCACCTTGTTTGGGAGTACTTATTGGATAAGTGCTTATCATGATTAATGCTTATGAGTGTTTGGTGAAAAAGTGCCTTTTTTTCAAATGGAGGTAGTATAAGTATTTTGAAAATGACATGGTGGGCCAAGATGGGCCAGGAACACAATAAGTGCTTTTTCAAAAAGTTCTCGAAAAAAAAAACCAAAATTTTGAGGTTATTAAAAATGGGTTTAAGCCTTGGGCTTGAGCCTTAGGCCCAATGCATAGGGTTCAGCCTATGTTGAACATAAACTCAGGCCAACCTGCACAACTTGCAGCCTAGCAGTCCAATCATTTGGGTAAAATGGATCAACCAATAATGTTATAAAGCTAAAGAATAAAATTAAATAATAGATAGAATTACAAAAACAGAAATATAGAAAAATTTGACTATCTCAAATACTATAAATTTGTCATATTAAACAAAGATAAGTCTGATAAACAGCAAGAATTGTTTTTAAAAGTAATTATAAAAATAAAAATAGAAAAATTATACAAAACACAGAAATTTGTCAGAAAAATTGTATACGTCTCTAATATTATATGTTTATCATATTAAACAAAAATAAATATGAAAAATAAGTAATACTTTTATTAACAAAGCAAATAAATTACAAAGTTTAATTTCACTAACACATCATGCTTTAATTACTTATCTTTTTTAATGGATTCTAAAAAGGATATTAAAATTATCATTGCTATTTAAACTTGTTACACATTTACTAGTAAGATATGTGCTTATTGGTGTGGTTCCAACCTAAAATAAGTGCTTTTCCGTTAAATGCTTAAAATTAAGCACCACCAAACGAAGGCTTAAGATTCTCTCAAGGGCTATATCTTTCACTTGAGGGAACCTCTCCCTCCTTCCACAAACGAGCATAAGTTTTTTAGAGATTTGACAAAATGAAAATTATTATTACAAGGGAGAAAGTGGATGGGCAATTTGGCATTTGCTGGATCTCAAAGAATTACAAGAAAATCCTCCGTTCTTTCTATGTTTTTTTTAGGTAAATGGGCTACCATAGCCTCCTTCGAACCACACCAAGACCCCCAAATTTGAGTTCAGATCTGCCCCCTCACAAGGGGGCACCCCACAACGTCGCACAGCACATCCCCGCCGTGTATTGGGAATATCTCCTGATGATGACATCATCATTTCTGGTACATCATCAGGAGATGTTCCCAACACACGGCGGGGATGTTGGGGGGGCCTTGTGGGGCACAGATGTGAATTCCCCAAATTCTATCTCTAGTCTCCACTACGACTAGAAGAATTTGCATTTTTGGGCTTTTAAACTAGGCCCATTGAAATTTTAACAATTCCTCAACTCGAGCCCGCCCAAGTTGCACCTCTGTCTAAAAAACAGAGAAAGAAAAGTTGCACCTCGGTCTAGCCGTCTAGGTTCCATTTGAGCTTTGGGTGGAAGCAGCTTCAAAATGCTTTTTACTTTAAATGAAACTTCAATGAAGCTCCTTTGATGCTTAAAGCTTTTGCAAATGATTAATTAATGTCGAGTTTGGATGGTTTCAGGATTAGTGTTTTTCAAAAGCACTTTGGTTTTAAACTAGAGTCCGATCTGCTGCTAGCAAGATCAATGATATTATTGTTTTTGTAAGTAATTCTTATCAAATGCTCAAAACACTTCTTGGCCCATTTTTAGTTTTTGCATTTCAAAACTCAAAATTAGGAATGGCAACAAGGTTGGTTCGGGTTGGGATTACATTCTTTGTTTCCGATTTTAACTTTGAAATAAATCCTTATCCCCAACCCCTATCCTCATCGGGGAGAAAAGTTATGCTCCATCCCTGATTCCCAATGGAAATGGGTTCTCCATGGGATCCAAATCCCAAAAATTTTTTAATTAACAGTATTTTTTTGAAAAATAAATTTACTTAAAATAGAAAAAAAAATTTAATATATAAATTATATTATTTTAATATATAGGGTAAAATACAAAAACCTCTCCTAAAGTTTTTGACAATCATAAAAACCTCCCTTATAGTTTCATTTAACAAATACCTCCCCTGAACTTTTGAGAAACTCAACAAAAACCTCCCTTCTATCATCGTCCCAGATGGAAAACATTAGACTGATGCACTAGTTTTTTTTTCAAATACCCATTCTACCCTTTTATAAATTATTTTGCATTCAAAATTACTGAAATGATCCCATTTTAACTCAACAAAAATACATATTTCAGTAATTTTGTATTGTATGTAAAATTACTGAGATGATCGTTCAAGGATGTTTTTGTTGAGTTCAAGCAGGTTATTTCAGTAATTTTGCATGTAAAATAATTTATAAAAGAGTAGAATGAGTATTTGAAAAAAATCTGGTGAATCAGTCTAACATTTACCGTCTAGGACGGTGACAGAAGGGAGGTTTTTGTCGAGTTTCTAAAAAGTTCAGAGGTGGTATATGTTAAAATGAAACTATAGGGGAGGATTTTATGACTGCCAAAAACTTTAGGGGAGGTTTTTTTATTTTACCCTAATATATATTGGGTTTGGGGGTTCCCATCCTCAACCCCACGGTTGGGGATCATGGGAAAAATTATCATCCCTACTCAAAACTAAAATGATTATCTGAGTAAATTCTTGTAAAAAAAAAGGAGAATGACTGATCAGTCTAGGTTAGAATTCTGAGTGTGAATTGATGCCAAATTCATGGGCAGTATGTAGTTTATAGGGGGGGGGGGGGCTGTGATTTAGAATTCTGCATAGGGTTGCAGAGTACTTAACCCTAACCTGTTCTTTGCCACAAGAAAACCAATAAAAAGATAAGATTTTTCCCCTGAATGGTTTCTCCTACTTCAGTTATGTTAATTCGGGCACCAATCTTTCATATACGTTACGTTGTTGTGGTCCATAGATGTAGACTGACCGGCAGAGAAACGGCCCTTAAACTCTTGAGAAGCTTCTCCGAAATTTCCTTGCCGACTTTTTCATCATGTCAACTTTCGTACTCAATGCGGTACTAGCTAGAACAAAGTGGAAATTTCGCCTAAATTTCATCATCCCCATTGCACCTCTATTTATACAGAAGCTTTGCATACGGAATATGTGTGCAAGGCTGCAAATGCAGTGCCACCTGTTCCATATTGTTCCTGAATTCTGATGACTCCTGCTGCCGCATGGCTAGCCTCAAGTCCGTTGACTTGCACAGGATATTCAAGAAGCTGGACCAGAACGACGATGGCTACGTTAGTCTCGGCGAGCTCAGCTGGCTCCTGGACAAGGTTGGCATCCGAACTGGCCCTGACGAGCTCGAATCCATCGTGGGACGAGAGAGATTAGACCTGCAAGAGTTCATCTTCTTCTATGAGCAGATATCGAGGCCAGACGGGGCGGAGCCTGCAGCTGGCTTTGAGGGAGATGAAGAAAAGGACCTTGTCGAGGCGTTCAAGGTGTTTGACCTGAACAAGGATGGATTCATATCCTGTGAAGAGCTTCAGAAGGTTTTGTCCAGCCTTGGACTCTGGGAGGAGAGGAGTGGATGCAGTTGCCGGAGTATGATCTCTGAATTTGATACCAATTCGGATGGGTTGCTTGATTTTGAGGAATTCAAGAGAATGATGCTACTTAACGATTCCTTGAGCCTTTCTGTATATGAACTATAGACTTCTCGTTCTCTCATACAAAATTAAGTTGTTAATGGTTAATAATAATTTTGGATTTATTTTGATTTTATTGTTATAATATATGTTTATAAACAGGTATAACTCCTATATTTATGTACATGTATGGCATCCATGAAATTATGTATATAGTTATATGGTTATATATTATTATTTATTTATCACATCACAGGTTATTCTGGATGGTTGAACCACATACCAGCCATACCAGCCACACTAGAGAAAAATAGGTCAGGGTTGGTTTTTAAAATATTATGGAAGCGGTTGGTTTTATTGTATTTTTAAAATATTAAAAATAAACTTACATATTAAACTTTAAATAATCTTTAAGCCCAACAATCTTTTTTACAATAAAATATTTGATAGTTGTATATTTGAAACCAAAAAATGAAAAATTATACATCATTTAAAAAGGACTTTCTTCTTCCCCTTCAGATTCCCCCTTTTCCTCTCTCGACTTGTTTGACGAGACGCTCCTTTCCTTTCCTTTCCTTTCCTGATTTGTTTGAAGTGCATGAGATGCTCTTTCCCTCTCCTAACTTTTTTTCACGTGCATGAGATACTCCTAATCCAAGTTGTTGGGTGTCTTGTAGAAGACAATAAAAATAGAATATTATTTTCATGCCAAAAAATTATAAGTGCATGGAAAATAAAAATAAAGTTGGGATGACTTACCGGGTTTGCTGGCGAAGCATCATGAGAGGCGTAGAGATTGTTTTCCGATCCATGACTCTACACAAAATATATATTTTAAAATTCAAACAATAGCTTATGATTGTTTCTAAGTGATTAGTCCCATAACTAGTAAAGCAATTATCAGATTCCGTTAATCCTTTCTTTTTATTTGATATATAAATTCAGTTATCAAATTCGGTTAATTCAAACTAGAATCACCTGAAAGTCATTTTCTAGACTCCATAAGTTACTTTACCAAAGAGGTTGGATTTTTCACAATTGAAGCTATAGTCTTACAAGGGTTCAGCATTAAGCATGGAAATCTTTCACTTCACTCAAAATTCCAACATATTTATAAGAATCACCAAGGACCACTTTCTTTTTAAATTCGTTAACTAACATCCTTGCTCAAATGAGTAAGATATTCACTATAGACGCAAGAGCTTTACCTTCTTCAATATGGTGCCTCAATTGCTACAGCCCTTTCTCTACATTGTTCATCCGTCTGATGGCCATTTTGAGAGTCATCCTCCACCTTCAACCTTTGAAAGTCAAGGGAGAGCATGAACCTCAACTACTGCAATAATGCAAAGTCTTAGCTCTAATTGTTGTTCCATAACAAATCAGATATGAGCACTGGGTATAATGAATCTTCCCATCTGAATTTATGAAAATACCTTGGTTTCCAGAATTTCCAAGGTTTCCAAAACTACAGCCATAAAAGTTCAGTTTGGCAACTCCAGTCATGAGATGAAGGAAATCAATTCTACATCTAAATACTTCTTCTAGAAGATGTTCTCGGAACATCTTGCTATGCTCTCTTCTTAGTGCCTCATACACCTCATCATCATCAATTTGGCAATTAATCCTACTACACTCTTGCAGCATAAGTCTAGACAACTCTAATTACCTCAACATCAGAATGGATCCTCTTCCGTTGTATAGAAATTCATGAAGTTCATGTGTATTCCACCAACATCTCTCATACTTAATGTGGCTGAATTTCTTTCTAGCATTGAAGCAAGTTGAGACGTTCAGCCCAGTAGTTAAGCCTATAACTATTCGGCCCATTCTCTCACTCGCCTTGTCCTTTCAATGGGATATTCACCAATTAGATGTTAGCAATGCCTTTCTTCATGGTGTCCTTGATGAATAAGTATTTATGAAACAACCTAGTGACTTCACTAATCCCCAATTCCCTAACCATGCGTGCGACTTCACAAGAGTTTATATGGCCTCAAACAAGTACCTCGTTATTGGTTCACTTGACTTTGCAATTTTCTCCTCTCTTTCCAATTTGTTGAGTCAAGGGATGACACCTCTCTCTTCATTACATGATGTAACTCCAAAATGATTACTTTACTTGTAAATGTTGATGACATACTAATTACTGGCTCTAGTTCCACTACCATCTCTTCTCTCATTTCTGAGTTATCATCCTAGTTTGCTCTTAGAAATCTTGGTCCTGCTCATTACTTTCTGGGTATTGAGATGCATCACACTCAAGATGGTATTCATCTCTCAACACAAGTATATGCATGATTTACTGGTACAGGTTCATATGTATGAAACAAAACCTGCCTTCACTCCGATGGCTTCCTCTACTCGACTTTCTGTTGATAGTGGAGATTTATTGAACAACCCCACTCAATTTCGTAGTATTATAGAGAATCTACACTATTTGAAGTGTATGATTACTCATGGATTATTTCTTTGTCCCTTGTGTTCTCTCTCTCTAGCTTCTCTGATGTTGACTAGGTTGGTTGCCCTATTGATCGCCGCTCTAGAGTAGTTATGCAATTTTTCTTGGTCCTAATCTCATCTCCTGGAGTTCTTGGAAACAACCGGTTTTCTCTCATTCCAGTACGGAGGTTGAATATCAATGCCTTGCTTCTACTGCTGTTGAAGTCCTCTAGTTAAAGATGCTCCTCTTTGAGCTTGGCTTTCCTCCTCTTAACTTGCTACTTTATGGTGTGATAACATGGGTGTCAAATTTCTTGCTTCTAATCCTGTTCAGCGTTCCCATACTAAACACATTGATCTCTTGATATTCATTTTTATCTGAGAGAAGGTTGTTGATCAATCTATTATCATCCACTATAATACATCTCTAATTTTGATCAGATGACTGATATCCTCACTAAAGCCTTACCTTATTCATGGTTTATGGACCTCACTCTCAAGCTCAATGTCTATCAACCCCCATTGACCTTGAGGGGGCTGTCTAGGGATAGTGTTTATCCCATTGTTGTTATAGATTCTTATCCTAATTAACCACTAACTCTTATCTTTGTAACTTATCTCTTCCAAAATACATGTATAAATATCTATTGTTCAATCAATGAAATCACTAGGATTTTCATTCAAACTCGAGCTCTATTAGGAGCTTCAAAGTGTGCTGGTGAGACTTGACCTGTAGTCAGAGAACGATGGGGTCTGCGAGCAAATTATTTGTAGGTTCGATACCAATTCGGATGAGTAGCTTGATTTTGAGGAGTTCAAGCTCATTATGTTGCTCTACATTCCATGACAATATGCAAAGAGAATGAGAGACATTCTTTGTGAGATTCAAAAAACATTGTTTCTTTCTCATGGTGATTGAGATCATTTCATTGTTTCTATTAGATGGGAATGGATTGGATTAATGGTCAATGAAAGTAAGTTTTCTTCCTTCTTCCTCTTACTCTTACTCTTATTTTTTCTTCTGAGAATAATCAACTATTTCATGCCAAATTAACATGGTTTTCAAAATCGGACCAGACCGGACCGGACGGTTGGACCAGAAAAACTAGGAACTGATTAGGTGACCGGTTCCATTTCCCTCTAAACCGGATTTTCTAAAAAAAAAACGTTGATTTTGGTCAATAAACTGCTGAACCAAGCAGTTAACTGTTCAAACGGTTTTGCCCGCTTTTTATTTTTTTACTTTTTTAATTTTTTTGTTAGAACAGGCTGATCATTTAGTTCGAACGGTTGGACCGTTCGACCCGGTAACCGGACCCTTGACCGATTCAGTTTCTAAGTCGGTTTTAAAAACCATGCAAATTAAAGGAGCACTAAAACAGTGAAATGAAAGAAAGAACAATCATCCAGATTTTCTCAAAAAAAAACATTGATTTTGGTCAGCAAACCGTTTGAACAGTTTTGACCTTTTTTTTTTATTTGTTTTTTATCAGCACAGGCTGACCATTCGGTTCGGACTTCGGATCGATTTTAAAAACCATGCAAATTAAAAGAGCACTGAAACAGTGAAACGCAAGAAAGAGCAATCATCCATTGTAAAACTGAATCAAGAACCATCATAAACCATCATACCCAATAAGAAATGAGAGCAAGTAATTATATTAAACTCACTATTTTAAAATAAAAGGAGTCCTATCACAAGTTCAAATCAAACTTTGGATTATGTCTAAGTCAGTCCAACTACAATTCAAGTTTTACTTAATGGTTAATTTTCTATTTCTATATATCTTCTATTATTTATTATTTTTAAATTCTATTAATTTTATGAATACTTAATAATTAATTTTTTTAAATAGAATTTAAATCGACTTATATGCAAGTATGTTAATTACATGGGTATAACATATGAGAGCATATATGAGATGGATTGGCATCAAACTTAATGGGCCCATGGTCAGAATGAATATCCATGTACTATTTTCTTATGGTCTGAAATTCTGAATGAGTCCATGTATTATGTGGTTTCTCATTTCTATATAAGATATGGGACTGTATATGGGAACGGTTCACATTAAAAGTAATGGGCCTATGGTCTAAATGAACTCGTGTATTATGAGGTTTTTACAAAAGATAGGCCCATATATAGGAGAGGTCAGCATTAAAATTAATGATGGAGGTTTGAACGAATCCATGTGTCATGCAGTTTATATACAAGAGGCTATATATGGGACGGGTTGATATCTGGGTTATTTTTGGTTTCACCATTTTAGTTTTAGGGTATTTCCGTTCAATTAATTCGGTTTTAGGGTATTTCCGTTCAATTAATTCGGTTTTAGGGTATTTTGGTCATCAGATTAAAGTTTTATATTTGAAAAATCGATTAACCAAAAAATCCGGATTAACCTTATTTCATTGTGGGATTAATTGAAATAATTGAATAAGAAATTAGTTCAATTATTTCTATATTTCCTTAATTTGCTTTTGGTTTGATTGTTCATCTTTGAATTTTAATTAATTCGATTTTGATTTTTAACTAAATAAACACCCCATGGGGGTTATGGATGTGGATGGGCTATCTCCATTGTGTAGCCCTATAAACCAAAAAAACAAAGAAAAAGTTGTACCTTGCGGGATGGGTTTTTGACTAAATAGTTTAACACATTAATTCAATAGGGCTGAATTGGGTTCTTCCCTAACTAATGTTTTTTTTCAAATTTGAGTGCTATACAAAAATAATGTAGAGCAATAATGTGAGGTGATTGTGTGTAGAATGATCAACAACAGGGGTGGAGCCAGGAAATTGTTATAGGGGGGCCAAAACATAAATGAAGTATGGATGCGCCCATAGGGGGGTCAACCATTGAGATAGAGAGTGGGGGAGGGGAAAATTTAAATGGAAAATTGTATTATAGTGGGGATTTTTTGAACCATAGGGGGGGGGGCATGGCTCCCCTCAGTCCCCCGGGCTCCGCCCCTGATTAATAACAAGTTTAAAGAACAATCACAAAGAATCAAAAGCACATACAAGATTTATAGAGATTTGACCAACTCATGCCTACGTCCTCTCCCTAGTAGGGGTGTCAATTGGATTGGATTTGGCTCAATTGATCTGGTCCAATGTAAGTCTATTACAAATGGACCAGGTCCAATCCAATCTGATGAATACTTTGGACCATTTTGGACCAATCCAATTCAATATTTGGATTGTCCAATCTTCTGAAATTGGTTTTATTTTAGATTTGTTCCAATCAAACCTGAGCTATTGACACTTGTATTCTTATCTTCTATTAATGGACCAAATGTTGGTTCAATCAGACCCAATCCAATATAAATCCATTACAGATGAATTAATTCCAATTAATCCAATGAATACTTTGACTTCTTTGGTGTCAATAAGTCTTTTAACTGGACAAACTTACAAGTGCTATCTCAACCTTTATAGTGGTCAATGTTTAAAAACTCAACAACTATCAACAAGAAACCCACTAACTAATCAAATCTAACAAAAATAATCAAATATGAAAATAAAACACAATATAATTCATTTACAAAGACTGATATATGCAAATACAAAATAAACTATTCAAATACAAGAATGAGCACAAACAAATATGGGCTATGCACTTGAAGAGAGTAATGATTCTTGGAGAGAATCAATGAAACACAAATAAAATTTTCAAGCTTTTCCTGCCAATACATTTGGGTGTATCAATACTTTAAACCATGCAAGACCTTAGCCCAATTCACTTGAGTTTTTCAGCACAAACTCATGTACATATAGCAAGAATCAAGCTTAGAGAGCTTGTGACCATTATAAAGTTGCTGGGAAGAGATTTACTCTAGAAAATGTTTAGAACTTATTCCCAACATTGCTAAAGGCTTACTAGAAGAGAAAAGAACAATCAAGGGTCAAAATATCGATACGATCAGGTCGTATTGACCAGTACATATCATATTGGGGGCTTCCCAATATGCCCATACAAAGGGTGTTTCGAGGTCCCGACCGGTTCAGAGGGTGGAGGAACCTTAAACCGGCCCCTCTGAACTAGATTAAAAAATAATACTAAAAAAGAAGCTACCGATACTGCTTGATATGCTACTACCGGCGTATCAGGCGTATCGATATTTTGAACCTTGAGAGCAATTGATCCTTTAAATGGTCAAAAATCTCATTTATTTTCATGAAGTAGTTGATTAGTACAAGAAAATGATCAACTACTTCAATTCCATCAGAAGTAGGTAGTCAACTATTGTGTTCAAGTAGGCAACTACTATTCACTAGAGAGAATATTTTTTCTCTCATAGTTGATTGCTATCTCTTGGTAGTTGACTACTTGATGCAACTTATTCTCAGTTAATAGATAGTCGAATACTATCTTTTCAATAGTTAACTATAGGCTAGAGCCAATGTGGCATCAGACTCAGTTGTCATAGGTAGTCGATTAATGCCTCATGGGTAGTCAACTATTTAGTGACACTAGTTTCGACTATCAAGGTAGCCAACTACTACCTTATGGGTAGCCAACTATTCACTATGTCCAACCTTAGAACCTTTTGGTAGATGAGTCCAAAGGTCTGGGCGGTTAACTTTTCGACCTCTAAGCTTAATTTAAAGTTTGGGGAAAGCCTAAACACTTTTTTCTAACTTCTCCATTGGTATTTAAGGTCTTGAAAATATCAAGATAGGTCTCAGATAAGTCATTGTTCAGCATCTTGCAAATGATTACATTAAATCCTAAAAGCAACAAAAAAAGTTGAAAATTCTAGAGCTTGATGTCTTCTTTTTCTTGTTCATGGTAGCAGTAGAAATCACTTATTGTAGTTTTGGATAAATTCCTTGTGAAGAGAAAGAAGAAGAAGAAGGTGAAGAGTTTCAGTGGTAGAGAAGAAAAGGAGTAGGATGTCAACCAAAATTGAATTAATTCTGGCCGCCAACCTCTCTTTGTATTATATACTCAACTTAAAAGAATAAGAGATTACAAGAATGCCCTTAGTAGGGCGGCTACCTAAGTAGCTGAATAGTTACAACTTAAAAACATAAACTAATGGGCCTAAAGCCCAACAACTTCCTAACTAAACAACTTAAAAGTAATAAATAAATAATTGGGCCCAATAACGAGAAATTGGCCCAACTCAACAATCCCCCTCAAGTTGGGAGTAAATGTCACACATTCCCAACCTGCGTAGATCATGCTCCAACGTGCTTCTTGCAATACTTTTTGTGAGAACATTAGCAAGTTGTAGATCAGAAGCAATGTATGAGAGACAAACTTCCCTAGAAATCATCGTTTCTCTGATGAAGTGTCTATCCACTTCGATGTGTTTTGTCCGATTATGTTGAACTGGGTTATGGGCAACGCTAATTGCTGCCTGATTATCACAATACAACATCATAGGTTCTTTTTCCTTTACACCAATCTCTCATAACAAGGAACAAATCTAGAGAAGTTCTAAAACTCCATGTGCCATAGCCCTGTATTCTACTTCTACACTTGATCTTGCCACCACTGTCTGTTTCTTACTATTCCACAAGACTATGTTACCCCCAACAAGGGTGTAGACTCTTGAAGTAGATCTCCTGTCATCAAGGCATCTTACCCAATCAGCATCTGTATAAGCCTTTAGCTTCAAATGTCCATGGTTAGCAAATAGTATGCCTCTACCTGGGTGTCCCTTCTGATAAGCAAGAATCCTGTCAATAGCCTCCCAATGATGGACTCGTGGGGAATGCATGTATTGACTCACCACACTCACTACATAAGAGATGTTTAGTCTTTTCATACACAAATACAGCAGCCGCCCACAAGTCTGATATTGCCCAATGTCCTTTACTAGCTCACTTTCTGATGCATTAATTCTATGATTTTGATTAATAGGAGTATTGATTGCCTTTGTTCCAAGCTTCTCTGTTTCTTGGAGAAGATCCAAAACATACTTCCTCTGTGAAATAAAGATTCTGTTTTAATCTTGCAACTTCAATGCTCAAGAAATACTTAAGCTCTCCAAGATCCTTAATTTCAAATTCTCTGTGTAGATTTTTCTTCAAACTGCCAAAATCACTTAGGTCATTCCCTATGACAACAATATCATCTACATAAACAATTAGGGCTGACACCAAGGATCCCCTCTACGTCACAAACAAGGAATGGTCAGATTGAGCCTGAGAGTAGACAAAAGCAACCAAAGCCTTCTTGGACCTGTCAAACCATGCTCTGAGTGACTTCTTAAGTCTGTATACCTTTCCCTTTTCAGCATCATTGTAGAAATCAACAGGAAGATCCATATACACTTTATCTTGCAGATCTTCATTTAGGAAATCATTCTTCACATCAAGTTGAAACAGGAGCCAAGAGTATGTGACAACAAGAGAAAAAAGCATCCAAATAGAAGTCATCTTTGCAACTGGTGCAAAGGAAAGGAAAGGAAAGCACGGTAGGAAGGAGAAAGTCCAATGTAGGATAAATATTGTGAAATACAGTGAGAAGTACACTTTCTCTTCCATTTTCTGAAAGCAATAGGAAGGTCTAGGTTATTTGTAATAGGATTAGTAGAATCAATGGGAACTGAAACAGTAGAGGGATCAAGAGGAATACTTGAATCCACGTCAGCTGAATCTAGAGTCTCCAAGGAACCGATAGGAAGTGATGTGAGTACTACTGTAGTGAAATCAACCTCCTTGTGAAGGCTCTGTTGTGAGTAACGTTGAGAAGCAGGACACAAGGGAGGTGGTAAGGTAGATGATGTAGGAGGATCAAACATAGGAGTGGACACAGGAACTGGAACTGGAAGAAGGATAGGCTACTCACTCACTTCCCCAAAACACTCCCCCTGAGAAGGATTCTTTGAGAAGAAGGATGTGGACTCAAAAAAGGTGACATCCATAGTAGCATATCGACTCCTAGAGATTGGATCATAGCAATAGTACCATTTTTGATTTTCTGCATATCCAAGGAAGACACAATTTTTTGTCTTCGGATCAAGCTTCGAATGGTGAGGACCAAGAATATGAGCAAAGAAAATACACCCAAACACTCTGAGAGGAATATGGAACATCTCCCCCTCAAAAAAAAAAGATTGAATGGGGTGCTGAATCCAAGTATACAGGAGAGCACCCTGTTAATCAAAAAGACTGTTGTCAGAACTACATCACCCCAAAAATGAACTGGAACTGTAGATGTGATCAACAATGTGCCTATTCTTCCTCTCTGCCACATCATTTTGCTGTGAACTGTAGGAACAACTGTACTGATGGACAACACCATATTCTAACAAATACAAAACAAGATGTTTTTCAAAATATTCCCTTGCATTGTCTGATCTGAACACCTTTATTCGTATCCCAAATTGTGTTGGCACCATCTGATGAAATTGCTTTACCAAGGATGGTACCTCATCTCAGGATCTCATTAAGTAAATCCAATAATATTGAGAAAAATCATCCATAAATTATCAAAAATATCGATAACCGCCCATAGAAGGAACATGATAAGGTCCCCATACATTAGAATGAATAACATCAAAAGGAGATGAACATCTTTTATTACTAATTTTAAAAGAATATTTACAATGTTTTCCAAGTTGATAACATTCACACTCCAGACTTGACAAATTAACAGACTCAAAAAGCTTTGGAAATAAGAAACTTAAAGAAAAAAAGACAAATGACCTAAATGATTATGCCAAAGCATAATCTGACTCACAGACCTTTACTCACTATCCCTGCTAACATGATGACCCTAATGAAGAGGAAGCATGTCTAGGAGGTAGATTCCATTCACTTCACGATCACTCACAATCGTCCTCTTTGAATCCAGATCTTGCAAAATACAATGATCAAGATAAAAAATTATTGAACAGTTCAGGTTTTTAGTCAAACTACTAACAGATAGCAGGTTAGTACTCAATCTAGGAATATGAAGGACAGAGGGAAGGGAAATTGAATCATTAATCTTGACAGTCCCCTTCCCAACAATGGGAACAGGTGATCCATCAGCTGTGGAGACTTTGTCTCTCCCAGATAGTGGAACTTTGGGTCATGTGCTCTAAGGCTCTAGAATCTATAATCCAAGAAGGTCCCTCTTTACATGTAGTAGAAACATAATTTGTAGTGGCATGTGAGCTACCAATGTGAGCAAAGGAAGTAGTGTGTGCTCCACTAGAACCGCCTGTACCTGGCTGTCCACATGTTACTGAATTAGAACTGTTTGTATCCTGCTGATTTTGGAACTACCCATATCTCTCAAGTTCGGCCCTCACTGCAACAGCTGCAACAAACTCTAGAGTAATTGTAGTGGGAGGGGTCAGTATGTCACCAGTGACTGCCTTGTTAGCATTTCCCTTCTTGTTTTTTAGTCTATTCAGCACCAGATGAGGATGAAGCTTCCAACAAGTATCTCTTGTGTGTTTAGGCTTCTTACAGTAGTCACAAATCAAATCCTTTTTGTCTTCCTTCTTGATTTCATTGCCACCCTGGTCTCCACTTTGTTTATGTCTCACAGTGCAAACCATGGCTGATTGATCAAAAACAGAATTTCTCATCATCACATTTCTCTTGCTCTCTTCCCCTGACACAAAGGCATATGCCTGGGTGAGAGTAACATTGTCCCTGGAAAAAATGTGTTGTCTTGCAACATCATACTCGGGCTTAAAGCCAACAAGAAATTTAAAAACCCTATACTTCTCTAGGAGCTTTTGATAGGTTGTTGCATCCTTAGTGGTTTCCTAAACAACTGTCTCTAGATGGTCAATCTCCTGCCATAGGGTTTTAAGGGCTGAAAAGTAAACAGCAATAGGTCTATCTCTCTACCTTGTAGCAATAATCTAATTTCTCAACTGATAAGTCCTAGCAACATTCTCCCTCTGTGAATAGGTTTCTACAACCCCATCCCAAATTTCCTTAGTTGTATTTGCCCACAAAAAAATTTTACTTATATGGGGCAACATCGAATTACACAGCCAAGTCATCACCATATAATTTTTCTGTACCCACCGGGAGCTGTTAGTTTCGTGTTTCACTTCTTCACTAGTGATATACCCTAATTTTCCACGAGCACCAATTGCCATCTTTGTAGATTGTGACCATTCTAAGTAATTTGAACCATCCAACTTAACTGTAGTAATGGTTCCATCCCCGAAAAATAGGGATGTTCATAAGAATGCCCAACCCGACCAAACCGACTAACCCAGACCAACCCAACCCGAGTCGGCCAGGTTTTCATTAGTACCGGTCGGTTTCGGGTTGGGAAAATATAGAAACCGATACATCGGGTCGGTTTCAGTTTTCTTGTGTGAAAACCGAAACCAACTAGACCCGGACCGAACTAGTCATCTACAAGTTCGATAGTTCCTAGTTTGAGTAGTTTCCTACTTAACTATAACCAGTCTTCTACTAGAACTAGAAGGCCCATTAGGCAATTACAATTAGAATAGGCAATCTATCATAGTTCTAACTTTCTATAATCTTTTACACCAAATAGGCAACCCATTAGGCAATTTCAATTAGAATTCAATTAGGTGTCCTTTTGTATAGGAGCAAAACCGAAACCGACTCAAACTGACCCAACCTGACTCAAACCGACCAGGTCGGTTTGGCCTATCAGTGGGTTGGTTTCGGTTTCCACCTCAGGTAACCCGACCAGGTTGGGTCGGTTGGGAAAACCCCAATAAACCAACCCAACCCGACCCATGAACACCCCTACCGAAAAGGTCTCTAGTACCTCCTCCCAGTGGTCCCATTTCACTCCCGGGCTTGTTTTAAACTCCATTACCCTCCATAATTATCAAAATGGGGATGGAAGGTTACTGTAATATGCAAGAATATCAAATAAATCACTTTTGGTACCAACACCCTTCTAGTGCCCTAGATGGTCCTCCCACAAAAGATTCATTTTCTGCGAGATGGGAGAAGAGAGAGAAAAGGCAACCGCTCTCTCCAAAAACCTCCAAAACAAGTAGGACTTGAACCGTCCCCCTCAGAAAACTCCAAGGAACCCTAAAAAATCAGAACAACACTTCCTAGGTCAAAATTGAAAAGTCCAACAGAAACAGGACTCTCCCCCTTTCTCCAGTTTCTCCTAATTTTGATGGGAAACCCTAGACCAGTTATAGGGCAAACAGATCCACCAAAAACTAGGCTTACCTAAGATCTTCGATCAGCCTCTTAAATCACCATGCAATCGGCCAATCTAGGGCTGCATGATAGAACGGTTCAAGGAACCTTCAGCCTACTCTGATACCAAGTAGAAATCATTGATTGCAGTTTTGGATAAATCCCTTGTGAAGAGAAAGAAGAAGAAGGTGAAGAATTTCAACAGTAGAGAAGAAAATAGGAGAAGAAAAGGAGTAGAATGTCAATCAGAATTGAATTAGTTATGGCTGCCAACCTCTCTTTGTATTATATACTCAACTTAAAAGAATAAGAGTTTACAAGAATACCCTTAGTAGGGCGGCTACTTAAGTAGCTGAACAATTACAACTTAAAAACATAAATTAATGGGCCTAAAGCCCAACAACTTCCTGACTTAACAATTTAAAAATAAGAAATAAATAACTAGGCCCAATAACTAGAAATCGGCCCAACTCAACAGTAGCATAATTTCTTGCTTGGAGAAATTTTATTCCATCATCTAATACTGTTGTTCCCCTATAACTTGGATTATTAGTTAAGTCAATGAGTTTATCAGCAAGTCTTTTCAATTCATCTAAGGAGTCTTTAGATAGAATTGCACATTTGTCTTTTCATTGTCTTTTCATGATATTAATACTTTCAGTGAGTTTATTATTTGGGTGAATGATGGTTCAGCCTAGGGTCAGAATTTTTAGGCCCAAAGTACAGTTGGGGTGGGTGTCAACATGGAATTGATGCCAATGGCATTCACGGGCGGGCATTGGTGTATAGAGTGGGTGTTTTTGACATTTTAAATGTTTATAACTCTACATTAGAATTCAAAAATCTGCATTGAGCCTATCCGTACTTTTTCGTTATTATTATCACCAAAACACATACGATCAACATGGGTCCCCTTCAATCTTAACCAACCATTAAATTAATCATTCTTTTACCCAGAGAAATCCAATAAATGATTCATGATCAACAAAATGATAATTGGCATTAAGAGGCATGCACACGTTAGTAGGGGTGGTAACCAGGTGGGTTTGAGTTGGGTTGTAAATGGGTTGGATTCAACCCAAACCTGCCTTAACCCAATTCACCTGCACAACCCATTAACCTTTGAACAACTTGAGTTCTATGAGAATTACTTAAAACTTAAAACTTTCTTTTGAGAACTTAGTTGGGCATGGCTTAGTGGTAAAAGTGATTATCTTCTATACAAGTGTTCAAGGTTCAAATCGCATTACATGTACATTAAATTTAAGAGTACTTGATTGTATTTGGGTTTTGGGTATGACTGAGCTGCTTGGGTCCGAACCGGACCAGGCCAGCCTAAACCATGTGCTTGAGTTCGTAAATAGGTCGAGATTGAATCAAGTGCAGTTGAGCCATTCAAACTCATGCTGGATTGAACAACCCAAACCAATCAGGTGTGGGCTGCTTTATAATGTCCCTGGTTGAACCATTCGGATATGGATCGGATGATTCAAACCAAATTGGTCATGCCGGTTCATGTGCCACCCTTCTGGTTGGTTACATTTGGGATATTCAAACCAAATATGACCAGGTTAATCTGAACTATGTTAAACGGATCTAGGTCAATTTGGACTTGATGTGGTTGGGTCCATTTAGTCCCAAATTGGGACAGTCCAAATCGCATGCTTGTGTTTGGGTTAATTTGGTTTGGGTACTGGGTTGGGCCACCAGCTAGTTGTATTCAGGTTAATTCAGATCAAAGTATGGGTGAATTGAATTGCCCCACATCGGATTAAGCCATTGAACCATTTTGACCAAGTTTAGGTTTGGTCCAAAACGAAAATAATTTTAGTCAATAATTTTTTGCAATAGTTAATTAGAAATTAATGCATTAGTTATGAATTATAATTTTGAGTAGATTAAAGTGAAAAAAATTAATAAAAAATTGTTAAGTAATTAACACTTGTATCATTAGTGGTTAACCCAGTGGGTACCCACAACTCGACCCAACCCAACCTACCTTCTTTGATATTATTAGGAAAGTAGTTTCCCATCCCTAACTACTGTTTAAGGTATTATGGAACCTCATGGTTTGAATGGTTGGCTTTAAATGCTGGCCTATAAAGCTATAAACCCAAATGGTATAATGAGAAAGCCAACACATGTGAGAAGTTGACAGAAAGTCATAATAAACACTAAGCAATACAATTAGGAGGTGTTTGGTATGGCTTCCGTTTATTTGATAAACGGTGTCATGTCATCACCAAATCAGCATTTATCCCATCACGCTGATTCGTATGCATAGGTATTGATAAAATTTGGTCTTGATTTATGTGCATGCAACCATTGGGGGAAGCTTCATTTTAACGTTTCCCTCAATGGTTAAGCACTTATTCACTGTTCCACTGATGTGGTGCCTAATGGCATCTATTTGTCAACAAATCTCAGAAAAACGTTGGCCAACCACTTTTTCTCAAGTCTTGAAGACAAATCAAGTACAAATTAATTAAGGTCAGTATTCATTTGTATGTAATAAATTTTGAAATTCCAATGCTTCTAAAATGTAATAACTACTTTTAAAGGTACATTGGAGTTGGTGAACTTTTCTTAGTGCTGATATTTGAATGTAGAGAATGTTGTTCTAATTTTTGACATGTGAATGTTGAGTTTTGAAAAATGACAATTGACTATTTTAACCATGGATATAAAGAAGTTTGTTTAACTATTTAATAAACTAATTAACAATTAATTTTGTATAAAATGATTAAAGATAGTGGAATTGATAAAAAAATTATCAATAATTAAATAATATTTAAAGAATTGAGCATTTAACAATTAATTGGGTAATTATTATTTAATAATTAATTAATTAAAATAGGTATTTTAATTAACTATTTATTTTGATAAGTATTTTAGTAACTAAAACAATAATTATCCTACTTTATAAAATATTAATTAGAAATTATTTATTAATTATTTTAATTATTTAACTAATACTATTAGATATATACTAAACAATTACTATGTATTTACATGACCTGGATATTTAAAATAAATAATTACATTATTATTTTAATAAATACGTAAGTAGTAATTATAAATAGATAATCATTAATTAATACATGAATAAATATCAAAATAATAAAATAATCATTACTATACAATAAAATAATTAAATAGGTGATTGAATAAAAATAGTTAATTAATCAAATAAGAAAATAAAAAATAATTATTATAATTATGAAATAATAGTTAAATAATAATTATATAGTTAGAGTATTAAATATGTAAAACAAACAATTAATTAATATTCCCATATATACATATTTATAAATTATAATTAAATAATTAATAATTAAATAAATAACTAGTAAAATAATAATTATTAATAATTAAATATTAAAAAATAATTGAATAATTGTGCATTTAATCAAGGTTTTAAAGCTTGACCCGAAAATAGAACCAATTTGACCATCAGTTTTTGGGCCCTCCAGGCGGTGGGTTAGAAAGGAAAAAAAATCAATTTTGATGGTGAGAAACTTGGAATGAATGCCTTTTTTCTTGCAAATTATTAATTGATCATGCTTTTGTTATAAAGTCTAAGGTGGTGTTTTGCAACTGCTAAAATATGTGCTGCACAAAAAATGTGGAAATTTTTCAAAATAGAAAAAGATGCTCCATTCAGCATTTCAGTAAATCCACTTGGCTATTTATCTACTAAATGTGATTCTTGACGACTGAGATTATTTCATTTACCTCCAAAAGTTTTATTAAATATGAGAAATCACCCTAAAATTAATCTATTTTTATTTTAGAAATCATTTTGCATTCCACTTTAAACACCTATTGCAACAACTATTGAATTCCACCAAAATTTTCATATTATTAATTATAGCAATAACTTGTAAAGTTTTATTGTTTTTATTAATTATAGAAATAACTTTTAAATGTTTTAATATAGAAACCTAGAAAATGTATCAACCCGATTAAATGAATTTTGCATAATAGTCATATTTGAGATAAGGTGGTTATGATAAAGTTAGAATTTGATATGGATTAGGGCAATACTTAGCTCCTACCCGTTGGACGACATGCATCTTACCACCTCTTGATTTTCATATTTAAACCCTAAAACCTAAACCCTAAACTCTACATTCTAAACCCTTAAATCTTAAACCTTTAATCAACAAAAATAACCTTTAAACCCTAAACCCTAAAATCAAAATTCTAGCTAAACCCTTCATAATAAAGAATAAATCTCTTAAACCCCAATCCTAAACTTTATATTTATCGTATAAAATGGCTTGTTAGCTGGGACGTGCGCATGTTTCCTCCAATGGGGTAGAACCATGTATTTTCTTCCACTAGAATTAATCCCTCACTTAATTAATTAGTTGCATGGCTGACGTGGGGTGTAATTATAGGTTAAACTGCCCCTAACACAGCCATAAAGTACAGCTAATATAATCCAGATTAAGTAGAGAAAGCCTGTCTTGATCGTACATTTTAAGGTTGAAGTAACTCCCTCTTCCCTGGGAGACGTTTGACTGTTTGTAGAAAACAACCAACAAACAGCGAAGCGTTCCCCCTTCCCCGGAGGGATCCCGTCATTTCATTAAAACCCAGTTGGTAATTGGTATATATATATATATATATATATATATATGAGTCGGTTTCTATCACAAAGATGAAAGCAAATAGAATTTTGTCCAGAACCCAGTAAGGAAGAGCCAAGGAAATTAGCTGAGAGAATTCCAACTACAGAGCTCTGATTATTTTTCTTCTTCACCAAGTATTTAGGACGATTTCCTTCACAATATAATCCTCATTTCCTCCTGCAGCTTGCAACTATCTGTACAAACATGTCTGGTGGCCACCTTCATCATTCAGACTTGGAGAGGATATTTTTGAGGTTGGACGTCAATGGCGACGGCCGTCTATCCATTGATGAACTAGTTTGGCTCCTTGACAAGGTTGGTAGCCACATTGTCCCAGGCGACCTGGAAGAGATTGTGGGAGAAAAGAGCCTAGACTTAGAAGAATTCATCCTCTTCTGCAAGTCGATATCTGATCCAGTCGAGGAAGCAGATGAAGACTTGATGCAGGCATTCAAGGTGTTCGACCTGAACAATGATGGGTTCATTTCTTGTGAGGAGCTTCAGAGCGTGCTGGTGAGACTTGGGCTGTGGTCGGAGAACGACGGAGGCTGCGAGCAGATTGTTTGCAGGTTTGACACAAACTCGGACGGGCAGCTTGATTTCGAGGAGTTCAAGCAGATGATGTTGCTCTCCATTACATGACAATATACACAGAGAGTGAGAGACATTCTTTGCATTGTGAGATTCAAAGAAACATTGTTAATTTCTTTCTCAAGGTGACGACTGAGATCATTTCACATATTGCATTAATTGTTTCTCTCAGGTGGGAATGGATCGGTTTAATATATATATATATAGGGTCAATGTTGTTAAATTTTCTTTCTTGTTTTTATTCAATTCCTCTTATTTTTCTTAGGAGAATAATCAACTTTTTCATACCAACAAACAGTTAAACCAAAGAAATTAAAAGGGCAATAATGCATCATAAAACTGAACCCTAAAAGGCCTTTTTTTTGTTTGGTAAAGAACTGAACTCTGTCAAGAATCATCATACCCCGCAATCATGAGACCTAGAAATGATATCAAAGTAGGAGGTGGGTTATTCCATCTCTGAACGAGAGAGAGAGAGATGTGGTGGTGAACTGGTGATTGGTCCACTATATCTCATGACCTACCGAATGCTATCAAAACCATTAAATACATATGGTGGTAAAAATGACCAAAAGTCAGATATGACCGTGCGAATTTCCCTAAGCTAAAATCCTAAAACCGTGGATCAAGACCTTCATGTATTTACATACGACTATAAATAAGTTACTTGAACATTAAATAAATAAATAAATATATATATATATATATATATATATATATATATATATATATATATATATATATATATATATAAAGTGTGAAGATATTGAGACAACTTTAAAATGATAGAAGAAATAAAACGCATGGTTTTTGAATTGCTGTTGATCCGGATGGTCAGACCGTTCGGCCTGGGAATCGTCCAAGCAACTGGTTCCATTTTACTCTAAACCTGGTCTCTAGCCAAAAATCATTGAATCAGTCAATGACCCGTTGACTCAGGTGATCGAATCATCGACCTATCGACCTATTCAATGGTTTTTGGTCATTTTTATTTTTATTTTTATTTAATTTTTATTGTCAAAATAGGCTATTCATTCGAAATAGACGGTCGAACCGCCGACCCAAAAACCAATGGCCAGAACATTTTATGAAAATGTGTAGATACATACCCCATGCATCAATTTTCAAAAAAAAAATATATCAATAAAATTTTACTTAATATTTATTATATATAAATTTTAAGGACAAACATCCAAAAGAAGGTTTACTTAATAGTCAAACTATATTTGATTTTAACAAACAAATATAATATATTAATATGTGTAGTGGTGGCCTAGTTAAAGTCTTTCTACTGCATAATTATGGTTTTTATATGAAAAATTATAGGTGTTAAGAATTGCATGTTTTGAATTTAAATATTGGGTTATTGAGTTATTATGTGTGTATGTGTATGAAAGAGAGAACGAGTAATTATTAGATCTGTTCACAGGTTGGGCAATTGAACTTTCAGATTCAGCCCATTCAAATTTTGGCAAAATCTATGCCCAAGCCTGATCCATTAACGGGTCTAGTAATTATATAGATTATAGGAATTAATTAAAAAGATTAGGATCTGGGAATGAGATAAACTTGAATTTGAAAATTTGAGTTGAATAGGAGAATTTTTAGAGAGAGGGATGGGATGGGATTAAATATTAAAAATTATATACGTATCAGCCAATACAGGTATTGGGCGGTTGGGCCCCAGCTAGAATGATACATATCAGCTGATAGGTTGCTAAATTTTAAACCCTGTGCTGCTATGGCTCCCACCAGTGATGAAGACCGTTTCTTTTCTGCTTAATCTTACCCCCTTTATGCGGTGGCTTATTTAACCGACTTGGAAATTTTTCAGTAATTCCCATAGTACTCTTCATGTAAAGCTATAAATAGGAATGCCTATACTTGTTTGTGATCACTTCATTTTCTTTGTACATAAGGCTTAGTTTGGAAATAGTATAAATATAAATATGTAGAGTATAAAATATTGTATTTTGTATCATTTTCTATGTATTTGTATTGTATATATTTGTATTTGTATTATACATATTTGTATTTGTACTAGGCTCAGTTTGGAAGGAGTACGAATACAAATTTGTAGGGTGCAAAACCTTATATTTTGTATTATTTTGTATGTATTTGCACTGTACATATTTGTATTTGTATTCTTTCCAAACTGAGCCTAAGGAATTAGGTTGAGAGAATGAAAGTGTATGGCAAGTCTGTAATGGGTTGTAAGAATGGGCACTGCTGAGATTCTAATGAGATCATGTTATTGCATTTTTCTTGTTTATAGTGAAAAAGAAAGCTTTGAGGTGCTGCCCATGAATGTAGGCAATTCAGCTGAACCATGTTAAGTGCTCACTCTTCCTCTTTTTCTTGGGTTATAATTGTCCATACCTATTTTATAACAAAAGGTGTTTGATCTCCTGCTCATTTGTTAAAGGTTTATGAGAATGGTTCTTTTCTTTGTTTGGATGTAGGTGGATTCCACTGTTGGATGCGCAAAGTTTGTTTGCTCCTACTTTCTTTAAATTGCCAAAGAAAAGGAGAAGATTAATGTGGAGATGTGTAAAGGCTGTTGTTAGTTGGACCATTTTGGAAGAAAGAAATTCCAGAATATTCACAAGGAGAAAAGCAAGGAAGCCATCTGGGAGGTGATTTCTATGAGGGTAGTATTGGTAACCTAGAGCTTTCAGATATTCGGGGTGTTTTAATCAAGGATTAAACTATTGCTATCGGGTATCGTATTGGATAACTCAGATATAGATATGGATATGGATACGGATATGCTTTGGAAATGCATGGATACGGACGAAAAATATGAAAACACTTGGATACTTTAGAAAAATGAATATTAATTCCATAAATATATTACTAACAATAGGTTTAATGTCAAAATATCTACAAATAATGTATAAGTACATAAGAATTGTATATTTTGACAATATATATATGAAGAAATATATTACAATTAATATAACAGAATGCATAGATATCATACAATTTTATTGATATGCATCAATCAAGATTTCAAGAAATATATTATATAGATTTTTACAAATTAATACATGCACAAAGCCATTATTATCTTATTTTATATTAAAGTCCAAGGAATAAAACATACACAACTATTATATTTCAATTATTATATCATTTTTTCTATTTTACTACTTTTTTAACATTAACAAAAATGTTAACTAAAAATCAATTCTCAAAATTTTGGTAATATTTTCATTTTTGTAAACAATAAATATGTTATTATAAAATGCAAATCAAAATTAATTGAAAATTTATAAAAATATATAATCATAACTTAAAATATATCAAATCTATTTAAATTTCAAAGATATATATTATAGGAAAATTCATAAATCTTAATTACTATAATAATTATTTCATTATTAATAATTTTTTATAAATTTATAAAATAAAAAATAATAATTTTTAATATAAATATAGATTAGTGGATTTGATAGATTCAATTTATATTACATTTTTAAAGATTTTATAAATAATATTTTTATTTTTGTAAACTAATAAATACATGGTTATTTAATGCAAATTAAAATATTAATTAATAATTTATAAAAATTTTGAGATATATATCATGTGCAAATTAGTAAATTCTAAGTATTAAAATAATTATTATATTATTATATTATTAATATTTTAAAATTTCTTTAAATTAAAATTAAACTTTTTGATATAAAAGTGGATTTGGTAGATTATTTATTCTATTGGTTTATAAAATATTAATTTTAAATATTATTCTTTTTAATTTGTAATTGGAGTTGTTGAAGATAAGTGTATGTTGGTTGTTATGATTTTATGTAGATATTAAGTAATAAAAGTTAGTGTATTCCATTTATTAATACGAAATTAATATTGGCTCAGTGGTTAGAGATGCATTGTTAATTGGCACTGAAATGTTGTGGTCTTGGGTTTAAGTCATGCAGGCTGCGTTTTTTTGTAGTGAAGTTGTCAAACGGAGGTTAGATACGCTCCCGGGCCCATATCGATATTTTAATCCTTATTTTTAGTATATGAGAAAGGGAAAATAATTGCATGCGGCATTGGAAGGTGTACAAAGATCTAAAGAGATGAATATGAGAAAACTAATCATCAGAGGAGACTCTAAGGTAGTGTTGGGCTGGTTGAAAGGAGACAAAAATGGACTGTGAATTTATAGCAATGAAAAGAAAAAAATCAATTGGCTGTCGAAAGACATGGAAATAAAAGAAAAATAAAGTGGGTTAAGAGATATGCACACTCCTTTGCTGATAGGTTAGCAAAAGAAGGGGTAAATAGGGGTGCTCTGTTTTGGGCTCAATTGTAATTTTTCAGTTTTGTTTGTTTCTTGTTGGGGGAGACAAGATAGGTTATCTCCTCCCATTGTATCCTTAATCTTCCTCAATGAAATCTTCTGTTATTGATAAAAAAAAGCAAGGGGCTGTTTGATAATGGCTGAATTGACTAGACAGAATTGCGGCATATTGAGGTGATTTCTTTTCTTTACCTCTAAATATTCGACAATATGACTATACCATTCACTAAAATTATGTTTGGTTTGAAGGAAAAACATAGCCTAAAAAAAAAGTATTAGATAGGGAAAGGAAGGGAAAGGCAGGAAAATCTATACAAGCTTTGTAAAGGTTTCTCTCCCTTTCCTTCCTTTCCCTATTTTTTCCTTTAAACCAAACACAGACTTACAAGATTGCTTTTAAGTATCAATTTTCAGCTTAGAAGTATGTCAAAGTAAAAAGGCCAATATACAAGGCGGATTGTAACCATCCAAATACATAGAATTCTTTTCCAGCTTTCCACAAGCCTTGGGAGGCTATAGAAACATAATCGTTTAGGTCATTTTGTAGATATTGTGGCCTTCTGCCCAATTTCTTGGATGCTAGATTCACATGACCAGACATGTCCTAGCATTTCTAATCGGATCAAAGGTCGCTCACTCGATTATAACCAGGAGTTATGAGGTTACATAAACTGGTTCAACTGTCCAACCCAATCCCTATCTGGTTCAGGTTTTCAGAACTGTGCTTTTCAGCTCTACCATGAAATATTCAAACCTTCATGGTCATAGCTCATAGGGCTCGGCGTCTGGATTATTAGACAAAGTAGGCCAGGTTACACGGCCCAAAATTTAATCTAGACAAGGCCCAATGTTTTACAGACCATGCTACAATAGAAAAATAAACTTACCCATATCTATCTGAGAATCTGAGATTATCGATATGGTTACTGATTTTATAAACAAGATTCAAAAAATTGATACATATTGACCTGTATCGGCCGATAGGTATTATATCAGGAGCATCCCGATATGCCCCTACAAAGGATGTATCGGGATTTTGACCTGTTCAGGGGGTGGAGGAACCTTAAACCGGTCCTCCTTAACCGGATTTGAAAAAAAAAGTACCGATACTGTCCAATACGCCCCTACCGGCATATTGCGCATATTGATATTTAGAACCTTGCTTACAAAAGAAACGAGAAATCCAATTATTTTGGACCAAGCCCGTCTAGAATAATTTTTTCTTTTTTCTGCGCTAGGTTTAAGCCCAATAGAGTTGTAGAGTTTGGGCCCTTGTCCGACCTACCCTAGTCCACTTCACAATAATATGGAGGGTCCTTTTGGGAGGGATTCTTAATTGATTGAACAGCAAAGTTACCAAAAAATAGACTTATTGGAAAGTTGATTTTTTTTAGTTATTTAAGCGTATTTTTCACTTTTTTGGATTGTTACAATCCATGTTTTTTTTTTTGAATTTATAAATATTTAGGGTTTGTTTGGTTTGCAGTTAGGATTGAAATTGGAATCACAATTAGAATCCCTTGAAATTGGAATTGGAATTGGAATTGCCTATTCCAGACATAGCCTTAAAGAGTATAGTGATTGGTGAAACGATTGGGAAAAGTTGAGAATGATAGAATAACTAAGATATGCACGTGTATTTTAATTCTTAGGAAACCAATATAATTATTGTTAATATTTATAAATTTTAATAATCAATTGTTTCTTAAATTTTTCTATATGCATGCATTAAGAAGAGAAAATGTCAATCCATGAATCGGTGAGAATGGGTAAGGATGGTAATAATCCAACTGGCCTAATTTGATGCTCTTTCATTCTTTGGCAAGTATTACATGCTCGTATAAAGGCCTGACTTGTTGCCTCATACCCCTCTAGTAGAATGTGGATCGTAACCTCTGAATGGTTTTCAAATATCCCCCTTCATGAGTGGAATTATGAAATTAGGCCATAATGTCAAGTATCAACTGAGAATATCTTGTAATAAATAAATACACCCCTTGAAAAACAATACCCCTTCTTTGTAGCTCCAAGGTCCAATAGCTTCTATTGTACATATAGGTTGTTTAAATGCTCAGATTGAATGGCTTCTATCCAATAAGATATGGGTTGGATCAATGCTAAAGATTGTCTTATATAACCCTCCTCCCCACTTCCTTCTTTAAATCGTCTTTATAGTGCATAGGCGCCCCATTAGCAAAGGCCTCATTAGTTGCATCCATACGAATCGATGTTTACAAAATTCTGTGTGTATCTCCCATTTCAAGAAGCTTCATTTTGGAGCTTCCCCCAATAGGTGGGCATTTATTGGCATCTTTGCTAATGTGGTGCCTAATGGCGCCTATGTATCATAAATACTCTCATTAATTGTTTTTCTCGATTTTACAGCCACACAAATATAAAACATTTATTCAATAAACGTAAAAAGAACCAAACACCCTCTAAATTTTATTGAAACATCATATTCATCATCTTGTAGAGCCACTGCTGATGTGCTATAGTGGTGATTTTTTACTCCCAAAGGCACTTGATGCTTTTTTGGTCAAACTAAACAATCAATTTGTGACATCAAATCCAACTTAATGAAATAATTAAAATCATGTAATTCATCAAGTAGTTAATCTATTTATAGGAATGGGAAACTTATCTGTGACTTGATTTAGTGTATGGTAGTTCATACACATGCGCCACATGCCATCTTACTTCTTTACTAGGATCGCCGGAAAAGAATATGGGCTGCAACTAAGTTGGATCATTCTAGATGCTAGAAGGTCTGCAACAATTCTCTAAATTTCCGCCTTTTTGTAATATAGGGTGACTTTGATCATGGGCCCTAATAGGGGGGAAGCCCACATGGCTCACTAAACACGTCCTGGAACTGATGCAATACCTACCTTAATGATGGAGAAAGTCCTTACTTCAATCCAGTGGAATTGGATTGTATATATGGTGTGTAATTGTGACATCACTCCCTTTCCACACTTTCTAACAACCTTCTCGTAATTTGTTTCCATGGGCCTTAATCAACGGTTGTACACCATGCAATGTAATCTCCCTCCATTTAAGCAAAATCACATCTGCAACCTTCTAAAATGAAAAAATCCCACCATATAGGACTGAGAGTGGATAACCATTGAATACCTAATACAACCTCATACCCATCTAATGGTTAGAGGTAAAAGTCCAACAACATTGGCTCCCCTTGTAAATACAGCTTCACACCTGTGCATTTTCCAGACGTGACCAGCTATTGCCCATTTTCTATATAGAGACCTCAAAGCACAAGTTACCATTGGGAATGAGCTCAACTCATTGAGAGAGTTGAGGGCTGAGAAAATTAAGTGTACTCCCCAAGTCAATGAGAACCACCACCTTCTCGTCTCTCAAAGTGAAGGCTGGGTGTGTCGATTTCCATCTCAACATCATTGTCCTCCTCCTCCCAACATCCTTCAATTACAAACAGTCACTGTTTGTATCAGTGCCTAGGTGTAAATTTGTCATTACAATTGTATCAAAGACCCTTCTCGTGTTATTCCCGCAGTTCATTGGGTGTCATCCGTTTTATAGGAAGTGCTGAAGAGGTGGCCTCTATCTCGTTCACTGCCTCAAATCAACGAGCTTCTATGGTTGCAGCACACCAGTGACAAGTTTCTTGCTTTGTCTAACGGAGCCAATCTTATAGCTGATGAGAGGTTAATTGGTTGAGCCGCGACCACCTCAGCCCACAGGGCCTCCTTAAATCCACTTACGAAATAGCTGACTTGGTGAACCGGGGTGAGATGATTGACCCATGTCAGTAACTTTTCGAATTGCGTTTGGTATTCCTGCACCGTACCGGTTTGTTAGAGTTTTGTGAGGTCTCCGAAAAAATCCTAGTACTGAGTAGGACCTTAGTGCGTTTGAAACCTTCCCATCCTACTTTACGAACTAGAACCACAGTTGGGCATCTCCCTCAAGATGAACCGACACCGTTAGCACCCTTTCTCCCTCTAGAACCCCTTGCCACTCGAAGATCTGCTCATCCTACAAATTAAGCCAGCTTGTTAGATCTTCATTCCCATTATAGCGTGGGAACTCAAGCTTCAGACTTTTGGACATTGGGTTGAGAGTACCGTTGGATCCGTTGGCACAATCTCCAACAATTCTCTTGGGTGAGCTCGATGCCTCTCCAACCTCTTTCCCCTTCGTCCCTTCCAACCAGTCAAACTTGTTAGAGAATGTCTTGATCAACTGGTTAATCTTCTCCATTAGTTGCTCATGACTCACCACCAAGGACCCAACTTCCCCCTCAATCTGATAAAAGTGTCATGAATCAGGTACTGGGATCTCATGACTGGTCTTCCAGTAATAAATGATGACAAACCGGTTTTCACTTCTAGTGAAGGATAAGATCTCTTCTTCTTCCCTATTTTGTGAAGTTACTAGATAGTTTAGGTTAATTCGAGGAAACCCGATATCCACACTCAATAAATTTTGAGAAATATATATATACATAATCTTAGAAGAGGTTAAAATTTTACTCTTAAAAGAGTCTATCCACTCACAAAAAAGTGATAACTCCATTCTCTTAAATTTCACACACAGTAACATCCTAATCCCTAAAAAATGCCATCTTCAAATGTTATGGTAGTAACTAAATTTTATTCAAACACAACCATTTCAAAAGTAACGATTAAACAAATTATTTAACTTAAAAATATTCAAAATATTAAATGGATAAAAATAAAAATATTTCATAAAAATGACTAAACAATTAATACAAATGGTTTGAGTTTCATTCTTTTAGATGAAATAGTTTATTAACTGCAAACTAGATTTAACTTTTTTTTGGAAGCATAACCTAATTTAACTTTTAAAAATAAATTTATCAAATTTAATCTCTTAATTAATGTGGGTCACTGCTTACAAATAAGACCTCATTTAATCTCTTAATTAATAGTGATTTCCAGACAAAATAGGCCAAAATAGATTGTCAATTACAAAGATATAAGACCCATGCTAATTTTTCTAATTTAATTTTTTTATATTTAAACAGTAAATTTCAAATTAAATAATACTATAGTTGCCACTTAGTATATGGGGTCATTCTCTAGATAAAACATGATAAATCTCTTAAATCAAATAAAAAACCCAACCTAAATGTTTAATATAAATAATTTAAAAAATTGAAATAATTCAGATTAATGATCCCATACTTAATACGGGGTCATTATTCCTAGTTCAAAATAAAAGTAAAATTCTCTTAAGTCACAATAAGTTCATGCATGAGCCATCCATACGTGGCATCATGCATGCTAAGGTAATCCGATTAAGCTATTGGGTTTGTGACAAACTCATATGGCTATAATAAGTGGTTTAAGCATGGCATGGTGGTAGATCCCCCGTGTCCCAATACTTCAACACTTGGGTTTAAATCTCTTTGCTTGTAGCTTTTTGAACGTATAAAGTTTATCGTGTATAGTATAGATTTAAATAAGAAATTTAATTAAATTATTGAAAGGTGAAATAAACTTTGGTGGCATGAGTTATTGAGAAGAGACCAAGTGAATAGTGTGAGTTAATGAGAAGAATAGGAATTAATGAAAGGGAATGGGTAGAAAATTTTGAATTCGGGTTAATGTTAAGATGTTTATTGATTCCATCACACTTTGTTCCTACAAAAATTTTGGTCTTATAATAATCTTATATGAATTTATTTTAATTTCAGTGGGTATTTGTCACACTACATAGATAAGCCCCAAGTCCCCTCTCGTTTTCAGTCACGTACCAATGTTTTGTGATGTAAAATTTTTTGTCTAACTACCTCGTTATTTGACCCGTGGTGGCGTGTCTTAGTGATGAACTACTTGGTGGTGAACTGCCTAATGGCGAACTGCTCGGTGGAGAACTGCCTGGGGGCGAACTGCCTGGCGGCGAACTGTCTGGTGGCGAATTGCCTGGTGGCGAGCTCCCTGGTGGCGAACTGCCTGGTGGCGAACTGCTTGGTGGCAAACTGCCTGGTGGCGAACTGCTTGGTGGCAAACTGCTTGGTGGCGAACTGCCTGGTGGCGAACTGCCCGGTGGCGATCTGCTCGGTGGCAAACTGCCTGGTGGCGAATTGCCTGGTGACGAACTGCCTGGTGGCGATCTGCTTGGTGGCAAATTGCCTGGTGGCGAACTGCCTGGTAGCGAACTGCCTACTAGGCGGCCGGTGACTTAGAGAATGCTGGAGCTCCCTGGTGCGGCGCAATCCGACTACCCTCAGCATGAGGTGGTCTTCTTTCCTTTGTAGGTAGCGGGAGCTGAGGGACCTGCGAGAACTTCATCTTTTCCTCCTCTTTGTAAGTGGTGGGAGCTGAGGGACCTGCGAGAACTTCATCTTTTCCTCCTCTTTGTAGGTGGCGGGAGCTGAGGGACCTGCGAGAACTCCATCTTTTCCTCATCTTTGTAGGTGGCGGGAGCTGAGGGACCTCCGAGAACTCCATCTTTTCCTCCTCTTCGTAGGCGGCGGGAGCTGAAGGACCTGCGAGAACTGAATCAGAGGTCCCGGGGGTATTTTTCAGGTGGGGGCTCTCCGATGCTTAAGTTAGCACTCTTATTGTAGAGAGCTTTGAAGATAATATGAGAGAGCTAGAGAGCAGGGTTACTTCCCTTTTTTCATCCCCCTCCCCTTTGGTGGGTGAGGTCTTTATATACCGGAGTCCTCGCGGGTTAGGTGGGTGAAAAGCCTCCAAACGGTAAGACTCGTCGCATCCTGTCAGAACTGGGGTACGGTGGTGAACTCCTAGAGGTCGTCAGGCTGGCGCTTGTGTCAAGTGACCAGGTCGACGCCTGGGCCGGGTTGCCAGGGGGGCGCCTGCGTCAGTCGGTGGGTCAGTGTCTAGGCCAGGTCGTCAGGTCGGCATCTGTGTCAGTTGGCGGGTCAGTGTCTAGACCAAGTCATCAAGTTGGCGCCTGTGTCAGTCGGCGGGTCAGTGTCTAGGCCAGGTTTGTCGGTGGGTGCCTTATGGGCGGCTTGGCCGGATCATGCGCTAGGCTGGTCCAAGTCGGTCAGGTCGCGCAGACCGCACGCCACACGCAGCTCGTGCAGGCCGTGCATAGTTCACACAGGCCGTGCGCTAGGCCGCGCGCGCGCAGGTCGCGCATGCCGTGCAATTCACGCAAGCCGCGCGCGTGTCACGTAGGTCACGCAAGCCCCGCGCGCGCCGCGTAGGTCGCGTGTGCCGCGCGTAGGTCGCGCCAGGCCGGCCAGACTGGTGCCCGGGTGAGTCACCAACTTCGTAAGTTTGTTGGCTGGGTGTTTTCCTAGTTGTCACGAGGTGCCACATGTCACAATTTCACTGGAGGGCCAAATCTGCCCTCATCAATAGCCCCCCACTCCCGAGCTGATAGTAACTTAGCGAAGGGAGTAGATTTCTTTTGGCCCGTAAGTCGATGAGCTAGTAAGTGCTGATCCAATTACTAGTGTGGCCTGTACGCTTTGGGAGCGACTCGTAGTCTACTCTTCTTTGACTTTTGCCCGTGCCGGAGAGGCGATCAGGTCTTTAGTAGTAATGTGGCCCGTAGGCTTTGAGAGTGACCAGTGGTCTACTCTTTTCTAACTTTGCTCGTGCCAGAGAGGCGACCGGGTCTTAAGTAGTAATGTGGCCCATAGGCTTTGGAGTGACTAGTGGTCTACTCTTTTTTGACTTTGCCCGTGCCGGAGAGGCGACCGGGTCTTAGGTAGTGATGTGGCCCGTATGCTTTGGAGTGACTAGTGGTCTACTCTTTTTTGACTTTGCCCGTGCCAGAGAGGCGACCGGGTCTTAAGTAGTAATGTGGCCCGTAGGCTTTGGAGTGACTAGTGGTCTACTCTTTTCTGACTTTGCCCGTGCCGGAGAGGCGACCGAGTCTTAAGTAGTAATGTGGCCCGTAGGCTTGGTCTGCATTAGCTTCATAATGCCGGTCACCTACTCCTACAAGAAGCTACTAGGGGCTTGACATTCGGGGGCAGCACTACTAACTTTAGGTTGCCAACTCACACGGGAGCCTTGGAAGGCTCGACCAGTAAGGGCGCCTACGTAGTCAGTTGGCCGCCAACTCCCGCGAAAGCCACGAAGAGCTCATCTTTGTCGGGGGGACCTTGTGGAGAGGACTGATGTGGCATTATCTGAATTGAAAGTAAGGTTGGTAGAGCTACTTAGCCCGTTAGCTCCCTACATAGTCTCTGTGTTCATAAAAAATGTAAACTATAAAGCGATAGCTTCAATTTCTAAAAAGTGAGGACTTAGTTTTGGCAAGATGAGAACTTAGCTTTTTGTAGCGTGTTCCCACAGACGGCGCCAATTGATGTAACCGTTTTCGGCCACGTACCAATGTTTTGTGATGTAAAATTTTTTGGCTAAGTACCGCGTTATTTGACCCGGTGGTGGCGTGCCTTAGTGATGAGCTACTTGGTGGTGAACTGCCTACTGGCGAACTGCTCGGTGGAGAACTGCCTGGGGGCGAACTGCCTGGTGGCGAACTGCCCGGTGGCGAACTGTTTGGCAGCGAACTGCCTGGTGGCGAGCTCCCTGGTGGCAAACTACCTGGTGGCGTGCCTGGTGGCGAACTGCTTGGTGGCGAACTGCCTGGTGGGGAACTGCTTGGTGGCGAACTGCCTGGTGGTGAGCTGCTCGATGGCGAACTGCCTGGTGGCGAATTGCCTGGTGGCGAACTGCTTGGTGGCGAACTGCCTGGTAGCGAACTGCCTACTAGGCGGCCAGTGACTTAGAGAATGCTGGAGCTCCCTGGTGTGGCGCAATCCGACTACCCTCAGCATGAGGTGGTCTTCTTTCCTTTGTAGGCAGCAGAAACTGAGGGACCTGTGAGAAATTCATCTTTTCCTCCTCTTTGTAGGTGGCGGGAGCTGAGAGACCTGCGAGAACTCCATCTTTTCCTCCTCTTTGTAGGTGGCGGGAGCTGAGGGACCTGCGAGAACTCCATCTTTTCCACCTCTTCGTAGGCGGTGGGAGCTGAAGGACCTGCGAGAACTGAATCAGAGGTCCCAGGGGTATTTTCCCGGTGGGGGCTCTCCGACGCTTAAGTTAGCACTCTTATTGTAGAGAGCTTTGAAGATAATATGAGAGAGCTAGAGAGCAGGGTTACTTCCCTTTTTTCATCCCCCTCCCCTTTGGGGGGTGGGGTCTTTATATACCGGAGTCATCGCGGGTTAGGTGGGTGAAAAGCCTCCAAACGGTAAGACTCGTCACATCCTTTCAGAACCGGGGTACGGTGGCAAACTCCTCGAGGTCGTCACGTTGGCGCTTGTGTCAGGCGACCAGCTCGGTGCCTGGGCCGGGTTGTCAGGGGGGCGCCTGCGTCAGTCGGCGGGTCAGTGTCTAGGCCAGGTCGTTAGGTCGGCGCCTGTGTTAGTTGGCGGGTCAATGTCTAGACCAGGTCGTCAAGCTGGCGCCTGTGTCAGTCGGCGGGTCAGTGTCTAGGCCAGGTTTGTCGGTGGGCGCCTTAAGGGCGGCTTGGCCGGATCATGCGCTAGGCTAGTCCAGGTCGGCCAGGTCGCGCAGGCCGCACGCCGCACGCAACTCGCGTAGGCCGTGCACAGTTCACGCAGGCCGTGCGCAGTTCGCACACGCCGCGCACTAGGCCGCGTGCAGTTCACGCAGGTCGCGCGTGCCGCGCGTCAGGCCGCACGCAGGTCGCGCCTGGCTGGCCAGACTAATGCTCGGGTGGGTCACCAACTTTGTAAGTTTGTTGGCTGGGTGTTTTCCTAATTGTCACGAGGTGCCACGTGTCACAATTTCACTAGAGGGCCAAATTTGCCCTTATCCCCCCACTCTCGAGCTGATAGTAACTCAGCGAAACAGTACTGTAGGGCATTTTCAAATTATAAAAAACATTGGAAATTATAAAAAACACTAAAAAGGCAAAAAAAACATGAAAAATGAAAACTAAAAAAGACCCTTTTTCCTCTAATTCGCCATCCAAGGGTAATCTGGTCATGAAAATTGTTATTTATGCTAATGTGGACACCTTTGTTAATTAAGAAGCATTAATAGTACAGTAACAGAAGGTAAGTTTTGGAAAATAAAAACTTACTAACACTACCAGTTTTAGACATTTTGAAAAGTTGTAGTGAGTTTAAGAGAAATAGTGAAAACTCATGGTGAGTTTTAGACAATTTTCTTATTTTTAACACCTATGTAGATTAACTAGGTTTCTTCAATAAGTTCATTTATGATCCTGTATTTTTTTTAATTATTGTTTTATTGATAAATAAATACCAAAAATAAAACTAAAAAATGCAAAATCATCACCTTGGTGGAGAATATCAAGTAAATAATTAAAGAAATCAATTTTCCTTATTTTTTATAAATATAAAAATTAATTAAGAAACTTCTATAACAATAGAAACTATTTGAGAAATATATAATATTTGAAATGTCTATATAAATTAATATTTTAAAATTCTCATCTATCAAACAAGTAGATCCAGTTGCTGATCACGTGGTCATTTGACAGTAAAATAAAAAAAAATGGATTTTTTAAAAAACAAAATAATAATATAAAATCTAGGGCATGTAAAAAGTCAAAGATCTACGAGGAGTACGACCAGACGGCGTATTCTCGATGTCTCAAACTTTTAAATCCTTGATCTTCCCGCCACCTTTATTACACAAACCATCCACATGCAGCGTGTCGGGATCCACGCAGCAGATTAACTGACCCAAGGCCCATCATCAATCACGCCGTTAAATCTAAAAAGCATTTAGTCTAGACACTGGTATCTCAGACCGTCTGGCTATCTTGATTACATCTTAGTCGTTGATTTAAAATTTACCGACTTTTCCGACAAATCAGCAAATAATTCAGTTTTTAATAAAGTAGTAATCCTTGTAGCCAAACGTTGTGTAGGCTGCGTTTGTTTGCGGTGCAATTTTATTTGCACTAGTATTAGAATGCAGATGAAAAAAAAAGTTTTATTTCGGCTTTTACTTTATTAATTCCGGCTCACGTCTTAATTTACTTCAACTGCAATCAAACAAAATAAGTTAAAATTTAAATGAAAAATAGGTCAAAACCTACACCCAAATCATTTGTACTGTCATAGTTTTGTACCAGTACAAATTTATTTGCATTGCAACTGAATACAGCTTTACGCATGGTTTGTTTGCAATACAATTTTATTTGCATTTGTGCAAAGGTATGATAGTGCAAAATGGTTTGAGTGCAAGCTTTTATTTATTTTGGGGAAGGGTGCTCACGGTTCGGTTAACCGAACCATGGGCTAATTTTTTAAACTGAATCAGGGTACTGAACCAAAGCCGATTGGTTAACCATTGGCCGGTTCATTAGTTTTTTCGGTTTTTTATTATTTACAATGTTTATTATAGAAAAATATATAAATATATAATAAAATACTAGAAATATATATAATATTTTATTTTAAATAATATATTATATATTATATATTATATATTATAAATATGTATATATAATTCATATTTATTAATTTATAATGTATGCAGAATATAAAATATATATAATATATAAATATACACAATATATATAACGATCGGTTTGATTAACCGCCAATTTTCTATTTTGATTAACCAAAATCGAACCGATACCTTTGATTTTGTTAAAATACTGAACCGAAACCAAACCGACCAATTTGTTTAACCAAAATTTCCAATCGATTTTGATCAATTTTTTGATTTTTTTGCTCACCCCTAATTTTGAGAATAGTACTTTCAGTTGCAAATTGCAATTGAGAGCTACCTTATGCTTTTAAAGTCCAAGTCCATTAACTAACGTTACCGTGAAGATAAATTTACCAAAATGGCCATTGTTGGGGACATAAGGACATTGAGCAAACATGTGATGAGTCTATCCTCCAAGGGGATCTTGTTGGCAAAGATGGGGAAAGAGTCGTCACCTATAGGTTAGTCTTGGCATGCATTGTGTTTTTAGATTTTCACTTGACCAAAGAAGAACACACCATATCAAGGAAGAAATCAAAGATAGGGTAAATCTTTTCGCAACTTAACTAGTGGAATGCAAACAGCTGAACTTGAGTGTTAGAATCTAAAACTAAAAGGATAACTCTATTACAAGTGAAAGTTAGGTTCTTTAACTGTTGTAGTGGAGACTTGGGATCAGTCATCTCACATCTTGTTGTCATGCACAAGGGTTCGGGGTAGGGGTTCTTTAACTGACTATGGGCTTTTTTTTTTTTTTTTTTTTGAAACCGAACCGGTACCATCAGTTTTTTAGAGGATTTTTGGATATGACAACCCCTGGACTTTATGGAAAGGTCACTACCCTCAAAGAAAAAAAAAAACGAATTAAGTCAATGGATATATTGGACAATGAATAAAAAAAAAATGTTTATGTTGCATTGCAAAAGTTTAAAAAAGCTATTTTAGACCATAAAGTTTGAAAATATGCCACTTTAGACCCTAAAAATCTATTAGTTAAAAATGAATTATAAATTACTTTAAGGATTTTATGGAATTAGAGTCATCAAATGCAATAGTTAATTTAATAGTAAATAATTAACAACGATCAAGAGTAAACTATTACTTAAATACTAACTTTATTAACATAACAAATAATAAATTAACAATCACTTAATTTACTTAGTTAACAGCTTAATTTTCGAAGTAAACTAATTTACCTAGTTTCTTTAATTACATGATTTACTTATTTACCAATTTACCATTTCGGCCACTAGTTTCTAGGTCAACCATTCGACCATCTGATTGGAACAGATCAACCCTTGACATTTTAAAAAATAAAAATAACCTAAGACCATTTACTAGATCGAACATTTAGCAATAACCATTTGAGTCAAATGTTTGTTGATCAAGTCAATGTTTTTTAGAAAAATTTTGGGCCAAGTAGACAATTGACCAGTTCTTGGGTTAAATGGTTTGATCGTGGGGGTCAGTGATGATTTTAAAATCATGTAATTAAGTCAATTAAACTAAATAAGTAAATTAAGTCAACTAAAATGAATTAACTAATTGATTAAACCAATTAAGCAAATTAAGTTAAGCAAATAGAGTGATTAAACAATCAAAGCTAATTAAGCTAAATACGTAAATTAATTAAACTAAATTAAGTAAATAAAGTAATTAAAGAAATTAGCTACACTATTTAAATTAATTTACTATTAGTTACACTAATTAGGTT
Organism: Nelumbo lutea; assembly: GCF_056320005.1. NCBI lineage: Eukaryota > Viridiplantae > Streptophyta > Magnoliopsida > Proteales > Nelumbonaceae > Nelumbo > Nelumbo lutea. The sequence goes on along the minus strand of NC_142684.1, from coordinate 20,692,309 downwards.
AGTGTTTAAGTAATAATTTACGCTTAATTGTTGTTGATCATTTACTACCAAATTAGCTATTGTTATTTTAATGATTCTAATTTGATAAAATCCCTGAAGTAATTTATTTCAAGGTTAATAAAATTTATTTTTTAACTAATAGATTTTTAGGGTTTATAGTGGCCCATTTTCAAACTTTAGGGTCTATGTTTTTATTTGCAAATTAGCGGGGACCTGTATTATGCATGGGAAAACGAAATTCAATTTTGACAAATTATTGTAATTTATTTAGGTTCATATTTGATAATTTGAAGTAACTATCATCCTAAGTTCTACTAATTTTTGGAATTTAATGGTTATTTTTACAAAGTTATACTAATTTCATCTAGTTTATCATATTTTATGGAAATTAGTAATTATTTTTCCCTACGTTCTACTAATTTCTAGTAATTCCTATTATATAATAATTTATGATAATTCTTGGTAAATATAATATTTTATGGAAATTAGTGATTATTTTTCCCTACGTTCTACTAATTTCTAGTAATTCCTATTATATAATAATTTATGATAATTCTTGGTAAATATAATATTTTATGGAAATTAGTGGTTATTTTTGGCTAAGTTCTACTAATTTCTTGTAATATCTATCATATCCTAATTTCTTGGTAAATATATACTAATGTATTATATTTATTATATGGTAGTTTATCGGTAAATTATAGTAATCTATCAATTTTATGGAATTTAGTGGCTATTTTTGGACATTTCTACTAATTTATGATAAATTTTGGCAAATTATTTTAATGTGTTTAGGATTATATTATTTGATCATTTCAAGTAATTATCATCCTAACGTCTACTAATTTGTGATGATTTCTTTTGATTTATTTTTAGTAATTTTTTATAAATATTGGTAATTTATGTCTAATGATGGTAATTTCTTTTAATTTACATTTTATGATTTTTATAATTATTTGACAATTGTTATTCTTACATTATTTGACAATTTTAGGTATAACAATTATCAACTTTCAAAAAAAAAATCAAAAAGCAATATTTTTAACTTACAATATGTAACAATATTCAAAGCACAAAATCTATAAACGTAAACCAAAATAATTCAAGGTCCAAAGTATCGACATGTATCAATCGATACGCATTGTGTTGGTGGCTTCCTGATATACCCCTATAGGGGTTGTATCGGGTCAGCCACTGATTTAGAGGGTAGCTAGGCCTTAAATTGGACTCTCTAAACCGATTTCGAAAAAAAAAAAAAAGTAAAACATAAAAACAAAAAGCATCAACATAGGGTGTATCGGCCCATGCTGATATTTAGAACCTTGAAGCAATTCATTAAGCTAAATGCAAATAATATTTTTAACTAACATTATGTAACAATCCCAGAAATTTAAACCAAAGAAATTCAATAAGCAAAAAGACAAACATTATTTTTGTTAACATTATTTATTAAATATTTAATTATTAACAACATTTATCAATAATAGTAAATAATTATAATATTTTATTAAATAATTAGTAATGATTTTTTAATAATATTATTTATTTATTTTTATTATAACAATAATTATTAAATTTATGAATAGGATTTATTAGCAATATTCATTAAATTAATAATTACCAAAATTAAATTAAATTAACAATATTTATATATCAACAATAGTCAGTAATTATAATATTTTACCAAGTAATCAATAACAATACTTTTAATAACATTTTTAATTATTTTTAAGATAACAATAATTACTAAATTTATTAACAACATTTATAATTTTAATTTAAATTAAAATTAAAGTAAATATCTATTTATTAACAGTATTTATAACAACAACAATCATTAATTATAATCACTAATTATATATTTATTAAATTACTATAATAATTAGTAATTATTAAAACCGGGTTACTAAATTTAATAACAATATTTATAATTTTAATTTAAAGTAAAATTAAAGTAAATATTTATTTATTAACAATATTTATAATAATAGTAATTATTAATTATAATCACTAATTGTATAATTATTAAATTATTATAATAATCAGTAGTTATTAAAATTGGGTTAAAATAATAGTAATTAATAATAACTGCCATTTAGTGAAAGGAGATACCACCCCTTTCTTATGAATTTATATATATATATATAAACACACACACACATAAGATATTTTATATCATAAATCTAATTTTTAAATAATTGCACTATAATTTTTAAAATGAAATTTAATTTTAATCTTTTGGACTGATTGACCAAACCAATAAATCAATCCAAACCAGTACAACTTGAGTGGGTTGGTTTTCATAAAAGGTTAGTTAGTTTTAGCTGGTCAATTCTCCAACCTGACTAGGTCAATTTGCTTGGCCAAATAGCCTACAATCTAACCGAACCAACTCATGAAGACTCATAATTTCAACTAAATTAATAGTCTCATTTTTGATAAATAACAATAGTTTATAACAAAAATACACAATTATTGAAAATATATTGTTAATGAAAAAAATACAATAAGTACTAAAAATATATTAACTTAGTCAATAAATAGTATAATCTCAAGTAATAGTTTAATCTCTAATAAATAGTAATTAATAAGTTATAACAAAAATACAATAAGTACAACAAATACAATAAATATAACAAAAATATAATAAATACAATAAGTAATTAATAAGTTATAACAAAAATAGGCGTATGGGGGATGGCTACCCCGGTTGTTCAGCTGCATGAAGCATAATATATATATATATATATATATATATTGAACTACCATGAAACAAAATTGAACCAGTATTTGCATTCCCAAGTTGCAACTCCCATACATTTATGCTGGTACAAATGAGCCCAGTTCTGTTCGATTCGTTTCTTCGTTTTCGAAATATTCTTGCTCGTCAGTCGTCACCTTTGAGACTTGCGAGGCTTTCCATATTAACGAGGAGAAAACGAAACGAAACGAAACCCAGTTCTGCAATTGTTTTCTTCTCACACTACCAAGAGATTTCAAGAATATGCAGAACCGATAGATTCAAATCCTCTTAACATAAACGCATTCTCTTCTTCTTCTTCGATTGGATCATAGTTTCATGAAGCCATGAAAGGCATCAACAACCCAGAAATCCTTAAGACTTCATTCTTTATAAAACTCTCAGCTTTTGCTCTCATCTCCTTCGCTTTGTTCTATTTCGGAAGACACTACTCCGATGGCTACGACCAACTCTTCTTCTACAACTCCCGCCAAGAAGACCCAGTTGATGTTCAGTCCCCATCTGTTGCCATCTCCCCAAACGCCCACAAAGCTTCCAACCTCGACTCTCTCGCACCCAATCAAACACTAACCACAACGAATTCTCCTCCTCCTCCTCCGCCGCCGCCGCCGACATTGCCGCCACCGCCACCGCCAGCGAGGGTGCAGAGAACGGGGATTCTGGACGAGAACGGGAGGATGTCCGAGGAGTTTGAGGTGGGGGAGTTTGATCCGGAGTTGATTGAGAGTTGGGAGAGTCTGAGTCGAAATGAGGGAAAAGCAGACGGTGGGGAAGGTAAGGTTAGGCTTAAGGTGAAGAGATTTGAGCTGTGCCCCGAGAGTATGAGAGAGTATATACCTTGCTTGGATAACGTGGAGGAGATTCAGAAGCTGAAGTCGACGGAGAGAGGGGAGAAGTATGAGCGGCATTGTCCTGGGAAGCGAAAAGGCTTGAATTGCTTGGTTCCAGCGCCTAAAGATTACAAGGCTCCAATACCATGGCCAAAAAGCAGAGACAAGGTAAAGAAAAACACCTATTTTTCATTGAATTTCTTTGAGATTGTTTTACTGTTTGTTCAGTATTGTAGTTGATAATGTGATATACGGAGCCTACAGGGCTGTAACTTCCAGTCTTCAATTTTGTATTAACACTACTCTATAGTTCATACTAAATCTACATGAAAGTTCAGTTGAAGCCAAAGAGGGAGTTCTCTTAGCTTATTCTATGGATCTAGGTATTTGCAGGTTCAATGCTTGTATGTACTCCAAAGCTGTGCACTTGCACCTGACTTGTCCTGATGTTGGTGAAATAGATTTTTATGAACTTTTTTTTTTTGGAAAATAAATATATTAAGGAAATCTGAAAATAAAGATATGAATGTTCTATGTCAAAGGCTGTGTGGCAGATTGCTTCAATGCTAGTTTTATACTTGAATACAAAATATACTTTCCAGAAAAGAAAAGCGGATATTGGGAACAAAATCCATTTGGCCAAATGCAAAAAGGCTGTTAGACAGAGTTGAACCTTCTAATATCAAGGAAAAATAAGTTACAAATATTCATTGAGACAGCCAAAAAGACACTTCCAAACTTTTTAAATGGAAACGCTATCTTCATCCATCCAAGTACCAGCTGGTTGTTGACAATGAGTTTATAGAAAGAGTCCGCATACAGTTTGTCTCAAGTTTTTATTTTTTCAGAGTTGCTTAATTTAGCATGAAACAGTTGTATTAGATGATGCAATTATATAAAAAACAATGTATAAAATGCCAGTTAATATTTATATAGATTTATTGCTGATTGTTATAACTCTAAATCTAAAATTAACCAGAAATGTAATCTGCATTTGGATTATTAGGAGAAGTATTGAAATAAACCTTTCTTTCATATCTGACTTAAGTTCCAGTTTTTCATCATATTTCTGTGTCAAAAACCATTTAAAAAGCACAACTAAACACGAGAAACCTGTGATATTGTTCTGCAAATATTATTAGCTCCTCCTTAGGAACTCCTTGGTATACTTGGAAGAAATTATATAATTTCTGCAAATATTGTTCTGCAAGTCAGGCAGGGTTGCCTTTGTACATGCTTTTATATAATTTTGTTTTCATATTTATCTAGGAACCATGAACCCTAATTGACTAACTTTCCATCTTCTCTTTTTGTTTCTTCAACCATCATTATATCTCCTAAACGCTTATTTTGCACCTTTATCACTATGAACTAAGTTTTCATACTATACTTCCCATGCTTTCTTTAGGCTCCTTTCTTATATTTGATTGGTTCTAAAGCAAACTTCTATCTAGCAAATGATTGTTTCAAGTTCTCTTCACTATATATTCACTTTGACTATTGACCATTTAGTACAAAGAAAAGCACTTTTACCCAGCTAAAAAAGGCCATTACTCAATGTTGGTCCCAGCTGTCTGGGGTCTTGGGTGGGTTAGATTGGATATTGTCCTAACCTTTGCCTTTTTTTTTTTTTTTTTTTTGCACAAAGTGGCTATTTTCAGACTCGAAACTGCATTTTCACACTTTCCATCCTGAGAATTTACCATTGCTCCAAGTAATGACCCTTCTTTGGACAAAATTGGGTCATTCCTGACTACCTAGTTTTCCTAGTGGAATCCCGGCTGGATAGAACCTTCAGTAAAAGGGGAAGAATCTTATGGAATTTGTATCCTTTTGCTATTTGTTGATGCATATGGAAGGAGAGAAAACACATGAGGTCCAGGTGTTAACTTGGCGCATTCTAAGAACTATTGTATCTTGGGTTCCATCTTCAAGGGTATTGAAGGGTTTCAATTTTCAAACTTCTGTAATGGGTGGGTGGTGATCAATCTTTGAACCTTGAGGATCTGTTTTCTTTTTTTCTTTTTTTTTTTTTTGGGTTCTTTGTTTTGTTTGCCTTTAGGGTTGTTCTTGTATGCTGGTTTCAGTCTCCACTTGGCAATAAAATTTCTTTACTTATAAAAAACCAAAGATATAATTATTGATTACAGGTTTGGTCCAACAATGTACCATATACACATTTGGTTGAAGACAAAGGGGGTCAGAATTGGATATCAAGAGAGAAAGATAAATATAAATTTCTAGGAGGTGCAACCCAGTTTATCTATGGGGCAGACCAATACTTGGATCAGATTTTGAAGGTCTGTTGTGTACAAAATTCAGAGTTGTTTGAAGAGAGATAAATATTCAGTTCTCTCTGTCTTCCTCCATGTGACATTTATTCTCATTTCTGACCTGAATATGCAGATGGTTCCTAATATAGCATTTGGTCATCATACCCAAATTGCCTTGGATGTGGATTGTGGAGTAGCTAGTTTTGGTGCCTTTCTTCTTGCACATAATGTAAATACTCTATCCATAGCACCAAAAGATGTTCATGAGAACCAGATTCAGTTTGCTCTAGAGCGTGGTGCGCCTGCTATGGTAGCAACCTTTGCAACCCAGCGTTTATTATATCCAAGCCAGGCTTTTGACTTGATACACTGTTCAATGTGTAGAATTAATTGGACCCAAGATGGTATGGGTTTATTTATTTCACATTTCAAGTTTTAAATAAGTATAATTATTTTAACATGGTCAAAGTAGTTATTCCGGTAAATTTATAGCATCAATTTGGACACAGATTTAAGTATGATAGTTACATATATACATGTATAGGCACATCTGTATATGCATATACGTACATGGTACATGTATATGTGTCTCTATGTGTTTATGTCTGTCCAATGCTTTATTGTCAAAACTTTTCCTTTTAGTATTGATCATGCTTTTTTTTCCCGTTGTGAAGATGGTATTTTGCTCCTTGAGGTCAACAGGATGCTAAGAGCTGGAGGATACTTTGTTTGGGCAGCAGAACCTGTTTATAAACATGATGAGAACCTACAAGAACAATGGAAAGGTAGCTATCCAAATAGATGCTGTCAAAAGTAAGCTTTAAGAACTTATTAATCAATAAAAGTTTCGGTTACCAATAAAAAAGAATGTGATTTTAGAGTTACAGATTAAGGAATTTGTATTGTTCATTGTTCTGTTTAATGTAATTGCAGAATCCCTGATCATCACTTGGTGTTTTAGTCCATCCCTCCTTAGTACTCATTAATGTTACCTAGAATGGTAATTGAAAATAAATAGGAAGGGGATTACAACTGGCAGAATATTAAATGACATTCAGTTTCTAACTCCATGATGATGACCGATGATTCTCAAACCTGCGATTATGCTGCAAGTAATCTCAACTCAATCAAGTCTTGTACCAACTATCTGGGGTCAGCTACATGAATCCTTTTCCACCATTCCAGTTTATTGATTATCATATTCATTGTTAGGTTATGGTCCCTTAAATCATTTCTCACTATCTCAACCAATGGTCTTTTTGGTCTGTCCCTAACTCTTCTAGACTCTTCAACTGGTAACCTATCATTTCTTTTTACTGGTGTGGGAGATGGTCTTCTTTGCACATGACCAAACCATCTTAGTTATACCTCATGTAGTTGTCAAGGCAACGCCTAAGCAACAAGGTGCCCTTGGAGGCTTGCCCCGCCTAATCGCCAAGTAGTTTTCTATAGTGTGTTATAAAAAACTTTTGTATTCTTAATTCTTTGAGGTTATAATTATAAAATAGACATTTTTAAACTAAAATATTCATTTTGTGTGTTTATATACTAATTTCTTTTTATTATTTTCTTATTTGTTAGGGTTTAATCAACACAAACATTGCTAAGTGCTGTGTTGAACCCTCAAAAACTTCAAAACCTGAACCAATAATCAAGGAAGAACATAAAATGTTGTCCAATCAACACATTTTCTTATTTTCTTTACTAATTTTGTGTGTTTATATACTAATTTCTTCTTCTTCCACCTTTTCTTTTCTTCTTTTTCTTCTCATGAATATGTTGGAATATGCTGATTTTCTATACATGAAGTTTATACTTCTCTTATGAAAATTATAGATATTTATTAAGGAAATATGATTATAGAACCTAGGAAACTACCATAGGATACATGCTTCTACTTACAAAAATCCATCGCCTAGGCAACTAAACGACAAGGTGCCCCCGTCACCTAGCCTTGCCTTGGCGCGTTGAAAATTTTGTTTATCACTATTATAATCCAATCTGCCTTTGAATTCTGTTAGAATAGTGACTATAGAAATAAGAGAAAGAGGAGAAGAGGAAGAAGAAGAAGAAGAAGAGAAGAGAATAAAGGAGAGAAGTCTGGTTCGAACAAGAGAGAAATTCAGTCTCTTTTTAGTCGGCCAGATCTATTTATATGTTTCTATTAATCATAAAAGGACACCTTTGCCGCTACTTAAGTGAGGGACACAAGTATTAACAAAACTTTACACATCAACAACTTAAACATAAACATAAAGACTAAACTACCCCTACATAGTCGACATTAACACTCCCCCCTCAAGCTAGTGAGTATATATCATATTGTCCCAGCTTGTTACATATGTAGTCCACTCTTCCCCAACTCAACCCTTTGGTAAACAACTATGCCCATTGGTTTCCTGTGTTAACATATGTAGTATCTATCACTCCACTTAGCACCTTCTCTCTCACAAAGTGATAGTCAACCTCTATATGCTTGGTTCTCTCATGAAACATCAGGTTAGAAGAGATATGGACTGCAGCTTGATTGTCACAGTAGAGCTTCATTGGAGTGTCAATGGTGTATCCATCTCCTGTAGAAGGCTCCTCAGCCACACTAATTCACAAGTAGTATGAGCCATAGCTCTATATTCTGCCTTTACACTACTTCTTGCTACAACTGTCTGTTTCTTACTTTTCCATGTCACCAGATTACCCTCAAGAAAAGTACAATTGCATGTAGTGGATCTCTTATCAGATATAGAACCAACCCAATTAGCATTAGTATATCCCTTTATTTCAAGTTTTCCTCCACTTCTATTTATATATCAAGCCACAACCAGGAGCCCCCTTTAAATACCTCACAATCCTTAGAACTGCATCCCAATGTGGAACCCGCATGAACTGACTTACCACACAAACTGCAAATGAAATATCTAGCCGAGTAATGGTTAGGTAGTTTAGTTTATCTACTAGCCGCCGGTACCTGCTAGGGTCTTCAAACTCTTCACCCATATCACTGCTCAGCTTAGCATTTGCTTCCATAGGTGTTTCAACTGGTTTGACACCTAACAATCCTGTTTCTTCCAACAAATCAAGAACATATTTCCTTTGACACAAATTAATACCATGCTTAGACCTTGCTACTTCTATCCCCAAGAAATACTTTAGTTTACCAAGGTCCTTTGTCTGAAAGTGTTCCTGCAGAAAGATCTTCAACCTATCAATTCCCACTTTATCATTCCCGGTAATAACAATATCATCTACATATAGCACCAATAGGATCTTTCCAGCTTGAGAGTGATAACTAAAGACTGAGTGGTCAACTTGACACTGTTTCATACCAAACTTCTTTACCACCTCATTGAACCTACCAAACCATGCACGAGGAGATTGTTTAAGTCCATAAATGGCCTTCTTTAGTCGGCACACCTTACCATCCTCCCCTTGAGCAACAAACCCCGATGGTTGCTCCATATAGACCTCTTTAAGTAAAGTGCCATGTAAGAAAGCATTCTTGATATCAAGTTGAAAGAGAGGCCAATCATACATAGCAGCTAGGGATATCACAACACGAACTGAACCAATCTTAGCAATCGGGGAGAAGGTATCCGTGTAGTCAATACCATATGTTTGGGAGTACCCTTTGGCAACCAGTTTAGCTTTCAACTGCTCTACACTACCATCAGGTAAGTACTTAGCAGTGTATACAACTGACAACCTACTTACCAAGAGGAAGTGTGGTGAGGTCCCATGTATAATTATGAGTAAGAGTTGAGAGTTCTTCTTCCATTGCATGGTGCCACCCTGGAGAGGCAAGAGCTTTCTGGACATTCGTAAGGACAACAACAGAGGATAACAAGAAGATAAACTGGTGATGGGAAGCAGAAAGGTGAGTGAGAGAAACATAATTAGAAATAGGATGAAGGGTGCAATTGCATTTACCTTTTCGCAAGGCAATGGGAAGATCAAGTTCAGAAATTGGGGTTGGGGCTGGTGTGGGAACAATTGCCGGATCTGTTGACGATGATGGAGCTGGTGGAGGAGCCAATACATGTTGGCGATGTGTATGCACTCGACGAATAGGTGGTCATTCAACAGGTGGTGGCACCGGAGGCAAAGATTTAGTCACATCTGAAACAAGTGGAATGGGATCCGCAACTGGAAGTGGAAGGGAGGAGGTGGTGAGTAAGAAGAAACATTACCTAGCCTCGAGAAAAATGTAATGGACTTAAAGAAAGTAACATCAGTACACACAAAGGAACATTGAGAACTAGGATTATAACACTTATACCCTTTCTGGGTCTGGGAATAGCCAAGGAAGATGCACTTAATGGATTATGCATCTAACTTGTCCCTTCCCGGTCTTAGATTGTAAACAAAACAAACACACCCAAAAACCCGAGGAGAAAGGAGAAACGGAGACAAGGTAGGAAACAAAGTGGTGAAGGGAGAATGACCATCAAGGATAAACGTGGGCATTCGGTTAATCAGGAAGCAAGAAGTAAGCACAACATCACTCCAAAAAGGTTTGGGTACATTCATATGGTGCATGAGGGATCAAGCAGTTTCCAAAAGATGACAATTCTTTCTCTCAGCCACCTCATTTTGTTGTGGGGTGTAGGTACATGACGTCTGATGGATAATGCCATGTTGTTCCAAATATTCTTGAAATGGTGTAAAAAAATATTCACGGCCATTATTGGAACGAAGAATTGTAATGTGGACACCAAATTGGTTGCAAATTTCAGCATAAAATTTTTGGAAAATGGTAAACAATTCACTCATTTCTTTCATTAAATAAAGCCATGTCATCCTTGAATATCTCATCAACAAAAATAATAAAGTATCTATACCCATTGTATGGCATTATTTTATTAGGACCCCAAACATCTGAATGAACTAAAGAAAAAGGATTCGACATACGTTTATCAACCCTAGGAGTAAAAGAAACACAATGATGTTTCCCCAACTGACATGGCTCACAATCCAAAACAGAAAGATGACTCAATGAAGGAACAAGAGACTTCAAAACATTCAGTGACGGATGACCAAATCAATAGTTCCACTAGAGAGGAGAAAGGGATGTATGGAGAGCTGTTGATGTACTTCCACCACCATCAAGGTAATACAATCCACCAGTTTCATGCCCTCCACCAATCTTCATCCCCGTCTTGAGATCCTGAAAAACACACGAAGAAGGGTAAAAAGTGATAGAGCAATTAAGAGACTTTGTCAACTTACTAACAGACATAAGGTTAAAAAGAAATTTGGGGACATACAAAACCAAGGATAAAGGTAAAGGGTCTATGTTAACATTACCAACACCACAAATGGAGGATGTGGAACCATTAGCAAGGGTAACAGATTGTGACGTTGGGTAGTGAGAGAGGGAAGAAAACACACTTGGAGTTCCAGTCATGTGATCGGAGGTTCCAAAGTCAATAATCTAGGGATTGGGTGTGGATGCCAGACAAACCATACTTGAGTGTGCAAGAGTGGCTGTATTTTGTTGAGATGTGGCTTGAACAAACCTCTCATATTCATCAAGGGAACACTCATCATCTCCTTCCCGAGAACATCTGTGGATGTAGGGGGCATCTGATCAGCTCAATGGCTCTTCTGTCTAAAGCTGCTATTACTAGTCATAGAATGATTGGCCCAAGTTGAAGGTGGGCAGTGCAAATCATAGCAATAATTGATGGTATGTCCATCCATACCACAGTGTGTACATCTTCTTGGACCTGAACTACGTCCTCTGCCATGAACTCCCCCTGAATCTCAACCTCCACTACGATTACCACTACGGTTATACATAGGTCCACCACCACCACTACGGCCATATACCGGTTCACTGCTACCACTACAACCAAATTGAGCTCCCCGAGCTCCACCTCTAACACCATGGCCCCTTGATACTGCAAAGGCGGATCTATCGGAAACACTAGAATTCTCGCTAGATCCAATAGAAATCCTCTTAAGTCGAGCAAACACCTCTTCTAAGGAAGGGAGAGCTGATCCTCCTAGTATCTGTGCCCGCACTGGTTCATATTCAGACTTCATCCCCACAAAAAATCAGGTCACATCTAGTTGTTCTCTCTACTGTTGCTGAATTTTAACATCAGATGTGAGGGGGTGATACACATTCAGCTCATTACGAGTGTTTCTCATGCTAGCATAGTATTCCTCAAGACTCTAATTACCCTGTTGCAAATTAAAGTATTCCTGATACAGCTGATATACTCTAGTTGTGTTGTTTTGGCCTGAATACAGTTTCTTAGCATGGTCCCACACTTCCTTGGCAGTATCAAGAAACATGAAATTCATACTAATCTTGGGTTCCATATTGTTCCATAACCATGTAATAATCTAAGCATCTTCTTGTTCCAGTCACCATACTCATGACAATCAGTAGAGGGTTTTTCTTCCCTTATGTGTTTCACTTTCTTCTTTGCTTTAAGAAAGACTTCTACAGATTTTTCCCAAGGTACATAATTTTCTCCATTCAACTTGATAGAGGTCATTTGAACATTCAGGTAGTCAGTAGGAACCATCACACTAGTTTTATTGTCACTATTGTCTCCCGTTGCTGAATTCTGTTATTGCTGAATTCTACACACTGCACACTAAACCACATTGTTCTCAGCACCTGTTATTGCTGAATTCTGCACTCTCTACACCACAACCCTACCACACGACTACCTGAAAACTCACCACACTACTCGAAAATCACTCCCCCTTCAAACCACACTGAAATTTGCATAAACCCTAACACACTACAACCTGAATTTCCACCATACGATCTGGAACATATTCATCATTTGATTCACAATAAAAACTGCATAAAAAACCACTTACCTAATTACCAGAAAATCAGACTATACCAACACCCACTGCATCACTCGAATCAGCCCTCTTCTCTTCATCGATTAGGGGAGGGCTTCCTACAAATCACTCGAATCAGCCCCTTCCCTTATCTCCAACTGATGGCGAAGAAAAAAGAAGAAAACCCTAGACTGGATGCGTGAAGATCAGAATCCTGGGCAGATTTGATTAGCTCAACCTGGCTCTGATACCATATTATAATCCAATCTGCCTTTGAATTCTGTTAGAATAGTGACTGTAGAAATAAGAGAAAGAGGAGAAGAGGAAGAAGAAGAAAAGAAGAAAATAAAGGAGAGAAGTCTGGTTCGAACAAGAGAGAAAATCAGTCTCTCTCTAGTTGGCCAGATCTATTTATATATTTCTATTAATCATGAAGGGACACCTTACACAAGTACTAACAGAACTTTACACATCAGCAACTTAAACATAAACATAAAGACTAAAATATCCCTACACAGTCGACTTTAACAATCACCTATTGGAGCTACTCCTAGGTTCCTTCAAATAAGTTCATTTCTAATTCTATCCTTTCTAGGTTTTCCCACTAATTCATCTCAACATTCACATCTCTGCTACACTCATTTGTTGGACATGTTTCTTGATTGTGCAACATTCAATTCCATACAAATTCATTAAAAAAAAATTCAACTCCATACAACTTTGCTGGCCTTTTAACTATCTACAAATTTTCTTTTTAGCCCAACTGGTATTCTCCTATCACATAGGACCATTGATGCACTCCTTTTCACCCATCTTGCTCTCATTCTGTGGGCAACATCCTCAATCTCTCCCTTGTTGTGGACTATCAAACCAAGGTAACAAAAGAGAACACAATGAGATATCTTGTGGTCTCCAATCCCAAGTGTATCGTGATTCCACTGTTATTATTAAATTTACATTGCACATATTCTGTTTAATACTACTTATTTAAAATCCTCTTGTTTCTAAGGCATTTGTCCATAAATCCAATTTTTCTTTTAATCCCTCTCTAGTTTCATCAATTAATATTATGTCATCAGAAAATGACAAACGCCATGGGACCTCCTCTTGCAAGTAATGCATATGTTGATTTATTTATGCACAGATATGGAAGAACTTACCTTACGCCTTTGTTGGGAACTTGTGAAAAGGGAGGGATATATTGCCATATGGAGGAAGCCTTTAAACAACAGCTGCTACATCAATCGCGGCGCTGGAGCCCAACCTCCACTATGTGATCTCAGTGACAACCCTGACAATGTTTGGTATCTCCATTGACATAAACTTGTTAGTTATGTGAATGCATAACAAAGGAATATTTGTAGCACTGGAATGAAAATAATAATTTCTATAATTTTTTATGTTTAAAGATTTTCTATATTGGCAATTATGAATACATAAGAGAAAACCATTGGATACTTTATTGTAAAATTAGGCTTTGGGAATTATTTTTCTTATTTGTTTGTTTCTTCTAGATATTTTCTAATATCTGTATATTAAATAATATTCTGAATAAAGCAATTTCAAGACTATTACATTGGTTTGCTTTCAAAAGCTTGGCTCCATGCAGTGAGTTTTTTCTTTCTCCTCCTAGTAACTTCTGTCAGTGGACCATTTCACTAATCAGATCCTGTTTACCAGGATATCAATAACCCTGCGTAATCAAGAGGCCTGAGGAAATAGAAGGCCTTTTCTGAGATGTGCCACCTTCATTGGGATTACACTGTGTTAACAGGTGTAATATATGTACTGTTCACAGACTTAATACCCATAGGGATATTTTTGTAATTCTGTAGGCATATTGTTATGTACGGCCAGAATAGTATAAATGCAAAGCTTCACTCGACTAAAGCTAAGTTTTGTTGAGGCCTTAACTCAGTTGCCTCTTATCCTTCTTCCTCTTCTCCTTCTTCCTTCTTCTTTTCTCCTCCTTTTCTTCTTCTTCTTGGCCTCCTACTCAACATAGTATCAGAGCAGATTCGTCCAGGCCTAGAAAACAACTAACTGAGGTCTCTCTCCTCTGCTGTGAAGGAGCTATAGTACTGATGCTCGAAGACAAGGAGGAGGAAGCTTTTCTAGTCTGCGGCTAGTCTTCACTGCCGAGTAGGGCTCTACTATAAGTATGCTAACTGTTCAACTTCCTAGCACAGAAAAAGGGTTCAGCTACATGTTTTTTGCTGGTAACTGGGTTGCTTCGGCTAAGAGGACTGTAGAAATCCATCCCAGATGTTCGAAGGAAGGCTCTGACCTGAAGGGAGTTCGAGTTCATGACTGGACTACCTATTGCAATCTGACCTGAAGGGAAGTTCGAGTTCATGACTGACGACTGTGCTGCCTATTGCTGGTACTAAGATTTTTCTTTCTCTCTTCCTGTTTATGGCTTCTTGCACGACTATTAATGTTCCAGAATCTGAGTAGGGACTGTTCCCCTTCCTCCGATTGTATGTTGCCCTAGTTTGCACTCTAAGGGGCTATTGATGAACCCTAGAACTTGAGTGACTGTTCGGCTGCCCTGGAAAGTGGATATTAGCCGATTAGGTGTGGTGAATTACCACTCGTATTGCTGCTCCAACTGTGCCTTTTTTGGGCTGAGAAGCTGTATCAAAGTTGTGAACTGTAGGTCTTTCAGACCTGGTTACACTGCATGTGCAGTTCGTATAGTGTTTTTTGTGAACTCCTACATAGTGTAGGTGATAACCCCTAGTACTGCAGTTGCAGTGTTTGTGTTTGGTTCTCTGTGAAACTGAAAATCAGCAAGTGCCTAGTTGTGGACTGTAACAGCTTTGTAAGGCAGTGTACCTGTGTTTTTTGAGTACTTCTAAACCTAGAATCATGAATAAGGAAAGATTGTGGTGCACTAATTGCCAGAGGCCCCGACACACCAAAGATACTTGTTGGGATCTCCATGGGAAACCAAAGTGGGTTCAGGATTTACCTAAGAAGCAAGGCTCAGATGTAATTAGAAGACCCGAGCAACAAGGTACCAAGAAACATCACATGGCTCTCTTCATCGGAGCTCTTGTGCCCGTACGCCACAACAAAATGGTGTGGCTGAACGGAAGAACCAACACCTCCTTGAAGTGGCACGGGGTTTACTACTCCACGTGAATGTTCCCAAACGATTTTGGCTTGAGGCTGTCCTTTTGTTCTACATACCTCATTAACCGAATGCCCTCTCGTTGGTTAGAGTACAAAGCCCCACATCAGCTTCTCTTTCCTAAGGCCCCTCTTCTTTCTATCCCTCATCGTGTTTTTGGTTGTCGGTGCTTTGTCCAAAACCTATCTCCCACCCGGGGGAAATTGGACTCTCGTGCTATCCTGTGTATATTTCTTGGCTACTCATTCTCTCAGAAAGGGTATCATTGCTTTGATCCTGTTTCTCGGAGATTCTATGTCTCCATGGATGTTACCTTCTTTGAAGATGAGCCCTTCTTTCCTGTTTCTCCTCAGGGGGAGTGTAGGCATGAAGAGAAACTGGTTCAACTTCCTCCTCTTCCTAATCCTTCTCCTTCTCCCCCTTCTCTTTCTGATCCTTCACCTTTCCGTGTTTTTTCTCGTTGTCATAAAGGCCAACCAAGTTCAAGAGCTATGGAGAATCCAGAAGCTGTACCTCAAGTGCCATCAAACTCCTCGGGGGAAGATCATACCCTCTCAGGTAACTTGACTCCCAATGATAGTTCTGACCTCCCTGTTGCTAATGATGTTGAACTTCCTATTGCTCATAGGAAAGGTGTTAGGTTGTGCACCACAAAACACCCCATTTCCAACTTTGTCTTTGTTGGAATAATGTTAAAATAACTTAGTTGCAGTTGTTAGGGCCTGTTTGTCTAGTTAAAGTGTTTTTTTATTTCGTTTTTTATTTCAGTTATGTCTGTTATTGTACTCAGGGGCACAAGGGTCTTTTCCCTTGTTATTTCTATTGCCCTATATATAGTAAAATAAACACTGGCGCCACCAGTACTGTTACATTGCAAACCTTCTCTCTTCTCTTCTCTTCTCTTCTCTGCTCTTCCACCTATCTCTGGCCGGCTACACTGTAAAGATGGTATCAGAGGGGAATGCTGATTAAAAGAGAGCAGATCGATCAACCCTACTGTCAAGAGAAGATCGATCAACCCAAAGAATAGATCGAACAGACTAGCAGAAAGGAAATCTGATTCTGGACTACAGAATAGCTATGACTGGTATAGTTCTCCCTATTTTTTCTCTTCTTTACTCTCCTTGGTCATGTGCCGAGTGAAAACCCTATGAATCTGGGGCGGCTGAATGCTGTCGAACCTGTGTAACCCTAGTTTTCTTGGATCGTGTGATCCTGTTCATGTGTTAAGACAACTGTAGGTCAATGCTGACCTGTCTTCTCAATGGTTTGAGTTGACTATAAGCAAGAAGGATCTCTCCTGCTGATTAGGGGCTGTTAGCCATTCTGGAATTCTGGTAGGTGGGGACTGATAAATCTATACAGGTCTGAAACTGCCGAATATTACCTCAGGTTTGTCCAGAATTTGGTACTGTTTGTGCTCAATTTAGTTGGTAAACCCGAGTGTGTGGGTGTGAACTGAGTGGAGCATTGCTTTGTGGAGTAAAGAGGGGTCCTAAGTCCGGTGTGTGGGACTGATTAACTGCTTGACCATGTCGACTGAGAATTCTGCTACTTCAGAGATCTCAGGGAGCCACAATGGAGTGAGTGGGGGAATGTATATGAGCTTTCCCGTGGCTGTAATTCCCTTTGATGGTCTGAATTACCTTGAGTGGTCTAGGGGGATAAAACTCTACATCACTACTAGGGGGTGAATAGGATACATCAATGGGAGAGTAAAGGAACCGAAGCATGGAAGTGCTGAGCATGATAGGTGGAACCAAGAGAACAGTATGGTGATGTCTTGGCTCTTGGTTTCAATGCTGCCACAAGGAAAACTTTTATGTGGGCTGAAACTGCTTGTGAGATATGGGAACAAGCGAAGTCCACTTATTCAGAACAGAGACACTATGCCAAGATATATCAACTACAAGCTGAATCTTCTACTTGCAAGCAGGGGGAGAGGAGTCTTTCGATGTACCATTCTGATTTGACATCAATATGGAAAGAACTTGATCACTATCAGAATGTGAATTGGAAGTGTGATGAAGATGCAAAGGCCTATAAGTCACTTGTTCACAGCAACGCGTGTTTGCCTTTCTCCTAGGGCTGAATCAGTCATATGAGTCCATCAGGGTACAAATCTTGGGTAGTAAAGACTTGCCATCAGTCCAGGAGGTCTATGCCTTGGTGCAGTCAGAAGAAAGCAGAAGAAGTGTGATGAATGGTGTAGAAGGGGAGTCAATTGCCCTAACAGTTCGGGGAAATTCAGATATAAATGTTGAAGGTGGCTTTAAAAGGGGTGACACTCAGAAAAAAACAGAAGATAAAAGCAAGCTTTGGTGCACTCACTGCCAGAAGACACGACACACTAAAGATACATGCTGGGATCTTCATTGGAAAACCTAAATGGGCACAGGATTTGGGTAAGAAGTCAGCACCGGATCAGGGCAAGAAACTAGGCCAGCAGAATCAAAGAAGGTATAACTCAGCTAATTTGGCATCGACAGAGACTAGTCCTTCCGTAACTCAGGAGAGACATCCCGGTTCTGACCCTAAGGAAGATATTATCAACTCCTTCCGTGAACATTTGGAATTGTATGGTAGGACTCTCCGCCAGGTGGATTCTGGGCCTACTCCTACCTCATTTGCGTCTACATCAGGTAATGCCATAGCCTTCCATGTGTCATCTCATACTACTGATTCACCTTGGATTATTGACTCCGGAGCCTCAAATCACATGACCGGTAAGTCAAATTTGTTCCAGACATATAACCTTCTCTCAGGGAGAGATAAGGTAAGATTGGCTGATGGTTCTTTTTCTACCATAGCTGGCTGAGGCACCATATCTCTCCCACTTGGCCTTACTCTTCCTAATGTCCTCATGTTCCGAAATTACCTATTAATTTGTTGTCCATTAGTAGTATTACTCACTCTTTGAACTGCTCAGTCACCTTTTTTCCGTCTTCATGTGTGTTTCAGGATTTGGCCTCGGGGAAGACGACTGGTAGAGGAAGCATGGTGGATGGTCTCTACGTGTTGGAGAATAATGCTGGTCTAGTGGCGACTAAGTCCACAAGTTCGTTGAGTGAGAGTCATGCCTATTTATGGCATAGTCGTTTAGGTCATCTTTCTTTTGAGTCGTTAAAAGTTATGTTCCCAAAGTTGTTTTAATCTCTGTCAGTGAGTCAGTTACAGTGTCAAACTTGTCAGTTGAGTAAGCATTGTAGAAGTTCTTTACCTTTAAGAAATAAAAGATCTGAATTTCCATTTCATATTGTTTATTCTGATGTTTGGGGCCCTGTTACTCTACCTACTGCGACTGGCTATAAGTATTTTGTTACTTTGATTGATGATTATTCTCGATACACTTGGGTTTACCCTATGCGATTTCGAGACGAAGTGCCACAAATTGTGAAAGATTTTCAATGCATGGTGTTCACTCAGTTCCAAATGGAAATTCATATTTTCCAGTCGGACAATGCAAAGGAATATTTCCATAGTGATCTCACGAAGTTCTTTGCTTCAAGTGGGTCACTTCAGCGAAGCTCTTGTGCCAGGACACCCCAACAAAATGGTGTGGCTGAACAAAAAAATCGTCACCTTCTCGAAGTTGCTCGTGGCTTGCTGATTCATATGAATGTGCCAAAACAGTTCTGGATGGATGCAGTATTGTGTGCGACATATATCATCAATCGCATGCCCTCTCGGCTACTAGAGTATAAGGCCCCACATCAGCTCCTGTTCCCTACAGCCCCGCTGTCCATCATTCCGATGAGTGTTTTTGGGTGTCGTTGTTTTGTCCACAACCTATCACCTATTCGTGGTAAACTTGACCCTCGGGCTGTTCCTTGTGTTTTTCTTGGTTACCCCTCATCTCAAAAGGGGTATCGTTGCTATGATCCCATTGCCCGCAAGTACTATGTTTCCATTGATGTCTCATTCTTTGAGAGTCAACCGTTCTTCTCGGTTTCTCCTCAGGGGGAGAGTAGGGTTGAAGAGAAACAGGCGACGACTTAGATTCAACTACCTCCTTTACCCGATCCTCCTCCATTCCGGGTTTTCCATCGTCGTCATAAGAGCCAGCAGAGTTCAAGAGCTGTGGAGCCGGACACTATGCAACCAACATCATCGGATTCACCCGAGGCAGATCCGTCTCATCAGCTAGGTACACTTGCTCTCATTGCTCATTTAAATGTTGATTCACATGTCCCCAATGATCTTATAATTCCTATTGCTAAGAGAAAGGGTGTTAGATCTTGTACCACTAATCATCCTATCTCTAACTTTGTGTCCTATGAGCATGTTTTGCCTTCGTACCGTGCCTTCCTCTCCTCTGTGGATAGTGTTCCCATCCCTAAGACCGTGGCAGAAGCTTTGTCAAAACCTGAATGGACATATGCAATGTAGGAAGAAATTGATTCCTTACACAAAAATGGTACGTGGGAGTTGGTAGATCTTCCTGAGGGGAAGGAACTAGTGGGGTGCAAGTGGGTGTTCACAGTGAAACACAAAGCTGATGGAACTGTTGAAAGGTACAAGGCTAGACTGGTAGCAAGAGGCTTCACACATGTATATGGAGTGGACTATGCAGAGAATTTTGCTCCTGTAGCGAAGATGAACTCCATCCGGATTCTCCTTTCCTTGGCGGCAAATCTTGACTGGGATCTTCACCAATTGGACATCAAGAATGCCTTCTTGAATGGTGACTTGGAAGAGCAGGTGTACATGACCCAACCCCTAGGGTTCTGTGCCAAAGGCAGTGAACAAAAGGTGTGCAGGTTGAAAACGTCTCTATATGGATTGAAACAATCACCTCGGGCTTGGTTTAGTAAGTTCCATGTAGCAGTCCAACAAATGAGATTCAAACAATGCCAGTCAAATCATACATTGTTTGTAAAAAGAGGTGAAGGTAAAATTGCAGTTATTGTGTATGTGGACGACATAGTGATCACAGGAGATTGGGAGGCTGAAATCCAGAGACTAAAAAAATTCTTAGCCTCTAAATTTGAGGTGAAGGATCTAGGCCCCTTACGATACTTTCTTGGAATTGAAGTTGCCTGCTCTCACAAGGGTATCTTTATTTCCCAATGGAAGTATGTACTAGATCTACTAGAAGATACAGGCAAGGCGAAGTCTCTTTGCCTTGGTGGGGAGATCGAATGATGTCTTGGTTCACGCGAGGTCTGTTTTGATTTTGCTAGGCCCCTGGGAGCCGAGGTGGAACAAACTGCTAGCTTTGTGGCAATGGGGGGAACTGTTGCTGGTATTGCTAGTAGAGCATGTACTGTTGGTACTGTTGGAATTGTTGAACTTGCTGCATTTGGACCTGGATGGCCCGCACACACTGCACCAGGTCGTCAAATTGTGATTGTCCAACTCCGGGGGGAACCACAGACGGCTCAAAAAAGGTTGCGCCTACCACTGGAGGAAGTGGGGCATTCACCTGTGTGGTGTTTGGTGGCATGGTCTGTGTTGGAACCCCAGCCGCAGTAAGCGGGATGGTGAATTGGCGAATGCACACTGAAGGAAGGAGAGGTTGTCCCCCAGAGACATTCATCTCACTGCTCTGTCCGGCGTGACTAGAAGATGCCATTGATTCAGAAGGTTGATAGCTTGTAAGAGGGATGACTTTTTGATCGAGTTCCCATAGACGACGCCAATTGATGTAGCGTGATCTGACTACTCCCTGCTGGAGGATGATTTGGCTTCTAGTCAGGCAGCGAGATAGATGAATCTGCAAGAAAGGATTAGAGAACCCGGGGTGGCTAACTCGGCGAGGTCGCTCCGATGCTTAAGTCAGTAAACTGATGCGAGTTGAAAAGCTTTGAGAGCTTAGAGAGCTAGAGCGCTAAAGAGTAGAAAAATCACGCGTACCTTGTGTCATTGGGGTTGGTGCCTTTATATAGTTGAGCCCTCGCAGGTTTTGTGGATCGGTTCCGAGATCTTCGTCCTGATGGGATCCGTTTATGCTTTAATTGGGGATTAACGTTATCAATTAATAAAGATTATCAATTCCGCCCAAACCGGGTAGGGAGAAGATAAGGCCTACCGTTACGTGGCGTGATCCCATGAGGTTCAGAGTTTGTTGGAGAGACTTCCGGGATCATTACGTGACGGTCCAAATCAGTAGCCCCGAGCCGATACTTCAGTCTTTTAGTTCCAAACTGGATTGAGTGCCGAGGTGATCCTGCACCAAGGTGGCCCTTGTGCCGAGGTGACTAAATACTCAAGCTCAATTGTTGCGAATTAATCTTGCTAGGATGAACTGACATCTCTTGGTTAGATCGTATCCGTGTGTCCCCTTTTCGCTAGGTCGGGCCAAATCACCTTTCATCACTTAAGTTCCACAGACTTTTGTTCAAGTGGGCATTATCCTCTAGTGACCACCATTCCAAGATCTCCCAATTTGAATTGGATATTTGAACATACATTTAATCTTTGATGATTAGGCCATTAGATAGTGTTGATTGAAGGAGGAAGAAGAGTAAAATGAAATATGGATAATAAGAGAAATGGAAATGAGTAATAATAGGCAGCAACCATATGGCAAAAATGATAACTGCATTGGAGGCAAAGTATGGGAAGTCTTACTCTTGGAGTGTCCATGGGGTCTTTGGTATAGTGACATTGCATTTGGGTTGATGAATAAAAGTTTATGAGAAATATGTGTTGCAACATCCTAAAAAGTGTCATTTTAACTAGAAAAATGCATGTGCGGTAAACATTAAATTTGACGTTTTAGGTAAAAATAGAAATTTGTATTGATCAACTCAAAACGTTTTCAAAACATTTCAATCTCTAACACAATAAATTTGTATTGATCAATCCAAAAAACAATGGCAATACAATACCAATCTACCAATTATCTCCCATGTTATAATTCCTTTATGCTCTTGACTCCTTTATATTTTGTATGTTTATTTTTTAATTTTTGAAATATCAAAATATTTATCTAATATCAAATCAAGTTATAGATTAGATTCTCGATGACCCCACCGAATTCTAGAATCCTAGCTTGGCCCTAATTGTATAAGGTCACCTTGTTTGGGAGTACTTATTGGATAAGTGCTTATCATGATTAATGCTTATGAGTGTTTGGTGAAAAAGTGCCTTTTTTTCAAATGGAGGTAGTATAAGTATTTTGAAAATGACATGGTGGGCCAAGATGGGCCAGGAACACAATAAGTGCTTTTTCAAAAAGTTCTCGAAAAAAAAAACCAAAATTTTGAGGTTATTAAAAATGGGTTTAAGCCTTGGGCTTGAGCCTTAGGCCCAATGCATAGGGTTCAGCCTATGTTGAACATAAACTCAGGCCAACCTGCACAACTTGCAGCCTAGCAGTCCAATCATTTGGGTAAAATGGATCAACCAATAATGTTATAAAGCTAAAGAATAAAATTAAATAATAGATAGAATTACAAAAACAGAAATATAGAAAAATTTGACTATCTCAAATACTATAAATTTGTCATATTAAACAAAGATAAGTCTGATAAACAGCAAGAATTGTTTTTAAAAGTAATTATAAAAATAAAAATAGAAAAATTATACAAAACACAGAAATTTGTCAGAAAAATTGTATACGTCTCTAATATTATATGTTTATCATATTAAACAAAAATAAATATGAAAAATAAGTAATACTTTTATTAACAAAGCAAATAAATTACAAAGTTTAATTTCACTAACACATCATGCTTTAATTACTTATCTTTTTTAATGGATTCTAAAAAGGATATTAAAATTATCATTGCTATTTAAACTTGTTACACATTTACTAGTAAGATATGTGCTTATTGGTGTGGTTCCAACCTAAAATAAGTGCTTTTCCGTTAAATGCTTAAAATTAAGCACCACCAAACGAAGGCTTAAGATTCTCTCAAGGGCTATATCTTTCACTTGAGGGAACCTCTCCCTCCTTCCACAAACGAGCATAAGTTTTTTAGAGATTTGACAAAATGAAAATTATTATTACAAGGGAGAAAGTGGATGGGCAATTTGGCATTTGCTGGATCTCAAAGAATTACAAGAAAATCCTCCGTTCTTTCTATGTTTTTTTTAGGTAAATGGGCTACCATAGCCTCCTTCGAACCACACCAAGACCCCCAAATTTGAGTTCAGATCTGCCCCCTCACAAGGGGGCACCCCACAACGTCGCACAGCACATCCCCGCCGTGTATTGGGAATATCTCCTGATGATGACATCATCATTTCTGGTACATCATCAGGAGATGTTCCCAACACACGGCGGGGATGTTGGGGGGGCCTTGTGGGGCACAGATGTGAATTCCCCAAATTCTATCTCTAGTCTCCACTACGACTAGAAGAATTTGCATTTTTGGGCTTTTAAACTAGGCCCATTGAAATTTTAACAATTCCTCAACTCGAGCCCGCCCAAGTTGCACCTCTGTCTAAAAAACAGAGAAAGAAAAGTTGCACCTCGGTCTAGCCGTCTAGGTTCCATTTGAGCTTTGGGTGGAAGCAGCTTCAAAATGCTTTTTACTTTAAATGAAACTTCAATGAAGCTCCTTTGATGCTTAAAGCTTTTGCAAATGATTAATTAATGTCGAGTTTGGATGGTTTCAGGATTAGTGTTTTTCAAAAGCACTTTGGTTTTAAACTAGAGTCCGATCTGCTGCTAGCAAGATCAATGATATTATTGTTTTTGTAAGTAATTCTTATCAAATGCTCAAAACACTTCTTGGCCCATTTTTAGTTTTTGCATTTCAAAACTCAAAATTAGGAATGGCAACAAGGTTGGTTCGGGTTGGGATTACATTCTTTGTTTCCGATTTTAACTTTGAAATAAATCCTTATCCCCAACCCCTATCCTCATCGGGGAGAAAAGTTATGCTCCATCCCTGATTCCCAATGGAAATGGGTTCTCCATGGGATCCAAATCCCAAAAATTTTTTAATTAACAGTATTTTTTTGAAAAATAAATTTACTTAAAATAGAAAAAAAAATTTAATATATAAATTATATTATTTTAATATATAGGGTAAAATACAAAAACCTCTCCTAAAGTTTTTGACAATCATAAAAACCTCCCTTATAGTTTCATTTAACAAATACCTCCCCTGAACTTTTGAGAAACTCAACAAAAACCTCCCTTCTATCATCGTCCCAGATGGAAAACATTAGACTGATGCACTAGTTTTTTTTTCAAATACCCATTCTACCCTTTTATAAATTATTTTGCATTCAAAATTACTGAAATGATCCCATTTTAACTCAACAAAAATACATATTTCAGTAATTTTGTATTGTATGTAAAATTACTGAGATGATCGTTCAAGGATGTTTTTGTTGAGTTCAAGCAGGTTATTTCAGTAATTTTGCATGTAAAATAATTTATAAAAGAGTAGAATGAGTATTTGAAAAAAATCTGGTGAATCAGTCTAACATTTACCGTCTAGGACGGTGACAGAAGGGAGGTTTTTGTCGAGTTTCTAAAAAGTTCAGAGGTGGTATATGTTAAAATGAAACTATAGGGGAGGATTTTATGACTGCCAAAAACTTTAGGGGAGGTTTTTTTATTTTACCCTAATATATATTGGGTTTGGGGGTTCCCATCCTCAACCCCACGGTTGGGGATCATGGGAAAAATTATCATCCCTACTCAAAACTAAAATGATTATCTGAGTAAATTCTTGTAAAAAAAAAGGAGAATGACTGATCAGTCTAGGTTAGAATTCTGAGTGTGAATTGATGCCAAATTCATGGGCAGTATGTAGTTTATAGGGGGGGGGGGGCTGTGATTTAGAATTCTGCATAGGGTTGCAGAGTACTTAACCCTAACCTGTTCTTTGCCACAAGAAAACCAATAAAAAGATAAGATTTTTCCCCTGAATGGTTTCTCCTACTTCAGTTATGTTAATTCGGGCACCAATCTTTCATATACGTTACGTTGTTGTGGTCCATAGATGTAGACTGACCGGCAGAGAAACGGCCCTTAAACTCTTGAGAAGCTTCTCCGAAATTTCCTTGCCGACTTTTTCATCATGTCAACTTTCGTACTCAATGCGGTACTAGCTAGAACAAAGTGGAAATTTCGCCTAAATTTCATCATCCCCATTGCACCTCTATTTATACAGAAGCTTTGCATACGGAATATGTGTGCAAGGCTGCAAATGCAGTGCCACCTGTTCCATATTGTTCCTGAATTCTGATGACTCCTGCTGCCGCATGGCTAGCCTCAAGTCCGTTGACTTGCACAGGATATTCAAGAAGCTGGACCAGAACGACGATGGCTACGTTAGTCTCGGCGAGCTCAGCTGGCTCCTGGACAAGGTTGGCATCCGAACTGGCCCTGACGAGCTCGAATCCATCGTGGGACGAGAGAGATTAGACCTGCAAGAGTTCATCTTCTTCTATGAGCAGATATCGAGGCCAGACGGGGCGGAGCCTGCAGCTGGCTTTGAGGGAGATGAAGAAAAGGACCTTGTCGAGGCGTTCAAGGTGTTTGACCTGAACAAGGATGGATTCATATCCTGTGAAGAGCTTCAGAAGGTTTTGTCCAGCCTTGGACTCTGGGAGGAGAGGAGTGGATGCAGTTGCCGGAGTATGATCTCTGAATTTGATACCAATTCGGATGGGTTGCTTGATTTTGAGGAATTCAAGAGAATGATGCTACTTAACGATTCCTTGAGCCTTTCTGTATATGAACTATAGACTTCTCGTTCTCTCATACAAAATTAAGTTGTTAATGGTTAATAATAATTTTGGATTTATTTTGATTTTATTGTTATAATATATGTTTATAAACAGGTATAACTCCTATATTTATGTACATGTATGGCATCCATGAAATTATGTATATAGTTATATGGTTATATATTATTATTTATTTATCACATCACAGGTTATTCTGGATGGTTGAACCACATACCAGCCATACCAGCCACACTAGAGAAAAATAGGTCAGGGTTGGTTTTTAAAATATTATGGAAGCGGTTGGTTTTATTGTATTTTTAAAATATTAAAAATAAACTTACATATTAAACTTTAAATAATCTTTAAGCCCAACAATCTTTTTTACAATAAAATATTTGATAGTTGTATATTTGAAACCAAAAAATGAAAAATTATACATCATTTAAAAAGGACTTTCTTCTTCCCCTTCAGATTCCCCCTTTTCCTCTCTCGACTTGTTTGACGAGACGCTCCTTTCCTTTCCTTTCCTTTCCTGATTTGTTTGAAGTGCATGAGATGCTCTTTCCCTCTCCTAACTTTTTTTCACGTGCATGAGATACTCCTAATCCAAGTTGTTGGGTGTCTTGTAGAAGACAATAAAAATAGAATATTATTTTCATGCCAAAAAATTATAAGTGCATGGAAAATAAAAATAAAGTTGGGATGACTTACCGGGTTTGCTGGCGAAGCATCATGAGAGGCGTAGAGATTGTTTTCCGATCCATGACTCTACACAAAATATATATTTTAAAATTCAAACAATAGCTTATGATTGTTTCTAAGTGATTAGTCCCATAACTAGTAAAGCAATTATCAGATTCCGTTAATCCTTTCTTTTTATTTGATATATAAATTCAGTTATCAAATTCGGTTAATTCAAACTAGAATCACCTGAAAGTCATTTTCTAGACTCCATAAGTTACTTTACCAAAGAGGTTGGATTTTTCACAATTGAAGCTATAGTCTTACAAGGGTTCAGCATTAAGCATGGAAATCTTTCACTTCACTCAAAATTCCAACATATTTATAAGAATCACCAAGGACCACTTTCTTTTTAAATTCGTTAACTAACATCCTTGCTCAAATGAGTAAGATATTCACTATAGACGCAAGAGCTTTACCTTCTTCAATATGGTGCCTCAATTGCTACAGCCCTTTCTCTACATTGTTCATCCGTCTGATGGCCATTTTGAGAGTCATCCTCCACCTTCAACCTTTGAAAGTCAAGGGAGAGCATGAACCTCAACTACTGCAATAATGCAAAGTCTTAGCTCTAATTGTTGTTCCATAACAAATCAGATATGAGCACTGGGTATAATGAATCTTCCCATCTGAATTTATGAAAATACCTTGGTTTCCAGAATTTCCAAGGTTTCCAAAACTACAGCCATAAAAGTTCAGTTTGGCAACTCCAGTCATGAGATGAAGGAAATCAATTCTACATCTAAATACTTCTTCTAGAAGATGTTCTCGGAACATCTTGCTATGCTCTCTTCTTAGTGCCTCATACACCTCATCATCATCAATTTGGCAATTAATCCTACTACACTCTTGCAGCATAAGTCTAGACAACTCTAATTACCTCAACATCAGAATGGATCCTCTTCCGTTGTATAGAAATTCATGAAGTTCATGTGTATTCCACCAACATCTCTCATACTTAATGTGGCTGAATTTCTTTCTAGCATTGAAGCAAGTTGAGACGTTCAGCCCAGTAGTTAAGCCTATAACTATTCGGCCCATTCTCTCACTCGCCTTGTCCTTTCAATGGGATATTCACCAATTAGATGTTAGCAATGCCTTTCTTCATGGTGTCCTTGATGAATAAGTATTTATGAAACAACCTAGTGACTTCACTAATCCCCAATTCCCTAACCATGCGTGCGACTTCACAAGAGTTTATATGGCCTCAAACAAGTACCTCGTTATTGGTTCACTTGACTTTGCAATTTTCTCCTCTCTTTCCAATTTGTTGAGTCAAGGGATGACACCTCTCTCTTCATTACATGATGTAACTCCAAAATGATTACTTTACTTGTAAATGTTGATGACATACTAATTACTGGCTCTAGTTCCACTACCATCTCTTCTCTCATTTCTGAGTTATCATCCTAGTTTGCTCTTAGAAATCTTGGTCCTGCTCATTACTTTCTGGGTATTGAGATGCATCACACTCAAGATGGTATTCATCTCTCAACACAAGTATATGCATGATTTACTGGTACAGGTTCATATGTATGAAACAAAACCTGCCTTCACTCCGATGGCTTCCTCTACTCGACTTTCTGTTGATAGTGGAGATTTATTGAACAACCCCACTCAATTTCGTAGTATTATAGAGAATCTACACTATTTGAAGTGTATGATTACTCATGGATTATTTCTTTGTCCCTTGTGTTCTCTCTCTCTAGCTTCTCTGATGTTGACTAGGTTGGTTGCCCTATTGATCGCCGCTCTAGAGTAGTTATGCAATTTTTCTTGGTCCTAATCTCATCTCCTGGAGTTCTTGGAAACAACCGGTTTTCTCTCATTCCAGTACGGAGGTTGAATATCAATGCCTTGCTTCTACTGCTGTTGAAGTCCTCTAGTTAAAGATGCTCCTCTTTGAGCTTGGCTTTCCTCCTCTTAACTTGCTACTTTATGGTGTGATAACATGGGTGTCAAATTTCTTGCTTCTAATCCTGTTCAGCGTTCCCATACTAAACACATTGATCTCTTGATATTCATTTTTATCTGAGAGAAGGTTGTTGATCAATCTATTATCATCCACTATAATACATCTCTAATTTTGATCAGATGACTGATATCCTCACTAAAGCCTTACCTTATTCATGGTTTATGGACCTCACTCTCAAGCTCAATGTCTATCAACCCCCATTGACCTTGAGGGGGCTGTCTAGGGATAGTGTTTATCCCATTGTTGTTATAGATTCTTATCCTAATTAACCACTAACTCTTATCTTTGTAACTTATCTCTTCCAAAATACATGTATAAATATCTATTGTTCAATCAATGAAATCACTAGGATTTTCATTCAAACTCGAGCTCTATTAGGAGCTTCAAAGTGTGCTGGTGAGACTTGACCTGTAGTCAGAGAACGATGGGGTCTGCGAGCAAATTATTTGTAGGTTCGATACCAATTCGGATGAGTAGCTTGATTTTGAGGAGTTCAAGCTCATTATGTTGCTCTACATTCCATGACAATATGCAAAGAGAATGAGAGACATTCTTTGTGAGATTCAAAAAACATTGTTTCTTTCTCATGGTGATTGAGATCATTTCATTGTTTCTATTAGATGGGAATGGATTGGATTAATGGTCAATGAAAGTAAGTTTTCTTCCTTCTTCCTCTTACTCTTACTCTTATTTTTTCTTCTGAGAATAATCAACTATTTCATGCCAAATTAACATGGTTTTCAAAATCGGACCAGACCGGACCGGACGGTTGGACCAGAAAAACTAGGAACTGATTAGGTGACCGGTTCCATTTCCCTCTAAACCGGATTTTCTAAAAAAAAAACGTTGATTTTGGTCAATAAACTGCTGAACCAAGCAGTTAACTGTTCAAACGGTTTTGCCCGCTTTTTATTTTTTTACTTTTTTAATTTTTTTGTTAGAACAGGCTGATCATTTAGTTCGAACGGTTGGACCGTTCGACCCGGTAACCGGACCCTTGACCGATTCAGTTTCTAAGTCGGTTTTAAAAACCATGCAAATTAAAGGAGCACTAAAACAGTGAAATGAAAGAAAGAACAATCATCCAGATTTTCTCAAAAAAAAACATTGATTTTGGTCAGCAAACCGTTTGAACAGTTTTGACCTTTTTTTTTTATTTGTTTTTTATCAGCACAGGCTGACCATTCGGTTCGGACTTCGGATCGATTTTAAAAACCATGCAAATTAAAAGAGCACTGAAACAGTGAAACGCAAGAAAGAGCAATCATCCATTGTAAAACTGAATCAAGAACCATCATAAACCATCATACCCAATAAGAAATGAGAGCAAGTAATTATATTAAACTCACTATTTTAAAATAAAAGGAGTCCTATCACAAGTTCAAATCAAACTTTGGATTATGTCTAAGTCAGTCCAACTACAATTCAAGTTTTACTTAATGGTTAATTTTCTATTTCTATATATCTTCTATTATTTATTATTTTTAAATTCTATTAATTTTATGAATACTTAATAATTAATTTTTTTAAATAGAATTTAAATCGACTTATATGCAAGTATGTTAATTACATGGGTATAACATATGAGAGCATATATGAGATGGATTGGCATCAAACTTAATGGGCCCATGGTCAGAATGAATATCCATGTACTATTTTCTTATGGTCTGAAATTCTGAATGAGTCCATGTATTATGTGGTTTCTCATTTCTATATAAGATATGGGACTGTATATGGGAACGGTTCACATTAAAAGTAATGGGCCTATGGTCTAAATGAACTCGTGTATTATGAGGTTTTTACAAAAGATAGGCCCATATATAGGAGAGGTCAGCATTAAAATTAATGATGGAGGTTTGAACGAATCCATGTGTCATGCAGTTTATATACAAGAGGCTATATATGGGACGGGTTGATATCTGGGTTATTTTTGGTTTCACCATTTTAGTTTTAGGGTATTTCCGTTCAATTAATTCGGTTTTAGGGTATTTCCGTTCAATTAATTCGGTTTTAGGGTATTTTGGTCATCAGATTAAAGTTTTATATTTGAAAAATCGATTAACCAAAAAATCCGGATTAACCTTATTTCATTGTGGGATTAATTGAAATAATTGAATAAGAAATTAGTTCAATTATTTCTATATTTCCTTAATTTGCTTTTGGTTTGATTGTTCATCTTTGAATTTTAATTAATTCGATTTTGATTTTTAACTAAATAAACACCCCATGGGGGTTATGGATGTGGATGGGCTATCTCCATTGTGTAGCCCTATAAACCAAAAAAACAAAGAAAAAGTTGTACCTTGCGGGATGGGTTTTTGACTAAATAGTTTAACACATTAATTCAATAGGGCTGAATTGGGTTCTTCCCTAACTAATGTTTTTTTTCAAATTTGAGTGCTATACAAAAATAATGTAGAGCAATAATGTGAGGTGATTGTGTGTAGAATGATCAACAACAGGGGTGGAGCCAGGAAATTGTTATAGGGGGGCCAAAACATAAATGAAGTATGGATGCGCCCATAGGGGGGTCAACCATTGAGATAGAGAGTGGGGGAGGGGAAAATTTAAATGGAAAATTGTATTATAGTGGGGATTTTTTGAACCATAGGGGGGGGGGCATGGCTCCCCTCAGTCCCCCGGGCTCCGCCCCTGATTAATAACAAGTTTAAAGAACAATCACAAAGAATCAAAAGCACATACAAGATTTATAGAGATTTGACCAACTCATGCCTACGTCCTCTCCCTAGTAGGGGTGTCAATTGGATTGGATTTGGCTCAATTGATCTGGTCCAATGTAAGTCTATTACAAATGGACCAGGTCCAATCCAATCTGATGAATACTTTGGACCATTTTGGACCAATCCAATTCAATATTTGGATTGTCCAATCTTCTGAAATTGGTTTTATTTTAGATTTGTTCCAATCAAACCTGAGCTATTGACACTTGTATTCTTATCTTCTATTAATGGACCAAATGTTGGTTCAATCAGACCCAATCCAATATAAATCCATTACAGATGAATTAATTCCAATTAATCCAATGAATACTTTGACTTCTTTGGTGTCAATAAGTCTTTTAACTGGACAAACTTACAAGTGCTATCTCAACCTTTATAGTGGTCAATGTTTAAAAACTCAACAACTATCAACAAGAAACCCACTAACTAATCAAATCTAACAAAAATAATCAAATATGAAAATAAAACACAATATAATTCATTTACAAAGACTGATATATGCAAATACAAAATAAACTATTCAAATACAAGAATGAGCACAAACAAATATGGGCTATGCACTTGAAGAGAGTAATGATTCTTGGAGAGAATCAATGAAACACAAATAAAATTTTCAAGCTTTTCCTGCCAATACATTTGGGTGTATCAATACTTTAAACCATGCAAGACCTTAGCCCAATTCACTTGAGTTTTTCAGCACAAACTCATGTACATATAGCAAGAATCAAGCTTAGAGAGCTTGTGACCATTATAAAGTTGCTGGGAAGAGATTTACTCTAGAAAATGTTTAGAACTTATTCCCAACATTGCTAAAGGCTTACTAGAAGAGAAAAGAACAATCAAGGGTCAAAATATCGATACGATCAGGTCGTATTGACCAGTACATATCATATTGGGGGCTTCCCAATATGCCCATACAAAGGGTGTTTCGAGGTCCCGACCGGTTCAGAGGGTGGAGGAACCTTAAACCGGCCCCTCTGAACTAGATTAAAAAATAATACTAAAAAAGAAGCTACCGATACTGCTTGATATGCTACTACCGGCGTATCAGGCGTATCGATATTTTGAACCTTGAGAGCAATTGATCCTTTAAATGGTCAAAAATCTCATTTATTTTCATGAAGTAGTTGATTAGTACAAGAAAATGATCAACTACTTCAATTCCATCAGAAGTAGGTAGTCAACTATTGTGTTCAAGTAGGCAACTACTATTCACTAGAGAGAATATTTTTTCTCTCATAGTTGATTGCTATCTCTTGGTAGTTGACTACTTGATGCAACTTATTCTCAGTTAATAGATAGTCGAATACTATCTTTTCAATAGTTAACTATAGGCTAGAGCCAATGTGGCATCAGACTCAGTTGTCATAGGTAGTCGATTAATGCCTCATGGGTAGTCAACTATTTAGTGACACTAGTTTCGACTATCAAGGTAGCCAACTACTACCTTATGGGTAGCCAACTATTCACTATGTCCAACCTTAGAACCTTTTGGTAGATGAGTCCAAAGGTCTGGGCGGTTAACTTTTCGACCTCTAAGCTTAATTTAAAGTTTGGGGAAAGCCTAAACACTTTTTTCTAACTTCTCCATTGGTATTTAAGGTCTTGAAAATATCAAGATAGGTCTCAGATAAGTCATTGTTCAGCATCTTGCAAATGATTACATTAAATCCTAAAAGCAACAAAAAAAGTTGAAAATTCTAGAGCTTGATGTCTTCTTTTTCTTGTTCATGGTAGCAGTAGAAATCACTTATTGTAGTTTTGGATAAATTCCTTGTGAAGAGAAAGAAGAAGAAGAAGGTGAAGAGTTTCAGTGGTAGAGAAGAAAAGGAGTAGGATGTCAACCAAAATTGAATTAATTCTGGCCGCCAACCTCTCTTTGTATTATATACTCAACTTAAAAGAATAAGAGATTACAAGAATGCCCTTAGTAGGGCGGCTACCTAAGTAGCTGAATAGTTACAACTTAAAAACATAAACTAATGGGCCTAAAGCCCAACAACTTCCTAACTAAACAACTTAAAAGTAATAAATAAATAATTGGGCCCAATAACGAGAAATTGGCCCAACTCAACAATCCCCCTCAAGTTGGGAGTAAATGTCACACATTCCCAACCTGCGTAGATCATGCTCCAACGTGCTTCTTGCAATACTTTTTGTGAGAACATTAGCAAGTTGTAGATCAGAAGCAATGTATGAGAGACAAACTTCCCTAGAAATCATCGTTTCTCTGATGAAGTGTCTATCCACTTCGATGTGTTTTGTCCGATTATGTTGAACTGGGTTATGGGCAACGCTAATTGCTGCCTGATTATCACAATACAACATCATAGGTTCTTTTTCCTTTACACCAATCTCTCATAACAAGGAACAAATCTAGAGAAGTTCTAAAACTCCATGTGCCATAGCCCTGTATTCTACTTCTACACTTGATCTTGCCACCACTGTCTGTTTCTTACTATTCCACAAGACTATGTTACCCCCAACAAGGGTGTAGACTCTTGAAGTAGATCTCCTGTCATCAAGGCATCTTACCCAATCAGCATCTGTATAAGCCTTTAGCTTCAAATGTCCATGGTTAGCAAATAGTATGCCTCTACCTGGGTGTCCCTTCTGATAAGCAAGAATCCTGTCAATAGCCTCCCAATGATGGACTCGTGGGGAATGCATGTATTGACTCACCACACTCACTACATAAGAGATGTTTAGTCTTTTCATACACAAATACAGCAGCCGCCCACAAGTCTGATATTGCCCAATGTCCTTTACTAGCTCACTTTCTGATGCATTAATTCTATGATTTTGATTAATAGGAGTATTGATTGCCTTTGTTCCAAGCTTCTCTGTTTCTTGGAGAAGATCCAAAACATACTTCCTCTGTGAAATAAAGATTCTGTTTTAATCTTGCAACTTCAATGCTCAAGAAATACTTAAGCTCTCCAAGATCCTTAATTTCAAATTCTCTGTGTAGATTTTTCTTCAAACTGCCAAAATCACTTAGGTCATTCCCTATGACAACAATATCATCTACATAAACAATTAGGGCTGACACCAAGGATCCCCTCTACGTCACAAACAAGGAATGGTCAGATTGAGCCTGAGAGTAGACAAAAGCAACCAAAGCCTTCTTGGACCTGTCAAACCATGCTCTGAGTGACTTCTTAAGTCTGTATACCTTTCCCTTTTCAGCATCATTGTAGAAATCAACAGGAAGATCCATATACACTTTATCTTGCAGATCTTCATTTAGGAAATCATTCTTCACATCAAGTTGAAACAGGAGCCAAGAGTATGTGACAACAAGAGAAAAAAGCATCCAAATAGAAGTCATCTTTGCAACTGGTGCAAAGGAAAGGAAAGGAAAGCACGGTAGGAAGGAGAAAGTCCAATGTAGGATAAATATTGTGAAATACAGTGAGAAGTACACTTTCTCTTCCATTTTCTGAAAGCAATAGGAAGGTCTAGGTTATTTGTAATAGGATTAGTAGAATCAATGGGAACTGAAACAGTAGAGGGATCAAGAGGAATACTTGAATCCACGTCAGCTGAATCTAGAGTCTCCAAGGAACCGATAGGAAGTGATGTGAGTACTACTGTAGTGAAATCAACCTCCTTGTGAAGGCTCTGTTGTGAGTAACGTTGAGAAGCAGGACACAAGGGAGGTGGTAAGGTAGATGATGTAGGAGGATCAAACATAGGAGTGGACACAGGAACTGGAACTGGAAGAAGGATAGGCTACTCACTCACTTCCCCAAAACACTCCCCCTGAGAAGGATTCTTTGAGAAGAAGGATGTGGACTCAAAAAAGGTGACATCCATAGTAGCATATCGACTCCTAGAGATTGGATCATAGCAATAGTACCATTTTTGATTTTCTGCATATCCAAGGAAGACACAATTTTTTGTCTTCGGATCAAGCTTCGAATGGTGAGGACCAAGAATATGAGCAAAGAAAATACACCCAAACACTCTGAGAGGAATATGGAACATCTCCCCCTCAAAAAAAAAAGATTGAATGGGGTGCTGAATCCAAGTATACAGGAGAGCACCCTGTTAATCAAAAAGACTGTTGTCAGAACTACATCACCCCAAAAATGAACTGGAACTGTAGATGTGATCAACAATGTGCCTATTCTTCCTCTCTGCCACATCATTTTGCTGTGAACTGTAGGAACAACTGTACTGATGGACAACACCATATTCTAACAAATACAAAACAAGATGTTTTTCAAAATATTCCCTTGCATTGTCTGATCTGAACACCTTTATTCGTATCCCAAATTGTGTTGGCACCATCTGATGAAATTGCTTTACCAAGGATGGTACCTCATCTCAGGATCTCATTAAGTAAATCCAATAATATTGAGAAAAATCATCCATAAATTATCAAAAATATCGATAACCGCCCATAGAAGGAACATGATAAGGTCCCCATACATTAGAATGAATAACATCAAAAGGAGATGAACATCTTTTATTACTAATTTTAAAAGAATATTTACAATGTTTTCCAAGTTGATAACATTCACACTCCAGACTTGACAAATTAACAGACTCAAAAAGCTTTGGAAATAAGAAACTTAAAGAAAAAAAGACAAATGACCTAAATGATTATGCCAAAGCATAATCTGACTCACAGACCTTTACTCACTATCCCTGCTAACATGATGACCCTAATGAAGAGGAAGCATGTCTAGGAGGTAGATTCCATTCACTTCACGATCACTCACAATCGTCCTCTTTGAATCCAGATCTTGCAAAATACAATGATCAAGATAAAAAATTATTGAACAGTTCAGGTTTTTAGTCAAACTACTAACAGATAGCAGGTTAGTACTCAATCTAGGAATATGAAGGACAGAGGGAAGGGAAATTGAATCATTAATCTTGACAGTCCCCTTCCCAACAATGGGAACAGGTGATCCATCAGCTGTGGAGACTTTGTCTCTCCCAGATAGTGGAACTTTGGGTCATGTGCTCTAAGGCTCTAGAATCTATAATCCAAGAAGGTCCCTCTTTACATGTAGTAGAAACATAATTTGTAGTGGCATGTGAGCTACCAATGTGAGCAAAGGAAGTAGTGTGTGCTCCACTAGAACCGCCTGTACCTGGCTGTCCACATGTTACTGAATTAGAACTGTTTGTATCCTGCTGATTTTGGAACTACCCATATCTCTCAAGTTCGGCCCTCACTGCAACAGCTGCAACAAACTCTAGAGTAATTGTAGTGGGAGGGGTCAGTATGTCACCAGTGACTGCCTTGTTAGCATTTCCCTTCTTGTTTTTTAGTCTATTCAGCACCAGATGAGGATGAAGCTTCCAACAAGTATCTCTTGTGTGTTTAGGCTTCTTACAGTAGTCACAAATCAAATCCTTTTTGTCTTCCTTCTTGATTTCATTGCCACCCTGGTCTCCACTTTGTTTATGTCTCACAGTGCAAACCATGGCTGATTGATCAAAAACAGAATTTCTCATCATCACATTTCTCTTGCTCTCTTCCCCTGACACAAAGGCATATGCCTGGGTGAGAGTAACATTGTCCCTGGAAAAAATGTGTTGTCTTGCAACATCATACTCGGGCTTAAAGCCAACAAGAAATTTAAAAACCCTATACTTCTCTAGGAGCTTTTGATAGGTTGTTGCATCCTTAGTGGTTTCCTAAACAACTGTCTCTAGATGGTCAATCTCCTGCCATAGGGTTTTAAGGGCTGAAAAGTAAACAGCAATAGGTCTATCTCTCTACCTTGTAGCAATAATCTAATTTCTCAACTGATAAGTCCTAGCAACATTCTCCCTCTGTGAATAGGTTTCTACAACCCCATCCCAAATTTCCTTAGTTGTATTTGCCCACAAAAAAATTTTACTTATATGGGGCAACATCGAATTACACAGCCAAGTCATCACCATATAATTTTTCTGTACCCACCGGGAGCTGTTAGTTTCGTGTTTCACTTCTTCACTAGTGATATACCCTAATTTTCCACGAGCACCAATTGCCATCTTTGTAGATTGTGACCATTCTAAGTAATTTGAACCATCCAACTTAACTGTAGTAATGGTTCCATCCCCGAAAAATAGGGATGTTCATAAGAATGCCCAACCCGACCAAACCGACTAACCCAGACCAACCCAACCCGAGTCGGCCAGGTTTTCATTAGTACCGGTCGGTTTCGGGTTGGGAAAATATAGAAACCGATACATCGGGTCGGTTTCAGTTTTCTTGTGTGAAAACCGAAACCAACTAGACCCGGACCGAACTAGTCATCTACAAGTTCGATAGTTCCTAGTTTGAGTAGTTTCCTACTTAACTATAACCAGTCTTCTACTAGAACTAGAAGGCCCATTAGGCAATTACAATTAGAATAGGCAATCTATCATAGTTCTAACTTTCTATAATCTTTTACACCAAATAGGCAACCCATTAGGCAATTTCAATTAGAATTCAATTAGGTGTCCTTTTGTATAGGAGCAAAACCGAAACCGACTCAAACTGACCCAACCTGACTCAAACCGACCAGGTCGGTTTGGCCTATCAGTGGGTTGGTTTCGGTTTCCACCTCAGGTAACCCGACCAGGTTGGGTCGGTTGGGAAAACCCCAATAAACCAACCCAACCCGACCCATGAACACCCCTACCGAAAAGGTCTCTAGTACCTCCTCCCAGTGGTCCCATTTCACTCCCGGGCTTGTTTTAAACTCCATTACCCTCCATAATTATCAAAATGGGGATGGAAGGTTACTGTAATATGCAAGAATATCAAATAAATCACTTTTGGTACCAACACCCTTCTAGTGCCCTAGATGGTCCTCCCACAAAAGATTCATTTTCTGCGAGATGGGAGAAGAGAGAGAAAAGGCAACCGCTCTCTCCAAAAACCTCCAAAACAAGTAGGACTTGAACCGTCCCCCTCAGAAAACTCCAAGGAACCCTAAAAAATCAGAACAACACTTCCTAGGTCAAAATTGAAAAGTCCAACAGAAACAGGACTCTCCCCCTTTCTCCAGTTTCTCCTAATTTTGATGGGAAACCCTAGACCAGTTATAGGGCAAACAGATCCACCAAAAACTAGGCTTACCTAAGATCTTCGATCAGCCTCTTAAATCACCATGCAATCGGCCAATCTAGGGCTGCATGATAGAACGGTTCAAGGAACCTTCAGCCTACTCTGATACCAAGTAGAAATCATTGATTGCAGTTTTGGATAAATCCCTTGTGAAGAGAAAGAAGAAGAAGGTGAAGAATTTCAACAGTAGAGAAGAAAATAGGAGAAGAAAAGGAGTAGAATGTCAATCAGAATTGAATTAGTTATGGCTGCCAACCTCTCTTTGTATTATATACTCAACTTAAAAGAATAAGAGTTTACAAGAATACCCTTAGTAGGGCGGCTACTTAAGTAGCTGAACAATTACAACTTAAAAACATAAATTAATGGGCCTAAAGCCCAACAACTTCCTGACTTAACAATTTAAAAATAAGAAATAAATAACTAGGCCCAATAACTAGAAATCGGCCCAACTCAACAGTAGCATAATTTCTTGCTTGGAGAAATTTTATTCCATCATCTAATACTGTTGTTCCCCTATAACTTGGATTATTAGTTAAGTCAATGAGTTTATCAGCAAGTCTTTTCAATTCATCTAAGGAGTCTTTAGATAGAATTGCACATTTGTCTTTTCATTGTCTTTTCATGATATTAATACTTTCAGTGAGTTTATTATTTGGGTGAATGATGGTTCAGCCTAGGGTCAGAATTTTTAGGCCCAAAGTACAGTTGGGGTGGGTGTCAACATGGAATTGATGCCAATGGCATTCACGGGCGGGCATTGGTGTATAGAGTGGGTGTTTTTGACATTTTAAATGTTTATAACTCTACATTAGAATTCAAAAATCTGCATTGAGCCTATCCGTACTTTTTCGTTATTATTATCACCAAAACACATACGATCAACATGGGTCCCCTTCAATCTTAACCAACCATTAAATTAATCATTCTTTTACCCAGAGAAATCCAATAAATGATTCATGATCAACAAAATGATAATTGGCATTAAGAGGCATGCACACGTTAGTAGGGGTGGTAACCAGGTGGGTTTGAGTTGGGTTGTAAATGGGTTGGATTCAACCCAAACCTGCCTTAACCCAATTCACCTGCACAACCCATTAACCTTTGAACAACTTGAGTTCTATGAGAATTACTTAAAACTTAAAACTTTCTTTTGAGAACTTAGTTGGGCATGGCTTAGTGGTAAAAGTGATTATCTTCTATACAAGTGTTCAAGGTTCAAATCGCATTACATGTACATTAAATTTAAGAGTACTTGATTGTATTTGGGTTTTGGGTATGACTGAGCTGCTTGGGTCCGAACCGGACCAGGCCAGCCTAAACCATGTGCTTGAGTTCGTAAATAGGTCGAGATTGAATCAAGTGCAGTTGAGCCATTCAAACTCATGCTGGATTGAACAACCCAAACCAATCAGGTGTGGGCTGCTTTATAATGTCCCTGGTTGAACCATTCGGATATGGATCGGATGATTCAAACCAAATTGGTCATGCCGGTTCATGTGCCACCCTTCTGGTTGGTTACATTTGGGATATTCAAACCAAATATGACCAGGTTAATCTGAACTATGTTAAACGGATCTAGGTCAATTTGGACTTGATGTGGTTGGGTCCATTTAGTCCCAAATTGGGACAGTCCAAATCGCATGCTTGTGTTTGGGTTAATTTGGTTTGGGTACTGGGTTGGGCCACCAGCTAGTTGTATTCAGGTTAATTCAGATCAAAGTATGGGTGAATTGAATTGCCCCACATCGGATTAAGCCATTGAACCATTTTGACCAAGTTTAGGTTTGGTCCAAAACGAAAATAATTTTAGTCAATAATTTTTTGCAATAGTTAATTAGAAATTAATGCATTAGTTATGAATTATAATTTTGAGTAGATTAAAGTGAAAAAAATTAATAAAAAATTGTTAAGTAATTAACACTTGTATCATTAGTGGTTAACCCAGTGGGTACCCACAACTCGACCCAACCCAACCTACCTTCTTTGATATTATTAGGAAAGTAGTTTCCCATCCCTAACTACTGTTTAAGGTATTATGGAACCTCATGGTTTGAATGGTTGGCTTTAAATGCTGGCCTATAAAGCTATAAACCCAAATGGTATAATGAGAAAGCCAACACATGTGAGAAGTTGACAGAAAGTCATAATAAACACTAAGCAATACAATTAGGAGGTGTTTGGTATGGCTTCCGTTTATTTGATAAACGGTGTCATGTCATCACCAAATCAGCATTTATCCCATCACGCTGATTCGTATGCATAGGTATTGATAAAATTTGGTCTTGATTTATGTGCATGCAACCATTGGGGGAAGCTTCATTTTAACGTTTCCCTCAATGGTTAAGCACTTATTCACTGTTCCACTGATGTGGTGCCTAATGGCATCTATTTGTCAACAAATCTCAGAAAAACGTTGGCCAACCACTTTTTCTCAAGTCTTGAAGACAAATCAAGTACAAATTAATTAAGGTCAGTATTCATTTGTATGTAATAAATTTTGAAATTCCAATGCTTCTAAAATGTAATAACTACTTTTAAAGGTACATTGGAGTTGGTGAACTTTTCTTAGTGCTGATATTTGAATGTAGAGAATGTTGTTCTAATTTTTGACATGTGAATGTTGAGTTTTGAAAAATGACAATTGACTATTTTAACCATGGATATAAAGAAGTTTGTTTAACTATTTAATAAACTAATTAACAATTAATTTTGTATAAAATGATTAAAGATAGTGGAATTGATAAAAAAATTATCAATAATTAAATAATATTTAAAGAATTGAGCATTTAACAATTAATTGGGTAATTATTATTTAATAATTAATTAATTAAAATAGGTATTTTAATTAACTATTTATTTTGATAAGTATTTTAGTAACTAAAACAATAATTATCCTACTTTATAAAATATTAATTAGAAATTATTTATTAATTATTTTAATTATTTAACTAATACTATTAGATATATACTAAACAATTACTATGTATTTACATGACCTGGATATTTAAAATAAATAATTACATTATTATTTTAATAAATACGTAAGTAGTAATTATAAATAGATAATCATTAATTAATACATGAATAAATATCAAAATAATAAAATAATCATTACTATACAATAAAATAATTAAATAGGTGATTGAATAAAAATAGTTAATTAATCAAATAAGAAAATAAAAAATAATTATTATAATTATGAAATAATAGTTAAATAATAATTATATAGTTAGAGTATTAAATATGTAAAACAAACAATTAATTAATATTCCCATATATACATATTTATAAATTATAATTAAATAATTAATAATTAAATAAATAACTAGTAAAATAATAATTATTAATAATTAAATATTAAAAAATAATTGAATAATTGTGCATTTAATCAAGGTTTTAAAGCTTGACCCGAAAATAGAACCAATTTGACCATCAGTTTTTGGGCCCTCCAGGCGGTGGGTTAGAAAGGAAAAAAAATCAATTTTGATGGTGAGAAACTTGGAATGAATGCCTTTTTTCTTGCAAATTATTAATTGATCATGCTTTTGTTATAAAGTCTAAGGTGGTGTTTTGCAACTGCTAAAATATGTGCTGCACAAAAAATGTGGAAATTTTTCAAAATAGAAAAAGATGCTCCATTCAGCATTTCAGTAAATCCACTTGGCTATTTATCTACTAAATGTGATTCTTGACGACTGAGATTATTTCATTTACCTCCAAAAGTTTTATTAAATATGAGAAATCACCCTAAAATTAATCTATTTTTATTTTAGAAATCATTTTGCATTCCACTTTAAACACCTATTGCAACAACTATTGAATTCCACCAAAATTTTCATATTATTAATTATAGCAATAACTTGTAAAGTTTTATTGTTTTTATTAATTATAGAAATAACTTTTAAATGTTTTAATATAGAAACCTAGAAAATGTATCAACCCGATTAAATGAATTTTGCATAATAGTCATATTTGAGATAAGGTGGTTATGATAAAGTTAGAATTTGATATGGATTAGGGCAATACTTAGCTCCTACCCGTTGGACGACATGCATCTTACCACCTCTTGATTTTCATATTTAAACCCTAAAACCTAAACCCTAAACTCTACATTCTAAACCCTTAAATCTTAAACCTTTAATCAACAAAAATAACCTTTAAACCCTAAACCCTAAAATCAAAATTCTAGCTAAACCCTTCATAATAAAGAATAAATCTCTTAAACCCCAATCCTAAACTTTATATTTATCGTATAAAATGGCTTGTTAGCTGGGACGTGCGCATGTTTCCTCCAATGGGGTAGAACCATGTATTTTCTTCCACTAGAATTAATCCCTCACTTAATTAATTAGTTGCATGGCTGACGTGGGGTGTAATTATAGGTTAAACTGCCCCTAACACAGCCATAAAGTACAGCTAATATAATCCAGATTAAGTAGAGAAAGCCTGTCTTGATCGTACATTTTAAGGTTGAAGTAACTCCCTCTTCCCTGGGAGACGTTTGACTGTTTGTAGAAAACAACCAACAAACAGCGAAGCGTTCCCCCTTCCCCGGAGGGATCCCGTCATTTCATTAAAACCCAGTTGGTAATTGGTATATATATATATATATATATATATATATGAGTCGGTTTCTATCACAAAGATGAAAGCAAATAGAATTTTGTCCAGAACCCAGTAAGGAAGAGCCAAGGAAATTAGCTGAGAGAATTCCAACTACAGAGCTCTGATTATTTTTCTTCTTCACCAAGTATTTAGGACGATTTCCTTCACAATATAATCCTCATTTCCTCCTGCAGCTTGCAACTATCTGTACAAACATGTCTGGTGGCCACCTTCATCATTCAGACTTGGAGAGGATATTTTTGAGGTTGGACGTCAATGGCGACGGCCGTCTATCCATTGATGAACTAGTTTGGCTCCTTGACAAGGTTGGTAGCCACATTGTCCCAGGCGACCTGGAAGAGATTGTGGGAGAAAAGAGCCTAGACTTAGAAGAATTCATCCTCTTCTGCAAGTCGATATCTGATCCAGTCGAGGAAGCAGATGAAGACTTGATGCAGGCATTCAAGGTGTTCGACCTGAACAATGATGGGTTCATTTCTTGTGAGGAGCTTCAGAGCGTGCTGGTGAGACTTGGGCTGTGGTCGGAGAACGACGGAGGCTGCGAGCAGATTGTTTGCAGGTTTGACACAAACTCGGACGGGCAGCTTGATTTCGAGGAGTTCAAGCAGATGATGTTGCTCTCCATTACATGACAATATACACAGAGAGTGAGAGACATTCTTTGCATTGTGAGATTCAAAGAAACATTGTTAATTTCTTTCTCAAGGTGACGACTGAGATCATTTCACATATTGCATTAATTGTTTCTCTCAGGTGGGAATGGATCGGTTTAATATATATATATATAGGGTCAATGTTGTTAAATTTTCTTTCTTGTTTTTATTCAATTCCTCTTATTTTTCTTAGGAGAATAATCAACTTTTTCATACCAACAAACAGTTAAACCAAAGAAATTAAAAGGGCAATAATGCATCATAAAACTGAACCCTAAAAGGCCTTTTTTTTGTTTGGTAAAGAACTGAACTCTGTCAAGAATCATCATACCCCGCAATCATGAGACCTAGAAATGATATCAAAGTAGGAGGTGGGTTATTCCATCTCTGAACGAGAGAGAGAGAGATGTGGTGGTGAACTGGTGATTGGTCCACTATATCTCATGACCTACCGAATGCTATCAAAACCATTAAATACATATGGTGGTAAAAATGACCAAAAGTCAGATATGACCGTGCGAATTTCCCTAAGCTAAAATCCTAAAACCGTGGATCAAGACCTTCATGTATTTACATACGACTATAAATAAGTTACTTGAACATTAAATAAATAAATAAATAAAATATATATATATATATATATATATA
The DNA here is from genome assembly GCF_056320005.1 of Nelumbo lutea. Lineage (NCBI taxonomy): Eukaryota > Viridiplantae > Streptophyta > Magnoliopsida > Proteales > Nelumbonaceae > Nelumbo > Nelumbo lutea. The sequence continues at coordinate 20,647,417 of NC_142684.1, read as the reverse complement.
TATATATATATATATATATAAAGTGTGAAGATATTGAGACAACTTTAAAATGATAGAAGAAATAAAACGCATGGTTTTTGAATTGCTGTTGATCCGGATGGTCAGACCGTTCGGCCTGGGAATCGTCCAAGCAACTGGTTCCATTTTACTCTAAACCTGGTCTCTAGCCAAAAATCATTGAATCAGTCAATGACCCGTTGACTCAGGTGATCGAATCATCGACCTATCGACCTATTCAATGGTTTTTGGTCATTTTTATTTTTATTTTTATTTAATTTTTATTGTCAAAATAGGCTATTCATTCGAAATAGACGGTCGAACCGCCGACCCAAAAACCAATGGCCAGAACATTTTATGAAAATGTGTAGATACATACCCCATGCATCAATTTTCAAAAAAAAAATATATCAATAAAATTTTACTTAATATTTATTATATATAAATTTTAAGGACAAACATCCAAAAGAAGGTTTACTTAATAGTCAAACTATATTTGATTTTAACAAACAAATATAATATATTAATATGTGTAGTGGTGGCCTAGTTAAAGTCTTTCTACTGCATAATTATGGTTTTTATATGAAAAATTATAGGTGTTAAGAATTGCATGTTTTGAATTTAAATATTGGGTTATTGAGTTATTATGTGTGTATGTGTATGAAAGAGAGAACGAGTAATTATTAGATCTGTTCACAGGTTGGGCAATTGAACTTTCAGATTCAGCCCATTCAAATTTTGGCAAAATCTATGCCCAAGCCTGATCCATTAACGGGTCTAGTAATTATATAGATTATAGGAATTAATTAAAAAGATTAGGATCTGGGAATGAGATAAACTTGAATTTGAAAATTTGAGTTGAATAGGAGAATTTTTAGAGAGAGGGATGGGATGGGATTAAATATTAAAAATTATATACGTATCAGCCAATACAGGTATTGGGCGGTTGGGCCCCAGCTAGAATGATACATATCAGCTGATAGGTTGCTAAATTTTAAACCCTGTGCTGCTATGGCTCCCACCAGTGATGAAGACCGTTTCTTTTCTGCTTAATCTTACCCCCTTTATGCGGTGGCTTATTTAACCGACTTGGAAATTTTTCAGTAATTCCCATAGTACTCTTCATGTAAAGCTATAAATAGGAATGCCTATACTTGTTTGTGATCACTTCATTTTCTTTGTACATAAGGCTTAGTTTGGAAATAGTATAAATATAAATATGTAGAGTATAAAATATTGTATTTTGTATCATTTTCTATGTATTTGTATTGTATATATTTGTATTTGTATTATACATATTTGTATTTGTACTAGGCTCAGTTTGGAAGGAGTACGAATACAAATTTGTAGGGTGCAAAACCTTATATTTTGTATTATTTTGTATGTATTTGCACTGTACATATTTGTATTTGTATTCTTTCCAAACTGAGCCTAAGGAATTAGGTTGAGAGAATGAAAGTGTATGGCAAGTCTGTAATGGGTTGTAAGAATGGGCACTGCTGAGATTCTAATGAGATCATGTTATTGCATTTTTCTTGTTTATAGTGAAAAAGAAAGCTTTGAGGTGCTGCCCATGAATGTAGGCAATTCAGCTGAACCATGTTAAGTGCTCACTCTTCCTCTTTTTCTTGGGTTATAATTGTCCATACCTATTTTATAACAAAAGGTGTTTGATCTCCTGCTCATTTGTTAAAGGTTTATGAGAATGGTTCTTTTCTTTGTTTGGATGTAGGTGGATTCCACTGTTGGATGCGCAAAGTTTGTTTGCTCCTACTTTCTTTAAATTGCCAAAGAAAAGGAGAAGATTAATGTGGAGATGTGTAAAGGCTGTTGTTAGTTGGACCATTTTGGAAGAAAGAAATTCCAGAATATTCACAAGGAGAAAAGCAAGGAAGCCATCTGGGAGGTGATTTCTATGAGGGTAGTATTGGTAACCTAGAGCTTTCAGATATTCGGGGTGTTTTAATCAAGGATTAAACTATTGCTATCGGGTATCGTATTGGATAACTCAGATATAGATATGGATATGGATACGGATATGCTTTGGAAATGCATGGATACGGACGAAAAATATGAAAACACTTGGATACTTTAGAAAAATGAATATTAATTCCATAAATATATTACTAACAATAGGTTTAATGTCAAAATATCTACAAATAATGTATAAGTACATAAGAATTGTATATTTTGACAATATATATATGAAGAAATATATTACAATTAATATAACAGAATGCATAGATATCATACAATTTTATTGATATGCATCAATCAAGATTTCAAGAAATATATTATATAGATTTTTACAAATTAATACATGCACAAAGCCATTATTATCTTATTTTATATTAAAGTCCAAGGAATAAAACATACACAACTATTATATTTCAATTATTATATCATTTTTTCTATTTTACTACTTTTTTAACATTAACAAAAATGTTAACTAAAAATCAATTCTCAAAATTTTGGTAATATTTTCATTTTTGTAAACAATAAATATGTTATTATAAAATGCAAATCAAAATTAATTGAAAATTTATAAAAATATATAATCATAACTTAAAATATATCAAATCTATTTAAATTTCAAAGATATATATTATAGGAAAATTCATAAATCTTAATTACTATAATAATTATTTCATTATTAATAATTTTTTATAAATTTATAAAATAAAAAATAATAATTTTTAATATAAATATAGATTAGTGGATTTGATAGATTCAATTTATATTACATTTTTAAAGATTTTATAAATAATATTTTTATTTTTGTAAACTAATAAATACATGGTTATTTAATGCAAATTAAAATATTAATTAATAATTTATAAAAATTTTGAGATATATATCATGTGCAAATTAGTAAATTCTAAGTATTAAAATAATTATTATATTATTATATTATTAATATTTTAAAATTTCTTTAAATTAAAATTAAACTTTTTGATATAAAAGTGGATTTGGTAGATTATTTATTCTATTGGTTTATAAAATATTAATTTTAAATATTATTCTTTTTAATTTGTAATTGGAGTTGTTGAAGATAAGTGTATGTTGGTTGTTATGATTTTATGTAGATATTAAGTAATAAAAGTTAGTGTATTCCATTTATTAATACGAAATTAATATTGGCTCAGTGGTTAGAGATGCATTGTTAATTGGCACTGAAATGTTGTGGTCTTGGGTTTAAGTCATGCAGGCTGCGTTTTTTTGTAGTGAAGTTGTCAAACGGAGGTTAGATACGCTCCCGGGCCCATATCGATATTTTAATCCTTATTTTTAGTATATGAGAAAGGGAAAATAATTGCATGCGGCATTGGAAGGTGTACAAAGATCTAAAGAGATGAATATGAGAAAACTAATCATCAGAGGAGACTCTAAGGTAGTGTTGGGCTGGTTGAAAGGAGACAAAAATGGACTGTGAATTTATAGCAATGAAAAGAAAAAAATCAATTGGCTGTCGAAAGACATGGAAATAAAAGAAAAATAAAGTGGGTTAAGAGATATGCACACTCCTTTGCTGATAGGTTAGCAAAAGAAGGGGTAAATAGGGGTGCTCTGTTTTGGGCTCAATTGTAATTTTTCAGTTTTGTTTGTTTCTTGTTGGGGGAGACAAGATAGGTTATCTCCTCCCATTGTATCCTTAATCTTCCTCAATGAAATCTTCTGTTATTGATAAAAAAAAGCAAGGGGCTGTTTGATAATGGCTGAATTGACTAGACAGAATTGCGGCATATTGAGGTGATTTCTTTTCTTTACCTCTAAATATTCGACAATATGACTATACCATTCACTAAAATTATGTTTGGTTTGAAGGAAAAACATAGCCTAAAAAAAAAGTATTAGATAGGGAAAGGAAGGGAAAGGCAGGAAAATCTATACAAGCTTTGTAAAGGTTTCTCTCCCTTTCCTTCCTTTCCCTATTTTTTCCTTTAAACCAAACACAGACTTACAAGATTGCTTTTAAGTATCAATTTTCAGCTTAGAAGTATGTCAAAGTAAAAAGGCCAATATACAAGGCGGATTGTAACCATCCAAATACATAGAATTCTTTTCCAGCTTTCCACAAGCCTTGGGAGGCTATAGAAACATAATCGTTTAGGTCATTTTGTAGATATTGTGGCCTTCTGCCCAATTTCTTGGATGCTAGATTCACATGACCAGACATGTCCTAGCATTTCTAATCGGATCAAAGGTCGCTCACTCGATTATAACCAGGAGTTATGAGGTTACATAAACTGGTTCAACTGTCCAACCCAATCCCTATCTGGTTCAGGTTTTCAGAACTGTGCTTTTCAGCTCTACCATGAAATATTCAAACCTTCATGGTCATAGCTCATAGGGCTCGGCGTCTGGATTATTAGACAAAGTAGGCCAGGTTACACGGCCCAAAATTTAATCTAGACAAGGCCCAATGTTTTACAGACCATGCTACAATAGAAAAATAAACTTACCCATATCTATCTGAGAATCTGAGATTATCGATATGGTTACTGATTTTATAAACAAGATTCAAAAAATTGATACATATTGACCTGTATCGGCCGATAGGTATTATATCAGGAGCATCCCGATATGCCCCTACAAAGGATGTATCGGGATTTTGACCTGTTCAGGGGGTGGAGGAACCTTAAACCGGTCCTCCTTAACCGGATTTGAAAAAAAAAGTACCGATACTGTCCAATACGCCCCTACCGGCATATTGCGCATATTGATATTTAGAACCTTGCTTACAAAAGAAACGAGAAATCCAATTATTTTGGACCAAGCCCGTCTAGAATAATTTTTTCTTTTTTCTGCGCTAGGTTTAAGCCCAATAGAGTTGTAGAGTTTGGGCCCTTGTCCGACCTACCCTAGTCCACTTCACAATAATATGGAGGGTCCTTTTGGGAGGGATTCTTAATTGATTGAACAGCAAAGTTACCAAAAAATAGACTTATTGGAAAGTTGATTTTTTTTAGTTATTTAAGCGTATTTTTCACTTTTTTGGATTGTTACAATCCATGTTTTTTTTTTTGAATTTATAAATATTTAGGGTTTGTTTGGTTTGCAGTTAGGATTGAAATTGGAATCACAATTAGAATCCCTTGAAATTGGAATTGGAATTGGAATTGCCTATTCCAGACATAGCCTTAAAGAGTATAGTGATTGGTGAAACGATTGGGAAAAGTTGAGAATGATAGAATAACTAAGATATGCACGTGTATTTTAATTCTTAGGAAACCAATATAATTATTGTTAATATTTATAAATTTTAATAATCAATTGTTTCTTAAATTTTTCTATATGCATGCATTAAGAAGAGAAAATGTCAATCCATGAATCGGTGAGAATGGGTAAGGATGGTAATAATCCAACTGGCCTAATTTGATGCTCTTTCATTCTTTGGCAAGTATTACATGCTCGTATAAAGGCCTGACTTGTTGCCTCATACCCCTCTAGTAGAATGTGGATCGTAACCTCTGAATGGTTTTCAAATATCCCCCTTCATGAGTGGAATTATGAAATTAGGCCATAATGTCAAGTATCAACTGAGAATATCTTGTAATAAATAAATACACCCCTTGAAAAACAATACCCCTTCTTTGTAGCTCCAAGGTCCAATAGCTTCTATTGTACATATAGGTTGTTTAAATGCTCAGATTGAATGGCTTCTATCCAATAAGATATGGGTTGGATCAATGCTAAAGATTGTCTTATATAACCCTCCTCCCCACTTCCTTCTTTAAATCGTCTTTATAGTGCATAGGCGCCCCATTAGCAAAGGCCTCATTAGTTGCATCCATACGAATCGATGTTTACAAAATTCTGTGTGTATCTCCCATTTCAAGAAGCTTCATTTTGGAGCTTCCCCCAATAGGTGGGCATTTATTGGCATCTTTGCTAATGTGGTGCCTAATGGCGCCTATGTATCATAAATACTCTCATTAATTGTTTTTCTCGATTTTACAGCCACACAAATATAAAACATTTATTCAATAAACGTAAAAAGAACCAAACACCCTCTAAATTTTATTGAAACATCATATTCATCATCTTGTAGAGCCACTGCTGATGTGCTATAGTGGTGATTTTTTACTCCCAAAGGCACTTGATGCTTTTTTGGTCAAACTAAACAATCAATTTGTGACATCAAATCCAACTTAATGAAATAATTAAAATCATGTAATTCATCAAGTAGTTAATCTATTTATAGGAATGGGAAACTTATCTGTGACTTGATTTAGTGTATGGTAGTTCATACACATGCGCCACATGCCATCTTACTTCTTTACTAGGATCGCCGGAAAAGAATATGGGCTGCAACTAAGTTGGATCATTCTAGATGCTAGAAGGTCTGCAACAATTCTCTAAATTTCCGCCTTTTTGTAATATAGGGTGACTTTGATCATGGGCCCTAATAGGGGGGAAGCCCACATGGCTCACTAAACACGTCCTGGAACTGATGCAATACCTACCTTAATGATGGAGAAAGTCCTTACTTCAATCCAGTGGAATTGGATTGTATATATGGTGTGTAATTGTGACATCACTCCCTTTCCACACTTTCTAACAACCTTCTCGTAATTTGTTTCCATGGGCCTTAATCAACGGTTGTACACCATGCAATGTAATCTCCCTCCATTTAAGCAAAATCACATCTGCAACCTTCTAAAATGAAAAAATCCCACCATATAGGACTGAGAGTGGATAACCATTGAATACCTAATACAACCTCATACCCATCTAATGGTTAGAGGTAAAAGTCCAACAACATTGGCTCCCCTTGTAAATACAGCTTCACACCTGTGCATTTTCCAGACGTGACCAGCTATTGCCCATTTTCTATATAGAGACCTCAAAGCACAAGTTACCATTGGGAATGAGCTCAACTCATTGAGAGAGTTGAGGGCTGAGAAAATTAAGTGTACTCCCCAAGTCAATGAGAACCACCACCTTCTCGTCTCTCAAAGTGAAGGCTGGGTGTGTCGATTTCCATCTCAACATCATTGTCCTCCTCCTCCCAACATCCTTCAATTACAAACAGTCACTGTTTGTATCAGTGCCTAGGTGTAAATTTGTCATTACAATTGTATCAAAGACCCTTCTCGTGTTATTCCCGCAGTTCATTGGGTGTCATCCGTTTTATAGGAAGTGCTGAAGAGGTGGCCTCTATCTCGTTCACTGCCTCAAATCAACGAGCTTCTATGGTTGCAGCACACCAGTGACAAGTTTCTTGCTTTGTCTAACGGAGCCAATCTTATAGCTGATGAGAGGTTAATTGGTTGAGCCGCGACCACCTCAGCCCACAGGGCCTCCTTAAATCCACTTACGAAATAGCTGACTTGGTGAACCGGGGTGAGATGATTGACCCATGTCAGTAACTTTTCGAATTGCGTTTGGTATTCCTGCACCGTACCGGTTTGTTAGAGTTTTGTGAGGTCTCCGAAAAAATCCTAGTACTGAGTAGGACCTTAGTGCGTTTGAAACCTTCCCATCCTACTTTACGAACTAGAACCACAGTTGGGCATCTCCCTCAAGATGAACCGACACCGTTAGCACCCTTTCTCCCTCTAGAACCCCTTGCCACTCGAAGATCTGCTCATCCTACAAATTAAGCCAGCTTGTTAGATCTTCATTCCCATTATAGCGTGGGAACTCAAGCTTCAGACTTTTGGACATTGGGTTGAGAGTACCGTTGGATCCGTTGGCACAATCTCCAACAATTCTCTTGGGTGAGCTCGATGCCTCTCCAACCTCTTTCCCCTTCGTCCCTTCCAACCAGTCAAACTTGTTAGAGAATGTCTTGATCAACTGGTTAATCTTCTCCATTAGTTGCTCATGACTCACCACCAAGGACCCAACTTCCCCCTCAATCTGATAAAAGTGTCATGAATCAGGTACTGGGATCTCATGACTGGTCTTCCAGTAATAAATGATGACAAACCGGTTTTCACTTCTAGTGAAGGATAAGATCTCTTCTTCTTCCCTATTTTGTGAAGTTACTAGATAGTTTAGGTTAATTCGAGGAAACCCGATATCCACACTCAATAAATTTTGAGAAATATATATATACATAATCTTAGAAGAGGTTAAAATTTTACTCTTAAAAGAGTCTATCCACTCACAAAAAAGTGATAACTCCATTCTCTTAAATTTCACACACAGTAACATCCTAATCCCTAAAAAATGCCATCTTCAAATGTTATGGTAGTAACTAAATTTTATTCAAACACAACCATTTCAAAAGTAACGATTAAACAAATTATTTAACTTAAAAATATTCAAAATATTAAATGGATAAAAATAAAAATATTTCATAAAAATGACTAAACAATTAATACAAATGGTTTGAGTTTCATTCTTTTAGATGAAATAGTTTATTAACTGCAAACTAGATTTAACTTTTTTTTGGAAGCATAACCTAATTTAACTTTTAAAAATAAATTTATCAAATTTAATCTCTTAATTAATGTGGGTCACTGCTTACAAATAAGACCTCATTTAATCTCTTAATTAATAGTGATTTCCAGACAAAATAGGCCAAAATAGATTGTCAATTACAAAGATATAAGACCCATGCTAATTTTTCTAATTTAATTTTTTTATATTTAAACAGTAAATTTCAAATTAAATAATACTATAGTTGCCACTTAGTATATGGGGTCATTCTCTAGATAAAACATGATAAATCTCTTAAATCAAATAAAAAACCCAACCTAAATGTTTAATATAAATAATTTAAAAAATTGAAATAATTCAGATTAATGATCCCATACTTAATACGGGGTCATTATTCCTAGTTCAAAATAAAAGTAAAATTCTCTTAAGTCACAATAAGTTCATGCATGAGCCATCCATACGTGGCATCATGCATGCTAAGGTAATCCGATTAAGCTATTGGGTTTGTGACAAACTCATATGGCTATAATAAGTGGTTTAAGCATGGCATGGTGGTAGATCCCCCGTGTCCCAATACTTCAACACTTGGGTTTAAATCTCTTTGCTTGTAGCTTTTTGAACGTATAAAGTTTATCGTGTATAGTATAGATTTAAATAAGAAATTTAATTAAATTATTGAAAGGTGAAATAAACTTTGGTGGCATGAGTTATTGAGAAGAGACCAAGTGAATAGTGTGAGTTAATGAGAAGAATAGGAATTAATGAAAGGGAATGGGTAGAAAATTTTGAATTCGGGTTAATGTTAAGATGTTTATTGATTCCATCACACTTTGTTCCTACAAAAATTTTGGTCTTATAATAATCTTATATGAATTTATTTTAATTTCAGTGGGTATTTGTCACACTACATAGATAAGCCCCAAGTCCCCTCTCGTTTTCAGTCACGTACCAATGTTTTGTGATGTAAAATTTTTTGTCTAACTACCTCGTTATTTGACCCGTGGTGGCGTGTCTTAGTGATGAACTACTTGGTGGTGAACTGCCTAATGGCGAACTGCTCGGTGGAGAACTGCCTGGGGGCGAACTGCCTGGCGGCGAACTGTCTGGTGGCGAATTGCCTGGTGGCGAGCTCCCTGGTGGCGAACTGCCTGGTGGCGAACTGCTTGGTGGCAAACTGCCTGGTGGCGAACTGCTTGGTGGCAAACTGCTTGGTGGCGAACTGCCTGGTGGCGAACTGCCCGGTGGCGATCTGCTCGGTGGCAAACTGCCTGGTGGCGAATTGCCTGGTGACGAACTGCCTGGTGGCGATCTGCTTGGTGGCAAATTGCCTGGTGGCGAACTGCCTGGTAGCGAACTGCCTACTAGGCGGCCGGTGACTTAGAGAATGCTGGAGCTCCCTGGTGCGGCGCAATCCGACTACCCTCAGCATGAGGTGGTCTTCTTTCCTTTGTAGGTAGCGGGAGCTGAGGGACCTGCGAGAACTTCATCTTTTCCTCCTCTTTGTAAGTGGTGGGAGCTGAGGGACCTGCGAGAACTTCATCTTTTCCTCCTCTTTGTAGGTGGCGGGAGCTGAGGGACCTGCGAGAACTCCATCTTTTCCTCATCTTTGTAGGTGGCGGGAGCTGAGGGACCTCCGAGAACTCCATCTTTTCCTCCTCTTCGTAGGCGGCGGGAGCTGAAGGACCTGCGAGAACTGAATCAGAGGTCCCGGGGGTATTTTTCAGGTGGGGGCTCTCCGATGCTTAAGTTAGCACTCTTATTGTAGAGAGCTTTGAAGATAATATGAGAGAGCTAGAGAGCAGGGTTACTTCCCTTTTTTCATCCCCCTCCCCTTTGGTGGGTGAGGTCTTTATATACCGGAGTCCTCGCGGGTTAGGTGGGTGAAAAGCCTCCAAACGGTAAGACTCGTCGCATCCTGTCAGAACTGGGGTACGGTGGTGAACTCCTAGAGGTCGTCAGGCTGGCGCTTGTGTCAAGTGACCAGGTCGACGCCTGGGCCGGGTTGCCAGGGGGGCGCCTGCGTCAGTCGGTGGGTCAGTGTCTAGGCCAGGTCGTCAGGTCGGCATCTGTGTCAGTTGGCGGGTCAGTGTCTAGACCAAGTCATCAAGTTGGCGCCTGTGTCAGTCGGCGGGTCAGTGTCTAGGCCAGGTTTGTCGGTGGGTGCCTTATGGGCGGCTTGGCCGGATCATGCGCTAGGCTGGTCCAAGTCGGTCAGGTCGCGCAGACCGCACGCCACACGCAGCTCGTGCAGGCCGTGCATAGTTCACACAGGCCGTGCGCTAGGCCGCGCGCGCGCAGGTCGCGCATGCCGTGCAATTCACGCAAGCCGCGCGCGTGTCACGTAGGTCACGCAAGCCCCGCGCGCGCCGCGTAGGTCGCGTGTGCCGCGCGTAGGTCGCGCCAGGCCGGCCAGACTGGTGCCCGGGTGAGTCACCAACTTCGTAAGTTTGTTGGCTGGGTGTTTTCCTAGTTGTCACGAGGTGCCACATGTCACAATTTCACTGGAGGGCCAAATCTGCCCTCATCAATAGCCCCCCACTCCCGAGCTGATAGTAACTTAGCGAAGGGAGTAGATTTCTTTTGGCCCGTAAGTCGATGAGCTAGTAAGTGCTGATCCAATTACTAGTGTGGCCTGTACGCTTTGGGAGCGACTCGTAGTCTACTCTTCTTTGACTTTTGCCCGTGCCGGAGAGGCGATCAGGTCTTTAGTAGTAATGTGGCCCGTAGGCTTTGAGAGTGACCAGTGGTCTACTCTTTTCTAACTTTGCTCGTGCCAGAGAGGCGACCGGGTCTTAAGTAGTAATGTGGCCCATAGGCTTTGGAGTGACTAGTGGTCTACTCTTTTTTGACTTTGCCCGTGCCGGAGAGGCGACCGGGTCTTAGGTAGTGATGTGGCCCGTATGCTTTGGAGTGACTAGTGGTCTACTCTTTTTTGACTTTGCCCGTGCCAGAGAGGCGACCGGGTCTTAAGTAGTAATGTGGCCCGTAGGCTTTGGAGTGACTAGTGGTCTACTCTTTTCTGACTTTGCCCGTGCCGGAGAGGCGACCGAGTCTTAAGTAGTAATGTGGCCCGTAGGCTTGGTCTGCATTAGCTTCATAATGCCGGTCACCTACTCCTACAAGAAGCTACTAGGGGCTTGACATTCGGGGGCAGCACTACTAACTTTAGGTTGCCAACTCACACGGGAGCCTTGGAAGGCTCGACCAGTAAGGGCGCCTACGTAGTCAGTTGGCCGCCAACTCCCGCGAAAGCCACGAAGAGCTCATCTTTGTCGGGGGGACCTTGTGGAGAGGACTGATGTGGCATTATCTGAATTGAAAGTAAGGTTGGTAGAGCTACTTAGCCCGTTAGCTCCCTACATAGTCTCTGTGTTCATAAAAAATGTAAACTATAAAGCGATAGCTTCAATTTCTAAAAAGTGAGGACTTAGTTTTGGCAAGATGAGAACTTAGCTTTTTGTAGCGTGTTCCCACAGACGGCGCCAATTGATGTAACCGTTTTCGGCCACGTACCAATGTTTTGTGATGTAAAATTTTTTGGCTAAGTACCGCGTTATTTGACCCGGTGGTGGCGTGCCTTAGTGATGAGCTACTTGGTGGTGAACTGCCTACTGGCGAACTGCTCGGTGGAGAACTGCCTGGGGGCGAACTGCCTGGTGGCGAACTGCCCGGTGGCGAACTGTTTGGCAGCGAACTGCCTGGTGGCGAGCTCCCTGGTGGCAAACTACCTGGTGGCGTGCCTGGTGGCGAACTGCTTGGTGGCGAACTGCCTGGTGGGGAACTGCTTGGTGGCGAACTGCCTGGTGGTGAGCTGCTCGATGGCGAACTGCCTGGTGGCGAATTGCCTGGTGGCGAACTGCTTGGTGGCGAACTGCCTGGTAGCGAACTGCCTACTAGGCGGCCAGTGACTTAGAGAATGCTGGAGCTCCCTGGTGTGGCGCAATCCGACTACCCTCAGCATGAGGTGGTCTTCTTTCCTTTGTAGGCAGCAGAAACTGAGGGACCTGTGAGAAATTCATCTTTTCCTCCTCTTTGTAGGTGGCGGGAGCTGAGAGACCTGCGAGAACTCCATCTTTTCCTCCTCTTTGTAGGTGGCGGGAGCTGAGGGACCTGCGAGAACTCCATCTTTTCCACCTCTTCGTAGGCGGTGGGAGCTGAAGGACCTGCGAGAACTGAATCAGAGGTCCCAGGGGTATTTTCCCGGTGGGGGCTCTCCGACGCTTAAGTTAGCACTCTTATTGTAGAGAGCTTTGAAGATAATATGAGAGAGCTAGAGAGCAGGGTTACTTCCCTTTTTTCATCCCCCTCCCCTTTGGGGGGTGGGGTCTTTATATACCGGAGTCATCGCGGGTTAGGTGGGTGAAAAGCCTCCAAACGGTAAGACTCGTCACATCCTTTCAGAACCGGGGTACGGTGGCAAACTCCTCGAGGTCGTCACGTTGGCGCTTGTGTCAGGCGACCAGCTCGGTGCCTGGGCCGGGTTGTCAGGGGGGCGCCTGCGTCAGTCGGCGGGTCAGTGTCTAGGCCAGGTCGTTAGGTCGGCGCCTGTGTTAGTTGGCGGGTCAATGTCTAGACCAGGTCGTCAAGCTGGCGCCTGTGTCAGTCGGCGGGTCAGTGTCTAGGCCAGGTTTGTCGGTGGGCGCCTTAAGGGCGGCTTGGCCGGATCATGCGCTAGGCTAGTCCAGGTCGGCCAGGTCGCGCAGGCCGCACGCCGCACGCAACTCGCGTAGGCCGTGCACAGTTCACGCAGGCCGTGCGCAGTTCGCACACGCCGCGCACTAGGCCGCGTGCAGTTCACGCAGGTCGCGCGTGCCGCGCGTCAGGCCGCACGCAGGTCGCGCCTGGCTGGCCAGACTAATGCTCGGGTGGGTCACCAACTTTGTAAGTTTGTTGGCTGGGTGTTTTCCTAATTGTCACGAGGTGCCACGTGTCACAATTTCACTAGAGGGCCAAATTTGCCCTTATCCCCCCACTCTCGAGCTGATAGTAACTCAGCGAAACAGTACTGTAGGGCATTTTCAAATTATAAAAAACATTGGAAATTATAAAAAACACTAAAAAGGCAAAAAAAACATGAAAAATGAAAACTAAAAAAGACCCTTTTTCCTCTAATTCGCCATCCAAGGGTAATCTGGTCATGAAAATTGTTATTTATGCTAATGTGGACACCTTTGTTAATTAAGAAGCATTAATAGTACAGTAACAGAAGGTAAGTTTTGGAAAATAAAAACTTACTAACACTACCAGTTTTAGACATTTTGAAAAGTTGTAGTGAGTTTAAGAGAAATAGTGAAAACTCATGGTGAGTTTTAGACAATTTTCTTATTTTTAACACCTATGTAGATTAACTAGGTTTCTTCAATAAGTTCATTTATGATCCTGTATTTTTTTTAATTATTGTTTTATTGATAAATAAATACCAAAAATAAAACTAAAAAATGCAAAATCATCACCTTGGTGGAGAATATCAAGTAAATAATTAAAGAAATCAATTTTCCTTATTTTTTATAAATATAAAAATTAATTAAGAAACTTCTATAACAATAGAAACTATTTGAGAAATATATAATATTTGAAATGTCTATATAAATTAATATTTTAAAATTCTCATCTATCAAACAAGTAGATCCAGTTGCTGATCACGTGGTCATTTGACAGTAAAATAAAAAAAAATGGATTTTTTAAAAAACAAAATAATAATATAAAATCTAGGGCATGTAAAAAGTCAAAGATCTACGAGGAGTACGACCAGACGGCGTATTCTCGATGTCTCAAACTTTTAAATCCTTGATCTTCCCGCCACCTTTATTACACAAACCATCCACATGCAGCGTGTCGGGATCCACGCAGCAGATTAACTGACCCAAGGCCCATCATCAATCACGCCGTTAAATCTAAAAAGCATTTAGTCTAGACACTGGTATCTCAGACCGTCTGGCTATCTTGATTACATCTTAGTCGTTGATTTAAAATTTACCGACTTTTCCGACAAATCAGCAAATAATTCAGTTTTTAATAAAGTAGTAATCCTTGTAGCCAAACGTTGTGTAGGCTGCGTTTGTTTGCGGTGCAATTTTATTTGCACTAGTATTAGAATGCAGATGAAAAAAAAAGTTTTATTTCGGCTTTTACTTTATTAATTCCGGCTCACGTCTTAATTTACTTCAACTGCAATCAAACAAAATAAGTTAAAATTTAAATGAAAAATAGGTCAAAACCTACACCCAAATCATTTGTACTGTCATAGTTTTGTACCAGTACAAATTTATTTGCATTGCAACTGAATACAGCTTTACGCATGGTTTGTTTGCAATACAATTTTATTTGCATTTGTGCAAAGGTATGATAGTGCAAAATGGTTTGAGTGCAAGCTTTTATTTATTTTGGGGAAGGGTGCTCACGGTTCGGTTAACCGAACCATGGGCTAATTTTTTAAACTGAATCAGGGTACTGAACCAAAGCCGATTGGTTAACCATTGGCCGGTTCATTAGTTTTTTCGGTTTTTTATTATTTACAATGTTTATTATAGAAAAATATATAAATATATAATAAAATACTAGAAATATATATAATATTTTATTTTAAATAATATATTATATATTATATATTATATATTATAAATATGTATATATAATTCATATTTATTAATTTATAATGTATGCAGAATATAAAATATATATAATATATAAATATACACAATATATATAACGATCGGTTTGATTAACCGCCAATTTTCTATTTTGATTAACCAAAATCGAACCGATACCTTTGATTTTGTTAAAATACTGAACCGAAACCAAACCGACCAATTTGTTTAACCAAAATTTCCAATCGATTTTGATCAATTTTTTGATTTTTTTGCTCACCCCTAATTTTGAGAATAGTACTTTCAGTTGCAAATTGCAATTGAGAGCTACCTTATGCTTTTAAAGTCCAAGTCCATTAACTAACGTTACCGTGAAGATAAATTTACCAAAATGGCCATTGTTGGGGACATAAGGACATTGAGCAAACATGTGATGAGTCTATCCTCCAAGGGGATCTTGTTGGCAAAGATGGGGAAAGAGTCGTCACCTATAGGTTAGTCTTGGCATGCATTGTGTTTTTAGATTTTCACTTGACCAAAGAAGAACACACCATATCAAGGAAGAAATCAAAGATAGGGTAAATCTTTTCGCAACTTAACTAGTGGAATGCAAACAGCTGAACTTGAGTGTTAGAATCTAAAACTAAAAGGATAACTCTATTACAAGTGAAAGTTAGGTTCTTTAACTGTTGTAGTGGAGACTTGGGATCAGTCATCTCACATCTTGTTGTCATGCACAAGGGTTCGGGGTAGGGGTTCTTTAACTGACTATGGGCTTTTTTTTTTTTTTTTTTTGAAACCGAACCGGTACCATCAGTTTTTTAGAGGATTTTTGGATATGACAACCCCTGGACTTTATGGAAAGGTCACTACCCTCAAAGAAAAAAAAAAACGAATTAAGTCAATGGATATATTGGACAATGAATAAAAAAAAAATGTTTATGTTGCATTGCAAAAGTTTAAAAAAGCTATTTTAGACCATAAAGTTTGAAAATATGCCACTTTAGACCCTAAAAATCTATTAGTTAAAAATGAATTATAAATTACTTTAAGGATTTTATGGAATTAGAGTCATCAAATGCAATAGTTAATTTAATAGTAAATAATTAACAACGATCAAGAGTAAACTATTACTTAAATACTAACTTTATTAACATAACAAATAATAAATTAACAATCACTTAATTTACTTAGTTAACAGCTTAATTTTCGAAGTAAACTAATTTACCTAGTTTCTTTAATTACATGATTTACTTATTTACCAATTTACCATTTCGGCCACTAGTTTCTAGGTCAACCATTCGACCATCTGATTGGAACAGATCAACCCTTGACATTTTAAAAAATAAAAATAACCTAAGACCATTTACTAGATCGAACATTTAGCAATAACCATTTGAGTCAAATGTTTGTTGATCAAGTCAATGTTTTTTAGAAAAATTTTGGGCCAAGTAGACAATTGACCAGTTCTTGGGTTAAATGGTTTGATCGTGGGGGTCAGTGATGATTTTAAAATCATGTAATTAAGTCAATTAAACTAAATAAGTAAATTAAGTCAACTAAAATGAATTAACTAATTGATTAAACCAATTAAGCAAATTAAGTTAAGCAAATAGAGTGATTAAACAATCAAAGCTAATTAAGCTAAATACGTAAATTAATTAAACTAAATTAAGTAAATAAAGTAATTAAAGAAATTAGCTACACTATTTAAATTAATTTACTATTAGTTACACTAATTAGGTTAGTGTTTAAGTAATAATTTACGCTTAATTGTTGTTGATCATTTACTACCAAATTAGCTATTGTTATTTTAATGATTCTAATTTGATAAAATCCCTGAAGTAATTTATTTCAAGGTTAATAAAATTTATTTTTTAACTAATAGATTTTTAGGGTTTATAGTGGCCCATTTTCAAACTTTAGGGTCTATGTTTTTATTTGCAAATTAGCGGGGACCTGTATTATGCATGGGAAAACGAAATTCAATTTTGACAAATTATTGTAATTTATTTAGGTTCATATTTGATAATTTGAAGTAACTATCATCCTAAGTTCTACTAATTTTTGGAATTTAATGGTTATTTTTACAAAGTTATACTAATTTCATCTAGTTTATCATATTTTATGGAAATTAGTAATTATTTTTCCCTACGTTCTACTAATTTCTAGTAATTCCTATTATATAATAATTTATGATAATTCTTGGTAAATATAATATTTTATGGAAATTAGTGATTATTTTTCCCTACGTTCTACTAATTTCTAGTAATTCCTATTATATAATAATTTATGATAATTCTTGGTAAATATAATATTTTATGGAAATTAGTGGTTATTTTTGGCTAAGTTCTACTAATTTCTTGTAATATCTATCATATCCTAATTTCTTGGTAAATATATACTAATGTATTATATTTATTATATGGTAGTTTATCGGTAAATTATAGTAATCTATCAATTTTATGGAATTTAGTGGCTATTTTTGGACATTTCTACTAATTTATGATAAATTTTGGCAAATTATTTTAATGTGTTTAGGATTATATTATTTGATCATTTCAAGTAATTATCATCCTAACGTCTACTAATTTGTGATGATTTCTTTTGATTTATTTTTAGTAATTTTTTATAAATATTGGTAATTTATGTCTAATGATGGTAATTTCTTTTAATTTACATTTTATGATTTTTATAATTATTTGACAATTGTTATTCTTACATTATTTGACAATTTTAGGTATAACAATTATCAACTTTCAAAAAAAAAATCAAAAAGCAATATTTTTAACTTACAATATGTAACAATATTCAAAGCACAAAATCTATAAACGTAAACCAAAATAATTCAAGGTCCAAAGTATCGACATGTATCAATCGATACGCATTGTGTTGGTGGCTTCCTGATATACCCCTATAGGGGTTGTATCGGGTCAGCCACTGATTTAGAGGGTAGCTAGGCCTTAAATTGGACTCTCTAAACCGATTTCGAAAAAAAAAAAAAAGTAAAACATAAAAACAAAAAGCATCAACATAGGGTGTATCGGCCCATGCTGATATTTAGAACCTTGAAGCAATTCATTAAGCTAAATGCAAATAATATTTTTAACTAACATTATGTAACAATCCCAGAAATTTAAACCAAAGAAATTCAATAAGCAAAAAGACAAACATTATTTTTGTTAACATTATTTATTAAATATTTAATTATTAACAACATTTATCAATAATAGTAAATAATTATAATATTTTATTAAATAATTAGTAATGATTTTTTAATAATATTATTTATTTATTTTTATTATAACAATAATTATTAAATTTATGAATAGGATTTATTAGCAATATTCATTAAATTAATAATTACCAAAATTAAATTAAATTAACAATATTTATATATCAACAATAGTCAGTAATTATAATATTTTACCAAGTAATCAATAACAATACTTTTAATAACATTTTTAATTATTTTTAAGATAACAATAATTACTAAATTTATTAACAACATTTATAATTTTAATTTAAATTAAAATTAAAGTAAATATCTATTTATTAACAGTATTTATAACAACAACAATCATTAATTATAATCACTAATTATATATTTATTAAATTACTATAATAATTAGTAATTATTAAAACCGGGTTACTAAATTTAATAACAATATTTATAATTTTAATTTAAAGTAAAATTAAAGTAAATATTTATTTATTAACAATATTTATAATAATAGTAATTATTAATTATAATCACTAATTGTATAATTATTAAATTATTATAATAATCAGTAGTTATTAAAATTGGGTTAAAATAATAGTAATTAATAATAACTGCCATTTAGTGAAAGGAGATACCACCCCTTTCTTATGAATTTATATATATATATATAAACACACACACACATAAGATATTTTATATCATAAATCTAATTTTTAAATAATTGCACTATAATTTTTAAAATGAAATTTAATTTTAATCTTTTGGACTGATTGACCAAACCAATAAATCAATCCAAACCAGTACAACTTGAGTGGGTTGGTTTTCATAAAAGGTTAGTTAGTTTTAGCTGGTCAATTCTCCAACCTGACTAGGTCAATTTGCTTGGCCAAATAGCCTACAATCTAACCGAACCAACTCATGAAGACTCATAATTTCAACTAAATTAATAGTCTCATTTTTGATAAATAACAATAGTTTATAACAAAAATACACAATTATTGAAAATATATTGTTAATGAAAAAAATACAATAAGTACTAAAAATATATTAACTTAGTCAATAAATAGTATAATCTCAAGTAATAGTTTAATCTCTAATAAATAGTAATTAATAAGTTATAACAAAAATACAATAAGTACAACAAATACAATAAATATAACAAAAATATAATAAATACAATAAGTAATTAATAAGTTATAACAAAAATAGGCGTATGGGGGATGGCTACCCCGGTTGTTCAGCTGCATGAAGCATAATATATATATATATATATATATATATTGAACTACCATGAAACAAAATTGAACCAGTATTTGCATTCCCAAGTTGCAACTCCCATACATTTATGCTGGTACAAATGAGCCCAGTTCTGTTCGATTCGTTTCTTCGTTTTCGAAATATTCTTGCTCGTCAGTCGTCACCTTTGAGACTTGCGAGGCTTTCCATATTAACGAGGAGAAAACGAAACGAAACGAAACCCAGTTCTGCAATTGTTTTCTTCTCACACTACCAAGAGATTTCAAGAATATGCAGAACCGATAGATTCAAATCCTCTTAACATAAACGCATTCTCTTCTTCTTCTTCGATTGGATCATAGTTTCATGAAGCCATGAAAGGCATCAACAACCCAGAAATCCTTAAGACTTCATTCTTTATAAAACTCTCAGCTTTTGCTCTCATCTCCTTCGCTTTGTTCTATTTCGGAAGACACTACTCCGATGGCTACGACCAACTCTTCTTCTACAACTCCCGCCAAGAAGACCCAGTTGATGTTCAGTCCCCATCTGTTGCCATCTCCCCAAACGCCCACAAAGCTTCCAACCTCGACTCTCTCGCACCCAATCAAACACTAACCACAACGAATTCTCCTCCTCCTCCTCCGCCGCCGCCGCCGACATTGCCGCCACCGCCACCGCCAGCGAGGGTGCAGAGAACGGGGATTCTGGACGAGAACGGGAGGATGTCCGAGGAGTTTGAGGTGGGGGAGTTTGATCCGGAGTTGATTGAGAGTTGGGAGAGTCTGAGTCGAAATGAGGGAAAAGCAGACGGTGGGGAAGGTAAGGTTAGGCTTAAGGTGAAGAGATTTGAGCTGTGCCCCGAGAGTATGAGAGAGTATATACCTTGCTTGGATAACGTGGAGGAGATTCAGAAGCTGAAGTCGACGGAGAGAGGGGAGAAGTATGAGCGGCATTGTCCTGGGAAGCGAAAAGGCTTGAATTGCTTGGTTCCAGCGCCTAAAGATTACAAGGCTCCAATACCATGGCCAAAAAGCAGAGACAAGGTAAAGAAAAACACCTATTTTTCATTGAATTTCTTTGAGATTGTTTTACTGTTTGTTCAGTATTGTAGTTGATAATGTGATATACGGAGCCTACAGGGCTGTAACTTCCAGTCTTCAATTTTGTATTAACACTACTCTATAGTTCATACTAAATCTACATGAAAGTTCAGTTGAAGCCAAAGAGGGAGTTCTCTTAGCTTATTCTATGGATCTAGGTATTTGCAGGTTCAATGCTTGTATGTACTCCAAAGCTGTGCACTTGCACCTGACTTGTCCTGATGTTGGTGAAATAGATTTTTATGAACTTTTTTTTTTTGGAAAATAAATATATTAAGGAAATCTGAAAATAAAGATATGAATGTTCTATGTCAAAGGCTGTGTGGCAGATTGCTTCAATGCTAGTTTTATACTTGAATACAAAATATACTTTCCAGAAAAGAAAAGCGGATATTGGGAACAAAATCCATTTGGCCAAATGCAAAAAGGCTGTTAGACAGAGTTGAACCTTCTAATATCAAGGAAAAATAAGTTACAAATATTCATTGAGACAGCCAAAAAGACACTTCCAAACTTTTTAAATGGAAACGCTATCTTCATCCATCCAAGTACCAGCTGGTTGTTGACAATGAGTTTATAGAAAGAGTCCGCATACAGTTTGTCTCAAGTTTTTATTTTTTCAGAGTTGCTTAATTTAGCATGAAACAGTTGTATTAGATGATGCAATTATATAAAAAACAATGTATAAAATGCCAGTTAATATTTATATAGATTTATTGCTGATTGTTATAACTCTAAATCTAAAATTAACCAGAAATGTAATCTGCATTTGGATTATTAGGAGAAGTATTGAAATAAACCTTTCTTTCATATCTGACTTAAGTTCCAGTTTTTCATCATATTTCTGTGTCAAAAACCATTTAAAAAGCACAACTAAACACGAGAAACCTGTGATATTGTTCTGCAAATATTATTAGCTCCTCCTTAGGAACTCCTTGGTATACTTGGAAGAAATTATATAATTTCTGCAAATATTGTTCTGCAAGTCAGGCAGGGTTGCCTTTGTACATGCTTTTATATAATTTTGTTTTCATATTTATCTAGGAACCATGAACCCTAATTGACTAACTTTCCATCTTCTCTTTTTGTTTCTTCAACCATCATTATATCTCCTAAACGCTTATTTTGCACCTTTATCACTATGAACTAAGTTTTCATACTATACTTCCCATGCTTTCTTTAGGCTCCTTTCTTATATTTGATTGGTTCTAAAGCAAACTTCTATCTAGCAAATGATTGTTTCAAGTTCTCTTCACTATATATTCACTTTGACTATTGACCATTTAGTACAAAGAAAAGCACTTTTACCCAGCTAAAAAAGGCCATTACTCAATGTTGGTCCCAGCTGTCTGGGGTCTTGGGTGGGTTAGATTGGATATTGTCCTAACCTTTGCCTTTTTTTTTTTTTTTTTTTTGCACAAAGTGGCTATTTTCAGACTCGAAACTGCATTTTCACACTTTCCATCCTGAGAATTTACCATTGCTCCAAGTAATGACCCTTCTTTGGACAAAATTGGGTCATTCCTGACTACCTAGTTTTCCTAGTGGAATCCCGGCTGGATAGAACCTTCAGTAAAAGGGGAAGAATCTTATGGAATTTGTATCCTTTTGCTATTTGTTGATGCATATGGAAGGAGAGAAAACACATGAGGTCCAGGTGTTAACTTGGCGCATTCTAAGAACTATTGTATCTTGGGTTCCATCTTCAAGGGTATTGAAGGGTTTCAATTTTCAAACTTCTGTAATGGGTGGGTGGTGATCAATCTTTGAACCTTGAGGATCTGTTTTCTTTTTTTCTTTTTTTTTTTTTTGGGTTCTTTGTTTTGTTTGCCTTTAGGGTTGTTCTTGTATGCTGGTTTCAGTCTCCACTTGGCAATAAAATTTCTTTACTTATAAAAAACCAAAGATATAATTATTGATTACAGGTTTGGTCCAACAATGTACCATATACACATTTGGTTGAAGACAAAGGGGGTCAGAATTGGATATCAAGAGAGAAAGATAAATATAAATTTCTAGGAGGTGCAACCCAGTTTATCTATGGGGCAGACCAATACTTGGATCAGATTTTGAAGGTCTGTTGTGTACAAAATTCAGAGTTGTTTGAAGAGAGATAAATATTCAGTTCTCTCTGTCTTCCTCCATGTGACATTTATTCTCATTTCTGACCTGAATATGCAGATGGTTCCTAATATAGCATTTGGTCATCATACCCAAATTGCCTTGGATGTGGATTGTGGAGTAGCTAGTTTTGGTGCCTTTCTTCTTGCACATAATGTAAATACTCTATCCATAGCACCAAAAGATGTTCATGAGAACCAGATTCAGTTTGCTCTAGAGCGTGGTGCGCCTGCTATGGTAGCAACCTTTGCAACCCAGCGTTTATTATATCCAAGCCAGGCTTTTGACTTGATACACTGTTCAATGTGTAGAATTAATTGGACCCAAGATGGTATGGGTTTATTTATTTCACATTTCAAGTTTTAAATAAGTATAATTATTTTAACATGGTCAAAGTAGTTATTCCGGTAAATTTATAGCATCAATTTGGACACAGATTTAAGTATGATAGTTACATATATACATGTATAGGCACATCTGTATATGCATATACGTACATGGTACATGTATATGTGTCTCTATGTGTTTATGTCTGTCCAATGCTTTATTGTCAAAACTTTTCCTTTTAGTATTGATCATGCTTTTTTTTCCCGTTGTGAAGATGGTATTTTGCTCCTTGAGGTCAACAGGATGCTAAGAGCTGGAGGATACTTTGTTTGGGCAGCAGAACCTGTTTATAAACATGATGAGAACCTACAAGAACAATGGAAAGGTAGCTATCCAAATAGATGCTGTCAAAAGTAAGCTTTAAGAACTTATTAATCAATAAAAGTTTCGGTTACCAATAAAAAAGAATGTGATTTTAGAGTTACAGATTAAGGAATTTGTATTGTTCATTGTTCTGTTTAATGTAATTGCAGAATCCCTGATCATCACTTGGTGTTTTAGTCCATCCCTCCTTAGTACTCATTAATGTTACCTAGAATGGTAATTGAAAATAAATAGGAAGGGGATTACAACTGGCAGAATATTAAATGACATTCAGTTTCTAACTCCATGATGATGACCGATGATTCTCAAACCTGCGATTATGCTGCAAGTAATCTCAACTCAATCAAGTCTTGTACCAACTATCTGGGGTCAGCTACATGAATCCTTTTCCACCATTCCAGTTTATTGATTATCATATTCATTGTTAGGTTATGGTCCCTTAAATCATTTCTCACTATCTCAACCAATGGTCTTTTTGGTCTGTCCCTAACTCTTCTAGACTCTTCAACTGGTAACCTATCATTTCTTTTTACTGGTGTGGGAGATGGTCTTCTTTGCACATGACCAAACCATCTTAGTTATACCTCATGTAGTTGTCAAGGCAACGCCTAAGCAACAAGGTGCCCTTGGAGGCTTGCCCCGCCTAATCGCCAAGTAGTTTTCTATAGTGTGTTATAAAAAACTTTTGTATTCTTAATTCTTTGAGGTTATAATTATAAAATAGACATTTTTAAACTAAAATATTCATTTTGTGTGTTTATATACTAATTTCTTTTTATTATTTTCTTATTTGTTAGGGTTTAATCAACACAAACATTGCTAAGTGCTGTGTTGAACCCTCAAAAACTTCAAAACCTGAACCAATAATCAAGGAAGAACATAAAATGTTGTCCAATCAACACATTTTCTTATTTTCTTTACTAATTTTGTGTGTTTATATACTAATTTCTTCTTCTTCCACCTTTTCTTTTCTTCTTTTTCTTCTCATGAATATGTTGGAATATGCTGATTTTCTATACATGAAGTTTATACTTCTCTTATGAAAATTATAGATATTTATTAAGGAAATATGATTATAGAACCTAGGAAACTACCATAGGATACATGCTTCTACTTACAAAAATCCATCGCCTAGGCAACTAAACGACAAGGTGCCCCCGTCACCTAGCCTTGCCTTGGCGCGTTGAAAATTTTGTTTATCACTATTATAATCCAATCTGCCTTTGAATTCTGTTAGAATAGTGACTATAGAAATAAGAGAAAGAGGAGAAGAGGAAGAAGAAGAAGAAGAAGAGAAGAGAATAAAGGAGAGAAGTCTGGTTCGAACAAGAGAGAAATTCAGTCTCTTTTTAGTCGGCCAGATCTATTTATATGTTTCTATTAATCATAAAAGGACACCTTTGCCGCTACTTAAGTGAGGGACACAAGTATTAACAAAACTTTACACATCAACAACTTAAACATAAACATAAAGACTAAACTACCCCTACATAGTCGACATTAACACTCCCCCCTCAAGCTAGTGAGTATATATCATATTGTCCCAGCTTGTTACATATGTAGTCCACTCTTCCCCAACTCAACCCTTTGGTAAACAACTATGCCCATTGGTTTCCTGTGTTAACATATGTAGTATCTATCACTCCACTTAGCACCTTCTCTCTCACAAAGTGATAGTCAACCTCTATATGCTTGGTTCTCTCATGAAACATCAGGTTAGAAGAGATATGGACTGCAGCTTGATTGTCACAGTAGAGCTTCATTGGAGTGTCAATGGTGTATCCATCTCCTGTAGAAGGCTCCTCAGCCACACTAATTCACAAGTAGTATGAGCCATAGCTCTATATTCTGCCTTTACACTACTTCTTGCTACAACTGTCTGTTTCTTACTTTTCCATGTCACCAGATTACCCTCAAGAAAAGTACAATTGCATGTAGTGGATCTCTTATCAGATATAGAACCAACCCAATTAGCATTAGTATATCCCTTTATTTCAAGTTTTCCTCCACTTCTATTTATATATCAAGCCACAACCAGGAGCCCCCTTTAAATACCTCACAATCCTTAGAACTGCATCCCAATGTGGAACCCGCATGAACTGACTTACCACACAAACTGCAAATGAAATATCTAGCCGAGTAATGGTTAGGTAGTTTAGTTTATCTACTAGCCGCCGGTACCTGCTAGGGTCTTCAAACTCTTCACCCATATCACTGCTCAGCTTAGCATTTGCTTCCATAGGTGTTTCAACTGGTTTGACACCTAACAATCCTGTTTCTTCCAACAAATCAAGAACATATTTCCTTTGACACAAATTAATACCATGCTTAGACCTTGCTACTTCTATCCCCAAGAAATACTTTAGTTTACCAAGGTCCTTTGTCTGAAAGTGTTCCTGCAGAAAGATCTTCAACCTATCAATTCCCACTTTATCATTCCCGGTAATAACAATATCATCTACATATAGCACCAATAGGATCTTTCCAGCTTGAGAGTGATAACTAAAGACTGAGTGGTCAACTTGACACTGTTTCATACCAAACTTCTTTACCACCTCATTGAACCTACCAAACCATGCACGAGGAGATTGTTTAAGTCCATAAATGGCCTTCTTTAGTCGGCACACCTTACCATCCTCCCCTTGAGCAACAAACCCCGATGGTTGCTCCATATAGACCTCTTTAAGTAAAGTGCCATGTAAGAAAGCATTCTTGATATCAAGTTGAAAGAGAGGCCAATCATACATAGCAGCTAGGGATATCACAACACGAACTGAACCAATCTTAGCAATCGGGGAGAAGGTATCCGTGTAGTCAATACCATATGTTTGGGAGTACCCTTTGGCAACCAGTTTAGCTTTCAACTGCTCTACACTACCATCAGGTAAGTACTTAGCAGTGTATACAACTGACAACCTACTTACCAAGAGGAAGTGTGGTGAGGTCCCATGTATAATTATGAGTAAGAGTTGAGAGTTCTTCTTCCATTGCATGGTGCCACCCTGGAGAGGCAAGAGCTTTCTGGACATTCGTAAGGACAACAACAGAGGATAACAAGAAGATAAACTGGTGATGGGAAGCAGAAAGGTGAGTGAGAGAAACATAATTAGAAATAGGATGAAGGGTGCAATTGCATTTACCTTTTCGCAAGGCAATGGGAAGATCAAGTTCAGAAATTGGGGTTGGGGCTGGTGTGGGAACAATTGCCGGATCTGTTGACGATGATGGAGCTGGTGGAGGAGCCAATACATGTTGGCGATGTGTATGCACTCGACGAATAGGTGGTCATTCAACAGGTGGTGGCACCGGAGGCAAAGATTTAGTCACATCTGAAACAAGTGGAATGGGATCCGCAACTGGAAGTGGAAGGGAGGAGGTGGTGAGTAAGAAGAAACATTACCTAGCCTCGAGAAAAATGTAATGGACTTAAAGAAAGTAACATCAGTACACACAAAGGAACATTGAGAACTAGGATTATAACACTTATACCCTTTCTGGGTCTGGGAATAGCCAAGGAAGATGCACTTAATGGATTATGCATCTAACTTGTCCCTTCCCGGTCTTAGATTGTAAACAAAACAAACACACCCAAAAACCCGAGGAGAAAGGAGAAACGGAGACAAGGTAGGAAACAAAGTGGTGAAGGGAGAATGACCATCAAGGATAAACGTGGGCATTCGGTTAATCAGGAAGCAAGAAGTAAGCACAACATCACTCCAAAAAGGTTTGGGTACATTCATATGGTGCATGAGGGATCAAGCAGTTTCCAAAAGATGACAATTCTTTCTCTCAGCCACCTCATTTTGTTGTGGGGTGTAGGTACATGACGTCTGATGGATAATGCCATGTTGTTCCAAATATTCTTGAAATGGTGTAAAAAAATATTCACGGCCATTATTGGAACGAAGAATTGTAATGTGGACACCAAATTGGTTGCAAATTTCAGCATAAAATTTTTGGAAAATGGTAAACAATTCACTCATTTCTTTCATTAAATAAAGCCATGTCATCCTTGAATATCTCATCAACAAAAATAATAAAGTATCTATACCCATTGTATGGCATTATTTTATTAGGACCCCAAACATCTGAATGAACTAAAGAAAAAGGATTCGACATACGTTTATCAACCCTAGGAGTAAAAGAAACACAATGATGTTTCCCCAACTGACATGGCTCACAATCCAAAACAGAAAGATGACTCAATGAAGGAACAAGAGACTTCAAAACATTCAGTGACGGATGACCAAATCAATAGTTCCACTAGAGAGGAGAAAGGGATGTATGGAGAGCTGTTGATGTACTTCCACCACCATCAAGGTAATACAATCCACCAGTTTCATGCCCTCCACCAATCTTCATCCCCGTCTTGAGATCCTGAAAAACACACGAAGAAGGGTAAAAAGTGATAGAGCAATTAAGAGACTTTGTCAACTTACTAACAGACATAAGGTTAAAAAGAAATTTGGGGACATACAAAACCAAGGATAAAGGTAAAGGGTCTATGTTAACATTACCAACACCACAAATGGAGGATGTGGAACCATTAGCAAGGGTAACAGATTGTGACGTTGGGTAGTGAGAGAGGGAAGAAAACACACTTGGAGTTCCAGTCATGTGATCGGAGGTTCCAAAGTCAATAATCTAGGGATTGGGTGTGGATGCCAGACAAACCATACTTGAGTGTGCAAGAGTGGCTGTATTTTGTTGAGATGTGGCTTGAACAAACCTCTCATATTCATCAAGGGAACACTCATCATCTCCTTCCCGAGAACATCTGTGGATGTAGGGGGCATCTGATCAGCTCAATGGCTCTTCTGTCTAAAGCTGCTATTACTAGTCATAGAATGATTGGCCCAAGTTGAAGGTGGGCAGTGCAAATCATAGCAATAATTGATGGTATGTCCATCCATACCACAGTGTGTACATCTTCTTGGACCTGAACTACGTCCTCTGCCATGAACTCCCCCTGAATCTCAACCTCCACTACGATTACCACTACGGTTATACATAGGTCCACCACCACCACTACGGCCATATACCGGTTCACTGCTACCACTACAACCAAATTGAGCTCCCCGAGCTCCACCTCTAACACCATGGCCCCTTGATACTGCAAAGGCGGATCTATCGGAAACACTAGAATTCTCGCTAGATCCAATAGAAATCCTCTTAAGTCGAGCAAACACCTCTTCTAAGGAAGGGAGAGCTGATCCTCCTAGTATCTGTGCCCGCACTGGTTCATATTCAGACTTCATCCCCACAAAAAATCAGGTCACATCTAGTTGTTCTCTCTACTGTTGCTGAATTTTAACATCAGATGTGAGGGGGTGATACACATTCAGCTCATTACGAGTGTTTCTCATGCTAGCATAGTATTCCTCAAGACTCTAATTACCCTGTTGCAAATTAAAGTATTCCTGATACAGCTGATATACTCTAGTTGTGTTGTTTTGGCCTGAATACAGTTTCTTAGCATGGTCCCACACTTCCTTGGCAGTATCAAGAAACATGAAATTCATACTAATCTTGGGTTCCATATTGTTCCATAACCATGTAATAATCTAAGCATCTTCTTGTTCCAGTCACCATACTCATGACAATCAGTAGAGGGTTTTTCTTCCCTTATGTGTTTCACTTTCTTCTTTGCTTTAAGAAAGACTTCTACAGATTTTTCCCAAGGTACATAATTTTCTCCATTCAACTTGATAGAGGTCATTTGAACATTCAGGTAGTCAGTAGGAACCATCACACTAGTTTTATTGTCACTATTGTCTCCCGTTGCTGAATTCTGTTATTGCTGAATTCTACACACTGCACACTAAACCACATTGTTCTCAGCACCTGTTATTGCTGAATTCTGCACTCTCTACACCACAACCCTACCACACGACTACCTGAAAACTCACCACACTACTCGAAAATCACTCCCCCTTCAAACCACACTGAAATTTGCATAAACCCTAACACACTACAACCTGAATTTCCACCATACGATCTGGAACATATTCATCATTTGATTCACAATAAAAACTGCATAAAAAACCACTTACCTAATTACCAGAAAATCAGACTATACCAACACCCACTGCATCACTCGAATCAGCCCTCTTCTCTTCATCGATTAGGGGAGGGCTTCCTACAAAT
This sequence comes from Nelumbo lutea, assembly GCF_056320005.1. Lineage (NCBI taxonomy): Eukaryota > Viridiplantae > Streptophyta > Magnoliopsida > Proteales > Nelumbonaceae > Nelumbo > Nelumbo lutea. Next base: position 20,617,901 of record NC_142684.1, on the reverse strand, counting down.
CACTCGAATCAGCCCCTTCCCTTATCTCCAACTGATGGCGAAGAAAAAAGAAGAAAACCCTAGACTGGATGCGTGAAGATCAGAATCCTGGGCAGATTTGATTAGCTCAACCTGGCTCTGATACCATATTATAATCCAATCTGCCTTTGAATTCTGTTAGAATAGTGACTGTAGAAATAAGAGAAAGAGGAGAAGAGGAAGAAGAAGAAAAGAAGAAAATAAAGGAGAGAAGTCTGGTTCGAACAAGAGAGAAAATCAGTCTCTCTCTAGTTGGCCAGATCTATTTATATATTTCTATTAATCATGAAGGGACACCTTACACAAGTACTAACAGAACTTTACACATCAGCAACTTAAACATAAACATAAAGACTAAAATATCCCTACACAGTCGACTTTAACAATCACCTATTGGAGCTACTCCTAGGTTCCTTCAAATAAGTTCATTTCTAATTCTATCCTTTCTAGGTTTTCCCACTAATTCATCTCAACATTCACATCTCTGCTACACTCATTTGTTGGACATGTTTCTTGATTGTGCAACATTCAATTCCATACAAATTCATTAAAAAAAAATTCAACTCCATACAACTTTGCTGGCCTTTTAACTATCTACAAATTTTCTTTTTAGCCCAACTGGTATTCTCCTATCACATAGGACCATTGATGCACTCCTTTTCACCCATCTTGCTCTCATTCTGTGGGCAACATCCTCAATCTCTCCCTTGTTGTGGACTATCAAACCAAGGTAACAAAAGAGAACACAATGAGATATCTTGTGGTCTCCAATCCCAAGTGTATCGTGATTCCACTGTTATTATTAAATTTACATTGCACATATTCTGTTTAATACTACTTATTTAAAATCCTCTTGTTTCTAAGGCATTTGTCCATAAATCCAATTTTTCTTTTAATCCCTCTCTAGTTTCATCAATTAATATTATGTCATCAGAAAATGACAAACGCCATGGGACCTCCTCTTGCAAGTAATGCATATGTTGATTTATTTATGCACAGATATGGAAGAACTTACCTTACGCCTTTGTTGGGAACTTGTGAAAAGGGAGGGATATATTGCCATATGGAGGAAGCCTTTAAACAACAGCTGCTACATCAATCGCGGCGCTGGAGCCCAACCTCCACTATGTGATCTCAGTGACAACCCTGACAATGTTTGGTATCTCCATTGACATAAACTTGTTAGTTATGTGAATGCATAACAAAGGAATATTTGTAGCACTGGAATGAAAATAATAATTTCTATAATTTTTTATGTTTAAAGATTTTCTATATTGGCAATTATGAATACATAAGAGAAAACCATTGGATACTTTATTGTAAAATTAGGCTTTGGGAATTATTTTTCTTATTTGTTTGTTTCTTCTAGATATTTTCTAATATCTGTATATTAAATAATATTCTGAATAAAGCAATTTCAAGACTATTACATTGGTTTGCTTTCAAAAGCTTGGCTCCATGCAGTGAGTTTTTTCTTTCTCCTCCTAGTAACTTCTGTCAGTGGACCATTTCACTAATCAGATCCTGTTTACCAGGATATCAATAACCCTGCGTAATCAAGAGGCCTGAGGAAATAGAAGGCCTTTTCTGAGATGTGCCACCTTCATTGGGATTACACTGTGTTAACAGGTGTAATATATGTACTGTTCACAGACTTAATACCCATAGGGATATTTTTGTAATTCTGTAGGCATATTGTTATGTACGGCCAGAATAGTATAAATGCAAAGCTTCACTCGACTAAAGCTAAGTTTTGTTGAGGCCTTAACTCAGTTGCCTCTTATCCTTCTTCCTCTTCTCCTTCTTCCTTCTTCTTTTCTCCTCCTTTTCTTCTTCTTCTTGGCCTCCTACTCAACATAGTATCAGAGCAGATTCGTCCAGGCCTAGAAAACAACTAACTGAGGTCTCTCTCCTCTGCTGTGAAGGAGCTATAGTACTGATGCTCGAAGACAAGGAGGAGGAAGCTTTTCTAGTCTGCGGCTAGTCTTCACTGCCGAGTAGGGCTCTACTATAAGTATGCTAACTGTTCAACTTCCTAGCACAGAAAAAGGGTTCAGCTACATGTTTTTTGCTGGTAACTGGGTTGCTTCGGCTAAGAGGACTGTAGAAATCCATCCCAGATGTTCGAAGGAAGGCTCTGACCTGAAGGGAGTTCGAGTTCATGACTGGACTACCTATTGCAATCTGACCTGAAGGGAAGTTCGAGTTCATGACTGACGACTGTGCTGCCTATTGCTGGTACTAAGATTTTTCTTTCTCTCTTCCTGTTTATGGCTTCTTGCACGACTATTAATGTTCCAGAATCTGAGTAGGGACTGTTCCCCTTCCTCCGATTGTATGTTGCCCTAGTTTGCACTCTAAGGGGCTATTGATGAACCCTAGAACTTGAGTGACTGTTCGGCTGCCCTGGAAAGTGGATATTAGCCGATTAGGTGTGGTGAATTACCACTCGTATTGCTGCTCCAACTGTGCCTTTTTTGGGCTGAGAAGCTGTATCAAAGTTGTGAACTGTAGGTCTTTCAGACCTGGTTACACTGCATGTGCAGTTCGTATAGTGTTTTTTGTGAACTCCTACATAGTGTAGGTGATAACCCCTAGTACTGCAGTTGCAGTGTTTGTGTTTGGTTCTCTGTGAAACTGAAAATCAGCAAGTGCCTAGTTGTGGACTGTAACAGCTTTGTAAGGCAGTGTACCTGTGTTTTTTGAGTACTTCTAAACCTAGAATCATGAATAAGGAAAGATTGTGGTGCACTAATTGCCAGAGGCCCCGACACACCAAAGATACTTGTTGGGATCTCCATGGGAAACCAAAGTGGGTTCAGGATTTACCTAAGAAGCAAGGCTCAGATGTAATTAGAAGACCCGAGCAACAAGGTACCAAGAAACATCACATGGCTCTCTTCATCGGAGCTCTTGTGCCCGTACGCCACAACAAAATGGTGTGGCTGAACGGAAGAACCAACACCTCCTTGAAGTGGCACGGGGTTTACTACTCCACGTGAATGTTCCCAAACGATTTTGGCTTGAGGCTGTCCTTTTGTTCTACATACCTCATTAACCGAATGCCCTCTCGTTGGTTAGAGTACAAAGCCCCACATCAGCTTCTCTTTCCTAAGGCCCCTCTTCTTTCTATCCCTCATCGTGTTTTTGGTTGTCGGTGCTTTGTCCAAAACCTATCTCCCACCCGGGGGAAATTGGACTCTCGTGCTATCCTGTGTATATTTCTTGGCTACTCATTCTCTCAGAAAGGGTATCATTGCTTTGATCCTGTTTCTCGGAGATTCTATGTCTCCATGGATGTTACCTTCTTTGAAGATGAGCCCTTCTTTCCTGTTTCTCCTCAGGGGGAGTGTAGGCATGAAGAGAAACTGGTTCAACTTCCTCCTCTTCCTAATCCTTCTCCTTCTCCCCCTTCTCTTTCTGATCCTTCACCTTTCCGTGTTTTTTCTCGTTGTCATAAAGGCCAACCAAGTTCAAGAGCTATGGAGAATCCAGAAGCTGTACCTCAAGTGCCATCAAACTCCTCGGGGGAAGATCATACCCTCTCAGGTAACTTGACTCCCAATGATAGTTCTGACCTCCCTGTTGCTAATGATGTTGAACTTCCTATTGCTCATAGGAAAGGTGTTAGGTTGTGCACCACAAAACACCCCATTTCCAACTTTGTCTTTGTTGGAATAATGTTAAAATAACTTAGTTGCAGTTGTTAGGGCCTGTTTGTCTAGTTAAAGTGTTTTTTTATTTCGTTTTTTATTTCAGTTATGTCTGTTATTGTACTCAGGGGCACAAGGGTCTTTTCCCTTGTTATTTCTATTGCCCTATATATAGTAAAATAAACACTGGCGCCACCAGTACTGTTACATTGCAAACCTTCTCTCTTCTCTTCTCTTCTCTTCTCTGCTCTTCCACCTATCTCTGGCCGGCTACACTGTAAAGATGGTATCAGAGGGGAATGCTGATTAAAAGAGAGCAGATCGATCAACCCTACTGTCAAGAGAAGATCGATCAACCCAAAGAATAGATCGAACAGACTAGCAGAAAGGAAATCTGATTCTGGACTACAGAATAGCTATGACTGGTATAGTTCTCCCTATTTTTTCTCTTCTTTACTCTCCTTGGTCATGTGCCGAGTGAAAACCCTATGAATCTGGGGCGGCTGAATGCTGTCGAACCTGTGTAACCCTAGTTTTCTTGGATCGTGTGATCCTGTTCATGTGTTAAGACAACTGTAGGTCAATGCTGACCTGTCTTCTCAATGGTTTGAGTTGACTATAAGCAAGAAGGATCTCTCCTGCTGATTAGGGGCTGTTAGCCATTCTGGAATTCTGGTAGGTGGGGACTGATAAATCTATACAGGTCTGAAACTGCCGAATATTACCTCAGGTTTGTCCAGAATTTGGTACTGTTTGTGCTCAATTTAGTTGGTAAACCCGAGTGTGTGGGTGTGAACTGAGTGGAGCATTGCTTTGTGGAGTAAAGAGGGGTCCTAAGTCCGGTGTGTGGGACTGATTAACTGCTTGACCATGTCGACTGAGAATTCTGCTACTTCAGAGATCTCAGGGAGCCACAATGGAGTGAGTGGGGGAATGTATATGAGCTTTCCCGTGGCTGTAATTCCCTTTGATGGTCTGAATTACCTTGAGTGGTCTAGGGGGATAAAACTCTACATCACTACTAGGGGGTGAATAGGATACATCAATGGGAGAGTAAAGGAACCGAAGCATGGAAGTGCTGAGCATGATAGGTGGAACCAAGAGAACAGTATGGTGATGTCTTGGCTCTTGGTTTCAATGCTGCCACAAGGAAAACTTTTATGTGGGCTGAAACTGCTTGTGAGATATGGGAACAAGCGAAGTCCACTTATTCAGAACAGAGACACTATGCCAAGATATATCAACTACAAGCTGAATCTTCTACTTGCAAGCAGGGGGAGAGGAGTCTTTCGATGTACCATTCTGATTTGACATCAATATGGAAAGAACTTGATCACTATCAGAATGTGAATTGGAAGTGTGATGAAGATGCAAAGGCCTATAAGTCACTTGTTCACAGCAACGCGTGTTTGCCTTTCTCCTAGGGCTGAATCAGTCATATGAGTCCATCAGGGTACAAATCTTGGGTAGTAAAGACTTGCCATCAGTCCAGGAGGTCTATGCCTTGGTGCAGTCAGAAGAAAGCAGAAGAAGTGTGATGAATGGTGTAGAAGGGGAGTCAATTGCCCTAACAGTTCGGGGAAATTCAGATATAAATGTTGAAGGTGGCTTTAAAAGGGGTGACACTCAGAAAAAAACAGAAGATAAAAGCAAGCTTTGGTGCACTCACTGCCAGAAGACACGACACACTAAAGATACATGCTGGGATCTTCATTGGAAAACCTAAATGGGCACAGGATTTGGGTAAGAAGTCAGCACCGGATCAGGGCAAGAAACTAGGCCAGCAGAATCAAAGAAGGTATAACTCAGCTAATTTGGCATCGACAGAGACTAGTCCTTCCGTAACTCAGGAGAGACATCCCGGTTCTGACCCTAAGGAAGATATTATCAACTCCTTCCGTGAACATTTGGAATTGTATGGTAGGACTCTCCGCCAGGTGGATTCTGGGCCTACTCCTACCTCATTTGCGTCTACATCAGGTAATGCCATAGCCTTCCATGTGTCATCTCATACTACTGATTCACCTTGGATTATTGACTCCGGAGCCTCAAATCACATGACCGGTAAGTCAAATTTGTTCCAGACATATAACCTTCTCTCAGGGAGAGATAAGGTAAGATTGGCTGATGGTTCTTTTTCTACCATAGCTGGCTGAGGCACCATATCTCTCCCACTTGGCCTTACTCTTCCTAATGTCCTCATGTTCCGAAATTACCTATTAATTTGTTGTCCATTAGTAGTATTACTCACTCTTTGAACTGCTCAGTCACCTTTTTTCCGTCTTCATGTGTGTTTCAGGATTTGGCCTCGGGGAAGACGACTGGTAGAGGAAGCATGGTGGATGGTCTCTACGTGTTGGAGAATAATGCTGGTCTAGTGGCGACTAAGTCCACAAGTTCGTTGAGTGAGAGTCATGCCTATTTATGGCATAGTCGTTTAGGTCATCTTTCTTTTGAGTCGTTAAAAGTTATGTTCCCAAAGTTGTTTTAATCTCTGTCAGTGAGTCAGTTACAGTGTCAAACTTGTCAGTTGAGTAAGCATTGTAGAAGTTCTTTACCTTTAAGAAATAAAAGATCTGAATTTCCATTTCATATTGTTTATTCTGATGTTTGGGGCCCTGTTACTCTACCTACTGCGACTGGCTATAAGTATTTTGTTACTTTGATTGATGATTATTCTCGATACACTTGGGTTTACCCTATGCGATTTCGAGACGAAGTGCCACAAATTGTGAAAGATTTTCAATGCATGGTGTTCACTCAGTTCCAAATGGAAATTCATATTTTCCAGTCGGACAATGCAAAGGAATATTTCCATAGTGATCTCACGAAGTTCTTTGCTTCAAGTGGGTCACTTCAGCGAAGCTCTTGTGCCAGGACACCCCAACAAAATGGTGTGGCTGAACAAAAAAATCGTCACCTTCTCGAAGTTGCTCGTGGCTTGCTGATTCATATGAATGTGCCAAAACAGTTCTGGATGGATGCAGTATTGTGTGCGACATATATCATCAATCGCATGCCCTCTCGGCTACTAGAGTATAAGGCCCCACATCAGCTCCTGTTCCCTACAGCCCCGCTGTCCATCATTCCGATGAGTGTTTTTGGGTGTCGTTGTTTTGTCCACAACCTATCACCTATTCGTGGTAAACTTGACCCTCGGGCTGTTCCTTGTGTTTTTCTTGGTTACCCCTCATCTCAAAAGGGGTATCGTTGCTATGATCCCATTGCCCGCAAGTACTATGTTTCCATTGATGTCTCATTCTTTGAGAGTCAACCGTTCTTCTCGGTTTCTCCTCAGGGGGAGAGTAGGGTTGAAGAGAAACAGGCGACGACTTAGATTCAACTACCTCCTTTACCCGATCCTCCTCCATTCCGGGTTTTCCATCGTCGTCATAAGAGCCAGCAGAGTTCAAGAGCTGTGGAGCCGGACACTATGCAACCAACATCATCGGATTCACCCGAGGCAGATCCGTCTCATCAGCTAGGTACACTTGCTCTCATTGCTCATTTAAATGTTGATTCACATGTCCCCAATGATCTTATAATTCCTATTGCTAAGAGAAAGGGTGTTAGATCTTGTACCACTAATCATCCTATCTCTAACTTTGTGTCCTATGAGCATGTTTTGCCTTCGTACCGTGCCTTCCTCTCCTCTGTGGATAGTGTTCCCATCCCTAAGACCGTGGCAGAAGCTTTGTCAAAACCTGAATGGACATATGCAATGTAGGAAGAAATTGATTCCTTACACAAAAATGGTACGTGGGAGTTGGTAGATCTTCCTGAGGGGAAGGAACTAGTGGGGTGCAAGTGGGTGTTCACAGTGAAACACAAAGCTGATGGAACTGTTGAAAGGTACAAGGCTAGACTGGTAGCAAGAGGCTTCACACATGTATATGGAGTGGACTATGCAGAGAATTTTGCTCCTGTAGCGAAGATGAACTCCATCCGGATTCTCCTTTCCTTGGCGGCAAATCTTGACTGGGATCTTCACCAATTGGACATCAAGAATGCCTTCTTGAATGGTGACTTGGAAGAGCAGGTGTACATGACCCAACCCCTAGGGTTCTGTGCCAAAGGCAGTGAACAAAAGGTGTGCAGGTTGAAAACGTCTCTATATGGATTGAAACAATCACCTCGGGCTTGGTTTAGTAAGTTCCATGTAGCAGTCCAACAAATGAGATTCAAACAATGCCAGTCAAATCATACATTGTTTGTAAAAAGAGGTGAAGGTAAAATTGCAGTTATTGTGTATGTGGACGACATAGTGATCACAGGAGATTGGGAGGCTGAAATCCAGAGACTAAAAAAATTCTTAGCCTCTAAATTTGAGGTGAAGGATCTAGGCCCCTTACGATACTTTCTTGGAATTGAAGTTGCCTGCTCTCACAAGGGTATCTTTATTTCCCAATGGAAGTATGTACTAGATCTACTAGAAGATACAGGCAAGTTGGGGGTAAAACCATCTGATTCACCTATTGAACCTAATCACCATCTGGGAGACAGTCAGGGAGAGTTTTTGAAAGATGTAAAGATGTTCCAGAGACTCGTGGGGAGACTTCTCTATTTGTCTATGACCAGGCCTGGTATTGCCTATGCAGGGGTGTCCTTAGTCAATTCATGCACAGCCCGATGACAACTCACTTTGAGACTGCAGAGAGGATCTTGAGATATCTCAAGAAGTTTCATGGAGCTGGTTTGTTGTTCCAGAAACACAGTCACTTAATAGTGGAAGTATATACTGATGCAGATTGGCCAGGAGCAGTCAATGACCGAAAGTCTATCAGTGGTTATTGTGCCTTTGTAGGAGGAAACCTTGTCACATGGAGAAGCAAAAAACAAAGTGTGGTGGCTAGATCCAGTGCTGAAGCAGAGTATAGAGCGATGGCTCATGGGGTTGCGGAATTCATGTGGATAAGAAATTTGTTAGGTGATTGGGTTTCACAGTAAGCAATCCTACGTCACTCTGCTGTGACAATAAAGCAACCATCAATGTTGCTGCTAATCCAGTTCTGCATGATAGGACGAAACACATTGAAGTGGACAAGCATTTTATCAGAGAGAAACTTGAAACTGGAGAAGTGTGCACACCATATGTCAACTCGGAAGAGCAACTTGCAGATATCTTCACTAGAGGTCTTCATCATGTGCGGCACAAAGATTTGTGTGACAAGTTGGGCATGATTGACATCTATGCTCCAACTTGAGGGGGAGTGTTGGAATAATGTTAAAATAACTTAGTTGCAGTTGTTAGGGCCTGTTTGTCTAGTTAAAGTGTTTTTTATTTCGTTTTTTATTTCGTTTTTTATTTTAGTTATGTCTGTTATTGTACTCAGGGGCACAAGGGTCTTTTTCCTTGTTATTTATATCGCCCTATATATAGTAAAATAAACACTGGCGCCGCCAGTACTGTTACATTGCAAACCTTCTCTCTTCTCTCCTCTCTTCTCTTCTCTTCTCTTCTCTCCTCTTCCACCTTTCTCTGACCGGCTACACTGTCAAGAGTCTCCTATGAGAACATCTCACCTTCATTTTGTGCCTTCCTTACCTCCATTGACAGTATCCCTATTCCCAAGAATGTGGCAGAAGCTCTCTCAGTACCAAAATGGACAAATGCCATGAAGGAAGAAATTGATGCTCTTCATAAGAATGGCACGTGGGAACTTGTTGATCTCCCTAAGGGTAAGGTTATAGTTGGATGTAAATGGGTGTTCATTGTTAAGCATGGGGCTGATGGAACTGTGTAGAGGTATAAAGCTCGTTTAGTGGCAAACGGTTTTACTCAAGTATATGGAGTTGATTATGCAGAAACCTTTGCCCCTATTGCCAAAATGAACTTTATTAGAGTACTTTTCTCTCTTGCTGCCAATCTGAATTGGGATCTACATCAGCTCGATATCAAGAATGCCTTCTTGAATGGTGACCTTGAAGAGGAAGTTTATATGGCTCAACCCCCCGGTTTTTTGGCTCAAGGAAGTGAACAAAAAGTGTGCAAGTTAAAGAAGTCTTTATATGGGCTGAAGCAATCACCAAGAGCTTGGTTTAGCAGATTTCATACTGCAGTTCAGCAGAGGGGATACAAGCAATGTCAGTCAGATCAACACTATTTTTAAAAAGGGTAGAAGGTAAAATGGCTGCCCTAATAGTATATGTGAATGACATAATTGTTACTGGTGACTGGGAGGATGAAATTCAAAGTTTGAAGGGCTTCCTTGCCACTTAGTTCGAAGTGAAAGATCTAGGACTTGCCAAATACTTCCTTGGAATTGAGGTTGCCCGATCAAAAAAGGGTATCTTCATCTCCCAAAGGAAATATGTCCTAGACTTGCTTAAGGACACTGGAAAGATTGGGATTAAACCAGCTGACTCTCCCATTGACCCCAACCATAAGTTAAGTGACAGCCAAGGTGAACCTCTTAAGGATGTGAAGTAATTTCAGAGGCTTGTAGTAAGATTGTTGTACCTCTCTATGACTCGTCCAGACATAGCATATGCTGTTGGTGTCCTCAACCAGTTCATGCATGCACCTAGGTTCACCCATCTTGAAGCAGCAGAGAGAGTACTTCGGTATCTTAAGAAGTTCCCGAGTGCTGGTTTATTATTCCAGAAACATGGACACTTGAGGGTTGAAATTTACACAGATGCGGATTGGGCTGGATCCCATAGTGACAGAAGATCTACTAGTGGTTACTGCACCTTTGTAGGAGGGAACCTTGTTACTTGGAGGAGTAAGAAGCAAATCGTGGTAGCTAGATCCGGTGTTGAAGCTGAGTACCGTGCAATGGCACACGGAGTAGCCGAAGGTATGTGGATAAAGAATCTATTGGGAGAGTTGGGTTTTCCAGTTGGTAAACCCATGACTCTACTCTGTGACAACAAGGCAGCTATCAGTATCGCTGCCAACCTGGTATTACATGATAGAACAAATCATCACAGGCGAAGTATGCACTCCATACATCAGCTCTGAAGACCAACTAGCAGACTTATTTACAAAAGGGCCCATTCCAGACATCAAGGTCTCTGTGACAAGTTGGGCATGATTGATATCTATGCCCCAACTTGAGGGGGAGTGTTAACAGGTGTAATATATGTATTGTTCACAGACTTAATACCCGCAGGGGTATTTTTGTAATTCTGTAGGCATATTGTTATGTATTGCCAGAATAGTATAAATGCAAAGCTTCACTCGACTGAAGCTAAGTTTTGTTGAGGCCTTAACTCAGTTGCCTCTTATTCTTCTTCCTCTTCTCCTTCTTCCTTCTTCTTTTCTCCTTCTCCTTTTCTTCTTCTTCTTGGCCTCCTGCTCAACACACTGTTTGGTCCCATCTATTAAAAAAAAGTTAGGATAAGGAAAATGCCAACCAAGATTATGTGGTAGATAATTTTGCTTGCCTCGGTCCAATATTTTCAAGAGTTAATTTACTCCATAATCTTTGCCAGCTCTAGCTTTTCTTGTTTCCCTGTATGTTTGAATTGTAATCACTCCTTCACAGTTCACACTTGGGTGTATTTGTGTTTTGTTTAAATTTTTATCATTATCTATTTTCTTATCTGGGATAGATTGAGTCCTTTTTTTTTATGAAAAGGTAAAGTAATATATTAGACAAAAAGCAATAGCCAAATCTGCACAACAAGGAGCTGTGCAGTGCTCAACCAGAAGCTGTACGTCAAACTACAAGATTACTCTGTAAGCGTAGATACAAAAAGAGCTCCAGGATTACAAAAGGAGCTATAAGATCTATTCCTGAAAGGATTATGAGCCCCTACCCATGAATACATCCTATCCCAAAAACCTTTACATAAATTATCCTCTGAAACAAACACATTTTCGAACATTCTTTTGTTTCTTTCTGTCCATATTGTCCAGACCACTAAAGCTGGACCTGCTCTCCAAATTACCTTGCCTTCTTTCGAAAGCCCCTTCAGATGCCAGCTCTGAAGAACTGCTAGCACATTTTCTGGTAAACAGAACTGAGCTTCAAACAGCCCCAAAAACCTTATCCAGAGGAGCTGAGCAACTCTGCAATGGATTGTCCAGATCGAATCCTTTTTGCAATGGGTCTGAACCCTTGATTTAATCTTGGGCATCATTAGCACAGAATAATGTAATAGAAAATCTATTAAGTTCTGTGTCATTGACTTGTGGCCACCTGTTTATACACCGCCCTTATGGCATGAAAATCTACCCTTTTCTTGTTCACTTTGAATGTGAGCTGAGTTTCCATAGATCCCTTAGGCTGTGTTTGGTTTGTGGGATGAAATGAGAAAAAGGAATATTCTTGAATTTCCCTTCCCACATTTGGTCTATGGGATGTCACGAGATGGGATGGGAAAAGGTAGGATTATTTGTAGTTCTAAATTATTGGGAAGTAGAATCACACTATTTTGGTGTGAAAAAGGTGGGAAAGGAGGGGGGAACTTGTTTAACATAAAAAAAAAAAAAAAAACATCTTGTAGTATTTTTAAGACCAACCTAGAAGGGGACCACTTTTCTGTCCACATGATGGGTTAGCAGTTCAACCAGTTGGGTCAAATGGATCAATCTGTGATGTCATAATTAAGTAATATATATATATATATATATAACAACAAAGGCAGGGCAGTATGGAGAGTTGTACCAGTGATGGTTATTTGGTGCATATGGATTGGAAAGGAACTCTCAAATCTTTAACAGAAAAGCAACTCGGGAAGATGAGAACTTCTACACTAGCCTATGCTTGGATTTCTGTTAGAAATGAATTTAGTAATGTTACTGTTTCATTCTCTGTTCGAGAGAGACTGTTTAGTGAGCTAAAGGGTGGTACTCTTCATGCTTTTTGTTTCTTTCAGCAGAAGATTATTTGTATATGTTTGTTCAGTGTCTCACTAGGGGCCATTACTTGGTGTAATGGTAAAATCTCAGGCTGGCAAGCATGAGAACACAGGTTCAAGTCTGAGGGCAGCTACTTTCTGTGAAAAAAATGCCAAATGTTAGGACCATACTGAGTCTACCCCTGCCAAGATCCCAGATGGCTGGGATGAACATCGAGTAATGGCCTTAATGCCCTGTACAATGTTTGACTGTATAGCTTTGGGGTCTATTTTGCCCCTTTAATGAAATTACTTTACCTTACAAAAAATAAAATCCGTATACTGTATCCAAAGTTCCTAATCATCTCAAGCTGCCAGAGTAGCTTGTACCACTTCTTGATGAAGTTAGAAAATCATTGTAAATCTGAAATGTATTTGGAAAAAAGAATGCTGCATATTAACGGAACTTGCATTTCATATACAACTAGTACAAGTGTAAGTACTATGATGGGACTCAAAAAGGCCCAGAAAGTATACATGTGCTAGTTCTGTGTACTGTCTATACTGAGTTGTAAAAAGTAAATAATGATAAGGGGATTTCCTTGAAACCTTTGCAAATAGTCAGCCATGATCTGGTGGTTCCAATTGCCTTATTCAAGATTTATTCTTGGGGAGTGCTCTTGTTGTAAAAAAAAAATGTCAGCATTCCTTTAATTCCAGATGATCCATATTACCACAAAAGGAAGTTTGTCCCTTTATGTCTTTCCCCTCTTACTAAGGCCCTTGATCTGCTAGCTGTGGAAGAAGTCTCCAGTAAATGATGGGAAGCACCCATATACTTTGAAGATGTTAAAAATCAAGCCTTTATGCTTGAACAATAAGGGAAAAAAAATAGGTGACTCCTCCACCCTAGCACATAAATGGAAAGAAGTATCAATTATGAGCTTTTCTAGGTGCTCTGAGCTTGAAATAACAAACTAATAGAAGATTCACTATCTGCATCCCAAGCTCAGACACTGAAAAACATATCTTGTGGTTTAGGGGAGTCAGCCTGTCTCTTCTGAAGCAGAGGATCCAAATATCAATTTCCCAGTCATTGAAATTGGTTTATTCAGAACAATTTGATTAGATTAAAGATTTTGGCACTGTCACAGGGCCTTGAGAGGTTTATTCTATCAAATCAGATAGGCTAGGCTTTGGCTTCCACAAACCACAATGAACATTCTTTTCAGATGGATTCCAAGGTCAGCCAACAATTTTGCTGATAGTCTTGCAAATGGCAAGGTGAGTTGAGTTGATTGTGTGGGATTGATTCTCTCCTCAATGGAAGTCTTTAACCTGTAACTTCAGTTCAGTAAAAGATGGATGAGGTCCCTCCATGGGGTTTTTTAGCCTGTACTTCAGTATAATCTATCATGAGCATGAAATAGTGCTAGTCTTCAAACTTCCCTTCCCCAAAAAATGTTGGTTTAACAAAGCTTTCACTGTTGTCATGCTTCTTGCAGGTATGTTGGTCTTAAAGCATGTATAACCCGACTACCTGAGAACGGGTATGGAGCTAATATTACTGCATGGCCTGCTCGCCTGCATAATCCCCCAGATAGGCTCCAGAGCATAGAAATTGATGCTTATATATCCAGAAAGGAGCTCTTTAAGGCTGAATCAAGATATTGGTATGAAGTAATAGAAAGCTATATCCGTGCTTTCCATTGGAAGAAGTTAAAGCTACGGAATGTGATGGACATGCGGGCTGGGTTTGGAGGGTATGAACTAGTGTATTTGTATTCTTTCAACATTTCCCTAGTTTATGATCCCATGTGGGTTGGAGATGGTTCAAATTCTTTTCATGTTTTGGATACTTCTTTAAAGAAAGATGCGAAATCAATTATGATTATTCTTCTTTAGTGATTGGTTGAATATTGTGTTCATTTCAGGTTTGCAGCAGCATTACATGATCTAGAGATTGATTGTTGGGTGATGAATGTTGTCCCTGTTAGTGGGCCCAATACCTTGCCTGTTATATATGACCGTGGACTTATAGGAGTAATGCATGACTGGTATGCATATTCCACTTACAAGCTTTAAAATATGTTTCTGTGAGCCTAGTGCTGAATATATGTGACTAAATGAGAGGCATGAAGAATCATTGTTGTACACTTTTATTGTTTAGGTGAATATACTCAGATCAATTTTCTCAACTACAATCAATTTCTTTAGAATTGTAACATGCATTTGTTTGCAAAGTAAATATCAACTGATGTTGCTAAAGCTGGATTTCCCCCAACTTGGCTACATTCTTGGAATTTAGATGGATGAGTTTATAATGTCCTGCCCTTTTTGGATTGAATGCATGTTGCTACTTAATTAGTTTCTAGATTGTTATGATTGTTGCATATAATCCTGTGATTTTTTTCCTCTTGAGGAATTGTATCTGTAAGAGAAATAAATTAAGAAGAAAAGAAAGATAAAGGAGAGAAGAGAAGAAAAAACGAAACAGTGGTTAATATAGAAGCAAATAAAATGTATATGGGGGTTTTATGCCTTTAAGATCCTCTTCATAGTATTGAACTAACTATTGAAGTGACAAGATACACCAATTACAATAGTAATAATAAGAATTTACTTTAATCGAGAGTATATTTAGCAAGTAATTTCCAACTTGGCACAGATAAGATCTGAAATTATGTTAGTCTTTTGTAGTGAAAAATTATGCAAGACTCTTCTTGAAGTAGAAATCAACTTTCATGTATTTATATATCAATGCATATCAGGACATCAGTGTTTGGTAATATGAATTGTAGTCTGAGTGTCACTGTAGAGGTACTGGAGAAAGACCTATTTAGCCAACTCTTTATGCTATTACACCCATAAAGACCGGAAGCTACACAAACATTTACTCTATTCTGTCTCAGCATTGGACTGTGTAAACAGTATTTTACTGACACATAACCATAGGAGGTTTATCTAAAGAATCGAGAGGGTGACTATAGAAGAAATGCAAGTTATAAGATTATCTATCTATATTATTCACTTCAAGGGTTTCTCCAGAAAAAAGGGCATACCATCTAGTGGTACCAATGAAGAAATGGAACCTATTTTCTGATTAAAAAAAAAAGAAATGGAACCTATCAAGTGAATGGAATTGTTAAATTTATGGAGCACAAGCACCACTGAAACCAGTTTCTACATTAGTTGCATGTTGCCTGGGAGAAACCGATGTTCTTAATCCCCACATCAGTTGCCACTATTTTGATTATCATCACAATTGTGGAATATGGATAGCCTCTCTTGATAACCTCTATGGGTAACCTGCGCATCAGTAACAAAGGTTGTTCTTTCAATCAATTTCTTTTATCTTGATGTCCTAGTATTGCTTGTATGTTTGCAATTCTCTTGTATCCAGTAGAATTGGGAAAAGGGGAAAAAAAACTGTACATTCTGATGACAGGTTCTACTGCGCATCAGTTGCCACTATTCTCTTGTCCAATCATATTCTAGATTGAGCATGTAGAAGAACGTCTAGGCAGCATTTACTTTTCTGTGGATAGAGGACAACAAAACTTTCCTTGATATCTCTTTTGCTGCCTGTAAGCATATGAATTCAAAAGTTTCCAAGTGACATGTAGCTGCATAGAGTAATAAGAAATGCCATAGTGATGAAATTCTTTTCTTGCCCCTTCTATACATAGCACTCAGCAAGAGCACCATTTTTCACCCAGCTCCTGATGGTATATCTTAACTTCTTTTTCCCTTCTAAAAATTGTAACATAAGTTGGAGTATCACAGCTCCACAGGTCCTTTTTCTCATGCAGCCAAAGTGCGGTGATTGCAAAAGTACTGAACAACATAACCTTGTTCTTAATTTCTTGTGATGAAAATGATCATAGGAAGAGAACATAAAGAGCTTCTAAACAATCTTGGAACTGCCAAGGATGAATATTAAGAAACTAAAATATGGATGGGGGAGCTATGAGGAATTGCTAGCTAGGTCTATGGAAACTATTTTACTGGTGCTATGGAGACATTTGGTTCCACGGGAACTGTCTAGGATGCGGGATAAGAAACTCTCTAGGATGCAGGAGCTACCAGGAGTTCCACCTCCCATTGTAGAAAAATCAACTGGAGCTCCATGAAACCGCCTGTATAAAGTTCCATTTCTTCAAGATCACATTAAGAAGCTAAGAGCATTCTGGTTTTGCAAGCTCTATCAAGGATGAATATTAAGAAACTAAAATATGGATGGGGGAGCTATGAGGAATTGCTAGCTAGGTCTATGGAAACTATTTTACTGGTGCTATGGAGACATTTGGTTCCACAGGAACTGTCTAGGATGCGGGATAAGAAACTCTCTAGGATGCAGGAGCTACCAGGAGTTCCACCTCCCATTGTAGAAAAATCAACTGGAGCTCCATGAAACCGCCTGTATAAAGTTCCATTTCTTCAAGATCACATTAAGAAGCTAAGAGCATTCTGGTTTTGCAAGCTCTATCCAGGATTCATCATTTCTTCAAAAAGAAGAAAAGAAAAGAAAGAAAAACCTTTCAGTTTCTCTATAAAACCTTGTTTCAGAGAAAAGACTTCAGTTTTCCTACTTCCCCAACACTGTTGTTAAACAAATTTATGCTATGACAAGATTGCCCTCATTTATAAATATAAGAATCTGCAAATAAACAATTTCTTGATTTTGGTGCCCATTCAAGACATGATTTTATTTTAGATGGTCTAAGCTTTATTTTCCAAAATCAATTCCTAAGGGCTTTTATCTTTTAATATTCACTTCACTTTATTTTACTGGTTTGCATTAGTACTTTAATGGGATTTTGTTATTATGACACTGCTAACTGAAACTTCCTTTCTTAGGTGTGAACCTTTTGATACATATCCAAGAACTTACGACCTGTTACATGCATGGGGTCTTTTCTCCACCGAACAGAAAAGGTATTGATTGCTGTATCCTATATTGAATGTTGTTTGTGTACACAAAAAAAAAAAGAAAAAAAAAAGAATGTTTGACACTACAGCCTTAATAAGGTACGCATAGCACTTTCTTCTGGCATGTCTTACCATTCTCCTATTTATTTTTTGTCAGATGCTTCACCCTCATTTCTTTTCTAAAGGTAATGCTCACTTCTAATATTTTCTATTTCTTAAAATCTGTCACAGATGCAACATCTCAACTATCATGCTCGAAATGGATCGAATGCTAAGACCAGGTGGACGTGTTTACATTCGTGACTTAAGATCTGTTGTTGATGAACTTAAAGAGATTGCGACAGCCATGGGTTGGCATGTGGTAATATATGACACAGCCGAGGGACCTCATGCTAGCTGGAGGATCTTGATGTGTGAGAAACAGTTGAATGCTTGAATTGGTGAAAATGGAGCAAAACAAGCTAGACTTTTGCTTCTCATTTGTTCTCTTTGCAGAATGCATTACTTGGCGTTGTAGGGAGTCTAAGGATGATGGATCTGCAACAACTGATGGATAGTAAAAGATGGATAGTTCAAATCTCTTTGTAGTTGAGTTGTTCTCAACTAAGTATCGTTTAAATTTTGCTGTTGTAACTTATGTTCTGTATATTAATGGGGACTGGCTTTCAGAATAATTTAGTTACTCCCGGTCACCTTGGGAGTAACAAAAAAAAATATGAAGCTTTGAAACCAAAGTATAACTTGGTCACCTACAAGTTGGTAGACTCTAGCATGAAACTTCCAGTTATGGACATTTATATTAAGTGTCAAGGAATGAGATAAACAATGCACTTACTGTTATTGGCTGTTTCATATTTGTAGGTACTAGTTACTACTATTCCATGCTTTTGGATGGTCAAGAGAATCATGAGTTCATGCTTTTGGTGTCTCTGTGAACATCTTTATGAACTAATATGGAGTATACAATTAAACATCAATAAATGAAAGTTTTGGCTCTCAACATCTTTATGAATTAATAGTGGAAAACATGCCAAATGTAACATCAACAAATCATGTAGGACAGAAACTTGTCTGCAGCTCAACGTGCGGCACATTAGAGATTTTGCAACAGCATCCTTCCTCCAGTTTCCTCCAGTTTGCATTCCTCAGCAAAGAAATGCTCCTCTGTTTATACTAGGGGTGTTCATGGGTCGGGTTGGGTCGGTTTATTGGGGTTTTTCCAACCGACCCGACCTGGTCGGGTTACCTGAGGTGGAAACCGAAACCGACCCACTGATAGGCCAAACCGACCTGGTCGGTTTGAGCCGGGTTGGATCGGTTTGGGTCGGTTTCGGTTTTGCTCTTGTACAAAGGGACACTTAATTGAATTCTAATTGTAATTGTCTAATGGGTTGCCTATTTGGTGTAAAAGATTATAGAAAGTTAGAGACTAGGATAGATTGCCTATTCTAATTGTAATTGCCTAATGGGCCTTCTAGTTCTAGTAGAAAACTAGTTATAGTTAAGTAGGATACTAGCTCGGTTCGGGTCGGGTTGGTTTCGATTTTTACACAAGAAAACCGAAACTGATTCAATATATCAATTTATATATTTTCCCAACCCAAAACCGACCGGTACTGATGAAAACCCGGCCGACTCGGGTTGGGTCAGTCCGAGTTGGTCGGTTTGGTCGGGTTGGGCATTCTTATGAACAACCCTAGTTTATACTCGATGTCAGGGATCTCTACTTTGTAGATCAGAGTAATTAGCAACTGTTGTCACATAGGATATCCATTTTTAATGATCAAGTGTTGTTACTTGTTACCCGCCTCCTACCTCATGGATTTAAAGCTCCAGTATGTTTGCTATTAAGCAAAGGCCATTCTTGCTGGCAAGTATTTCCTGGGTAAGTTTTTTTACCTATATTCTTTTATTTTTCAGGTAAATAGGAC
The DNA here is from genome assembly GCF_056320005.1 of Nelumbo lutea. NCBI lineage: Eukaryota > Viridiplantae > Streptophyta > Magnoliopsida > Proteales > Nelumbonaceae > Nelumbo > Nelumbo lutea. Next base: position 20,598,580 of record NC_142684.1, on the reverse strand, counting down.
AATGACCATTTTAGCCATAAAAATCCATTATTAAAAAATAAAAGGACCAATTTTGTCTTATCCAAGTGTTGGCAACTTTCCTTTTAAGCTGGAAAGTTACTTATCCACCTAGGAGATGGGGAGGGGTAGCCACGAGCCGAGTTCTTCACTAGCTACTCAAGCTCGACTTGGGAAAAGCTTGGCTCAGCTCGGTTTCAATCAATCTTCGAGCCAAGCTTGAGCCTCATATATATATTATATATATATATATATATATATAATAAAATAAAGTAAAAATATTATAATTCTTAATTTTTTAATTATTAAATAAAAATTATTTTTTTCTCAAATCGAGCTCGAGTCGAGTCCAGCTCAAATCCACCCCTGGGAGAGGGAAAATAAATTTGCTATGGATAAATTTGAAAAAAGAATATGGGTATCTTGGTTGATGGTAACCAAAATCACATTGGCCAATTTTCCCCCCTCTCAAAATACAAAAAAAAAAAGGGACTGGCCCTAAGTGGAACAAGAACCCAACTTGTTTTGATTAAAAGAACTTCTAAAGTAAAGACATCATGCTAAGTGGATGATTGACCTGTAGGATTAGGAAGACCCGACAATTTTCTTTTAAATGGTAAAAAAATAACAAATTATGAAGATGAGTGGAACATTAAACAAGGTTGCCAAAATGTGTGGCCCCCATGTATTTTATTACTGGCATGAAACCTTATCATTGGCTCCACAGCAATAGCCACCACGTTCAGCTAAACCTTGCTCGCTAGATTCAATGTAAGCTCACTACTAACAAGTGACCGATGCTCAAACTTCACTACTAGATGAAGGTAAATGTGTGGTTACTAATTCCTAGCCGTGGCAATTGGGCAAGTTGGGTTGGGTTGGGTTTGGTTTGGGTTGAGCTTCAACCCAATCCATCTAACCCGCCAACCCATTAATGAACCAGTTATATAAAATTAAATGGGTTGGGTTCAACTCAAACTCGCTTTGACCCAATCCAACCTACCCAAACCCATTAAACTAATATTTATGTACTTAAAATAAAAAACTTAATCCCACTTGACAAACAAGTTGGTCATAGCTTGGTAATAGTAGTTGTTATTTACACAAGTGAAGGTTTAAATCACATTATATGCATTTTTATTTTTACACAAGTGGCAAAGCCATTTGACTATGTTTGGGTTTTGTGTTTGACCGAACCACTTAGGTTCAAACTGGTTAGACCAACTTGAACTATCTAATTGGATTGTCTTTAAGCTAATCACATCAAGAGTGGTTGAACCGCTTGGATTTGGATCAGTCCAGTTGGACTAGACTGGACTGGTTCAATCAATGATGGATTGACTTGGACCAGCCCATATCAAGTTAGTAAATGGGTTTGGGACCAAACAAACTGGCCTGAAGCGGGTCAATGGAAGTAAAATTGGACCGCTCTTGACTTGGGTGGGGTTGTATAGATACGAGTTGGCCTAGATGATCCAATTCGAGTCAAAGCAAGCTAGGCGGATTTTGGGTCAGACCGGACCAGGTCCAAGCCGAACCATCCTGCCTTGCCCCATTTCGTATTCAGTTCGACCCGGATCGGCCTGCCCTAGGTCGGGTTGGGTTCGAATTGGGTTGACCGACCCAAACAAGTCAAACTGAGGTGATCAATTTGTTCATATTTAGACCAAGTTGAGCTGGTCCGAACTCGGGTCAAGTTGATTTGGATTTATGTCGATTTGGGTGAAGTGTGGTTATGCAAGACAAAACTAATTTTAGTAAATAATTAATAGAAAATTAATGCAGTAATTATAAATTATTTCATTCAAATGAAGAAAATTAAAAAGAAAGGCTAAAGAATTAATACTTTAGTGGTTAACCCAATGGTTATCCACAACCTAACTGATCCATTCCATTTAAATTGACCCATTGGGTGATCAACCCATTTCCAATCCGCCAAGTAAATGAATGGGTTGGGTGGATTCAAACGGGTTGGATGAAAAATTGCCACCCCTACTAATTCTTGCAGTCCTACCATTGGTATGCTGGAGCTGGAATGAAAAGGTAACTAGCTGATAGTTGAGCTTGTGATTAAAAGATAGAGAGGGAGAACAATTGGTTACAACCTTTTCACAGGTTCAGACCTATACACAGTATAATTACATATTTACATTGAAACAAAGTTCAAAATATACGCCCAATACGCCAGTAGGGGCGTATTGGGTGAATCGATACCCTTGTTTTTTACTTTTTTTATTTTTTTTCGAAACCGGTTCAGGGGGGCTGATTTAGAGCTCCTCCACCCCCTGAACCAGTCAGATCCCCGATACACTCACTATAGAGGCATATCGGAGGGGTCCCGGAACAATACATATGGGCCAATACGTGTCAATACTTTGAACCTTGCATCCAAATAGTAGAGCTGCTTGAATTCCTGATTACATATCCGTGTTGTTCATCTAACTCTGAGTTTGTCTTACACTACCAATTTCAAACCTGGATGGGTTGTGTCACAGTTGGCATAAATATTTTGCCAAACTCTTATGTCATGGATACCGAGTTGTCTTCTAGTGCTGAACCGCTGGTGCTAGGGCGTTCCCAAGAAGTGATGGACTTTGACGCTAAACAGAACGGAATGACAAAGCAGGATTATACATCTTTCAGATTCTTATAACTGAACCTTTACAATATTGAACACAGAACAGGGGTTACTAAAACAGTTCAAGCATCCAACTACTACATCATCAGACCTCCACTGTACACTTAAAGAGTGCAATCTCTGCCCCTGGCATTAACTGTCAGAAGCTGCAAGACATGATTTTACATTTCTTTGTAGGTAAAAGGCCATTATCCAATGTTAGTCCCAGTTATCGGGGTCTTGGTAGGGGTAGAGTGGATATGGTCTTAACCTATTGACATTTTTTTGCACCAAGTGGCCACTCTCAGACTTAAACCTGCCTTTGCACACTTGCCCACTCGAGATTTTACCATTAAACCAAGAACTGGCCCCTTCTACATTTTTCTGTAGGCAGTTCTTCAAAACCAAGATCAATAAGTATCAATCTTTGCCTAAACGTGCATTTAGAATTTTCTTAGTTAGAAATACCAGTTACAATCACCAACAGGACATTACACAATGACCATAATATGATGAAAGAAATCAATTTCTGATTGTTTCTCACAGTTCACAAAACAAATGAAAGACCTTCAAAAAGGAATACCTGAATGTGTCTTAAATTCTTGATGTATCATATTACTTTCTGAGAAGAGTGCAACACACAAACAAACCATTAAAAAGACTCCTGAACCACATGGCAATTCTTGCCAACTGCTGCATGGGTGAATCTTTTTGGCAGCAGTCTTGGTTTGTTTGGTGAGAAAGCATTCATGGTTTTCCACTAGTGGACACAATATTACTCTATCATTTTTGAACAGTGTGACTACACTTGCTTATAACAGTAAGGATGAATCCTTGGGGGCAGCTGTATTGACCTGCTTGGCAAGATAGGCTTCATAGATTTCCACAACAAGGCGAGGATCCTTCTCCACAAGCTCCTTGTACTCCTCCCGTTTTGTTAGCTTGTCCATGTTGTCAATGATCAAGGAAAGAGCTGTCTCAAGCAGGTGCTTGGCATTGTGCTGGTGAGCGAAGGCATAGCTCATAACAGCACTGTTCCAGTTCAATTTGGAGGTTATGAACTTCTCACAAAAGCCTTTAAGATGCTTCACCTGGTATTTCTCTGCCAATACCAAGAGGTCATAGGCCATTTGCTCATCAAGTAATGCTTCTGCAGTGTACAGGTAATGGACAAAGGAACGAAGGACATCATAAGACACATCACTGATCTTTATGGTCCCACTCCTTCTCTCCTCCATCTCATTTTCCAGCATTGCTTTAAACACTGGAGATCGGCTTACCTGATTATAAATAAAATAATTAAAGAATAAGGCAAGGAAGAAAGAAAGAACAAACGAGTGTTTTTTGTTAACTAGAAAAGCACGGAGGTTAGTAGTTAAGCACCCATGTATAATCAATCATATGTAGACAATCATGTCATAAATTTTGCTAAATCTACAGTTATCTTACAATAACCAAGCTATTAATTCTAGGGGACATATGTATTGGGCTCAATTGTAATAATTGTTTTGAGGTGAGGTTGTTTTTTACCTCCCTCTTGTGGCTCCTCTTTGTAATATCTGTTCATATTAATGAAATGTTATCATGCTATCTATCAAAGAGAGAGAGAGGGAGAGAGAATAAAAAAAAATCCTCTCTTGTTGGAATTTATGCATATTTTCTAAAATCCAACAAGTAAAATAATAAATTGAGGTCAATGGCACTTATTTTCTCTTTAAGACTAAATGTGGAAGAACAATACTAAGAAAATAAGCAAGAGCAGAAAAACGTTATAAGAGCAATCTTAAGCATATAGTTTTTTTTATTGGTAACTTATAATTTCATTGATCAAGAAAAATAAGAATGTGTGTACAACTTCCAAGCAGCCCCAAGTGATGACCACTGTCACAGTGTCACCGGACTCTTTTTCTTTGTGTACACCTTGTATATTTGTACCCCAAAAATAGCAATATAAGATTTCTATTTTCTATTAGTGCACAATGAATCATACACATCTTCATTGTGCACTAATAGAAAATAGAAATCTTATATTGGAGTTGTTCTCAGATTGGAGGGGTTTTCCCAGACCTAAGTAAACAAGATGATAGGATTTGGACTCTACATCCTTCTGGGGTTTTCAGTTGTGCTTCTTTTTTCAAGTTGCTGTCTGTGCCTTCTCAACCAATTACTCCCTTTCCAGTCAGAGATCTGGCATCATCCGATTCCCCTCAAAGTGAGTGCTTTTTATTGGGAGGTCTTCCATGGTGCAATCAACACTTGTGATATTTTACAGAGGAAGAGACCTGGATGGTGCCTCTCCCCAAATTGGTGCTGCTTGTGTGAATCCAATGGTGAATCTGCTCTTCACTTGTTCATTTCCTGTCCATTTGCTTGTGGTATTTCAGATTGGTTCCTTTCTCTTTTTGGGTGCAAGTGGAATACTCTGGACAGATTGGACAGGTTGTTTGATAGATCCACTTTCAGCTGGCCAAAAAGGAGGGGAAGACTGATGTGGAGGTGCACAAGAGCAGCAATAATATGGACCCTATGGGAGGAAAGAAATAAGCGTATATTTGAGGAAAAAAAGAAGCAAGGAAGCACTAATTGAAGGGATTATGGCAAAAGTGGCCTTCTAGATAAAGACATTGGAGTTGTTCTCAAATTTTTCTATTGATATATTAAGGAACTGGAGAACAATTGCAGCCTCAACTTCAGCTAAGTGGAAGACACTAAAGGACTGGGAAGAGGTAGGTTTCCTGAAATTAAATTTCGATGGAAGTAGTTTTGGGAACCCGGGGCCCTCCAGAATTGGAGTGATTTTGGGAATGTACACAGGTCCCATTGGAGTGTGTGACTCTGTAACAGCAGAATTGAAGGCAGTACTTTATGGGATGCAGAAATCTTTGGAAATGGGGTTTCGGAAGCTAATAGTTGAAGGCGACTCCAAAATAGTAATAAGTTGGTTAAAGTAGAATGAGAAGATTCCTTGGTTTTTCAGAAACAAATTCAAACATTTCAAGAGGTTCTCAAGGGATATGCAGCTGATATTTCAATGGGCTCCTAGGTCAGCAAATGGCTTAGCTGACCATCTAGCAAAGCAAGGGGTAGATAGAGCAGAGTGCTTCTGGGCTCAATTGTGAGACTGATCATCAATTTGTCTATGTATTCCATTGTTCGTAGCCGAGGCTGCCCATGTTTCTGTATCATCTTTTTTCTCTAAGTAATGAAATTTAATTTGATTACTGATAAAAAAAAAAAAAAAGATCTGTCGTATACAAGGAGAAATAAACAGAGACAACTAATATAAGATTCCCAATTGAATCTCTACCATGGATGACTATTATATTAATATCCATCTATTCCAAACACTGCTTCACATTTGTTTGACACCCTTCTGTTTCTTTTTTCCTCCAGCTTCACAAAAGATGGTAGAGGCAGAAAACACCACAAGTTACTACCTTACTATAGAGGAGATGGGCCAAATGGCCCATAGACTGTCATTTCATGTTATGTTATGTTTCTCTCAGTAATGGGCCTTATTCTGGGCCCATACTCTGTAATGTTCCGTTTTTTGTATTTTCTTGCCCACTCAAGGGCCTCTCTGTAATTTGTCAAAGATTAACTTCTTAATAAGATGTTTAGAGTGTTAGAGAGGGGTTATGTTCGAACTTCTTACTCTCTAACACTCATTGCCGCCAGCTCTCTCTTCTCTTCCTCTCTTGCTTGTTTATTTTCTGGTTTGCATCTAATCTCAAACAGTTCCATACATCAAGTGGACTGCTTTTCAACTTGGTATCAGAGCAGGCCATTGCTTGGCGTGTCCCTCATGTGGTTCTAGTTCAGCCAACTGCATGAGGAGGTTCTAGGGCTGAAAGTTTACAATCATCCGCCTGGTTCTTGGAAGTCATTGGAGGGTGCCCAAGTTTCTACATACTTGGAGAAGCGTTCGGTGACCAGGAAGAATCAGAGAGCAAAGTGTTCGGCTTGATTTGAAATCAGAGAAGAGGATTTCGAAATTATCTCAAAGAACAAGTGTTCGGCCTGGTTTGTAGTTCAAACCAGAGACTCTCTTACTGTAAGTTTTTCTCAGTCCTTTGCTGGGTTATTTTTTGTTGTTTGGGAGGACTGTTAAAGCATTCAAAGCCCACCTCCATTCGGCCCACTGTTGCTGGACTGATTCTACTCAGAAATTTATGGGTTATTTTGGAAGTGCTATTCGGCTGATTATTGGACTGCCAAGCTGCTGAAACTGATTTAAACTAAGTGGTATTAGTCTCATCTTCATCCCAGCCTCTTCTTGGACCTATACTGAACACTTTGAAGTGGTTTCTTCTAGTTAACAGTAGGCTGTTAACTACTGCACACTGAGTGTTCGACAAAAAGTCTCTTAAGGACTGTGGCCTTTTTTCTTCTCTTTGGGACAACGGTTGTTGGGACCCTGAAATACCTTGTGATTAGAGGTTTGTTGGGTGCCCTTTGAAGGCTGAAACAGTATAGAAAGAGCTACCACCGAGCTGGACTATCGCAACTAGCAAGATTGAACTGATTCTGTGAGCTAGTTGTTGTTGCCTATTCAGCTCAAACTAAGCTCATCAAGACCCCCAGTAATTTGGGAAACCTATTAAAATCCTAATTGGGGCCTTTACATGATGGATTTCTCAAGCCTTGAAAACAAGAATGCTGCTGAATATGGACAGATTTTGGGAACCCCAGCCAATTCTATGCTGGCTGTAACTACAGTTAAACTTGATGGGACCAACTACTTGAGTTGGTCACAATCAGTGAAAATCCATATTTGTAACAAAGGAAAATGGGGTTTTATTTCTGGGAGCAAGAAAGCTCCTCCAAAGGATGATCCATCTTATGAGATATGGGTGCAAGAAAACTACACAGTGATTTGGTGGCTTGTGAACTCAATGCAGCCACAGATTAGTCAGCATTATTTGTGGATAAACTCGACAAAAAAAAAATCTAGGATAGTGTTGCAGAAACTTACTCCCAGAAGTTGAATGTTGCCAGAGCCTACAAACTGAGAAGTGATGTGAAGAATCTAAGACAAGGGGAGAAGTCACTTGCAGCATACTTCTCAACCCTAAAATCTCTATGACAAGAGATTGATTTGATAGAGGCTGTGACATGGGATACCCCTAAGGATGCTGAAACATACAGGAAATTGGTTGAAAGGAATAGGGTCTTTGAGTTCTTGACAGGGCTGAATCCTGAATATGATATTACAAAGCAAAGCATTTTGTCCAAGGAAGATGTTTCATTGTCTCAAGCATATGCTTTGGTCAGCAGTGAAGAAAGTAGGAGGTAGGTGCAGGTTCAAGGAGTTAGTATTAATGATCATTTTGCAAATATGGGAATTAAACCCAAAGGGGTTACAGAAGCTCCCAGTGGCACAGGAAAGAAGGAGGTGGTGTGTGAATATTGCAAGAAGCTGAAACACACCAAGGACAAGTGCTGGAAATTGCATCCCAGTCTTGTCCCTATCCGATTCCAGAAGAAGAATGATAGTAGAAAGGCAGGAAGTGCACATGCAGCCACAAGTACAGATATAGAGGTTGAGTCTGCCAGTGCACAATTGGCAGCCATGAAAGCTGAATATGAGAAGTTTGGAAAGATGATCAGCCAGCTTGAAGGTGTAACTTCATCATCCAACCCTTTTGGAAGTCCAGCCACCACCACATTTGCTCACTCAGGCATAAGGGCTTCTGCTAACCATGCATCCACTTCAGGTAAATCCAAGACTCCTTGGATCATAGACTCAAGTGCTTCTGATCACATGACCAACATTTCCACTTTGTTTGTTTCATATGATTTGCTGGTCGTGACAAAACCACCTTAGTGGTTCTCTTGCCCCTATTTCTGGCAAGGGAACTGTCAAGCCTATAGACTCCTTACTCTTATCTTCCACTCTTCATGTACCTAAGTTAAATACCAACTTATTATCTGTAAGTAGCTTGACCAAGTCATTGAATTGTTGTGTAACCTTTTTCCCTTCTCACTGTGTGTTTTAGGACTGAAGTCTCAGAAGGTGATTGGGAGTGGCCATGAAGCAAATGGAATATACTTGCTTGACACCCCTGGCCAATGCTTTGATCATCCCAAGAATGTTGCTTTTGGTTCTACTTCTTCAGAGTCTATCAGTCAAATTATGTTGAGTCATTGTCGCTTGGGTCATTTACCATTTTCTGCTTTAAGTCATTTGCTTCCCAAACTGTTTAAGGGAGTCAGTGTGTCCATTCTCAATTGTGAGTCATGTCAGTTGTCAAAGCATTGTAGAAACAATTACCCTGTGAACAATAAAAGATCTTCTTTTCCTTTTCATATTGTACACTCTGATGTGTGAGGTCCTTACCACTTATCCTCTATGGGGGGTTACAGATATTTCATCCTGTTTATTGATGACTTTTCTAATTCACTTGGATATACTTAATGAAATCCCCGGATGAAGTCCCAAGACTTGTGAGGCAATTTCATGAGCTTGTTTTAACTCAATTTGATACCAGAATTAAGGTTTTCAGATCTGATAATGCAAAAGAGTATTTTGAGAAGAGTTTATCCTTATATCTCTCTGATACGAGGGTTATTCACCAAAGCTCCTATGTTAGAACCCCTAAACAAAATGGAGTTGCTGAGAGGAAAAATAGACATATTGTTGAAGTTGCAAGGAGCCTTTTGTTTGCCTCACATGTTCCCACAAGATTTTGGGGTGATGTTGTACTTACTGCTACCTATCTCATAAACCGTATGCCATTCAGGGTTTTAGGGTTTAAATCTCCCTTCAGTCTTCTTCATCCAGACAATGATCTCTTCCCAATTCCTCTTCGCGTGTTTGGTTGTACCTGTTATGTTCACATTCCAAGTGTGCAGAGACATAAGTTTGAACCAAAAGCCCACAAATGCATCTTCCTTGGTTACTCCCCCACACAAAAGGGTTATTGTTGTTTTGATCCAAAGACCGGCACCCGACATGTCTCTATGGATGTTACCTTTGATGAACTTTCTCCTTTTAATGGTTCCTCTCAGGAAAGGCATTGTCAACAGGGGGAAGGTCTGTCACAAGTTTTTGCTCTTCCTCTTCCTATCCCAGTTGAGTCTCTTGACAAACCTGTATCCTCACCAAATGAATCAAAGGAGGATCAGCCACTTCATCCCTCTTGTCCTAATGCCCCTATTTCTTTACTTCCTCGTCCTACCCATAATCCCAAAGTGTATCAAAGGCAGAGATCCAGGAATGAGCAAGTGGTTTCCCTTACAACAGATGAGGCTCATACATTCCCAATCACAAATGAGATAACATGTACTGTTTCAGCTCCCTTGGAATCATCATTCCCAGATCTTGATGTCCCCATTGCTGTTAGGAAAGGAAAGCAGTGCACACTACATTTCCAAACACCTTTCTTATGACCTACTTTCCCCTTCATATTGTGCCTACCTCTCTTCAGTTGCTTCTAACCCCATTCCTAGGTCTGTATCAGAAGCTCTTGGGATTCCAAAATGGAGAAATGCCATGTAGACTAAAATGGATGCTTTACATGAAAATGGTACTTGGGAGGTGGTGGATTTGCCTGAAGGGAAGGATCTAGTTGGGTGCAAGTGGGTGTTTACCATTAAATATAGGGTTGATGGGACTATTGAGAGGTACAAGGCCAGACTTGTTGCAAAAGGCTACACACAGATATATGGGATTGACTACCTAGAGACTTTTGCCCCTGTTGCTAAGATGACATCTGTGAGGGTTCTTTTATCTCTGGCAGCTCACTTTGATTGGCCTCTTTATCAGTTAGATGTAAAGAATGCATTTCTGAATGGTGACTTGCATGAGGAGGTCTACATGTGTCTTCCTCCAGGAATGTATGAGAAAGATATGCAAGGAAAGGTATGTAAACTGAAGAAATCTCTTTATGGCCTCAAACAATCTCCTAGAGCCTGGTTTGAGATTTAGAGTTGCACTTGTTAAATTCGACTATGTTCAGACACAGTCAGATCATACTCTTTTTGTGAAGAAAAGTGGATCTCTAGCAGTGTATCTCATTGTGTATGTTGATGACATTATAGTGACTGGTGATGATGCCTCAGGCATTCTGGCCCTTAAGTCTTTCCTCCATACAGAATTTGAGATTAAGGATCTAGGGGAGTTGAGATATTTCCTTGGCATAGAAGTTGTCAGATCCAGGGATGGGATTCTTATTTCCTATAGGAAATATGTCCTTGAATTGTTGTCTGAAACTGGAAAAATAGGTGCAAGACCAATTGCAACTCCTATTGATATGAGTCACAAACTTTCAGTTTCGGATGGAACTTCGTTGGAAGACAAAAGGGTCTTTCAGAGACTTCTTGGGAAGCTTTTGTACCTGTGCATGACTAGGCCAGATACTGCGTATGTTGTCAGTTGCATCATCCAGTTCATGCATGCTCCTAGAGATACCCATATGGCAGCAGCAGAATGGATTTTGTGCTATTTGAAAGGCTCTCCAGGAAAAGGAATTCTATTTACCAAGCATGGTCATCTGAAACTTGAAGCCTATACTGATGCTGATTGGGCTGGAAATATTGATGATAGAAGATCTATTTCAGGGTATTGCAGTCTGGTGGCTGGTAATGTTGTCTCTTGGAGGAATAAGAAACAATCGGTTGTGGCCCGATCCTCCGCAGAAGCAGAATATAGAACCATGGCACATGGAGTCTCGAAACTGTTGTGGCTAAGGTCCTTAATGGAAGAACTTGGGATTGATCATGACAAACCCATGATGTTGTACTGTGATAATCAGGCTGCCATCAACATTGCTCACAACCCGGTACAACATGATAGAACCAAACATATTGAGGTTGATAGACACTTTATTCGAGACAGAGTCTCCTCCGGTGAAGTGTCTTCCATTCATTATTTCTGAAAGACAATTGGCAGATTTCCTCACCAAGGGCATTTCCAAGGCAAGACTTCAACATGACACTAGCAAGCTGGGCATGATTAACATCTATGCTCAGCTTGAGGGGGAGTGTAGAGGAAATGGGCCGAATGGCCCATAGACTGTCACTTCATGTTATGCTATGTTTCTCTCTGTTATGGGCCTTATTCTAGGCCCATACTCTGTAATGTTCTGTTTTTTGTATTTTCCTACCCACTCAAGGGCCTCTCTGTAATTTGTCAAAGATTAACTTCTTAATAAGATGTTTAGAGTGTTAGAGAGGGGTTATGTTCGAACCTCTTACTCTCTAACACTCATTACCGCCAGCTCTCTCTTCTCTTCCTCTCTTGCTTGTTTATTTTCTGGTTTGCATCTAATCTCAAACAGTTCCATACATCAAGTGGACTGTTTTTCAACTCTTACCTATAGTGAAATTCACCCTAAATAGAAGCTTGATCAAATATCTAAACATCACCTAGATATCTAGAGCAGCAAAAAGTATGGCAGATTTTCTAGCTAAGACAAGGGTCATAAGGGAAAAGGTTTTGTGGGTTGTACCAGGGGTAGGAGGAAAATTGTAAAAAAACACATTTTGATCAGCAAGACACTGTAGCACTTGTTGACTACATTTCTTTTTTTTTTTATCAATAATAGGATTTCATTAAAACTAAAGAAGAATTATATAGCAGAGGAGAGGTAACCCTTCTTACCTCTCCTCACCAGAATTAATTTTAGGGATAATTCCTTATATATACCCTATGTGTTCAGGAAACTACCTAAATGTACCTTGTAGTTTCAAAAACTACAAATAGGCCATCTGTTAAGAAAATGCATAATACCGTTTGTACATAGCCATTAACCATTTCATAATCCCATTTTTACCCCTCATATTTTCTCCTCTTCAATCTCAGGACTGAATGAATTCAGGGAGGAGGCAGTAGCACCTCTCTCTCTCTCTCTCTCTCTCTCTTACTAGCCAACGAAAAATGGCAATGAAAATTTCAAATAGATATTTTGTTTCCCACAGATAGATTAGTTTTTTGTTTCCTTTATAAAACCCCTGCTAAGATGGAAGGGACCATCATCGTTTTACCCTTTTTACTTGTTTATTCTTTAATTTCATTATTTAATTTATTGTTTCTTTTCCAAATCGAAGGTGTCAGATCTTTGTTACCGCCTACCCAAAAGCATAGAATCTCCTCTGATTACAAAGCACTTGATCTTCAGAAATTCCAGTGCTTCCATTTAGTATAATGGCAGGTTCCATACGATGGCCGATCCACTTAGACATTTTCAGGACATGCTAAATTATTAACCAGGTCAGTGATACTTAAGAATTTTGAGTAGATCAAATGAAGAGATATTATATGCCAATGAGGTTCCCATTGGCATATGAAGTGACAAAAAACCAGTAGTGCTATCCCGACGGAATGGGTCTGATTTTCTGGTTGGGCAGAAGAAGATCCACTCTCAGTAGCGATACTTGGAGTTTTGAGTAGATCAGATGAAGAGATATTATATGCCAATGAGGTTCCCATTGGCATAAAAAGTGATAAAAAACCAGTAGTGATATCCCAATGGAATGGGTCTGATTTTCCGGTTGGGCAGAAGAAGACCCACCCACTCTCAGTGCTTTCCAAGGCCCGTAATAGAACTTTGATTTCATGAGAGACGCTGGCACTGCTTCTCCTGGGTGATCTTTCCAATAATTTTCCTGTTCAACATCATAAGATAGAAATCTTCAAGTTTCCAAAGCCTTCAGTAGTCATCGAGTTCCTGTTTTTAAAGACCATGTTTTGAAATTTCAAAGAACAGTCAAGGGCATGTTTGTCCTGTAACTTTTTTCATTAATCTTAACAGCTGAATGCATTAACAAAGTATGGTAGTTTTAGAAAGTACAGGGCATATTTAAGTAGTTTAGTAAAGTTATAGGGTATATTTAAGTATTTAACCCTTAATTTTATAGCACAGGTTACAATTCTGCCCAAAACATTTGATTTCTTCCCACCCCTTGTTTCGCTCGAGCATCAGCAGAAGCATTAGTAGTCCTTTTAACCCAGCTGAATTTCACTTCCATATTTTGTGTCAGCCATTTGAATTTCTTCATCTCACCATTGAAGATCCAGAATCCACTTCGTCCCTTTTCCAACCACTCCACTACCAGCTTTCAATCTCCTTCTATATTCAGTTTGCTCACACTCATATCCTTTGCCTTTTGCACCCCTTCCAAGACAGCCAGAACCTCAGCTCTTAATGAGTCTCCCACATCAATTGAACCTGAGAATGACCCAATAACCTTTCCATCCTTATTCCTAAGCACACCACCAATCCCAGGACCTGGATTGCATTACTCCCATCAACATTTAACTTGATAAAACCATTATCTGGTGGAGTCCATGTAGGTTTTACCCAATGAACCACTCTAATCAGAATGGTCTCAATAATTCCTTCATTGTTTCTTTCAGTTTCAGAGAAAATTCTGGAATTTCTTCCCAAATAGTCCAGTTCACTGCAGCTCTTACGCATCTTCACATCACTCAACCTCTCTTCTTAGGCCACAAAAAGAAAGCAGAGGTAAACAGGCTTTGCACATTGGGTGGGGGAGTCCAATGTGGGGATAAGCTCCATTTGGGAAGCAAGGGGAAGGTTAATAAGTGGAAGCAAGTTTTTTCATTAGCATTATAAAGAACACACCAATGTAGGGATAAGCTCCATTTGGGTCTTTTGATTTGGAGTAGATCAGAAGTATTTTATTCTTGTCTCCTACATTTCTATCTAAAGGAATGTATAAAGTTGTCTGTTTCTAATAAACCTACAATTTTCTGTTGCTTATCTAGGCATCGCCTAATCCCAATAAATTGAAAAAAAAAAAGTAGAACTGCACCTTCCATGTGAATATACAAACAACTTTGGCTACCTAACTTAAAACTAGGTAACCAAGGCAGTTAGGTGGCTCCTGATCATTATGGCTTTCATGCAAAGGCTCAACTTATCAGTGCCTATGCAATTACTATTTTGCATGGTTGGCATCTAAGTGACTCTAGGCAACAAGGAGCGATGAGTTGCCTAGGTGCCTTGTCTAAAACCTAAGCATCATCTGGGCAATAGAATTTAACTTTTAACAGCATGCATATGAATAGGAAAAACACAAACACTCTTTACTATACACTGAATTTCATCTAAATACATTATAAATTATCTTATCTAAAAGAACATAGCATTTAAATCTATTATTTCAATATTCCAGTCATAATATTATAATATAAGTTAGTGTTTGATAGAAAAATTTCTATTCAAAATATTATTAGCAACTAAATAAGGAGATAATTTCAAGAGAATAACAATAAGGAAAAAAGACAAGGGATGAATCCCCTATTCTATTTAATGTGTGTGAGAGAGTAATTGTAGAAAAATAAAACTTCTTCTATCCTTCTCTTCTTTATTTCTCTCTTGTCAAAAGTCCAAATCCTTTGATCTTTTATATTTTAATAGTGAAGCCTTAAAACAAAGCATATGTGCTGTATATAATATATGATAGGATGTTTCAAGGGTGCCTTCTCACCTAGGCAGTATCTAGGTAGTCCTTGAAAACTATGTATAATTTTGTGAAAATTCACTCTATTATGTGACTAAAGGAAAATAAAAAGACCTTCTAACCCTCTTAGGGGGGTTAAGAGAAAGTGGGTGTCATCCTGAACCCTAAACAAGTTAATTCCCCAATACCTTATTTAATTTTGTTCTTTCCATGCCATCTGTGTTCCTCTATATACCAAGATACTTGCTTAGACAACCTGACAGTCCTGACCTATTTGTAACTTGCAGTACAATCCTATGGTTAATCTGGACCATTGATCGGAGCGAGACTCTGGATCAGCCATGTCTTCTTCTTAAGTCCACATTACACATCAGTCCTATACCCAACTTTGTATTGGAATTTTTTTACAAATGATAATAGTTGTTAAACTTTCAAAATTTACATTTAAAAGATGCCCATCGAAAAGGGCATATAGGAACATGTAGCAAGGAGTTATGGATCAACATTATTTCCATGAATTAAACGTTGAGAGACCTTTTTGGCCCCAAAGTAAGCTACCACATGGAAGATTTTCTAGGTGGTTTTCACTTGCTCACTAAACAGCTTGATTAGCATACTAGTTCTCTATATTAGTTTAGTCAATAAATGAGGAATGTGTAGTGTCTTGATTGACATAATTAATTAAACTTCTTAAGTACCCGATACACAAGCTCACAAAAATCTAAATTGAATAAAATGCTAAAACTGAAATGCAGAAAACATCGAACCGTGAAGTGAGAACCTTGGCATAGGTATTTCAGTTTGTAAAGGAATGTGAAAAATCCAATTGGCAGGAGCTAAATAACTGTTGGGCATTGGTAAAACAACTAACCAATAGAAACATGGAAGTTCTTCAACTCCTAGGGGATAAAAATAATTAGTTGTTCATTTATACTAATAGTCAACCCTTCCATTTTTAGTGGGAGGATGCCATCATGTCAGGTTACATACAAGAAACAGCCAGTAGGAAAAATGAAGTACAAATTCTGTGGGTAAAATCAGTTGACCAAACAAGCACAAAGGTTTGCTTAAATCATTGTTTTGGACCAAAGATGAAAAATGTTTTAATCAAAGCAAGGAAGTAATAGAATATTGTTAATAAAACCGCAAAGGGTGTCATCTATCAACAGAGCTGAAAGGGTTTGCTTTAAAACACTGAATGGGGTCAAAGATCAAACGTATTGGAATCAATCAATCATTTCTTTAGTTTATTTTGATAAATTGATGAAACCAAACTACACGCATCAAAGGAGACAGTTTTCTGATTTCTCGGTGGTTTAGGTTAGGGTACTTACAAGAACGGCCTTGTGGGCTCGGACAGCGGCTTCGCCGCAGTCATCGTCTGATGATGCGACGAGAACGACATCAGTGAAGCAAGAGGAGTATTGGTCATCGACTGGGGACAAAAACCTAAGAAACGCAACCTTGGCTTTGAGGTCTTCGATCTCGCGCTTAAGCTCCTCCTCCGTCTCGCTGGCCTCCTCGTAGCACTCCTTGCAGGTGCCGGCGTCGCATGCCCGATACTCCTCCCGACATGAGATGCATCGCATCCTCCTCGTCCTCGTCTCCGTTTCGGATTCGGACATGGATGATCAGTGGACCACCGTCTGTTGCCTGTCGTAACGTTCATTTACCGGAGGATGCCACGTCCCTTCTCCCTCTTTTGCGACAAAAAATATTATTCAGTTTTTGCATCTCTTTTTCTCTTTTTTGGCTCGGTAATCAGTTTTTGCAATTCCATGCATACAAATTTGCTTTTTCTTTCGTTTGGTAAAATAAGCATACACAATGATGTAAATGTAAATTTGGTTCGGTTGTGTTTCGTTGCCGTACAAATACTAATTTTTAGACCGGAATCCACCTTTTTTCTTATTATTGACCAACTTTGTGGGGATGGGATTGGCTCTCTCTCAGCATAATTGCATGAACTCTGCATTTACCACGAAAGCAAGGAATCCAGCTATTCGGATGATGTTTGAGATAAACAAGGATGACACAGCAATCACTACACCGTCCTCCACTCTCTAGCCATGTTGATGCCACACATAGCGGAAGAGCACAATTAACGAGTGTCCTATATAGACAAGGAAATGGACTTCGTTAAGGAAGAGGAAATCCTCCGAAGACCTTGGCATGCGCCCTCATCTCGACAATCCCAGAAGCCTTATCCATCTGGGACACAGACACCCAATTATAAATAGGTATTTTCCGCTTAAGGTAAGGGACTTTTGGAAGAACACTCTTTGAATACTTCTTCACATTATCTCTTCAGCTCGAACCAATGCTATTTCAACTTGCTTGTCCCAGCCACATCTTTCTATATCCTACTAACTTGAGCACCGGAGTACCTACCCAGGAGATGTCCTGATTTAGAAAGTAGCGTCAACGGAAAATATAGCAGACCCATTGACGAAACCATTATCACATAAAGTGCTTGAGAAACACGCGGAAAGCATGGGACTCCAGCTTGTACCTGATTGGACCTAAGTGCAAGTGGGAGCTGTTAGACAGTTTTGTATGCCCTTAGCTTCAATCAGAATGATGTACACTATGAGTTTATTGTAAATGAATAAAAGTACATATTCGATTCATGTTCCCTTGGTATGTTTCTGTGAAATACCCTTAAACTTGGACACTTAATGAGACTCGTATTAGTTTAGAATGTTCACAATCAGTGGGTCGGTCTAGGGAGACCTATCTTGATAAGGCTGACACTAATGTGCCACCAAGTCGGTTGGGGTGGCCTATCTCAGCTGTCAGGGTAAGACCCCAGGCACATGCAGTGTATGATCAATTGAATCTTTGAACCGGACCAGATTTCTAGTATTGCCCTAGACCTTGGGGATTAATGGGCAAAACTAGAAAGTTACACCCAACCCCTATACTCAATTATGATACTGCACTAGGTGCCGGATTGTGCTGTCTTTGATGTACCAATCAATGAGATCCTTAGCGGGGGTCAAAACCTATGTATGTTGGGACAGTATGAGAATTCATCTGAGTGAGTGATCATAGTGACATGATCAGCCCCTTTGTCGGACAAATGTAATGATCGATGATGCACTCTCTCTGATGGAAACCAAGACTGTCAGCAGTCGATTTCAATCATTGAGATTTGTCTTTCAAAATATATTTTATATGAGATATAAAAGTATATATATTATGGTTTCTAAAATGTTTTAATTTCCGGGATCCATATAAGTAAAGAGTGCAACACTGTTCCTTGCAGTCGAGGGAAATGTCCTCTCTTGTCGGGCAATGTTTGATCTCATAGGCTGAGAGGTTGAGTGTAAGACCATTGAGGATAATACATGATGGGCTAATCTTGCATCTGCCCACAGTCCCTGGGTGTTACAAGGTGGTTTGGCCCCAAGGACCACTTAGGGTAAGTGTTGGGCCCATAGAGCTCATATGATGGGTTTCAGGGGGTGCACTGTCCATAACAATGTATTCGGCCAGTCCTTGTAATAAAGGCTAGGCTGAACCCATGTGGCTAATGTGTAGATCAATGCTTGGGTCCCACGCCATACAAGGAAGCCCAACTAGGCAACAGTTAGGAAGGCTAAATGAACACATAACTTAATGGGCCTCAAGCCCATTTTCGAACTGGGCTAATTTAATGAGTTAAATATGGGGCGAATTTTGAGATGGATTAGCAGATGGGATATGGTCTTAACCCTATCCACTCAGAGAGTCCAAATCTGAATGTGATTCAGATCTGGAAACCTCCCAATGAGATTAGGAGAAGGCTGATCTAATCTACAGATAAGATAAGGGTTTATCCTTATCACCTAAAGAGATGACTGATCCAAATATGATTTGGATCAGCAACTCCTAATTGGATTAGGGGCTGATCCTTTAGGGTTACAAAAGAAGGATGGGGCGACAGCCTTTAGATGACACAGATTCACATCCTCTTTAGAGCTGAAATCATAGAAGAAAGAATTAAGCAACCCTACAGAATTCTTTCTTGCCGCCTCCTTCTTCTTGCCGCCTACCTTGCCAGTTCGATCTCCAGTTCAATGGGAGAAGTCAAGATTTGATCTTGATATCAGTTCTTTGTGAAATGACTAATAGGAAGCTGTGCTCACGTGCCATCCTGCTATTTCTTACGAAGGACTAGGTTCTTAGAGAAGAACGCTGCTGATTCTACTCCATCTTGCACTACGTCATCTTCAGTGGGAGCAGTCTTTGGATCCTTCCTTGGGCGTGAACACCTTCATTGGGAGATATTACTTCTCCGTATCAAGTATAATCCTCTCTTACTGCTTTTGTTCAGATATGGTTTAGTTCGCCGACTGTCGGGTGCCAAGATTTGGGCGTCCATATGATGAATCTCTCATCCCTTTATGTTACAAGGTGTTACAAGGTGGTTTCGCTCACCTTATTCCGCAAGATTTGGGCGTCCATATGATGAATCTCTCATCCCTTTATGTTCACCGTCTAAGTAGCTGCCGGCCTAGATCAAGACCGCTGCCTTAGATAAAAGAGACCACCACCTTTGGTAGTTGGTCCGAGGTGGTCCAAACTTCTTTAACGCAACAGTCTGTCAAAACTTCTAGCTTAGTGTTATTAAAGGCGGCGTTTTCTACTGCCTGCTTAGGTTTTGTCAAAAAAATGTTTGGTTCTTTAGGTAGCAGTTTGAACCACCGCCTTTGTTCCCAGTTGACTGCCACCTTAGGTTTAGTCCAACTCAGGCGCTGGTCTAACTGCTGGTTTAGATTTAGATGACTGCTGCCTTAGGTCTTGTTTATGGCTAATCCGGCGGTTACATGACCACCGACTTATATATATATATATATATATATATATTTATGCCAGGTTAATTCCTATATTTGTTGGCACCTCCACTTTTTTATTGATTCATCACTTTAATACCTACTTAATAAATAATTCATGACAATTGATACATGAAACTTAAATAAAAAATGCAATTTAAAACAAAGTATATTAAATTAACGGTTAATTAATATCCAAATCAAAAAACATATAAAAGTACAAAGACTTTAAAAAATTCAATTTATCAAATAAGGTAGCATAATTGTTCCAATGCAAATCCACTTAGCATAATTGTTGAACCTGAAAATCAAAAACATATAGCACTTATAGAGGAGCCCTTTCAACATCAGATGGTGTAAAAGAGTCCCCAACTTTGCTTAGTTCCTGTGTATAACCATCAGCGAAGTAACAAATCAATCAAACCCTAAAAATCAAAAGGTGAGTTTATGCTAAACAGAATGGTCCTAGTATAAACAGAACATACACATCATACATAAATAGCTCAAAGTCTTACCATATAAGAAAAAGTAAAAACCATACATGAGCCATTCAAAAACGTCTGCTTCATATGAGAAACCCAATATTCTGGTCTAGAATCTATTATTTATGAGGAGGGAAGAACAGATGATTAAGATAAGGTTCAATTAGATGGTATAAAAACAATGCCATAGAAAATTAGTGAAATTCCCTTTGAATATGAAGAGGATAATGAGTAGGACTGTAACCATCCAATCAACAAAGATCGCATTGAAAATTCTTTAGTGAAATTCCCTTATTGGCCTTGTTTACTTCCATGCAAATTGAAAATTCTCTAGTGAAATTCCTTCACAAGGTGAAGGTTTCCAGAGATGTAAATTTAACAATCCATTTGGTTCCCCCTTCAGTATAATACTGATTGACAATGGTTGTAATATGTAAAAAGTTGATGTCATTAACTAACTAACAAGATGATCTATGTTAAATTGCTAATGCTAAGCAAAGCTATAGAAGAATCAAAGAATAAAATGACTAAAATGGCCCACCCTCTTCTGAACCAGACCCAACACTAACCCAAACCAAACCCATAATGGTAATGCATTGGACCAGAGTAAGGCCTCTAAATATATTTTGACTTCTAGCTTTTGGGCCATTATTCAACTAATATGGCATACAATATCAAAATTAGTTGTTAATCCCATCTGTGCCTGTAGAGAGAGCTAATGGTATTTGTCCAATAATAAACATTTCTAGAAAGAAAATTTTAAGATCTTTGGCTCTTCCTTCGCACTTCGAAGATTACAGACTTTGCCTGCCGACTGCTAGAGAAGAGAAGGTTTTGCACTTTGCGCTTTTGGTTTCATTCTTCCTCTCTCCGTTCGTTCGCCGACTGTCGGGTGCCGCCGCCACCGTAGCGGCAGTGACCAATTATAAAGGAACCGTCGTATCTATTGTTCTTCCTCTCTCTCTCTGTTCATCCGCCGAGTTTCTCCCTGTAACAGTGAGAGCAGTGGTATGTATTTAAATTTTCATTTCGAGTTTGAAACTGTATTTAAGTTTTCTGAATCTCTATAACTGCATTTCTCTCTCAGTCCCTCTGTAACTGTGTTTCTTGGTTTTCATTGAGTTTGATCTTCGATTAATTAGTAGCCATCGTTATCCTATTTCTGTCTTGCTCTATTGGACCGTGTGATTAATGGTTTTTCTTGTATGAATAAAATTCCTGTCGCTGTCTTGCTCATGTCAATAGTTTCGGGGCGGGGACGTGTCGGGGGATGGGGGTTGAACCTTTACCCCGATATCAGGGATGGGACAGGGAGGGGGAGGGGGAGGGGGAGGGGGTGCCCCGCCCCGCTTCCTTTCGCTTAACGGTTATCTTTGCTCAAACCTCAGTGTAGAGAAGTTGCTCGAGGCTCGTGCCGAACACAAAAAAGAGAATGTATTGAACTGGCCAGTTATTAGTACAGGCATGGCCCCACCCATTAGACAGGAGGTAAAATGGACCAAAAAAGAGTGGATTTAATTGGATATTGCCCACATCCGAATATGTCTAGGAATGGGTCGAATGACTCAATGTTCCATCAATTTGATCTAACTTAAGCCTGATCCATGCTATCAAAGGCCCAAGGCTGATCAGTTTGTCATGGGTTAAGACTCCCTTCTTTCCTGTTTACCTAAATCCTTTATTTCCAGCCAAGAGGCCAAGAATCAAGAATGCTTTAACAGTAAAATATCTCTCTCTCTCTCTCTAAGAGAGATCTAGAGAGAGAGATTGAAACCCATATCATCTCTCCATCTTGTTGTTGTGCTATGGATGGCCGGTTGATGAGGAAGAGAAAGAAAGAACCATAGTTGTAGGAAGGGAAGATCATGATGTTGAAGAGAAGTGGAGAACAAAGCTTTAATTGATCTTTTCAACATTACCGCCTTCCTTCCCTACTCTTTGTGGTGTTGTAATGCTAGAGGTCCGGATATTCGAGAACAAGATATCACGCAGAGTAATGAAGGTATCCTCTTTCTGTTTTACACTTGTTTCTTTTAATTCCTTTTTCTTTCTTTTTTTATTTGTAGGGAAGGGTGGAGTTGGACCGATACATTCTTGGCTCCTTAACTTAAACTTATGGGTGCCATCAAGGGTGTCTTATCCAACTAGAGTAATGAACTGTTGCTTCAGACTCACGATACCAAATCAGCCCCCCACAACGTCCCACAGCACATTCCTGCTGTGTATTAAGAATATCTCCTACTGATAATTCCAGAAATGATGATGCCATCATCAAGAGATATTCCCAATACATAGCAGGGATATACTGTGAGATGTTGTGGGGTCTATCATGTGGGGGGCTGATTTGAACTCCAGACTCACCTTCGGGGGGTGGGGAGTTTTTGCTCAATGATATTGCCTGGTTTCACTGCTTCTTCATCAGCTTTTCTCCAGGCCAAGAGCCAACCCCTCAGAGTTGGCATGGTGCTATCCATTCTAATGCTAAGACTCGGGACAAACCTTTTAGTTTCTCTCTCAAAACATCTTCAGACCTCCCCCATTTGGATCTGCAGTTTTAAATTTTGTTTTTGTTTCACATGATAAAATGTAAGGGCAAATTGCAAATTTGTTGTGTAAAACTTAGTTCAAATTGATTATGTGCAACCTACGTCAGATTTTATTTTCTATATTTTGTTTCAAACTTCCAACAATATTGGGCTTTGACAAGGTTTTTTCTTCAATATTACAAGATGTAGTTGTAGGTATTCTTGGGTCTCAATATGTACCTTACGACCGAGGTCTTTCCATGCAGTCTGGATGGGCCAGAAACAAAGTGGGCTAGGCAGCCTATGAAAAGTGAACACGCTAGTGTTTCATATGAATGAACCCACATGGGACACACATTTAATGCATACCTTACATAACACTGGCGAGACCTAGGGGTGGAATTGAGTCGAGCCGAGCCAAATATCTGGCTATTCGAGTTCAGTTCCTTCATAAATTACCAGGCTCAGACTCAAGCCTGAGCTTGATTCGAACTAGAGACTCGAGCTCAAACTCAGCTCGAGTCAAAAGTTTGAAAGTTCGAGCTCGACTCGGCTCGGCTCGAGCTTAGCTACCTCTGATTGTAGGTCTCCCTCATTTGCTAAAGTGACGAACCGAAGTCTCCCCAGCAGCCAAGGTCTCCTCCAACTGTTGAAGTGCTGAGCTAAGGTCTCCCTAGCAGCTGAGGTGCCGAGCCGAGGTCTCCCTCAATAGCCAAGGTGACACTATGTATATATATACTTGATTAGGTCTGCGAGCCTCACAAGCCAAGCTTTATTAAACTCGAGCTCAACTCGATTAGCAAATGAGCCTATATATTAGGCTCAAGTTTGACTCAAAGGTTGGTTTAAACCGAACCGAGCTCGAATAGCTCGTAAACAGCTCTACTCATGACTACCCCTAGCGAGACTGGATCCTTATGAAACGATTCTCACACTTTACTCACAGGCTCTTCCTCTTGCAGCCATGCATAACATTTCCGTATTTCTATGTTTTTATTTATGGGAGATATTTGTAATGCACAGCTCCAAGTGGCTGTAAGCATGGTATAAGTACAGTTTTGCGAAGACTGAATCTGATTTCAACACTGGCGTGTTCACCCTTGATAATTAAATTGCCTATCCCACTTTATTTGTAGCCCATACTGTTCCCTTTACACCCCGATTTCAACACTGACGTGTTCACCCTTGATTTCAACACGCCAGTGTCCATCCCTGTAGAGGTGTATCAGTGGTGGCTTCTCGATATGATACGTATTGGCCAATGTATCCAAATTTTGAACCTTAGGCCATGTTCGGTTTGAAGGAAGAAGTAGGAAAATGAAGGGAAATGTGGGGAAACCTTTACAAACCTTGTATAGGTTTTTCTCTGTTTCCCTTCCTTTCCCTACCTTTTCCTTCAAATCAAAGATAGCCTTAGTGATCACAAAAAACAACAATGGCGGTTGGTGGAGGCATGTAGCAACGTCAATGGTTGTATACAAAGGGTAACTTTGGTTGAGAAAGAAAAGTGAGAAAGAAAGGACTAGGACATCAAAGAGAAGAGAGAAAGATCAATTCGATTATTAATTAAAATTCAAAGTAGAACTCTTTAGTCTTATCTTTTTTTATAAAATAATACTTTTATTCTATATTTATATATTTATAATTTAAAGCCTAAAATAATATATATAATTATATGTATTATATTATATTAATACGGTTTACGATTTAGTTTGGTTTATAAAATTTAATAAACCAAACCTAAACAATAAACCATATTTTTCAAAATTATGAAGCCAAACCAAACTGTTTTTTATTACATACAGATCTAACCAAATCACAAATTTGATTTGGTTCGGTTTGGTTTATGATTTGATCACTCTTATAAAAGGGTTGTTTTCTTACATAACTCAAGAAAAGCATTTTTTGATAAACACTAACAAAAAAAAAAAAAAAATTAGGCTTCATGGGAAGAAACACGTAGTTGGCATTGAACTAGAGTCATTTCATGTGCTACCCCGTGTGGCCCCTTTTGGTTTTATAAAAAAGTTAAAGTCATATATATAGGTAATGTGCCAAGTTGGCACTTTCCTGCTTCCTGGTTTATTCCTAAGGCATTTATCTTTTTTTTTTTTTCTGGTTTATTTTGAATTTTATAATTTTAAAACTGAACAAAATAATTCAAGTGACCAATCACCTTTAAGACTTTTTAGCACTCCTCATTAATACATCATTATCTTTCTCTCTAATTATTAGTAAAGATTAATTATATTGAAATTGAGATATTCAATGATATATTATTACATTTAATAATCTATTTCCATTCAAAATTAATCAACCATAATAAATATAATTTAGTAAGTTACTTAAATAAAATAAAAATAATCATTAGTTATTGTTATTGATAAAAATACTTTTATTAATATAATAAAAATAATTAATTAATAAAAGGAATAAGATAAACAAGAAACTAATTTCGATTTAAAATTAATATAAAACTTAAACAAAATTATCAAACAATTATTAGTTTTATAATTAAATCTTATTAAAATTTTAAATTTAATAAAAACTTAATATACTTAAAGAAATTAAATTTTTACTAAATTTAAAAACTAATACAAAAATATTAATTTTAAATATAGTTTAATTATTTTAAAATTAATTTAAATTTCATTTAAAAATAAGGAAATTTATGAAACCTGTTTGGGTTTTCTAACAATCCTATGAACCTCCCTAGTGTTTTGACCTTAACAAAACCTCCCCTATTGTTTTGAAAAAAGATGCAAATGCCTTCCTTTCGTTAGCATTCTAAATAAAAAAAAAGTTGATGTAATGCATTAATTCTACTTCACTTCAGCCTTTTTACCTTATTTTGTCCAAGAAGAGTAAGGATAATTATTCTTAAAATTTATCTGGAAAAATAAATTACAAAAGGGTAAGGTTGAAATTTTAAATTATGTATGATAATGCATTAACAATGATAAGACTTCAATGTCTTTGTTATCAAAAAGCCAAGGGAAATGAGGTATTTGCACTTTTTTTTTCTCAAAAATATAGGAGAGACCTTTGTTAGGGTCAATACACAAGGGGCGTTTATAGAATTGTTTAAAACAGGTGTTTTTTTTTTATAATTTTACCTAGAAATAATACAAAAAGAATAATAAACCAATAAAAATTAATAAATAAGTTTTTTTTTTCAAATTTATCTAGAGAATAAGAAATTTGTCACTTTCACTAAAATTGGATAAACTAAACGTAACCCAAAAAAATAATAAAATGTCATAAAACTCCATCTTCAATTTTGTTTTTCTATGATAAACAGCAATGAAACGAAACACCACTCTCTCATACGGTTTTTCACTCCCCAGCCGGGTTGGATTTGGCTAGATCGGGTCTCTCATAACCAAACCGGACCGAACCCTACTAGTCGCCATTCTTTCTTTTTGCAGTTGCAGATACTAGTGAAGCTGCAAGTTGCCAAGTTCTGAGCCTTCTGATCTCTGACCCAAATTCAACGAAGGAGAAAGCAGAAAACGTAAAAGGTTGTTGAAGCACAGGTCTTACCTTCCATGGCACAGAATAGCAGGAAGAGGCCCAATATTCTAATAACGGGAACCCCAGGAACGGGCAAAACTACGACCTCATCTCTGCTGGCCGACGCGACGCAGCTTCGCCATATAAATGTGAGTGAACTGGTGAAGGAGAAGAATTTGCATCAGGGATGGGACGACGAGTTCGACTGTCATGTCATCGACGAAGACTTGGTATGCCATTCAAAACCTTAAAACCCTAGATTCCATTTTCTCTCTTCTGATAGCTTGTGATTGTTTGATTGATATAAAGAACTGGGTTCCTAGGAAAGTAAGTGGCTGTTATCTATTAATGGGTTTTTGCTTGTTTTAGTTCTTGGTTGTTCGTTTATAAGCTAAATTCGAAGATAGGTTGATGGAAAATGCTTTCGGGGAATCTTTGGTGACTCCTAGATGGTCAAAATTCATGATTTTTTGATGATACAAAGGGGAAATAATGCTTATGTTGTGGTTGGTGAGAACATTCTATTTGTTGGATGTGCAAGTGATGACGGAAGCTTCTTAACTTGGGGAGTAGTGCAGTAGGAGAAGGTTGAGCTACTAGAGTTCCATTTGCTGAAACAGGTGAGGAAAGAAATTATGGGAACTCCCTTTTGTATAGGCACTTTGATCGTAGGGATAACTCGATAAGGTTTATAAAGGGAAATGGATAGAGATGGTATTTGTAGGGAACATGGAGAAGGGCATTAGAACTCATCTGGCATATGAAGGATAATGGTTTAACAAATGTGAGATCAAAACCTTGTTACAGTACATCATGATCCTTCCACTTTTCTCAAGATTACCTCTCTAAATCAAAAAGGCTACCACCTGAGAGGATTTTTTCTATCCTTGCCTAACCTGAACATGGTTAAGCCAGTTTGATGTGAAGCTGAATTGGTAACATCATTTAGAATTGAGGCCTTGAGCAACTTGACACAACCCAAATACAAGTATTTTCTTCTATGCCTTTGTTAGTTCGGCCTAATGATTGGATTCTTATAATGAGTGAGAGAAGATGAAAACTCAATTTCTTTTGGTATGTAAATGTGGTCTTCCATGTTACCATCTTTCTACTTGATGAATTTCAGACTATCAACTCACTGAACTTGGCAAAAGGAACTTTTACTTTTATATCCAAGGATTGTTATTTTTATGAGAAAAATGTATCGAACTTCTTCCATCTAATTGATTCTATTATTACCTCTATATGTCTTGCATGTAAAATGCACTAGTATTAAGACATGTTATGTTGTGGAATCCACAAATTATGAGGAAGTAGTGTTGCCTACAATCTACATTGTATAGGATTCACTAGTTGTAAGGATAAGGCTTATCTGCAAGCTTAAAGCTTTCATGCAGCCAAAATGCCTTGCTGGGGTCAAGTCACCAACGACATGACAGATGATCTATGTCAGGTTTGGTTTGTCAGTGACAGAGTAGCAGCATTATTGTCCCCTATGTTGGGCATTTTTCATTTTCCAGCCCCTGTTGTTCTTGCATAGGCAAAGATGAATTCAGAATGAGAGCTAAGAAGACAGGCTTTGAAAAAGGAGTGGTTTATTGTGATTATGGATGTTGTTGTTAGAATATATATTACAGTTGATAGTTACTTTCAACTATCATCAGTGAGCCTCCAAAATTTAGTACTACAACAATAAACACCTGGCTCTTCCTCATTTTGGCTGATTTACATCTCATCCTGGCTCCTTATGCAAAACTACCCTGTCTTTCCAGTTTCTCACTGCCATTCCTAAACCAGTAATAATTCTCACAGGTCCATGATGTAACACAGGTTATCTTTGACCATCCTTATGGGAGAGGCTCCCACTGGCCAACTGGAGGCTTAGGGGCCATTTGATAATGACTGAAGCAGCATAATTGAACAACTTATTGCTTTTTCTTTTAATAGATAAAATAATTAAATAACAAATATTCAAGGGTATAATAGTAATCAACCCAGCTTCAGCCTGATCCATTAAGGAACTCGCAACCTATTTGATAACTTGTTTACTAAAAGACAAAGCAATATGTCATAATTCAGCCACTTTAGCTATTATCCATGTACTCCTTAGACTCGTTATTAGCAACTGAATGCCCATGAGCGCACAGATTCTCTTCCTTACTAATGATATGCATACACTGCCCTGTTGGGATGAGTCCCTGTACTAGAAAACACCTATTGTGGAAACTTCCAAAACTGCCAGCATAGCAAAGCCTTTGCTGATTATAATCCTTCACCTTCATCACCTAGGAAATAACCCTCATGATATCTTCTTTCCCTTATTGACTATTGAGTCAGATAAAAAAGGAAGTGGGGAATCATACTAAAGAACCTTTGTATAGGGCAGTAGAAGAATAGTGCTCAACATACTTGGTTACTCCAGACAACAAATGTAGTCATCTTCAGTCCCAATATTTTTCTGAAGGTCTCCTGCTGGTTGTAGTGGAGACTTGGGATCGAACCCGCCTGCACTTGGGTTGGGGGGTGTATGGGCTACCCCCGCTGCCTTCAAAAGAAATCAAAAATATTTTTCTGGAAGAAGGTAACTTGTATTGTAATAAAAAAAGAGGAAGGGTGTGCATGAGTGGATTGTACAAGGACCTTGAGAGAGCCTGAAAAGCTCTTTTAACAGCTATTGGCACCAATTCAACCTGCAAAGCTTGGTGGAACCCTTATGTTCTAGAGGATCTGGCACAGCTTATCTGTCCTCTGAATAGATCTGTGGTTTCTCTTCTTCTGCACAAATGGAAGATTTGTTTGGGGACGTGTTTTTTGTTAGACAATTCAGTTTTTGTAAGTTGATTTGCACATGAGGCTGCATCTCGTGCCTCCTTTTGGGATGCCTATCTGTACACTTTTTGTTTTTTTTTTTTGTTTTGTTTTGAAAAAGAAAACCAGAGGTTTGAGGCTGGAGAGACTTGGGCTAGTTGACTAACGGTGAGAGATTTGAGGCTGGAGAAATTTGAGGTTGGTGAAGGGAGAGAACTCAAATGTTTCGAAGAGGGTATCCCAAAAAACTCCTGTGGGGAGAAGGAGATGGGAGTCAGAGAACTGGTATAGTTGGGAAGAGTTTGATGCAAGAACGAGAAAGAATTTTTCCTATAGTAAAGCGGCGGCAGCAGGAGCTTGGCTAGAGTATGGTGCAGCAGAGCTGAAACAGTGTGGCGACAATCTGGTGGTGCTCATAGATCAATAGGGGGTAGATGAGAGGAGAGAGTTTCTAAGAGGCTGCCTTGTGGGGAGATTCCGGTGGGGAGTAAGGATTAGAGAAGTTGGGGATTGGGTGAAGAGAATACGGAGGGAGGTGGGAGGTGTAAAGATAAAGAAAATGGTGGACGATCTCTTCCTATTTATCTTCCCGTCGAAAGATGAAGCGGATTGGATACTTAGAAACGACCCATTGCAGATGGGAAGAAATCAGCTTCTTCTCGATTGGTGGGGGGACGATCTCTTCCTATTTATCTTCCCGT
The DNA here is from genome assembly GCF_056320005.1 of Nelumbo lutea. Lineage (NCBI taxonomy): Eukaryota > Viridiplantae > Streptophyta > Magnoliopsida > Proteales > Nelumbonaceae > Nelumbo > Nelumbo lutea. The sequence continues at coordinate 20,568,691 of NC_142684.1, read as the reverse complement.
CGAAAGATGAAGCGGATTGGATACTTAGAAACAACCCATTGCAGATGGGAAGAAATCAGCTTCTTCTCGATTGGTGGGGGTCAAGTGTTGGATGCTTCTACCCGGAATCGGATTCTGACTCTGTCCATAACGATCCAATCTGGGAAGTTGCAGAGGTCTTGGCTGTTGGAGGCCAGTGAAAGGGAGGAGGAGAAAGACGAAGAGGTGGGGAATACAAACCGTCAGATCTATACGCAGACGGACGGTCAAGATGGTGCCTGGGGAATACCAAGAGGGGGAGATTCAAATTTTAAACTTTTCGCAAGAGAGGGGATTTATGGTGGTGGACCAACTAAAGACTTTAATTAAAGAATGTATTGAGGAGATACAAAGGGGGAAGGTAGTGGGGGACAAATTGGCAGCCTCGGAGGATGGGAGACAGGTGTTAGAAGAGAATCTCCAAATACACCCGATCACAGTGGAGCATACCCAAACCCAAAACCCACATCGAAACTGCCCAGTTTCTCACCCAGTGCGGGTAAATGAAACCATTCAAGCTGGGAAAGCCCTAAGGGAACCCAGATTACCTTGGCAGGAGCAAGTCAAGAGCGACCAGGTTCATCTCGAGCCCCGGTGGCTTAGCCAACCCCAGAGAAGGTCAGGTAATCACTCTTCTCCAATAAGGCGAAGGTCCAACCCTCTCTCCTTCACCTTGGAGAACACAGACAAAGAATTTGGTTTAATTTCTACTCCTAACCAGTCGTTGCGGCAAGATTCAGAGGATTCAAGACTGACTTCAAACCAACTCTCTATTATTCGGGTGGAAGAGGAACCTATGGAGGTGCAGCTGATAGCAGTGTTTGAGTCATCTAACTAGAAGAAGACCCCCCCCCCCCTTCGTAGCTCCCCACCCATCGTCAATAAAGGAAAAGGTGTAACCTTGGCGACACAGGAAGAAGGTCTTCTAAACCATCTTCTTCCTCTTCTTGGTTTTCTTCAAAATTATTGGGGTTAGGGAAATTTTTGGGAGTTTCGTTAGAGGGTCTGAAGGAAGAAACAACTACATTCATGGAGGGAATTGAGTATAGAATTCTCATGGAAAGGGGAAAATTAGCAGCCAAAAAAGGGGCACTGCTTCAAAAAAGAACAAGGAAATGATGAGATTAAATCGGAGGCAAAATGACAGGGCGGGGAGCTACGAAGGGGGGGGGGTGAGATGGAATAAGAAGTAGAAAGGGAGTGGTCGGTTGGTTTTTTATCTGTCAAGTTGTTGATGGATTTAAAAATATTGTCTTGAAATGTTAGAGGGCTGGGGTCGGGCAGAAGGAGGTTAGTAGTGTGTGAGGTTGTTAAAAAAGCGAAAATTCGGATTCTTATGCTTAAGGAGGCTAAGATGGAATCTATGGATGCAGGGATAGTCCGGAGTATTTGGGGGGAGGGTCAGGTGAGGTGGAGAGCTAAGTCGGCAAGGGGCAGTGCTGGGGGCTTGGCCATCCCTTGGGACCCAACTGTGTGTAGAGTGATTTCACATAGGGTGGGTTCTTTTTCCATCTCTCTCATAATGGAACTTGCTAATGGAAGCCTATGTCAAGTGACTGATGTGTATGGTCCTACTGAAGCAAACCTTAGGAACTTATTTTTGGAAGAATTAGCAGAGGTGAGAGGCTCTACTTCTTGCCCTTGGGTAATTGGAGGGGATTTCTGTATCACTTTGTCAGTTGAAGAAAACATGTAAGAGGCAGGAGATCAAGGGGGATGAGCTTATTTGCTAATTTTGTAAACAATTTGGAGCTCATTGATCTACCTCTAGTGGGAGGAAGCTTTACTTCTCTGATTTCAAGCAAGTGATCCTTCCGAGACCTGTCTTAGACCATGCTCCAATCCAGCTGATCTGTGGCAGTAGGAACAGAATCAAAGCACCTTTTAAGTTCGAGAATGCATGGTTTGAAGAGGCTGACTTCCTTCTGTTATTAAGATCATTTTGGTGTGAAGTGCAGGTGGCGGGGTCTAGCTCATTTGTTTTAGTGAAAAAGTTGGGTGCAGTTAAGGAAAAATTGAAAATCTGGAAAGTGGAAAATAATCTGAACTCAGAAACAGAAAAGAGAGCTTGCCTTAGCCTAATTGAAGAAATTGACAGAGCATAGGAAGCAAGCCCAAAGAGTTAAGAATGAAAAAAGCCCAAGCAAAGGCTGTATTTGGCAAATTGGCAGTCAAGGAGGAATTAAAGTGGAGACAGAGAGCCAAATCAAAATGGCTGAAAGCAGGGGATAGGAACACATTATTTCCATAAGTCGGCAAATGCTAGAAACAGAATCTCATCAATTAGCAAGCTTATTTGGGATGATAAGGTGGGTGAGTCAGTTGCAGAAATCAAAGCAATTACAACTTCTTTTTATAAAAATCTTTATAAAGAAAGTTGGAAATACAGACCTTACCCCCTAAACCTTTCTTTTAAAAGGTTGAGTGAAAATCAAAGATGCTCCCTTGAAAGACCTTTTTTCTAAGGAGGAGATTAAGTTGGCAATCAACAATTTGGACAATGAAAAATCTCCTGGGTCTGATGATTTCTCCAACATGTTTTATGTTAAGTGTTGGGATTTTGTGAAGCAAGATATTCTAAATGCTTTTCAAACCTTCGACTCAAGTGCCTCTCTGCAAAGGAGCTTGAACAATACATTTATCATTCTTATTCCCAAAATTGAAGGGGCTGTGCACTTAAAAGACTTTAGGCCAATAAGCCTTCTGAACAACTTCTACAAGATTCTGGCCAAAGTCTTAGCTGAAAGAATGGAGGAGGTGTTAGATTGTGTGGTATCAAACACTCAAAGTGCCTTCGTTCCAGGTAGGCAAATGGCTGAAAGCAGGGGATAGGAACACATTATTTCCATAAGTCGGCAAATGCTAGAAACAGAATCTCATCAATTAGCAAGCTTATTTGGGATGATAAGGTGGGTGAGTCAGTTGCAGAAATCAAAGCAATTACAACTTCTTTTTATAAAAATCTTTATAAAGAAAGTTGGAAATACAGACCTTTCCCCCTAAACCTTTCTTTTAAAAGGTTGAGTGAAAATCAAAGATGCTCCCTTGAAAGACCTTTTTTCTAAGGAGGAGATTAAGTTGGCAATCAGCAATTTGGACAATGAAAAATCTCCTGGGTCTGATGATTTCTCCAACATGTTTTATGTTAAGTGTTGGGATTTTGTGAAGCAAGATATTCTAAATGCTTTTCAAACCTTCCACTCAAGTGCCTCTCTGCAAAGGAGCTTGAACAATACATTTATCATTCTTATTCCCAAAATTGAAGGGGCTGTGCACTTAAAAGACTTTAGGCCAATAAGCCTTCTGAACAACTTCTACAAGATTCTGGCCAAAGTCTTAGCTGAAAGAATGGAGGAGGTGTTAGATTGTGTGGTATCAGACACTCAAAGTGCCTTCGTTCCAGGTAGGCAAATGATTGACTCGGTTCTAGTTGCAAATGAGTTGATTGACTCTAGGAAGAGAGGGGATTCCTGGTTTGGTGTGTAAGCTGGATATAGAAAAAACTTACAACCATGTTAATTGGAGATGCTTGGGTGAGTTCTAGAAAAAAATGAATTTTGGGCAAAAGTGGAGAAACTGGATGAAAGTTTGTATGTCTTCTCCTAAGTTTTCTATTTTGATAAATGGCCAATCAGCAGGTTTCTTTGAGAGTTCTAGAGGGCTTAGGCAGGGAGACCCCCTCTCTCCCCTTCTCTTTATTTGTATTGCTGAAATTCTAGCTCTCTTTAGTCAGAAGGCAGCCGATTCTGGTTTGTGGAAGGGTTTGCAATCTCCCCAGGGGAGGAAAAAGTCAATATCCTTCAATTTGCAGATGATACCTTATGCTTTATTGATGCCTCTCAGGAGCAGTTGGAAAACCTTCTTGGGATTCTCAGTTGATTTGAAGTAGTGACAGGTTTGAAAGTTAACCTCAACAAAAGCCAAATCACCCCAGTGGGTCAGGTTCCTAACTTGGAAGAGTGTGCCAATGTTATGGCTTGTTGGGTGGAACTGCTTCCGATGAAATATCTGGGCCTTCCATTGGGAGCTAAATGCTCTTCTTCAGCCATTTGGGATCTGATAATCGAAAGATTGGAAAAGAAACTTTCATCATGGAAGGCAAAATACCTTTCTTTTGGTGAAAGAGTGACCCTCCTAAAAAGTACCCTCTCCAACCTTCCTACTTATTTTCTTTCCCTTTTCCCTATCCCATCAAAAGCGGCAAATAGAGAAAATCCACCTTGTGACTTGGGATCAAATATGTCTCCCTAGGGAGGAAGGGGGTCTGGGATTGAGAAAAATTAATGTGACTAATTTGGCTTTGCTTAGAAAATGGATCTGGAGATTTGCCACTGAAAGGGGAGCCTGGTGGAGAAGCCTGATAGCTACCAAATTTGGGGTTGATTGGGGAAACTGGAGAACAAGAGATCCTCTTCCTAACTGGGGCTGCTCTTTATGGAAAAGCATAATGAGGCTCTTCCCCTTGTTTGAAGGGGGTATCAGTCTTAAAGTAGGCAGAGGGGACAGGGTTAGATTCTGGAAGGATCATTGGTGCTTGCCTTTGGCTGAAGAATTTCCCCTTCTCTATCAGTGTGTTTCCAACCAGCATACTTCAGTGGCTGATTTATACAGTCTCGGATAATGAGGTGACTTGGGTCCCCCGGTTCAGAAGAGGCCTTTTTGATTGGGAAGTACAAGAAGCTATGAGCTTGCTGGAAACCTTACAGGTTCAGAGCATTGACCTTAACCAGGATGACCAGTGGATTTGGAATTTTGGACTTGATCCAATGAGGGTAGTTTGTCAGTGAAATCAATGGCCAATAGACTCAACAGTAGAGTAGCAGTGAGGGACTTTCCTTCTATGCAGGTTTGAAATTCAATTAGTCCTTCAAAAGTAAATTTACTTGTCTGAACCATGGCTTTAAATAAATGCCTGTCCAGAACTAACCTAGAAAGAAGAGGCTTGCAGATCCCTGATAATTCTTGTTCTCTTTGTGAAACACATCCAGAGTCTATGGACCATCTCTGTATTCACTGCCCGATTGCTGCCCAGGTGTTGTACCACTTCTTGGAGGCTGTGGGGATATGTTGGGTCATGCCAAAAATTGTTAAGGATATGCTCTGTAGCTGGAAGATCAGTAATTTGAAGAAAAGAGGGAAGCCGGTCTGCACTTCTATCCCGGATGCAGTGCTTTGGGCTATTTCGTCTGAGAGAAACAGAATATTTAATCATAAAGTGAGAAGGCCTGAGGAATAAGTACAGATGGCTGTTAGTAAACTGATATCCTGGATTTCAGTTACCCCAGAATTCAAACGTGTAAATGTAATGGGGGGTCCCCAGGCCTGCCTTGTTGGCAGGTTTCTGTTTGTACTCTCAAAGTTCAGTCTAATAAATTTACCTTACCTTTTCAAAAAAAAAAAAAAAACAATTCTAGATGTACTTGAAAAAAATTTCCCATGTATACTGGAGCAGACCAAAAAGGATATGGATTGAAGTAGTGAGAAATGATTTAATCACTCATAATTTAACAATGGATTTGGCATTGAACAGAACTGAATGGTGAAACAGGATTCATGTAGCCAATCCCATATAGTTGATGATGATCTCCAAAGTGATTGTAGCTAGACCCTAGATATCTTTTAGGATGACAGACCAACAAATAGATGGTCTTTCTATCCACCCAAGAAGAAACACCAGGACATGAACTCCTATTAAAGGTAACGTTGTGTCTAACACACTAATACATGGAAAATGAAAGTAAGTTCCAAAAAATGGTGCTAGTGCGGTAGTGCCACTGTATCCCTAAATCATCAGGAAGAAATTAGCACTGAAGATTCCTGGATGTACCCAATCTTCTGAACAGTTGAGAATGAGATCAGATTTCATATCTATATGGCAGTGCAGCAGCCAGCAGATGTGGGATGGATTCCTCCTCTACTTTAGAGACAGTGCATAGATTCTCAATGTCCCTTCAATATTTTTTTTTTTACTTGGAAAGTGAACCCCCACAGCTTCACTATGTTTTGTAAACATTCAATTTTGAATTGACTCATTTTGGTTTCTTCTTTTAATTTCATCTATTAGTTGCCCCAAATTAGTAATGAATGAAAACTGCTTAGGAAGCTATTCTCTTTATCTACTTTTGACAATGATCATTCAAATTCTAGTGGATCCTGTTCTAAAACTTAATGGTCTTTACTTTTTCTTAGAATTTACAAATTAGATATGAACAACCATTAATCATCTGTAACATAGCTTGTTTGGATCTTGGAGTAGCCAAAGTTATCTTTCACCTCCATGGGGTTACTTCTCTAATGCATCAAATAATGAGAAGTAATTATTTCAGGTGTGTGATGAGCTTGAGGACTTGATGGAAGAAGGGGGAAACATTATAGATTACCATGGTTGTGATTTTTTCCCTGAACGTTGGTTTGATCATGTAGTGGTCCTCCAAACTGACAATTCAGTGTTGTATGATCGCTTGAGCAACAGGTGACAACTTTGTACCTCTCTTTATTTCTTTTATTCATTCCTCTCTGGTTCCACCTTAATGGCTAGAATTTTACATGCACAGCAGAGGCTACATGGGCCGAAAGCTTACAAACAATATTGAATGTGAAATTTTTCAAGTGTTGCTGGAAGAGGCAAAAGAAAGTTACCAAGAGGACATTGTGGTGGCAATGCAGAGCAACTGCGTTGATGACATAAGTAACAACGTTGCCACTTTGACAGATTGGGTGAGGAGTTGGCAGCCAGCATCATAGTCACATCATCACTATTTTCTTCTGGGCATATCCTTATATGATGCTAAAACAGCTACATAGAACCTTTATCAGTGCTAGGAAGATTTATAAAAAAGCTGTTTGCATGGAATACCTCTTTTTGTGTTTGTTTCTCTAAGAGAAACTTGTTAAAGCAAGCATGGTAGTCTGCTATATCAAAGCTAGATGGTTATATTTGATATATTGTTTTATCTCGGCTGGTGGTTGGGATTAGTATGTTTCTCCTGCAGCATTACATTTGTTTCTCCATTTGCATCGTTTCCAAACGCAGCCGCAAGGTTGAAAGGTATTGGTGCATGTTGACTAATAGGTATCGGTTTTTGGAGTCACCTGTACTGCAAGTATCCACTTTCATTGATACTTTCAATGATGGCTTTTTTTCTATTTTTAATTAACTCATGGTTTTAGGAAGTGATTTGTCACAGGTTGAAGGGGTTAGAAGAGCTTGGGTAGACAAAAAAGGACATGGATAGAAGTGGTAAATAAGGCATGGATGATGATGATGATGTCTTTCAATGATAAAACATCATAGGATGTGTCGTAATGTTTGAAAACGCCCTAGATCCTTGTAAATATCATTTCGGTAGATTCAAAATCGATATATATTGTACGATGTAATATTTTGAACCTTGGATACAGTATTGGTATCAAAAAATCCACAATGTAATGTAGGCTATGCCAAAAAATAGGAAAGCCCTTTTCTGGTGCAGAATAATGTATTAATATCACCTTAATTTTAATATTATCTTCAAGTATATACCGGAGCAAGAATACTTGAAAAAATCTGTGAAATTCTTTAGGCTCAGTTTGGAAGGAGTATAAATAAAAATATGTAGAGTGCAAAATAATGTATTTTGTATTATTTTTTATGTATTTGTACCCCTCCCAAACTGAACCTTAAGAACTTTTTTCAATTCTTGTTTTTATGTTATTTTCCTATTGCGTTCAACTATGACACCAGAAAAACTTGTGACCAATCAACCGGTGTTACAAAATGTAATAACCAACCAGATGGTATTTATCGAAATTCACAGGGATATTTGGTTGGTCAAAGCCCTTCAGGGAGCAATTCTTTCTGGCATTACAGATTTATTCTTTCTTTCAAACCAAACGCAGCAGATTGGGTTTTATAGTTGTGTGAGTGATAAATTTATGCAAATTATTTATGGGATTGGATTCTGTAGTTGTGAGACTGAGTGTGATGAATTTGGGCATTCTTAATGATTTTTTTTTATAACAATAAATTGTGACCAACCGGTATCATAAACATGTTAACCAATCAAGTGGAATTTATTGAAATTCATGGGTGGGTTTTGATTGGTCAAAACTCTTGGGGTATCATGTCTTTCCAGCATTATAGATTTTCCCTTTGATGAAAGATGAGATTCAGACGTATTGCCAAGCCTAGGAGATTTAAAAAGAAAAATGGTAAAACCGTAAAAGACTTAAACTTACCTTGACCTTTAGTTTTTAGAAATTGATTTAAATAGGGATGCAAACGGATCAAATCGGATTTAAATCAGGGTATATCCAAATCCTATGACATTGTTTATGTCAGATCTGATCTGATCCAAAGTTCTGATCCGATATGGTAGGCTTCAATTTGAATTCAAATCCTATTGGTAAGTTGGATATTCTCAGATCGGATAGGGGTGATCCAAATCTGATCTGATTTCTGATTGGATCCTATTATCCGATCTGATCCAAAGATCTAAACAGGGGTGATCCAAATTCAACCAAATAGGATTGGACCATGATCCGACTCATTTGCACCCCTAGATTTAAACATACTTTAAATTTTTAAATGGATTTAAACATACCCTGTGCTTCATTTTATTTCAAATTTTCAAAAAGAACAAAAAAAAAGACATTTAATGACTATTCAATATGTTAGTGGGTGGACCTAAAAAGATTTTTGGCCTTCTCCTAATGGGTTCTCCAAAGAAATGAATCTCAAAAGAAGGAATTGCCCTTAAAGGCTGGGATTAAGAAACATGGAGCACAATATTGAAAAACCCATTGGCTTTGCATTCAAATGGATCTGAAGGACAAAACAAATGGAGGAATCTGTTTTCATGGCAAATGGGTGGGGATTCAAGGAGAAGGCTTAGATTAGCAATTCAAAAGGAGCCAACAGATCCCAAAGCATGATCATAACACAATGGCGCTCAGTACGGTAGTTCAAAGTGATGATGCCAATACTCTTGCAATATTTAATAGTAGTGACACATTGCAAATGGCAGGCCTGAAAAAAAAGCATCATAAATGTTGGATGATCTTATATAGGAAGCTATAACCAATTTGAAGGAGCCCACTGATTCTAACAGGACTTCTATTGTTTTGTATATTGAAGACCATTGCTGGTGTTGGGCATCGCCAAATTTCAAGTGGTTGTTGTCAGAGGAGTTGAAGTTTTTGACAGCAAGTGGGAAAATTGATTAAGGTAAAGGGCAAGCGCATGATCGCACTAAGGTCATCATCTTTCTTAGAAAGAAGATGCTCGGAGTGCAAATACTAGAGAGTTGGGGTGAAAGTGAATCAATTTTTTCACAAGCTATTCAAGCTTAGCTCGTGAAAAACTCAATTTGGTTCTGTTTAAACCGAGTTTTGAGACAAGTTCGAGCCCAATGAAGGTCAGCTCGAGAGGCTTGCAAACATAATCGTGCCTAATACATACATACAATAATTTTTACTATAGTATAATAACATTCTTATTTTTTATATGTATCATGATAAATAGTTTTTTATAATTCTTAATTTTTTGCATGTAAAATAAAAAATAATTTTTATTTTTTATAGGAAGTGTGGCTCATAGTCAATCTCAATCCAAGTCGAGCTCGAATGTACAAGCTTTTGAGTCGAGTCGATTCGAGCTCAAGTTTCTAGCTCGAGTTTTGGCAAGTCGAGCTCAAATAGCCAAATGTTCGGCTAAGCTCGGCTCAAATCCACCCCTAGTGGAGAGAAGAGGATTATTCTAGAGAGAAAAAATTTCATCTATTAAAGGGATATAAGGGTAAAATAGGATTTTAAAAATTGTAAATGAATTCACATGTAACATTTTATTGATGGAGGGTATCTTTAAATCCAATGGGTTAGTGCACAAGGTATATTTAAGTCAATTTCTAAAAACTTAGGATATGTAAAAAAAAAGGGCCTTTTACAGTCCACTCCACCTCAAAATTCATAAATTAATTCCTCAAATGTATTTATCCTCCTCCCCCTGGTGAATTGGGAATCTTTTCCCCTAACACTGACCCAAACTATACAATCACATTATAAATTCTGAAGTGGACTAAGCTCAAATTACAAAAAAAAAAAAAAAAAAACTTTAATGCCTTTATGGGGGCAGGCTAGTAGTACTCTTCCCTCCTGGGCTAATTTCATAATCTCATATTCAACTCCACTCTCATATATGCAGCTTAAGCCAAACACATACTTAAGACTTCACTCACTGACTATTCTCATACAACAAATTTTGAACACCAAGAGAAAGTTTGGAGTAAAAGCTTAGATAAAGCTCTATTTTGTGTTGAATACAATGATATGACTAGAATACACATGATTACAGTAGAAGAACTCACAAAGAATCTCAAAGATGCATTAATAATGCTAAATTTAAAGTTCATATTACTATAGGTAAAGCATAGACACTTACATTTTTAATGTTTTCTTTGATTCTAATTTATTTAAAATTTTAAAAATTTAAACTCACACCCACAACCCATAATTAACTCTTCTTTTAAGATATATTAATTCTTGTTATTTAATTCCCCATCTATCTTCTTTTAATTCACTCCCCAAACCCGGCAATGACATGAGCTTCGTGCATTGGGCTCCCCTTTTTTATTCAATTCCTATCAATTATCCTTAAATGCGGGTTCATAGAACTATATTATACTAGCTTCCTGTCTACTCTCTCTTTTTTTATTCTCCTTGTAGGGGATAAGGGGTAAGAAATGGATAGCAATTCTTGCAGCAAGATCTTCAGGAGGGATGGGTTGGTTACAAGTTATTACAAAAGCTGAAATTTCTAAAAAGAAGTTAAAAGCTTGGGGAAAAGAAGAATTTAAAACCTCTAAAGATGAAAAAAGGAATATTCTTTTAGAGCTAAAAGATTTAGACATAAAGGAACAAAATGGATCTCTAAATGACTAAAGTAAAGTAAGAAGAGTTGATTTGAGGAAATTGTGGGAGAAGATAGTCAGAAGAGAAAAAAATTTATTGGAGGAAGAGATGGAGAGTGAGATGGCTAAAGGAATGAGATAATAGCTCTAGATTCTTTCATGCTTACACTTTAGGAAGGCGTAGTAAAAATTGCATTTCTAAATTGAAAGTGGATCAAAGGGAAGTGAAGAATGTTGAGGAGATTACATAAGCTTTTTTGTTTTTCTTGAGAAGCTTGTACTCTAAGAGCTTGCAACCACTTCTTGAGGAATTGAGAAGTCCTAACCTTGCCTTTAGAAAATAAGGCTTAGCTAAAAAGAAGTGTTGGGATATTGTTTAGCATGAATGGAAATAGGGCTCCTTGGCCAGATGGTTTACCCTTGTACTTCTTTCAGAAGTGTTGGGATATTGTTAAAGAAGATCTAATAGAGTTCTTTAGGGATTTCCATTCCTCTACCATTATAAACAAAGGATTAAATTCAATTTTTCTTTGTCTTATCCAAAAGAAATGAGGATTTTAGAGGTCAATGATTTTAGACCAATAAGCTTGGTAGGAAACATTTACAAAATCTTGGCCAAGGTGTTAGCAAGGAGGCTCAAGAAGTCTTAAGAGCTCATATCCCCAAACCAATTTGCTTTCGTCGAAGGAAGACAAATTGTGGACATCCTAATTGCAAAATGAGTGTGTAGAAGACAAAAATGCTTCTAGGAATCCCAAGCTTCTAGTTAAATTAGACATCAAAAAAGCTTATGATGAAGTAGATTAGGATTGCATCTTATACTGCTTAAAACTTAGAGGATTTGGTAGTAGATGGATCATGTGGAAGAAAGACTCCATTGGTTCTTCCTAGTTTCCAGTGATGGTTAATGGGGAACTAAAAGGTTACTTTAAGGTAAATAAAGGGTTCATACAAGACTACCCACTCTCTACTTTCCTCTTAACTCTGGTGATGGACATTTTCAATTACCTCTCTAAAAAATCCAACATTCTTAATCTGGTGAAAGGGTTTGAAATAGGGAGGAATTTGGTTCATATTTCTCATTTACAATTTGTTGGTGATATCATATTGTTTCCAGATGCCTTCATAGAAAACACCACCAGTGTGAAAAGGATAATTGAATGCTTTGAATTAATAATCACGTGTTTGAGGGTCAATTTTAGCAAAAGCAGCATTGTAGCAATAAATTTTGTAACAGATGATCTTCTAAAATAGTTCAAATCAGCGTTGGAATGCAAAGTGGAAAACCTCCATATTTCCTATTTAGGGATGCTTCTTGGAGGAAACCTAAGATCCTAAAACTTTTAGGGGCCAATGATGAAGAAGTGTGAGAAGAAGTTAGCATCCTAGAAGAGATGTTATCAACGATCTATCTAAAGGGGGAAGACTTACACTTCTAAAGGCCATCCTAGCAAACTTGTTGCCTATCTATTTCCTCTCAATGTTTCAAATTCTTATGAAAGTAACAAATCTAATTGAAAAAATTCAAAGAAACTTTCTGTGGGATGGAGGATGAGAAAAAAGAAATCATTTGTAAGGTAGGTTCAAGTTTGCAAGCCAAAGGAGGAAGGGGTCTAAAAGAAAAAAAAAACATTTCCCTCCTGGGTAAATGGTTGTGGAGGTTCCCCATCGAATCCAATGCTCTTTGGATAGTTGTCGTCACAAGCAAATATGGATTAAACAATGGATGGGATAGCAACCTCCTTTCAAACTGGGTAAACTCTTCAAACCCTTGGAAAGGTATAGTCTCTTCACACTCTGTCTTCTTTCCTTTTGTTAGAAATAGAGTGGGGAGTGGTTCTAAAATAAAATTCTAGAAATACCTTTGGTGGGGGAATTCTACCTTAGCAGACCTATTCCCAGACTTTTCAACATTTCCCTAGGCAAAGACTCAAGTGTTTCCTCTTGTATCCATGACCTTCCTACTATCAACAACCTGAATTTATAGCTAAAGAGACCCTTAAGGGACTAAGAATTTTTAGATCTTGTGGCCCTCATTAAAGTCATAAAGAGGTCTACATTTCCCCCCACTCCCCTGATACCTAAGTGTGGACCCTACACCCAAATGGTGATTTCTCTTCTAAGTCTATTTAAGGCTCTAACAATAGGGGAAGACAACTCATTGTTCCCTTCTAAGAAAATCTAGTGTAGAAACCTCCCTTCTAGAGTTCCCTTTTTTTTTTGTATGGAAAACTTGTCTACATGGTATAAACACATGTGATCTCCTTACAAAGAAAATCTTGGGAAGGCTTTACATTTCTCCTCATGCCCGTTGCTTGTGTATGCAAGATGGAAAAACAATTGATCACCTTCTTATTCATTGTAAGTTCAGTCAAAAGGTTTGGTTGCACTTCTTAAACCTAGCAGGTTATCATTGGGTTTTCCCAAAGCACATTCAAGACTTTATTCATTAGTGGCAAGGCTATGACCTAAGTAGAAGAGGCAAAGCCTATTAGCAAGTGGTGTTATATGCAGTAATTTGTGGAGTTTGGGAGGAAAGAAACAAGCGTTTATTTGAAAATAAACTCAGAACTCTCAATGAGTTAATTTCAGATATTTCCTATCTTTGTAATTTTCGGGTGGCTAATCCAGAGTTGTTCCAAGATCTCTCAACTGAATATCTTAACATAAATATACAAACTATTCTTTTATCTTCACACTCCACTCAAACTCCCTTAAGGTAACCAGTAATATTCAATGATAGTGTGATGATTTTATAGTTCGACAAGAGTGTTGTAGCTAATCCAAGTTTAGCTAGAATTGGGGGCACCTTAAGAGATGAAAGATGTAATATTTGCTAGGTTTTCAATGGCCCAATTGGATTTACTAATTCAACTAAGCCTAAAGTGTTGGTTGCTCTCACTGGAATCAGAATAGTAAAAAGCTTGGGTATTTAGAATCTCTCCATAGTAGGAGACTCAGCAAATACCATTAAATGGCTAAGGGATAAGGAAGGGGTCCTTAGAGGTTGAGCCATTATTTGGCAAAAGCAAGGGATTCCTTGAACTATCTAAATGCAAATTTGTTTTGGATCCCAAGGGAGCTAAATCCTATTGCAAATGACTTAGCTAAACTAGGTACATGCTTAGAAAAGTTGTATAATGACAAATTTCCTCCCTTGTGATCTCTTTGGGGTTCTCCCCCGTTTTGTACTTCCTCTCATCTTTTCTTTCCTACTTTAATGAAATTTGGTTAAACTTTTCTCAAAAAAAGGGCACTACATTATATTATAATAATATATTAAGGGTTTGTTCGTTTGCATTGAATTCTGAAGTCGGAATGCCTCTGAAACTGTAATAATTACTTTAAGATGTGTATTGGAGTTGGTGAACTTTTCTTAGTACTAAAGTCTGAATGTAGAGAATGGGGTTCTAAAATCTGAATGTTGAATTCTGAATAGGGGTGTAAATGGAGCGAATTGGAATCGAATCAAGCTTGATTTGAATTTGAAACCGATTAAAAATATAAACATTCGAATTCGACTTGATATTCGATGTTTTTTTAAAACACTAAGTCGAATTCGAATTCGTTTATATAATCGAATATTCGAATTCAAAAATTTTTTTAATGTCAATCTATCCCAACTTCACCAAATGAATAAGAAGAAACCCAGTTCAAATTTTTTTCTCATTCTCTATTCATCCAACCTCTAAGAAACAAAAAGAAAATACAAATAAAAAAAAAAGTTTTGAATAATAGCCATCGATTTGGTATTGTAATGTTGGTGTGTTCTGCAACAAGCATAGAGAGATCACTATTGGTGTATTCTACAATGGAGAGATTGTTGATCTCCATATTCAGCTCTACAAAATGCATAGAGAGAGAGAATAAGAGAGAATGCAATTCAAAAATAAAAAATCAAAAAGGTTTAAACTTGTAAAGCTATAACAAATCATAAAAGGCAAAGAAGAAATGCAGCCATGAACCGAAGAAGAATTGAGAAGAAACACAAGCTTGAATCGAAGAAGAAGAAGAAGAAGAAGAAGAAGAAGAAGAAGAAGAAGAAGAAAGTGAATAGTAAAGTTGAAATGATTCCAATGCAAATAGTGTGAGATAATAAATGGGACAAGCACCAATGTTAAAATAATGTTTAAAAGTGGGAGATAATTAATGTGGCATGCTTCTTATTTAAGAAATCATCATAACAAATGTTAAAATAATACTAACAGGTGGGAGATAATTAATGAGACATGCCTCTTATTCGAAAAATCATCATAGCCTCTTAAATAGTTTGTCTTTATTCAACTTTTGCTATTAAAATAATATAAAAAAAAAGCTTTTTAAAAGCCATCATTCAATGTACTTTAATAAAATAATATATTTATTTATTATAATTATAATTATAATAATCATTTATTATAAGTATAATTTATATAGTTATAATCTATATAATCGAATCAAATATTTATCGAATCGAATCAAGTGTTATTCGAATTCGGTTCAATAAATTAATCGGTACAGATGTCTTATTCGAATCCGACTGTTAATAACGTTCGAATCATCTGAACTCGATTCGATTATATCCAATCTCGAATACAAATTTGGATTTTCGAATATCATTTACTCCCCTAATTCTGAAAATTAACAAATAACCATTTAACCTTGGGTATGAAAAGTGTTGACTTGGTCATGGTTTTCAAACCGTTGTTGACACAAACAATCGTACTATTCGGCCGAAAAACCATCCAAGCAATCGGTTCCATTTCGCCCCAAACCCAATCTTATGGTCAAAATGTTGACTTGGTCAACGACTCATTAATTCAAACAGTCAACTCGTTTGACCCAATGAATGGTTTTTTATCGTTTTTCATTTTAATTATTTTTTATTTTTTAAATTGTGATGGGCCATCCATTCGAATCAGGTGGTAGAACTACTGACCCAAAAACTGATGGCCAAAGCGATTTCAATTTTGGGTTAGTTTTTAAAACATTGGGTTTTATTGTTTTATTATTTTTATTAGCATGTTAATATTTAATATTATTTTTATATTTTATTATTTTTGTTTAAAACATTATTATTGATAATATCATTGAAAGAAAGAAGAAAGAGATTATTGCTTCATGTCCACATGAGATCTCAAAGTAGAAAGTGTTTCGAGAGTATATTTGGAAAACAAAAACAACATTGTGTGAAAGGATTGGGGTGATCTGTAAATTAAGGCTGAAGATTTAAAGAGTGAACCGAACCCTCTTAAATGCACTTTTTGTACTCTTTAAGACTTCAGCGCTAAGCGCTATCTAACAGGCCCTAGGTGTAATTTAAACTTTAGACTTGGTACTAACGGTGTATTTGTGGGATTTTTGGGAGTTCCACCAATTTATTACACATCTTTTAAAATTGTCTTCGGGATTTTACTTTGAAACTTTCTTGGAATAATGTGACCAATGATGATAACGAAATCCAACTTCAATTTAGGTTATTGGCTCCATCCTAGAGAGCAGAAGCCAATGCCACACTCGAGTGCAAAGAAATTGGCATCCACTGATAACCAGCATCAAGAAGATTGCATGAATTTGCTTTTTTTTTTTTCTTTTGATGAATGATTGCACGAATTTGCATTGGCTCAGGCCATTCTAGCTCTCCTACAATAATAGAACAATGAAATCATGTCAAATACACCTTTCTTCAATCTTTTTTTTTATGCTCGACTTTTCTTTGCCCTATCAAATGATTAAGGTAATCAAATGAGAGTGAGAGAGAGAGAGAGAGAGAGAGAGAGAGAGAGAACTGTTTTAAAAGTAACATACTGGGTTCTATGACACCCAGATACCTGTACAAGGGTGTCGTATTGTGTTGGATATTTCAACTCTTAGTTTAAACAGACAATTGTCCAGTCATGTCCTTGCCTTGTATAGGCAACATAGATTGGGCTGACCATCTTCTTTTCTTCTGTCACAACAAGACATCTCACCCTCAATAACTTGCTCCACAACCCACAATGTTTGCTAGATTGGATGTATTCACCAAACACGATTCTGTGTGTGTTCTTACAAGGCCTTCATAAACACTGAATAATGTCCAAGTACCCGTATATTATCTCTCCCTTGTGAAAGTTCTGCCTCTGATGAGCCTTTGCCTTTCAGAACTCTGCATAAGAAAGAAAAATTTGGGTGCATCTGTAATGAATTTGGCATCCTTAATCATCTTTGCTCTGTCTTATCAATTTCTGAATTATCAAATAGATCTTCTGGTGGATCATAGACGATCATATCAGGAAATAGATCCAGGAAATCTTCCTTTACCCTCTCCCTCAATTCAGGATATGGTATGAGCCCTTTCAAGATAACACGGTAAGGCAAAGAGATTGGAGGATCAGGAGATTGCCTCATCTCTTCATACAACTCCATTGCTTCAGAAGGCAATCCACTGTCTAAGAAGGACCTGATAATGTCTCCATAAGTGTGCTGATCGAACAAGACTTCCTCCCTCCTCAAATCCACCCATACTCTCTTGGCCTCATCCACCTTTCTGTTCCTAGCAAGCATCATAAGCATATCCCTGTAAAAGAACATGTCTGGGCGGTACCATATTTCTTTTCTCACCACATCATATATCTGTAGGGGAAAAAAAGAAAGATTAAAGAAATAAACACTAAAAACAATACCACAAGATGAAACTGAAAATGCACTAAACTAGTTTTCAAGTAATGCTCGCAGCAAAAAAACAAAATAAAATAATGCTCATTTGTTATATTCTAGGATGAGTGAGACCAGAACAATGAGCCATTCTCTACATTTCATATCTATGAGAAAAAATAGAGTAATATCCTACAACTAAAGGGAAAGAAACATGATTCAACAAACAATTTATGCTGACCATAAAAGATATGCAGAAAACACCAACTAATGTGCCAAAGAAACACAAAAGAGTAATCTCTAGGGTATTACAAGAAAAAACATATTTCAGCTTTTTGCCGAGAAAAAGCTGACATAGGTAATTGAAACAGCTTAAAACCATGAGCCAAGAAGCACCAAATCATTTCCAAAGGAGAGGACAGATGAAACCACATTTGAACTCACTAGTAGGTTTCCAGCAGCTATTTTAGTCAATGGTTTTCCAACAGCTAATTTGCAAGTGGGCTTTAGTTAAGTAGCAAATTGTCAACAGCTGGTTTTGCTTTAAATGCTCCAACAGCTATATTTTTTTCCATACAAAATCCATGTAATTTCAAGTATGGGAGATGAGAGATGTAGATTTTGCCTTTTCTTTTATATATCCAAAATTTTTCTTTTAAAAGTTCAATAAGTTCCCTCTTGAGAGAGTGAATTCCATCTTCTTATAGAAGGGATGGAAGAAGGAAAAGAAGTTCCATCTTGTTGATTGGAGAAAGGTGTGTAAGCCAAAAAAGGCTAGAGATTTGGGGATAAGGAGATTGAAGGAAATCGATAAAGTACTTCTAAGCAAATAGTCCTGGAGGTTTGGTGAACAGGAGGGTGAATTATGGAAGAGGGCCATTCAGGCTAAGTATGCCGTAAAAAAAAAACATGAGCTGGGAACCTGGAAATGTCTTTCAAATTTATGGTTGCTCTGTTTGGAAGGGAATAGAACAGGTGTATAGTCTGTTCAACAAAGGATTGAGGTTTGAGATTGGAAATGGGCAGAAGGTCAAGTTCTGGAAGGATTGTTGGTGTGGTGCAAGTCCCTCGAAGGATGTTTTTTTCTGGATCTTTTTGAAATAGCAGTGGATAAAGATGCAAGAGTAGCAGACTGCATGCAAGTTCAGAATGGAAGCATTGTTTGCACACTTCAGTTCAAAAGAAATGTGAATGACTGGGAATTAGACCCCATGACAGAGCCAGGTGGACCTTAACAGAGAAGGCAAAAGGGTAAAAGACAGGTACTTACCAGAGAAAACTTAATGAAGAAAGGAGTAAGGAAGCTGTGTTAAGGGTGGCACATTGGGTGAAAACTTTAAAGCTTTTAGCTCATGGGGATCAATAGCTCACTCATCCTCTAGAAGACAAAAAATAATTGAGGTCTGAGTCACCTTGTTGAGGGCCCGGGAATAGGATCTCGTCACGGGTCGGCCCACGGGGAAAACCTCCTGTTTTCCCTTGTTCCTTCCTGCTCGTGATGAACCTATCTTGGCACCTTCGGTGATTTGTCCAAGAGATCACCAACTCTCCTAACTCACTCTTGACTGAATAATTTGATATCTCATTCAATAATGGGGTCTCCTTAAATAGGAGATTACAAGAGTCCTAATCAAAGGGAGTCTCCTTGCTGAATAGGGAGACTTCCAGTTTTATCTTGCTAAGGATAAGATAATCTAATCCTAATCTGATAAGCTACTAACAAGATAAGATAAGCTAAGCTAATCCTAATCTGATAAGCTATTAACAGGATAAGATAAGAGATAAGAACAATAAGATAAGAACAAGCAAAATGAGCTAATTTAATCTAGATAAGGCTGTTGTTGCCGAACTGGGTAGGATGAGCATCACTGAATCCTTGCTGCTGCTGGCGGTGGGCCCGGGGCCTGTTTCTGCCGGCAGCGATAGTACGTCTTCCCGAGGAAGGCGTCCATAACATTACTCCCCTCCTGGACTATGAGCTTGTCCTCAAGCTAGAAAGCTGGATATGTGGCTTGGAACTCTGCCAATGGGATCCATGTGGCTTCTGTTGGTGGTAGATCACACCATTCCACCAAGACTTCAAGGATTCCACGATTAAAACGAGAGTGGGTGACAGTTTTAGGCTGGGGGACCAGTTTGCCATCTTTCAAGGGTGGCAGGGAGGGAACTTGGTTCGGGGGAACACCCGTAAATGGTTTCAGCAAGGAGATGTGGAAGACATCATGAATTCGGCTAGTCTCTGGCAATTCCAGCTGGTAGGCCACACTGCCAATCCGTCGCAGAACCTTGTAGGGCCCATAGTACTTAGGAGCCAGCTTCGGGGCAGCCTTGTGGCGCAAGGAGCGCTGCCGGTAGGGCTGGAGCTTCAACCAAACAAATTGTCCTGGATCGAACGACAGTTCCCGGTGGTGCTTATCATAGTGGAGCTTCATGCGGAGCTGGGCCTGCTGTAAGCGAATGTGGACGTCGGCGAGGAGGGCGTCGCGGTCCTGTAAGGAGTGATCGATTGCGTCCAAGCGAGTAGATCCAGGCTCGTAGGACAGCAAAAGGGGAGGATCCCTACCATAAACGACGCGAAAGGGAGTCATGCCGAGGGAGGAATGGTAGGTTGTGTTGTAGCAGTACTTGGCCTAAGGAAGCCATTCCAACCACCGTCGAGGTTGATCGCCTACGAAACAGCGGAGATATATCTCGATAGTGCGGTTAACCACTTCTGTCTGACCGTCGGTTTGTGGCCGGTAAGCTGATGAGTAGGCCAGGGTGGTGCCGTGTAGTCGAAATAACTCTTTCCAGAAGGCACTAGTGAAGTCTTCATACCTCGCCAATGGAAATCAGTCCGGACGCGGTATAGTGTTTTTTGAATGCCCTCGTGGGTGGAGTTATGGATGCTGGTGATGATGGTGGGAATCAACGGGCAGTCTGCTGGAAGATGGACTCGTCCCTTATACAGTACCAACTCGTCGTGAAGTGACCAATCGGGGTCGGCCGTGCCGGTCTGGATCTTCTGCAGTAAGAGCGACCATTCTGGGGACTGTGGTGTTGCCTTCTTAATGTCATCAAACAGAGAGATCCGAGGTTGGGAAATGCTACATAGAACCATCACGTCTTCTTCTCGCCTAGACAAGGCATCAGCTGCGCGATTAGAGGATCCCGCTTTATATTCCACCCGGAAGTCAAACCCGAGCAGTTTGCTAACCCAATGCTGCTGAGGGGAAGTGGTGAGACGCTGCTCTAACAGGTATTTGAGGCTGTAATGATCAGTTTTGACGATGAACGACCGCCCCCACAAATACGGCCTCCAGTGCTGGATGGCTCGGGCAAGGCCAATTAGTTCGCGCTCATAGGCTGGAAGCTTCAGATGCCAGTCAGCCAATCTGCGGCTGAAGAAGGCGATCGAGTGCCCTTGCTGCTGTAGTACGGCCCCGATACCCACTCCGGAAGCATCGCACTCGACTGTAAATTCGAGGGCGAAATTAGGTAATTGCAGGACAGGGGTTGAAGACAGTGCATTTCGCAGTGACAGAAAAGCTTCATCAGCTGCGTCGTCCCACCGGAAGGAGTTTCTCTTCAACAGGTTGGTTAACGGGGATGCCAACACTCCATAGTTCTGTACAAATTTGCGGTAGTAACCCGTTAAACCGAGGAACCCGCATAAGGCCTTGGCGGATTGAGGTTTGGGCCATTCTGTTATAGCCTGAATCTTGGAACTATCAACTGTTACACCCTGCCCATGGATGATGTGGCCGAGGTAAAGAACCTGTCGCTCCCCGAAGGAGCACTTGGACCGTTTCAGGAATAAGCTGTGTTGGCGTAGGAGTACGAAAACGGTCCTCAGATGGTGGACATGCTCTACCCATGATTTGCTGTAAATGAGGATATCATCAAAGAAAACTAAAACAAATTTGCGCAGATGGGGCTGGAATACCTCGTTCATTAGTGACTGAAATGTAGATGGTGCATTGGAGAGTCCGAATGGCATGACTAAAAATTCAAAGTGGCCATGGTGGGTGCAAAAAGCAGTCTTCTTCACGTCACCGGGAGCCATGCGAACTTGGAAATATCTGGACCTGAGGTCCAACTTAGAGAAATACTGGGCACCATGCGACTCGTCCAGCAGTTCGTCAACAACGGGAATAGGGAACTTATCTTTGATCGTCCGGTCATTGAGTTCTCTATAGTCAACACAGAACCTCCACGTTCCATCCTGCTTCGCCACCAACAGAACCGGCGAAGAGAAGGGAGAGTGACTTTTGCGTATGATCCCTTGGTTCAACATCGCTGTACATTGTTTTTCTATCTCATCCTTCTGTAAGTGAGGGTAGCAATAAGGCCTGACAACGATTGGTGCTGAACCCGCCACCAGAGGAATACAATGGTCGCAAGCTCGGGAAGGGGGAAGGCCCTTCGGTTCCTGGAACAGATCTGAAAACTCGGCGAGAAGTTTTTCCATGGCTGCTGGTTCTGTCTGGAGTGCATGAACCTGCGGTATCTTTTCTTTAACCCTGCAACCGTGCCATGAAACTTGCTTGCCATTCAGATGGAAGGTCATGGTGAGT
The DNA here is from genome assembly GCF_056320005.1 of Nelumbo lutea. Taxonomy (NCBI): domain Eukaryota; kingdom Viridiplantae; phylum Streptophyta; class Magnoliopsida; order Proteales; family Nelumbonaceae; genus Nelumbo; species Nelumbo lutea. Next base: position 20,546,616 of record NC_142684.1, on the reverse strand, counting down.
GCGCTGAAGTCCCACAAAATCGGGCCTAGGGTAATTAACCATTTGACCCCAAGAACAATATCGAACCCATCCAATGAGAGTACAAATAAATCAACAAGAATTAGTTCAGAATTGACTTGTACTGGGACGTCCTTACAAATCCCTAGACTGTGAACTTTTTCACCATTTGCGACGACTACCTGTAGTCGCAGCCGGAGTTCCATTGGTAGTTTTAACTGCAGGGCTGCATGTTCACTTATGAAGCTGTGTGTGCTCCCTGAATCGACAAGAATGCGCACCGGCTGACCTGCGATCTGTGCATGTAACTGCATGGTCTGAGAGGTTTTAATACCGGTGATCGCATGGAGAGAGATCTCTGGTTCGAATGTGACGGGTTCCCCTTCCTCCTCCTCTTGCTCATCTATGAGAAGGCAAAAAAGCCTCTTGCATCTATGTCCTGCCGAGTTGAGGTCATCACAGTTGAAACATTGACCTCTCGCTCGGCGCTCTGCCATTTCTGCCCTGGTCAAGCGCTTGATGGGTGGAGTGACCATGTTACTGCCTGTACTTGTCACTGCTCTAGAGGTGGTGGTCGTGGGAGGCTTCATTTCCCGGCTGGTAGCAGAAGAGGGGGTCGTTGCTACTGGTCTTGGGGGTACCCACGAGTTCGGTGGACGACCCACATTAAAGATTCCGCGGCTGAGTTGCAGCTTGCGCTCAAATGCGCGGGCTAAGTTCATGGTTGTGACCAAATTTGGGGGATTCTGCATCTCGACATCCACTCGCAGGGGTTCTGCTAACCCTGCTGTGAACATATCGACTTGCTGGTCTGGTTGCACGGAGGATGCCCTCGCGAGGAGGGTTTGGAACTGTCGCTGGTATTCAGCAACTGTTCCGGTCTATTTAAGGTTAATTAGCTCGCCCAGTGGGTTGCTGGTCAATGGGGGTCCGAACCGAAGAAGGCAATAGGATTTAAACTGGGGCCAACTGAGCCCGGGTTCTTCTTGCTCTAACCGATAAAACCAAAGTTGTGCTTCTTCTGTTAAATGAAAGGCGACTAGGCTTACCTTGTCCTGGTCATTTGTCCGTTGATTCCGGAAGAACTGCTCGCAGTGATACAGCCAGCCTAGGGGGTCTCCGTTGCCGTTGTACGATGGGAACTCCAGCCTGCTGTACTTGGGGATGATGGTTGCTCCAAGGCCGACGGACTGCTGTTCGCCGGAAGACTCTGGCAGATCTGGCTGGCAGTCGTTAGCTGTTGTATTTCCGTCAGAGTTCCTTTCCCTGCTGGAAAGAAACATCTCCATTAGTCGTCACAGTTCTCGCACTTCACCTTTGATCTCACGAACTTCGGAGCTGGTCTCCACGAGTTGGTGCTCGAGGTCGTGGACCTTGGAAGGTAGCTGTTCCAGATCTCCCATGACGCCTTGCTTTGATACCAAGTTGTTGAGGGCCCGGGAATAGGATCTCGTCACGGGTCGGCCCACGGGGAAAACCTCTTGTTTTCCCTTGTTCCTTCCTGCTCGTGATGAACCTATCTTGGCACCTTCGGTGATTTGTCCAAGAGATCACCAACTCTCCTAACTCACTCTTGACTGAATATTTTGATATCTCATTCAATAATGGGGTCTCCTTAAATAGGAGATTACAAGAGTCCTAATCAAAGGGAGTCTCCTTGCTGAATAGGGAGACTTCCAGTTTTATCTTGCTAAGGATAAGATAATCTAATCCTAATCTGATAAGCTACTAACAAGATAAGATAAGCTAAGCTAATCCTAATCTGATAAGCTATTAACAAGATAAGATAAGAGATAAGAACAATAAGATAAGAACAAGCAAAATGAGCTAATCTAATCTAGATAAGGCTGTTGTTGCTGAACTGGGTAGGATGAGCATCACTGAATCCTTGCTGCTGCTGGCGGTGGGCCCGGGGCCTGTTGCTGCCAGCAGCGATGGTACGTCTTCCCGAGGAAGGCGTCCATAACACACCTCCATGGGCTGGATGGAAGAAATTAAATTTTGATGGCAGCTGCATGGGCAATCCTGGACCTTCGGGTATTGGTGGGGTAATCAGGGAGGAAAATGGAAATATTCTAGCCATGTTTTCAGGCCCTATTCAACAAGGAGATGCGGTGAGATCAGAACTGTTGGCAGCTGTGTACGGGGTGGAGAAAGCCAAAGAATTGGGGATTGACAGATTGATTATTGAAGGTGATTCCAGAATTGTTGACTGGCTGAAAAAGTGGGAAGGAGTACTTTGGCAGTTAAAGAATGAATTCAGGTGATTCAAGCAGGTTTCTAAAGATATGACAACCCAAATAAAGTGGATTAAGAGGTCTGCAAACAGCATGGCAGATGGGTTAGCTAAACAAGGCATTCAGAGATATTCCATGTTTATGGGCTGTTTTGTAAATATTGAAAGTGGTTTCGGGCTTTCTCTTTGCCCACAATTCCTTATTGTACTCCTTTTTATAATTAATAAATCTTCTTTGTGTTGCTGATCCAAAAAAAAAAAAAAAACTTAATGAAAAAAGGAATGAATCTGAACAGAACAAATTGTGTGTCTTGTAAGGGTTAATTGGAAACTGTTGATTACCTTCTCATCCACTGTGATTTTGCTTATTATGTTTGTACTTTGGAGAATGGAGAAGGGTACATGCTGGCCAACATCAGTTGCAGAATTTTGAAGAGGTGGTGGTTGCAAGATTTAAGCATGAAGGGTAAGGCTGCATGGAACATACTACCTGCAGCGGTTTTTTGGGTTATGGCAGGAAAGGAATGCCTTAAAAACAAGAGGTTCTTATATAAGTAGGACTAAAACAGAGTATACGGCATATAAATTTAGTAATAATAGGAGTATATATAAGGATACACTTAGGATTGGAGACCAAGAGATAACTCAATGTGAACATTTCAAGGTAAGGCTGCATGGAGCATACTACCTACATCGGTTTTTTGGGATATATGGCAGGAAAGGAATGCCTTAAAAAACAAGAGGTTTTTAAATAAGTAGGACTAAAACAGATTATATGACATGTAAATTTAGTAATAATAAGAGTGTAAATGAGGATACACTTAGGATTGGAGACTAACAGATAACTCAATGTAACTTCTGGTCATTCTCCTTTGTACTTTCTTTCTTTTTCAAAAAAACAATTATTTTATTACCACAAAAAAGAGATAACTCAATGTGAACATTTCCGGTACCTTGGTTCAATAATTCATAACAAGGTAGAAATTGAAGAGGTTGTCACCAAAAGAATTAGAGCAGGATGAGAAAAATGGAGGGGGTAGGACTTTTATATGATAGGTGAATAACACTTAGATTAAAAAGAAAATTTTATAAAACTGTTGTAAGGCCGGCTATGTTGTATGGGGCAAAGTATTAGGCGATCAAGAAATAAAACCTCTAGAATATGAGTGTGGTAGAAATGTGAATGCTTATATGGATGAGTGGAAAACCTAGAAAGGATAGGATTAGGAATGAAGTTATCCATAGGAACCTAAGAGTAGCTCCAATAGGTGGTAAAATTAGAGAGAGAGTACACTAAGATGGTTTGGGCACGTGCATAGAAGAGTAGAAGATCACCAACTACGCCAATTAGAAGAAGTGATTTATTACACATTGTAGGGGATAGAAGAGCTTGGGGTAGACCAAAAAGGACATTGGTAGAAGTAGTAAGAAATGATTTCAGCACTATTAATTTAACAATGGATATGGCTTTAAATAGAACAGATTGGCAAAACAGGATTCATGTAGCCAACCCCATATAGTTGGGATAAGGCTTGTAAAGGAATGAAAGAATTTTCCAAAACAAGGAAATTATTATAGCAACTCATAAGTTCTTTAAAGGAAATTATTATAGCTCATTTTTTGTACATGATACTACTCTTTTTGTAAACAGCCATGGGTCAATATGTCTAAACAAAATAGGAGGGATGTTTCTTGCATTCCCATTACCCAGCTCTAGTTGTGCAGGGTTTCTTTTTGATAATGAAATCCTATACTTTGCCTTTTCTCGAAAAAAAAAAAAAATCCATCCACTTTCTTCTCTTTTATTTCTTTTTGAGTTATATCTTCCATATTATTTCTTGTAACTTGAGCTACATCAATAGCATGGATTAGGGTGCAACTTAGGCTTTAAATCCTTAGTTTAGGCCAAAGAATAACAATTTTAATGCAAGAGTTCTGATTGCAAAGATCTTTAACCAATCAGTTTTCAACTTTGTAAAACTGAGATGCACCAGAGTCCATGTCATGAGAACTTGAGAAGTCAAGAGCTAAAGCATTAAAAATGTTATTTATGAATTATGATTTTCTGAGTTTCTCAAATAAGAGGAAATACATAGAAAGGGCTGATTGCCCAAAATTATAAATCTGCCTTGAGTAACACAAAAGAAATCCACAATAAATTAATTAATTAGATAACTTAAATTGATTTAATATATTTAAGCATACGAGCAATCTCCAGTCATAGAAATCCACATAAAGGATATTAGCTAACTTTAATCCTCATAAATCAAAATTAAGAGGATGAATAACCAGTCAAATAACAAGAAACTCATTCATGGGAAATGAGCTTTCATTGTTTCATTAATGAATAGTGTTATTCATCCAAAAAACAAAAATATGTGATGTGATCTATACTATACTCAAATAGAAACGCAAAGAGACATCTAAGGTTAAGCACATGAATAAGGCTGAGTATGGATTAGAAATATCTCAAGTGCTAGAAAAAATACAATTAAGAACAAAATGTTTGAAATTCATTACAAATTACAGTTGCAGTTTAAATGTTGAAAATAAAGTGAAAGAAAGGGATTGGAATATGGCATAACAGAACAGCTTGGAAGAACTGAGAACTTGAAAATATTTAGGACTCATTCTAGAATAAGCAATGGAACCAATGTGAAAATTCAGAGAACTCTGTAGCTGCTGCTTGGCATGGTTTGTACTTTGTACATGGTGATTTGATGACTTGCTGACTAACAAATAGGAAACTATAATTCAACAGTTCCTATCTATTTGTTGGTATTTGGAATGGTTCACCCCTGGTTGAAACATTCAAAAGGTGGATCCAACATCCTCCAAGTGTAATAAAATTTTCTTTGGACTGTTGATATTACTATTATATGTCTCCTGCGGGGGTCTCATTTTTATTCTCCTTAGTCCTTACATACAGAATATTATTGGGGAACTCCTTAGTCCTTACAAAATACGGTATCAAGCATTTATCTGAATGCCACAAAAATACAGGAGAAAAAGGAGGAAAAAGGTCATAAGCCATTATACTGGATTATGTTCAGGATTCATTTAACATCAAGTCTTTCCATTTCTCTTCCTTTGTCTTGTAAAAGCAGTACGGAGCCTCTAAGGCCTTATCATCATAATGCCTAAAATAATTTCCTTATTTTCTAAGAAAACATTGAACGAAGGCTCTAAAAGGAAAAGAAAGATGCAAAAGAATGCCAGTTGAAATAGAAACAAAGAACTTAGGGCCAAGGTTCAAAGTATCAATACACCCGATATGCATGAAGCTGTGTATGAGGTGTTTGACAGCCTATAACTTTTTTTAGTATTTTTTTTCCAAAATTGGTGGGGTATCAGCATTTGGCCTGCCAACCCCCTGAAAAGACTCAAAACCCCTATACGTCTCGTATTGGAGGCTTGCTAAGGACCTTGAGGACTTGATACTTTGAAAAATGAAATGTAGACTGGTGGGAGAGGATGTGTCTAGTCAAGCCAAATTGATTAGAATAAGGCATAGCTGAGTTAAGTTCTCAAGAAAGGTTAACTACTTCATTTTGTGTGCAGGGGATCAAAAACATTTGCATAAATCATAACCTTATTGTTATTTAACAATTTGAGTCCATTGTTAGTGTTTTATCATATAGGAGAGTACAAGCTAGGATACGTAGAGGGTTCCAAATTTCCAGTATCACAGTCACAGTCAAGAGATCTCAAGAAAAGTGTTAAAAGGGAAAATCTGAATTGCAACGCCTCAACCATATCCCAGATGCCAAAAGCATAGGAACTAATTCACGTAGGAAGACGAGGAACAAGGAAAAAGCTTAATAGTCACAACACCATCTTGGTGACCAGTGAATGATTCACTCGATTCTTTTGCCATGTTATAAAAGAACTCGAAAAACTTTAGTTACCAAAAGGAAAACAAATGAAATTAAAAAAAAAAAAAAACAGCAAAAAAGAATTCAACAACTAAGAAAACAATCCATACCATACTCCACATTGTTTTTTCCAAAAAGGACAAACTAGAAATGATCAAATTCACTAAAACCCATACCTTCATAGAGAGAAAAACTTGATCTTGGCGTTGGAGCTCAGCCAGAACCGCAAAAAGATCAGACTTAAGGAGGCGAGAGACATGTGACTGCATAAATCGGTCGAGCTTAATTGCATTAGACATTAACCTCTTAAGTTCTTTAACAATGATAAGACCTTCCTTTCCCATCTCTTTTTTCCGCCTCCATATTGACAAGCTAGGGCTTGAAGCCGACCCAGAGAAATGACAGACAAAGCCTTCTTCCTGTTTTCTGTTTCCATTTTTTGATCCTTCATCCCTTTGAAGAAAACCAATGGCTAGGGATTTCAAGGCAGAACTTCTATGTCTTGCAAGCCCACTTGTTGTTCTCTCAAGTAAACTTCGGGCTAAACGCAGCATGGCATTCAGTATATCAGATGTTGGAAAAGAGGAAGAAGATACACATACAATGATACAGAAGTGGAAAAAGTATCGTCCCATTTATTAGTCCTGACCGAGGTTCAGGAGCCGACCCGGAAACTGAACCGTCTTGGGGCTGTACACGGATCGAGTCGGTTCGGTTTACCTATTTGTGCCAACCAAACCGACACTGTCGGGTTCATTATTAGGCCAACCGAAACCGATCAATAATTGCAAAAAACCGAGTTTGAACTTTTTTATATTTCTGTCAAAAAAAAAATAGTAAGAGATGATAAAATTTTGATTTTTGAATCTCATATCAACATATTTTAATGGAAATATAGGTTATTACTTCGGTTCAGTTTCAATTTGGTTTACTGTAATATAACCCGCAACCAAATTGATTCATTTTAAAGCTGACCCACCTCTGGTTTAGCTGGTTTGGTCAGCTTATTTTATTTTATGAACAGCCCTACGGATGTATTGGGATAAGTTTAGAAAATCAAAGGGTAAATTATGGATAGGTACCTTATACTTTAAAGGCAGTGAGATATGGGTACCTTTAACTTTTAATTACAATACTTGAATACCCTAAACTCTCAAAAATAGACATTTGAGTCCATTCTGTTAGTCAATTAAATATTACATAATGCCAAAACTAGCCACTTCTCCCATGATGACTAATACCATATATGGTATTAATGAGACTATATAAGTTTAATTGATAGAAGGGTGGTTTTGGCATTATATAATGTTTAACTAGTAAAATACTAACGGATGAATCCAAGTGTCGATTTTTTAGAGTTCAGAGTAATCTCAAGTGTTGCAATTGAAAGTTTAGGGTGCTTATATGTAATTTATCCAAATTTTAAAAATAATTAAAATAAAAAATGAATAGAAAACCATTGTCAAGTCGAACAGTTTAACGGTTCAACCGTCTAAATCAGTAGTTCAGTGACTGATTCAATGATTTTTTGGAAAAATCCGAGCCGAGTAAAAAACAGAACCGAATAAGTGATCGGTTCCAAGGTTGAAATGAACATTTTGACTACACAGATGAACAACAGTTTTAAAACCATGATCAAGACAATAAAACTTGACCTAACCCACTTATATTTGAAATTTATAATTACCTATGACAGTAATAACTTGAAAACTTTATTTTTTTATGACATAACTATAGATGAAAAATGGTCGAGCCACATATGGCCTATATGGGCTAATGTCGGCATGGTCCAACCCGGCTGAAACTAACCATTATATAATGGCTATATAGGGGGTATAATGGCAAAAATATGCCCAATAGGCAATAGCTATAATTAAGTAGGTATTTTGATGGGGTATTTGTTTATTTTACCAAAAGGGGTGCAAAAGATGACTAAAATCCACCCCTAGCAGCAATAAATAGTCAGTTTAGGGGACATTTCAAGTAAAGTGATAAATAAACTTTATATATAACCAAAATGTCCCTCTCAACAGCTATAAATGGTTAATTTATAACAGTTTTTCTTTTGTTAATTCAATTATTTCTAACCCTTATAAATACCCTAACCCTTACCCATTTTCTTCAAAACAACAATCAAATACACTCTCATTCTCATATTCTTATAGTACTCTCAATCTCTCATACTATTCTATTCTCATACTTCTAATTTTTTTTTTTTTTATTTCAACAAGAAGGAGGCTTTGTCTCAAGTTAAAGTTGGCAATTTAGGAAACTTTGGATTCAAGTTGAAATACCAAATTGGCATATTGGACTTCAAGGACCCAAGTGCAATTATCTGGTTAGTTGGATTTTTTATTAATTTTAGATATTAATATTTATTAAAATGGTCTGTTCCACTCAGACTCCCTCTTAAACCCAATCTAATCTAATGCTGGCCCTAAACATTTTAAGGTAACAAGAAAGAAAACAACACAAGGCTCCTGCTAGTCGTAGAGGAGACTTAGGATCAAATCCCCCCTACACTTGGGTTGGGAAGTTATAGGTCGGGGGATGGGATACCCCCCCCCCCCCCCCCCCCAGTTGTGTAACCCTTCAAAAGAAATAAAGAAGAAGAAGAAGAAGAAGAAATAAAGAAAACCAACAATATTTGTAAATATTTTACCATCAAGGATGTAATGGGAAAGAACATGAGTGCAATAAATGTAAAAGTGTTTTTGGATATCAAAATATTGTTGGCACTAGCCATTAGATGTCCAACATAGAAAATTTTGATATTTTAACTTGGTAGAAAGCATAAAAAATAATTGTCCTATACTTTCTGCCATGGCATATGTGCAGAAAACAGGGTATTAATCTGCTAGATGAGAGGAGGAGCCAAATCTGGATGATAGATGAAACATTAGAGATGTGCATTTGTCTAAAAGGTTTGTTAAATGCAAAAGATAGACTACAAGATAAAGGAGGGCATGACAAGTCATCTAATGTATCACTAGAAGAAGAGGAAAGTGGGACCAGTAAAATTTTTTAGATCATTGGAAATTTTGAAAGGTTCAATTTTATTTGTACTTTGTAAGTTATTTGTAAACCTTTTCAATTCAATTGTAATTTTTTATTTTCTATTTTGTTATAATTTTTTTTTGCAATTTTATTTAATTATTTTACATTCTTTTGTATAAATTGATTATTCATAAGGAATAAAATTTTAAAATGATTTTTTTTCAAATTGTTGTTGCAATCACTGAATTTGTCATTTTTCCCTTTAAATTATTTTTTGAGTTTTTGATTTTTTTTGTAATAAAAACAAAAGAAGAAAGAAAATGAAATATTACAGGCTAAAGCCCAAGCTAGTGATGGGCCCCACCCCCTAACGTACACAAGCCTTGCCAGTACGACCAACATTACACGTCTAGGCGTAACCTCAATAAAAATGATTATATTGATAAAACAAGTATTTTTTTTAATCAACTTTATTTTATATGCAATTAGTCTATGAAATTTATCATTTCCGGCACAAAAGTTATAAGAAAAAATAGGTACAGGTCAGTTTAAAATAACAAAACCCGATCCAACCCAATTATTAAAGGAGCAAACCACAAAACCAAACTGACATAATTAGAGTTCGGTTGTATTAGGTAGTCGGTAGACCTGCCCCATTGACGGCCCTCCAGATAGTTGGGACTAACATTGGTAACATTGGGTAATTTGGGAATTTCTAAGACACATTGGCATGATAAGAGAAGAATGACCCAAAGTAACAAGCTTGAACCAAGGTATAAAAGCTAGACAATTTGGGAATTTTAAATCCTATATCTGAAATGAAAATTTTCAAAATTCCAAACTTTTGATCAAAAGTATTTTTATTCATTAAGCTATTAATGTATTTTTAAATATTTTTATAATATATTTATGTCATTTATTTTTATGATGCATAACCTAAAATTTCGATGAAGCAAGTGACACAAGATCCTGAAATTCTTTAAAAAATCCAAAATTGAAATTGTGTGAAATTTCACCTAAGTTTTACAAATTGATAGTCCAAACAAGTACCCTATAGCCACACACATAAAGGAACATCCTTTGTACTTTAGACTGCCTTTGTTAATTTGCAATGTAAATGCAGATTCGATACATATATGCACTCTGGTTAAGTTTTACAAGCAATCGATAAGAATGCATTTGTGTATTACAAATTACAACTATCACAACTTCCATGTTTGTACTCATCACAACCAAAAAATTTGTCAAGACTACAAAACTTATCAATGTAAAACTGAACCAACTTTGATTTTTAATGAACCACCATATTCATATATGTACTGAACATGTTTATATTTGGACTACAAACAAATGCAGCCTTATGTTGTCATTCATGGGAGATATTCTATTCAACTGCTTTAAAGCACTTTGGATAAGCTACTCAAAAAAGCTGAAGTGTACAATCGGATTTTTCATTATATAAAGCTTACTAGCAAGCAAACCCATGTGATGCATGGGGTTGAATAGAAATTTGGTTACACTTGGATTGGTAACTTTGGGTTTCACACAGTTAAGCTAAGGTCCATGTTCAGGGTTGGTCTTGGGCTGGCCCTCAACCCCATCTAGTCCATTTGATTTATACCCGCACTTTATTAGAGAGGGTCAAAAGGGGTTTAAAGATAAGTAGAATTTTGTTAGGATTGGGTTTAGGTTAGGGGTGATCATTTTCAGGCTAAGTTCACATCAAGCCCATAAAGTTTAGGATTGGACATGGGTCCAATACTTCAGGCTCATTTTTAACCAAAAAATTATGTTATGTTTTATATATTAAATATTATAAAATATATAATATATTTAATATTTTACACATAAAAGCTAGGCTCAAAATTAGTTCTGGCCTGCGCCAATGTAGGTTCACGCTCAAGCTTATATCTCAAGCCTAGAATAATGCAAACCGAATCAGGCATGTGCCCAAGCTTTTGCCCTTATCATAGGTGCACAGCTTGGCTTCGCCCAACCCATGATCACCCCTAATTTAGGGCTATAAGTCAGGTTGCCAAATTTGAAGAATTTCAGCTACATCAGGCTTGGGGTGGGGTTCATGCCCATTTAAATTTAAAACTCCCAACCCAACCCAACCCAAGTTGCACCCCTATTTGGGTTTTGTCTTTTAATATCAATTTGAGACTTAGCTAGAGTCCATTTATGGTTGTTCTTGGTTTGTCCCTTTAACATAACCAAATCCATTAAATTTATACCCCTACTTTATTAAAGAGAGCCAAAAGGAATTAAGAGAGTCAAAGAGGTTTAAGAAAAAATTAAAGATCTAATGGGGGAGGGAAGATGTTAGAAACATTGGCAATTGAGAGTAGAGTGTGTGTGTTGTGAGAGAGAGAGAGAGAGTACTGATGGATTTTATTAGAAACAATTAAGGCCTAAAAGGGTTTTGTTTTAGTAATGATGGACTTTATTAGATACAGTTAAGACTTGAGAGGATTTTTATTTTGACTTCTTACATTTTTTATAATTTAATTTAAAATAACTAACCACAAGCATGAGAAATGAGAGGAGGAGGAGGTCCATGTGAGCTTTGTAGTGAGAGGACCCCTCACTTTCCCTCTTTCCTCTTTCTAATATAGAGAGTCTAGATCACCTGCCAACAAAACATGTTTCAACCGTCTACCAACACAATCAAATACTACCACACATCTCATACATGCAGGTCCCACACTTTTATGATGGGTCCCAATCTCATGGTAAGATGTGCAATGTTAGATTAAGACATTGTTTGGTACCGAGGCATTGCGTGCCCATTTTGAGTCCACATAAGCACCACATAGGATATTCCACGTCAGCGGTCAAAAACCTATTTGGTTATACCTATTTTAGTGAAAACGATCAGAATTGGAAACAGCTACAGATATGTTCAATTCACAACTGCTAGCAACACCAAAAAGGTGTTTTGAGCGAGAGGCTGGTGCTTCTCGCAATGATGGTATGACATGGCACTTACGTGTATGCTGAGTTGGCAGTTGGTGAGTGTTATGCAGTGCATCATGATGCACTATTCTAGCTTTGGGTTTTTCCTATGGAACTAAGCAAAAGAGAAAATCCCTAACAAAGGAGAAGTTCGAACAAGAAGGTTGCATCTCCCCCCCCCTCCCCCCCAATTCTTCTTCCATCTTCCTTGCTTCATTTTTTTTCTTTTTTGTTTGTCATGCATTGAATATCATTGTCACAAACAATGGCATTTGAGAAAGGATTTCTGTGAAGAGAACTAAAGAAGATACTCGCATGTAACTTTATTCTCCTCTAATTGAGATGGTTTTATTTTTGTTCCTTTTAGTTTAAATATTACTTTCTTTGGAATGTTAATGCTTGTGAATGTCTGAGCATGAAACTAAAAAAAAAAATCTATACGAATGTTTGAGAACAAAACAACAAAAAACTATGTAAATTTTTGAGTGAAAAGATAAAACTCTGTTCTCTGAATGGATTATCTCCATTTTTTGGTTCGGTATCATTGCTTTGTATAGGCTATATCCTATGCAATTTTTTTATTGTTGTATTAGGTTTTTTATTTTTTTATTTGTGTGTACTAGTTTTAGTTTTATCTTTGCATTTGATTTTAGTTTACTCTCTATTGGGTCTGTTTTTGGTTTCAGGTGTTGCTCAGGATGGTGAGCCCCAGTTGCTTGTTATACGTATAATGTCACTAAGAGTAACAATAGGATTATTTCAAGCAAGCGTATGTTGTCCAATAATTTTCTACTCAAATATAACATGTTTAAACTTTCAACTAGTAAGAATTACAGCTTAAAGAATATCTAATATATCTTCATAGTTCTGGAAAACACGTCTGATACAACTAAACATGATGCCTAATAGACATAGCTCTATTAACTAATCCTTCAATATTGTGGTGATCAACCAAGAGGATTCATATGCATCTCTAGGTCTTAGATTTTTCAGTTACTTGTTTGCCATAACACAACATAAAGGAACAATAGCATGACAAGAGCAATATTCAAAGGGGCTATGACATGAGGGGATTCAAAAACACTAAATATTAATACAAATGAGAAACACCAAAAACAAGTCCATGACATGAGGGGATTCAGAAAATAGGTGGCAATGCTTAAGCATCAACGAGGCCAAAGATCAATGAGAAAAAAAGTGTTGTGTTTAAATTCAACTAAATTTTTGTCGTTGCTTGTGTTTATTTATAGTAGTTTAAAATAGGTGTTGATTATTATCATGCAATCAGAGATCTATGAAAAATATGAGATGAGATACATGCAAAGAGTATACTAGCTATTGGGAGTTTTTGCATCCCATAATTTATGGTTATTATTGCATTGCTTTCTGAAGTAAGGCCTCTTCTAAATTGGACAATATGCTATTGTTGGAGACTAAATGGAGATTATGTCTCTCATTTTAATTGGGGGATTTGAGATTAATATAATATTGTTGATATGATGGTGAAAAGTGTGATAGGATGGCAACTGAGCTCCTTATGGATGGCATCGTGAGACTGGGGTTTGATGACAATGCTTCATGGACAGAGGTAGAAGAGGCAACATTTATAAATCTAATGGTTAAACAAGTAAATGATCACAATAGGCCCACATCTACATTTAATAATGCAAGTTGGACATATATAAAAGAGAATTTCAACCATATTTATAACAAAAATTATGTTCATGCACAATTTAAGAACAAGTACAATGCACTTAGGAAATGCCGCATCAAATACCTTAGATTGTTAAATCACACAGGAGTGATGGTGGATCCCCTAACAAGAAAACCATGTGCCAATGAAGAAGTCTGGAATGATATTTGTAAAGTAAGTGTGTTATTAGATGCATTTCTATTACCTATTTTTTTAATGATTATGTTTATTAATCATTTGGCACAAAAAAAAAAAAATTATAGCACAATGGAGGGGCATGTAAGTATAGACTAAGGACCTATAACCATTGGGATGAGTTGGACTTTATTTTCTATGGAACCCAAGCTAGCAGAGGTAGAGGTGTATCTAGTTGTCAAGATTATGATACTATTCAAGCACAGACTCCACCTATTGTCAATTTGGACGATAAGGGCACTCCATTGACAGGAGAGCCCATTGCTAACCCAACAGGAGTTGACTTCAATGATGAATCACTCGTAGAGATGGTTGAGCATAAGAGGAGGGTTGGAAATCCACCAACAAACATGAAGTAAGGCAAAAAATTTCATTCCTCCAGGCCTTAACAATGCTTTGGATTCATGGGCCGAGTTAAAAAGACACAAGCTTCAAATGTAGAAGGTCATTTTGGAGAAAACAATTTATGGTAGAGGAATCATCATAGAAGATGGGAAGGTCCAAATTATTGAGAAAACAAGGGATGGATAGGATGTGGAGAGAGAGAGAGAGAGAGAGAGAGAGAGAGAGAGAGAGAGAGAGAGAAAGAAAGGGAAATGGAGAGAGAATGGAAAAGGGAAGGACAAAGGAGAAGGAAATTGAGAAGCAAAGAGAGATGGAAAGAGATGGAGAGAGAGAGAAAGAAGGAAATGAAACATGAAATGGAAAAGGCATGGGAGAAGGAGCACATTGATAGGCGTATTGCAATACTTGACTCAATATTCCAAGTACAAGAATTATCAGCTACTAGCTACTTCAAGGCCACCAATATCTTCAAGATGAAAAGTGGAGGAATACTTTCCTCGCGATGAATTTAGAGTTTAGAGTTTTTCGGCTTCATGACTTTATGAGAGATGGATCCTTAGATTAATCATTCTCATTGGTTTTTGGGGATATTTTTTGCTATGGCATCGGTGTTACTTCATGCTATGTACTTAACTTAGCTGCTTGTTGAACATTATTGGCTTTGTTTTCTTGTTTTCATGGGCTATGTATTGGTGATGCCATTTTTATGCTTGACATTAGTACTTGACTTGGTGCTGGTTAAAGAAAACTTTAGTGATAACATTTTTTGCTTAATTATTCCTATACCAGCTAAATAATGTATATGGCATAATTATTATCTCCATATTACCATTGTTTGTCTTAGCTAGTTTTCATATCCATATTGTGTGAAACTATAGATGTTTTTCTTGTTTACATCATTAATGGATCCCACTTAATGTACACGGTTTAAGATTGACACAAACTCAACAGATGCTGGAGTGATTAGATGTATTATTATAACCATCATTCTAGGATTATATAAACCATAAATATGCAAAAAACCATGCATAACATCTAAACTCAAAGGGCATGATTAGAGGTGTAAACCGAATCATGCCACCCGTGGCCCGACATGACGAATTGTAGGCCATGCCAAGCATGATGCAATTGTATGGGTCGTGTCGTTTGTAACCCGTATGCCGACACGTCCCATATGTATATGTATCTATATGTATGTATGTATGTATGTATGTATATTGTATAATATATTAATATATATAATTTTATTTTCAATTTTATTATATTATTGCATATATAAATAATATTGTATACATCAAAGTTAATATAAAATAAAATTTTAAGATCTTTTTTTATTTTTTTGTCTATGTTTTAGTTTATGTTAAAATTTTCCTTACTTTTTTAAAATTAAAAAAAAAAATTGTCTTGGCCCAGTTTGCGGCACTGGCCTGGCCCAAGGCTCAATCCGTGGACCAACCCAGCCCATGGCATGGCATGGGCTCAGGCCATGGGTCATTCTAGGTCAACCCCCCAAAGCATCCTAGGGGATGGAAGCACGAATTGAATCGGCCCACGGGCTGGCACGACACAGCCTGCACTTTGCACGGGCCGCATCCGGACCATGTCGTGTTGGCCCAACACAACCTGATTTACACCTCTAGGCATGATTATGTCTGGTCAGACGTGTTGCAAGACCTTGAATATGCAGATAGGTGTTACAATGCATTTAGGATGGAATGTCATATGCATTCAAGAACCTAGAAAATCTCATTAGGCGAAGAGGATTGTTGAAGAATACACGACACACTACTGATGAAGAGTCCCTTGCATTTTTCTTACACATTGTTAGGGGTATAAATGGATTGAATCAGATTTGGATCACCCTTACTTGATCCAAAAAGATCTGACCCAATATATGTTATATATTTATTTATAAAAATATAAATAATACATATATAGATATGTTATTTATTTATTTATAAATTTATTATTTATATTATATTTTTATAAATTTGTTATATTGTTTATTTTTTATAAATGTATATACATAACAAAAATAATTAAAAAGGTACTTGTATTTTTGTTTTGTTATTTATTTAAATTGGCATATTTTATTTCTCTTTTAATAATTTATTATTTTTTAAAGAAAACAAGTCAAACAGATTAGATCCAAATTACCGATAGGATTCGAATTTAGATCGAGACTTATCAGATCTAATCAAATACCAAGATCGGATCAGAACCACAATGAAAACTGTTAGATTGGATTCAAATATACCCTAATTCGAATACAATCTAATCCATTTGCATCCTACACATTGTGGAACTGAATGAAAGGAATCGATAAATGGTTGAATGATTCCAACATTCATCTTGGACTATTAATACACATCTAAAGAAAATTGTATAGGCTATTTGCAAGTTCGGAAATGAAGTAATAACTCCACTAGTGTTCACAGAGGCCCACCCCTTTTTTAGGATGCCAAAAAAATTCTACCTAATGTTTAAGGTAACTTCTCTATTAATTATTAGGTAGATTTTATATTTTCTACACCCAACAAGTGTGAAAATCTTTTGTTGTATATTTTAATAGGACTGTGTGGGGGTAATAGATGACACACATGTATCAAATAGTATTCTAGTTAATGAACAAATTCCTTATAGGGGGAGGAAGAAAGTGTGTATGTAAAATGTTTTAGCCATATGTGATTTTCATATTCTTTTCAAATTTGTGTACATTGGATGGGAATGTTCAGTACATGACTCTAGAATCCTTATTGAAGAAATTGGTAGAGCATAAATGTGATTTCTCATACCTCCACCGTGTACTTTATTTGATAATATATACTTTATATTCATTGCAGGGAAGTATTATCTTGTTGATTCTAGCTTTGCTAATGCACTCGACTTTATTACTCACTCTGGAGAGTTGTATCACACAAGTGATTTTCAATGACACTGTAGTAGGTTTAGATCATATGAGAAATATTTCAATTACACACACTTCCTTCATTTGGGTAGACCAATATCTTGATACACACCAAATGCCACCACAACCTCACTTTCACTAGCTAACTTCTTCCAATGTTCAATCACAACATAACAACAATGCCTCTCATTGCATATTGTGGTTGCAACAAAATTTGCTTTGTTCTATGGGTTTGGCTTATGATGATAATATTGATATTTAAGCTTTTGAAGTGAGTCAAGTTGATTGTGTTAAACTAAACAACCACTTCTTATTGCATGTAGTTATGTTAAATCAATAGACCATTTCTATTTGTGATATGCATTAACTTGCACCATAATGCATTCATGTATATAAAAACAATTGTAAGTTTAAAGGCAAAGATTTTATATATAATACTTCCAAAGCACCCATCACCTTGTTTCAGTCAATTAATCCCAAGTCCAAGAAAATAGAACATTATGTTTCCAGTTTATTGGTCAGTCTTTTTCATATCATAGTTGAATCCATTAGTTATTCTCCTTACAATAAGTAGCCAAATAGCTCTTCATCATCATAGGGAGAGAACAATGTCAGCATATGAAAAAAAAAAAAAGGAAAAACAACTTGTAACAAGGCCAAACTGAACACTGATAATGCATTGGAACGAACAAATAGTGGTTGCATGCTAGGTAGAACCTTTCATTACCATCTATGCTAGTATAGTGTACAACACATACACTGAATCAAAGAAACACTCAAGAAAACGGTTTCAACCAAACAAAATGTATGTGAAACCATTGCATTCTATTCTACATGGTAGCAACATTGCCAAACAAAAAAAAAAAAGCCGTTTCGTGGCCGTTTCTAGTGAGGTGTTACAGTGATGTTTTCAGCGGAAAACACCTCACTGAAAATAGCCATAGTGCCAAACACCTACTAAGCTGGTAGAGGGTTGGAACGTTTTTTTGTTGGTAGAAGATCTCAACTCTTACTATGGATATAGGTTGTCTCTTCATGTGGGGCCTAACTTGGAAAGTCAAAAATTATTTGCTTCAACCCTCCCACATAGGTACTTAGTAAGAATTGAGATCTTCTGCCAAACACCTACTAACTTGGAAACACCTCAACATGGGCATTTCCGAATTTTCATCAAACACAATTTCAAAGATTTTCGTGTAGGGGCCCAGCTTAGAAAGTCAAAATCTGCATCCCAAACACCCTCCCAAATGACACTTAGTTTTTGTGGTGCTTATGATATAAAACAGTTATATTTAGTAAACTTTGCTTAGTTGCATTATTTCTAATGTAAAATAAAGGGAAATTTCAGGTAGAATCTTTAAACTATATTTTTTTCCAACTGTAATGATGAATCCAAAAGCATCCACTTTACGCAAGAAAAAACTAGTGGAATATGCATATTCCATTTACTAATTCATATTCATTTACTATTTATATTGAATAATTTCTTAGATGTTTTTTTCCTAAACTCAATTACATGGTTATTTGTCATTTTGCTCTTATGTTATATTACATATAAAAGCCAAGAACAATGTGATCTTTAGAGATCTGAAGTCTAATATGCTAGTGCAGGTTTCTTAAAAGGCTCATTTAATCGTAAATTAGATTCTATGTGGTGTGGTAGCTTGGACTCTAATTGTAAATCTGAAATGCCTCATAAGCTCTCTTCCTAATTGTTAACAATAGAAGCTTAGAAATTTCATGTTGTGCATGGACAAAGATAAGTTCTAATGGAAGTTTGATCACAAATTCATATATTGGTAGTATTGGATCTTTAGCCAATCTTTTGTTTCTTTACAGCTTTTAGAGAAATGGTAAATAATATGTACGGGGTCCTAAGAGTGGAGCATGTTGCTGCAAAGAAAGTGATTAACCTTGAAGAAACCTTGATAATGCCAAAGGTTATCGTGGAATCAGATGCATAGTTAGTGATAAAAGTCCTGAGGGGTTGACATGACCTTCTAGAATGAAGATTGTATAGCTATCTATACGATATTTCATTTTCCACTTTGTATTTTAAAACCATACATGAGTTTGTTTAGTTCATGGTCCATACTATTGGCAAGAGGGTTGTCCTTTTCTTTTCTTTTTAGTGGACTCTTACTTGGTTTTGATAGGTATGTTATTTAGAACATTTGTATCATGACTCATTTGATGTTTCTTAGTATAGTTATACTTGTTAGTAGAAAAAGAAATGAAAACAAATGGTTGCAATGGAAGGATAACCTCCATTATTTAGGAAAATTCTAAGCATATTCCTATGACCATGGATTTTGAAAGAAGCATGCCTATTAAGAAATTATGATTACATGACAAATGCCTAGTGTTCATGGCCTTAAAGTCTTGTTTAACATAAAAATAGCCAATATTTTTCCTAACAAATACCAAGTACATTAAAGTAACATGTAAGAGGTACTTGTGAAATGAAATCTATTAGTTTCATCACTTAGGCTGTTTTTGTTTGATAGAAAATAAGATGGTAAATTGCTAAAATGTCCCCTAAAGTTTGGTAATTGCAATTACCTCCCCTAAACTTTTTGACACAATTGCAAGTAAACTCCCTATATTAGAATCCTCTAACAATAGGCATAAAAATGTCCAAAATACCTATAAAATTACTATTAAGGATGGTTTCTACGAAAAACAATACAAACATTATAATCAACAAAAAAATAGAGAATTTAAAGTCGCAACTTTACCTTTGAGCAATTGATATCAATGGAAAATTTGAAAAATAAATTAAATAAAAAAAAGATATTGAAAGGGTTTGGTCTAGCAATTCATATGAAGAGAAAATTTAGAAAATAAACATTTTGCTCAAAAGCAACAATATAAGTATTTTGGACATTTTTATGGCTCTTTTTAGAAAATTCTAACAAAGGGGGTCTAATTGCAACTATATTAGAAAGTTCAAGGGAGTTGATTGCAAATACCAAACTTTAGGGGAGGTTTCCAAAAATTACCCAATAAATATAAATAGAAAGTTGAGGGAAAGTTCTCAAGGAACTATATAAAATGGGATGAAGTCTTCTTTATTTTTCAAAATAAAAACCATAAGAAGGATTGAGAAATCAAAGCTTGTTTAATAATGAAATGCTTTTTATGCCTTCTCTTCAATCTCTTATTTCTCCATTGTTTTACACAATTACTAGTGGTTTTTATATTTCCCATTACAAGAATTGCTAGTAAAGTATAGTAATGAAAAATGACCTACAATTTTGAACTTTAGCACATTTTTGTTTATTGAAAAATGCAAGAAAAATGATTTTTTTTTATTTATTTATGAAAGACACAACAAATGAGCATGCAACATCAAACTTCATAATTCCATTTCATAAATGTCATGTAGGCTAAACCATGGTATTCAAAACCGGATCGGACCAAACAGTCGGACCAAAAAACCAAGAACCGGTCACCTAAGTGGTTCAATTTTTCCCCAAAACCATTGATTTTGATCAACAAACTGCTGAACCGACTGGTTAACCATTCAAATCGTTTTGACCATTTTTCAATTTTTTAATTTTTTATTTTTATTTTGTTAGAACGGGTTGACCATTCGATCCGGTAATCGAACCCCTGACCGGTTTGGTCACCAAGTCAATTTTAAAAACTATGGGCTAAACAGAGCCTACAAGCTTATCTAGATAGGTCCTCCCAATCCTAGTAGTTTAATCATGCCCCAAAAACACATAATTTCTTTAATATATAATATAAGGGTTATGGTTTTTTGTTAGATTTTGAAAATTAGATGATTATAACAAGAATCTTTGTTTTTTGTGGCCATTGGATAAGGAGCATATTCTAGAAAGCGGTAGGTCATAAAAAGGGTAATTTCTTATAGTTGTAGTCATTTGAAATTTGCCATATGTGGGTGAACTTGAAATCTTTTGGGAACTACTGATATAGAAATCTATCTTTGGGAAAAACTTTGAAGGAATGTTATTGCAAAAACCTAATCTTAGAAAGCTTTTAGTTTGAACTCTATATCTTAGATTAAAACATACAACAAAGGAACAACATTCACCATTTAAGTGCATAATAATTAATCTGGGGGTGATTGATTTGGGTGCATCCCATTCTTTTATAAACCTGGAATATGCCTAGTGAGAAACAAAGAATCCCATATTTGTAACAAAATAGTTGATGCATAAGATGATAGTACAAATGAGTTTTTCATGCTTAAACAACCATTGAAAATTTCATATGTGACCTTTCATTATCAATAACTAGGGGTGTTCATATTCGATTTCAAACCAACCCAACCCAATTTGGTTGGTTTTTCAACACTACCGGTCGGTTTCTAGTTGTGTAGGTAACATGAAAACCGAAACCGAACCAAGTTAGCTACTTTTTGATTTTCTAGTCTTTCCCTAATCAGGTAATCCCTATCCTAGTTTCTTCTTTCTAGTTACCTACTTATTTTTAACATAAAAAAAAAAACAATAAACAAGATCCCTACACCTTTAGACTTGCTAAACTTAGAAATTTTCTCATTTGATGCTCTTAGTGGAATCTTGGAGACAATGGAGAATGGACATGTTGGAGACTTGGCTTCTTGCACTTTTGGAAAGAGTTAAAGAGATGTTTTACTCTCTAAGGCATGCTTTATACCAAAAAGGAGTCCTAGGGTTTTGAATCATGATTTTTCTTTAGTTCTTCCAAATACCTATCTTCATTAGTTCATCTTCATCCTTTACTGGTCCACCTCAAGCACTCTCAAGGCTTCTTTCGAGTTTCACCCACCACCATTACAATTACGATTCTCCCATCTTCTCAACTCTCATTCTCTCAAGTTTCAACTTCTCAAGGCTCAAGCAATAGCATCACATTCACAGCTTACTATTTTGCTTTTTATTTAATATTTTTAAATTTTAATGCATGTTAAAAGTTGATAAATTTTATTTGTGTTTTGTTTAAGCTTTGAAGAAATTCGGTTATTTATGATATATTTGCAAAAAAAAATCAGTTTTGTATAAAAAATAATCTATTTAAATATATGTTTTAGTTTTAATTTAAATATATATTTTATATTTAAAACTGTTAAATATAGATATTTCAGTTTTACATAAAAACTAAAAAGAAATAAACTTGAATATAAATAGATATTTTAGTTTTAAAATAATAAATATATATATAAATATATATATTTCACTTTAAATATATTTCCAAAAAATATATTCTCACTGAAATATATCATATGTATATATATATATATCCAAAATATAGTAATAGATATTTATATTAATTTCATAACTTGCACAAAAACTATATATTTTTATATATTTTAGTTCTAAATATATTTCCAAAATATGTATTATGAATTTCAAAATCTGAAATGCATACATACATACATACATACATACATACATACATCAATTTTAAATATATTTCCAAAATATATATTATGAAATACTTTTTTATATATTTTAGTTTTATTGATGGAAACTCATTAAAAATTGATAATGGTATTTTATTTTCAGATGGATCCTAAAAGAAGTGAAAATGTGCATGCGATTGATGAAGTTGAAGATCCAATGGCAAGGGTTCAAAGCAATAAGATTCTGAGGCTACAAATCTGGTAAAAAGTCCCCTTGTTCCTCATAAAATTACTATGACACAACCCACTAAGCAAAACAAAAGGCAAGGTTTTAGATTAAAATCAGAAATCTATGATCGTTTCACTAAAATGGAGGATAAGGATGAACCTAGGACTCATGTAACTATTGTTGCAAAGACTATGCATGTGACACAAAAAATCATGGCACTAATAACATGTAGAGTCATTTGTAGTAACAGTTTATGAAATATCCCTATAGGGTTGATAAAAGGCAAAAGGCATTGTCTTTTGAGCCTAAAAATGGAGGAGAAGATGGTCTCACTATCGGTAAGTTAAAAACAATGACCTTTAGTATTGAGGAAGCTAAAGAGGAACTTGCTAAAATGGTTATAATTGATTAACTACTTTTTTGGGATTGAA
This sequence comes from Nelumbo lutea, assembly GCF_056320005.1. Taxonomy (NCBI): domain Eukaryota; kingdom Viridiplantae; phylum Streptophyta; class Magnoliopsida; order Proteales; family Nelumbonaceae; genus Nelumbo; species Nelumbo lutea. The sequence goes on along the minus strand of NC_142684.1, from coordinate 20,523,396 downwards.
CAGGGAAGGATTTAAGAACTATTCTCAAGCTTTGTAACCTAAGTTTACAATTCTATCCTATATCATAGTTTCTAGAGATTGCATGAAATTTTTTCTTGAGGAGAAGATGAAACTACAAAAAGTGATTAAAAATCAATGTATATGTTTTACCACTGATACTTGGTCATGAATCCAAAATTTAAATTATATGTGCTTGACTTCTAATTGGATTGATAGTGAATGGAACTTGAATGAAAAAATTTTAAACTTTTGCCAAGCTCCTAATCACAAAGGAAAAACAATTGGTAAGACTATTGAAGAGGGTTTGTTAGAATGGGGCATTAATGAAAATTTCATAATTATTATTGATAATGCAAGTTCTAATGATGGTGCAATTAGATATTTACAAAGAAAAACTAGGGATTGGAAAGGCATCATCTTAGAACATGAATTCATACATGTAAGATGTTCTGCTCATGTTGTGAATTTGATAGTAAAGAATGATTGGAATACTTGCAAGAGTTTATTGTCAAAATTTGAAATGCAGTAAGATATGTGAGATCATCTCCGTGTAGGCTTCAAACTTTCAAAAGGTGTGTAGAGAAGGAGAAAATAGAAAATAAGAATTATGTATGCCTTGATGTTGATATTAGGTGGAGTTCTACCTATTTGATGTTGAAAGTTGCTAATAATTTTGAAAGAGCTTTTGATCAATTAGGGGAGGATGATCCAAGATATCTGTTATACTTTGAAGGTGGTGATGAAGATGAAAATGTGGAGAGTGGAAATGGGAATAAGAGAGGAAAAGGGAGAGGGAATAAGCATGTTGGGCCTTGTATTTATGATGATTAGAACAATGCCAAATGTTTTGTGAAGTTTCTAAAACTTTTCTATAATATAACATTACGGTTCTCGGGATCTCTTTATATCACATTGAATGCATTTTTTTCATAAACTCATGGCATTACAAGCTAGATTGGTTCATTTGCTTAGAAGTGGAGATAGTCTCTTGAGTTCTATGACATAGCACATGAAATGAAAGTTTGATAAATATTGAGAGAACCTTGAAAATCTGAATTTCTTGTTATATGTTTCCATTATTTTGAATCTTTGTTACAAATTAAAATATGTGAAGCTTTGTTTTAGTCAAATATATGATAGTTTAAGGGCTAGGGAGTAGAGACAACTCTTAATTGTTTATATGACCATTATTATGATCATGAATGTAATTCAAATTCTAATGCTAGACATGAAGCATCAAGTTCAAGTAAAACTTCTAATGAAATGGATTTTGATAGTAATGAAGAGGATACATGGAGATTCTTATAATCTCAATTTGCAAAACACTTAGAAAAAAAAGAAAGTGTAGAAAGTAAATTTGAAGTTGCAAGATATTTGTTAGATGTTGTGAAAAACCAAATGATTCAGTTGACATTTTGATTTGGTGGAAAATGAATTCTCAAAAGTATCATATTCTTTCTCAAATAGCAAGGGATGTCTTAGCTATGCCAATTTCTATAGTTGCTTATGAATCAATATTTAGCATAAGTGGGCGTTTACTTGATCCATTTAGGAGTTCATTGTCTCCAAAAATGGTGGAGGCTCTTATATGTGGCCAAGATTGGTTACAGTCCAAACCAATCCCAATTGATGTTCGAGAAGTTATGGATGAAGTGGAAAAATATGAAAAAATCACATTAGGTAATATTTGTGATCTTGTAAATAAACCTTATATATGTATATATTTAGGTTACATAATAATATTTATTTTTTTTTTTGTTTTAGAATTCTCACGAACAAAAAAAGTTCACATTGTTTAACTATGTCAAGTTAAATAAGTGATGATAAATGATGTTTTGGTAAGACTTAATAATCTTTACACATGTAATTATTTTTTTTTACAATTTAAAATTTCATTTTCTGAGTAATGTGACAATCTAAAACAAACTTTTTCTTGTTTGCTTCTTGACAATTGAGTCATTGGCATCATTTCTTCTTCAAACATGAAATTCCAAAGTTCACAAGAAATTTTGGATTAGTGAACAACTTTTGTCATTAAATTTTCATTTAAATTTTGTCATTGGATAGCAAAAATGATGTTTAGTTTATGACTATTTTTTTATACCTTACTTGTTTTCAAGCTCAAAAGTTATTGATGTTCAGTTACAAGTTTAAGCTTTATTAGAAGCCAAGATGGCTTTATTAGTGATGTTCAGTTACATGTTTAAGCTTTATTAATGATGTTTAATTCAGTTTATAGCTGAAATGATGTTTAATTACAGGTTTAAGCTTTATTAGTGATGTTTAGTTACATATTTAAGCTTTATTAGTGATGTTCAGTTCAGTTTATGATTGAAATGTGTTTAGTTACAGGTTTAAGCTTTTTTAGCAACCATTTTGTAAGAGATTTTGCTAGACTTCTAGTTAAATGTTAATATGCAACTAAGGTTATTATAGCTGAATCATTCAACCCATCACATTCTATTATCCATCCAACGTTCTGAATATCATATTGGATAGTTGAATCATTTAGATTTTAGATTGCATCACAAGCCCATTGGTCTTTTGAGTATCTATGAATGCCAAATGGCAAATGCATCCTTAATCATGGTGTGTAATAAGCAAAAAATCAAACTTTAATTGAGACCTCTAGTTCTTGAATGCATAGTGTGTTTGGGTCGGTTTTTCTTAATGGTAGGTCGGTTTCGGTTTGATGTTTTAGTAACCCGACCAGGTCAGGTCAGTTGAACAAAATGTGTTAACCGACCTACTAACCCATGAACACCCCTACCAATAACTAAGAGAAATAGCTGTAACTTTATTTTGTTTTTATTTTTTATTGTGTTTTAAAAGAAAAACAATTAATGCTACAATTTTGCAACATCAAATGTACTGATCTAGTTGAGATAAAAAGTGCCTAGTAATCATTGGATTAATCATATGATGTTTAAAAACTACCATCTTTGTTTTTACTCAAAGTCTACCTATCCTAGTTATCATAGAAATTGTGGAAACTCTTGAAAACTAGAATTAATTTTTGCAAAAAAAAAAAAAACTATAGTAAAAATTTAGGTCTCTCACGCACACACCCACACCCACACCCCTACTCATTAACTCGATCAAATGAAGTTCATAAGATTTGATTTCCTTAGTCACCATTATTTATATAATTTTCCATTTTGGTGTTGGTGTTAGATGAAATAGATTATCAAGACAAGAAAAATACATAGTCTATCTTCTTCTCCTCACTTTTCTAAACAAAAAGCTTGTTTTATTAAGTTTTTTTACCAATGTACTTCTGGATTTATTTCTCTCAAATTTCAATATGAATATAATAAACAAATAATAGATGGCTATATGCTTCTTCACTAAAGCTATGTTTGGTTTAAAAGAAACTAAAAGAGAAAAAAAAAATTGAGGGAAAGTTCTTAACAAATTTTGTAAAATTCCTTAAGAACTTTCCCTCAACTTTGGTTTTCTTCTTGTTTTCTATCAAACCAAACAAACCTAAATTTCTAATTCCATTGGTTTTCACATTTTTTATACCTGTTTTTCACATTGAATTATTAATTAAATGCTTAAGAATTCAATCACAATCATTTTCTTAATGCAAATAATTGCTTAGATATGTTATATAACAGGTCTTAATTTTTTACCAATCAAAGTTTTGAAGCTCAAGCTGAAAGTCCTTATTCTTATTCAAGATAATGCATTATTAAGTTTGGAAATATAATGATTTATCTTCCTATTTTTGTTTGGATTGGATTTTTTTTAGTTCAGTAATATATGGTTTCCTCAAATTCTCTTTAGCTTTGTGTCAGAATCATCAATGCTTTCTAAATGACATTGAAGGGTGCTTGGTCATTTGTTTCTCATTCCAATGAAGAAAATTTGTTATCTATGACAAAAGAAAATTTATTATCAAAGGATAAGGAACTCAAATTAGCTTTATACCCAATCATTTGGGGTTAATTGCATGAACCTTGTCTTGCCATTGTATTTTATCAAGAGTCATGATAGCGATTAATTAAATAAGATGAATATTCTCACTACATTTATTTTGAAAAGTTAAAGAAATTTAAGAGGGATTTTTTTTTGATAATATGCATAATTTGGACACTCCAACCCCCTTCCCTTCAAAAAAAAAAAAAAAAAAAAAAAACAAATGAGCAAAGGTAGGGGAAAAACTGATTTTGAAAAAGACATCATACATGTAGCCAATTAGACTGCATCCTTTTATGCATCTTGAATTGGTAACTCTTCTTCCCACATGTCAACATAGAGTAGTTTTACAACTCAAGAACTCCTTTTGAAATGGAAAATAAAAACAAAAAATCCATTCACTATAGATATAGAGGTAAGAAAAAGGAGAAACAAAAATCACCATGTTAGCAAATGAGAACAAGGGTTGAAACTTGAGAGATAGAAAATATAGAGTTGCATCTCGCATGTCACCAACACCATGCCTAGAAATAAAATATAGGAAAGTACAATGGATATTATGAGTCTATGAGGCCATATCTATTATAGAGGGCTTCATTTCTCCCTTTGGGCTTCCCATTACTCAACATAAAAATCTAGCTAGTGGTAGTTGATTTAATTTATCTATAAACATAGATGGGATGAGGGAAAGGTGAATGATCTTTTGGCTGAACCTTTTGTTCAATATAGTCTTAAACACCACATTTTCATGCTGCTTTCTTGGGATGGGTCTATATAGATCTGAAATGGCAAAGAGTTTGCAACTAAAACTTAAAGATGCACATAGATTCATATGATTGCTAAGAAAATTCCCCTATCACCTAGCTAGATCACATTCTATATTTAATAAAATCTGGAGACTTAAAACCCCTTCTCATTTCCAAATGTTTTCATTTGGAAGCTATTAGAGCCTTTTGAACTACTTAAAGATGACTCATAAACAAGGGAGTAAGGTTCAAATTCTTGTTTTTTCCATGGTTAAGAATCTAAAACAATTGATAATTCATTCTTATACTACCCTTTTCAAAAGTGATGTTTGGGTTTGCTTTGGGTATGTAGGATCCTTACATTAATTCATTGTCTTTATTATTGTATTTAAGCAATTTTACACTCATGTATTATTTTGAACTTAAGCACATGGTTACTGGGCTTTTTACTCTTATATAGCATATTACAAATAGAGAACTAATAACAATGTTACTTTTAGAGATATGAAGTCTAATATACTAGTGCAGGGTTTCAAAGTGCTTAATTAGTTTTCAAATAAAATTGTGTCAAATGTGATAGTTTGGTATTTAAGTCTAAATGAATGTTTATGGCTTTTCCCAATTGCTATATGAAGTTTGAAAAATTCATGTTGTGCATGGATATTGGTATTTTTTTTTTGGATATTTAGCTAAGCTAATGAGTCTTGTTTCTTTATAGTTTGTCATAGAGTAGTGAAGGTTATGATGGGGCCTTAGAAGTGGATATTATTGCTTCCAAGCAAGCAATTATGGTTGTGGGAGACCTTGGTAATGCCAAAGGCCAGGTTACCTTAGAATCAAATACACAATGATGGAAGCTCTTAGGGTCAATATGAACTTCTAGAATGGAAATTGCATAGCTATTTAGGTGATATTTTGGACTCCATTTTATCTTTTGAATATGTACATGGATTTTCTTACTTTACTGCAACTCACTATTAGCAAGAGAGTTGTCTTTTTCTTGGGTGAAATTTTCTTGGTTTGTTTTAGTGACTCATGTAGGACCAATATTTCAATTACAGTCCTTTGAGAATGTTGAATGTCATCCTTTGATAAAAAAATTATGGTTGTTGATGAATATAATGGCTTCTTAAATGAATATGGAATAAAATAGAGAGAGAAAAAAAAGAGAGATGATACCTAAAATAAATTACCCACAAGGTACCTAGAATCATTCTAAGGTGTTGAAGTCACCCACCATAATTAGCATAAGTTCAACAAAACTCAATAAACTTCAATGATTTTTGTGTAAGACATCCATACATATTTATATACTCTAGACTCATAAGAATCTTAGGATTCGAACGGTTAGATTTATAAAAATCCTTGCATGACTCAAAAACAAAAGAGTACCATCCTATCTAAATTCAAAGAAGACTTAGGCTGCATTTGTGAATGCTTATCCAATGAACATTTTATGCTTTTCACATTGGAGAAGCCAAAATCCAGCCAAAAAATATTTGATGGAAAAGTTAAAATGGGCTTTACAAAAAGCCTGTTTGAAAAAAAAGCAAAAAAATAAAAATCCATCTTTTAACACTTGCAAGAAGCTATCTTGAACAAAAGGTTGATGACTGGTCAAACACTAAAAGTGCATTTTTTTCAAAAGTTTATTTAGGTTGAAAAGCACATGGCTTTAATAACTCTTGAACTACTTATTCAATTCAATGACTCTAAAACTTTAAATAAAAACAAAATAGAAGTAAAAAAATCAGACCATATCATTAGAGCCCCATATAAAAAATCATAAAATGACAAAAATGCCCTACTACACAAAAACATAGGAATACATAAAATATCAGAAAATTCCAATTTCAACTCTTTAGACCATTCATCAAATTCTTAAAATGTGTTTGTTTCTAATTCAATTCTTTCCAATTTCTCCACTCATCCATCTCAACATTCACATTTCTATCACAATCATTTTGTTTGTACAGATTATCCAATACTCTACTCCATATAATATCAATGGCCTTATAACTGTTTTATCAAAATTTTCTTTTAGCTTCAATGGTATTCTTCTATCAATAAGAATTTAAATGCACCCTGCATTTTGTCCTTTTGTCTCTAATTCAATCCTTCCTAATTTCTCCACTCGTCCATTTCAACATTTGCATTTCTATTACAATCGTTTTCTTGTACATGTTATTTATTGATTATCCAACACTTTACTCCATATAATATCAATGGCCTTATAACTGTTTTATCAAAAAATTCTTTTAGCTTGAATGATATTTTTCTATCAAACAAGTCTTTAAGTGCATCTTGCATTTTGTCCTTTTGGCTCTAATTTATGGGCATCCACTTCCTTAATCTCTCATCTACTACAAATCATTGAACCAATGTGATGAAAGAAATTGCATTGTGACATCTCTTGGTTTCGAATCTTAGTTGTACTTGGTAATGACCCAGTTGTTCGGATAGTCACTTGTATCTCTCTAAAAGAGGGACATGGGACTAAACCCACATAATTGTAAAATCTCCATGGTAAAGTTAGTGGACCTCACATACATCCTGCCATGAGCCCCCCTCCCCATGCATAATGTATGTTATATAATACCATAATTGTACTCAAATTGCCACTCCTATTATTAAACTTACATTGCATCTATTCTATTTGAGTCTTGTTTTTTAATATTTTTAATATTTGATAGTGATATTTATTATAGCATTTAATTAGACAATTTTTTTATATCAACATATTAGGTTGTGGTTTATAGGTTCATATCAGAGAATTAGATAATTTTAGGGAGAATGACGATTCAGCCCCCAGGGTTAGAACTTTTAGGCCCAAAGTACTGTTGGAGTAAGTAGTAGCTCGGAATTGATGCTAATTCACGGGCGGGCATTGGTGCATAGAGTGTGGGTATTTGACACTTTGAATGTTTATAGATCTGCAATGGAATTCAGAAATCTGCATTGGGCCTGTCCATACTTTTCCGATAATTTTATTAAGGGTGGATATATGTTACTTTGTTGTGTGGTCATTTTACAAGTGTTGTTGTTGATAGACTTATCCTTAGGGGGTTAGTGATATTCAACAAAGGATAAAAACCCACTATTTAATGGGTCTTACCAATGAGTTTCTCGTGCCAAATTTCAGCATTATGAAATAAATGCATAAGGCTGTGTTTGGTTGTAGTGCAATTTTATTTGCACTAGAACAAATGCACGGGATTGCAAATGAAAAAAAATGCAAATTCTCATTTAATTTTGTTTTGGGTTTTACTTTATTCTTCTTCATGTCTTAATTTACTTCATTTGCAATGCAATCAAACAAAATCAGTTAAAATTTGAAACAGAAATAGCTCAGAATTTACACTCAAATCATTTGTGCTGCCATAGTTTCGTATCAGTGCAAATTTATTTGCATTGCAACCAAACACATCCTAATGATTAATTATCAATCTAGTTTTGATTAAAGTTGTGGGCACGTTAGCGCAACGGCTTGAACGCGAAAGCATGCGAAGAAAGCCAGAGCAGCAAGATTCAAAACGGAGAGTCCCTTAGAACTAGCATTTACAAAACTAGAAAGATCTGAATTAGAAATCCAGCTCTCTCTCTCTCTCTAACACACACACAAACACATACACACATACACATTGTGATTCATATACACTCTCAAAAGGGAACCCAATTCTCCTGAAAACATAAACTTTGAGAGCATGGAAGCCAGCCACACATTGGAAATATCTCCTGTACATGTAGTTTTTGCTTCTAGGAGATTCCATTACTCTCAAAAGATGGTTATTGTGTACTAATCATGAAGTCTTTGTAGAGCTTTTTGTTTTTTGTCTGTTTTCTCCTCCCCCTAATGGGATGGGGGGAAACTTCTTTATTTGAGTTGATTTTCAAACCAATTCCTTTCATTTAAAATTTTCTTTATCCTTCATCTTTTGTCCACATTGTAAGTTTGTAACTACAAACTAAAAGCCCAATTTCCTAAGAACCCTTGATTTGTACATTCTCTCTCTCTCTCTCTTGGTTGTTGGTGTTAGATGAAATAAATTATTAAAATAACCAAAGTTCTTGATGGTCTATCTCCCTCACCTTACATTGTCAAGGAAACAACTGTTAAGTTTAGAGTTGTTTTTTGTGTTTTTACCAATGTATTCCCTGACTTGTTTGTTTGAACTTCCAATTTGAAAATAATAAACAAATAGTATATTGTTGTTTGAGTCTCCACTACATTTTTATAACTATATTGTTCACAACAAAAAATGAATCAGTCGTTTGTGCTATTACAGCTCTGTTATTTTAACTCAAGCTACAACGTTTATTCAGTTTGGTAATCTTCTAAGGATTACTCTTTCCTCTTCATTGTAGACTTTTTTGTTCAATAGTAATGGTTTTTAATTATCTTTAGCTTTATGTCATGATCATCAATGGTTTATCTATGACATTGAAAGGAGTTTGATCATTCCTTTTTTTTTTTTTTTTCTCTCTCCCTCCAATCAATTTGCAGTTCTTAGTTCATTGAGAATTGCATCATTATATAGTATTAGTAGGGAAGAAGAAAGCATTTTTATCATTGCCAAAGAAATTCATTATTAGAGAAAAAAGATTCATCAGCTTTTTACTGACTTTCCACATTTTCATACAAAGTGGCTTGAACTTGAAGCCCATTCTCACACTTGTCAGTTCAAGATTTTACTATGAAATTTGCAATAAAAACCATGATGGGCTGACGTGGCCAATCAAACTGCGTCCATCAAAGGATCCTGAATTGCCAAGTCATCTTTCCCATATGCCAACTTGGATTTCGCTTCCCAACTCAATCACCCCTTTCAAAAAGAGAAAAATAAAACTCCCATAAGAAATAGAGAGTTAAAAAGGATAAGAAAGAAACAAGGACGAGTTGAAAGTTGAGAGCTGGAGAGTGAAAACGAAGGGACGATACCGGCGCCATCCTTCGCAATAAAGCACAGAAACATGAGACCGGCGCTGTGGAGGTACTACAACCGGAGACTGGCAATTGCCGGTTCCCAATTCTCATCAGAGTCTCTTCCAGCATTAACTGGAGTGCAGCAGCCGGTCACCTCCGGTCAGTTGCTATACACAAAAAATATAAGTTTTAATATTATTTTATTTTCATAAAACTGATAAGAACCCAGGACACCCCCCACTCTCACTCTGTTTCCGAAAATTTAAAATTCTACCAGAGACGAGTTTCAGGGCAAAAGAGCTGACTCCCCAGAAGATTAGGGTTTCTCCTCTGTGGCGTCTTCGCTTCCATTTGGTGTTTCAGGCAAGTTAGGGGTTCTGTTGTTTGTTCTATTTTGCCTTTTTGATTGTTGTTAAGCATTTTTGTTTTGCTTATGAAATCTTTGGTTAGCACAATCACAACATGGACTTTAGTGTGTGCTTGGAACTTGGGATTGTCCTGCTTTGATTGTTTTCTACTATTAATATAGAATAATTTGCAGTAAGATTGAATCTTGGATGTTCTTGAGGTTCGTGTTGAGTGGGTCGCTGGTGCTTCTGTGAAAACCCTAATTTCGTGCTGGGTAAGCTCGTAAGCTAGGGTTAGTCATCTGGAGAAATGCTTATTGAGGAGAGAACGTGTAATGGTGACAGTATGGACTGCTCCCTAGTGGCTCTTTGTGCGGATGGTGCTGCCTTGAATGGGTATGCATTTGGATTTGGAGGTGATAATACTGATGGGAATTTGGGGGTCTCTTCTGCTGAGGAGCTTCGTACTTACAAGCGGCGTAAGCAGTCGAGGCTGAGTTCAGAGAGTAGCCTTCAAGAAGATGGGAGAGATTCTGAAGGAGCAGCAGGTCAATTACCAGGCCAGGTTCGCACTTTTTCCTTTGTCGTCATTTTTTTTTCCTGAGCTGCTAAGTTAGTTTAAATTGTTGTTTTTGTAGGACTACTGTTTTGAGTAGTTTCTGTCTTTTTTTTTTTTTGTTTGAAATGCTTGGAGTTAATCTGGTAAATATAAGATTTCAAAGCTCATAACAGTATTTGACCCATACATCCTTTAAAATTAAATTTGTAACTAAACAAGGTAGATTTATAAAACAACTTAGGATGCTTTTGACTACTGGGGGAAGCAATTCCTTGTTAAGAATAACACAGTGGACATATAATCTGCTGCTTCAGTTGGAGGAGGAATAGGTTACGAAGTGCGCACTATCTGCTAAACAGCATTTTGTCCCACCAATATAGTGGAAACATTCATCTAGGAAAACGTTTTTTTCCATTAATCAAGATGACAAGGCACTCACTTGGGGGCGTCTATCATTTTCCTACTCTTGAACTTCTCCACATAAAGATGACAAATTTAAGCCAGAAATTACAATTTACAATTTTATTGAATAAGAATTCAGGCATTCATACTCTCAATAAAATTTTAATCCAATTTTGCTAGCTGGTAGTTGCTACATGTTTCAAGATCCATAGAGTGCTTATTTGCAGATCTTTGATGAGATGATGCTATGTCATAGTAAATAGTAAGTGAAAATTGTTCCATAGAATTTTTGTATTATGATTAATACTTTTTGGCTGGAACTAGGTATAAGTTACATGGATTATATGCATATGATGGTTTTTTTTTCCCTTCTTCTGAGAAGAAAGGTAAGATATTGTATTACTCAAAGTAAAATCTGCAAAACAAGGAATTATGCAGTGGCCCGTGTCTTTTCTATACATTTCTATCTTGTGTGCATAGATACAAAAAGAGAGTTGTACTAAAAAAGAAACAAAAAAAAGGACTATAAAGTCTGTTCCTATACTGTTTGTGTATTCCTTGCCCAAAAATACAGTTTATCCCAAAATTCTTTCATTGGGGTTGCTTCCGAGCTATGCTTGTCTTCAAACAGCCTTTTATTTCTTTCCGTCCAGATAATCCACACCACTGTTGCAGGCCCTACTCCTACTCCCCATATCACCTTCTTTAGATAAACTTTTCAGCTGTCAACTCCATAATAAGGCAGCCAGATTTTTTAGGAAACAAATCTGAACTTCAAATAGACCTAGTAGTCTTGTCCATAAACTTCTCTCCAATCTGCAATGAATAAGATGATCCAGATCATGGGAAGCTTCTCTGCACATTACAATCTGCTGGGTTCCACCCTCATTCCTTATCTTGCCAAAACATCTGCTGTTAAAAACTTCCCTAAAGTTGCAACCCACATCAAAAAAGGCAACTTTAGGAGGGACTACAGTATTCCACACTCTGGCCTCTGGAAGGCTTTCCAATTCCCTTACATTCTCATTTAGTCTAATGTAGAAATGTAGAATTATATGACTGAAATTAATCCTGACTTTTCCAGCAGCCATATCCCTTTATCTCTTCTTGACTGATTAGGTGTGAAGTTGCTGATCATTCGCATTAATTCCATTCGCTCCCCTACCTCTCAGTCGTTTAGGTTTCTTCTAAAAATGGGACACCACTCACCTGGACTTAATCTTTGGAAAGAACCTTTAGCAATCAAACAGTCCTTAATCTCAGACAGTGTAGGGAAGGGCACTTTAAGGGGTTGATCTCCACACCAGGTATGATGCCAAAATTTTATCCTTGTATCATATCCCTCTACATACTTGATCCCCTTTCTGAATTCACTTGGAGATTTCTGAATACCCCTTCACATTGCACACCTATAAGACAAGTTGGTCTATGCTGGCTCCTAAATCATATTTCTGTATATTTATCAAAAAAAAAAAATCATATTGCTGTCTCCATACTTTTCCATAATCATTCTTCTCCAAGGGCTTGGGTTGGCCATCCCATCTCCAATGCCATTTCCTGGGCAGACCATATTAAACTCTTAAATTTCTAACTCCCAAGCCTCCTGCTTTTTTAGGTCTGCAAAATTTACTCCATTTGACTAGGTGCAACTTGGACTCTTCCTTCCAACCTTCCCTTAAGAGGTTTCTCATTTTTCTTTCAATGATCTTGGCTCTTGGCTGTGCTTGATGGAATTGGAAACAGTGATAACAGTTGGTAGGGAGGATAACGCACTTTTAATTAGGGTCAGTTTTACTCCTTTTGGTAAGTATTTTTCCTTCCAAGATGCCAGCCATTTGTCAATTCGCTCCACCACTGCCTCCCTGTCTTCCAAACCATCTTTGAAGTACATTTCTCTCCTTAAGGCATCCCCAAATACCTTGTAGGCAGTTCACCTATTTTGCACCTTACATGGTCTGCCAACTGCCTAACATCAATCTCCTTTCCCACAGCCAGCAGTTCACTTTTATGTATACTTATTCCTAGGCCTGAAACTACTTCAAACCAAATGAGAATTATGTGAATGGTCTCATATATAATGTTCCTGTGATGCTTTTACAAAAAAATAAGGTGGTGTTTGCATATTGTAGTAAGCCACCTGTTTCCTCTGAAACTCTCCAAGAGACCACCTTCGATCACCCTATTAATTATTCTACTCAGAGGCCAGAGCCCCTGTTCATATGAACAGAAAGGGAAACAGTGGGTTTCCTTGCCTAACTCCCCTAATGATGATATGGATACATGTGAAAACTGCATATGGTGGTATTTGTACCATGGCTTGTGTATGTCAAACTTAATAAAGAGATGCAATATAGCTTAATGATCATCCTATAATTTGGGAGAGGAGCCAGGGTTGTTCATCCTGTAATGATCATCCTATAATTTACTCCTCCAATTGGGTTCCCATTCTATCAAGATTGGAGCCCCCCCCTCCCCCAAACATCCTGTTGGTGGCTTTCTATTGGTCCTGGCCATGCTGTAGGTTTCATAAGTTAAGTTCATTGGTGGTAGAGCTATAGAGGAGTAAATTCAGCATCCTGATTTTAAAGTTTTGATATCCCTAATTCACGGACTGGCTTCATGCTTGGCCCATGAACATTTTTCACTGCTTTGGGTAGGACCCATTCAAACTTTGGAAAAAGCTAAGCCAAACCTGGCCTGGGCCACCTGGTCATGAGCAGATCTATACCTAATGAGGAAAGTGATAAGTAGGACTTCACTGGCCTTTTTGTACCATGATGAGGATATCAAAGTGGCCTTTTCTGGATGGATAGGAATTGGGAGTTCCATATGAGCAGACCTATGAACCATAGCTTGAAGTTGGCTACTTTGAGACCTGAGAGGTGATTGTTGAAGGGGACTCACAATATTATTTTCTGGTAAGGGTGAAGCCTTGGAAAGTTAGATACCAGATCAGGGAAGCAAGGCATTTATCACTTGGTTTGGATGCATATTTTCTATTGCTACCTAGATCTGCTAACTCAGTGGCTGATTTATTAGCCTGTGGAGGAGTTAGTAGACAGGTTTTGGTGTTTGTGATGATTGCTTTCTGTATTAAGAGATGAACATATAGCTATTGTAAAAATAGGGTACTGTAAGGAGCAATGGGGAGAAAGTGAGGGACTGGTATTGAATATATAATAGTTGTAAAATGTGTGCTATATATTTTCTGATACCATTAATGAAGCATCACTGGCTACTGATAAAAAAGAATGATAGATAGGACTTTGTTGTTGGCACTTGGATTTTGGTGAGATTACTACAAAGTATATGTCTTACATCATGGAGCAAGTTGGACTATGCCTTTGAAGTTTAATAGCCATTTACGTTTTAACATTTATCGTTCATTGGTATTATGTGCCATAATAACAAAATCTATAGAAGTTTTTTTGGTGGTTCATTTCTATATCTTTGTAGGCTACTAATGTTTCTTTAGAGAAATATGTAATGAAATTGTCATGATTCTTTTTTGTATATCTTTATCCTTCAACTTCTTGTTGTGCTTCATTATTTGTTCTTAGGCTGCGTTTGGAATCAGTGCAAAACGTCATCGATGTACTTTCGGTGTAAAATTACACCGATGACGTTTTACGCTGAACCGTGAAAGTGACCATTGCTTTTTGAAAAACACGATGGGTGAAGAGTGTAAAGTTTTATATCGATAAAATTGATGTAGTATTTACATCGATAATTGATGTAAAATTTATGTTTGATAGGTTTTACATCAATTATCGACGTAAAACTCCACTCCATCCAAATGTACGCAAAACTGAACTGGAGTGGAGTTTTACGTCGATCACACTCTCCTTCCAAACACGGACAAAATCAAACCGGTTTAAACTTCTACACCATTTTTGATTTACACCGATTCCAAACGCAGCCTTAATGAATCCATCTTCTGAGTTGCTGATAAAAAATGTCATGATTTATATTTTCTATATTGAAACAGATAATTGTGATCCTAACTGTGGTTTTGACTTGTCACTTGGTATTGTGTAATGGCTCTGAACAAATTCAGGTTGTCACATGGAACTGTCATGATCAGTTAGAAGTTTTGTGAGAGTGGCTATAATATGAATTGGACAAGTATGGGTCACAAAACTTCAGAAGACAGGACAAAAGCACAATCCGATGTATGGTTTAATAGTTTTTCCTTGGGACATGGTAAAGGTAATTGTAATACTATTGTCAAGAAAGTTTGAACTTTGAAGTGTGTAAGTTATGCTCCAATAAATCAGGTTACTGTACAATGGGATCCAGCATCAGGTATCCTACAACAGAAAGAGAAAAGCTAGTTATTAAGGACAACCGAGAAGAGGCCATGCCAACTAGGATACCAGTTTCTGGAGGACAGCTTTATTTTGCTTATGACACACCTTACGTCCTATAGGTGTAACCCCCTCCTGATCAAATTGTCCTTTATGAGGCATTTTCCAAGAGTGATAGGCCAAACCAAGAATTAGATCTTTGAGGGACCTCTAAACAACCTTATGAGGGAAAGTAGTGTTCCTAGCAGTTCTCAGATTTGTAGCATAAGACTTGACTGAAAAACTTCCACTTTGTTCCCATTTTCTGATTGTTCTATCTTCTTTATCTTCAATTATGCTGTATTTTATTGGATGGTAGGATTACACTAGTGTATTGTTGTGCTTATCCACCTATTACCTATCCTTGTTGAAAATACCAACTGATGTGGCCAACAAGATAGAGAAACTGCAGAGGGATCTTCTTTGGGAAGGGGTGAGGAGGGAAAAGAAGTTTCACCTAGTAAAATGGGTAAAAGTATGCAGGCTGAAAGAGTTTGGGGGGGGGGTTGGGGTTTAGGAGAATAAAAGTTTTTTTTTAAGAATGCCCTCCTTGGCAAATGGCTTTGGGGGCTTGTGTTGGAGAAGGAAAAGGAGTCTTTGTGGAGAAGGATGGTAGTAGGGAAGTATGGAGCGGTAAGGTTTGGGTGGGAGTCAAGAGAGGTGCCAATCTCTTATGGGTTTGTGTATGGAAAGTTATTATGAAGTTCAATCAGGAGTTCAGGGTTTGGTGAGTTTTAGTGGATATGGGGCTAGAGTAAGGTTTTGGGAAGATGAGTGGTGTGGTTTTGGGAAGTTGTATGAACTTTGTCCAAGACTGTACAGGTTGACCGAACAAAAAGTGGAGATTGCTCAATGCTTTGAGACTAGAGGTGATCAGTTGGTCTGGTGTCCCAAAGAGGATTTGACTAGTTGTATGGAAAGTTCTTGCTATCCTTTTATCTGGCTTTGATCAAAGAGGATTTGACTTCTGACCAAGTAGGTGGAGTATGGGGGAATCCTGTTCTCCCCAAGAGTGGAAACTTTCGCTTGGCTGGTTGCCTTAGGCAGCATCCTAACAACAGACCATCTGAAGCATAGAGTTTTTTTTTTAAAATTTTTTATTTATTATTATGGCAAGCTACTGCTACCTATGTAACAAGGACGAGGAATGTTCTTTTCCTGTGGAGTAGCCAACTTCATATGTCAGTACTACTCTTTCTTGTTTGGCATGCCGGTTTTTCAGCCTGCCTTACCTGCAGAAATGTTCTCCTCTTGGCCAAGGTTCAGAGGAAGCAAGAAAGCAAGAAAGCAAGAATTATTTGGAGTTGCATCCCCTTCTTGGTGTGCTGGACGTTATGGGAGGAAAGGAATAGAAGGCTGTTTGAAGATAAATCAAAAGGCATTGAAGTTTTGGTGGCCTCAGTCGGAAAGCTGGTTTCAAGCTGGGTTCCGGGCATTCCAGAATTTGAGCAAGTAAACAATGCAGATTTGGTGGAAAATTTTTTGGGATGTTCTTGAGATTCAGGCTTGTAATGTAAACTTGTTTCTTAGTGACTAACTGGTGTGGTGTGTCATCTTGACACCCAGTCAGCTTGTACCTTTCTTTTTATTTTAATAAAATTTCTTCTTTACTCTTAAAAAAACGATTTTTTGAAGCCAAAACTCTGGCAATTGAATCTTTCAAAGGAGGAAAACCAACTTTTTGCTAAAGTGGTGGTAGATCAATTAGCTAAAAAGTTTTCTACTTTTATTTGTTTGGATTTTATTTATTTTTATGGTTTATATCACATTTTGGGCATAATTAATGTAGAAGGCCATTACCCAATGTTGGGTTCCAGCTATCTGAGGTTTTGGGAGGGGTGGGCTGGATATGGTCCTAACCTTTGGCATTTTTTTTCTCTACACAAACTGGGTGCTCTCAATCTTGAATCCATGTTCTCATGCTTGACAGCCCAAGATTTTACCATTATAACAAGTAATGGCCCCTGGGCATATTTTTAATGTATTTTGATTTTTAAGTAATACGTGTATCATATATATTAGTGTTTTAAAAGTGCAAGGTGCAAAAAAGGCACATGGGTCAATTTGCGCCTGAGGCGCAAGGTGCAAGGTGAGGTGTGCGCCTTTTTGAAGCAAGGTGTAAAATTATAAAAAAAAGCTAAAAAAATTGTCAGAAAATTCAAAAAAATACTAAATATAATATTAATAAAAAATATAAACTTAAAATTTAAAATAATGTTTAAAAAAAACTATTATCTAAAATTAAAATGCATAAACATAAGATGTAAAGCATATTCAAATGAGAATTTAAAAATAAAATCAAACATATAAAACATTTTCAAGCATTTAAATCCTCTAATCTCTTTTTTCACTCAATTGCATTACTTCACGCAGCTAATGTAATGTAAAACATATTGCATTCTTGATCAAGGTTTAAAATGTCGATGTCAATGGAAACGTCGCATACCAAAGTATAGGACATATGTCGGAAATGTCAGAAATGTTGAGGGGAAATATTGTAAAAATTAGAGACATTGTGGAAATATTATGAAATATGTGGAAATATGCAAAGATATTTTGTAAAATGATAAAAGAAGCATTGATACATATTTCTAGACTATTATCTTATTCCCAACCATTATATAAAGCTAAGAAACTAAGATCTATAACAAATTAGTAAATGATGATTTATTATGCATTTTGATGTTTTTACAAGGTTATCTGATATTTTCTTTTCTTATTTTTAATTCTGATTTATTATAAATTCTAATATATTTATTTCACACTAGTAAATAGAAATACATTTATTCTGATTTTTTTTAAATATTAAAGTTATAATACATTATGTTTTATTATAAATTTAATAAATTGATTCTCCTTTTTGTAGTATTAAGATTATGACAAATTCTGATTTCTTATAAAACTTAATGAATTTATTATGATTTTTAATACTAAATTTATAATAAATTATGATTTAGTATAAAATTTATTAAATTTATTCTGATTTTTTATATTAAATGTAGAATATGGTTTATTATAAAATTTAATAAACATTTTCTGATTTTAATAAATATTTTAAAAAATACTAACTAGTTAATATTTTATTACTTGAAAAATATTTTATGTTTTATATTATAAAGTAATTAATTTATTCTTTTGTTTTTATATTTTGTTAATTCTTTTTATAAATATCTTATTTGAAATATTATATAGAAATTATTAATGGAATAATCTATATTAATATATTGTATTATATTAATATAATATACTAATATATTATATTTTTAATGTACATTAGTTGACATCTTGTCGACATAATAGGAAATGCTGTATTTTTTTTTTGGTTATTTGGACCAATTTGGTCGACATTTCCAAAATATAGGAAATGTCGACCGACATAATGTAATTTTATATTACCATCCATTTTCATGTTGGTGAGCCTCGACATCGACATATGTCGGGCGACATTTGAAACCATGTTCCTAATTCTATGAGCCGCCTTTGTGCCACACCCCTCGAGACAAGCCTAAACAAGTCCATGTTTGGTCTTAAATTCTTAGTTTTCACACAAAATAATGATTTTATAGTTGTACTTGCTTTTTAAATAGACATTTTATTAGAATGAATGAATGGACAACATTACCAAATTGGGGGTTCTTGGAGCCTCGGTGAGCAAGCGAAATGGGGCTCCGAGGGCGGAGCCCCCGACCTAGCTGCTATGTTCAAAAAAGGCAAAAAAGCGGCAAATTTTCAAAAGGCACACGCCTACGTTGAGGCACACGCCTACGTTGAGGCACAAGACACAAGGCGCAAGGCGCAAGACCTGGGCTTCCAGGTCTCTGACTAATGCATTTGCAGATGAAGACTGATGTATGCCTCAGGAAAGGCTTTTAGCTTTGGTTGTGTGTCGGGTGGTTACCATATTTGTATTGGGATTTGTATCAGGCTTGTTATTGTGGTCTTTCTCTAGGTTTTGATTGGGATTCTCATGGGTGTTATCTGTGGTCTCTGATGGAGTTGCTCAGCTGCTTTTGGTGATATCTTATCACCTATTGCTGTACTTTTTCTTTTTATTCCAATAAGCTTTTTTCTCTTTATCCTTCAAAAAAAGGTCTCTGACTATTGCATTGTATTGTATATTAAATGTATGTATGACACAATAAATGTGTATACTTTTTATAATATAAAATATTGTATATGTCATAATATAACATTTCTATACAAAATATATGTACAAGTATTTCTGGCCAGGCTAGGCCTGAGCTCAAAACCTAGGTTCAAGTCCAGAAACTTGCAGGCTGACCTAGAAATGATTACCCCTACTTGAGAGGATGGCTGCCACATCATTTCATGCCAACACATTATTCTAGGATAATGCAAGGACAGGGCTTGATGCAGTATCGGATTCAGAATTTACACATTATTCTGGGTATCATAGGTTCTAGCCCTATCTGCCAGCTCATATTTGACTCATTTAATGAAAAGGGGTAAGCCTTTTAAATTGCTTTCCAAACAAACTTGCACCCATATTAACTTCTAACTTCAGTTGGTTCTCACTCCAAATACCTAGTCATGTTTGGCAGCAATGCATTTTTTCTGTAGGTTATTTGGGTAAGCTCTGGATCTGCTACAAACAAAGATGTATACAATGGACTATTTAGCCAATAAAGACTGAATAAGACAGTGATCCGTACATATAGGGTGTGGTTCCGAGGTTTTTGGATCACTGGCAAACCCACTCTTGATTGGTTACTTAGCCCATTCCTTTGTAGCACATTTAGGCCCCTTTGCATACTGACTAAATCATTACCACCATTTGCCATGAAATTATATATCAACTTGCCCAAGACGTGTCAGTCCTAGACCCTCATCATCCTTTAGGTGAAAATTCATTCTCCCATTCAGCAAGATAGAATAGAATATGAATTCTAATATTTCTATTGGGCCTTGGCAACCTCTTATACATTGATGGAATTTGAATTCTAAGATGTTCCGTTGGCTATCTCTTATACAATTTTCACCTGTAAAAGTTGTTCTTTGCACCCTATTTGGTTTTCATATTAGTATTGAAGACTTTAATGGTAGCCATCTTATTAAATTTGGCATATTTGTAAGCTTATTAGCATTAAAGTTAAATTTCATTTTCCATTCCAGTATTCTACGCAAAACCACTTGTCTAATTTGACTTGGTGAATTATGATGATCATTGATCTGAAGGAACTTGAACAAATTCCTAACTCGATTCTGACCAAGTTGTACCCCTAGCTAGCTTCACGGAACCTTACAGACCTGTCATCTCCACAAGATGTTGGTACAGGTTAGAAGACTTGTCATCTCCACACCTCACAGATTTTTTCTCCAAAATACAGTAGTTTGCATGGGTATAGGATTCTGTATTGTGGTTGTCTACTATTATTTCAACTAATCCACATAAAGGGAAAATAAGAAAAACGGTTAAGGTTATTTGATTGTATGTTTCTGTGGTAGTTTCTATTTAGGAAAGCTATTCTCTCCTTGGATTGCATTTATTTCTCTTTAATATGGACAGAAATTTTCAGACTGAAATATTTCAACTATTATTACCATCCCTTTTTGTTTCTGCCACTTATCATTTGTTTTGATGTAGATGGCAAGGAAAGCAAAATTTTGATTGTACAAGGGGTGAAAATATAGCTCAAATATTTCAGCCTGAGCAAATTTCATCCATTTTAATTGAAACAAAGACAGCCTTAATGTAAATCTTTTTATAGGTTATTTATGATGTTGATATTTGTCTGTTGTCTCTTCTTGAACATTGTCTATTGCTGGTTCTATGATTCTGTCTCAGCCTTATCTGGCTTATATGGTTTTCTGCAGACCACAAAAAAGCCAGGGGACATAGTTGCACACAAGAATTCTCTTGAGCAAGATGGCCTTTCGAGAATAGTTTGTCCTGTTCTTTTAGATGGCATTGATGATTGTCCACATGGCCACTGGAGGCGTGTTGTGCTGGAAGAAATATCACAGTCATTGGGTGTGAGTGAAGGTGGTATACATAGATGCATCCGTGAAGCAATCATGCACAGTCAATTCCGTTATGGTAACATGCCTAAGGTGCAAAATGCCACTGAGCAAACTGCATGGAACCAGGTAGTTTTTGTATGACTCACAGGCAATTCCTTGCCTTCTTTTCCCATGAGTTATTAAGATAATTTCTTGGTTCAATACCCATTCACAGGAATCTGCCAAGCGTCATGGAGATAGTCAGAAATTACACTCACAGTTAAACAGTACAACTAAAATACCTGATAGAAAGCACAATTTTTCCAAGGGGCATGTGGATGCTTCTCCAGATGGATCTCGAAATGAGACAAGTGATCGAATCCATGTTCATCACAACACTGAGTTGTGTCAGCAGGTTTTTCATAAAGTTATAATTTCAGAGAAGTTTGCATTGCTGTGTAAGTTACTCTGCGAAAATTTCCAAGGTGTCAAGGTTGACAGCTTTTTTGACTTTAGTATCATCAACTCAAGAATGAAAGAAGGGGCTTATGAACAGTCTCCAGTACTTTTTTGCGCGGACATTCAACAGGTAGTGTTCCAATCCTCATATATGCTCATACATGCTTTCCTCTCTTCATGCTCTTGCAATCATTGAAGATGCCATATTTGATCACTGTTGACATCTCAAGATATGAACTTTGGATTTATCTGCCAGTTAGTTTGATATTGAATCTATATGCTCCTACAGTGGTTCATAGTGATTTAAAAGGCGTGCCTGAGGCGCACCTAGGCGCACAGGTGAGGTGCATTTTAGGGTAGGTGCCTCGCCCTGGTCCTAGGTGCTGCACTTTCAAATTTGGTAATGTTGTTCATTCATTCATCCTACTAAAATATCTTCTTAAAAAGCAATTAAAATTATAAAATCATTATTTTGTGTGAGAACTAAGAATTTAGGACCATAACATGGACTTATTTGGGCTTGTCTAGAGGGATGTGGCACAAAGGCGACTCGTAGAATTAGGAATGTAATATGTTTTACATCACATTAGCTACTTGAAGAGGTAATGCAATTGAAGGAAAAAAGAGATTGTGGGCTTTACATGCATGAAAATGTTTTATATGTTTGATTTTATTTTTAAATTTTCATTTGAATATGCTTTACATGTTATATTTATTTTAATTTTAGACAATAGGTTTTTTAAAACCATTAATTTTAAAAATTAAGTTTATATTTCTTATTAATATTATGCTTAATATTTTTTATTTTT
This sequence comes from Nelumbo lutea, assembly GCF_056320005.1. Classification (NCBI taxonomy): domain Eukaryota; kingdom Viridiplantae; phylum Streptophyta; class Magnoliopsida; order Proteales; family Nelumbonaceae; genus Nelumbo; species Nelumbo lutea. The sequence continues at coordinate 20,500,922 of NC_142684.1, read as the reverse complement.
TGCATTTTTTTTGAAATTTTGCCTTTTTTTATATTTTTTTAGCATTTTTTTTTGTATTTTTGAGCCTTGCTTCAAAAAGGCATGCACCTCGCCTTGTGCCTCTCGCCTTGGGTGCAAATTGGCCCTTGCACTTTTTTTGCACCTTGCGCTTTAAACACTGGTGGTTCATAACTAAAGAAGTGGATTTGTTAAGTAGAACTGTTATTTTTGTCTTTTTTGCCATCTATTCCATGCATCAGATCCCAAATCTTGAACATCAACAATTTGGTTATTCTAAATAGCAACCTATATTCTCTTTGAAGTGCTGCATCTTTGAAAAACTGTAGAAGGATTGATGAGCTGTTCAAATGATTGTTACAACATTGGTAGAAAAAATAAATAAATGATCCGACTCATCCAGTTACATAACTCAGTCAGTCTTGGACAAATTGCTAATATATGCATATGAAATTTTAATAATATTAAGCTGAACTATAATAACTAGAAAATCAGATAATATTTTTTTCCATTGGTAGATAAGTTGCTTTTTAATCCCATAACATTTAGTAGAAACCTTGCTGAATTAAAAACATATGAAATAAAAGGAGTTTCTTGAAGAAAGAAGGAAGTGAGAAGAAGAGAAGTTGAAAAGAAAGGAGAGTAATACAAAGACAACTGTTAGAATGTTGAATGATGTCTCTCTATACGAGTGTTTGGCTGATAAGAGTTCTTATTAGCCCATACTTAAGTTCAAGCTATCCTGTAACTGGACCTGTGTTAATGGGCCTAAGCCTATTTAATGTTTTAAGTTACTGGGAGCCCCATCACTAATCAGGGGCGTTCCAGTAATTACTTGTATCTTGTACTACATTCAAATATAAATAATAACATGGTCGACTGGCTAGGTCAGTTCGACATTCCAGCATCTCTTCTTCTTCTCCTTTTTGCTACTTCGGCTACAGTAGTTTAGCTTTCATGGTATCAGAGCGTTAGCTTTTTCCTGGTTTCAGCTGGCGCACACTCTCTTCCCTTGCTGTCTTTTCATCTTCTCTCTTCCTTTTCTGGGTTGCTGCAGTGAAGACTTAGGGGCGTAAGAGAGTAAAGCAAGTTCGAACCTAGGGTTTCTCTTGGGTGTAGGACTCAAGGGAAGTAAGATCCAGAAGTAGATGTCCTACTAGGTTATTTCCAGCAAATAGTAGTTATTTGGCTACTAAGAGAGGTCTGTATAGGACAAACCTAGTTGAGGACTGATTTCAGCAGTCCTAGCACTAGCCGAAAGGGGGAGAGTTTCCCCTACAGTTGCAGCTTCGGTGCTCCAGCAAGACTTGCACAGAATAGTGGTGAAGACTTAGCTTCTTCTACAGTTGCAGCTTCAGTGCTCCAGCAAGACTCGCACAGACTTAGCTTCTTCTACAAAGCCCACTGTTCACTTGCTACTGTTGCAACCTCGAACTGTTCACTTGCTACTGTACTCGGACTGTTGCAGTTTCGGTTCAGCCCAAGTGAAGTCTATCTAGTGTTCTACCAGCACTGTGAACACTTCTACCAGCATAGCAAAGTGGTAAACAGCTCCAAGTTCATGTTGGTCATCAGTCCGAAACCCCTCACCACTGCTGTGAGATTACCTAGGGAGCTGCTAGCTCCAGATTGTTCAGCACTGTGAACCCTAGTTGAGGACTGATGCTAGCAGTCCTAGTATTGGCCGCACGGAGGGGCACTCTCTTTACAATTGCAGTACTCGAAGTTCAAGTGGAGTTTGCATAGCACAATAGTTGAGAATCCTTTGCTTCAGGTCGGTTACCAGCCTAGAACTCCTTGCTTGCTGCTGTAATTGAACTGTTTCAGAACCGTGGCAGTCTCAACAAGTTTGAAACTGTGTCGAGTGCTGTCAGAACCTGCTGTGATCATTTTGGCTAATCAAAATTTGCTCCAGAACTGGTTCAGAACCTTCAGAACTGCCTCAGCTAGTCTTAATCAGTGTCACCTACACAGTGGCTGCAGTCAAGATGTCTTCAATACCCAGAGAAGTTTCTTCTAGAGATAACAGGCCTGCAGCAAGTGGGAATCTTGTCACCAGCAACAATGATGACAACTCACAAAATACACCAACAGTGTCTTCTTCTCCTATGGGACAGGTTGCTGATTCCTCTGGAACTGGTACTTTGGGCTTCACTGTTAGTGAGGTAGAGGTCCTTAGCAGGGCATTAGCCCATCTAAGGAATAATTCTTTTGCTTCTACATCTCTTGCCAGATCAGGTACAACCTCTGCCTTCAGTGCCACTGGCTCTATTGACTCTACTTATTGGGTTATCGATTCCGGTGCTATTGACCACATGGCACATATGTCTTCCCTATTCTCTTCATATCATTTGTTGTCTGGTCAGGATAAGATGAGTGTTGCTGGCGGGTCTTTCTCCACTATCTCTGGAAAGGAAGTGGTTGACCTAAACAAGGATCTCTCTCTTAAATCAGTTTTACATGTTCCCAGTCTTACCTCAAATCTTTTGTCTGTTTCAAAACTTACCAAAATTTTGAACTGTAGTATAACCTTTTTGCCTACTCATTGTGTCTTCCAGGACAGATTAACAAGAAGAACGATTGGGTGCGGTCATGAGTATGGAGGCCTCTACTATCTTGATGTAGACATCGGTTCAGCCTTACAAGCATCTACTGCCAGTAGTTCGGAGAGTGTGGAGTCAATAGCTAAGTTGCATCTTTGACATGCTAGGCTAGGTCATGTGTCTTTCTCTTCATTAGAAATGTTGTTTCCCGAATTGTTTAAGGGCATTCCAAGTCAGAGTCTAACCTGTGAAGTATGTCAAATGTCAAAACAATGTAGAACTGTGTATCCAATTTCCAGTAATGAAATTTGTGATTCTTTTGATTTGGTTCATTCTGATGTCTGGGGCCCTTCACCCATTGTTTCCTTTGATGGTTTCCGGTACTTTATCAGTTTTATTGACCACTATTCTCGTTGCACATGGATCTACCTGTTAAAAGGACGAGATGAAGTACCACGGATAACCATAGCATTTTGCAAGATGATTAAAACACAGTTTAATAAGAAGATTAAGCAATTCAGGTCCGACAATGCTGCTGAATACTTTGAAAAATCCTTGAACTTATTCATGGATGATGCTGGCATACTACATCAGTCATCCTGTGCTAATACTCTCAGCAGAATGGGGTTGTTGAGCGCAAGAATAGACATCTATTGGAGACAGCTCGAGCCTTACTCTTCCAGCACAAAGTCCCCAAGCAATACTGGTCTCAAGCTGTACTTTTTGCATCATATCTGATAAACCGGATGCCATCTAAGGTGTTGGGTATGAAAACCCCTTTCTTTGTTTTGTGCCCCACTCTTCCAGACTTTCCCCTTCCTCCTCGGGTCTTTGGCTGTATATGTTTCATACATGTGAAGGACCCAAAGAAGATCAAGCTGGATCCTAAGGCTACAAAGGGAATATTCTTGGGGTACTCTCTTACACAAAAGGGTTACAAGTGTTATGATCCTATCTCCAAGAGAAAGTATGTCACCAGAGATGTGGTCTTCTTTGAGTCTCAACCCTATTTTCAGTCTTCTCAGAATCCTCTTCAGGGGGAGACTAGTGGGACAGAAGAGGATTCTCATTCTCCCTCCTTTTTTTTTCCCCTATCTACCTTGGGTCTTCCATCCTCTCCTCCTACTCCTTGTTGTGGCATTCCGGGTCAACTCAGTGAGGCTCCCACTGTGCCGGTTACCTCTTCTGATGCTGCAGATGTTTCTGAAGGCTCCAGTAGGCAACAAAAAGAGATACTTACACACAACAGAAGAAAAAGGGGCTCTCAACCTCATGACAGCAACCAGTTGGACTCGGATCAATCTATCTCTACATTCCAAGGTAATTCCAACTCTCATACTTCTGTTTTGGATCTTCCTATTGCTCTCCGTAAGCCTATCCGCTCTTGCACCACCCGACACCCCATTGCTGATTTTGTTTCTTACTCACATTTATCTCCTACCTATCACTCCTTTGTGTTTGCTCCTTCCTCTGTGCGTGTTCCTTCTAGGTACTCAGAGGCTGTGTCTGATCCAAGGTGGAAAGAAGCTATGAATGAAGAAATGAAAGCAAGAACTTGGGAATTAGTGGATATGTTAGAGGGGATGATCACTGTTGGGTGCAAGTGGGTGTTTACTGTAAAGCACAGGGAGGACGGGTCCATTGAAAGGTACAAGGCCAGACTTGTGGCAAAGGGGTTTACTCAGAAAGAAGGGATTGACTACAAAGAAACCTTTGTCCCAGTGGCAAAGCTCAACACAATTCGGGTTCTATTGTCACTAGCAGCAAATTTTTCATGGGAACTTCATCAGCTGGATGTGAAGAATGCCTTCTTAAATGGTGACCTTCATGAAGAGGTATTTATGGAACCTCCACCAGGCTATGACTTTGGTAAAAAGGTGTGCAAACTGAGGAAAGCATTATATGGGTTGAAGCAATCTCCCCGTGCATGGTTTGAGAGGCTCTGTGGGGCCATGAAGAAAGTGGGGTACACTCAGAGTGGTGCAGATCATACCTTGTTCATAAGGAGACAGGATAGCAAACTTACTGCACTCATTGTTTATGTGGATGATATGGTACTTATCGGGAATGACTTGGAAGAGATAAAAAGACTGAAGGAGTTTCTAGCTTCTGAATTTGAGATCAAAGACTTGGGTCATTTGAGATATTTTCTTGGGATTGAAGTTGCCAGGTCAAGAGAGGGAATCTACATATGTCAGCGGAAGTATGTTCTTGACCTCCTAGAGGAAACAAGCATGATGGGGTGTAGGTCAGCAGATAATCCAATAGAACAGAATCATGGCCTGCAGGAATCAGTAGGGGAGGACTACTATGATAGAGAGATACCAAAAATTGGTAGGGAAACTGATATACTTATCCCTCACTCGACCAGATATTGCTTATGCTGTGCGTGTTGTCAGTCAATTTATGCACTCTCCAACGATCCCTCATATGAAAGCAGTTGAAAGGATTCTCAGGTACTTGAAGACTTGCCCAAGAAAGGGAATTCTCTTCAGGAAAAACAATAGAATTGAAATTGAAGTTTATACTGATGCAGATTGGGCTGGTTCTGTAGGAGACAGAAAATGAACTTCAGGATATTGTACATTTGTGGGAGGGAACCTAGTCACATGGCACAGTAAGAAGCAGGATTTTGTGGCTAGATCAAGTGTAGAAGCAGAATACCAAGCTATGGCACACGGGGTTGCTGAACTCTTATGGCTCAAAACTCTTCTTAATGAGCTTGGTATTAAGGCTCAGGGTCCTCTCAGGCTGTATTGTGATAATAAAGCTGTTATCAACATTGCCAACAATCCTGTGCAGCATGATAGGACAAAACATATTGAAATTGATCGACACTTTGTCAGAGAGAGAATTGTTTCAGGAGAACTTTGTGTGCCTTATACTCCATCAGAAATGCAAATTGCAGATGTATTGACTAAAGGGCTGGCAACAACAAAGTTCAGGGACATACTTGGCAAGCTAAACATGATTGATATCCATGCTTAGCTTGAGGGGGAGTGTTAGAATGTTGAATGATGTCTCTCTATATGAGTGTTCGGCTAATAAGAGTTCTTATTAGCCCATACTTAAAGTTCAAGCTATCCTGTAACTGGACCTGTGTTAATGGGCCTAAGCCTATTTAATGTTTTAAGTCACTGGGTGTCCCATCACTAATCAGGGGCATTCCGGTAATTACTTGTATCTTGTACTACATTCAAATATAAATAATAACATGGTCGACTGGCTAGGTTAGTTCGACATTCCAACATCTCTTCTTTTTCTTGTCCTTTCTGCTACTTAAGCTACAGTAGTTTAGCTTTCAACAACTATGCCCTTATAGGGTGGCAAGACATAAAACAAACATATATAAGACAAAAAAACATAATAAAATTTGGACTCACATAACTACTGTGGTCCCCGCCTCCTATCTAACAACTAACATAAAACATCTACTCATAAAAAAATCATAAAACTGATTAATCTTCAACACTGCCCCTCAAGTTGGGAGTAAATGCCACACATTCCCCACTTGCGTAGTTTATGTTCAAGCTTGTTCTTTGCCACCCCTTTAGTGAGGACATCTGCGAGCTGCAACTCTGAAGAGGCATAAGGCAAATAGGCTTCTCTGGTTGTTATTTTTTTTCTTATAAAGTGTCTATCAACTTCAATGTGTTTTGTCCTATCATGCTGAATTGGATTGTGGGCAATATTGATTGTAGCCTGATTGTCACAGTATAACATCATAGGTTCCTCTACTTTCACCCCAATCTCACTCAAAAGAGATAACCCAAAGAAGTTCTGAGACACCATGAGCCATGGATCTATACTCAGCCTCTGCACTTGACCTTGCCACAACCGCTTGTTTCTTACTCTTCTAGGAGATCAAGTTTCCACCTACAAAGGTACACACTCCTGATGTAGTCCTCCTGTCATCTAAGTATCCTGACCAGTCTACATCTGTATAGGATTTTAGCTTCAAATTCTCATGATTTGAGAAAAGAATGCCTCTGCTAGGGTGCTTTTTCAGATATGCATGTATCGTCTCAATAGCTTCCCAGTGCTGAACTTACGGTGCATGCATGTACTGACTTAGAACACTGACAACATAAGAAATATTTGGTCGTGTCATACACAAATACAACAGTCGACCCACCATTCTTTGATATCTCCCCACATCTTTTACCAACTCACCACTCTCACCATTAACTCTGTGATTTGGATCACTAGGAGTGCCTGCTGGTTTGGTCCCCAACTTCTCAGTCTCACACAATAGTTCAAGTACATACTTCCTCTGTGAAATAAAGATCCCATGCTTGGATCTTGCAACTTTAATCCCCAAGAAGTATTTGAGCTCACCAAGATCTTTGATCTCAAATTTTTGTTGTAATGATCTTTTGAGATCATCAATCTCCTCTAGATCATTTCCTGTCACCATTATATCATCCACATACACAGTCAGAATTGACACCAGAGCATCTCTCCTTTTCACAAAGAGAGTGTGATCAGACTGTGTCTGTGTATATCAAAAACGGATGAGTGCCCCTCTAAACCTGTCAAACCAAGCCCTAGGTGATTGTTTCAGTCCATACAGAGATTTTCTGAGTCTGCACACCTTTCCCTTACCAACATTCTCATAAAAGCCTGTTGGAATGTCCATATATACCTCATCCTGTAAATCACCATTGAGGAAGGCATTTTTGACATCAAGCTGGAACAAAGGCCATGAATAGGTGGCTGCTAGAGATAAAAGGATACAAAATGTCATCTTAACTACTGGTCCAAAGGTTTTCAGATAATCAACACCATAGGTCTGAGTATACCCTTTTGCTACCAACCTTGCCTTGTACTTATCTATCTTGCCATCAGCCCTATACTTCACTGTGAATACCCATCTATATCCGATTGTCTCCTTGTCTGGGGGGAGATCAACTATTTCCCAAGTTTGGTTTTTAATCAAAGCATCCATCTCATCTTGCATGCCTGTTTTCCACTCATGTTTGGAGAGAGCCTCAGTAACATTCCTAGGTATAGGCACAAAATCCAGGGAAGAAAGAAAAGAACGGTAGGAGGGTGATAAGGCACTGTAGAAAAGATGATGTGAAATGCAATGGGCTGTACACTTTCTCTTCCCCTTACAAAGTACTATGGGAAGATCAAGGTCAGTGGGATCAGCTTCAACAATGGTGTTAGGGACATGAACAATATCATTAGAAAACATAACAGGCTCAGGCTCAAGAGGAATACCTGGAATTGTATCTGCCGAATCTAGAGTTTTAGAAGGACTGATAGAGAGCGGTGTGGGTTGAGGATGTGTGGAGTCAACCATCATCTACCGGCGCTGATATTTCTGTGAGGCTGCCTGTAGTGGCTCAGGTAATGAAACTGGAGGTGCAGGTGCTGGTTGAAATGATGAAGGCACCAAAGAAACAGGAAGATGAGCAGATTGTGAGTTCTCCCCAAAACTCTCCCCCTGAGGAGAACCACTGGAGAAGAAGGTGGATTCAAAGAAGGTAACATCTGTTGTGACAAATTTTCTCCTCGACGCTAGGTCATAACAGTAATATCCCTTTTGGTTCTGAGCATACCCAAGAAAAACACATTTGTTGGCCTTAGGATCCAATTTCTTGTGATGAGGGCCAAGAATGTGAACAAAGGAAACATACCCAAAAACCCTTAGAGGTATATGAACTATCTACCCATCTGGAAAAAGTAGACTAAATGGCACCTTAAACCCCAAAGCCCGTGAAGGAACACGGTTAATCAAATTCACGACTGTAAGAACTGCATCTCCCTAGAACTACACAGGAACTGAAGCACACACCATAAGACTCCTTGCCACCTCCACAGTGTGTTTGTTTTTTCTCTTAGCAACTCCATTCTATTGTGGTGTATATGCACAACTACTCTGATGAATTACCCCACGTTCTAGGAAATACGTGGTTAGGTCCTTCTCAAAGTACTCTCTGGCATTATCTGATCTAAAAACCTTAGTTGTCACTCCAAATTGTGTGAGAATCATCTAGTGAAACTGTCGTACCAAGTTAGGAACCGAATCACATGATCTCATCAAATATATCCAAGAATATCGTGTATAATCATCCACAAACAAGAGAAAGTAACGGAATCCTCCCATGGAAGGGATATGATATGGACCCCATACATCAGTGTGAACAATATTCAAGGCAAAAGTATTTATATTACTTGGTTTAAAAGACTGTCTACAATGCTTTCCTAACTGACAACTCTCACACTTCAAAGTAGATAACTAAACAAATTCAAACAACTTTGGGAAAAGACATTTCAAAGAACTAAAAGAAAGGTGTCCCAAGCGATTGTGCCAAAGCATAATCTGGTTCACTGACTCTGACCCACTATTACTGTTGCTGCTAACATGATAGCCCTATTGTTTCGGAATCTCATCTATAAGGTACACTCCATTCACCTCACGACCACTCCCAATCATCTTCTTTGACTCCAGATCCTATAAAACACAATTACCAGGAAGAAAGGTCACAAAAATTCAAATTCTTTCTCAAAAACTAACAAATAGTAGGTTGGTATGAAGTCTAGGGACACGTAAAACAGAAGACAGAGTTATATCGTTGGTCACTCTAACTGTCTCTTTCCCTGCAATGGGAATATGTGAACCATCTACTGTAGAGACTCTGTCTCTACCAGAACACAACAGATATGAACTGAACAAGGGTAGGGGCATTAGCCATGTGCTTAGATGCTCTTGAGTCTATAATCCAGGGAGGTCCCTCCTTACCTGAAGTGGATGCAAGATTTGCAGTTGCATATGAACTACCTGTATGTGCAAAGGAAGAGGTGTAGCTGGCTCCTGCATTCCGCTGTCCATCTAGAAGGCTAGTGGTAGGTGAATCTTTCTTACTCATAAGTTGTCCAAACCTCTCCAATTTTGTCCTCATTGCTACTATTGCAATGGATTCCCAATCCGTTTGGGAAAGAGGGATTGAAGAGTCTCCTGTAGTGGCTACATTTGCATTTCCCTTCTTGTTCCTTGTCCGGGCAAGCATAAGATTTGGATTAAGCTTCCAGCAAGTGTCCCTGGTATGCTTAGGCTTCTTGCAATAATCACACACCAAGTCCTTCTTATCTTCCCTTCTAGTCTTACTACTCCCCTTGTCTCCATTCGGCTTAGGTTTTGTTGTACTAACCATAACCGACTAGTCAATCCCAGGTTGTTTCAGCATTACATTCCTCCTACTCTCCTCTCCAGAGACAAAAGGCATAGGCTTGAGAGAGTGTCACACCCTGCCTAGAAAGAATATGATACCTAGCAATGTCGAATTTAGGGTTCAGCCCTGCCAAGAACTCAAAAAACCTATTCCTCTTTATCAGTTTGTGATAGATTGTTGCATCATTTACACTTTCCCATTCCACAGTTTCTAAGTGATCTATCTCCTATCATAGGGTTTTCAGCATGGAGAAATACACAACAAGAGGTTTTTGTCCCTGTTTCATACTTATCACCTGATTCTTTAACTAATAGGCTCTGGCTTCATTTTGTTTATGAGAGTAGGTTTCAGTCACTCCATCCCAAATCTCCTTATCAGTATTAGCCCATAGGAATTTTTTTGCAATACGAGATAACATAGAATTACACAGTCAGGACATTACCATGTAATTCTCCTACACCCATCGGGAAGAGTCTGTATCAGGTTTATTCTCCTCCCTAGTGAGATACTCTAATTTTCCACGGGCACCAATAGCCATCTTAGCTGATTGTGCCCACTCCAAATAATTTGTACCATCAAGTTTTACTGTAGTAATGATCCCATACCCAAAAATATCACTACTACCTCCAACACCCAGTCCCACAATACCAGTAGATTTCATCTTGGTATTCCAACTCTCCATCTTACTTCAAACAGTTCAATAGTAAGAAAAAATAGATTGGAAACCTTCCAAAAACAATTTAATATCACACACACAGAAACAAACCCTTCCGAAAGAAGAAAACCCTAGTTGGAGAGAAAATTCTCTCCTCCCCACGCTTCCCAACAAAAAGAAGAGTGATCGATCACTCTAGGAGGCTCAGAAAAATCCATAAACCAAACTGCACTCTTCAAAAAATCAAAAGAAAGCTAACAATACCTGGCCGCCCAAGATCAAATAAAAAACAAAGAGTCCAACTTTTCTAGGACTCTTCCCCATAGGGCAATGTACAACAGATTGTTCAGCCCTTTATTACTTCATGTAGTCCGTTGATCTAGGGCTGCATGAGAATGCTTCTAGAAACCCTAACCGCTGCTTTAATACCAAGTAGAAAGTTTGCCGAATTAAAAAAAATAAAGGAATTTCTTGAAGAAAGAAGGAAGAGAGAAGGAGAAGAAAAAAAGAGAAGTTGAAAAGAAAGGAGAGCAATACAAAGACAACTATGCCCTTACAGGGCGGCAAGACATAAAACAGCACTGTGGTCCCCACCTCCTAACTAACAACTAACATAAAACATCTAATCATAAAAAAATCATAAAACTGATTAATGTTCAACACAATTAATCAAATGATATTACTTCATCATCCTTATCTATTTTGGTGACAACTTATTATTTGTTGGTAACTAAGAACTTGAATGGCTAACCGCCTGGTGAGTTGAATTGAGATGAATTGTGAGTCTAAACTCCCCAGGTGTGGGAGGTGTCATACGATGCCATGATGGTACCATTTTAATGAGTTATTGGGTCCCTGCTGGCCTGCTGGGATTGGTAACTTGGAGAGGGCTGAACTGTTAGTACTCTTTTTGATAAATGTGGATGGAATTGACTTGTGGTGGAAGGCGATTATGAGCTTCTTGTAACCTGGCTGCAATCAAGATCTGAAGGACATTGGGGTTTAAGATTAGAGAAGTACGGGTGTTATCTTCCAATCTGAATTGCTCATTCAGATGGATCCCTGGGCCAAGGTCAGCTAGCAGTTCAACAAATACTTTAGAAAGGATGTGAGTAGACCTGAATGATTAGAATGGAGAAGGCCAGAGCCAGGTTTGAATAAGTAGCTGCTTTGAATATGCAATGGTGTGACATTGACAGTTGATGACTGTTTTGCAAGTTCTGTCCTATTATTCCAATGCTACTCATGGAAATTGAAAGGTGTAACTGAAAAAGGTAGAAAATTGTGGAGTATTCCAGCTGCAGTGTCATGGTGTATTTGAAGGAGAGGAATCAGAGAATATTTCATAATAGGAGCATATTGGCGGAAGATCTAATCAGGAAGATTTTGAGCACCATCCATTGTTGGTTGGCTGCAATGGAGCAAATAAAAGGAATAGCCCATCTAAGTAATTTGGATCCTGCCATTTTTGTTTTTGAAGGTTGGCAGGACAGGTCTAATTGAATCCTCTTTTTGTAAATAATATCTCTACATGGTTATACTTGTACACCAATGATATATTCTTTGAATGAATATAATAAAAAAGGAGAGTAGTGTTGTATTTTCTTACCTCTTATCACCAATGAAACTCAGTCGGTTTTCTTATACTGGTTACAAGATCATGACAGTTATGCTATTTAATTGTTGGTTTAATTCTTGCCTCCTTGTTTGATCCATTTTTTTGGTGTTAATCTTAAAGTTACAAGGGACCACCTTATTCTTTTCTCTGCATAGTAAATAAAAGGAAATTTATTAAACATGGAAAGTGAGCCAAATAATACTAAGTGTCCACCTTATTCTAAATACAGTGGAAGATTACGTTGATTTTCTTGGTAACCTCACTGAAGATCAAGATGAGATATGGTGGTGGTTATTTGAATCTCTTAAATTGGGCATTTTCCCTATTTTCTTCATCAGTATTGGGTGTTTTTCCTATTAAAACATGAGGTTTCATATATCATAATTTGTTTCAAGAATGTATTTCAAAATTAGTTCTCATGGTATGGATATCTCATGCCTAAATGTTTCCCAGGTGTGGGGAAAGTTCCAGAGAATAGGAGCCGAAATGGTTTCTCTTGCGAAGAGCCTTTCAGACTTGTCACGGACTTCTTACCGTGAGAAGGTATGGAGATTGGTTTATCCCAGAGCATGACCTCCAGTGGCATCATAGAATCAATACTGTAATACACCTGATTATTTGGTTAACCGCCTATATTTTTGGGCTTTGTTCTCCAGGAGGCCTTTTGCTTCTAAATTAAAACTTTCCTGCATTTTGTTTAGTCACCTATTTGCTACACTTACCTCATCCTATTTTACTTTTTATCTCAGGTGGGAGGCCTAGTAAATGGTGCTTATGAAGAAGGAAAATTTGAGGTAAATAATTTTCTTCTACTGTATATTATCAGCCATGTAAAACATTAATGTTGATTGGAACTGCAAATTCAGAATTCGGTTTACATCTGTACTTTCATACAATGTATATGCCATTCTTTTTATTATGCCAGTAAGATTAGGACTACTTGCAGAAGATCAATCAAGTTGGTCCTGAAAGAATCATTTGATACTGTTTTTTTTTTTACCCAGGATTCTGACCACAACAAATCGGAGCAAACAGAGGCTTGTGCCATGGACAAAGATCATAAATGTATGCGCTGCAGATCTAAGACGGAGGGAAAAGATTTCTTGGTTTGTGATTCGTGTGAGCAAGTGTACCATATCCGTTGCATTGAGCCTGCTGTGGAGGAGATTCCACCAACAAGTTGGTTTTGTGCCAACTGCACTGCAAGTGGGGTTGAATCATTGCATGACAATTGTGTTGTATGTGAGAGGATTAATGACACCAGGATCCAAACCAATGGAGGTGGGGATGAGATGGTTCCAACCGGTGAAGAGTTGCTTAGTGACTTGGAAGAGAGGTCAGATTGCAGTATGGATGCTAAAAATGGGCTCCATCTGTCCAGCAAAAACATAAAGAAAATGTCTTGCAAGTTCTGTGGAAGTGGGGGAGAGGATGGCCAGAAGTTCCGTGCGTGTGGACACCCCCTCTGTCCTTTCAAGTACTACCATGTAAGGTGCTTGACGAGTCAGCAGTTGAAGTCCCATGGATCATGTTGGTACTGCCCTTCATGTCTCTGTAGAGCTTGTTTGACTGATCAAGATGATGATGATATTGTCCTCTGTGATGGCTGTGATGAAGCATATCACATTTATTGTATGGAACCTCCTCGTACTTCTATTCCAAGAGGGAAATGGTTCTGCAGCCAATGTGATGGTGGGATTGAGGCAATACGGAAGGCAAAGATGGCATACGAGGATCATGAGAAACAACAGAAGAGGAAGAAGCAGTCAGCAATCGAAGCTGTAGGATCAGTGGATATGCTTCTAAATGCTGCTGAAAAGCTCAAGTGTGAGGAAAAAATGGCTGCCACTGTGAGGAAGAGATAGGAAGAGCACAAAATTTTTCTGGACAAAAAAGTCGAAGGGGAGGGACATCCACTTCATTGTCTGTGTTTGATTCATTTCCTGATACTCCTTTGGTAAGGGTTTTGTACATTTTGGTCGAATACCCTATGCCAAGAAAGCTGTCTTTCGCCACATTGTTTAGAGGACTAACATGTTTTGGTCGTAAACATTGTTTAGGCTAGATTTCTTTTGGATCTAAAATACATTAATGCTGAAGGCGGTGGGGGTTTGTATCAGTGTCATTGAACTGCCATGTAAACTACGGTATATAGCTCATCGTTTGGAGGATTTAGCTGGGGCTTAGTCTCTATTAAACAGGGAGAAGACCTCCAAGACCTGCTATTGGCTTAATGATCCTCTGGAGTGCAAATGCTGAGAAAGGAGTCTTGTCAGCTTTGTAATGGGTATCAGAAAGGCAATGTTGCAGGATGTTGTAATATTAAGAAATTGCATCCAAATGCCCATTTCTTTACAATTGAAAATATGAATATTTTCAGATACATTAATTCTCTTCAACTTACTATTTCTGAGATGCTCCTTTATTCATCCATTTTATCCATCTATCCATTTTTAATCAATTTTTTCTTTCATTTTATTTCATTTATTAAATTGTTCTTTAATTGGGTTCACTTTCTATCGATCAATGTTGTCGTTACTCGTTAGGGTCCCAGGTGTTCCCCTGCAGAGACGGGAGGAACTGATGCTATTTGTGTTGCAATTCGCATTATCAAAGCTACCAATAAGTTTTAACTGCACTGGATGTATTCATTTATGGAAATATCTTTTCTAGTCTTGATATTGACATGTTTCAAGATCCCCAATAAATGAACTCATCAGTAACGATTTTTTCCCACATAGAATGATAAAATTATTTAGTTGGTTACTTGATTATCAATCTTAAGATTCTGTTTGTTTTCACTTTTCAGTGCATATCTGTTTATTTGTAATTATGATTTGCACTCCCGTCTAATACAAAATTTACATTTTTTTGTCTCATTTGCACTTATTAGCAGTGAAATTTTGTATTCCGAAAAGTGATACAAAATGGGATCACATCATCTTGCTTCCTATTTCACTCCCAATCAAATAATCCTCCATTCTTTCATATAAGATGGGGACTGTTTCATTTTATTTTTCACAAACAAATAAGATAAAGTTAAATCTGAATGAAAAGTAAACCATAATTTATAGTCAACCTGTTTGCACTTCTATTATTTTACGCCAGTGCAGATGGAATTTGCACTACAAGCAAATTCAGCCTTAGTAACAGCTAATTTCTACTTACTAAAATATTGAACGGTGTTTACTTATTTTGCAACATTTTCAATTTTAAACCTTGTCATTATAGTTTTGTATGCAACAGTGCATGTTTGTAATCTTAATGAGGCCTAAAACTATTATGATATAAAAGGGCCAATACCCCACCTTTCATGATATAAAAGGGCTATTTAGGGTCTTGGGAGGCACATAATGAATTCTAACCTAACCTTTCTCACAACTATAAAAGGGCCATTACCCAATGTTGGTTCCGGTTCTCTTAAGGCTCAGTTTGGAAGAAGTACAAAACTACAAATACGAATATGTACTGTGCAAATACACAAAATAATATAAAATATAAGGTTTTGCATTCTACAAATTTGTGTTTGTACTCCTTCCAAACTGAGCCAGATGGAGTATAAATACAAATATGTAGTGTGCAAATCCTTGTATTTTGTATTATTTTATATGTATTTATACTGTACATATTTGTACTTGTACTCCTTCCAAACTAAGCCTTGATTTCTTAAATTCCCTATACGCAAGCAAAAAAGCTTCAATTATTGACCTTCCCTAGCTTAAAATTGAATTATTTTTCTTCAATTGTTGTTTCACTTTCACATCCGTTGCAGCCCTAGAGGAGTGGCCAGCTAAATCGAGCTGGCAAGAGCTCATTACTGATGGAACATGTTTAGTAGATGACTTGTGGTGGGGTATTTCCTTTTTCTTTATACATGTGGGGGAGCTAAAGGAAAGCCAAATTTATCTTGACTAAAACTCCTAATTCTAGGCATGTGAACAAACACCTCTGGAGTTGGTTTGTACTAATTGTCTATTCTTGCACTGTTGAGTTTGAATTAATTTGGGATGATAATGACCAAAAAAAAAACAACTGTAGATATATAAATAAATATAATTGGTTTGCTATTGTTACCATTTTGTTTTGTGCAGTAATAAAAATTTGGAACAACTTAGCTAAAATCTCAATGGCTTAAGAGGACTGAGGACTGAAGAGCTTGAAGATTTGAAGGCTAATGAGAGTTTGGGTTTGGGGGGGGGGGTCTCTTGTATCTAGGATTTAGGAAGTTGTACAAGGGTCTTTGGATTTGGTTGTAGAGTCTTGAGAAGGAACATCGAGATGTCATCCTGCTTGTTAAGAAATTTGTGTTTTTGATCTCTTTCTGCCAAGGGAAAGAACTTCTGCTGGCCCTAGAAGGCATATACACAAGGCAGCTGGGAAAGGGTTGGTTTTTACCATTTTTCTAGAGACTTTCCCTGGGGGGACAATAACTGTGGCCATCACATTTCAGTAGTTTATCATCATCTTAGTAGGGATAACCATTAGAACTACAATTGGGCTTATGTTGAGGAATTTCAAGGAGTTATTTGATAGGTGAATTAGGACAATTCATTCTCCTTCCTGGGATTAGAAGATGTGGGCCTCCAAACTAAATGGAGCTCATGGTTTTAGAATCAACCCTATGGGCTTTCTTTTTCTTTGAGTAGGGTTTCAAAGATACTTTGGGCAAACAAACTTTCTTACAAGAGGTGTCTAATATGCTCCACTTCTAAGGCTTGGTGTTAAATGGTCCCAACTGACAACACACAAGATGGATATGATACTTACTAAGGTGGTTGTATGAGAGCTGGGATCCAAGGTTGACATGGTTAAAGCTACTTCTGTGTTTATGTGATGGATTTGAACTTTATTATATTCTCTGGTGGCAATGGCTTTACATGTGCAAGGATTTTTGCAACAAAACCCCTGTTTCTTTTCCACAAGCATGGAATAAGCTACACTTCTAAAATGGCAAATGGCTAGAATTATTCCTCTCATTTCAACTTATTTAAATCCCAAAAAATAAATATCCTAAAATGGCTACTGTGCTTCTTTATCAATGGCTCCATCTTTCTAATGGCTCCCTGGAATTTCTGCAGTCTTTAATACTAAAAACTATCTAACAAAAAAATTTCCTGATGAACAGGAAGATATTTTCTCTTCTTAACCAGATTTTTTTTTTTTGTTTGTTTGTATCAGCAGTAGTTAAACATATCAAGTCACTTCTGTCCAGTTCCCACTACAACAAAAGAATCATGCATGTGGGGGACACCCTACGATGAAGTTCAATCATCAATCTGTGATCTGTATGAAAGGGACTTTGGGCAAGACTGGTGTTCCATCTGCAGTGGAAAGTATACAGATATGGTTAAAATTTGAGATGCCTCTAAACCCATTATGGGAAAGGGAGTGGCCTGAGTTTGGGGACACATAGGGACCCCAGAACTCACTAGGTCCCACCTTGATTGATAAGTATTTAAACCAAAAAATCAATTTGATTCTTTTAAGCTTTATTGCAAAATCTTTTTGTACCACTTCACAGTTTCACCGTAAATAGCAAAACCAAGTAGCTGTTTATCATGTCTCAGGCAGCTGTTTTGTGCTCCATTACTCTCTATCTTTTTGAACCATTTAGTGGGGTGTGTTGGTTCTCTGATTAAAGAATAAAGTGGCAAGCCCCAAGCTGATTTATGGGTGGTGGGGCTTTGCATTAGCCCAACACAGACTGGCTTGGGTGGAATTGTGGCCAACCTAGGCTGCATTAGGCATGTTTAAGAGAATTAATTCTGATGAATTTTGTGATATTAAGAAAAAGAGTCGTTTTTAATTTTGGGTGTATGAAAACTTTAAAAATTATTTTATTTTTTTGAGCTGAAAACTCATTTTAAGAATTTATTCTTTGGAACTAAAAAATTGGCTTACAAAAATAATCAATCAGTACAAGACCCATTCAAACATCCTTCAAACACTCTTTACAGCCTTGCATTGGGAATATCTCTGTACTTATATGCTTTATTTCATGGGTAGATATTCCCAATGTAAGACTATAAATATAAATGCTAATCGAACGGGTCTTGCACCGACTAAATCCAGTTTCGATTATCCAATAGCTGAAATGGTCACTTACGTAGTAAATGGCAATGGGTCTCATGCTGCTCCACCCCCACCCCTTAAAGAAAATTCCTTAGTGCAGAATTTTAACCAAACAAATTCCTAAATTCCAAACTTCTTAATCTCCAACCCTAATTTTAATAAACTCTATCCAAATGATGTCCTTGAGATGGACGCAATCAATCGGATAGGTTTGAAGCTTTGAAATGCCCAATCCGCCTTTATTTATTTTATTTTTTCTTAGCCCAAATTAAAACAATGTCCCATTGTCAGATGAGCCCACATAACACCAAACCCCAAGTTGTGTTTAGTTGATACTTTTGATAATCCCATAGTAAAAAAATAACTCCCACCACCCACTCCACTCTTTAACCAAAGTGGGTTCAATCGCCAATGAATAAAGTAAAGTGGGCTCGAGTCTTCAAAACAATCCACCGACCAAACCCAACCCAAACCAACAATTTAAAAAACGAACCGGTGACTGAATCGGTCAGGGGTCCAGTTATTGGTTCAAACGGTCTGACCATTCAACTCCAACGGTCAGTCTGTTTTAATAAAAAACTAAAAAAATTAGAAAACAGTCAAAACCGTTCGAACGATTAACCAGCCAATTCAGTGGTTTGCTGACCAAAATCAACAATTTTAGAAAAAAAAACAGTTTTGAAAGAAAACGGAACCGGTCACAGGTTTTTCCAGTCTGACCATCTGGTCCGGTCCGGTTTTGAAAACAGTGACCCAAATCATTGGCTTAGAGTTTGGGATTGGCCCAACCCATATTTCAACCCTAGGTTCAAGAGCCAATCCTTTGCCTATAGGCCCTATACTACATTTCTGACACCTTGCTTGCCATGTGTGATTGCGTGGGGCCCAGCTGATGCAGGCAATAAATCCTGATTCTAAGGTTCTTGACCTTCCAATCAACTCAGGTGTGGACCATATGGTTATATGGTCCCGGCCAGCTTCCAAGCTGGTCAAAGAAAGTACACCCAACATTCTAGACCACAAGCATTGAACCACCTCAAGATCGTGTTGGTCCAAATGATGGCCCATCATCCACCAATAGCTCGGGGTCCAGCTTGGCAGCATATCGACATCTGTCAATGGAGTTTGATTTTGATTGTGGCCGTGTGGATTCCCCACGTGGTCGGTCACTCTCGATCTCGGGACGGTACACACCGTCCGATGGTAATCCAGATGGAGTGGGCTCCACTTAATCTTATACCTTACTATACTGCGTATCAAGTCCCAGTGGGAAGTGGGAACAGGACCGTAATAAAACCGGTTACGGTGTAATATTGTTGAATTTGAATAAAAAACTAATTAGCATAGAATACCAAAACCACCCCTAAGGTTATTAAAAATGACTAAATATAAACTTGCCTACTAATGATAGAATTTTGTAGCGTAACAAGGATTTGGAAAATGGTTATATGAGTTCAACACGCGCTAATAAGAAATTACATCATCCTGGCCGTTCACTGAGCAACCAAACTCATTCCCAACCATCGGATTGGCTTTCTTAAACAAAAGAAATCATAGAAGGGCCCACCTTGGCTTAAACCATAGATTTCCCTTGAAGACCCATAAACTGTTAATTATCTAATGCTACTCTGAATAATCAAGCTTAGGCTTAATCCAATGATTAGATTGCTATTAGCCAGAACGGCATTTTGGTTATTTTATCCTATGAGCTTTCCACTAAATTAAACGTCCCTCAAATTTATGACCGTCACCCCGTCATCCTATAATACCAAACTCCCTTCTGCTATTCCATTACGTTGCCATTCAAAGCTTTTTCCTTCTGTACGTGCATATGTTCGACGCTCTCGCTCTTTCCCCCATGGCTTTACAGGACAGTTATAAGGAAGGAGACCTGCTGGACTTCACGTTAGAAGACTTGGAAACCGATGAGACAGAGTCACAATTGACGTTAGGTTTCGACGGTTTTCCGGCTGGTTTTGATTGTTCTCTGGAGAATTTTGAAGGTTTTTCTGAGAGTCGGTTATGTGTTCCGGGGGACCCATTAGATGAACTGGAGTGGTTTCCCAGTTTTACCGACGATTCCATCTCGTTAAACGGTTTTTTACCCGTTCCGGAGCCTAAGAATATTTTTCCGACGACCCCTGAACAGAAAATAGAAGAAAATAATAGGTTTTCGTCGAGAGACGATGTTGGGCTGTTGAGAAATACTATACCCAGTAAGAAGGCCAGGAGTAAGAGAGTATGTAGACGTGTTTGGGCACAGAATGTCCTGCCGTTCTCAGTTCCTGAAAGTCGGGTTCCGGCGAAGTGTAAGCATGAGAAGTATTACGCAACAAGGAGAAAATGCACTCACTGTAGAACAGAAAAAACGCCCCAATGGAGAATGGGACCTAAGGGGCCGAAAACACTGTGCAATGCATGTGGGGTTCGTTATAAGTCGGGGAGATTGTTGCCGGAATATCGGCCAGCAGCTAGTCCGAGTTTTAACAATATGTACTCCAATAGTCATAAGAAGATAATGAAGATGAGAAGAATGAGAAAAAGATAGGAGACAAGACATTCTTGTTTGTATTTGATTTGTAAGAGTTTTATCATTTTTAGTTTTAGTCTTTAGAAGGTAGAATTTTTCTTCTTTTATTTCTATGGAAATTCTTATATTTGTTTGATACAGAATACAGATTTTCTTTTATTAACAGGTAAGGATATGTAATTTATGACCTTGTTCATTTATTTGGTTATTTTTATTTATTTTTTAGTGATAGTGGCCAAATATTCTTTATTTACTTGTTTCTGCAAGTTGGGCAAACATTTGGGGTCTTGTCTGATTAAACATATTATATTTGTAGTTTGATTGATTGTTATTTCTTTGCGTAACTGAAAGCAGGGTTTAGTATGAAAGCCGTAAGCTTGTAATTGGTTCAGTAAGCCAAAAATCCTATTTAGTGCAACAAATGAGAATATGGAATGAGATTTTTTTTTTTTTTTTGATAAAGAAAGTGAGATGTTGATTTCTCATACTTTCTGGGTTCCTAAAATCTCCATGACCACCCCACAAAGCATGGATTGATTCTTGATTTCACATCATCTTAAATATTTAATCTACAACTTGTACTGTTCTATAGATGCCATGCCAAGTTCAAGATAGTAGCTGAACCTTCTAATCTTGTCAATTTGTGACAAATGAGTTGAATATATTCTAGGACTTTTCGGGACATTTTAAACTGTTGTAGAGTGATGTCTATTTCCTTGAGCATGACATGATTGCCCAGTTAAGCACACTGATGGGACACTTATATGAACTGCTTATCAGTTATGAGCTATCTTCAAAACTCTGTGTAGCTTTCACCGGAAAGGCCTCTAAGACATCTAAGCCACCCTTCAAGCCGTTCAGTACTATAAATGAGTGAATACAATCTTGGCGTTTGGATGTACCAACCACCCAATGAATTCAGAATTTCTGAATTGAACATAGTGGATCCAACTATCAACATGGCAACTATTATTAAAAAAAACAAGGTCTATCTGTGCCTAAGTTTTCCCTAGTTTGTTTTGCCTGTAACTCCTAAGCAATCCAAGCTCCAATTTCCAAGGGTAGAATCTCTAAGAAAATAAAAAGAATGAAGAAGATTAAGAAAAGCAAGGTCTCTCTGGGCCCAAGTTTTGCCTAGTTTGTTCCGTGGTTCTGCCTATAACTTCTAAGCAGTCCAAGTTCCAATTTCCACGGGTAGAATCTCTAGAAAAATAAAAAGAATGAAGAAGGATTCTGCACCTCTTCTGTATTAGGCAGTATTACCAAACTGGAATTGTGCTCAAAGCTCAATTGGTTTAAGTTCTGCACCTCTTCTGTGATATAGTAGTTTACAGCTTAGCAACAGGCAGATGGGTTCTTGATTAGAAGTTAAAAATTCAATTTGAATTGGGAAAATAAAAAAGTCTTAATTGGCTTTTGAAATTGCATGGTATAAGGTTAGAAGAATTCAGAGTTTTTAAACTTTCCCTGGGCCAGAAAAAGCCTTTCTGATTACCTGGCAGAACTTTCTGGCTTGGTAATGTGATCCAAATTAGTACTTGGGAATCGGCCTTTTCGTTAGTAGATTCACATGGTGCTTGACTCAGAGTTACATGACTCATCTAGTCATAAAAGTGAAGGAATTAAAGCCAAGAAACTGGCTTCACCATATCTCCTTTGCATGTGGGTTGTTCCATACTTCCATTGACTTCACCCGACAAGTTCAGATGCAGTGTAATTGGGGGACTCACATTGATTGAATCCGAGTTAAAAATAGCATTCCAGGCAATGCAAACTCAGAAGGTTTTATAGTACAGAATATATTTGATAAGAAACATCAACTGATAAACATCACACAAGCAGGTAACAACCATTCAGTAGTAATCAGAGAAAACCTGATGATAGAGGTATAAATTTTCATCCATGTAATTCAAAGGATATGTCTGGAACTCAACCTCAGTCTCAATGGAGCGCGCTAAGGAGCTTCCAGTGATTACTGTTTACTGGTATAGTAATATGGCATCCCTGCTAATAATGAATGTTCAGGTTATCTGAGAGTCTTGGAATGGTATCATGTACAGAGCATTAGATTATTCCAGCCACTTGTAAGCTTCCGTCCTGATAAACCTTGTGTTGTCAAGATCCAAGTACACGCCCCCTGCTATGTACAGCTCCAGACTTAAAACTCTGGGATTCTCTAATCTATACTCTATACGTATGTTAACTTTGTGTGGCTGATTGACTCCTCTATAGGTGCTGCAATTTCCACAAATACAACACTGAAGTTACACAAATCTGAGGTCCAAATTGCAGGCTGCTTTTCCGCTTTATCATTATTTCATGATTCCTCAATCTTGTCTCTAACCACATAACGATTTTCATTTGTACTCAAGCCAGACATATGAAGTTGCTTCCGCCTTTTAATAAGATGTAATGCAGTTTGTCTGTCATCTCGTGCCTCAGAATCAGGCTGCAAGATCCGTGATCAAATAAAACTTTAGTTGTTAAATAGGAAGGGTCAAGTTCAAGTACCCACATACAATGTTTTGAAGCTGTACCTTGATTGCTAAAGCCTTGTTAAAACTCTCAATGGCTTTGTCAGGTTCCCCAAAGTTTAACTGTGTCCTTCCTAGTGTTATCCATGCCTAGAAAATGGATCAGAAGTTTGGTAGATAAAATTAAAAAAAAAAACAAAATACCATAGATCTTCAAAGCTCACTGACGGGGCAAAATTTGTCAATGGAAATAGTTCAATTGAATAATGAAATTATGCAATAAACTGTGCATACTCCAGAACCCATGTAAATCTGATCAATACCCACCAGTATGTCTAGACGCAATATATGAACAGATTCCAATTATGCAAGTAGATGCAAAGAAGAAACAGAAATAGATGATGAAAAAGTAACAACATACGGGCTAAAGGAAAATAAAGGAAAAGAATGGGATAATCAAGAATAGTTTCTTCCATCAAAAACTCAATTCCCAATTACAGATTTAATAGGGAACCTACCTTTTTCTTAAAGGCTAAAAGAATTACTGTTAACATACTCTCTAAATCCAAATACATGTTTCTTGACTGGACAAACATAGAAACTCAGATAATTTTTCATACCAAAATGATGTAGTCCACTGGCAAAAAATTGAGAACTAAAATCCCTGGTATTTCCTATCCCATCTCATAACATCTCATGGGAAAGAAAAAACATTCTAGAATATTGGAAAAAATGGAGGTCGTGGAGAAAACAAAATGGAGGTCATCTCTGAGGGTAGAGGCTAAAGATTTCCTCTTTGAAGAAATATGGATCAAAGGAAGACTCGGTCTGAAAATAAGAGAACAGAAGATGGCCACGGTTCTTGTGGAAGGCTCAGAGATGATTGGCTGGTTGAAAGAGTTTGTTTCTGATGCAGCAGATAAAGGGAAGCAGATAAAATGGAAGGAAAATTTCTCAGAGACAGGTAGGAGGTATGTGATGGAAAACAAGAGGAAGGAAGGAAGCAAATGGTTTCTTTCCCTCAAGGGAAAAATAGTCAAGGATGGATAGGGATTGCTGGTATACTGACAAATTTCCTAAATAGAAGGGAGCTGGAGAAAAAAGAGTTGATCGAAATTGATGAAAGTGAACAAAGCCTGGTAGTTAGCAGCCAGATCCTGGGTAAGGCAGAGGAACCAAAAAAGAAATTCTTGGCCTTGACAAACAACAGTAGGAACCCTTCCTTGGTAGCAGATGGGACAACAGGAAAATGGGAAATAATGCTAGCGATTGATGCTGGAAAGTTGGTGACAGATTGGTCGAAAGTTGCAGAATTATTAAAGTTCAAACTGGGGTTAAGGAGCACCTTTATTTTAACTCCGTTTGATCTTGCTAAGGCAGTGTTGGACCCTCTTGAAAACCAGGTAAATGTTAAAGCTTTATGTATTCAAGATGCTCTGGGGACCTTCTCAGTCTTTAAATGGTCTTCATCTTCTAATTCAAAAATCTTCTCAGTGGAAGATAATGTTACTGTTCAAGTGATTGGTTTGCCATTCCATCTCTGGAATCAAGAGATAGCAAACTCAATTGCTTTGCCGTGTGGTGCTCACCTTGATGGTGTATTTTGGGGAGACCTACGAAGTGCAGCCCTTCTACTGGGTGGAGTAAAACCAGAAGATATACCGAGGAAGGTGACCGTTGCTGTGGATGGATTGTTTTTACCAGTCTGGTTAGTGTCTTCCATTGAAGCTACTCTTTGGAAGGAGGCCAGGCAGGAGGAAAATGAAAAGGTTGAGGAAGTGGAGCTACGTGGCAGATTGGAGTTACTTAAACAGAAGAAACTGGGCAATTTCACCAAAATGGAAACACAACCTTTAAACAGCTCAAAAGATTTGGGTCAGGAGATTAGTAGTAAACGTGAGATACAAGGTAAGGGTATGACAACCAACAGGACATTTACTCAGGTAGCAGCTTCTGGCGCCAAGCAAAATAATTTGAATGGCTTAAGTGAGGGGAAGGGCCCGTTGGTAGTACGAACTGAACCACAGATTGGAGGAGCTAAACCATTGGGTCAGGTTGGCGTCTTGTTAGAATCAGAAAACCTTATGGTGGCTGACCCAGTAGAACCAAATTCAAATTCAAATTCTATTCCTGGGCCCAGTAGGCCCGAAACCAAGTTAAGTGGGCCAAAATTAATTGACCCAGGGCTTAAGTTGGCATTTGAGGAGTTAAAGAAGCACGTGACAGGGGGAGCATCTCAGGTAGACAGCAAACAAGGGCTATCATCGTCTTCCTTGAGCTCCTCCTTTCGCTCGAACAACTCTGCAAAGGTGTCCAGCTCCTTACAGTGGATCCCGTCGAAGAAGCTGGCTTGATCTTCACAGGATTGCTGTAATCCGAGGTGTGTGAAGTGCAGTGAGCTACATGGCTCAAATCTGGAAATGTCGACAGCAGAAGAAGATTTTTCTGATTCGGATTCAGAATCTGGAGAAACCCCCAGTCTGGGAAGTATTGACCTCCAAAAACCAAAAGATATTGTTGTAAGGCTTACTTAATTGTTACTTGTTTCTTTTTTCTTCTTTCTTTTTTCTTATTATTCTGATTCTAGGATATGCCGCCAGGGGCATACTTGTAATTTCTGATTCTTTTATGAAGTTAATATAAATAGAAAACTGGTGGCAGCCAGTAGTTACTTTTTCCTCTCAACCGTACCTCTCTCTCTCTCTCTCTCTCTCTCAATCCCCACGAATCACCACATGGTATCAGAGCCAGGTTTTCTGGGTTGAAAAAGACCTACGATCCCTCTTGCCCTATTCTTAAAAAGTGTTTGGACGTGGCTGTTTCTGCAGAAACCCCAGCAGTTTCTGGTGGCAGTATTTTTCTTTTGGAAACCCTAGCAATTTCTGGCAGCAGCTTTTGTGATTTCTTTTTCTTGGCCGTAATAGCGAGAAAACCCTAGTCGGAGAAGGGTGATGCTGGTGCAGACTCCTCTGTTTGATGCTGTGAAGTCAAGTTCAGATTAGCACCTTCGTACAAGTGCTGAACATGTGTTTTTTTTTTTTTTTTTATTTCAGTTTGTCTCAGCCTTCTTTGGCCGATGGTGCGTAGGGCTCATACCTTGATTATATAGTTATTTGTTTGGACGTTGGATGGTTAGAGTGTGTGAACTACAGTCAGACTGATTGTAATGTCTGTATTGGTGGTGCTGAACCGATTACCGGACTGGTTTATTGTTCTGTTTGGACGTTGTGTTGACTGAACCCCTTGTTCTCAATAGTATTTAATGTTCTTTTGCTCACATTCTAGGAGTAGACCCCGAGTTGCTCACATTCTGATTGTGGCGGCTGTGTTGTTGGGTGGTATTTGGACTGGTTTTCAGTAGTATTCGATGGCAAGTCATGAATTAACTTCATCTTAGCATGCGAATTGGGCCTTTTCTTATCATGCCCATGGGCCCTGGTCTTATGTCATGGATTCCAAGCTTTGTTCTTCAAGTTCTAAGCCTTGCACATAAAGATAGGTGATTATCCTTGGTGAAGCTTTGGAAACTTCTAGAACAGTCTTACAATCTTCTAAAACAACCTCTTTGTCATGCACTTCCATGATTAAGCCTTGTAAAGCCTCTTTCATCCTCTTTGTCCTTGCCCTAGTCATTGGACCACCGATTTCTTGCAAAGGATCTTGAGAATATTTGGGAATATTAGCTTGAGCCATTTGGCCAGCACCTCGATCTCCATTATTCCCTCCTTCCTCGAATCCTTGTTATTTTGTTAATGGCTCGGCAGTCCACACACATACGCCATGTTCCTTCTCTCTTTGGGACTAAGATGATAGGAACCAAACAGGGGCTAAGACTCTCATT
This sequence comes from Nelumbo lutea, assembly GCF_056320005.1. NCBI lineage: Eukaryota > Viridiplantae > Streptophyta > Magnoliopsida > Proteales > Nelumbonaceae > Nelumbo > Nelumbo lutea. Next base: position 20,474,011 of record NC_142684.1, on the reverse strand, counting down.
TAGAAAACCCTTTTGCACCAACTTATCCACTTGCCATTGTATCTCCTTTGTTTCCTCGGGATTAGCTCTATAAGCAGGTCGATTTGATATGGCAGAACCGGGTATGAAGTCTATTTGATGCTCAATACTTCTTAAGGGAGGTAATCCATGGGGAATCTCCTCGAGAAATAGGTCCTCAAACTCCTACAATAAAGACACAACAACACTAGGCAAAGAGGGGGTTGGGTCATTAGTAGAAAAGTAAACATCCTTGTACATAAGTACAAGTAGTTGCTGCCTTGCAATCATGACACTCTTAACCTCATTTTTTTTCACTCATTCCCTTGCTTTTCTCTCCTTTTTGTACACTTTTCTCTCCAATTTTCCTCTCGGCCCCACTCTTTCCACTTGCACTTTTCCTCTCGGTCTCACTTGCTCTCTTTGCTTTTGCTTGTTCACTTTCTTTCTTTTTCTTTTCCTCTTGCTTACACTTTTGTTCTTCTCTCATTTTGCACTCTCTTGCTATCCTAATCTGATCTTCATAAGCTTGCAAAGGTTTGAGAGGAGTTAGTATAACAATTCGGTTATTCATTACAAAAGAATAACGGTTTTTATACCCATCATGTGTAACCTTCCTATCAAACTACCATGGTCGGCCAAGCAATATATGACCAGCATGCATTGGTGCCACATCACATAGAACCTCATCCTCATACTTGCCAATTGAAAAGAAAACTAGAACTTGCTTGGTTACCCTCACTTCTCCACATTCATTCAGCCATTGCAATTTGCACGGTTTAGGATGCTTTATGGTATGCAAATTCAGCTTATCTACCAACAACGTACTAGCAACATTAGTACAACTTCCACTATCAATAATCATAGTACATACCTTATCCTTCACATGGCATCTTGTGTGAAAAATATGCTCACGTTGCTCCTCATTACCATCATCCTTAGGTTGTATACTTAGGGCTCTCCTTGTAACCAGTAAATCACTATGAACGGGTTCTACAACTTCAACATCAGAACAATCGTCCAATGGTGGCATCTCATCCTCACTTTAGCTAGCACTTTCTATTTCTCCATTCTCCAACGCAATCATAACTCTTTTGTTTGGGCATTGAGAAGCAATATGCTCGAATCCTTGGCACCTAAAACACTTAACTTCACGTGACTTAGAAGAAGTTTTAGTGTTGGTTTTACCCTTATGAACAACAATCGAATCCTTTTGCTTTGCTTCCTCTTTTGTTTTTGAGACAGCCTTGTTGTCCTTCCAATTAGGTTTCCATGAAGAACCAGATCTAAACCCTTTTGATTTGATTTGCTTCTCCACTTTAATGGCTTTGTGCAATAGCTCCTCCATCTCCACATAGTGTTGTAAATCTACCACATCAGCAATCTCCTTGTTCAAGTCGCCAATAAATCTAGCCATTGTTGCTTCTCGGTCCTCCTCTATGTTTGCTCTAATCATGGCTGTCTCCATCTCTTTGTAATAGTCCTCTACACTCATGGAACCTTGAACCAGCCCTTGCAACTTTCTATGCAAATCTCTATAGTAATGGCTAGGTATAAATCTCTTGCGCATTACCAATTTCACCTCTTCCCATGACCGAATTGGCCTCTCTCCATTCCTACGTCTATTGATCACCAATTGATCCCACCATATGCTTGCATAATCTGTGAACTCCACGGCTGCTAGTTTTACTTTCTTCTCCTCGGAATAGTCATGGCAATCAAATACGTGCTCAACCTTTCTTTCTCACTCCAAGTATAGTTCATGATCATTCTTTCCTTGAAAGGTCGGAATCTTCATCTTTATACTTCCCAAATTGCTATTTCTCTTGGAAACAATCTTCTTGCCTCGTCTAGAACTTGATTCCTCCAAATCCGAATCTTCCTCTTCTTCCTCAAACACACGTCTTCTAGTGGACTTAGAAATAGATGGGGATTGCAAATCATTCAGCCTCGCATTCAACTTTCTAAATTGTTCATTAACAGCCCTTATGAATAATTTCTTCCTCAAACACACATCTTCTTTTTGCTCCTCACCTCTCTTTGCCTTTTTTTTTTGTTCCTCACACACTCCCTCACGTGTTTGCACTCAAATCAGACTTTTCTCGATGATGACCTCACCTCTCTTTGCCTCTTTTTTTTTTTTTTTTCTTTTCACTCAAGCTAGCCCCTTTATGTTCTTAACAAAATCAAGATCAACAAATCTCAAGGAGCAAATGGTAGAGATAAGGAAGGAAAATAAAAAAATCAATTATAGGAGCCAAAAAAAAGAAAGAAAACTTCAAAAAGGAAGCAAAAGACATGCAAAAGAAATCACTAGAATATGGAGCACGAAATTAAATTAATTTAGACACAAGAATCCTTATTTGATAAGGATTAGTACTAATTAATATAGTAAGACAACTATTTAAGGAAAAGAAATCCCAACCCAAAAATGATCATACCGCTGGCTCTTGAATTAGTCAACTAGTCAAACCCAAAAAAAGAAAGGAGAACTCGTACGACTTATAGGAATATGATCTTGCAATTCAAGAAATCCCATTCATGCTGGGAAAATGAAAAAAAAAAAAATCAGATCTGCAAGCTAACTCCTCCTTTTCTTTCTTTTTTTTTCCAAATTAGATGTTCTTTTCTCTCTCTCTCTTTTTTTTTCCGAATTGGATGTTTTTTTCTGTCTCTCTTTTTTTTTTTTTTGCCAAACTAAACACACAAAATAGAATTGACTCTACTCAAAAACACAAAGAAGTCGAATGGAAGAATTCAAAGAAACTATGCAAGGACAACACAAGAAACGTGCAAAGATCAAAGAAAAACACAAAACAAGGATAAACAAAGGATAAGTAACTTGTTTCTTGCAGGTTGCTGTATTGATAGTGTATGTAGATGATATCATCATTACAGGAAGTTGGAGTTCAGAGATACAGAACTTGAAACAATTCCTTCAATCTAAATTTGAAGTGAAAGATATAGGACTCCTGAAGTATTTCCTTGGGATTGGAGTTGCCCGCTCAGAAAAGGGTATCTTTGTCTCTCAAGGGAAATACACCCTTGATCTATTACGGGATACAGGTAAATTAGGTGCAAGGCCGGCAGATACTCCTATGGATATGGACCACAAGCTAGGTGACTATGTTGGTGAACCTCTGAAAGATGTGAAGCAGTTCCAAAAGTTAGTGGGAAAGTTGATTTATCTGTCCATGACCCGTCCAAACATTGCCTATTCCATTGGGGTCCTGAGCCAGTTTATGCACTCTCCTAAGAAGCCACACATGGAGGCAGCAGAGAGAGTCCTTAGATACTTGAAGAAATATCCAGGAACAAGCCTATTATTTAGTAAACACAATCACCTAAAGGTGGAAGTCTTTACAGATGCTGATTGGGTAGGAGCTGTGGATCATAGAAAGTCCACTAGTGGGTATTGCACATTTTTGGGAGGAAATCTGGTGACCTGGAAGAGCAAGAAGCAAAGTGTGGTAGCAAGGTCAAGTGCTGAAGCTGAATATAGAGCTATGGCACATGGGGTGGCTGAAGTCCTTTGGCTAAAGAACCTTCTAGGGGAGCTTGGAGTTGTTGTTCATAGTCTTATGTCCCTTTACTGTGACAACAAGGCTGCAATAAACATCGCCAGCAACCCAGTCCTACATGAGAGGACCAAGCATATTGAGGTGGATAAACACTTCATAAGGGAGAAACTGGAAAAAAGGGAAATTTGCATCCCTTATGTCAACTCCAAGGAACAACTTGTTGATGTCCTTACAAAGGGGCTTCCGTGCTCATGGCACAATGAGTTATGTGACAAGCTGGGCATGATAGACATCTTCAGCCCAACTTTAGGGGGAGTGTTGTAAGGCTTACTTAATTGTTACTTTATACTGCTGTTAGTAGGCTGTTGGACAGTTACAGTTACTTGTTTCTTTCTTCTTCTTTCTTTTTTCTTATTATTCTGATTCTAGGATATGCCGCCAGGGGCATACTTATAATTTCTTATTCTTTTATGAAGTTAATATAAATAGAAAACTGGTGCCAACCAATAGTTACTTTTTCCTCTTAACCATACCTCTCTCTTCCTCTCTCTCTCTCTCTCTCTCCCCCCTCCCAATCCCCATGAATCACCACAAATATCATGGAGGGAAGTGTAAACACTGAACTTTTATTTTCGAAGGAGGAAATGGACCCACAAGATTTTGGCAATGACAAACAGTTGACGAATCGAAGTCTCAACGGTGGCGAACAGATATCTTCCCTTCCAGGAATTATTTTGCACAAAAAACAGATGGTGTTGGAAACACTTGCAGAGGTTTAGCAGATTACATCTCTGCCAATAAACGAGTCTACTTATTGGCATAACCTATTCAGAATATCGGGCCAGAGAGACAAGAATCAAATCTTGTGCCTCACCTAAGGATTCACATAGAAGGAAAGACTAGTGAGGAACCTTTGACTGTGGGGGGTGAAAAAGTCACAGTTGAACCTAGTTTACTTCCACAACTGAGTCAGGAACAAGGAATGGGTCTGGTCTTGACTTCCAATAGTTGATACCCAACACCTGGTTCCATTGCAATCCCCTTTTTACCTTTTGGTAAGTCTGTCCATTTTCTTTTAGATAATCATCTGGGTTCTATGCTTGTAACAGATATCCTGGAATCTCAACCAGAACAACCAAGTGGTAGTAGGGGAGTGATGAATGAGAGTGTTGGAAGTCGAACTGAGAAGGGGGATTATTCAGTAGAAAGGAAGCAGGAGGAACTAGAACGGATTTGGGAGCAGATTTGTACACTGTTGGAGGAGTATAAACAAAAAGAGGAAACGATAGAGGAGACTCCAAAAAACCTGAATCAGATGCAAGCCCCAATAAATTGGGGTAGGAAATAGGAAATAAAGGGCTATCTAGGATTTCTATCTAGGAAGTCCGTGGGTAATAAGGGTAGGAAAAAGAAGAAGAAATCTGAAGTAGACAAACTAATTTTGGACATTGAAGGGGCTACTAAATTCAGTGGAAGAGGGGAAGGAAAAAGGCCTCTAAATGAGGGGAAGATAGTGTCTTAGAGGGCTTAAATCAAGAAGGTTTATGAAGATAATCAGTTGGAATGTGAGGGGTTTGGGCAGTGCTTGAAAAGGAGACTAATTAAGGAATTACTTAGGAGAGAAAGACCTAATATTGTGATGCTACAGAAGACCAAACTAGCTGAACTCGATAGGAGGTGGGTCAGAGAGATTTGGAAAGTAAGAGGTGTGAGATGGTGTTCAGCTTCCTTGTTGGGAGCTTCAGGGGGATTAGTAACTTTCTGGAGGGAGGATTTCATAGAACCAGTAGAGGAGTTGATAGGAAACTTCACTGTATCCCTAACATTCAGGATGGTGGAAGATGGCTTTACATGGGTGCTAACAAATGTGTATGGGCCAAATAATTATAGAGAGAGGAATGAGTTATGGGAGGAGCTTCATGGCATCCGAGGTTTATGGGAAGGCCCCTGATGGGGGGGGGGGGGACTCTAATGCAATAAGGTTCACAACTGAGTCAAATAATCCTAGACAGGCCATCACGACTAGTATGAGAGCTTCCTTTACTACAAGCTATCTTCACTTGGTCCAACTTCCAAGAAAACCCAACTTGTTTGAAGTTTGACAGAACCACTTGGAAATGGACCTGGTGGTTAAGGCCCAGGGTCACCTCTGACCATTGCCCCATATAAGTAGGACAAGAACCACTTGGAAATGGACCTAGACCATTCAGGTTTGAGAATATGTGGTTAACACATCTGGATTTCTTGTCTAAGATTGTGGAATGGTGGAATGGAGAGATGAGGGGAGCGAAATGGAATGAGGTTAGATTCCACAAAAAATTAAAAAGGTTGAGAGGAAAAATAAAAGAATGGAATAGGGATCAATTTGGAAGAGTGGAGGAAGCAAAAGCTAGCCTACTGACTCAAATTGAAGATTTAGATGATAAAGAGTCCCAAAGGATGATGAATGTGCAAGATAGAAAACTGAGATGGAAATTGAAAAAGAAGTTAGAGGAGGTTCTGTTGAGGTAGGAGATCTCGTGGAGACAAAAGTCTAGGCATAAGTGGATCAAGGAAGGGATTGGGAATACTAAATTCTTTCATGCTATGGCTAATGGGAGAAGAAGGAAAAATTTGATACTTAAGCTTAAGGTTGATGGAGTTGAGATAACTTCTAAAGAGGAGGTTGTTAGTAGGTTTGTGGCTCACTTCAAATCAATCTTCCAAAGACCTTTGGAGAATTGACTAAGAGTAGGGGAGGAGGACCAGCCAACTTTGAATGAGATAGATACAGGATGGCTAGAAAGAATGATTGAGAAATGGGAGAGATTAAACAAGCTGTCTTTTCTATGGATAGAGCTAAGGCACCCGGTCCAGATGGGTTTACAATGGCATTTTATCAGGACTGCTGGGACATAATCAAAGAAGATTTAATTGGAGCTGTTAACAAATGTTATTTTATATAAGTATGGTACCGCATGGGTACTTTTGTAATTTCTTTCTTATTTTTAAGTTGTACAGTCGCCCTAGTATAAATAATAACATACTGCACACCTGCAGTATTCTTTTGGGCTCTCAGTCCTCTCGTCTCTCCTCTTCTCTCTCCCTTTCTCTTGTACAACATGGTATCAGAGAAGGTCGTCCAGGCTTGAAAGGTGAAGTCGAGCAGTTTGTCCCTTCATCTTCCAGTTGTGTCCATCTATTATTCGGCTTCCAGCATGTAAAAGTTTGTCTGTTTTTTTTTTTTTTATCTTCATCTGCTGTTTGGCTTCCAGCATGTAGAAGGTTTTGTTTCGAGGGTGACAGGTTCTCAGAAATTATCATCTGCTGTCCATCTGCTGTTCGGCTTCCCTGATGTTCGACTGAAACTTTCAGAAGTTATCATCTGATGTTCATCTGTTGTTCGGCTGCCCTGGTGTTCGACTGAAGTAACCTCCTTTTTTTTTTTACTTTGTTCTCATTGACTATTCGGCTGCCCTAATGTTTGATTGAAGTAACCCTTTTTTTACTTTGTTCTCATTGACTGTTCGGCTGCCCTGATGTTGGACATGTTCCAGGTCTACCGATTAGATGTGTGGTGAGCTTCACCTCTTTCTTTCCTTTCTGTTGTGGGATTGTTTGATCCTTGTGCAACCGTAGGTCATAAGGACCTGTTTATGTGCTGCAATAGCATTTTTGTTTTTGGAACCCTGTGAAACCATAGGTCATAAGGACCTTGTTTGTGTTGCAACAACAGTTTTTTTTTGGTGGATTGAAGGTCTGGAAGTGGCTGGTACCTTTTGCAATAACTCTTTGAGGCTGTGTTCCTTTTTTTGGGGGGGTTGTTTTTAAATCTGAAATCATGAGTGGTGAAGATTCTGCTACATCTGGAGTTTCCTCAATGCTGAATGGAATGAGTGGGGGTGTAGACAAGAGGGATCAAGCTGTACATCACTGCAAGGGGGAAGATAGGTTATATTAATGAGATAATTAAAGAACCACACTCTGGTAGTGCTGAATATGATAGATGGAATCAGGAAAACAGCATGGTTATGTCTTGGCTTTTAGTCTCTATGCAACCTCAAATAAGGAAGAATTTCATGTGGGCTGAAACGGAAAATGAGGTCTGGGAACAAGCAAAATCTACATAATCAGAACTACGACAATATGCAAAGATCTATCAACTACAGGCAGAGTCGTCTACTTGTAAACAGGGGGAGAGGTGTCTATCGGTATATTACTCTGACTTGACTTCTGTCTGGAAGGAGTTGGACCATTATCAGAGTGTGGCCGGAAATGTGATGAGGATGCAAAACTGTACAAGAAACTTGCCTCCCAACAGAGAGTGTTTGCCTTCTTACATGGTTTGAACCCTATGTATGAATCTATTAGAGTTCAGATTCTCAGTTCTAAGGATCTTCCATCAGTTCAGGAAGTTTATGCTCTTGTACAATCTGAAGAGAGCAGAAGGAATTTGATGAACAGCCTTGGTGGAGATGCAGTTTTGTTGGCAGCAAAAGGGGGTGTCTCTACCAGTGTGGGAAATTCTTCCAGGAAAGGAGATCTCCAGAAAAAAAACGAAAGATAAAGAAAAATTGTGGTGTACTCATTGCTAGAAGCCCCGACACACCATAGATACATGCTAGGATCTTAATGGAAAACCGAAATGGGCTCAAGATCTGAATAAGAAGCAAAGTTCAGATGTGAATAAAAGGTCAGGACAACAAGGTACAAAGAAACACACTATGACCAACATGGCTACTCGAGAGAATCAGCCCCCCATCCATACTGTGACTCAGACACATTCCTCTGGATCTGACCCAAGGGAGGATATTATGAATTCCTTCCGTGACCATTTAGATCTCTATGGTAGAGCAATTTGTCAGATGGATGCACCTCCCTCAACCTCATTCGCATCTACATCAGGTAACTCTGCCACAACTTTCCATGTTGCTTCTCATACCATTGACTCTCCCTGGATCATTGATTCTGGAGCATCAAAAAACATGACTGGTATGTCCTCTTACTTTCAAACCTATCACCTTCGTTCTGGAAGAGACAAGGTGAGACTAGCTGAAGGTTCATACGCTTCCAATAGCTGGTCAAGGAACCATCTCTCTTCCCCATGGGCTTACCCTCTATGATGTTCTACATGTTCCAAAATTTCCCATTAATTTGTTCTCTGTTAATAGTGTTACTAATTCCTTAAACTGCTCAGTGACCTTTTTCCCTTATTACTGTGTGATCCAAGATCTGGCCTTGGGGAGGACGATTGGTAGAGGACGTATGGTTGATGGACTTTACATGCTGGAGAATAAGGTTGGTTTTCATGTTACAGAGTCTATGAGTCAGTCCTGTAAGAGTCAAGTTTATTTATGGCATTGTCGCCTTGGTCATTTGTCTTTTGAGTCTTTAAAAGTTGTGTTTCCAGAACTATTTGTTTCAGATTTCTCTTGTCAAACGTGTCAATTGAGTAAACATTGTAGAACTCATTTTCTTCCAAAAAATAATAAACCTGAATTTCCATTTCACATTGTTCATTCTAGATATACTTGGGTATATCCCATGCGAACCAGGGAGGAAGTACCATAAATTATCCAAGATTTTCAGCGGATGGTCTTCACTCAATTTCAAACTGAAATCCAAATCTTTCAGTCAGATAATGCGAAACAGTATTTTCATAGTGATCTCATGGAGTTCTTTGCTTTGTGTGGTTCACTTCACCGTAGCTCTTGTGCCCGAACACCATAACAAAATGATGTTGCTGAACAAAAGAACCGACATTTCCTTGAAGTGGCTCGGAGTTTACTACTCCATATGATTGTCCCCAAACATTTTTGGCTTGAGGTTGTTCTTTGTTCTACCTACCTCATTAACCGTATGCCCTCTCGGTGGTTAGAGTACAAAGGCCCACATCAGCTTTTCTTCCCTAAGACCCCCCTTCTTCCCATTCCTTCTAGTGTATTTGGTTGTCAATGCTTTGTCCAAAATCTGTCTCCCACTCGTGAGGAATTGGATTCTCGTGCTACTCCTTGCATATTCCTGGGGTACTCCTTCACTCAGAAGGGATACCGTTGTTTTGATCCTGTTTCTCGAAATTTTATGTTTCCATGGATGTCTCTTTCTTTAAGGATGAGCCTTTCTTTTCTGTTTCTCCTCAGGGGGAGTGTAGACATGAGGAGAAATTAGTTCAGATCCCTCCTCTTCCTGATCCTCCGCCTTTTCATGTCTTCTTCCGTCGTCGCAAAGGCCAACCAAATTCAAGAGCTGTGGAGAATCTAGAAGTTATACCTCCAATGCCATCAAACTCCTCGGGGGCGGATCATACTCACTCAGGTAACTTGGCTCCCAATGATGTCCCTGATTCTATTGCAATTGATACCTCTGTTGCTAATGACCTTGACTTTCCTATTGCTCACAGGAAATGTGTTAGATTGTGCACCACTAAACACCTCATTTCCAACTTTGTTTCCTATGAGAACATTTCACCATCTTTTCGTGCTTTTCTTACTTCTATTGATAGTGTCCCTATCCCCAAGAATGTGGCAAAAGCTCTTTTAGTACCTGAATGGACAGATGCCATGAAGTAAGAAATTAATGCCCTTCATAAAAATGGCACATGGGAATTTGTAGATCTTCCTAAGGGAAAGGATCCAGTTGGGTGTAAATGGGTGTTCACCGTCAAACATAGGGCTGATGGCACGATGGAGAGGTATAAAGCTCATTTAGTGGCAAAAGGGTTTACACAAGTGTACGGAGTTGATTATGCAGAAACTTTTGCTCCTATTACCAAGATGAACTCAATTAGAGTTCTATTCTCTCTTGCTGCTAACTTGGATTGGGATCTACATCAGCTTGATATCAAGAATGCATTCTTGAATAGTGATCTTGAAGAGGAAGTTTACATGATACACCCCCCTGGTTTCCAAGCTCAAGGCAATGAACAGAAGGTGTGCAAGTTGAAGAAGTCTTTATACGGGCTGAAACAATCACCAAGAACTTGGTTCAGCAGATTCCATGTTGCGGTTCAATAGAAAGGATACATACAATGTCAATCAGATCACACACTATTTGTGAAAAGAGAAGGTAAAATTGTTGCTTTAATAGTATATGTTGATGATATAATTGTTATTGGTGATTGGAAGGATGAAATCCAGAGGTTGAAGATTTTCCTTGCCATACAGTTTGAAGTAAAGGATCTAGGGCCTCCCATATACTATATTGAAATTGAAGTTGCCCACTCAAAAAGGGGTATCTTCATTTCCCAAATGAAATATGTCCTAGATTTACTTCAGGACACTGGAAAGATGGGAGTGAAGCCATTGACTCTCCCATTGATCCCAACCATAAATTAGGTGACAACCAAGGTGAACCTATCAAGGATGTGAAACAGTTTCAGAGACTTGTAGGGAGATTGTCATATCTCTCTATGACCCGCCTAGACATTGTGTATGCTGTTGGTGTCCTTAGCCAGTTCATGCATGCACCTAGGTCCACTCATCTTGAAGCAGCAGAAAGAATCCTCCGATATCTTAAAAGGTTTCCAGGTGCTGGCTTATTGTTTCAAAGACACGGGCATTTGAAAGTTGAAGTGTATACTAATGCAAATTGGGCTGGATCTCAAAATGACAGAAAGTCTACTAGTGGCTACTACACCTTCATAGGAGGAAATCTAGTTACCTAGAGAAGTAAAAAGCAAAGTGTGGTGGCTAGATCCAATGTTGAAGCTAAATATCGAGCAATGGCTCACGGAGTGGCTGAAAGTATGTGGATAAAGAATCTGTTGGGTGAATTGGGTTTCCCAGTGGACAAACCTATGACCCTATTCTGTGATAACAAAGCAGCCATAAACATTGCTGCGAACCCAGTGCTACATGATAGAACAAAACACATCAAAGTCGACAAGCATTTTATCAGAGAGAAAGTCATCATAGGCGAAGTGTGTACTCCCTATGTCAGCTCTGAGACATCTTTACAAAAGGACTACACCACTCAAGACATCATGATTTTTGTGACAAGTTGGGCATGATTGATATCTATGCTCCAACTTGAGGGGGAGTGTTAACAGATGTTATTTTATATATGTATAGTACTGCAGGGGTACTTTTGTAACTTCCTTCTTATTTATAAGTTGTACAGTCGCCCTAGTATAAATAATAACATACTGCACGCCTACAGTATTCTTTTGGGCTCTCAGTCCTCTCGTCTCTCCTCTTCTCTCTCCCTTTCTCTTGTACAACAGGAGCAATTAGAGAATTTGAGGATAAACATATTGTGAGTTTTGGAATCAATGCCACTTTTCTAGCTCTAGTTCCTAAAAAGATTGATGCCAAACACCCCAAAGATTTTAGGCCAATCAGCTTGGTGACTAGCATCTATAAGATTTTGGCAAAAGTGCTCTCTAGGAGGATCAAAACAGTTCTCCCTTCTCTCATTAGCCAAGCACAAGGAGCCTTTGTTCAGGATAGACAAATTATAAATCAGATCCTCATTGTAAATGAGAGTGTGGAAGAGATGAAGAGATTTGGCAGAAAAGGCTTTGTCTGCAAATTGGACTTGGAAAAGGCTTATGATCTAGTGGATTGGAGTTTCTTGTTGGAGGTGTTAAGAAGGCGTGGATGTGAAAAGGCTTATGTTTAAATTCATGTCATTATTCAATCTTGGTTAATGGAGTGGTTAAGGATTTCTTTCCATCCAATAGAGGCTTAAGACAAGGTAACCCACTTTCTCCTTTCCTCTTTACACGTTGCTGATGTTCTCAGTAGATTGATCTCCAAAGCAAACGAGGAGGGCCTAATAAAGGGTTGGAGAATAGGGAAGAGAGGCATTCCAGTAACTCACCTTCAGTTTTGTTGACGACATTGGTATTTTCTGTGAAGGGAATGATTTAAGCAAGGTGGACAACTTTAAGAATTTAATAAGAGCCTTTGAACTTGCCTCCAACTTGAAGATAAACTTTGATAAAAGTTGTGTGGCTGGAGTAAACATGGAGGATTGAGAGGTAGAATCCATTGTAGGGTGTTTAGGTTGCACCACCTCTTCTTGGCCTTTGACCTACTTAGGTCTCCCCTTAGGAGTCAACCCTAAAGAAAGTAGTTTCTGGGCCCTATTATGGAGAAAATTATAAATGCTTGGCGGCCTGGAAAAAGAATTACATCTCAATAGGGGGTAGGGTGACTTTGATTAGGGCCACACTTGCCAACCTACTTCCTTCCAGTTTTTAGGATTCCCCGAAGGGATGCTAAGAAACTAGAGAAGGTAACGAGGGATTTTCTGTGGGAACTAGGAGAGGTGAAAAAGGACCATCTAGTTAGATGGGAGATAGTCAATAAACCTAAGGAAGAAGAGGGCCTGGGGATAGGGAACATAGTGCAGAAGAATAAAGCCCTCCTAGGGAAGTGGTCATGGAGATGGTCTCAGGAGAGAGAGAGAGAGAGAGAGAGAGAGAGAGAGAGAGAGAGAGAGAGAGAGAATATGGCATTAGGTGGTGTCGAGTATTCATGGCTGCTCAATAAATGGTTGGGATGTTGGGATATCTCGTTGAGCTACCTTCACAACACCTTGGAAGGCTATACATGGTATTCTCCCTCGCTTCCTCAGGTTTATCAGGTATGATGCTTGCTCTAGTGATTCTATTCGGTTCTGGTAGGATGTTTGGGTGTATAATCAACCCCTCAAAGATCTGTTCCCTTCGCTTTACTCTCTCTTCCTTCACAAAAATGAGCCAATTGCAAAGTTTCTTCCGAACCCGTTTATTCCCTTGTCTTTAAACTGGGAATTTGGATTTCATAGGGGATTAAGGGATGGTGAGTTGACTTGTGTCAATGAGCTGCTTCATTTACTTGAGTCAGTGTTTGGACCCCACATCTTTTGATCAAAGAGTTTGGACTCCTCTTCCAAAAGGTACCTTCGCTTCTTTTCTAAAATCCCTTAGCTCCAACCCCGGTTCCCGACTATTCCCTATTAAAGAAGTTCGGGTGAAACTTATTCCTCCAAAATTTGTTGTATTTTGTTGGGAAGTTTACTACGGGAAAACCGGTACTTTGGAAAACTTGCAGAAAAAGAGACCTTTTTTGTCTTTCCCAGAACTAATGTTCCTTGTGTAAGGTCCAGAATGAGGACTGATTCCATTTGCTAATATCCTACTCCTTTGCTACAACCTTATGGAGTTGGAGGTAGGTGGTCTCTGCCATTTGATGTGAGTTTGTTATTTAACCCATCTATCATTGTATAGCACACAAGAAGAGGCAAGTTCATGTGGAAATGTATTAGGGCAATCACCTTGTGGACTCTCTGGGAGGAAAGGAACGCAAGAGTCTTCTTAGAGAAGGGAAGAAGCTTGGATGAAGTGAAGGACTGTATTCTAACAAGAGCAATACATTGGCTGAAAACCTTGGATATGTTTGCTGCTTTCTCTTTTGATGATCTATGGAGAAATTGGTCAGTCTATCAAGAAGAATAGAAGTTTGTTAGAATGGAATCTGCCTCTAGAAGGTGTCATCAGGTTAAATTTTGATGGGAGCAGCCAAGGTAACCTTGGGCCTTCGGGTATAGGGGGTGTTCTGAGGAATAAGGATAGCAACATCATCTCCTTATTCTCAGGACCGATGGGAGTGGGGGACTCTACAAGGGATCCAAATTGCCGACCAGCTTGGGATGGAACATCACCTAGCTGAAGGGGACTCTCAGGTGGTAACAGGGTGGCTTCTAAACCCGGATGCTACCATTTGGGGCTACAAAGTAAAGTGGTTAACTAGTAATATGAGAATTGAGGCTAAATGGGTAAGCATGTCAGTTAATACTATGGCTGATTCTTTGGCCAAACAAGGGGTTTCCAGGGAAGGTCATTTTTTTTTTGTGCTACATTGTAACTTGTTCTAGTATATTGGAAAGCTGTACTTAACTAGCTTGGAGAGGTTGCATCTCGTGCCTCTCCTTGGGGACCTTGTACTATTTATCATTGCTTATTAGTAAATCTCATTCAATTATTAGAAACAAAAAACATAGAAACTCAGATAAGGGATACTACTTGCTATCTTTTAGTTCTTAAATTTGAAGAATAAGAAACAAGAATGAAATCTGGATGCAATCAAAATCAAGAGATATGACTTTCTATCTCTAGTTAGACACTTAATATTGCAATCTGTTTCCTAGAATTACCACTCTTGGAGTAGGAATTACAATTTCTTGACTAGGTTAAAATTTAGTTTGAAAAATACTCTTAGACCCCCAGGATAAACATGCAATGATGCCATAAAATGCCTCATTAAGCAATAATATTTTATGATGGGATTGTGTGCCAGTAGGCACAAGCAGGGTATATCAGGGGCCTGAGTAGGCCTGTTCTAGAGAATTAACTTATAATGTTTAGAATTAGGCTCAATTAGCTCCGGCACCAAGTTCTGCAGGTTTAAAAAAAAAATAACCCTTGAATTTTGTCAACAGTACTCGTACTCAAAGTTGTAGGGGCTTTTTTTGTCTTTGTACTTATTTTATTTTATCAGTTAGGTCCTAATATAATTTTCTTTTGGTGGTCAATAAAAGGAAATTTTATTAAAACAAATGCAGTGCATCTGGAAGTGATGAGATGTCACTGGAGAACCCTACAAAGAGGTGCAAAAGAGGAAAAACATACAAGGAGATAAAAATACAAAGATGATACAATGAGCATAGGCTGTACAGACAACAAAGAAAAAACAAAAAACACATCAAGCCAGCTACAAGGCATTCCAAAATCCAGCACCAAGATCTTCCTTTGAGATTCCATCAAAGCCTGGGAGAATCAGGATCTAAACCATGACACGTTTGCCACATAGGAGTGTTATGTTATCCCTTGACCGAGCTTTCCTATCAAAAACTCTCATGCTCCTTTCTTTCCAAAGCTCCCAACAGACTGCAAAAGGAATGCAACTCCAAGTGATCTTTTGCCGTGTTGTTTCCATCTATCTTAGGCCATTTAGAGAAAATTTCCTCTGCCGAATTGGGTGATCATCCATCCACTTTGAGCAGCCTAAAGAAAAATTCCCATATGAACTTGGAGAATAGACACTCAACCAGAAAATG
Organism: Nelumbo lutea; assembly: GCF_056320005.1. Taxonomy (NCBI): domain Eukaryota; kingdom Viridiplantae; phylum Streptophyta; class Magnoliopsida; order Proteales; family Nelumbonaceae; genus Nelumbo; species Nelumbo lutea. The sequence continues at coordinate 20,458,472 of NC_142684.1, read as the reverse complement.
AAGTGCATTCTCCTCAGCATTCTCACAAAGGCAGCATCTGTTGGCCAAGTGAAAACCTCTGCCTTGAAGATGATTCAAAGTCAAGACACTCTCCAAGGCCACTAACCAAGCAAAAGCTTCTACCCTTGGAGGAATAGGGTTTCCCCAAATGCCTTTCAACCCTGAAACGTCCCCACTTGACCTTGTGACAGACTGATAGAAGAATTTAACAGAAAATAAACCATTTTTTTATTCTTTCCTTTCCACCTGAGGCTCCACTGATTGTAATTTTTCCAGAAGATCTACACACTCTTGAATTTCCCAATCAAATAGAGATCTCCTAAAATTTGGACACCAAGGCCTTTGTTCGGCAACGTTCCCACCTGTTCCTATTCTTTTAGAAATTCCTGCTCTAGAACAAGAATTTTATTTCTTGCTCCTTGGGAAAAGCATGTGTTTGGCAATTTGTTCTTCAAGAACGGAATTTTGTTCTACAGAAACAAAAACAACGTTTGGATAATGAAACTATTTCTTAACATTAGTTCTGCAAATCCATCCCCATTAAGCCTAAAATTAACAAAAAAAAGTGTCAAATGAACCATAAATACCTCAAATTCATAGTGCTCTTAACTATAAAAAAACCAACTTTTGGATTGACTCAAAAAAGTTGGGTAAAAATTCATAAAAAAACAAAGGAAAGATGGGTAAAGAATTCTAAGTTTCTTTTATTTTTATCAACATGTTAGACAGTTGTATGCCCTTAGCTCCAATCAAAATGATGTACATTATGAATTTATTGTAAATGAATAAAGTACATATTTGATTCATGTTCTTGTGGTGTGTTTCTGTGTAATACCCTTAAACTGGACACTTATGAGACTCGTGTTAGTTTAGAATGTTCACAGCCGTTGGATAAGTCTGGGGAGATTTGTCCTGCCAAGGCTGACACTGGTGTGCTGCCAATTGTTGGGGTGGCCTATCTTAGCCGCCAGCGTGAGACCCAAGGCACATGCAGTGTAGGATTAATTGAATCTTTGAACCAGACCAGATTTCCAGTATTGCCCTGGACCTTGGAGATTGGTGGGCAAAACTGGAAAGTTAGACCTGACCCCTAAACTCGATTATGATACTGCACTAGGTGTCGGATCGGGTTGTCTTTGATATGCCAATCAGTGAGATCCTTAGCGGGGGTCAAAACCTGGGTATGTTGGGACTGTTTGAGAATTCATCTGAGTGGGTGATCATAGTGACAGAATCAGCCCCTTTGTCGGACAAAGGTAATAATCGGGGATGCACTCTCTCTGATGGAAACCAAGACTGCTGACAACCGATTTCAATCGTTGAGATTTGTTTTGCAAAATATATTTTATATGAGATATAGAAGTATATATATTACGGTTTCTAATTGTTTGCAAAAAGGTTTTAATTCCCAGGATCCATGTGAGTAGAGAGTGCAGCACTGTTCCTTGCAGCCGAGGGAGAGGTCCTCTCTTGTCGGGCAGTGTTTGGTCATTATGAGCTGAGAGGTTAAGTGTAAGACCATTGAGGGTAATGCCTGATGGGCTAATCTTGCATCTGCCCATAATCCCTAGGTGTTACAAGGTGGCTTGGCCCAGGGACCACTTAGGGTAAGTGTTGGGCCCATAGAGCCCATGTGATTATGGGTTTCAGGGGGTGCACTGTCCATAACAGTAGTGTATTCGGCCAGGCTTTGTAACAAAGGCTGGGTTGAACCCATGTGGCTGATGTGTAGATCAATGTTTGGGTCCCACGCCATATAAAGAAGCCCAACTGGGTAGCAGTTTGGAAGGCTAAGTGAGCACATAACTTATTGGGCCTAAAGCCCATTTCGAACTAGGCCGATTTGATCAGTTAAATAAGGGGCGAATTCTGAGATTGGATTAGCAGATAAGATTGGGTCTTAACCCTATCCACTCAGAGAGTTTAGATCTAAATGTGATTCAGATCTAGAAACCTCCTAATGAGATTAGGAGAAGGCTAATCTAATCTGCAACTCCTAATGGGATTAGGAGCTGATCCCTTTAAGGTTATAAAAGGAGGAGGGGGCGGCAACCTTTAGACACAAGAGATCACCACCTGTCTTCAGAGCTGAAATCACAGAAGAGAGAATTCAGCACATCTACGAAAATTCTCTCTTGTCACCTCCTTCCTGCCGCCGCCACACCTACCAGTTCGATCTCCAGTTTAGTGGGAGAAATCAAGATTGGATCTTGATATCAGTTCCTTGTGAAGGGACTGATAGGAAGCTGTGCTCACGTACCGTCCTGCTAATTCTTGCGAAGGATTAGGTTCTTGGGAAGAACACTATTGATTCTGCTCCATCCTGCACTATGCCATCTTCAGTGGGAGCAGTCTTTGGATCCTTCCTTGGGCGTGAACACCTTTGTTGGGAGATATTATTTCTCCGTATCAAGTATATCCCTCTCCTACTGCTTTTGTTCAGATCTGGTTCGGTTTATGGTTCAAGATTAATCCTTGAAAAATATGATTTTACTAAAATAGGGAATACGATTCCCAGTAGGATGGAGAAATTTTTTTTGAAATTCACCCATTCTATTCCGCAAGATTCGGGCGTCCATACGATGGATATCTCATCCCTTCACAATAACTCTTTCATTAAATCATCAATAGAAGATTTACAAGAGGAAGACAAACACACTTATCTTCCAAGAGCAACAAAGAACCTCAAGAAAAGGAAAAAAAGAAAAAAACACTAAAGTTACAACTTAGCCCAAAACAGTGAATCCCTTTCTGCCCCTTGTTTAGCTAAACCGTCAACTAGGGAATTAGCCGATCTTTTAACTCAACATGTCTTGACTTCCATCTCCTGCACCGGCCACTTGAATTTCCTCCTCTCATTGTTGTACTTCCATAAGCCATTGTGATATTTAATCAGCCACCCTATCACCACCTCTGAATCCCCTTCAATTATGAGTTTCAACTCCTTAGCTTTCCAGACTCCTTCCATAACTGTAAAGATCTCAGCTCTAAGGGAATCACCCACTACAATTGGGCCTGAGAAAATGGCAGAAATGACCCCATTTTCATCCCTAAAAACACCCCCAATCCCCGATTGTCCCAGATTTCCCCTACTACACCCATCAAAGTTTAACTTCAAGAATCCACCAGGTGGAGGGGTCCAAGCCACACTCATTACTAACTTGGTCAGTGTGCAATTTGCAATTTCACCCCACTTCCTCAACATGTCATCCACAGTATAATCTGTGAATAGCTCCAAAGATTTCAGCCACTGTACCGCCCTAATATGTATGATAGCCCTTAGATCTGTTGCTCCTCTCTCAGCTTCTGAGAATATCCTGGAGTTTCTTTCTTCCCAAAGTGTCCAATATACTACAGCTCTTAGTCCTCTCCACATAGTCCTTCCACTTTTTATCCGCCACCTGGAAAAAGAAGGGGAAAAAAGGCCCTGCAAGTCTGATGGAGGATTCTAGCTGTTAGACAATTTTGTATGCCCTTAGCTTCAATCAAAATTGATGTACTTTATGAGTTTATTGTAAATGAATAAAAGTGCATATTTGATTCATGTTCCCTTGGTATGTTTCTGTGTAATACCCTTAAACTGGACACTTATTGAGACTCGTGTTAGTTTAGAATGTTCACAGCCAGTGGGTCGGTCTGGGGAGACCTATCCTGACAAGGTTGACACTGTGGTGCCACCAAGTCGGTTGGGGTGGCTTGTCTCAGCTACCGGGGTGAGACCCTAGGCACATACAGTGTGGGATTAATTGAATCTTTGAACTGGACCAGATTTCCAGTATTGCCCTGGACCTTGGAAATTGATGGGCAAAACTGGAAAGTTACACCCGACCCCTAGACTCGATTATGATACTGCACTAGGTGTCGGATCGGGCTGTCTTTGATGTACCAATCAATGAGATCCTTAGCGGGGGTCAAAACCTGGGTATGTTGGGATAATCCAAGAATTCATCTGAGTGGGTGATCATAGTGACAGGATCAGCCCCTTTGTCGGACAAAGGTAATGATTAGGGATGCACTCTCACTGTTGGAAACCAAGACTGCCGGCAGCCGATTTCAACCATTGAGATTAGTTTTGCAAAGTATATTTTATATGAGATATAAAAGTATATATATATTATGGTTTCTAAAATGTTTGCAAAAAGGTTTTAATTCCCGGGATCCATATAAGTGGAGAGTGCAACACTGTTCCTTGCAACCGAGGGAGAGGTCCTCTCTTGTCGGGCAGTGTATGATCATTAAGGGCTGAGAGGTTAAGTGTAAGACCATTGAGGATAATACCTGATGGGCTAATCTTGCATCTGCCCATAGTCCCTGGGTGTTACAAGGTGGTTTGGCCCAGGGACCACTTAGGGTAAGTGTTGGGCCCATAGAGTCCATTTGATGGGTTTCAGGGGGTGCACTGTCTTTAACAGTGTATTCGACCAGGCCTTGTAACAAAGGCTGGGCCGAACCCATGTGGCTGATGTGTAGATCAATGCTTGGGTCCCACGCCATACAAGGAAGCCCAACTGGGCAGCAGTTAGGAAGGTTAAGTGAGCACATAAGTTTAACGGGCCTAAAACCCATTTCGAACTGGGCTATTTATTTAGTTAATTAAAGGGGCGAATTTTGAGATGGATTAGCAGATAGGATAGGGTCTTAATCCTATCCACTCAGAGAGTCCAGATCTGAATGTGATTCAGATCTAGAAACCTCCTAATGGGATTAGGAGAAAGCTAATCTAATCTGCAGATGAGATAAGGGTTTATCCTTATCACTAGAAGAGAAGGCTGATCCAAATATGATTTGGATAAGTAGCTCCTAATGGGATTTGGAGTTGATCTTTTAAGTTAACAAAAAGGAGGGGGCGACAACCCTTGGAAGAGATACATCAGATCCTCTTTAGTGCTGAAATCAAGAAGAGAGAATTCTGCACCCTGCGAATACTCTCTTGCCACCTCCCTGTTCCTGTCGCCCTGTTTGCCAGTTCGATCTCCAGTTGTGGGAGAAGTCAAGATTGGATCTTGACATCAGTTCTTTGAGAAAGGATTGAAAAGGAAGTTGTGCTCACGTACCATTCTACTGATTCTTGCAAAGGACAGAGTTCTTGGGGAAGAACACTACTGATTCTGCTCCATCCTGCACTGCACCATCTTCAGTGGGAGCAGTCTTTGGATCCTTCCTTGGGCGTGAACACCTTCGTTGGGAGATATTACTTCTCCGTATCAGGTATAATTCTCTCCTATTCCTTTTGGTTCAGATCTGGTTCAAGAATGATCATTGAAAAAAAGATTTTCTAAATAGGGATTGTGATTCCCAGTTGAAGGGAGAGAAAAATTTTTGAAATTCGCCCCTTATTCCGCAATCTTTGGGCGTCCATGGGATGGATCTCTCATCCCTTCACCAGCTACATCTAAATAGGGAGAAAGCCCAATCCCAAATTGACCTCGCAAAATGGCAAGACACTAGTAGGTGAAAACTAGTCTCCCCATCCGCTTTACAAAGAACACACCACTGAGGTGACAAGCAAGTATTGGGTCTCTTCTTTTGGAGTAGATCACCAGTGTTGATTCTTTCCAGATAGGCTTCCCAACAAAAACCACCAACCCTAGGAGGTATTGCTCTGCACCAAACCTCATCAACAGGGAAAGGGGGGGAAAGTAGGACGACTAACTTAAGACTTTGAAGAAAGAAGCACAAGAAAAGATGCCATTGGGGGTAGGTGTCCAAATTCTAGAATCCGCCCTAGTGGGGTCTAAGACAACGTTATCAAGAAGTGCAATAAGGCTCGAAATACTTTCGAAGTCTGAGTCCCTCAAATCCCTTCTTATACCCAAGTTCCACCCAATACCAAAAGTGGAAGAGGACGGGGTGGTGAAAGACGAGATTGGCTGATTTTTCAAATTAGAAAGAGCATACAAAGAAGGAAACTGATCTTTTAGAGGGGCACTCCCCACCCAGGTTTGTTCCCAAAATTTTATGGAGTTACCGGAATTCAAGTCTACCTGATATTAGGGGAGAACTCGTAGCAGGTCATGAATGGCTATCCAAGGAGAATTGCTTGTGGTCTTAAATTTGATTCCAGCGTCCCATCCATTGTGCTCCAGCCTATGTATACTTGCCACTATTCTAGCCCATAGCTTCTCCTTCTCCATAGGGAACCTCCACAACCACTTTCCCAGCAGAGTCATATTCCTTCTCCTAATACTCCCAAGCTCCGAACCACCACAAGTCTTACTCCTACACACTATCTCCCAGCTAACTCTATGATCCCTCTTCTCCTCTCCCGGCTCCCATAGGAAATCTCTCATTAGCTTCTCCAATCTGTTAGCAACCTTCACCGGGATTTTAAACACCGACAGGAAAAAGATGGGTAAGTTAGCAAACGTGGCCTTAATTAGTATAATTCTCCCACCAAGAGAGAGGTAGTTCTTTTTCCAGGATACCAGTCTTTTTTCAAACCTTTCCACCGCCGGGTTCCAAAAACTCTCTCTCATAGGATTATCACCTAATGGCAACCCTAAGTAGTTCAAAGGCCACCCCGAGACTTCACACCCCAGCACTTCAGCACTCTCCCTGATCTCTCCCTCCTCCAAATTCACCTCCACTACACAGCTTTTCCCAAGGTTAACCTTCAAGTTGGACATTTGCTCAAACAGTTGTATCACCGACTTCAAGTTCCTGATAAAACTCACATTACCGCCTCCACAAAACAGAATCGTGTCATCAGCAAACTGTGAGTGAGGGGGGTTTCCACCCTCCCAACTCTCCAGCCTTTAATGAGCCCCCTAGAATCTGCTCTGTGAATCAGTTTCCCCAAAACCTCCGCAATTAGAATGAACAAGAAAGGAGAAAGGGGGTCTCCTTGTCTTATACCCCTACTGGCTAGAAATAAATCTACCATTGTCCCATTCACTAGAACTGAATAATGACAATTCCGGACACAACCCATGATCCACTTACACCATCTAGCCCCAAACCCAAATTTAGTCAAAACTTTCCTCAAGAAATCCCAGTCCACCAAGTCATAAGCCTTTTCCAAGTCCAACTTACAGACCACTCCCTTATTCTTATCCCTCTTAAAGTTCTCCACACTCTCATTAGCAATTAAAATCTGATCAGTAATTTGTCTTCCACTCACAAAAGCTCCTTGATAGTGTGCAATGATATTTGGCAATACCTTCTTCAGCCTTGTTGGAATAATGTTAAAATAACTTAGTTGCAGTTGCTAGGGCCTGTTTGGCTAATTAAAGTGTTTTTTATTTCGTTTTTTATTTCTGTTATGTCTGTTATTGTACTCAGGGGCACAAGGGTCTTTTCCCTTGTTATTCCTGTCGTCCTATATATAGTAAAATAAACACTGGCGCCACCAGTACTGTTACATTGCAAACCTTCTCTCTTCTCTTCTTCTTCTCTTCTCTTCTCTCCTCTTCCACTTATCTCTGGCCGACTACACTGTCAAGATGGTATCAGAGCAGGAATGTTGATTAAAAGAGAGCAGATCGATCAACCCTACTGTCAAGAGAAGATCGATCAACCCAAAGAACAGATCGAACAGACTAGCAGAAAGGAAATCTGATTTTGGACTACGGAATAGCTACGACTGGTACAGTTCTCCCTATTTTTTCTCTTCTTTACTCTCCTTGGTCATGTGCTGAGTGAAAACCCTATGAATCTGGGGCGGCTGAATGCTGTCGAACCTATGTAACCCTAGTTTTCTTGGATCGTGTGATCTGTTCATGTGTTAAGACAACTGTAGGTCAATGCTGACCTGTCTTCTCAATGGTTTGAGTTGACTATAAGTAAGAAGGATCTCTCCTGCTGATTAGTGGCTGTTAGACATTCTGGAATTCTGGTAGGTGGGGACTGATAAAACTATACAGGTCTGAAACTGCTGAATATTACCTCAGTTTTGTCCGGAATTTGGTACTGTTTGTGCTCAATCTGGTTGGTAAACCCGAGTGTGGGTGTGAATTGAGTGGAGCATTGTTTTGTGGAATAAGGAAGGGTCCTAAGTCCGGTGTGTGGGACTGATTAACTGTTTGACTATGTCGACTGAGAATTCTGCTACTTCAGAGATCTCAGGGAGCCACAATGGAGTGAGTGGGGGAATGGATATGAGCTTTCCCATGGCTGTCATTCCCTTTGATGGTCTGAATTACCTTGAGTGGTCTAGGGGGATAAAACTCTACATCACTGCTATGGGGCGAATAGGATACATCAATGGGAGTGTAAAGGAACCGAAGTATGGAAGTGCTGAGCATGATAGGTGGAACCAAGAGAACAGTATGGTGATGTCTTGGCTCTTGGTTTCAATGCTACCACAAGTAAGGAAGACTTTTATGTGGGCTGAAACTGCTTGTGAGATATGGGAACAAGCGAAGTCCACTTATTCAGAACAGAGACACTATGCCAAGATATATCAACTACAAGCTGAATCTTCTACTTGCAAGCAGGGGGAGAGGAGTTTCTCAATGTACTATTCTGATTTGACATCAATATGGAAAGAACTTGATCACTATCAGAATGTGAATTGGAAGTGTGATGAAGATGCAAATGCCTATAAGTCACTTGTATTACAGCAACGCGTGTTTGTCTTCCTCCTAGGGTTGAATCAGTTATATGAGTCCATCAGGGTACAGATCTTGGGTAGTAAAGATTTGCCATCAGTCCAAGAGGTGTATGCATCACAGCAACGCGTGTTTGTCTTCCTCCTAGGGTTGAATCAGTTATATGAGTCCATCAGGGTACAAATCTTGGGTAGTAAAGATTTGCCATCAGTCCAAGAGGTGTATGCCTTGGTGCAGTCAGAAGAAAGCAGAAGAAGTGTGATGAATGGTGTAGAAGGGAAGTCAGTTGCCCTAGCGGTCTGGGGAAATTCAGATACAAATGTCGGAGGTGGCTTTAAAAGGGGTGACACTCAGAAAAAATCAAAAGATAAAAGCAAGCTTTGGTGCACTCACTGCCAGAAGACACGACACACTAAAGATACATGCTGGGATCTCCATGGAAAACCTAAATGGGCACAGGATTTGGGTAAGAAGTCAGCACCGGATCAGGGCAAGAAACCAGGCCAGCAGAAACAAAAAAGGTATAACTCAGTTAATATGGCATCGACAAAGACTAGTCCTTCCGTAACTCAGGAGAGACATCCTGGTTCTGACCCTAAGGAAGATATTATCAACTCCTTCCGTGAACATTTGGAATTGTATGGTAGGACTCTTCGCCAGGTGGATTCTGGGCCTACTCCTACCTCATTTGTGTCTACATCAGGTAATGCAACAACCTTCCATGTGTCATCTCATACTACTGATTCACCTTTGATTATTGACTCCAGAGCCTCAAATCACATGACCAGTAAGTCAAATTTGTTCCAGACATATAACCTTCTCTCTGGGAGAGATAAGGTAAGACTAGCTGATGGTTCTTTTTCTACCACAGCTGGCTGAGGCACCATATCTCTCCCACTTGGCCTTACTCTTCCTAATGTCCTGCATGTTCCGAAATTACCTATTAATTTGTTGTCCATTAGTAGTATTACTCACTCTTTGAACTGCTCAGTCACCTTTTTTTCGTCTTCATGTGTGTTTCAGGATTTAACCTTGAGGAAGACGATTGGTAGAGGAAGCATGGTGGATGGTCTCTACGTGTTGGAGAATAATGCTGGTCTAGTGGCAACTGAGTCCACAAGTTCGTCGAGTGAGAGTCAGGCCTATTTATGGCATAGCCGTTTAGGTCATCTTTCTTTTGAGTCATTAAAAGTTATGTTCCCAAAGTTGTTTGAGTCCTTGTTAGTGAGTCAGTTACAGTGTCAAACTTGTCAGTTGAGTAAGCATTGTAGAAGTTCTTTACCTTTAAGAAATAAAAGATCTGAATTTCCATTTCATATTGTTTATTCTGATGTTTGGGGCCCTGTTACTCTACCTACTGCGGCTGACTATAAGTATTTTGTTACTTTGATTGATGATTATTCTCGATACACTTGGGTTTACCCTATGCAATCTCGAGATGAAGTGCCACAAATTGTGAAAGATTTTCAATGCATGGTGTTCACTCAGTTCCAAACGGAAATTCTTATTTTCCAGTCGGACAATGCAAAGGAATATTTCCATAGTGATCTCACGAAGTTCTTTGCTTCAAGTGGGTCACTTCAGCGAAGCTCTTGTGCCAAGACACCCCAACAAAATGGTGTGGCTGAATGAAAAAATCGTCACCTTCTCGTAGTTGCTCGTGGCTTGCTGATTCATATGAATGTACCAAAACAGTCAGGGAGAGTTTTTGAAAGATGTAAAGATGTTCCAGAGACTCGTGGGGAGACTTCTGTATTTGTCTATGACCATGCTTGATTCACCTATTGACCAGTGGGTGTCCTTTGTCAATTCATGCATAGCCCGAGGACAACTCACTTTGAGGCTGCAGAGAGGATCTTGAGATATCTCAAGAAGTTTCTTGGAGTTGGTTTGTTGTTCCAAAAAACAGTCACTTAAAAGTGGAAGTATATACTGATGCAGATTGGGCAGGAGCAGTCAATGACCGAAAGTCTACCAGTGGTTATTATGCCTTTGTAGGAGGAAACCTTGTCACATGGAGAAGCAAAAAACAAAGTGTGGTGGCTAGATCTAGTGCTGAAGCAGAGTCTAGGGCGATGGCTCATGGGGTTGCGGAAATCATGTGGATAAGAAATCTGTTAGGTGAACTGGGTTTCACAGTAAGCAATCCTATGTCACTATACTGTGACAATAAAGTTGCCATCGATATTGCTGCTAATCCAGTTCTGCATGATAGAACGAAACACATTGAAGTGGACAAGCATTTTATCAGAGAGAAACTTGAAACTGGAGAAGTGTGCACACCATATGTCAGCTCGGAAGAGCAACTTGCAGATATCTTCACCAACGGTCTTCATCATGTGCGGCACAAAGATTTGTGTGACAAGTTGGGCATGATTGACATCTATGCTACAACTTGAGGGGGATTGTTGGAATAATGTTAAAATAACTTAGTTGCAGTTGTTAGGGCCTGTTTGGCTAATTAAAGTGTTTTTTATTTCGTTTTTTATTTCTGTTGTGTCTGTTATTGTACTCAGGGGCACAAGGGTCTTTTCCCTTGTTATTTCTGTCGCCCTATATATAGTAAAATAAACACTAGCGCCGCTAGTACTGTTACATTGCAAACCTTCTCTCCTCTCTTCTCTTCTTCTCTTCTTCTCTTCTCTTCTCTCCTCTTCCACTTATCTCTGGCCGGCTACACTGTCAAGAAGCCTCAAGGACAACACTTTTGCAATGACCTTATACAAGCTATTAACCGAGCTAATTGGCCTAAAATCCTTCGGTTGGGATGCATCTTTCTTTTTTGGAATTAAGGCTATAAATGTAGAGTTCACACCCGGATTGACAATTCCTCTCCTGAAAAACCCCTCAAACACCCGCAAAAGATCATATTTCAAGATATCCCAACAATCCCGATAAAAAGCCATTGTGAACCCATCCGGCCCTAGAGCTTTTGTTCTATCCATAGAAAACACAACCTCCTTGATCTCTTCTAAATTAAAGCTTCTTTTCAACCTTCTCCTGTTCTCCACCCCTACATCTATCCAATCCAATCCTTCTACCCACACCCTTCTACTCACAGGCCTTCTTAGAATAGATTTGAAGTGCTCCACACAAGCCCCGACAATCTCCTCTTGTTGTACTAACTCAACTCCATCTACTACCAATTTGGAGATAAAGTTCTTCCTTCTCCTACCATATGCTAGAGAGTGGAAATACCTAGTGTTTCTGCCTCCCTCTTGCAACCATTTACATCGAGATTTTTGCCTCCAGCTAATTTCCTCCTTGTGCAGGCAGTCCTCTAACTGTCTTCTCAAATCTCTTGAGATCATTGTCTTCCTCTCCAAATTCTCCCCTTTCTTCTTTAGAGTCGAGGCTTTGAATCTTATCCATCAGATCTCCCTTTCTTTCTTCTACCCTCCATAACTCCACCAAATTCTACTCCTTGATTTTTGCTTTCAAGAATTGTAGTTTCTTATGGAATCTCATCCCCTCCCATTCCACCAATGGGTTACACTCATACCATCACTCCCTCACTTTGTTATTAAACCCTGGATGAAGTAACCACATATTTTCAAATCTAAAGGGGGTAGGACCTCCACACCTTTCCTCCTTACATAACACTATGGGCCAGTGATCCGAGGTCACCCTTGGGAGAGCTCTAGAAGCCAAGGCTCCCCAATGTTCTTCCCAATCCAAAGAGAACAAGAATCTATCCAGCTTAGAGCAAATGGGTCTAGATTGGAGATTTGACCATGTAAACGTCTTATGGGCTAGGGGAATCTCTTTAAGCTAAAAGGCATCCACAAAATTGTTAAACTTCCTCATGCTTTTTGTCACCCTCTGATTAACCTTATTGGATTCCTCCGAGAATCTGATCACATTGAAATCCCCACCCATGCACCAGGGCCCATCCCACAACCCTCTAACATCAGCCAATTCCTCCCACAACTCCTTCCTCTCTCTGTAGTCATTCGGTCTGTAAACATTTGTGAGCACCCACATATAATCATCCTCTTGCTGCTTAAACTTCATGGAAACCGAGTACTTTCTGATCAACTCTTCCAAACCTTCAACCACATTGTTACAATTCCCCCGGAAGCACCCCACGAGGGAGCAGCCACCCAGCTAATCCCCCTGGCTTTCCATACACTCCTTGCCCATTTGTTATTAAACTCCATTCTCTTAGACTCTTGCAACAACACAATGTCAAGGTCATACCATCTTATTACCTCTTTTATTGTCGCTCTCTTCCTTGCACTCCCAATTCCCCTCACATTGCAACTAAGAATCTTGATTCCGCTTCTTTTTTAAACCCCATGCCACCTACCCACTACTTTCCCCCTTTCCTTCTATATCCTTTTACCCCGAGCTTCTTGTCTCCTTCTACATCTCTCTTCAATCTCTCTACTTCACTCAATCTCCTCTTCTTTGTTTTGATTTCCTTCTTCCTCTTCTGTAAGCTTTCTTTCAACACATTCAAATCTTCCAACCTACAACCCAACTTCCCTACAAATTCTGCTATCATGTCTTCTCTCACTGAGTCCTCCACCCCTACCCTTCCTACAGAATCCCCTCCATCTTTGTCCACCTGCCCTTTCTTCCTCTCCTCTGGTCCCACCTCTGTTCTTTCCTCTCCATCCATCCTCCCTCTCCTGTTACCATAGAGTCAATGAAATATTGTAATTTTGGTTAGAGTAAAACATCAGTGAGTTAAGGACATCCAATATTTTGCAGCATCCACCAAAAAAAATTAGTGAAAATCCACCTCTCTTCTTTTGCAGCATCTAGAAGAAAAGTTTAACTTTTCTATTGGATGAGATTCATCAGAACCACCCTTTTCCCGGTTGGATCTAGTCAATGTAAATACCAATTGTTGTAAAGTCTGAATTGTCCAGTCTTCTCTACTGTTATTTCATTAGCTTATTGCATCATCCAAGAAATAAAATTTGAGGTTTTACTTGGTTGATATTATAAACTAGAAATCACACTTAAATTGTATATAATGACAGACCTCTGGTAATGTCGACCAGTGCCGGAGAAAGCTATCAAAGAGTTTTCAATATCATCGTACAACAATGAGATTCATGGGTATACTAATGCTGGGTATCAGTTCATACATGGAAAACAGAACCCCACATTTCAATCTGGTACAACAAATTGAAAACAAAATCCCACATTTCATATTATTCAACAAAAAAAGAAAGTACTATAAAAGGAACCCAGATCAAATCGGATCGAAGCTAAGCCACAAGTATAGAAGAGAGGGTTATCGGAGAACTCAGGTTGGGATTTGGGAGAAATAGATGAAAGGATCGCAATATAGAGCATCAACATGTCAAAAATGAGGAAACAACAAGGAGGACAACCCTACCCATGTAAGTGATTCTAGCCGGAAAAAGGTTGTTGGAGATGTGTTTCTGGTCATTTACCGTCCAACCCTTAACGCAGCGACAACGTTCAACTCTCTGGTTTGTCTTCCTTCTTACCCCATAAGATGTCTTCATTTCTTTAGGGTCCCACCCGAAGCCAATAACCCCATATTTGTAAGCCACCACCCTTCTCCAAAGCACCTCCCTCTCCAAACCAAATCTCCATAACCACTTGCCTAGGTGGGCTTTAATGAAGACCTTCAATTTCCTTATTCCCAAACCCCCATCCTTTTTATCATTGTAAACTTTATCCCATTTGGCCAAGTGAAATTTCTTCTCCAATCTATTTATCAATAATAATAATAATAATAATAATAATAATAATAATAATAATAATAATAATAATAGTTTCTTCTCCAATCCTTTAACTCCCCACGAGAAATCCTTCTACAAATTTTCAATTGAATTTATCACACTGGATTGGAAAGGACACTCTTAATAAGAGTAATCCTTCTACCAAGAGAAAGGTACCCTGCCTTTCTTTCTGCTAGCTTTTGATCAGTCCTGTCAAGAACTGGTTGCCAAGTAGATGAAACTGAAGCTTTTACCCCTATAGATCCAAATAGGTGAAAAGGAACTCCCCTACCAAACAACCCAAAGCTGAAGCACATCCTCCAATAAATCATTCGGGATATCGCCCATCCCAATCATCACATTCTTCTTCAGATTGATCCTTTGACCTGCCAACAGTCATAAAACTTGAGAATCACTTTTAATTTCATCGCTTGCTCCATAGACGCATCCAGACATACCAATGTATCATCTGCAAATTGAAGGTAAGTAATGGGAATACCATGTCTTCATGGTCTGAACCCTTCCAACATCCCAACACCTCCTTTACTAAATAAGTAACTTAGGATTTCCGCAACCAAGACAAACAACAATGGAGATAACAGATCCTTGTCTCAACCCCCTTTGGGCTTGGAAGAAAGGTGTAGATATCCCATTAACAAGAAGAGCTGGCGCCACCAGCCTGACTTTTTTACTCCAAAATTCAGTTTCTCTCCTCTCTTCCCTTCTTCCTCTCTTATATTGATTTCATCCAAGAGAACATGGTATTAGAGTGGAAATCTTGGGTTTGAAGACAGTTCGATCAAGGATTCATCATCTTTCCTGTTTTTTTCTCCAGATTAAATAAAGGATGCTCACATCGACTGGTTTGAGGGGATCAACTTATTTTTTCTCTCTTCTTCTCATGGTCGTGTGCCAAGATATAGCCTGAAATGTGGTGACTGCATCAGTGAAGGTGTTTGAGGTGTGTTCTCATCCTTTATGTGGATTGTGTGATCCTTGTATACTCGCTCAAGTGAGTGCTTTTGTAGGTCTAGAATGACTTGTACCTGCAGTGTCAGCAAGTCTATGTATTGTCTTGATGACATTAGTGATTGTGTGCCCTAAAGGAGGGGTGTTTGATGTTCATAGGGCCTATCCAGACCTATTCTGATCTGTTTTTATTATTTTTTGAGACTCTATCTGTTCCAGCAGTAATCCAGTGCCTGGTGTTACTGTAGTGTATACCAATTTTTAGTGTTGTTTTGTGTGAGATTGAGGGGTCTGGTGATTGTTATTCCTTTTTCTATCGTTTCCTGTGTGAATGAAGAGCAACAACAGTCCTATTTTTCCATGTCATCTAAGGATTCAGCCACTTCTGGTGTGTCTACTACACATGGTGGAGTGAATGTGGGTTTGATATGAACTTCCCTATGGCTGTTATTCACCTAGGACTTAACTACCTAGAATGGTCGAAGGGAATCAAACTTTATATAGCTGCAAGAGAAAAAATAGGCTACATCAATGGAAAAATTAAGGAGTCTAAGTTTGGGAGTACAAAACATGATAAATTGAACCAAGAAAATAGCATGGTGATTTCATGGCTTTTAGTTTCCATGCTGCCACGAGTGAGGAAAAATTTTATATGGGCAGACACAACGTATGAAATTTGGGAGTAAGCTAAATCTACATATTTTGAGCAAAAGACAATATGCAAAAGTCTACCAGTTGCAAGCTGAATCTTCGACTTGTAGATAGGGGGAGAAGAGTTTCTCAGTTTACTACTCAGATTTGACCTCTATCTTGAGGGAGTTGGATCACTATTTGAATATGGATTGGAAGTGTGATGAGGATGCGAAGGCCTACAAGTCTCTAGTTTCCCAGCAATGGGTTTTTGCTTTCCTTTTGAGGCTGAATCCTATGCATGAGTCTATTAGGGTGCAGATTTTGGGAAGCAAAGATCCTCCTTCAGTCAAAGAAGTATATGCTTTGGCGCAGTCAGAAGAGAATAGAAGAAATGTGATGAATAGTTCGAAGGGGGAGTTAGTTGCTTTGACAGTTAGAGGAGGTACAAATGGAAGTGGTGGAAGTTCCTTTAAGAAGGATGATTCCAAAAGAAGGTGGATGATAGAGATAAACTTTGGTGCACTCATTGTCAGTGGTCCAGGCACACTAGGGACACCTGTTGAGATCTCCATGGGAAGCCTTAGTGGGCTCAAGAATTAAGTAAGAAATCAACACCAAAACAAAACAAGAAGCCTAGCCAGCAGTTCAAAAGCATAGTTGTCAAGGTGACGCCTAGGCGGTTTTTCATGGTCGTGTTGCTCAAATGCCCCAGGTTTTGCATACTAGGCGCCCGCCTAGGGACTTAAGCGGGCGCCTACATACATATATAATACTATTTTTTTTTATTTATTGTTTTGATATTTTATTTGTTGTTGTATTCTTTTAAAATAAATCTGCTACATGGTATCATTTTAATATTAAGACAAGTTACAAGTATCTAATCTCCATTTTCTTTTCTGTCGAAAGGTTTTGTTCGTTCGATTGGAGAGGGAGGAGAACCGAACAACACTTCAAGCTCAATCCCCAGCCCAACTCCATCGCACCTCAGCTCCGGCAGCGGCAGGTAAGTTCTTCTTCTTCTTCTTCTTCTTCTGGCTCCGCCCCTATACTCTTCAGTCCTCTCTCCACTCACCATCATCATCACCATTCTGCCCTATGAGTCCAACTGTTCTCACTCGTCAGTCGTCCGCCCCTTGAGTATTCTTTTGTTTTTTATTTGAAATGTTTGAAATGTTTTATTTTGATTGTATGCTGAATTGAAAATCTGAGATTTGAAATGTTTTATTTTGAAAATCTAAAACTTGATTGTATGCTGAATTGAAAACCTGAGATTTGAAATGTTTTATTTTGCTTCATTAATGTTTTTTAATATGGCTGAACTACTCTAGTACTCTTTTATTTTTTTATCAGTTTTGTTTCAAATGTTTTTTATATCATTAATATATATATGGGCCATATGGCTGAAATCTTTTTACCTGGCTAAACTACAAGTCTGAAACTTGATTATATGGCTGAATTGAAAATTTGATATTTGATTACATGGCTGTTTTTTTTTATTTCTATTTGTATATTACAATATTGCATTTGCTGATTTGCATTATGGTTGCTCGCATAATGCAATCACAAATTCCTCTTCAACCCATAGGTGTCTCAATTTCAAGTGGTAGGAACACTCCAATTACAAATTCCTCCTTTCCACCAAAAAAGAAGGAAAATGTCAGAGGATCTATGGATAGTTTTGTGAGACCAAGTCCAGAAGAAGTTGTTGAAGCGAGGCATAAAGGACAATTGGTTCAAACAAGCATTGAAAGTCGTTTGAAGAAGAAAGAAAAAAAAGTAAATGAATATGTAGCAAAGTGGTTTTATCAAGCCGAGATTCTTTTCAATATGGTGAAATTAAAAAGTTTTGAAGTTATGGTTGAAGCAATTGCACAATTCGGGTCCGGATACAAGCCTCCAAGTTACCACGAGTTACAAGAGCCACTCTTGAAAGGGGTGGTTGAGAAAGCAAAGCAAATGTACAATGAGTATGGGGCTTCTTGGAAGACTTATGGTTGTACCATCATGTCTGATGGATGGACTGATAAAAGGCAAAGATCTTTGATTAATTTTTTGGTGAATTATCCTGAAGGAACTTTTTTTTTCTAAAATCAGTTGATGCATCAAATGAAGTCCATAATGCAACTTTTCTGTTTGAGTTGATTGGTAAAGTTGTTGAGGAGATAGGGGAGGAACATGTGGTGCAAGTGGTTACTGATAACCACTCTGCTTATGTTGCTGCCGGTGATCTTTTAAGATTGAAGAGGAAGAATTTTTTTGGACTCCTTGTGCTGCTCATTGTCTAGACCTTATGTTGGAAGACATTGGGAATTGATGTCTACAAAAAGTTGTATTGCTAGGGCAAGACAAGTGACTGCTTTATTTATAGGCATCTTCTTCTTGCACGCGTGAGGGAAAAAACAAATGGAAGAGATCTTGTATGATGTGCAGTTACAAGGTTTTCTACCTCTTTTCTAACTTTACAAAGTTTGTATACTTTCAAGGAGCCCTTGCGTGCTTTATTTGTTGGTGATGTGTGGAATAAGAGTAAATGGGCTAACAAATTAGATGGACTAAGAACATCAAGCATTGTGCTTTCTGTTGGGTTTTGGAAAAATGTAAGAGTTGCTCTTTTGGCTGCTCAACCGGTTGTGGAGGTTTTACTATTGGTTGATGGTAATGAGAAACCCACAATGGGTTATTTTTACTATGCAATGGAGCGAGCAAGAGAGAAAATAAAAGAAAATTTTAGTGGGAAAGAAAGGGAGTGTAAGCTCATTTTAGACATTTTTTATAGGCGTTGGACTAATATGATGCAACATCCATTGCACCTTGCTGGTCTTTTTCTCAATCCAGCCCTTCATTGTAAAGGCTAAAGCACAAGATGAAGCATCGGTTGGAAAGTTTGAAATGGGCTTTCTAGATTGCATTGAGAGAATGGTCAATGATATTGAAATTCAAGACAAGATCTCTCATTAGTTGGAAGAGTATAAGCATGCTCATGATGCTTTCTCTAAAGAATTGGCAATTAGGCAACGTGAAACAAAGCAACCAAGTAATATAAGCTCTCTTTTCTTGAAACTTATATTTATATTTTATTCCTATTATTTTAAATTTATATTGTTTTAATTCATTTTTTTCTATTTTGTAGTTGATTGGTGGCATAGCTATGGACATTGCACCCCAGACCTTAGGCGTATCGCATTGCATTACACATATTAGGTCTTACATGCACTTCTACTTGTGAGTGCAATTGGAGCACTTTTGAACATGTATTCTAAGTAATGGATTTAATGGTTGGTTTTGTGATAAAATTTTTTATGAAAGTTAAGATACTTATTTTTATAATTTCTTCTTATTTTGTTGTGAATGTAGATTCATACAAAAAAGAGGAATAGGCTTGATCAAAAGAGGCTCAATGATTTTGTATTTGTTCAATACAGCCAATGCCTCTGAGAAAGATTTACAACAAGGCGTGCGAATCCAAAGCAATTTGACCCTATTTGCTTTGATGATGTAAATGAAACTAGTGAGTGGTTGACTAGGAAAGACCCCTCAAATGACTTGGTCTATGAAGGGTGTGATCTTACATGAACTCAAGTTGATGAAGCCTTAGGGGTATCTGAAATCCTTGAAGGGTCAAATAGGCCAAGGAGAAAGTGACATGGACATGGAAATGCAAGTGGGAGGCCTAGGGGTCCAAGTAGAGGTAGAAGTAGAGGTGGTCGTGGGAGAGGTGAGTCTGGAAGACAAGATAATGGCAAAAGTGTTGTTCAAGAAGAAGAAGAAGACTCGATGTGGGACAAAGATATAGAAGATAATAAAGATGAAGAAGAAGATATTGATGTTGAAGATCATCATGATGATGATTATGACAGTGATAATGACGAGGATGAAGATGTTGATTATGGTGCTAATGATGTTGGTACATTCAATGGAGGTGTTGGTGGTTCTTACTTCTTAGACACTCCAATCCAATACAAGTTAAGTCTATTTATGGGATTGTCGTCTTGGTCATTTGTCTTCTGAGTCATTGAAAATTTTGTTTTCATAACTGTTTAAGTCAGTGTCCATGTTTGAATTGAAATGTCAAACTTGTCAATTGAGCAAACATTGTAGAAATCCTCTTTCCTTTAAGAAACAATAAAGCTGAATTTCCTTTTCATATTGCTCATTTTGATATTTAGGGCCTTGTTAGTTTACCTTTCGAGACTAGCTATAAATACTTTATCATGCTTATTGATTATCATTTCATTTCAGGTATGTGTGGGTGTATCCAATGTGGTCAAGAGGTGGAGTTCCAAAATTTTTGAAAGACTTCTAATGTATGATATTGACCTAATTCTAGACTCATTCAAATCTTCTAGCCTGATAATGCCAAAGAGTATTTCCATTGTGACCTTCTTGTGTAATACAATAGTTCTTCTAGCCCAATAGCACTGTAGTTCTTGACTTCTTGTGCTAAAACACCCCAAAAAACGGCATTGCAAAAAAAAAAAAAAAAAAAAAAAAGAACCCCACCATCTCCTTGAAGTTGCTTATGGGTTGTTACTTCATATGAATGTTCCTAAACGTTTCTACATGGATGTTGTTTTATCTGTTGCATATTTCACTAATTGTATGCCATCTCGGTTGTCTAAGGCTCCCTTGTTCTCTATTTCTATGCATGTGTTTGGTTGTCGTTGTTTTGTTCACAACCTGTGTCCCTCTCATGGTAAATCCAACCCTCGTGTCATTCCTTGTGTTTTCTTGTATTACCCTTATTCTCAAAAGGGTTACTGGTGTTCTGACTTTGTCTCTAGGAAACACTATGTATCTATGGATGTTGTCCTTTGAGAGTGATCTATTTTCTTTTGTTTCTCCTCGGGGTTGAGAAGAAACATGTTCAAGTTCAACTTTCCTCCTCTTCCTGATCCTTCATTTTGTGTGTTCCTTCACCAATGGAAGGGCCAACTGAGTTTGAAAGCAGTAGAGTAACTTGGAGTTATACTTCTAACATCATCAGAATCTCCAGGGGTAGATCCTTCCCAGCCAAGTGCCATTATCCCTATTGATATGTCTAATCCCATTGATATAGATATTTCTATTTTTGATGATCTTGACATTCCTATTGCTAAAAGAAAAGGTGTTAGGTCTTGCACCACCAAGTATCCCATTTTGCATTTTGTTTCCTATGAGAATATCTCATCTTCTTTTCATGCCTTTCTTTATTCCGTTGACAGTGTTCCTATCTCTAAGAATGTGGCAGAGGCCTTGTCAGTACCTAAATGAACAAATGCATTTAAGGAAGAAATAATGATTTACATAAAAATGGTACATGGGAGTTGGTATACCTTCCCAAAGGAAAAGAACCAATAGGCTGCAAATGGGTATTTACAGTGCAACTCAAGGTTGGTGGCACGGTGGAAAGGTGTATGAAGTGGATTATGTAGAGACATTTGCCCTGGTTGCCAAGATGAACTCCATTAGAGTCCTCTCATTGGTAGCCAATTTTGACTAAAACCTTTCACTAGTTTGGTATCACCAATTTTCACTGGTTCAACCTCCTAGTTGCTAAAGGTAGTGAGAAGAAAGTGTGCAAACTGAAGAAATCTTTACATGGCCTAAAACAATTACCAAGGGCTTGGTTTAGTAGGTTTCATCTAGCTGTGCAGCGGATCAATTTTAAGTAGTGTCAATCTATTCATACATTGTTTGTGAAGAGGGGGGAAGGTAAAATTGTAGCCTTGATAATGTATGTTGATGACATAGTAGTCACTGGAGATTGGACAAGTGAAATTCAAAAGATGAAGAAGTTTTTTAGCCACTTAGTTTGAGGTAAAAGATTTTCTTGAGGTATTTCCTTAGAATTGAAGTTGCCTGCTTACAAAAAGGAATATTCATTTCTCAAAGGAAATAATACATCCTAGACCTATTTGCGGGACACAAGTAAATTGGGAGTAAAGCCAGTTGATTCTCCCATTGATTATAGTCATAGGCTGGGTAAATATCATAGAGAAACTATAAAGGATATGAAACAGTTTCAGAGGCTTGTGGGACGGCTCTTGTATTTGTCTATAGCTAGACCCATCATTGCATATGTTGTGGGTGTTCTTAGTTAGTTCATCCATGCCCCCTAAGGCTACCCACGTGGAGGCTACTAAGAGAATTCTCAAGTATCTCAAGAAGTATCCAGGGGCTGGTTTGTTATTTTAGAAACATGGGCATTTAAAGGTGAAAATGTTGATTGGGCTGGGTCAATAGATGATAAAAAATCCACTAGTGGATATTGCTCCTTTATGGGAGAAAATCTTGTCACACGGAAAAGTAAGAAACAAAGTGTGGTGGCTAGGTCCAATGCAGAAGTAGGATACAAAGCTATGTCTCATGGAGTTGTTGAAATATTGTGGATAAATAACTTGTTAAATGAATCGAGATTTGTAGTTGATAGTCCTATGTCATTGTATTGTGACAACAAGGTTGCTATCAATATTGTAGCCAACCCAGTCCTTCATAATAGGACTAAACACATTGAAGTGGACAAACACTTTATCAAGGAGAAGCTTGTAAGTGGTGAAGTATGTACCCCTTGTGTTAGTTCTGAAGAACTTGTAGTTGTAGATATCTTCATAAAGGGCCTAAATCACCCAAGTCATAGTGACTTGTGTGACAAGTTGCACATGATTGGCATCTATGTCCCAACTTGAGGAGAAGTGTTAACAATACATGTACTCAAAGCTACTGGGCTTTTTTGTCTTTGTACTTTTTTATTTTATTAGTTGGGCCGCCCTAA
The DNA here is from genome assembly GCF_056320005.1 of Nelumbo lutea. Classification (NCBI taxonomy): domain Eukaryota; kingdom Viridiplantae; phylum Streptophyta; class Magnoliopsida; order Proteales; family Nelumbonaceae; genus Nelumbo; species Nelumbo lutea. The sequence goes on along the minus strand of NC_142684.1, from coordinate 20,435,865 downwards.
TATAAATAGATGAGCTTGTGCCACCACTCACCAGCCTAACTTTTTGACTCCAAACTTTTGTTTCTCTCTTCCTCTCATCTCTTCTCTCTTCTCTCTCTCTCTCTCTTTTCTTCTTGATCAATAATCTCTCTTCTCTCTTTTCTTCTTCCTCTCTTCCCTTCTCTTCTATTGATTTCTTCCAAGAGAACAAATTTAATGTCCACATACAATTGACGAAGGCCTGCATAGTTACGCACTCATATAGGCAACATATATTGGCTAGTTCCAAGCTTAAATGTTCCAAGTTTTAAAGAAACAGAAAAACAGATTGCCTTAGTTAAAAGTGAATAGGGGGGAAACAAAAATACTAGAAAAATATTAAGAAAAAACTGTAGAAATTCGAACTATGAATTTCAAGCTTTAGAGCTACAAATGCATTAAAAGATCAATGATATTAACGAACCTCAGCCCATGAGGGTTCCAATTCAGTAGCTCCTGCAATGTGGCATCAATGAATATCTTAATAAAAATTTAAAAGAATGAATAGTTACTCACTGTTTGGTATTTAAAAAAAAAATCTAAAGATTTTCTAGGTGCTCATGCAAAACAAGAAAATACTTGCAAAATAAAATCAGAAAACAATATGTAAGGACAAACTGTAAGAAAAATGAAATAACTTGTAGAAAAAAAAAATGCCATTCATAATGAGAGTTCAATTATTTTTGAGAGACTATCTTTAATCTGGAGAAAGAACTAGGGGCGCACGAGTTGCTGCCTTTAAAGCATTCCAAGCATCTCCCATCTCAAGTAGAACTTGTGCCTTTTGTTCATGTAAAACTGCCCTTTCAGGCATCAACATAATGGCAGCTTCCCACTTCCCAAGTGCTTCTTGGTATTTCCCATCCTTCAAAATGAAGGTAACATGAGAATGAGAAGATGAAAATCAGCAAAAAATTAATAAAGAAAGAGCTAAAAGACCAGCAAAGCAAGTACCATTTAGTGCACATTCTACATAAAGAAATATGCTTGTTTCAATTATACAACCATGTAGATCTGCCACTGAATTTCTTGAGCATTTAATAAATACAAAGTAACTTTTAATAGCCCCCAGAAAATGAACAAAAGAAGGTTGTCACTCAGGAGTGCATCGACCATCCATCCAGAAGCCCTTTTTATCTATTTTGATGATCTCTTTTCTTGACACAGGATGTATTTCATTCTTATGAAACAGGTTTTTGTATGACAATGGTTATCTTTTCAGTATCACCAACTAAGCATTGAAGCAGGATGTCTAGAGGATCAGATCATTGATTGGTTAAATGGCAATGGTTTTGAATGGATGGCTGTGAAGCCATCAGATGCCAAAAGCACATTAACAAATATGTGGTTGCAAAAACAATATATGCTCCAATTACTTCAACAGAAGATTCTAATTTGGCTGATCAGCTGACCCCAATTTGGAAGAAGTCTTGCTCTTTCCATTGGTTTAAGATCTGTTAAAGAGTTATCACATAAATACAGTCCTTTCTTGTCAAAGGTGAATAAGCAATGCCATAAGAAGTGATTATGGTAATAATGCTGGAATTGGTGGCTGCAATCCTTTGTTGAATCATAAACATCATGGCTTTGAAGTACCCAGAAAGCCAATGGAATGGCAGTTGATTTTTTTTCTTTTCCTGATGAATGGAGTGGCAGTTGATTGTGACCATCACTTTGGGTATGTGTAGAAACAAAATAGCGGATTATCTTGAGTACAAATTTTTAGTTCCTTTGTAAGAACTAGGAAATGAATGCATAGAAATTGATCTTTCCAAGTCTGGAGTAGGTGAGATTTTCAAATACCAAGATTATGGGAATGTCATGTTAATGTAGAAGTTCTTCTAGAATTTTATTGTCATTCTCTTGTAATAAATTTACAATTTTTACTTTCTTCCCCTATGCATCATGCTTTACCTAGGAAAGAGGAAAAAACAATATGCTCTTTTTTCCCTTAGGACATTTTCATTTCTCCAGGGTTTAGTTCCAAAATTGAATTGCAATAGCTAAGGTTGAGAAAAGTTCAGTTCCAGGTTTGCTAAAAAAGGTAATTCATTACATTGGAAACATTGCAATTCACCAGTAATATTGGTGAAACAGTGCCTGAAGTTTAACTAGTTTTCGGGTGTCACTATTTTGAAATTGGAACAATGGGCTTTTCCACGGAACGAAAAAACAAACACACACAGACACATTGAGTCAACGTGCCCATATATAAAATTTTAGCATTAATTAATTCTGGTGGGTCAAGGCACCATATAAAACTGCCAGGATCTTCGTAGTGCCACAAGTCAAGTACTAAATGCAGCAAGTCAATTAGGAATGAAATTCGGGACAAAAGATGGTCCTAATTTTCGAATCAGAATATAAATTATCATCCAACCCTTTTGTTCTCTTGGTTCAGAGAATTGCATTCAACTCTTTTTGTTAAAATAGTTAATATCACTTTGTTGTTTTTATATGTGATGGAAGCAGTGGGTCAGTTGGTTGTGAGAGCAGTTAGAGATGGTTTTTTGAAGGGTTTTACAGTAGGGGAGGAAAGGTTAGAAATTACTCTACCTCAGTTTGCTGATGATTCAATGCTATTTTTTGGTGATGCTTCTAATGAGCAATTGAAGTACTTAATGGCAACCTTATGGTGGTTTGAAGCAGTCTCAGGGCTGCACCTAAATATTCAAAAAAGTGAAGTGGTGGCTGTAGGAGAGGTGGGGGATCTGCAAGGATGGGTTGAATGTTGGGGTTTTATGGTGGGAAAAACTGCCTATCAGATATTTGGGCATGCCTCTAGGCTCTAGGGGCAAAACGCAGTGTAAAATCTATTTGGGGGCCTATAGTAGAAAGGGTGCATAAGAAATTGGCATCATGGAGGTCCAAATACTTATCAAAAGGAGGTAAACTTACATTAATTAAAAGTGTGCTGTCTTCTATTCTGATTTACCTGTTGTCCATGTACCCAATTCCAGCTGGGTTGGCAGTCTCCATTGAAAAGAAAATGAGGGAATTCTTATGGAAGGGATGGAAGGAGGATAAGAAAGTTCATCTAGTAAATTGGGGAAAGGTATGCAAGCATAAGAAAAATGGAGGATTAGGAATTAGAAGATCAAGAAATCTGAACATTGCCCTCCTCAATAAGTGGATTTGGAGATTCAGCCAACAGGAAAACAGCTTGTGAAAAAGAGTCATAAAAGCAAAATATAATCTAAGTGGGGGTTGGGATCCAGTTAAAGCAAGTCAATCTTATGGATGTTCAGTTTGGAAAGGGAGAGAGAAGCTACAGTTTTTTCAGTAAGGAAATCAGCTTGGAGGTGGGGAAAGGAACCAAAGTTAGGTTTTGGAAGGATTGCTGGTGTGAAGGTAGCATTCTGAAAGATTAATTTCCTGAGTTGTTTGCATTAGTAGTGGATAAGGAAGCAAAAGTGGCCAAGTATATACAGCAGTGTTTTAAAAGGCATGTGAGGCATACACCTCATATGCTTTTTTCATGAGGCATGCTAGAGGCGTATGCCTCATGCACAACTCATATAAAAATAAAGAAAAATGAGATCCTCCCTCTTCTTCCTCCTTATCCCTCTCCTCTTAAGGAGGCTTACACCTCTTATGTTCTGAACTACGCCTCACGCCTCTAGGTAGTGGAACGCCTCGTATCATGCCTCCACGTTTTCAAACATTGATATGTAGATCTCCGATGGCAACTGTATTTGGAATCCCCTCCTCAGAAGAGCTTTAAATGATTGGGAGTTTGATCATTATGCCCGGTTGTTGCAGAAGCTTTACAATACCCGTATTGACTATACTAGAGTATAAAAGAGTGTGGCTGGATGGGAAGAATAAGCAGTTCTCAATGAGTTCCTTTTATAACAGGTTAACTAAGGAGGAAGATCAAGATTTCCCTATGAATCTAATCTGGTACAAACCTATCCATTTGAAAATTGCATTCCTCATCCGGTTGGCTTTCCTGAAGAAGATTCAGAGTAAAGATAATCTAAACAAGAGAGCTGTGGCAATTGACTCACCAGTGTGTGTCCTCTGTAATAGGGTGGATGAATCCATTGACCACATGTTATTACACTGTGAGTTCTCTTATAAAATCTGGGTGAACGTTTATAGCTTGTTTGCCCTTAAGGAATGTCATCCAGAGTCGGTGGAAAGTTTCTGTAAGGGGGGGTACATTCAAGGTTTGAGCAAAAGAGGAAGGCTGTTTGGTAAATGATCCTAGGAATTGTTTGGTGGTTGATAAGGCAGGAAAGGAACTCTAGAATTTTTCACAACAAAGGTATCCAGGTGGAGGATGTGTGGCCAAAAGTTGTGGGCAAATTATTTTCTTGGTCTTTGACACCACCAAGAAGAGTCACATGGAAAGCTTAATGTAGTAGGGCTGGAACAAACTATCAGAAGACAGAAAGAGAGAGGAAAGAGAGAGAGAGAGAGAGAGAGAGAGAGAGAGAGAGAAAGAGAAAAGAGAGAGAAATCCCAAGGAATCACTCCAAGGGGTCCTAGAATCACTCTAGGGTTTGTAGGAATCACTCCATACAGCAAACTTGCTCCAAAGAAATCTTCATTCATTCATTAGATTCAAAAGGAAGAGAATAAATCTATTCATAGAGTGACTTGTGTGGCCCGGAATACTGTTCACCCTAATTACAAAAATGCCACTCCTTGTCTTGTGCATCAAGAAACACAATAACTTTCTATCTATTAATGCAAATAAACTGAAAATTGAAAGGCAAGCCCTACTAAACTAGAGGAACAAGATGCTATATAGCCCAAGCCCACATGGGACTGGTCAAAATGACAAAACTTCCCCTAACCAGATCAGTCCAAGTCTCAAGAGTCTTCTCCATGCCAAATCAGTACCTGATTGTTGGCCTTCTTATGAGAATAGGTCTTATAATGCCTGGACCGATCCCCATCATCTCTCCCTGGCTTGAAAGAAACTCAACCCTAGCGAGTTAAAAGGCATGATATTGATCATAAAGTTTTGGATTAAGATGATACAAGTCTTTAGTTGTAATCCATGGATATTCTGAAAGAGGTAGATTCTTCCACTTTACAAGAAACTTTTGATAACCCTCACTTGCTATAGAAATCAACTTCTCATCAAGGATGTCTTCAGGCACATCAGTAGGTTGAACCTAAGGCAGCTTAGGCAATGGGACTATGGGACAAATGGACAATCACCATGTGTATGGCCATGATATGCATTGAGCTAATTCCCATGTTGCTTGGCAGCTCTAGGACATAGGCACTAGAACTGATTTTCTTAGTGATCTTGTAGGGACCTGCACTCTCAGAGTGAAGCTTCTTATAAAAGCCCTTAAGAAAGCATTCAAGACGCACATGCACCATAACCATATCACCCTCCTGAAAATCAGCTAAGCACCTATGTAAATCAGCTTTGGCTTTGTATGCATCACTGCTAAGAGCAATCTTGCATCTAACTTCATCATGGATTTCTCTCATGTAGCGAGCAAAGCCTTTAGCCTCTAAGAAAGTCCTAGCGTCTTGTGGAAAAGACACTAAATCAATAGGGCTCTTAGGCTGAATTCCAATAACTATCTCAAAGGGACTTCTTCCAGTTGACCTGTTTATTGAACTGTTGTAAGCAAATTCAGCCATAGGTAGGATGAGAACCCACCTGGAAGTACGGCCACCAACTAAGCAACGTAGCAAATCACCGAGGCTCCTATTAACTACTACCTCAGCTTGGCCATCGGTCTACGGATGGAAAGAAGATGATAACTTCAGTTTTGTATTGAGGAATTTCCAAAGTGTCTTCCAAAAGTAACTCATAAACTTAGCATCACGATCAGAAACAATAGTAACAGGAACACCATGTAAACGAACAATTTCCCTAAAGAATAGGTTTGCCACATGTGAGGCATCTGATGTCTTACTACAAAGAATAAAGTTGACCAATTCTGAGAACCTATCTACCACAACATATATTGAATCATGACCCCATATTATCGTGGGCAGAGCAGACCTAGGACAAAATCCATAGAAAGATCTTGACAAGGCTCATGTGGAATTGGTAAAGGGGTGTACAACCCTGTATTTTACTTTCTCCCTTTTGCCAATTGACAAATTCTACACCATTTGATCACACGATCAACATCAGCCTTAAGGCTAGGCCAACAAAAACGATCTACCATAGCAATGATCTTGTCCCGACCAAAAATGCCCAGCAATTCCACCTGCATGTAACTCCCATATAACATAATCACGTAGTGAAGTGTTAAGAACACACAAGCAAGTTCCCTTGAACAAATAACCATCATGGATAGAAAAGCCAAGACATTCAGATTGCTCCCCAGCCTGTAAAGAACCATAAATGATGCTGAAATCATTGCAACCGGCAACAATCTTGCTTCAACTGATCGAACCCCACAACTTGTACAAACATAGAATGAAGTATATACACCACACGACTTAATGCATCGGCTACTCGGTTCTTAGCACTAGTTGTATGCTTAATCACAAAGTTATATTTTGCTAAAAATTCAGCCTATTTCTGATGTTGACTACTAAGATGCCTCAGAGATTTGAGATATTTGAGTGCCTCATGATCTAAATACAAAACAAACTTTTGGGAATTAAATAATGATGCCAATGTCAAAGATATTGCACAACAGCATAGACTTCCTTGTCATATGTGGAGTACTTTCTTTTTGGATCAATAATAATAAGCTTTACTAATGAATAAGATTTGTAAAACTTTAATTACAGAAAGGGGGAGGTAAACTATCTTAACTCCCCAACAACAAAAGGACAAGGAAAAAAGCTAAAAATTAGCCCAAAACAGAGATTCCTTAAACGCCCCTTGCTTAGCTAACCCATCAGCCATTGAGTTAGCACTTCTCTTCACCCAGTTGTACTTCACCTCAATATCCCTACTCAACCATTTAAATTTTTTCTTTTCGTTGTTGTAGCTCCACAAATCACTGTTGTCTCCTTTCAGCCACCTAATCACCACCTCCGAGTCCCCTTCAAGAACCAAGCATCTGATGTTTAATTCTCCAATTTGGGCCTGAGAACATAGCAATAATAATCCCATCCTCATTCCTGAACACGCCCCCAATCCCAGAAGACCTTGGATTCCTTAAGCTACTACCATCAAAATTCAGTTTTATGAATCTAGAGAGAGGGGGGGACCAAGAGGGCCAAGAAGTCCTCTTACAATGGGTAGAGGTAGCTATCTCTTTCCACTTTCTCAATAAGTCGGCCATGAAAAATTCTGAGAATAGCTCCATAGATTTCAGCCAGTGAGCTACCCTTAAGTGTATCCGTATCAAAGTATCAGTATCGAGTGTCGTATCGAACAACTTGGATACGGATACGCTTTGGAAACGCATGGATATAGACGAAAAAAAAAATGGAAACACTTATATACGTTAAGGAAAAACATACAAATTCCATAAATATATTAATAACACTAAATTTAAAATCAAATAGTCACAAATAATGTATAAATACAAAGGAAATGTAGTAGGGCTGGAACAAACTATCAGAAGTTAGAAAGAGAGACTGAGAAAGGAAGAGAGAGAGAGAGAGAGAGAGAAATCCCAAGGAATCACTCCAAGGGGTCCTAGAATCACTCTAGGCTTTGTTGGAATCCCTCCATACAGCAAACTTGCTCTAAAGAAATCTTTATTCATTCATTAGCTTCAAAAAGAAGAGAATACATCTATTTATAGAGTGACTTGTGTGGCCCGGAATACTGTTCACCCTAATTACAAAAATGCCACCCCTTGTCTTGTGCATCAAGAAACACAATAACTTTCTATGTACTAAATAAACTGAGAATTGAAAGGCAAGCCCTACTAAACTAGATAAACAAGATGCTATAGCCCAAGCCCACATGGGACTGGTCAAAATGACGAAAATACCCAACCAGATCAGTCCAAGTCCCAAGAGTCTTCTCCATGTCAAATCAAAACCTGTTTGTTGGCCTTCTTATGAGAATGTATCTTATAATGCTGGACCGGTCTCCATCAAAGCTGGCGAGACTCCTCCGAATCCTGACTCCAAAATTGTCTTTTCTATTAAATCGTTAGGCAGTGATATTCTCTTATGATTAGGACATTATCAGCAGTAATCATTGGGTACCACGTCACTAGTTAGTTATAACAATTTTCCTTTTTTTCTCTATATATGTATTACCAAATCAGAAAGAAGGATCATTGACTCATTGAGTAATAGTAAATCACTATTCCTTTCATCTTTATTTCCCTTGTGAGTAGTGTAGAATAGTAGCTCAGGGTAAGACTAAGGCTTCTTCTCACCTACTAGAAGAGACTGATATCAGACTGGAATCAAAGTCGACTGGGCATGAGGATAGCAGGATGTTTGATGCCGAAGATCGGTTGAGCAATGTGGAGAAAAACCAAGAGGAAATGAACCGGCAGCTGGATGAAATGCTTGGCAAGCTAAACCACCTGAAACCATGGGGAGTAGAGGAGACTAGTCAACGTTTTGTTCCAGGAGGTTCCTTGGATCAAGGTAAGGGAGTGGAAGGTTCAGCTCATTTTGGCACTACGGGGTTCAGCTCTGAGATATTTCAAGGTGGAGTTACCTCGATTAAATGAAACCAATGTTGATGGGTGGCTCATCCTCATACGGCAATACTTTGAAGTACAGGATGTGCCTGACAATCAGTGGATTTCCATGGCCAGCTTGGGGTTCGAAGGAAAGGCAATTGACTAGTATTGCTAGTTCAAAGACCACCATTCTCAAGTCTCAACCCACATGTCACAATTTATATCGGCTATAGAAGCTGGTTCAATGGTTTTCTGGCCGCGAACGTGGCGAGGAGATTATCACAACTCTCCCAAACGGCTATGATCCAAGATTACATGGAGGAATTTAAACACCTGGCTAGCAGAGTCAAGGGGGTCTCGAATGAGTTCCTAGTGGGCTGTTTCATAGCAGGACTTCGCCCAGAATTAAGAGCACATGTTGAAAAGTCCGAGCCACCTTCAATATCTAAGGCCCTTCGACTGGACTCTTTAAGGAAGAAGAATGGAATATCAAACAATAACTGGCGAGAGGAGATCCTAGCAAAACTTGTGTGGGTAACTCCACCCCTATTCCAAATCAGTAGCAAATGCCGAAGGTGAAGAAGCTGACGCCAACAGAAGAACAAGAAAAGAGAGATCGAGGTCTATGCTTTAATTGCGATGAAAGTTGCACCCCTCAACACTGTTGCAAGAACCAAAAGCTTTTCTGGATTGTTGCAACCTTGAATGATGAACAAGAAGTTGAAGAAACGAAGAGTAACCTGAATTTACAGAAGAAATCCCGGAGATTTCTCTTCAAACTCTGAATGGATCTAGCTCCCCGCAGACCATGCACATTCAAGGTCATATAGACAGTCACCTATTGCTGCTGCTGATCGACAGTGGGTCTACACATAACTTCATGGACCCTCCTCCAGTGGTGAAAAGGTAGAAACTACCTGTAACCCCAATAATATCATTCGAGGTACAAGTAGCCAATGGAGAAAAAATCATTGGAGATGGTAAGTGCTTGAAGATACCCATCTGAACCTCTAAAGGTACAATTACAACAGATTTCCATATCTTGCCTCTAAGAGGTTACGATGTAGTCCTCGAAGCTCACTGGCTGAGAACCCTTGGACTAGTGGTATAGGATTTTGCCACCTTAAATTTGCAGTTCACTGATGATAAGGGAAGACCTCATCAAGGGAATACAGAAATCTTTCACACAACGGATGGATGTGGGTAGAGCCTCTAAGGTGGTAAGTCAGATCAAATTTACTTACTACAACTAACCTCCTCAGGAAATGTGACAGGAGAACCAACGGACCCAGATATCATATCTTTACTGGCTGAGTTTGAAGATGTATTCTAGAGTCCGATGGGTTTGCCTCCACTGCGACAGTGTGACCATGCTATACATTTAAATGATGAATCCAAGGCAGTTAACGTGTGTCCATATCACTATCCATACTTCCAGAAATGAGAAATTGAAGGGATCATCAAGGACTTGCTTAAGGAAGGAATTATTCGAACCAGCCAAAGCTTGTTTTCTTCCCTGGTTTTCTTAGTTAAAAAAAAAAAAAAAAGATGGGGGGGTGGCAATAATGCGTCGACTATAGAGCGTTGAATAGAGCAACCATCAGAGATAGATTTTCGATGCCCATTATCAACAAATTGATTGATGAATTATTACATGGAGCCCATTTTTTCTCCAAGCTGGACCTCAAGTCACGCTATCACCAGATCCAAGTTCAAGAGGTAGACATACCAAAGACTGCTTTCCGCACTCATGAAGGCCAATGCCGTTTGGGTTGTCAAACGCTCCCTCCACTTTCCAAGCTTTGATGAACTAGGTATTCTGAGAACAACTGTGGCAATACATTTTGGTTTTTTTTTATGATATCTTGGTTTACAGTGGTTCCAGGGAAGAACATTTAATTCATCTTAGGAGTGCATTAGAAATTCTCAGGAGCCACCGGCTGTTAGCTAAGCGAAGTAAATGACAGTTTGGAGTGAACAAGATCAGCTACTTGGGTCACATTATCTCATCCCAAGGGGTAGAGGTGGATCCAGAAAAAGTTCAGGACATGGTAGCATGGCCGAGACCAGCTTTTTGTCAAGGAACTCAGAGGCTTCCTTGGGTTAACAGGGTATTATCGGAAATTTGTTCGGAATTACGAGAACATTGCAACACCTCTCACCAAATTGTTACAGAAAGGGGAATGGTTATGGAATCCAGAAGCAGAATTGGCCTTTCAATCCTTGAAATCAGCAATGGCATCCACTCCCATCTTAGCCACCCCAGATTTCCAAGCACTGTTTACATTAGAAACAGATGCTTGTGGTAATGGGCTAGGAGCAGTGCAAGTACAGAGGGGGAGGCCAATAGCATTTTTTAGCAAGGCACTGAAGGGACAAGCTCTCCACTTATCCACATACGACAAAGAATTACTGGCAGTAGTCTTTGTTGTCCAGAAGTGGAGAATTAACTTCTGGGAGCTAAATTTTGCATTGTTATAGATCACCGTAGCTCGGAGTACATATTGCAATAGAGGGATTTCAACACCCACACAGCAGAGACTCATCAGTAAACTAATCAGCTATGACTATGAAATTTTCTATTGGAGGGAACGAGACAATACAGTGGATGACGCTTTATCCAGAAAGGTAGATGGGGAAATCCATGCCATTTCCCGATCGGTTCCCAAATGGGTGGAGGAGCTTAAGATAGAAGTCACTAAAGACCCCCAACTATAGAAAAGCATCCAGGAGGTTCAGGCAAAACTCAGGAACACCAATATGAATGGCGCAATGGGCTACTCTTGAAAAAGGGGCACATTGTTCTCAATCCCCACTACATTTTCAGAAGAAGAATTTGATGATGCTCATGCATCACCATCTGGGGGCACTCTAGGTTCTTTAACACTATGCAAAGACTCAAGGTGGTGTGTTGTTGGAAGGTTATAGAAAAGAAGTGAAGAGATGGATTAAGGATTGCAAACACTTGTCAAAGAGTCAAGAATGAGAATGTGCCCATACCTGGCTTATTTCAGCCCCTCCCAATTCCAGAACAAGCATGGTCTGTTATTTAGCTTGACTTTATAGAGGGCCTTCCAATCTCTAACAAGAAATCAGTGGTCTTGGTAGTCATTGACAGGCTGACGAAATATGGGCATTTTCTACCTCTATCTCATCCATACACCACCCAGGATGTTGCCCTGCTATTCATAGAAGGAATTTTCATGTTACATGGTCTGCCCCAATCTATCGTCAGTGATCGAGATCCTATTTGTACAGGAAATTTCTGGGAGTTATTCAAAATTCAAGGCACCTAGCTCAAATATGAGCTCTGCTTATCTCAGTCTGATGGTCAAACTGAGGTCTTGAAACAGACTCTTGAAAATTATCTCAAAAGTTTCATTAGTGAACAGCCTCATACTTGGGTGAGATGGCTCCCACGGGCTGAATGGTGGTACAGTACAAACTTCCACTCAGCCCCAAAACTCACACCCTTTTTTTTTTTACAACTTTGGAAGGGCTACTACACAACGGGGGTAGCCTGCAGCCCATCCCCCAACCCAGGGTGGGATTTGATCCCAAGTCTCCGCTACGACCAGCAGGAGACCTTACCAACCAGCTGGTTGGCACCTTGCAAAACTCACTCCCTTAAGAACAGGGACATCTTAGTTTGAAGACTGAAGGAAAACTTACTACAGGCCCAACACAGGATGAAGAAGATTGCAGACCGGAATCGAACAGACAGGATGTTTCAGGTAGGAGACAAGGTTTTTCTGAAGTTGCAACCATATCGCCAGAATTCCGTAGCAGCTCGAAAGTCACAAAAGCTGGTTGTCCGATATTACGGGCCCTTTCAGATCTTAGAGCGGATTGGCCAGGTGGCTTATCGGTTGGAACTTCCAGCTGGGTGTAAACTCCACCCAATATTCCACGTGTCTCTACTGAAGGCTAAAGTAGGGGACTCCTCACTGGAACTTCCAGTGGTTCTCTTCCACCTTTAACAGCAGAAGGGGCATTACATCTAGAGCAGGCCGCTATCCTCGATCGACGCATGGTGAAACAAAGAAATGCTGCAGTGACCGAGGTATTGGTGCAATGGAAGGGTACACACTGGGAGGATGCCACTTGGGAATGCTGGTCTGAGCTGATACAGAAGTTTCCTAATGCAGGCCTTGAGGACAAGGCAGATTTCTAGAATGGGGGAATGATACCACCCAAGAAGAATCACATGGCAAGCTGGCGAGACTTTGGATCCTGACTCCATAATCATCTTTTCTGTTATGGGTTGGGGATTATATAAAATAAGCATGCAAAAACTAATAAAGAGCATTGATGGGTATATCCAAATTCAACAAAATGTGTTTAAATTCTATATTTTCTACTCAAAATACTGACTTTTCTAAACCAGAAAAGGGGTAAAGGAACCATTGAACAGAGGAATCAAAAAGAAAACAAGAGAAGAAACATTAAATACCTCTGCAAACTTATTTCCCTGAGAATGAAAGGATTCAGCGAGCTTTAAATTTGGGTTAAGAGGCACCGACTCCGGCGTTTCTTGATCCTTCTGGTGGTTCCTTTGGCCTAATTGGGCTCTGTCAGCTTCGCTCTGGTCATCTTCGTTCTGTTCGAAAGGGAGATTCGGATAGTGAGCTATGGCGGGGAGAGAGCGTTTGTTGCCGCTCTTCTTCGCCCATGTTATTTTCATCTTCTCTTCCGGCTTTTCTCTCTGAAACTTTCGCTCCTGAGCGGAGTAAAGCTGCACTGCGTAATTAAGCACCGAGACCGAGTATATATCCGAATGACAACCATCCCATGTTCATTACATCATTTGCGTTGTGAAATTATTCGACCCATAACTGTTTTAACCCGATCGAATATGGGTCAGATGTTGTGTAATGATACACTTTGAAATGATCTGTTTCGTGTCCCAAACCTAAAGGTGAGAATTATATAACCGGCCCCAAGTTCCATCATCAACGGTTAGTGAGGGGTGAACCATTGATATGAAAAGGAATACATCCTCAGCAAAGTACTAGTGTCGAATCCGGACCGTTAGTGGATCGCATGGATCCTTGGTCTATTGTTCAAGTGTGGTCTCTAGGATTTTTTTTTTTTTTTTTGAGAAAAAAGCGAGAAGACCATCTCATTAAATTAGCTTGATGAAACATTGCTTACAAGAAAAGTAACCAAAAAATCTGGAGAAATGGATCAAGTATAAGGCCGACCCAATGAAAGTCATTGCTTAGGGTGGCCACGAGCCGAGCACTTTACGAGTTATTCGAGTTCGTGCAATCGAGTTTGAGCCCAATTTACAGGCTAGTTTGTTAATCGAGTCGAGCTCGAGCCTAATAAAGCACGGTTTTTGAGGTTTGCGAGCCAAATTCGAATAGCTACATACATACATGCATCCATATAATAATAATAATAATAATAATAGAAAACAATATATATAATATTTTTATTTTTATATATAAGAATTAATAATTATAATTCTTAATTTTTAAATATCAAATAAAAAATATTTTTTATATATAATTTTTTTTTTATTTTTATAAAACCTTTTTCTCAAGTTGAGCTCGAGCTTACGAGCTTTTGACTCGAGCTCAAGGTCCCAGCTCGAACTGAGCTTGCGCTCAAGCTCAAGCCTCATACTACCTTGGCGAGTCAAGCTCAAATAGCTATTCGGCTCGGCTTGGCTCGAATCCACTCCTACTTGTTATGCTACAGCATGGACAGCCTTATTGGTTGAGCGGTGAACACAATTCACCAAGCAATTTGAAAGGGTTTGAAATGAACTTCTACTAGCTGCTAATACATGAATAAGCTGCCACCGTGGATCAAACTGATCAACCAACAAGAGATTATAAATACTTTCAGCATCACCCTCAAAAACCACATTTGACAATGATAAGGTAGATGCCAATGACAAACCTTCCAATAAGGCTCTCAGCCATTTGGGCATTATCACAGTGCAATGGGATTGTTCTGGCCAGGATGTACAAATCGAAATGATCTCTAAGAAGGGTAGAGGTCTTGTTCTTGTGGGGAATGTTCTACTCGAGTAATTTTCGCACAGCTATCGATGATTGTCTGGGCTTTACAAATAATTGTACCAGGATCAAAACTAGCATCTCTTAAAATTTTTTCATTTATTGCCTACCAAATGCATCGCATAATAGCTGCACCACTTAATAATAATAGGCCATGCTCAATAGAACCACTCTTCATGTCTTCACTCCACCAGAAATAAATGAAATTTGTAACCTTCGAAAAATTCAAAGAAGCAGTCTTAAAGTGCATGTGTGAGCCAAACTAGACAACTGGTGCAGCAGAAGAACAAACAATGTAATAGAGTCTCTTTGGTGGTAGAACATACGGACAAGCACCCTGAAAAGAGCAATTGTGTTTCCCCAAGTTGTTAACAAATGGAAGAATATAATATTCAAAGCACTTTTCCATAAAAAACATTTTAAGAGCAGGTGGCATAGTTTTGTGTTTCCACAAATGAGTCCAATGCATATCAACCTTTATGTATTGGGAAGTGGAGGAGCTAGGAGTGGAAGAGGACAACAAATGGAGGCCTGATGAACATGTAAAGTGGCCATGAGGAGTCTTACAACATACCAGTTTGTTTGTCACTTGTGAATTGGGAAAAGGAAGGGAAACATTTTGTATTTGAGTTACCAAATTTGGAGGGAGAAAAACTTTTCTAGATTCCAATTGTGTGAGTTGGCATCAATAAAATGAGCAACTTGTGACAAAAAAAAACTATTGTAGAGAAGAGCCCACACCACTCCATGGATCGAGAAAAAATCAGCATTCCACCCATCACCAATTAACCACATAGCTCCTTTTGCCAATAATGATTTCAAATTGAGCAAACTTCCCCAAATAGAAGATGATCTTACAGGAGGTGTATAGTTCCATACTTTTTTTCCTTGAAGGTATTTTGCATTCAATATTTTAGCCCATAATGAATCCAAACCATGCAAGAACCTGCAACCTGTTCTGCCCCTCCATATCACCCCACCAAAAGTTCTGGCATAATTTGTCTAGTTGTGAGCATGTCTCTTTTGGTAATAAATGAGTTTGCATTCGGAAAGAGGGAACCACCTCCAAAGTAGATTTGATGAGAACAATGCATCCAACTTGCAAAAGCAAAAGAAACTTCCATTCAACTAACTTTATCTTAACACGTTCCACCAAATGATGCCCGTCTACAAATTTATAATTGCCTTTTAGGAGAGGTACTCCCAGATAAACCTCATCTTTGCACATTATATGGACTCCCAAGCCTTGTGAAATCTCATTTCACTCTCTTTGGTGGGCATTGCCATTGAAATAAATAACCGATTTGGCAAAATTTATTGTTTGACTAGACCATCTATAGAAAGATGTTAGTTGTTCCTTCAAACATTGGATTTCCAAATAATAACATATCATCAGCAAAAAAACAAGTGGTTGAGTTGTACACCAATTCGTCCAAGAGGGACACCTCGAAGTCCTCCACCCTCTAGTTGGCGAGAGAGAAGGTATGATAAGACCTCCGTACAAATGATATATAGATATGGAGAAAGTGGGCACCCTTGATGGAGGCCTCTAAATGGCTGAAATGGTTCACCTAGTTGCCCATTTAACATAATGGAGAAATGAGTAGTCGATAAACACTGAGCAACAAGTGTTCAAAATCTCTCAAAAAGCCCAAGGACATTAAGATCTTCATTAAAAACAGCCATTCCACTGAGAAATCTAATTTTAATATGAAATAAGAGGATTTTCCTTTTTGTGTCTTTAGAGAGAACAATTTCCTTTGCCATTATAATGTTGTCATTTATTTGCCGGCCTGGAGAGAATACATTTTGACACAGGCTGATGATTTTCTGGAGAAGCGACTTCAATATATTGACAAGGATTTTTGCAATAAGTTTATATGAGACATTATTGAGTTCAATGAGCCAAAAATCAAAAGCTAGTTCTGGGGCTGATGTCTTAGGGATCAAACAAATAAAGGTTTCATTCAATGATTCAATCATATATGGACTCTCAAAACACTGTTAAATTACATTCACTAAATCAGGACCCAAAAGTCTCCCAACATTTCTGGAACACTGCAGCATGCTTACCATAAGGACCCGGTGCTTTAAATGCTTCCACGCTAAAAAGTGTATTTTTATCTCAATGTTGTTAGGAATGGAAGTTAATACAGTACTATCATTAGTAGTGAGCATATGTGGAAGACCCTTGAAATCATCAACGATGGAGATGAGGTAGTAAACAAATTTTATAGTAGGAAGTTAAAATGGAAGAGATTGTATGTGGAGTTGAGGTCCAAGTGCCATTTTCACTTTTCAGCCAATGAATTGTATTTCCTCTCTTTCTATTTGAAGCCAGCACATAGAAATACCCCGTCGTCTCTTTGCCAATGCTCTCTTGCTCATTATAACTTAAAATCATTGGAATTTGAAATCATATCACTGCATTTTTTTTTTATTCCCTTTGGAATTTGAAATCATTATAATTTAAACATTTGATTTTGATATCGTCATAGAGCAAAAATAAGAAGGAAAAATTACAAAACCTACCATAACATATATAAGAACAAAATACACAGCAGAAAATCACATCTATTATGACTTAATAACGAACAAAACCAGATAGGGGAGCATGCCAATTCTAATCTGGTTGTCAAGAAGATGATACCTTTACAGCTTTGAATGTAGGGTAAAGCAACCCAAGCTCATCCTTTACCTCAAGAGGATTGCTGGTCTCACTCAGAATCCTATTAACCCCCTATTGGCTAACCACTTGTGGATGAATCCATAAATCTGTAGTATTTAATCTTGAAAATTAAAAGCTCTGTCCATCTCTGCTTCAAGCATCTCTCAACAAGATAATCCCCAACCCCAAACTTCCCACAAGGCTTGCAACCCATGAAGTGGGTAACGAGAAGCCATCGGTGATCATCCAACCCTGGGTTGTAGTTCTCAATCCTCTCCTCTCCCCATACCTATCGAATAGAATCCCCTAGCATCCATGTAAGTAGTATGTGCTCTCTAGGTATACCTTGTTGCTCCACTTATCTCTTTTTGTGGCTAGAAGGTAAACCATGGCGAACTGATCATCAGCCTCGAAAACAGGTAAGTCCTTGGGCTCCCTTTCGAGGATCTTCCCATCTTACCTTGGGTCCCATCGGAGCTTAAGCATCCAGAATATCAAGCGATCATTAATAGTTCCTGAGCAAGAAACTTCCCATGTTCAACCTATTCCAGTTCTTCTGATCATATACCATCTCATTCTACCTATGCATCGCGAAGTTGTGATCCTATAACGTTTTTGTGCATCATGAACTCAACTTCTTGATGGGAGAGGAGGAGATTCCGAATAAGTGGATCGAACATGAAACTTTCAATGGAGAGGGGAAACTCGTGCAAAACAGAGATGAGAAGGACATGTCTTTAGTGACGTTCTTGGAAAAAACTTGTCTTTAGTGACTTTGTCCATATCCCAATTCAACCACCGCAACAACCTGTTAATCGTCATCAGGAAGTACCTAATCCTCAGGAACCTCCAAGTCATGTTCACACTCCTACTAGGGTCAGTTTGAGTGGATACCTCAACCTTTACCCTGTCACCTTAATTGTGCCTCTATAACAGATCTCATTCAAGAAAGTCATTGGAAAATAGACACCATTCGGGTTTCTTTTCCCCTTGCTGAAATGGATAAAATTCTCAGAACCCCCATCTAACCTTCTATCAATAACATCTCATGGGTCTGGGTGCACCACAACTCAGGGAATTTCTTAATTAATTTCAACAATAGGAAGGAGTTGCAAGCTTCTTTACCCACTCTGAACTCAGATCTGGAATTCTATTTTAAGCATATTTGGAAGTTGTCCATTCCCCCTCACTACCAATTATTCCTCTGGTGCCTCATAAACAACTTCATCCCAATCAAAGCAAATTTGCATATTTAGAATGACCACAATCTATGTGTTTTATGTAATTCACACATTGAAGATGCTCATCACTTACTTATTAAGTGCTAGTTTTCTCAAGCAATCTTATTTTCAAATCCCTAGGATATTAACTTTCCCAACATGATTCAACGTTCTTTTTCCTTCGAGTTTAAGCGCATGCATGACCTCATCAATGATCACAATCTTTTCTTGCAAATCCTAAGTTGGCTAGCCTTAAGCGCATGCATGACCTCACAATCTTTTTTAGAATAAATTTTCTTCCCCGACCAAAGTGGCCAACTCAGTGAAGTCCCTCTTTCATCTTTTGATAAACCAAAATCATCTTCCCCCTAGTTCAATCCGCATGATCAAAATATCTTATCTCTCAAAGTGAGCCAACAAACTGATTTTCTCTTTTTTACTGATGCACCGAAGATTTCAAGCTCATTATATACTTTTGGCATAATCATCATTTCAAAAATTTATCTTGTTTAAAAATTTTAGGAGGGCATACTTCTGACGTTCATTCAGTTTTTCAGGCTGAATTATTTGTTGTTTTCCAGGCACTTAAAGAGCTTCAAAGCTGGAGATTTGATGAAGTGTATCTTTGTGTTGATTCACAGTGTTTGATAAGCACGTTCAACCATCGAAAGAATTATCCTTAGTCTAGTCACTAGTTGTTTTTGCAGTCTGTTTTGGTACTACAAAACTTAAACTTGGTTAAATTTATGTACATAAGTAGGAAATATAACTCTACTACCCATGTGGTACCCCGGCTTGCTAAAACTTATCCATCTCCTTTTTTTGTTAGTAACAATTACCTCCATGGGATACCCAGGGTTGATGATTGTATTCCTGTCTCTTTTTGTCAATATAATATATTTATCTTCCAAAAAAAAGAACTCCTCATGATGATTCTTTCCAATGGATAAAAAATCTTTAAGGCTCTGTTTGGTTTGTGGGTTGGGGATGAGAAAATGGGAATATTTCAAAAATATTCATTTTTCTCTCATTTGTTTTGAGGGAAATAGAGGGATGGGATGTGAAAAATGTGGGATGTGAGATCCCAAAAATGTGGATTTGGGGTCGCACCAAAACCGTGCGACCCCGATGGAAAAAGTTGAGAAACCATTGTTACCATCAAACTGAGGAGAGAGAGAACTAAGAAAGAGAGGGAGGAAGTCTGAGAGAGAGAGCATAAGAGGGGGAGGGCTCTAGTGGTTTCCCTTTGAAAGGCTGTATTGGGAGTAGAGAGAGACTCTCATATAGAGGCTAGGGTCTTTCAATTCAAGCGAGAGAAGAGATGATTAGAGAGAGAAAGAGGGATTATGCTAAAGGGAGGGGTTTTCATTGTCTTCAACCTGGCAGCAAACATAGAATCCGATGGAGGGTGGTGAGCTCGGATTTCCTAAACCGCACTTCAAGCCTCTTTCTCATTGCTACAACTAGTTGTAGCAGCAAAGACGTTCGACAAAGGACTAACGAACTGCTGCAGCTAGTTCAAGCCTCTCTCTTGCTGTTTCACCAACGGCTCTGGTGCTCTAGTGTACTTCTTCCCTCGCTGCCGACAGAGACATTCAATAGAGGACTAACGAATGGAGAAGAGGATGGAGGGAGATGATGAATAGTGCTACCTATTAATCTAAACTACTATCTTCGGCGGCACTGTCCAAAGGTAAGAGATGATGAACAATGCTTTTCCCATTATTTTCCCATATATAAAACCAAACAATAGAAGTGTAAATTTTTACACTTTCTCATCCCATCCCACCAAATCTTCCCACAAACCAAATCGAGCCTGAAGAACTAACACTACTCTTATGATTCCTCGAGAAATGAGAGGCCTTAATACAATAATGACTCAAGGATTTCAAATAGAATATGAAAAGATCTCACTAGATGTTATAGAATCTAAGGGCCTGTTCATTTTCTCTAAAGTCTGACATTTGAAAGTGCAATAATTACAGAATGCAAAGAATATTGTTCTGAACTCTGAATTATGAATTCTGAAAAGTATCAAATGTCTATTTTGACCCCCTGTATATGAGAGTTTTTGTTTCTCTCTTTTGGGGATATCATTAGAAAACAAAAACTTGTATGATTGCACTTTAAGAGATAAGAGATAAGAGGAAACGAACAATCATTTTTCTATTAAAGTTAAAAGATTCCACTTAAGAGATGGGAGTTAAGAGGAAACTAACAAGCCCTAACTTTTGTCAAGCTTATACCAATTCTCTCACGGGAGCAGATGGGGATTGAGAGAACCGGGAGGAAGAAAGGAGGTGGATGCTAGGATTTTAGTGGAAGGAGAGTAGTGTGGTGCAATTTGTATAAAGACAAATTGTTTAAAAATGGGAATTTGTAGGATTTTAGAGGAAGAAAGGAGGTGGATGCTTGTATTTGATTAACTGGTCCCGTTGTTTATAAATGAGAAAATTTCCGACTAGTACCTGTAATTTGGGCCTAGTGTCACTTTGGTTCCTGAACTTTAAAATGTGACAATTCAGTACTCAAACTTTTAAAATGTGACAATCAAGTACCTACCATTAACTAGTTGTTAACCAATTGTTAAGTGGTATTTGAAAAAGACACAAATGCCCTTTAAGTGTTATTTAACTTTTTTATCAACCATCTAAACGTTGACAAAAAAACTAACAGTCCCAAATCTTTGCCTTTTCCATTCAAGAAAGTTGGGATCACGTTTAGGTTTGAGTGGGCATTCTAGTGACCCTAACTTTCTTGAATAGAAGAGGTAAGGATTTGAGACTGTTAAGTTTTAGTCAATGCTTGAATGGTTGATAAAGAAAATTAGATGATACTCAAAGGGCATTTGTGTCTTTTTTAAATTTCACTTAACGGCTGGTTAACAACTAGTTAACAACAGGTACTAGATTGCCATGTTTTAAAAGTTTGGTTACTGTATTGTCACATTTTAAAGTTCAGGGACCAAAGTGGCACTAGGCCTAAAGTACATAGAGTACTAATCGAGAATTTTCCCTTTATAAATTATAGTTTCTGATGCGGCACGATCCGGGCACTCCTAGCTAGCTGGGGACTGGCTCCTTACTGGCAATAGATGGCACCTGAGAAGATGGAAAAGAAGGATTTCCGGGGGTTTACCCAGTGGGAATACTCCGATGCTTAAGTCAGAACGTAGGGGAAAGAGAAAAGAATAATGCAAAAGCTAAGAGTGTAGGTCGCATTTTATCACTGTGCTCGAGAGGTTAGCTCGCGAGCAAAAGGTGTACTCAGAGTGTGAGAGTGCGAAAGTATTCAAAAGTCTCAAGATCCCTTCCCCTTCTGCCTCAAGGGCTTTTATAGGGGTGTTCTTGTCAGATCGAGTGTAACCGCCATTGGGTCCCTGTTGTAGCCGTTACCTGCCAGGGCTGCGCAGGTGGCCGTTGCGACGTACCCCTTGCTCGGAGGGGTGACACGTCTCCAAAGGGGCAGGCACGCCTCCGCCTGTTGAGAGACATGGGTGCATACTATTGAAAGGACAGGGACTGCGTCATCAGGCAAGGGACGTGGCGTAGTCTAATCGGTACGGTATGTCAGATAGAAGCTTCCTGAGAAACGCTCGCGCTGCTCACTTGCGAGCTATTTTGTAGCGAGCTTAGGAATACTTGAGGGTTGCCCTTCCAATGACTTATCTGCTTAGGGGCTTGAGCGAGCTGGTTTCCCTAGCTTGCGAGCTAAGGTAGCATCGGGATATCCCCTTTGGGGTAGCTCGGGGAACCCAGAGCTCGTGTTGTAGCGAGCTCCTTCTTTGGCGAGCTGTGATATAGCGAGCTGCTTTATAGGCTTGTTACTTAGCCATTATCAGGCTATGAGGCTGAGCTGCGGCTCATGCTGAGTCAAGTTCACGTGTCATCATTTTATAGGTTGGGTCAAATCGTCCTCCATCAATTGCCCCCACTCCTTGGGCTGAGAGCGTTAGCTTAGCGCAAGGAGTTCATGAAGTATGATGGACTGATTTGACCAAAATTCAAACTTGATTGACTACTCACATTAAATGCGTTCGCGGGAATCAGGAGATTTTCTGACTTCTCAGATTTCGAAAACGTGCTATAGTGGCTCTTAACTCCGGATGTCGTGCAGCCGTCATTACTTCAATCATGGGATACGTGCAACCAATTGCCTTTCAGTTTTCAGAAGGCGTGCGGTCAACACACCTGCGAACCGTTGGATCTACCTTAATTTGGGCCGTTGAATCGGAGGCGTGAAGGCTATAAATAGATGGGCCCTCTGGGTCTCATTCTCCCCCACACCATCTTGCTGTCTTCGGATTCTGAGGTCGCGCATCTGTCAAGTCTACTCGAGTTCCTCAGTTCACTCCGTCTCGTCCCTTTCGGTGAGTCTCGATTACTATCAGTCATCTCTGGGTACCCGTACTACACTTGTCATCGGGGCGGTGACCAGGATAATGATGCTCCCTCGAGCTCAAGGGGAGCTTGGGAATAGGCTCCGGGGGCTCGGGAGACCTCCGGTGATGAAGCCTCCACTTCCCTGGGAAGGGAGCCTGATACTTTTGGCCCTTCCTCCATGATAGAGGGGAGACTTAGGTCTCTAATTAGCTATTTCCACCTTCCCAGGGACCTCATCTACTGTCTTCCCACCGGTAACTTTTTGTGGGAGCATAGCCCCAATGAGATAGTCATCTACCAAGAGCAGCTTGAGGCTGGCCTGCGTCTCCTCTTGCACCCCTTGATAGTGGAGGTGCTAAACCACTTTAACGTCACCATTGATCAACTTCATCCCAATGCCATTCGGAACATGGTTGGGACTATATCATTGTGTCATGAATACTATCTTCCCTTGAACCTCGACGTTTTTTCTGCTATCCTTTGTATAAAGAATGCCACTCTCGGGGCTCCACCGGAGAGGCGTCTCTACTACTTCTCTCCATGCTGTGGCTATAAGCTCTTATACGAGCTTCCGAATAAAATTCCTGCCTGGAAACGGGATTATTTTTTGGTCCACAACCCTGAGGGGTGGCCCTTCCCTACTTCTTGGGGAGATGCCATCCATGACTCCGGGGTCGAGCTGGACCCCGATACTAAAAAAACGATGCTGTCCTGGGCATCAGTTGGCTTCCTCTGTTCGGATAACTTGATCGAGGAGAAGCTGGTGCAGGCCAGCCTGAGACCGGGTAGGTTGCCTCTTTAGGTCGCATAGTACCTTGTCACAGTGTTGTATATACGCGCACTTTGTTTTCACCGAACTGACATTCTACGTTTTCTTCTTGGTAGCCATCATGTCAGGTGTTGATTCGCGCCGCCTTCTGTCAAGCAACCAGAGGCACAAAGTAAAAAGGTCGCGCCCCGACCAGACTCCCCCCTCCGAGGGTACTGAGTTCGAGTCTGCTGAGCCGGGTTTCACCTCTCCACCGCCTCCATCCGAAGGGGGTGCCGGCGGGGCCAGCCTCGAGGAGGGCGAGCTACCGTAGCAAGAGTTATTCCCTTCGGGTTCCTCTCGGTTGTTTCCCTATCCGCAACTCCTAGTGGGGAACTAGGAGGGCATAAACGACTTCGTCCTAGCTCGCGGGAGAAGCCAAAGAGCGATCTGCAACAAGGAGGTCGCTAAGTGGGGGGCGATGAAGCTTGGGGATCTTGCCGCGCTCGCTGCTTCTCACTGTATGGTGGTAAGTGGTCTTTCTATCTTCCTTTGCCCTCCTTTCCTTTTTGTTGTTTTTTGACTCCTGTCTCTTGTTAGCAGGTAAACACTGCCATACACACCATGGCCCTCCAGACGCATGTCCACTCATGCGATGCTCATATCCAGAAGGTCAACCTTCAGAAGCTTCAGGGCGAGCTCGACCGGACTCGGGGCGAGCTCCTTCACACTCATAAGGGGAGCGAGTCCCAAGAGCTGCTCATTCGAGACCAGGAGGCCCAGATCGCCAGGCTTTCTGTAGAGAGTGAGCTTTATAGGGAGGAGTCGTCAAGGGTGGCTGCGGAGAGGGAGCTCCTTCGCCAACATGTTCATGATTTGGGGTCCACTCTATTGGATCGAACTCGAAACTTTGACAACATGGTGGAGGCCGAACGAGAGAAGGCGGTCTGGGACTTCAAAGATTCCCAAGAATATCATGACCTTCAGGTAGAATATGGATCGAGTTTGTACCACTCTGGGTTTAAGCTCTGCCGGTGGTTGATCCAGAAGAAATTCTCTGAGCTCAACCTCGATGGCATCACCATGAAAGGTCTGTCTACCGAGACGGCGGACCAGGCGGAGGAAGAGGAGCCTGACTCTTTGGAGGACGAGGACGAGGAGGCGGATCCCTGAGGCTTTGGCGGCATTTTTCTAGACTTCTGGTGGCTCCCAGGTTCCATAAACCCAGTCTTGAAAAGATCCTTTGTTGGGCGGTTGTGCCCTTTCACTGTTAGACTTTTCTCAAGCTGTTTAGCTCGGTTATTGCTTTATCATTTGCTATTTTTCTTTCTTCCCCCCCCCCCCCGCCCCCTTTTTTTAATGGTAATGAAATTTCTTCTTTTTCTTCCAAGTATGATGTGCTCTCTTTATTTTTGCTAAGGCTATCTCAACACCCAAGCTATTAGAGCTACATACCCGAAGTAGGACTTCTCGATAGTCGTTATCTCGAACTGTCCCTCAATCATTTAAGGCATCTCTATGGTGCACGGTGAGGTGATTACCATGTATGCTCGACCCATACACTTGTCGGTTATTCCTTAGTTCAACCAACGCACTGAGGCGAGCTATGTTTCATGGGGTTTAAATCCAAGCTATTTACACCTCTGATATTTCATACATTGACTTCATCACTGAAGTGGCTAAGTCTTTCTTGATGTCGAGGTCTCAGTTAGCTCGGTGTTTAAGCCCATAAGCTGGGGGGGTGACTTATAGTCTGCCTTTGTGGTTTGCCCATGCTATGGAGAAGACTGAGTCTTATTACGCCGAGGTCACGTTAGCTTGGCATTTTGGCTCTTAGGCTCTAGGAGCGACTCGTGGTCTACTTAGTTGTTACAGGTGATATTGTCTCAAGTTGACAATATTCAATGCCCGAGGTACTTGTTTCCCTTCGAGGGTCTCGAGCTCATATGTTCCCTCCCCGAGCACTCGTTTCACTCGGTAAGGTCCTTCCCAATTGGACCCGAGCTTGCCAACACCGGGCTCAGGTACCATAACTTTACGGAGGACCAGGTCATCAACGCGGAGGTTCTGCTTCTTAACCCTGGTGTTATAGTATCAAGCTACTTTTTGTTGGTAAGTTGCGGTCCTGATGTACGCAAGGTCCCTTACTTCGTCGAGTAGATTGAGGTTGGTACGTAGTTCATCTTCATTTGTCTTGTCATTATATGCTTCCAGTCGTAGCGTAGGCACTTCGATCTCTGCTGGGATAACTGCTTCGGTGTCGTAGGTGAGGTTGAAGGGAGTCTCTCCTATGCCAGTTTGGGGATTTCGAAGCTGAAAGTGCATTCCGTAATGAAATCTGCTAAGGCTTGGGCCTTAATAGCAGTTTACGGCTTGTATTGGAGGTCGTACTCGCTGAGCTCAATGGCCCACTTTGTCAGTCGACTAGAGACCTCAGACTTAAGTAAGACTTGCCTCAGAGGTGTGTCGGTGAGGACGATAATAGTATGAGCTTGGAAGTACGGATGAAGCTTTCGAGCTGTGATGACCAGTGCATAGGTTAGCTTCTCTATCTCTGGATATCTCGTCTCTGCTCCTTACAATACTTTACTAACATAGTAGATGGGTCATTGGACCCGATCTACTTCCTTTATTAGTACCAAGTTGACCACTTCGTCACTTGTAAAGAGGTACAACTCTAAAACATCACCCTCTTCGAGCTGGGTTAAGATGAGTACACTAGTGAGATATTTCTTGAGCTCGTCAAACGCGAGCTGGCCATCTTGGGTCCACTCGAACCCTTTGATTTTAATTGCCTTAAAGAAAGGCAGGCAACGATCTGCCAACCTGGACATGAAGCTGCTCAGAGCGGCTATGCGACCGTTCAACCTCTGAACCTCCTTCAATTTCCGGGGTGGCCTCATATCTGGATGGCCTTAACTTTATCCGGATTAGCCTCAATGCCACGCTAGTTGACGATGTACCCCTGGAATTTACCAGAGGTAACACCGAAGACACACTTGTTTGGATTCAACTTCATGTTAAATTGTCATAGAATTTGAAAGACAAAATGTAAGTCTTGTATTAATTCGTGTGAGAATTGGGTTTTGATGACCATGTCATCTACATAACACTCTACCTTTATGCCAATCAATGGGTCAAATAGTTTATTTACAAGCCTTTGAAAGGTTGCCCCAGCATTTTTCAACCCGAAGGGCATAACCTTGTAACAATATAGACCGAACTCTGTGATGAAGGCGGTCTTTTCTTCATTAGCCGGGTCCATCCTGATCTGGATATAGCCCGAATAGGTGTCTAGGAAACTCAGCAACTCATGCCCCGCGGTTGTGTCCACTAAGTGGTCGATTCTGAGGAGGGGGAAGCAGTCTTTCGGGCAGGCTCGGTTCAAGTCGGTGTAGTCGACGCAAATGCGCCACTTTCCGCTAGCCTTCTTTACTAGAACAGGGTTGGCTACCCAGCTCGAGTAATAGACTTCTCTTATGAAGTCGGTTGTGAGGAGATTCCGGACCTCCTCGTCGACTGCTTTCCATCGCTCCGGGGATAGGTTGCATTTCTTCTATCTAACGGGTCTAACTACAGGATCAGTATTGAGCTTGTGAGTTATGAGATTAGGGTCTATACCAAGCATTTCTGTCATGGACCATGCAAAAATATCCAAGTTTTGAAGTAGGAAACTTACTAGTTCGGATCACAGGGGTTCCTAGACTGAAGCACTAATCTGAAGTGTCCGAGCTGGGTCTTCTGCTGAAGCCGGAATAGCAACGGTTTCTTCCGTGGGTGCAGCTCATTCTTCGCCTTGCTCCGTAGGTCGCTCTAGTTTGAGGTTGTCGGCCACCTTGGTCTTTCCCTTAAGCGTGACAACATAGCACTTGCGAGACTCAAGTTGGTCACCCCGCGCTAGCCCCACTCCGAAGTTTGTAGGGAACTTCATCGCCAAATGATAAGTGGAAACTACTGCATGTAGGACATGGGTGATCGACCAATCTATTATGGTGTTGTACGGGGAGGGGACCACGATCACTAAGAAGTCATGGTTGAGTCTTACTACGCTGGGCCATGTGCCGACTTCCATAAGTACTGTTATTTTCCCGAGGGGCCTAACTTCTTCTTCGCTGAAGCCTACCAAGGGAGTATTCGTCGGCCTCAAGTCACTTCCCTGCAACTGAAGCTGGTCGAACGCGGCCTTGAAGAGGATATTCGCCGAGCTACCTGAGTTAACGAGGACACGCCTGACCTTAGAATCGTTGATCCTTACTTTTGTGGCGAGTGCATCGCCGTGGGGGTAGTGGACCCCACACGTATCATCCTCCTTGAAGAAGATTGGTTCCTCTGTCTTTGGCCGCTTAGGAGGATTCTGCTCTTCTTTGGCAGCCTCGTGAACTGATGTCTGAGCTGCCGCCAAGGTACAACCCGCAACGATCGAGCCTCCAACTATCATGTGGATGGTGCCCCGAACTGGCCTCTCTTCCGGGGGCTGCCTCTATGACTGCTCTATCGGCCTGTTGCTGGACTCGGGAACATCCTTACCGTGCTCCCCTTGCTAACCTGCTTTATTATTATTATTATTATTATTATTATTATGTACAAAATTCCTTAGATATCCGTGATGAATGAGTTCCTTTATCTCGCCGCGGAGATTCTTATAGTTCTCGGTACTATGGTCGTGGTCTCTGTGAAAGCTATAATATAAATTTTTATTCCTTTCATTAGAATTCCCCTTCAGGCGGGGTGACCACTTCACATACAGGGCATCCTTGATTGCCATTAGGATTTCGGCCCGCTTAGCATTCAGTGGGATGTAGTCAGTCCAGTCCGCTACAGGGGTTCGGAATGGCTGAATCGGCTTTGCCCCCCGAACTCTCCATGGCTATGAACCTATTTGCAAGCCTAAGGAATTCAACTATGAACCTGTCTGTGGGGTCCAGGCATGGTATCTACATGCATGCATTGTTGAATTGCTTGATGTAGCCCCGGATGGACTTTCCCTCTTTGGACTATGTTGAGAAGGTTTTCCTTAGTTTGCGGGAACCGCCTGCTGGTGACGAAGTGGGACGTAAAGGCTTGCGTGAACTGCGCCCAACTTCTTATCAATCTGGGTGCAAGGTTTCGATACCATATGCGGGCCACTCCTCTGAAAGTGGTGGAGAAAGGCACGCACATGCAAGACTCACTGGCCCTCGCTAGGTGCATCTATGACTGAAAAGCGTCTACATGATCATTCGGGTCGAACGACCCGTGATATTTATCGAGAGGGGGGAGCTTGAAGTCCTTGGGCATTGGAACAGCTAGGAGCTCGGGAGACAAGGGGGATGGAACATAAAGGAGGGGATCTTTTACTTCACCTGAGCTTACCTCTTCCCTGCCTCTGTGTTCGGGCAAGTTGTGGGTAGTAGTTCGGTGAGCTTGGCGGCGACGTCTTTGCTTTTTGGCGGGCTCCGCGTTGGTGCTGCTCACTCCATACTATCAGGAATAGTATGCGCAGGAAACTACTCGGGCTGCTGGTGATGGCTGCGGACAGAGGGGTTTTGAGTCCACAGCCAGGATCTCGAACCAATTCTCTAGAGGTGGAGCTTCGAAATTTGATTGCTGGGGTGATGTAGACCTGGCGAGTTGGGATCCTCCTGACTTGACTGCTCGTGGCGAGACTGGAGTGGCTGGTCTTTCCTTTCTGTTGTGGGAGGAGGCTTAGCTCTTAAGGGGGTTCTGGGGAGCCTCTTCTTGGCGAGAAGGGCATTCATCCTAGCGGTGAGACCTGGCTTGTCGCGAGGCTGGGTGCCGAGGAGGGAGTTGAGGCTGAGGCAGCTGAGGGAATTGTTGCTGATAGTGATACTGAGAGACTTGGTGCAGCACCTGTGCTGGTAGAGCTGGAACTGCTAAAACTGTTGCATCTAGGCTTGCATGACCCGCATGGATTGCACCAGGTTGTCGAGTTGGCTCTGGCTTGTCATCGGAGGGACAACAGTTGGTTCAACAAAGGTTGTCTCAACAGAGGGGGGAAGGGGAACATTCACAGGCGCCACTGCTCGTGGCACGTTCAGGCTAGGGACTCCATCCACCGAAATGGGAATGGTGAACTACCCAACATAGACCACGGGGACCTGGAGTTGTTCCCTGGTGATGTCCATCTCCATGCTACGTCCGGCATTGCTTGAAGAAGCCATGAATGCTGAGTTTTCAGAAAAGGAGGAACCGTGAAAGCTTAGAGGAAGGCTTTTAGAAGTGTTTCCCACAGACGACACCAAATGATGCTGCACGACCCGGGCACTCCTAGCTGGCTGGGGACTGGCTCCTTGCTGGCAATGCACAGCACCTGAGAAGATGGAAAAGTAGGATTTTCGGGGGTTTACCCGGTGGGAATACTTTGATGCTTAAGTCAGAATGTAGGGGAAAGATAAAAGAATAGTGCAAAAGCTAAGAGTGTAGGTCGCGCTTTATCACTGTGCTCGAGAGGTTAGCTCGCGAGCAAAAGGTGTACTCAGAGTGTGCGAGTACGAAAGTATTAAAAAGTCTCAAGATCCCTTCCCCTTCTGCCTCAAGGGATTTTATAGGGGTGTTCTTGTCAAATCGGGCATAACCGCCATTGGGTCCCTGCCACAGCCGTTACCTGCCAGGGTGCGTAGGTGGCCGTTGCGACGTACCCCTTGCTCGGAGGGGTGATACGTCTCCAAAGGGGCAGGCACGCCTCCGCCTGCTGAGAGACGTGGATGCAGACTGTTGAAAGGACAGGGATTGCACCGTCAGGCAAGGGATGTGGCGCAGTTTGATCGATCCAGTCTGTCAGATAGAAGCTTCTTGAGAAACGCTCGCACTGCTCACTTGCGAGCTATTTTGTAGCTAGCTTAGGAATACTTGAGGGCTGCCCTTCCAATGACTTATCTGCTTAGGGGCTTGAGTGAGCTGGTTTCCCTAGCTCGCGAGCTAAGGTAGCATCGGGATATCCCCTTCAAGGTAGCTCGGGGAACCCGAAGCTCGTGTTGTAGCGAGCTTCTTCTTTGGCGAGCTGTGATATAGTGAGCTGCTTTATGGGCTTGTTACTTAGCCATTATCAGGCTATGATGCTGAGCTGCGGCTTGTGTTGAGTCAAGTCCACATGTCATCGTTTTGTAGATCGGGCTAAATCGTCCTCCATCAGTTTTGATTTGAACTAGTTTCATTTCTGATTAACTGGGCACATCTCTTGCTAACGAAAAGATAATAAACCATGCTTGTTTCTTTGAATTGTATCAAATGACATCCTACTGTAAAGACAATTCACGTATTTCTATGAGATTTGATTTTTTTTTTGTTGGTTCTATGGAGAAGACAATGAAGAAGTGCAAAGGCCATCTCAGTTTACTTTAGTTGAAAAGACAATGACCAGTGCAATGTGTAAAACAAGTTGATTTCATAAATTAAAGAAAAGAATAGCTTATACATTTACAAAATTTTAGAGAGAGAGATGAGAATCTTTTTTGGAGTCTACTAACAGAATGCTAATAGAGGCAGGTCTTTGTCTAACGGCTAAAGTTCAGAGTTTTTGTCGTAAATTAAAGTACATGTGGATCTTTGTCACTAACCATAGTAGAAGGGGTATTTGTAATTTACTCTAATTTGAATTTGGGTATGATGTTATCCATCGGATTGAAAAGGACCATAGGCATATCATATTCATATCCATATCCATATTATTAATAAAATGAATTAAAATTGACTTTAATATTATATTTTTAACAAAATGAATAAAAAATAACTTATATGAAATTTAAACCTACAAATTTAACAAAAACACGATATTTAAAACAATTTACTGATACATAAAATATAAATTTTAAATCTTTATTATGTACATATATATTTAAACTAAATCGAATATAATTAGATTGGATAGTAGTGGATTCATGTTTATAATCGGATCAAATTCAAACAATTGGATTGTGTTTGTAGCCATAAGGGTAAGGTTTCAAGCCCAAGGAGAGAGCCCTTAGCTCTACCTCTCTTCCTCAATTGGATTTAGTGGCAAAAAACAGCCCGGCCCATATGGATTGAACCGGTCTTTTATGCGCCAACCATGTCCGGTTTTAAACTTGGTCTGACCGGGTATTTGTGTTTATTGTTATATACTTTTATGTGCTCTATCATTGTGACCCCAAGCAAGTCAAGAATAGAGGGATATCTGGCCATCTCCATTTCCATGGTCCACTAGAGCAACCCCTAATTCTCAAATTGGCCACCTTACTTGTATTTGCCGGTCACCAGTCGGTCTGAGTATCCAGGGATATGAAAATAGAGAAAAATATAGAACATCGTTCAGATTCTCAGAATTCAGGCCGGGTTGTTATTGCTATTGTTGGCTAAAAGTAAGCCGGTGGGTCAATGTGCCTTGCGGGGAGGAGGGAAGAATCCAAAGGACTGGAAAGAAAACCGGCTGGTGGCTCAGTCACGTCTGAATGAAGGAATAAAAAGCTCCATCGGTCTAGTTCTGGTGTCACCAGATTCAAGCTTGGTGTCATTTTTTTATATCGAACCACCACAAGTTTTTTAGGAGAATGATGGTCAAACCCAGGGCCAGAATTTTTAGACCCAAAGTACAATTAAGGTAGGTATCAGTTTGGAATTGATGTTAATTCACAGATAAGGGGTTTTTGACATTGAGTGTTTATGGTCTGTAGTGAAATTCAGAAATCTTAATTGGGCCTGTCTATACTTTTCCAAAGTTTTTTTGCCGGATTACAATGCTAGTCTTTTCAGGCACAAAAGAAGAAGATTCAAAGCAATGAAGGATGAGTGGTGACGCTACGGACAATTATTTCATTTCTGAAGTTTGTTTGTTCTTTTTGCTTTTTCTATTTGTTTTGATACATTCAATTAATAGGGCTAAGCTCTAAACTACTTAGACAAATTCAAGAAAAGAACAAAAAGAGATCAAAAGAACACTACACAACAGAGGATCATCATTCAGTTACATCTAAACTCATTGAAGTAATGGTAGCCCATTCAACTCAAGATTGACTACGAGTGAGAGAAGCAATGGACTCGACTATGAAATCCAACATCATTTTCTTCACAGATATCCTTCTTGGCAGTAAAGACTCGTTCTTCTTGAATTGCACCACCACCACCACCACCACCACCACCTTTGGCCACTCGACGATCCCAGCCTCGTCCTGTACAGCTTGTACACAAGCGTTGCACCACATTTCTAGCTCGCTCACCCTCTCTGCCTCTCAGTCAATTCAAGAAAGAAAATCTGGCTACTTTTGATTACAGCTAGAATGAAGTGAAGCGTGTGTGGGGTTGTTTATACTAGGATATAGCAGTTGAGAAACAAACAAAAGAATTATAAAGAAAGAAGGCTTAGCAGCGAAGGAATTAAAGATGGAGGAGACCTCTGCATGGTGTCTCTCTGTTTCAGGTCAAAGGATTTTGTATAAAAAAAAGTGGTTCTACACTTCTACCGTGGGACCCAAATACAATCGCGTCGGGTCGATTCCGGGTTTGAATACAAAACCTAAGCCCAAATTTGGAATTTTCCGACCGCTGAAAACGGTAATCCCTATTCATCACCATAAAATTTACTTTTACTCCTTCAACATTCAAAGATTGTTAACAAAATAAAGACATCTACCTTAGAAAAAGCGGAAGTACATACATTTCAGCAAAGGAGAAAAATCCTTTTTCCATTTTTTCCACCACCACCATGATCGCTGCTAGTGAGTCTGTGATTAGACCATGTGGTTCCATGTTTATATTATTATATTTAGCTATATATCTACACTTAAATAAAGTAAACTTGGATAAAAGTCCGGATCTGCTTCTCACATAGCGTCTCTCACACCGATCTCACAGCGTGCCTTGGTCATACATCGGCCACATCTCTCGTACTTGTATTTATTATTCGTGTGGAGATGTACCCAATACAGGGGATGTGGATGTGAGGCACGCTCTTTGAGGAGCAGTTCCCTTTGCCTTGGATAACAGTCGAATCAGGTGCATGGGGATTTTAGAACCGCTGAACCAGGTCCAAGAAAAAAGTTGACTTAGTAGACACATCAGCAAGTTCATCCTTCATCCTTTTGACATGATTGATTACTTTCACCAAGATAGAAATTTTGCACTGGTTCAACTTTTGTATCTATTTCATGGTTTTCAAAATCGGATCAGACCGGACAATTGGACCAGAAATACTGGGAACTGGTCAGGTGATCGGTTTCATTTTACCATAGAACCATTATTTCCCCCAAAACCATTGATTTGGTCAAAAAATTGCTGACCCAGGTGGTCAAACTTTCAACGGTTTGGTTGGTTTTTATTTTTTTAAAATTTTTTATTTCTTTGCTAGGATAGATCATCTATTCGGTTTGAACGATCAGACCGTTTGACCCGAGAACCAAACCCCTGACTAGTGATTTATACTCCTACCTTGTATGAAAAAACCTTGATCTATTTATTTGGTGATATGATTAGGGGTTGCTCTAACATAGGCGCCAATCTGACAACCCCAAGGAGCTCACCACCGTACCCCGCATTTTACGGGATTGTGACTTGTAACGGCTATATTAACTCACCCACTCCCCGAGTCAGGTGGAAATGGGCAACCTTACTAGTTGGTGGCTTTACCCCCACCTAACACGAAAGTAGGTCCCTTCACAGCGGGAATCCAAGAACTGTTCCACCTAAACCACGAGGACTCTAGTATATAAAGACCTCACCCCCAGGAGCGAAAGGGTGATGGGTAACCTCTGCTCTCTAGCTCTCTCATTCTCTAATATCATTCTCAGCTCTCCACTAAGAGCTAACTTAGGCATCGGAGTGACCTCGCCGGGTTAGCCACCCTGGGTCATCTAACATTTGGTTCCTTACTGGCTTCTAAAGGTTAGCCCCCCTGGCTCGCCACCAGGCAACACATCAAGGTAGCTCACCACCAGGCAGTTCGCCACTAGATAGCTTGCCACCAAGCAGCTCGCCACCAAGGAGCTCCACTTCAGCCTCTGAGTCACAGGCCACTTAGGAGCAGACGAGATAACAAGGTACTCAGCCAAAAAATTGACACATCATGAAAAAATGATACATGACCGGAAACGATTACATCGTTCACCATTTTAAATCAATCCGTGTTAAACTCCATGATAAATATTTACATCACATACAAAGCAACCAAAGTGTGTAAATACAAAAAATTGTAATTGCATTTTTTAATTTGTACTGAACAAATTTGTGTTACACTCTTCCCGCGTTGATTTTCTTTTCTTTGGTATAAAGTGGGGATAATGTCGTTTTGCCTACAACTCTTATATTTAACTCCCTTTAAACAAATTACATTCATCTTGCTTTCATTCTTTTTCATATATAAATTATAAAGTGGGGATAATGTCGTTTTGCCTACAACTCTTACTCCCTTTAAACAAATAATGTTCATCCTTCTTACATTCTTTTTCATATAAAGTGGGGATCACAATATTTTACTTCCTATATTATTTCTTACCATGGTTTTTAAAACTAGACCGGACTGGATGGTCAAATTAGAGACGGTCACTTGATTGGTTCGTTTTACCTAAAAATCACTTTTTTGCCAAAAATCGTTAATATGGTAGGCAACTAAACCATCAAATCGTATAATGATTTTTGATCATTTTTTGTTTTTCTTATTGTTTTTTATTAAAATGGGCCATTCATTCAGATCGGACCAGGTCATTTGACCCAAGAACTGGACTCAGAACAGTTTCCTATCCGGTCTAGTTTTAAAAACCTTGTTTCTTACTATCAAACTATACAAAGTGAAATCTGAAGTAAAATTCTCAGCCCATTTGTACATCTCTGCATTTACACTGGTGTAAATGAAATTCTGATAACAAATAAAACTGTGCCCTCAATAAAATTAGAAAGTAATACATTCGTAATTATAGGGGAGACAAAATCATGCTTATCACAGGCGATCTATGTCAAAAGGTTCTGTACTGGAAGGTTTTGAAAATAAAAAAACTGAAAGGACATTTTTTAGTGAAAAAATTAAGACTTATTCCGTAACAAATTTAACCTCTAAATTAGCTGAATTGAAATTTCTTTCGGGTATGTTGTCTATCAATCCATCGTATATATGAATAAAGTAATGATCCATTTGATTTATAGTTAGAATTAGAATCGAAATCAAAATTGGATGAAATGGATTCTAATTCCCGGAAGGGAATCCAACAAAAATGGAAATCTGATTCCAATTTCATCCAACCAAATGGTTGGGCCATCCCGATTCCAATTTCAGACCTTTATTCCTGTTAACCAAATGGCCTTCAAGTATTTATAGCTAGTTCAGTAATTAAGGATCTTTTCGTGCAGGAAATGGAATCTATTCGTGCAAGTAAATTTTCATGTGAGAGCAACCTATTTCCTATTAATAGATATATATATAATTATATAATTATATAAATATATAATAGTTATTATAAATATTATTAATAACTAGATATCGAACCGTTCGAATGGTTTTGACCATTTATTTATTTATTTTTGTTTTTTTGTCATAATGGGCTGAATGGTCAGATCGTTTGACCCCGTAACCGGACCCCTGACTAGTTCGGTCTCTAGGTTGGTTTTAAAAACCATGATGTTATGTTGTTCGAGCATGTGACTCATACAACCTGAAAATGGAACCATTCTGGCCACTGGTTTTTGGGTTAATGGGTCATTGACCGATTCAACGATTTTTGGCCAGGGACTGAGATTAGGATAAAATGGAACTGGTTGCCTGGACAGTTCCCAATTAAAAAAATAAAAAATTGCCAAAAACCATTGAACGGATCATTGACCGATTCAATAGTTTTTTACTAGAGATTGGATCAATGGGTCAATGGGTCAACGATTTCATTCCAGCCCCTCCGAAGCAAGGCCCCTCCACTAGCTCAACTATTATTTAAGAAATAAATCATTAAGAAATTTTTTGGTAAATAGTCAACCACGTATGAAAGTAAATTTTTTATTGCTTGACAACCGAATGGAAAGTGCATTTTATTTGCTAAAAAAGCATGCGAAGCTAAAGGAAGAATGCATTAGAATTAAGATCGACAATTCCAGCTACATTGCCTACTCTCACATTTGGAGGGGGTAAAATCAAGCTGTTGATTGGCTGGCAAAGTAGGGTCACTCCTCTTTGGAACTTGTAGTAAGTCACATATGGGCTCTTGCCGTTCTATTGACCAGTGTTTTCAACACTGGACTGGTCAGGATGGTCAGACCAGAAAAACTGGGAACCAGTCACCTAAGTGGTTTCATTTCACCCCAAACCGCTGTTTGGCAAAAAAATGTTGCTTTGGTCAACGAACTGCCTATCTGGGTAGTCAAACTGTTGAACCCATCGACCCGAACAATGGTTTTTAACTTTTTTTTTTGTTTTTTGTTAGAATGGGCCCATTTGTATTAGATGGTAAGATTGTTTGACCCGGAAACCAGTCCTCAGAATGGTTCCCCATCTGGTCCAATTTAAAAAACCTTGCTATGGACATATGGAGTAGGGAATGTTGGGTTCTCCTTCCCTAGGCTTTTTTTTTTTCCCTTTTGTATAAAAATTAAAGTGTGAAACTATATTTGATGAAAAATCCAGAAAGCTCAAATAAGCTATCATTCAGCCAAAAGAATTGACTTCCCAATGAAATTGGTTTTAGTAGTTTATAGTGGTTTAGTTGTTCAGTCAAAGCTGAAGCCCTCGTTAAATGAACCGTAATATAGCTTGCAAGTGCATCGAGGATGATAGGAATGACAATGGGGCGGGGATCATATTCCCTGTCCCCGACCCCAATTCTGAAGTTAACCCCCTATCCCTGTCCCCAATCCTTTGTCCTCCATCCCTGATCCTCGATGGGATGGGTTCCCCGTGGGACCTGAAGCCTCCAAATGTTTTACTTAAAATAAATAAAATATTTAAATTATAAATAATATTTTAAATATATTTTGATATATAATATAAATAGTATAATAGTTTATGTAATATAAATAACATTTAATATATATATATATATAATTGGGGTTGGGGCAAGGACCTCAATCCCCGTCCCCGCTCCACCAAAATAATCCCCATCTCCGTCGAGAAAGTTAGGTCCATGTTGAGGATGGAGAAAATTGTCATCCCTAGAGGATGATGCAAGCGAGAAGAAACAGCTGATCGGTCAGCATTGACTCACTGCTTGAAAACGTGATTGAGAAGAAACAACAAACAGGAATCATTAGTTGCGCCGGTAGCCGTGATTGACCAGAACTCTGGCCACTGAAACCCCCACGAGAAGGGGTATCATAACAAAGGAAAAAGAAAACTGGAGGGATCTTTAAGAAGGGTTGCTAGGATATATACCGGCAGAGAAAGAGAGAGGTTTGGATTGATTGATCAAGATTTGCAGACCCACATTGTTTTACATCAGCTGAAGGATTTCTTCCATCAATTTTCGGCAATCAACGCGATGGGAGCACCACTGAATTCAAAGAAAAGCCAAAAAAATGAGATGCATTTTTTTTTACCTCGTTTATTTATTTCTTGATATATACATCCAATGCTTCTACTGGCGTGGTTGTCTGGTACCAACTATTCATAGATCTCTTTTTGGTCCACCCATGGTTCATTTGAAATTGATTGGTGCACT
This sequence comes from Nelumbo lutea, assembly GCF_056320005.1. Taxonomy (NCBI): domain Eukaryota; kingdom Viridiplantae; phylum Streptophyta; class Magnoliopsida; order Proteales; family Nelumbonaceae; genus Nelumbo; species Nelumbo lutea. The sequence goes on along the minus strand of NC_142684.1, from coordinate 20,397,666 downwards.
CACCTAATTACTAACAAATCTATACTAATTTAAAAGGTACAAATAGTCTTAAGAATATTTCTGGAATATAAAAGATTTATATTTCTATATTTAAATTTATTAATAAAAAATGAAGGCAAATAGGGTAATTGATTGTTGATATTAAATGAATTGAAAAAATGTCATTTTAAGATATTCAGTGCATTAAATTCCCTCATTAAATCCAATATTTAAGATATTAATTTGTATTCACATTCATTCAATCATATAGAATTTGGTAAAAGGAAAAAAAGAAAACAAATTTTAATTTACATGGTTAATTATATTAAATCATTTAAGATAGATACAAATTGAAGAAATGAATGAATCAAAAATTAAATGTGGACATACTTGACTATAACCAATCTGAAATCTCACACCCAAATACAAAAAAAGTAAACACAAAAAGAAGAATATAGAAATAATTCAAACATCTCAGTCTAAATACAAAGTATAATTTAGTTCAACATTGATGACAGGGAGGACGGGAGAGAGAAGCAATAGCTTTCACTAGATAATTGAACATCATCTTCTTCACTGGTTTTCTCTTTCCCGGCATTAGTGCAGAGGTTGACCCACACTTCCTCTTGGCTTCCATCTCACATTCAGTCTTAGGGGTGGCCACGAGCCGAGCTCTTCACAAGCTACTCGAACATGGTTCGGCTCGGTTTCAACCAAGCTTCGAATCGAATTCAAGCCCAATTTACAGGCTCGATTAATAATCGAGCCATGTTCGAGCCTAATAGAATTCTTAATTTTTTAAATATCAAATAAAAATATTATAATTCTTAAATTTTTAAATATCAAATAAAAATATTATAATTCTAAAATTTTAAATATTAAATAAAAAATAATTTTATATATACTTTTTTTTTTTATTTTTATAAAACATTTTTTCTCAAATTGAGCTCGAGCTCAAGGTTCTAGTTCAAACCGAGCTCAAGCTTGAACTCGATTCTTGTCCTACCTTGACGAGCCGAGCTCAAGCCTCATACTATTCGACTTGGCTCGGCTCGAATCCACCCCTTTGGCTCTTCTCTAATTTTAGTTGAGTGATAAGTGAGTTTGAGGATGATTTAAGAGCAGAAGAAACTTGGGCGTTAAGGCATGCAGAACCGTGGATTCCAGATTCCTTCCCTCCAATCAGTTACCTGTGGAATTTGAAATCCATGAAAAAGAATCCTGTTTGTCCATCTAGTTCATCACCTATCCTATATAGACAAGGAGATTCAAATATAATCCATTATTCATTGATGCTGATTGTCCACTGGATGGGAACCTCCATTTAGTTTCTGCATGATTTGAGAGGAGCAGAAAGAAGAAATCATTAGATTCCAAACGGACAGCCTCTATTGCACGATTTAACATTTTTCAATCCCGGAGAGTTGGATAAATACATCTTATATCTTATTTCTTAATTATTTTAGTGTAATAAACACGTGAATTGTGTGAATTTTGATGACATCAAACCGCAGATATGACATTACATCACCCGGGGGCCCTACGGTCGCAGCACTTCCTGCGACTCACCAATGAAAACAGGAAACGACACCAATGGAATAAAATCAGAAAATCACGTGAAATGATTTTTTGCTCCAATGCTGACGTGCCCGTTTTTCATTGGACATCCGCAGGGGAATGCTGCATTAGTTGAGAACTCGCCTCGGCCCAACGCCCCAACGCCAACAGTTTCTTATATATCCACATGGTCGGCAATAATTTTATTATTATTATTATTATTATTATTTTTTCTCTTTTTAAGTTGACCTGTTGAGCTCTCTTACTCATTCAGGCAGGTCACACAAGTCTTTACTGGACGAGGAGTTTGACTGGCACAGAGTTCTCAAGAGGGTGAAAATGAGCGACACCGGACATGAAGTGAACGCCGGCGGTAACGGCGACAGAGAACGAAGGCAGCTGGAGTGGGAAAGGGTAGTTCAGATGGGCAATTATTCCAAGGATACTAATCTTCGCAACGTGGTGAAGGGCAGGAAAGGCAGAGTGAAGGAGCAGATTATTCAAGAAGTCAAGGAAAATATAACTCAGCTGTTGTATCACTGATGACCAGCAGTAGTATGAATCAAGCCCTGTTTTTCTGCCATAGCTTCTGTCTTTCTTCTTTCTAACAGTATTTCTCATGTTGATCGATCGCGTATGGTTTTCATGTTTTCATTGTTCTTATTTTCTTCTAGTGTTCATCTTTCTTTCTTGCGGAGATTACAGAGACCCTCTCTTGGTAGTGTTTTATGTTTTGTTCCATCTCTGGCATGCAATTTCTCTGTGTGTGTTTTATGTTTTGCCTGACTACTGCAAGAAGATCAATTACCAGCTCGGCCTTCTTTGCTCAGACAACGCATGCAACGCAAACCAGTGTTCTCTTTCTTAGATTAACTCTTATTCACAGGATGATAGAGGATAGGGATTGGAGACTCTCGTACGCCAAAGTTTATCAGGTTGTAATTCGTCGGTTTAAACTTAAGCTAACGAGCGAGGACTATGTTTGGTCATCCTCTCCTATGATTTCCTGCATCATTTCCTCCCTCCTGATAGTGTAAATGAAAAAAAATACAAATTCTTGTTTAATTTTGTTTTAGCTAGGTTTTACTTTATTCTATTTCATATCTTAATTTATTTCATTTGTATTGCAACCAAACAAAATAAGCTAACAAAAATAGGTAAGAATTTACACTAAAATCATTTATACTGCCATAATTTTGCATCAGTGCAAATTTATTTTGCATTGCAACCAAATTAACACAACCAAACACAGCCTTAGAATTCTATCTATATTGGGTACATCACATCATTTAAAGGAAGGTCTATCATTTAAACGATGGGAGAATTTAAGAGATGGGTGTGCCTAGATATAGAGGAGTAGGGCAAGGGTTAGGGGTCAGGATCTAGACCAAGGAGTGATTTTTCCAATGTGGTGAAGCCCATATACTTCACCTCCTCCGCTTCTTCTCATATCAACAACTTCAAAAGCTTCAGTGGACAAATGAAATATCAGTAAATATGGCATGATTTTAGTTATGGGGGGCTGTTATTATTTAATTTTATTTTTTCATGGTTGGGATTAGCAGTGGCAATTGGGCAGATTGGGTTGGGTTTGGTTTGGGTTAAGCTTCAATCCAATCTATCTAACTTGCCAACCCATTAATGACCCAATTATATAAAATTAAGGGTAAAATACAAAAATCTCCCATGAAGTTTCTGACAATCATAAAAACCTCCCCTATGGTTTTATTTTAACAAATACTTCCTCTGAACTTTTGAGAAACTCAACAAAAACCTCCATTCCATCACTGTCCTAGATTGAAAACATTAGATTGATGCACTGGTTTTTTCTAAATATCCATTCTACCATTTTATAAATTATTTTACACGCAAAATTATTGAAATAATCTCATTTTAATTCAACAAAAAACATATTTAAGTAATTTTGTTTGTAAAATTACTGAAATGGTCGTTAAAAGAGGTTTTTGTTGAGTTAAAAGGGGTTATTTAAGTAATTTTGTATGTAAATTAATTTATAAAAGGGTATAGTGGGTATTTGGAAAAAAACTGGTGCATCAATCTAACAACCTAACATTCATTTGGGATAGTGATGAAAGGGAGGTTTTTGTTGAGTTTATCAAAAGTTCAAGGGAGGTATTTGTTAAAATTAAACTATAGGGGAGGTTTTTATGATTATCAAAAACTTCAGAGGAGTTTTTTGTATTTTACCCTAAAATTAAATGGGTTGAGTTCAATCCAAAACCACCTTGACCCAATTCAACCCGCCCAAATCCATTAATCTTATATTTATGTAATTAAAACTAAAAGCTAACTCTTGATAAATAAATTGGTCATAGCTTGGTGGTAATAGTAGTTATTATTTACACAAGTGGTGAAAGTTCAACTCACATTATATGCATATTATTTTTACACAAGTGGTGAAGCTATTTGACTATGTTTGGGCTTTGGGTTTGATCGAACCACTTAGGTTCAAATTGGTTAGACTAACTTGAACTATCTAACTAGATTTGTCTTCCAGCTAATCACATCAAGAGTGGTTGAGCTGTTTGGATTTGGATCAATCCAATCGAACCAAATCGAACCAATTCAATCAATGGTGGATTGACTCAGACCAGCCCATATCGGGTTGTGCATAGGTTTGGACCGAACTGATTGGTTCGAAGCGGGTCAAGGGAAGTAGGTCAGGTCAATCTAAATTTGAGTCGGGTTGTACATATTCAGTATGGGTCGACCGATTCGAGATTGTGTTAGAGCAAGTAGGCTAGGTTGCTTCGGGTTGGGTCGGGTTGGATCTGAGCCAGGCTAGTCTGTCCAGATCGCCCTAGTCTGGATAGGGCTAGGCTAACCGACCCAAACAAATCGAACCTAAGTGATTGGGTCTGTTCTTATTTAGACTGGGCTGGACCGATCCAAACAGGTCCGGGTTCGGGTTGAGTTGACTTGGATTAATTTCGATTTAGGTGAATTGTATTGATTCGAAGCAAAATTAATTTTAATCAATAATTAATAGAAATTAATGCATTAATTGTAAATAATTTCACTCAAATGAAAAAAAACTAAAAAATTCATACTTGAACCTTTTAGTGGTTAGCCGAATTATTATCCACAACCCAACCCGATCCAATCCATTTCAATTAAAATAAATGGATAAGTTGAATAGGTTAGATACCGGATGAATTGGGTGGGTTCAACGAATTAGGTAAAAAATTACCACCCCTACTTGAGATGATGATAGAGCTATTCTAATTGAAAATTGAATGATAGGAGATAACATATTTGAAACTTTAGTCGTCCATTATGCTGTTTTACGTCTGAAGAAGCCCCAGCACTTCCCAGTAGATCCAGAGAGAAGGGGCCATTACTTGGTGCGACAAACACGTGGTTTGGCAACGAGGGAAGACACTTTATATAAAGAGAAGATTTAAAAATAATAAATAAATAAATAAATAAATAAATAATGACAGAGGTTAAATCCATATCCAATACATCACTCCGGTATAAATAAAAACAGAGGTTATATCTTGCTTCCTAACTCATTCTTAAACAAATATTTTTCTTTTTTAGCTCAGTTTAGTAGGAGTATAAATGCAAACATGTAGAATGTAAAATCTTATATTAAACAAATTACAACAAAGTCAAATGAAATTTGCAATTAATGCAAACAAACAGAGCCTCAGTTTCAAAAGTTCAAATACTAAGAATGGCATATATTTTCAATAAACAACAACAACAGAAATAAGACAATACATAAAAGTTTAAAAGGGAGAATCTATAATGTGGAAAAGATTTGGCATGGAAAGAGTTTTGACCAATCAAAACCCACCCATGAATTTTGATAAATAACACCTAATTGACTACCACATTTATGATTCTATTTGATTGGTCAGAAAATTTTCAAATATCATATCTTTTTCATATCATAATCCAACCTAATTTAAAACACTCCAAACACTTATTTGTATTACTCAATGCCCAAATCCAACTCTCCAAAACAACTATTACTTTTACATTCCTCACCCTCTTCTAAAGGATGTAGTACAGAAACACATACCTGAAGCTGAGGTGTTTTCTGCTGCATCTTGAAGAAACCCACCTTAAGAATTAAGACTAGGGTTACCTTAGTTCAATCCCAGCCCAAGCCAAGCCAAGCTGTTGTTGTTCTGCTCACTACGCACATCTATGTTGAGCTGCGGGAGATGGCGTAGTTTGAGATGTTCCCATATGGTAGATGTCTCATCATCACAAATCATTTTCTCTAGCTGCACAAGTTTCTTGACCGATTCTGGCAATTTCATCTTATGTGAGCATCTTCTCAAGTCGAGCTTCATTAAACCACGTAGCTCACCCAACTCTTGAGGTAATCTCGTCATATCAACACAGCAAGATACATCAAGGAACTTCAACTTTTGGAGCTCTCTGATGGAGCCCGGTAGCTCTCTCAGTCTTGAACATGCATGCAGCCTCAGCATCTCCAAATCCTTCAAACGTCCGGTTTCTCCAGGTAATGCAGATAAATTATGACAGTTGGTGATGCTCAGCTTCTGTAAATGGACTGAATGGCCGATTCCTGGGGGCAAATTCACCAGATCATGGCAGTAGTCCATGTCAAGTTCTCTGAGATCTGAGAACGCATTAGGGATCTTGACGTTGCAATTTGTGAAGGCTTCGCTAACCCCACACATAACGATATCTTCTCTAAACTCTTCAGTGGCACTGTGATGTTGTTTAGTGAAGGAACTGCAATCTTCTCTAACCTGATTTTCTTAAATTTGGTTAGGTTACTAAGTTGCAACAATCCAGTGAGTTTGGCTTGTTTGTTTCCACGGTTTACAATGATCAGAATCTCAAGCTTCACCATCTTTTCTATGAACTGGGGTAACGTGTAGTTCATTGAATAGAAGTCTAGAATCAGAACCTCAGCTTCTGGGAATTGGATATCTGACCATTCTGAGGGGCTCGTTTCACCTGCGAGACAACAGTTTTTCATGGTGATGAGTTCAAGAAAAAGATTATTGGAAAACAAAACTTTGGTTTACAAGAACAAATATGGGAAACCTGTAAGGATAGAGATAGTGCGGGCATTGAAGCTTTGGTGTTTTTCTTTCCTCCACTTCTCGGGTAGGTCGTTTTCTCTTTTGTCCATTATAAGCCTCATAGTCTGACGTATGTTTTGCTGTTTCTGGCTTTGATAAATAGCCAATTCTCTGAGCAGATCATGCTGGATAAATAGTTGATTTAAGTTTCCAACCCCTGCATCTTTCCTGATAAAGGAGTAAATGATTTAAGGAAAAGGTTGATCCCAATGAAGTAATCAGTAATTATTTCTCCAGATCCAGATCAGAATAACAATTAAGTTCTTAATTAAAAAAATAAGGCTTTGTTTGTTTGCAGTGCAAACTGAACCTTGCAGATACAGATTTTGCACTTGATTCATTTTTGCATCTGTTTGTTTGTAACTATGATTTACTCTTCCCTGGTATAAAATTTATACTTTTTGTCTCATCTGCACCAATTGGTAGTCTATACAAATTTTGTTTTCCAAAAAGTGATGCAAAATTTACCCCGGTTTCCTACCTCAATCCTCCCACCTGCACTCTCTCATATAAGGTGTGGACCACATTTTCCTTCTCACAAACAATTAAGACAAAGTCAAAAGTGAAGCAAAATTTACACTCAACCTAGCTATTTACACTCCCATGCATTTAAATATTTTTTAAAGATAAAGAGCAAATTATTTATAGAAGAAAGAAAAGAAAGACCACAACATGAAATTCACACCGCAAACACACTGAGACAAGGCTGTGTTTGGTTGCAATGCAAATAAATTTGGACCAATACAAAACCATGTCAATGCAAATGATTTGGGTGTAAATTCTGATTTACTTTTATTTTGTTTGATTGTAGTACAAATGAAGTAAATTAAGACATGAAGCAGAATAAAGAAAAATCTAAAACGAAATTAAACAAGAATTTGCATTTTTTTTCATTTACACTTCTGTGCATTTATACTGGTGCAAATTATTTGTACTGCAACCAAAAACAACCTAAAGGAAAATTAGAGAACTCATGCAATGGAAATTAATATAGCACCCTTAAACATGAAATAATGCATGCAAATTAGGGGTGGATTCATGTATATACCTTTCACTTTCAACCAGATTAACAAGATTTCTGTTGGCAAGATCAAGGAGGATAAAGTACCCATGAATTTCATCATCAAGTTTGTAGAGTTGAATCCAAATATCTATAAGGGCCGAGGCTGGAATCCTTTGGTCTTCAGGAAAGGAACCCAAATCCAGGAAACAATTTCGAAGGGTATCATCCAGGAAATCTAAACTCGTTGCCAAACAATCTCTCAGATCATTATGAACATCATAAATTGATTCGGAGCAACCATTCGACAATATCTTCTCTACCCTTTGCCATTTCCGTTGATCAGGAATTCCTTTCAAAGAGCCAGCAATCACCTCAAGAGCCAGTGGGAATCCCTTGCAACCTCTCACTATCTGTAGCATAATAATTCCATCAAGCACAATTAGTCCATTATTACTTAATTATGGACCATAAATTAGAAAAAAAAAACAATACATGTCCAAGATACCCATGCAATTACTATTTTAGGCTGATTTCTACAGGAAAAAAATAACAAAAAAAAAAAAAAGAAAATCTAAAGATGCAAGGTTACCTTTGAGCGATTGATATGAAGGGTAAATTTGAAAATTAAATCAATTTCAGAAAAGAGATAAAGGGTTTGGGCTTTGGGGTAGTGATTCATAAGAGAGCTTAGAAAATAAACATTTTGGTCAAAGTAATTAATTATATGGGTATTTTGGACATTTTTATGCCTCTTTTTGGAGGATTCTAATAGAAGGGTCTACTTGCAGCAATGTCAGAAAGTCTAAAGGAGGTGATTGCAATTACCAAATTTCAGGGGAGGTTACAGCAACAACCAAAAACTACAGGGGAGGTTGATCAGCAATTTAAGGTAGGAGGGACCAAGGGGAGTCATGCCCCACCCATCCCATGGTCCAGAAATCCACACATTGAATACATTTTTCTATGTAAGTTTCCTCCTTTCCCTCACTTCTCACCCAATGGTTGCCCCCTATGGCCCATCCATAAGTTTTGGCCCCCCTTATAAAAAATTCCTGGCTTTACCCCTGTTTCTGATTAAACAGGCAACTGGCCCGCTCAACTCGTAAAAGTCGGCATTTAATTGAGACCTGAAAACGCCACTAGTTCCCAGATTTTGCAGTCCGAACCAATCCAAATCTTACAACACTATGCATTGTTTGTGTTTTTGCATATTAAATGCCAGTATGTTAGTATTAGACCTGTTCATGGGTTAGGCATAGGCTTTGTTTTTGCCAAAATTCTAATAGAATTAGTCCAAAACCCTAGCCCAAGTCAGTGTAAAATTGAGCTCAAAGCCCGGCCCATGAACAGGTCCAGTTGCTATGCATTCGTGTTGGTTGTGGATGGATAAAGTACCTTCTTATCTAGTTTCTCCTTTTGCCCACTCTGGTCTTGCTGGAATGCTGTGTTGGAAGAGTGCCATGGAATCTTCATCTTTCAATAGTTCCAAGGCATATGTGAAAGAATGGTAGGATCCATCTAATGGACGCCATAAAGGTTGCGGAATGGGTGGGCGAATTTCAAAAATTTTCCTACCTTCTCCCAACTGGGAATCATATTCCCTAAATTTAGAATACAATATTCAAGGATCCTACTTGAACCATAATCAAACCAGATCTGTACCAAAAGACAAATGGGAGGAATATACCTGATCCGGAGAAGCACTATCTCCCAAAGTTGGTGTTCACGCCCAAAGAATGCTCCAAGATCCGTTCCTGCTGAAGATGACACAGCTGTGGATGGAACAGAACCAGCAGAGTGCGTCCTAAACACTGGATCCTTCATAAGAATCCTCTGGAAGTACTAAACACTGAATCTATTTCAGTTTTTCTTGCAAGACTGATGTCAAGAACAGATTTCTTGACTTTCTTTTTTGCAAAGATCTAATCTTGCAAAAACAGATGGCGGCGGCAAGAGGAGAACTCCAAAAGCGAAAAAGCTGAACTGCTTCTTCTTTCTTTTTCTGGAGTATGAGATCTGATCTCAATTCGCAGGAACCTTTCTTGCTATTTTCTTGATTCGAAAACTGTTGTGTTTCTCTCCTTTTGGTTAGGGTTTCTCCTCCTTTCTTCTTGATTAAGAAACCTCCTAATTAGGAGTTATCCCAATCCAAATCAGTATTTGGATAAGGGATAATCTTAATCCTATCTGCAGATAAAGTTAGCTTACTCCTGATCTTATCAGGAGGTTACCAGATTCAAATCTAATTTGAATTTGGTCTCCAAGAGTGGATAAGGCTAAAGGCCCAATTCTTTTACTAACATTAATCTCAGATTCGCCCCAAGGATGGGTGATCATATCAGCCCACCTCGAAATGGGCTTCTGGCCCATTAAATGTTCGGTGTCTAATTACTTTCCAATCTGCTGCCCAGTTGGGCTTCTTTGTATGGCGTGGGACCCAAGCATTGATCTACACACCAGCCACATGGGTTCGGCCCAGCCTTTAATACAAGGCCCAGCCGAATTCACTGAAAAACTCAATGAACCCCTTGAGTCCATCATATGGACCCTATGGGCCCAACACTTACATTAAGTGGTCCCTGGGCCAAGCCATCTTATAAAAACCCAGGGACTGTGGGCAGGTGCAAGATTAGCCCATCAGGTATTATCCTCAATGGTCTTACACTTAACCTCTCAGCCCTTAATGATCAAGCACTGCCCGACAAGAGAGGACCTCTCCCTCGGTTGCAAGGAACAGTGCCGCACTCTCCTCTCACATGGATCCCGAGAATTAAAACCATTTGCAAACAATTTGAAACCGTACATATATATATATATATATATATATATATATAAATATATTAATTTTGCAAAACAAAATTCCAACGATTGAAATCAACTGCCGGCAGTTTGGTTTCCATCAGAGAGAGTGCATTCCCGATCATTACCCTTTGTCCGACAAAGTGGCTGATTCTGTCACTATGATCACCCACTCAGATGAATTCTCAAACTGCCCCAACATACCCAGGTTTTGATCCCCGCTAAGGATCTCATTGATTGACATATCAAAGGCAGCTTGATCCAACACCCAGTGAAGTGTCATAATCGAGTCTAGGGGTCAGGTGTAACTTTCCAGTTTTGCCCATTTATCTCCAAGGTCCAGGGCAATACTGGAAATCTGGTCCGGTTCAAGGATTCAAGTAATCCTATACTGCATGTACCTCGGGTCTTACCCTGGTGGCTGAGACAGGCCATCCCAACACTTGGTGGCACACCATTATCAGCCTTGGTAGGATAAATCTCCCCAGACTTATCCAACGGCTGTGAACATTTAAAACTAACACGAGTCTCTATAAATGTCCAGTTTTAGGGTTTTACACAGAATTAAACCAAACAACATGAATCAAACATGCACTTTATTTATTTCCACTAAATAACAAAAGTACATCAAATCAGATTGAAGCTAAGGGCATACAAAAACTGTCTAGCAGCTCCCACTTGCACTTAGGTCCAATCTGGTACAAGCCAGAGTCCCATACTTTCCACGTGTTTCTCAAACACCTTCTGTGTCAGTGGCTTAGTCAATGGGTTTGCCACATTATCCGCTGATGCTACCTTCTGAATCAGGACGTCCCCTCTACCAACGATCTCCCGCAGTACATGGTACTTTCTCTCGATGTGCTTTGACTTCGAGTGAGCCCGAGGCTCTTTAGCCTGGGCGATCGCTCCATTGTTGTCACACAACAACGGGATGGGAGATGTGCTGGATGGAATCGCTCCCAATTCGTGTATGAACTTCTTCATCCACACGGCTTCCTTGGCAGCTTCACTTGCGGCAATGTACTCGGCCTCGGTTGTGGAGTCTGCAGTGGACCCCTGTTTGCTGCTTTTCCAGCAAACAGCACACGATCCTATCGTGAAAACATACCCAGATGTAGACTTTCTATCATTTGGATCCGACTGGAAATCGGCATCGGTATACCCTAGAACTTGCAGTGAACTACCATCGAATACCAAACAAAACTCTTTTGTCCTTCGAAGGTATTTGAGTATGTTCTTCACAGCAGTCCAATGCTCCTGCCCTGGGTTTGCCTGGAATCTGCTTACCACACTCACCGCCTGAGCAATGTCCGGGCGAGTGCACAGCATGGCATACATGATGCTCCCTACGACTGAGGCATAGGGAACGTCTCTCATGCTCTCAATCTCCTCAGAAGTCTTGAGAGACATCTTCTTGGAGAGAGTGACTCCGTGCCTGAAAGGAACGTTTCCTTTCTTGGAGTTCTCCATGCTGTACCTCTTGACAATTTTGTCAATATAAGCAGCCTGGGATAATCCAATTATCCGCTTCGATCTATCTCTATAGAGTCGAAGACCCAGTATGTATGAAGCTTCTCCAAGATCTTTCATGGAGAACTGCTGTGATAGCCATACCTTGACTGAAGTCAACATTCCTACATCATTCCCAATGAGTAGGATATCGTCCACGTACAACACCAAAAAGGTGATCTTATCCCCACTGGACTTCCTGTAAACACATGGCTCATCCGGATTCTGCTCAAAGTCAAACGTTTTGACTGCAGAATCAAAACGGATGTTCCAACTCTTAGAAGCCTGCTTAAGTCCATACATGGATCTATTAAGTTTACATACCATGTGTTCCTGACTAGCAGCAATGAAGCATTGTGGCTGCTGCATGTAGATATCTTCACTAAGATCTCCATTCAGGAACGCGGTTTTGACATCCATTTGCCAAATCTCGTAGTCATGGTACGCTGCTACAGCTTGCAGGATCCTAATGGATTTAAGCATGGCCACGGGCGAAAAGGTTTCCTCATAGTCGATGCCTCCTGTCTGAGTATACCCTTTCGCCACCAAACGAGCTTTAAAGGTCTCAATCCTGCCATCGGGGCCCTTCTTCCTCTTGTAGATCCATTTGCAACCAATTGCTTTTAACCCAGAGGGCGGATCCACTAGAGTCCAGACTCCATTTCAGCTCTCATGGCCTCCACCCACTTCTGGGAGTCTAGGTCTAACATAGCTTTCGCGTAAGTCACGGGATCCTCTTCACTAGTCAAGGTTTCCACCAGGTAACTATCCTGGTCATAACCATATCAGACTGGTGGTCTGGATACCCGGGTGGTTCTTCTAGGTTGGTCATTACTTGGAATTTGTGGGACATCTCCCACTGCTCCTGAGCTCTCCTCATCAAGAACTATTTCCTGACGATGGGTGTCCAGGATGTAATCGGATTCTAAGAATTGGGCATTTCGACTGCAGAACACTTTCTGCTCACTCGGGTCATAGAATAGATAACCCACCGAATCCTTTGGGTAGCCTATAAATAGGCAACGACTAGTTTTAGATTCCAACTTGTCCGCACTTGTTCTTTTAACGTGTGCAGGACAACCCCAAATCTTCAAGTGTCTTACATTGGCTTCCTTCTGGTCCAAAGTTCATATGGAGTTTTCGGAACTGATTTGGTTGGAACCCGATTCAGCACGTAGATAGCAGTCTCTAATGCGTACCCCCAAAAGGATGTGGGTAATTGTGAGCGTACGAGAAGCGGCCGGACCATGTCCAACAAGGTCCTATTCCTCCTCTCTGAAACACCGTTGAGTTGAGGTGTAGCAGGAGGAGCTAGTTGTGACACTATCCCATTGTCCCTTAAGTAGTCCCTGAATTCGTCAGAGAGATACTCGCCACCTCGATCTAATCGAAGGGCCTTAATTTCTCTCCCTAACTGTTTCTCGACTTCCTGTCTGAACTCTTTGAACTTTCCAAATGATTCAGACTTATGTCTCATTAGGTACACGTAACAATATCGTGAAAAATCATCTGTAAAGGTGATGAAGTACACGTGTTGATTCCGTGTCCTAACACTCAGGGGACCACATACATCAGTATGTATCAGGTCAAGTGTGCCTTCAGATCTTTCAGGCTTACCGTCAAATGGCCGCTTAGACATCTTACCTTGAAGGCAAGGTTCACAAGTGGGAAGATTTTCTACGGTTAGAAAATCCAAAGGACCATCCTTTACCAGCCTTGTGATTCGGTCAATACCGATATGGCCAAGTCGATAATGCCAGAGGCACGTGGGACTTACTGTATCACTATTCATTTTCTTGGGATTTTCGACCGACGTAGTTTTGGTTAAGTTAGTTTCCAGAGAAGGATGTAGAACATAGAGACCGTTCTCTAGTTCCCCGCATGCGATGAATTTATTATTCCGTTTAACAGTAATCATATTACTAAAATAAACAGTATATCCATCAGCACACAGTTTTGAAACAGAAATTAAATTTCTTCTCAAGTTCTGTACATAAAGACAATCTTTAAGTACAAGTATTCATTCTTTAAAAACTAATTCTACGGTTCCTATTGCCGCCGCTGCAACACTTGCAGTTGTTCCCAAGAATAGTGTCACTTTTTTGGGAGATTTTGGGGGGCCTCTCCTCGGCCAGAGTGCTCGCTCTGGTGGCGAGATTTGGTTTGCTGCGAGGCTGGGCGCTAAGGCGGGAGCTAAGGCTGCTGAAGCTAAGGTTGGGGCAATTGGGGGAACTGCTGCTGATACTGATACTGGGAGACCTGGTGCAGTACGCGTTGTTGATAGAGCTGAAGTTGTTGAAACTGTTGCATTTGAGCCTGCATGGCCCTCATGCAGTGCATCAGGTCCTCCAGCTGGTTCGGGCTGGCCACTGGGGGCACGTCCGAAGGTTCAAGCAATGTCGTTCTGACTGTAGCAGGGAGTGGGGCGATGACAGGTGCCATTGTGAGAGGCACGTTCAAGATGGGGATTCCGTCCGCTGAGAGGGGGATGGTGAACTATCCAATACAGACAATGGGAAGCTGGGGTTGTTCCCTGGAGTTATCCATTTCCGTGCTTCATCTAACATTGCTAGAGGAAGCCATGAGTGTTGGATTGTTTCAAGGAAGAGGAAAGAACTGAAAGAGTTTAGAGAGAAAGACCTTTTGAAGCGTTTCCCACAGACGACGCCAAATGATGCGACACGATCCGGGCACTCCTAGCTGGCTGTTGACTGGCTCATTGTCGGCAATCGGACGACACCTGAGAAGACGAAAAGAAGGATTCCCGAGGATTTTACCTGGTGGGAATACTCCGATGCTTAGTATTGGGTACAGGAAGCAAAGGGAAAACGAAGGCTAAGAATGTAGGTCGTGCTTTATCACTATATTCGAGAGATTAGAGATTTTTCGAGAGAGAGCATTTCCTTTCTGCCCTGAGGGCTTTTATAGGGGCACTCTTACGAGATCAGGCATAACCACCACCGGGCCCCTGCCACAGCCGTTACTTGCCAGGGCTGCGCATGTGGCCGTTGGGACATACCCCTTGCCCAGGCGAGTTACACGTCTCCAAAGTGATAGGCACACCTCCGCCTGCCAAGGGACACGGGTGCAGACTGTCGAAAGGACAGAGACTACACCGTCAGTAAGGGATATGGCGTAGTCTGATTGGTACGGCCTGCTAGAAAGAAGCTTCCTAAGGAATGCTCGTGCAGCCCGTTCACGAGCTACTTTGCAGCGAGCTCGGAATACTTCAGGAGTACCCTTAGTAGAATTGGTCCTCGGGATGACTTGCCTGTTTGGGAGCTCGGGCGAGCTGGTTTTTTTAGCTCACAAACTAAAGTTGCCTCAGAATATCCCTTGCGCGCTACGATGTAGCAAACTACTTTATGGGCCTGTTGGCCGTACTGGGCCACAATGCTGAACTGTCGCTTACGCTGAATCAGTATCTACGTGTCATCGTTTCATAGGTTGGGTCAAATCCTCCTTCATCACATGGTATAGAAAGATAACTAAGTTTTTAGTTCGGTGTGGATATTGAATTATATCAACAGATTCAAGCTTATTTATAAAACCTCAAAATAGTAAGATCTCCACTGTTGTTGTTTATGTAGATGATCTCAGAGAACCTTTTTATACGGTTCCAAATGAAAGAGCTTGGAGAGCTCAGACATTTTCTTGGGCTAGAACTTGAAAAAGTAAAAGATGGAATGTTTCTCTGTCAGCACAAATACACAAAGGATCTCTTAGAAAAGTATGGAATGGTCGACAGCAAACCTATCTCTACACCAATAGATCCGAATGTAAAGCTACATGTGGAAGAAGGAGAAGAACTAGAAGGACCGACCATGTACCGACAAGTAGTAGGTAGTTTAATCTACGTAACAATGACCCATCCGTATATAACCTTTGCAGTTGGAGTCATGAGTCATTTCATGCAGAATCCTAAAAAACCTCATCTTCAAGCAGTTCGTCGAATCCTACGATATGTGAAAGGAACTATTGACTTTGGAATCCTTTACAAAAAGAAAGAAGAGTGTCAAGTTAATGGATTCTGTGATGCCGATTATGCAAGAGATCTAACAACAAGAAGATCCACATTAGGATACGTTTTCAAACTTGGATCAGGGGCAATATCGTGGTGTAGTAAGAGACAACCAACAGTGTCATTATCAATTACAGGAGCAGAGTATAGATCAGCAGCAATGGCAACACAAGAAAGTAGTTGG
Organism: Nelumbo lutea; assembly: GCF_056320005.1. Taxonomy (NCBI): domain Eukaryota; kingdom Viridiplantae; phylum Streptophyta; class Magnoliopsida; order Proteales; family Nelumbonaceae; genus Nelumbo; species Nelumbo lutea. The sequence goes on along the minus strand of NC_142684.1, from coordinate 20,381,521 downwards.
TTATCACAACTACTAAGAGACATACATCAACAAATTGACAATCCAATTTCATTTATTGTGATAACCTATCCGCAATACGACTAGCAGAGAATCCTGTATTTCGAGTTGCTTCTCTTTGTTTTTATTGTGTGGCCCGCTTGTTAGTTGTGTTTTTACATTTTATAACCAATCGTTTGGCATCTTCCATCTTAAGTTGTACTTGTGCAAGCGTGGATTGGAGCTATTGGAGATAATCCTTAAAGTTGATGGTTTTCTTTATTTCCGAGTTAACCTCTCCCAGAACCGTTTCTGTTAGAGAGCCAAACGCCTTCTCTGCCATCTTCCGATCTGTTGGAGTCTCTGCCATTCTTTTTCTTCAGCTAATTGAAGTTGGAAGATAATCGCTCTGCAGCTCTTATGTCTCGAGATATCTCTACGAGAATCTGGGGAAAGGAACACTGAAATGGACCAAGTGCATGCCGCACGCTCTTCTAGTTCTTCCTCTCGTCTCTCCACTCTCCTCCGTTGCGACTCCAATGAAAGTTGGACGCGCTTTCGCCATGGAAATAAAGTCAAAACACGAGATAAAACTACTTTTATATTTCCATTTATAGGTGTGGGTTGTGTTTGCTTGTTGTATTGGGGTTCCCAAAGAAGTTCTGTGACTGTTGTCGACTTGTCGCTGCACCTGCACATGCGAACTCTCTTCCTCTTTGAGTAATTGCTTAACTATCAAATTTATTAAGCGTTTGAAGAAGTCTTCGGTGCTCGCAAGACCGTTGCAGCCTTGCATTGGGAATATCTCCCGTAAAAAAGAATCACTGTGTGACCGTGGCACAGGTGATTGCTGAAGCTGATTTTATCTTCAATTGACTACAGTTTCTATATGTAGGGATATCCATGTCCATGGGTAGGCGTGGCAATTTTTCACCCAACCCGCTGAATCCGCTCAACTCGCCCATTTATTTGACGGATTGTGTGATCAATCCATCATCCAATCCACCCATTTAAATAGGTTGGGTTAATCATTACAAACATAAGTATTAATTCTTTAGCCTTTTTTTTATTTTCTTCATTTGAATTAAATAATTTATAATTAATACATTAATTTTGTATTCATTGTTGACTAAATTTAGTTTTGTTTTGAACCAACACACTTCACCCAACATAAATCCAAATCAATTTCACCCAAGTCCGGTTCAGTTCAACACAGTCTGACCAGATCCAACATATACCGATCTGGGTTAAGCTGAATTTGAAATAGACCTCAAATGGGATGGCTTGGTATTGCTTGCTTTGCGCGATTTGGGTCATCCGGTCCAACCATTATTCACATAGCCTGACCCAACCCGACAAAAGCTGATCAGAGTAGACCCAAATTTGAAGCGGGTCAGACCGGGTGAAGTCCAGACCCTAAACCACCCCACTTGTTTTGCCTGGTTCGGATCATCGGTTTGGCTCATATCCATAAAACCCAACCCAAATTCGGCATGGGTCAACAATGCTAGCTGACCTATATCCTTTGGAGCCTCTAGCTTGGGGCCAACCTGAATCCGGCTCGATCCGGTCCGACTGAAGTGAACCAGTGCAGTCAGGGTTTGGCTCGACCGAGTTGAATCGGCCCGATTGGGTGTGGTCCTGACCATACTAAATTTGATCGGTTTGGGTCTGGTCCGACCAGTCTGAACTGGTTCAATCGGGACCTGGTCTGGTCGAAAGGGTCCATATCTAAATGGTTCAATCACTCTTGATGTGATTAGCTCAAAGACAATCCAATTGAATAGTTCAAGTTGGTTTGATCGATTTGAACCTAAGTGGCTCGTCAAATCCGAAGCCCGAACATAGTTAAATGGCTTTGTTGCTTATGTAAAGATAATGCATGTAATGTGATTTGAACCTTCACCACTTGTGTAAATAACAACTAATATTATGACTAAGCTTTGCCCAACTTATTTATTAGAATGGAGTTAGTTTTTGGTTTTAAGTACGTAAGTATAAAATTAATGGGTTTGGGCAGGTTGGATTGGGTTAAAGCGGGTTTGGGTTGAACCCAACCCATTTAATTTTACATAATTGGATCATTAACGGGTTGGCGGGTTAAATGGGTTGGGTTGAAACTCAACCCAAACCAAACCCAACCCAACTCGCCCAATTGCCACCACTATCCATGGGTCCGGTTAAATTGTAAATCTGGCTTGACCCAATCCTATAGGGTCGGGTTAAGGTCACAGATATTCGACTTTAGGGTTGGGTTAGGGTTTTGATTATTCAACCTGGCTCAAGTTTGGTTTTTGGCTGATTTACCCCACCGGGTCATGATGTCCTGCATATATACAAAGTATTTTTATAATTTTTGACTTCTAACTCCATGGCCTTAAAGTTTAATATTTATTTATATGTTAATTTTAGTTTTCTTTCTTTTAATGTGAAAAATGACACCTTAGATTCTATAAAACAAGTTTCTAACTTAATTAATGGATTTTGGATATTCAAAATGTACTAAAAAAGTATAATTGAAATTCTACAGGTTGGGTTGAATTCGGAAATTATGCATTTTATGATCGGGTTGAATTGGGTTCGGGTTAGGGTTTAGGCAAATTCGTGCTAAATACGATCCATTGACATTCCTATTTGTAATCACTTCTCATTCATGTAAAAGGTTCCTAATATACGGTGAGATGTGGATGTGAGGTTGGTGTGAGGATCGTTTTGTGAGGAATAAATCCCAATTCATTTTTGCGGGGCATGGCATCTATCGTGTTGGACTTAAGATATTGGATTAATATCTTATTCTGATGTCAAGTTTCAAAGCCATTGGGTTTTGTTCTACATCACCTTTTTTGGTTTTTTTTTTTTTTTTCAAAGAGGTCGTCAGGTTTCAACTTGGGTCTTGGCCAACTTGACCAAACCTTACTTTTCTTTATATTTATATGGATAAATATTATACAAATATTTATTTATATAAGTATTTACGCATATATGTATATGTGCAATCATACATGTTAAATCCAAACAAAAAAGCCAAGGTTTAAGAAGTTCTTACCGTTCGTATGCATACCAAGAATGGGAGTAGCAGCAATCGCGGCTAGTAGAACAACAGTGACTGGAAAAATCGATCACCGGCAGCAATTGATTAGAAGAACGGCAATGAACTTGCAAAGAGAGAAACAACACCACCAGTATCAGGAGATTAGTGGCGGTGATAGTTAAGGGTGTCGATGGACCGGTTTTGGATTGAACCCGTCCAGTCCGAAATCAATTTTGATGGATTGGGCGAACCAACAAGATATATTGGATTGGACCAATCCGGTCCGAAATATTTATTACATTGGATTGGACCTGGTCCATCCGTAACAAAATTATATTGGATTGGGTTGGATTAAGACAATATCTGGTTCATTGATATAATAAGATAAGAATATGTGTCAATGGACCGGTTTGGATTGAAACCAATCTAAATCAAAATGAATTTGAACAGATTGAATGGTCCAGATATTGAATTGGACCGGTCCAAATTGGTCCAAAACATTCATCGGATTGGATTGAGCCTGGTCCATTTATAATGGACTAACATTGGACTGGAACGAATTGGACCAAATCCAATCCAATTGGCACCCCTAGCCATAGTGAGTTTGCAAGTAGAACAGAGCAGAAATCCTAGGGCCTTAACCATGAATATTTTTGATTGATTGTATTTTGATGATTCACTCTACATTTGGGAAACTCAATTTTCCCAAATCGGAGAAAGGTAATATAAGGTTAATACCTTGCCGGGTAAGTGATACCTAGGAAAAACATCTTTATCATGGATCCCACTTAAATCCTCAAAAAAGAACATAATAGAGTCAGTTAATGGGAATCACAATCCTATCGACCGACTTTCCCCCTAACAAAAAGAACATAATTGGTTTTTAGTGACAAATTTAATGGTCTTGATTTTTGGTTAGAAGATTCTGAATAGAGATATATCTCTCTCTTAAATATATTAAGGCTCAGTTTGGAAGGAGTACAAATACAAATTTGTAGAATACAAAACCTTATATTTTATATTATTTTACATGTATTTGTACTATATAAATTTGTATTTATAGTGTACAAATTTGTATGAAACTTGGAAATGTTTAACAATTAGGGGTGATTATTTTTGTTCAGCCCAGCCCAGCCTGCAAATGTCAAGCTTGGGCTCGGGTCTGAAAGGAGTGGGCTGAATAGAAATCCAATCTCTGGTATTTTTAGCAGAAAGTGCACATTCTCAAGCGACCAAAAGCCTAAAACCTGCTTTCTCATAAACGCAGAGAATGGGTATCCGTAATATGGGGTCGTTTGATAATGACTAAATGACTGACTGAACTGAATGGCTTATTACTTTATCTTTTTGTTGATACAAAACAATTGAATTATTAAATATTCAAATTTACAACCCAATTTAAGTTTCTGCCATTAAAGAGTTCACAACCTGCTTAATAATTTATTGATCACTAAAATACAAAGCAACAATCCATTCAATTCAGTCACTTCAGCTATTATCAAACAACCTCTTCTTGGCAGTCAAAATAGCTGAATGACTCAATTCCCTCACCCAGTGTTTATGGGCCAAGCTTCAGTGTGATAAATAAAGCTCTCATTTTAGGAAGTTTTACAATTGTTAGACACTTGCTGCATTTGGCATTCTTGGACTACTTATCTCCATTTTACTGTTAAAATGCCCCAATGAACACTGTGTTTTTAACTGCAAAAAGCAGATATAAGTCCTTAAAATAAGGAATGCCAAATGCAACCTTAGACAACCAATTCAAAGGGTCGCCTGTCTAATGGATGGATAAACACACAGCCTATGAGTCTGTGGCATTAATCGGGCTCAGGCTCAAAATCCAATTCTCGTAATACAACTTTCAAAGTATACCCCTCTCCAGCAAATAGTGCAATGCATAGTTAATGGGAAGGGGACCATTGCTGCATCTAGAAGAAAACCATCAGAATGGATTAATGAAGCCAATCCAAGCTGATCTTCTATTTACGGGCATCCATTTTGAGGTTGGGGAGATGGGGTTGGAAAGGCTGCCATGGAATAGCTGTCTCTTAATCGCAAATCACTCGCTTCAGATGCCTAAGGTTCTTAGCTGATTCTGGCAGTTCCTTCATACTTGAGCATCGCCTCATGCCAAGCTTTTTCAAACCCCTTAACTCATCTAACGTTTCAGGGAACTTCTTCATATTTAAGCAATCCGATACATCAAGGAACCTTAACTTCTTGAGTTTCTGAATCGAGTCTGGTAATTGTAGAAGTCCTGTACATGCATGCAACCTTAGCACCTCCAGCTCTGTGAGATCTCCAATCTCTTCAGGTAGTGCAGATAAATCATGACAATTGGTAATGCTAAGCTTTTTCAGATGGGCAACATTGCCAATCCCTGGTGGCAATTTCTTCAGATCATTGCAGTAATCTATGTTGATCTCAGTGAGATTTGGCAACATTTCAGAGATCACAGTGGTGCAATTCCTGGTGGCTTCTCCAACTTCACACAACTAGTGATATCTTGTGCAAATTCTTGAAGGGCACTTTGATGTCATTGAGTGAAGGAATAAAAACTTTCTCTAACCTGAATCTCTTTAGTTGAGCTAGATTACCAAGTGCTTGCCATCCAGCGAGTTTGGATTTTCTGCTTCCCTGGTTTGCAATGATCAGAGTTCTAAGCTTCTCCATTTTCTTGATGAATGGAGGTAGTTTATAGTCCCTCCCCAAGAAGTCCAGAAGAACTTTGGCTTCCGGAAATTGCATATTGAACCATTCTAAGGGACATATTTCACCTGCAAGATATTTTAAGTCATGGTGAAGAAGAAAACAATTGACTGAGCAGCACTTTGGTGTTAAAAGAAGAAGGATGATCAGGTAATTAACCTGTGAGGATGGAGACAAGGTGGGCATTTAGGAGTTGTTCTTCTTCTTTCTTCCATGACTCTGGAAGGTCATCTTGTCTTCTTTCCATTGTAAGCCTCTTACTCTGCCTTGTGTCTCCTTCAGGCTTCGGTAGATAGCCAATTCTCTGAGAAGATCATGTTGAATCACGAATAGCTCATCTAAGTTACCACCAATGTCCCCTGCATCTTCCCTAATAAAATCACAAGTTCACAACCAACTAAGCAAACAGAAACAGATGATCCCACTAAGATTTTCAATTGTAGATTCAGAGAAAATGTATTTATTCTTGGAATTTAGTTGTCAGTTGCTTATTTTCCATCAGAGTGGAAAAACAAAATGAATAAGTAAATCCAGCATACCTTGCAGCTCCAACAAAATTTACAAAGTTTCGGTTGGAAAGTTTCTTGAGTATGTCATAGGCATCATTTTCACCATCAAGCTTGTAGAGCTCAATCCAAATATCTAGAAGAACAGAGGCAGGGATTTTTCGGTCCTCAGGAAAGCAACCCAAGTCCATAAAACTTTCTCGAAGATTGACATCGAGGAGTTCTATACTTGGTGCTAGGCAATCTTGTAGAACGGAATGATGATCGAAAATTGATTTAGAGCTACTTTTCGAAAGTATGCTCTCTGTCATTTCCCATATCTTTGGTTCTTCCCTTCTTAGTGACTTATCGATCACGCTAAGAACCAAGGGCAATCCCTTGCAACCTTTCACAACCAGCAATCAGAAATGGTTTTGTATCAGAGAAGAATTACAAGGGTTAACTTAATTATTTTCTTTTTGTGCTCAAGTTAGTGGGTTCCCTAGGCACTACACCATAACCCGAGTGTGATGAGACATGGGTAAGGGCTCATAATGTAGGTATGGATATGACACTAAACAGAACAGAATGGTGAAACCAGGATTCATTTTGATGATCCCATGTAGTTGAAACAAGGCTTGGATGATATTCATGCATAGGCGGATCTATGGATATATGTCAGTATGGGCAATTGACCCATGAGTTTTGAAAATTTTTTATATAATAATGAAAATAACTAAATTTTTTCACAACTTCCCCATTTAAATAAAATAATAGGGGTCAAATTATTTATTTATTTTGATGATAAGGGGTCAAATAATGGCACCCATGGTAGCAGTGTACTTATTCCCGGAAAAACTATTAACCAATCAAAGTGGTATCGTTAAAGTGATAACCAATCATGGTAGCAGCAGGACATAATGCTTGTCGCCACTGATCAAGGGACCTGGATTCGCCATTGAATCCATGTGGATGGGACAGAAAAATCACCTTTTCTACAAGATCATCATCAACCTTCAGGCTTCCATTTTCGGCTGCCAATTGACAGAAGAGTTTAATTGAATTTCTGTGGCTTAGTGTTTTCACTTTATATACAGAATCAAACTCTTTCAATTCTGTTCTTGATGTTATCAGCATCTTGAACATCTTGTAAGTCACTGTGTTAAAAGCAGGCTTCAGTTTCTCAATGTCTGAGTCTGACCAAACATCATCTAGAGCCAACAGCATATGTTCTTGTTTTTGCTGGCTCAACTGTTCCCCTAGTCGATTAACTGCATTTTCATCATCTTTCAAGTCTCCTAGTGAATTGCTTGCGGTATCTTTGAAAATGTCCTTTATGAGATTCTTTGTCTCAGGCGAGCTTGAAACCCTTAAAAAGAAGATCTTCTTCCTGAATTTGCCTGTCCAAACACAATATAAGATATACAGACGGATATGGACTATGAAGGAGTAAGAAAAATCATGTATGAGGTTCATGGAAGATGAATATTGTGATCATTCCATGTTTGAGCTCAACAGATTAACAATAAGACGTGCCTATCTGTAGAATTGAAGAATATTAATTTTACACTTGTGCAGAGGAAGGAACTTCACCAGACATTACCAACCCTGCCTTAATTGTTTCCAGTGCAATTTCATTTATGTTTGGTTTGAAGGAAAAAGTAGGGAAAGGAAAGGAAAGGAAGGGAAGCCTTTAGATTTCCCTTCCTTTCCCTACCTTTTCCTTCAAACCAAACATAGCCTTAGTACCTTGAAAAGAAGGGAAAGGTAGGAAAATCTGTACATCTTACCTTTTGTTTTGTTTCAAACAATGTTTTAAAAACCGAATTAAGGGCTGAACCATTTTTTAGGTCAAAAAGTTTTTTTTTTTTTCATGAAAATAGTGGGGCAAGGCACTTATTAACTCCTTGAAATGTATAGATTTCAAAAAGTTACCCAAAGTAAAAAAAAAAGAATCCCATTTAGACATTCAAGTGCAAAGTTATGGCTTCGGGAAGTTTGCACGTATAGTGAGTGTGCAACCCATGACCCAATGACTATGTCGAATTGATTAGCGGTTCAACCACCTGGATCGAACAATTTTTGACCAAATCAATAGATTTTGATCCAATCATTGATTTTAGCCAAATTGAACCCTAAATCATGACCAGATGATGATTTAAACGGTTCAACCATCTGAATCAACAGTGTGCTAAAAAAACTGGTTTCAAGACAAATACAACTTAGTTCTGATTTCAGCATCAGTGGGAAACCAAGTTTTTAATTAACATGATATTTTAGCATATGCATACAAAATCACATGAATAATTCGTATGTGTACTCCACAACTAGTGATGAAGATGATGATGATGATCTGGGCCGGGTTACCATTGAATATGCAAGTGGTCTCAACTCTGTGGGCTATGATCAATAAATGCATAATATTTAAAATGTATGATTCTATAAAGATGGGCCAGGCCTTGGGTCCTCAGGCTGGTATAGGTCTGGCCAGCCCAGCCTAGTCCACGCTGAACTTTGGGTAGGACTGTCAACGGATCGGTTCTGGGTTGGAATTAGGTAAAATCGGATCTGGAACTGACTCAGACCCTATAGGGTCTGTAATTCTGGACCCAGAATCGAACCGATCGATTCTTGGGAAATCTGAGGGATCCGATTTTGATATATATGCTAATAATACCCTTGCTTAAAAATTGCAATAAAAACTATGTAAAAACTTAAAATGCAACAAAAACCCTGCTAAAAGCAATAAAAAAACCTAATAAAACGGAAACTGATAAAAAACAATAATAACTATATATGGACCCGGTTCGGATCTGATAATAATTGGAATTTTTTTTTCAGAACCAGAACAGATCCATCGGAACAAGTTCTAAAACCAGAATCGCCCCAACCGGTCCGGTTCCATCCGGTCTATCGGGTCCCCATGCCCTAACTTTGGGTCGGAATTCTGAACGAGTCCTGGTCAGAGAGAAAGAGAGAGAGAGAGATCATAATCATACGTATGACTTGTTCGTCTCGGCAAAGCTGTGTTACCAAGGTTATCTTGCCACATCCACCAGGAGCACAAACACCAAGCACCTTCGCACCATCTCGAAACAACTCCGACTTCAATTCTTCAAGAGGCTCCTCCAACCCAATAACAGTATGTGGGAGTCCGCGGGAACCGCGCATGACGTGGTGGTGGAGTTGGTAATTAGACTGTGTAGGAGCTGATTCCTTTTGCTCTCGATCCAGTCATTCGTCTGCCCGTTCAATTCGAAAAATCGGCTTATAGATTCATCATTTAATTCAAGCAACCTCTTTGCATACTTGTATCTCCTCCACAAGTTCCAACGGCGGATGCTTTGGCCTTTCTGCATTAGCCTTTGTCCGTTCTCATAGTGTGCCGTCAATGTACCTGTATCCTCTACCGGACCATCGCCCAATTCTTCATCTAATCTCCTCCACAAATCGGGAAGTCATCACAAGGAAGCATTGTCCACTGAAGCCGTTCCAACACTAGTATCAGCACAATAGTCATCTAGTGAAGAAGATACCAAGAAAATCCAAGGCCATCTCCAGAAATACACTCACCTACTACCAAATTAACCGGGGAGAGAGAGTGCCAACCACTCCAATTAGGAACCACAACTCAACATGGCCTCGACCTAATACTTGTTGTAGCATTGTAAAGAAGAATCCTTGGGGGTAACACACTTTGGGAACCAACACTGCCACCATCCAAATCCATAATTTATTCCAATCACATTTCACCACACCAAATAATCAAACCCAATTTTTCAATGTTCTACCTTCAAAACGCTCGTTAGGCACTCAACCTGAACTTTAGCCACAAGACACCCCAAAACCATAAGAATCATCCAGCCTATTGCCTAAGCCCATACCCAAGCCTTGGGGAAGATGTTTGTGGAGCAGTTCAAGAGTTCTCCTTTCACACCCACACAGCCAAGAATCAAGTTCAAGATGATCTTTGAGGACATAGATCGAATTGAGTGGGGGAAACTATCATAATCGAATCTTTTATTTGTGCTACTAGCAAGCCAATCAAGTGTCTTTATGTGTGTATTGGGAGGGGAACAAATGTATTTTGTATATGGGGGACTGCCCATTGCAGTATTGTAATTATCAATATGATTTTTCACAACATTGATGCATCCTTCTGTCAAAATCCCAAAAGCTTAATTGCCTCTTTAGGGGGTGGTGAGTAATCAGAAGGGAACTAACATGTAAAGGTTAAACACGGGTCCCTGACACATCAGTACAATATATATAAAGTGCCTCTTTACTAGTTTGTGTGCAATCTGTTGACTTGTCATATATTGTTGCTTTGTCTCATAGGCTTACCTAACACATTCTAGTGCCGCATGGGGCCTCAAGCGACTAGCCCTGTGACAACTTGTTATGAAACATTTGAAATTTAGAATTACTAGATACGTTTTGATACACAATAGAATATATATGGACTTGGACAACTATTATATAACCAATTCAAAGGATCGTCTGTCCAATAGATGTATAAACACACACAGCCTAAGAGTCTATGACATTAATCAGGCTCAACATTCAATTCTCGTAATACAACTAACTTTCAAGTATACCCCTCCCTCGAGCAAAGAGTGCAATGCATAGTTCATAGTTAATGGGAAGGTGGGGTTGGAAAGGCTGCTATAGAATAATCGTCAATTCATCACAATCACTCCTCAAATGCCTAAGGTAATTGGCTGATTCTAGTAGTTCCTTCACACTTGAGCATCGTCTCATGTCAGGCATTTTCAAACCCCTTAACTCATCTAGCGTTTCTGGGAGTTTCCTCATTTTTAAGCAATCTGATACATCAAGGAACCTTCACTTCTTAAGTTTCTGAATCAAGTTTGGTAACCGTAGCAGTCCTGTACATGCATGCAACCTTAGCACCTCCAACTCTGCTAAATCTCCAATATCTTCAGGTAGGCAGATAAATCATGGCAATTGGTAATGCTAAGCTTTTTTAGATGGAGAACATTTCCAATCCCTGGTGGCAATTTCTCAGATCGTTGCAATAATCCAATGTTGATTTCAACGAGGTTTGGCAACATAACAGAGATCATAATGGTGCAATTAATCCTCTTGGCTTTTCCAACTTCACACACAACCAGTTATATCTTGTACAAATTCTTGAAGGGCACTATGATGTCATTGAGTGAAGGAATAAAAACTTTCTCTAATTTAAATCTCTTTAGTTGGGTTAGATTACTAAGTGCTTGCCATCTAGTGATCAGTTTGGCTTTTCTGCTTCGTTGATTTGCAATGATCAGAGCTCTAAGCTTTTCCATTTTCTTGATGAATGGAGGTAGTTTATAGTCCCTCCTTTGGAAGTTACATATTGCACCATTCTATAGGACATATTTCACCTGTAAGATAGCTCATGGTGAAGAAAGCAATTTGATTGGGTGGCATTTCGGTGTAAAAGAAGGATGGTTAGGTAACCTGTGAGGATAGAGACAAGATGGGCATTTAGGTGTTGATATTCTTCTTTCCTCCATGACTCTGGAAGGTCATCTTGTCTTCTTTCCATTGTAAGTCACTTACTCTGTTTTATGTCTCCTTCATTCTGACTTTGGTGGATGGCCAATTCTCTGAGTAGATGATTTTGGATGATGAATAGCTCATTTAAGTTGCTAACAATCTCCCTTAGATCTTCCCTGATAAAATTGTAATTGATTATATATATATATATATATATATATATATATATATATATATATATATATATATATGTAAATAGATGGTCTCATTAAAATTTTCAATTACAAATTTGGATGCATGTTACTGTAAAGTGAAAGATTTCCCATGCCATGCTTCAGCTTGGCACCCTTATGATAAAGAGTTCCCAACCACCATGACTTTAGTCATGTGGGGCTTTTATTTGGTTTTATTTTTTTCTTGTTGGGATGATGATAGAGTTGTTTTGATTGAAAATCAATGTTTAGAGAACTGAACCGGGCATAGACTCAAAAAAGAGGTTGGCGGGTGAGAGATTACAAATGGACTGGACCCAATGTAAGTCATGGTGAAGAGGTTACAAATGAACCAGGCATCACCAATCCATTTACATTTTCGGAAATTACAAATGTGAGTGGACTCACATTTGTAAGTGATTTCACAAAATTGCTTTTATGTAAAAGTATTTTTATAAAAGTAAAAGTACTTTTACTTTTATAAAAGTACTTTTGTAAAAGTATTTTTATTAAATTGCTATTGTAAAAGTACTTTTATTAAAGTGCTTTCCTAAAAGTGCTTTTATGAAACTGTTTTTTATAAAAGTGCTTTCATAAAAAGACTTTTCATAAAAGTGTTTTTATAAAAGTGCTTTTGTAAAAGTGTTTTCATAAAAGTGCTTTCGTAAAAGTGCTTTTATGCCGATTTCAGTCTTGATAGGTTTCAAATTGGACAAGGATTTGACTTCATGATCGGATTATTGGAAATTTGGTTTAGGTCCAATTCAGACCAATAAGAATATGATCCAATTTATTTTGGATTGGACCAAGCCAATAAAATAATTGTAATGGATCATCCAAATCTGATTTAATAAGGTTTGGATCAGATTGGATCCAATCCAAAACCGGTCGATTGATAATCATATATATATATATAGAGTGAGAGATAAATAGATAGATAGATATAAATTTGTCATTTTACTATCTTACCCCAACTTTCTCTTATTCGTTGGGTGACTTTTGGGCTCTTGAGGCTAGGGTTTTCTTGGAAGTTTTCAAGCAAGAAGAATTTGTTTTGGAGACTATATCCACAACAAGGTTTTTGCTATCATTCATCTCCAATAAGGTTTCTCAAGAGTGTTTGTTCCCTCTTTTAAGTGGGAAGATTTATTCTTGTTTTACTGTTGTAAACCACTATTTTTTGTGAGGATTTGAGTTGGACTAAGAGGGTTTTTCTTGACGATATCATCCTCTAGTTGGACTAAGAGGGTTTCTCTCCAACAAGATTTATTCTTGTTTGTTCTCTCTTTTAAGTGGAAACTTTCATGGGTTAGTGCCTTGTGTTTTTTCCTTTTCACACTAGAAATCTTTTCCACATTAAAAGTTGGTGTTGTGTGTTGATCTTTTGTTGCTCTGATATTTCCTTGCTATTTCTAGGTTATTGTTGTTGTTTTCTTGAGTTTTGTCGAGGTAATAGTCAACTACTAAGAAATCTCTCCGTGTAGTAGTTGACTATACTAAGAATAGATTGTAGCTAGTAATTGACAACTAGAATGTAGCAGTTGACTACTAAGGATAGGATACTGGTAATAGTCGACTACTAAGAACAACATATTTGTAACAATCGACTACTAAGTAGGGGTGCTCACGGTTCGGTTAACCAAACCGTGGGGCATTTTTTGTAACTGAGCCTGTAGTACTAGTTTTTGGAAAACCGATAACTAAAATCGAACTGAAACCTACCAGTTAACCATCGGTTTGATTCATTGGTTTTTTGGTTTTTTAATTTTTACAATATATATTATAAAAATATATATAAATATATAATAAAAAATTATAAATATATATAATATTATATTTTAAAAAATAAATAATATATCACACATTATCTATATATATATATATTTATATATAATACATATTTATTAATTTATAATATATATATATATATATATATATATATAATATAAAACATATAGAAATATATGTGTACCGTTCGGTTTGGTTAACCGTCAATTTTCTATATTGGTTCACCAAAATCAAACTGATACCTTTGATTTTTTAAAAACACTGAACCGAAACTGAACCGACCAATTCGATTAACTGATTTTTCTGTTTGGTTTCAGTCAGTTTGGTTTTTCCATTTTTTTTTGTTCACCCCTACTACTGAGGATAGGGACCTACAAAACCTCACAACAATTGATTATTTTTCATTTCTCCTTTTCTTCCAAGTGTTTGTTACTCTCTTTATTGTGTATTCAGGACCAACAATTTTCTTACTCCTTTGCTCCCTCATTTCTCTCTTAGGTTTTATCCATTTAGTATATGATGCCTTGATTCTAGGGTTTCAATCTCATTTCATTTTTCATAAGCAATCAACATGCATTATTCTTTGGAGTTTTTGTAAGATCTTAGACTCCATCTATATCCAACTTGTAAAAGGCTCACACAAGCTGTCTTACTGTCTCAATCCTACTAACTATTGCAACTAAGTGACCTTTAAGCTGCAATTTGAAATCTCTAAGAATTCATGTGTTCCCATGGAAATTACTTACCATATCCAATTTCATATTACCATGCATGTATAATTATCTTTTATTTCTTCATATCTAATTAACTCATGATTTCTTTAATTAATATTTGGTAGAGAACTAGGGCATTTACATTAAGATCATTCGTTATTTTCTATTTCTTTTAATTTCAAGGTTGTATATTTTCGAGGTTAAATTGGTTCTATATACAATCTTGGAGATTTAAATGGAATGAACTAGGGCATTTACATTAGCATCTCTTATATGGTTTCATGCAATCTATTCCTTATATTTTAAGATCAATGATGAATAGCTTTGTAGTTTATGATGCCTTCTGGATTTCCATTATTTATAGTAAGCACATATTCTTAGATTAAAATTTCTTTTGTTGTTTTATCTTCCATAGGAAAAATATTGAGGACTTCACACAAGAGAGTTCCTTTGCTTTTCAAGTATATCATATTTATGTAGATTGCTATATATGAAGAGATTTGTATAATTCATTTTTTTGGAAGTTTTTAGAAACAACATGATGCTTTGTTCATTTCAATCATAAAAAAAATCCCAAGATTCTTGTGACCCTTATAATTTCATCTAGGATTTACTTTCAAGCTTAACTCTAACTCTGTTAGGTTGTCTATGTTGAATATAATTTGATATCCACTTTCAACTCTGCCCATTGTTCCTAGATTACAACTTAAATTGATTGAGGAAATTGGACATTCCATTACTTAGAAATGTTCTAATTTTAAGAGAAAACAACCATGGGGTAGGGATATCACCTTATGAAAAGAGCATATATCTTTCCTCTTGGAGAAAAATTTTGAGAAGTAGTTTCACCATTGAACATGCACTTTAGCCCTTGCATTTGTCATATTGGCCACCCAATGCCATCCTCTAAAGATATCATCCATGGAAAAAGCTGGTTCAAATACATCCAAAATCTCAATGTTGTCACCTTGGGTTTTGCCTCCCCTTAAAATTCTCTCTTTCCATTCTTCCCTTATGGCCCACAATATGACTACCTGGCATCTGCTCTAGTATCTTCACTCTTCTTCTTGGTAGTCCTCAATTTTTTAGCTATAAAAATAGGATACAGAACTTAATCTGTTCTAAGGGCTTAAAGATGGCTAAGAAAATGAGGCAACAAAGAAAAAGGTTTCAAATTACTACAAAAGTAAAGAAAAAATGTTTTTAGTAGTGTAGTAGTACTAATCATAAATGCATAAAAAAGGGGATGTTTCAATGATTAGATATGTTTGTTATGAGGTCTCAGTCTATTAGCTTTTATTTAAAATAGTAAATGGTAACATTACAGCTCTGTTATTAAATCCAACAAAAATTAGACTTAAACATAAACCCCAACACTCGTGGAATATCAAAACTATGTACGTATAAAACATGATGAAGATAAGAAACAAGACAATCTTCCCAATACAATTTGATGAGGATAAAAGCAAAGTATTTCAAAACAGGAAAACTACCCCAACTTCTCAATAGACATTGAATTTTACCAACCAATCCTCTCCAAATTTGGTATCAGTGCTCCCAAATTTTAATAGATATACTCAAATGTTTGATTTAGATCCAACAAAACTTGGATTTAGAACCACCCGAAACTCAATTTTTCTTGGTATCAGGGGCAAGGCCAAATAGAGTTATAGGTTTAATGCAAGACTATGAATCATTTAGAACCGAATGTGATCTAACCTGATTAATAACCCCATCAAAAAGTCCAATTCCAATCTAACATATATAACTTGGATTCAGAATTCCTTCTAAACTCAATTTTACTCAGTTCCACGGGCAAGGCCAAGTGGAGATGTAGATTTCATGAAATTTTTTGAAGCATGTGCAGGGAAAAGAATGCTAGAATAATCCAAACCAGAGCATGATCATATATCCGGTAACAATTCAGTTTGTTACTATCAGAGTGATCTACTAGGAATAGATACTAGAGAATTTATCATTGGTAGTAAACATGACCATTAGGAAGTGGGCCAAAATTTATCACAAAGTAGAGACCATTTTGTTGTGGTCAGAACCTAGTTAGAACTCTAGCAAGCTAAGTTTGATAAATTCTTACTAGGAGATCCTGGACAGTACACCATAGGAATAGACTACAGAGATAATGGTGAAGTAATCACTCCATTAATTAAGTTATTATCCAGGACAGTAACAATTACCTTCTATGCCATGTAGCTGGGACTAACATTCAGTAATGGGTTTTACTTTCATCTTGTTGTCGGATAGGTGAGGGATAGATCTAGGGCGTCCTACTTGTGGATTTCTGCATATTTGAATAGGGACTAACATTCAATAGACAAATGTTGGTATGATTTAGGGTGGCTTTGCTGATTCATTATTTTGGTTCCTTGGGGTCCATTTCTAACAAAGGGAAGAGAAAAAATTAAGGAAAAAGAATATGGGTGGAATCCTAGGGGCAGGTGAAGCTCATGGTTTGATGTCCTACTATTGGAAAGTTGTTGGACAATTGCTGAACCTGGAACTGAAGGATCTGAGGTAAGAACTGATCATCTCGAAAGGTTACTTCTATTGCATTCAAGAAGAGAACCTGTGGACAAAAATAGGTGGTTAGCTGACTCCAATTCCCAAAGATAGAAAACACATCCCACTTGATGCAATTTCATTCTCCTGCTAACCATCTTGTCTTGTGTTAGGCACTTCCCCAATGCTATAGTCCAAAAAAAAATATTTTGGAAGGGTCAAGGGTAGTAGACTTCCAGATTCTACTAGCAGGAAGTGATCCACATAGCATTGGTTCAACTTGGTTCATCATTTATCCAAAAAAAAAAAAAAAAAAGAGGCTTCCAGTTGATATATGTGAGTTACAATCAAGTCAAGATGAAATTTGGTTACCAGAGTGTTACTAGGTAGGTCCATGATGGTTTGGATGACCCCTGGTTTATGTGTTATCAAATTTGGGAGACTACATTGGCATCCAGTGGACACTTTTTTAACAATAAGTGATATATATATATATATATATATATATATATATATATATATATATATATATATATATATTATCAGAAATGTACAATGTAGATATATAAGATGTACAGTTTCTTTACACATAATGACAATTCTGATGAGCTTGTCCAATGTTGTGTTGGGATGCACATGTGAGTAGGTTTATGGAATGAGAAATGAAAGAGAGTCCCACATTGGAAAGACACAAGAAGTGCAAATGACTTATATACAAGAGTGGCCCATAACCCAATGTCCTTGACCTTGATAGAGCACCTTGTACAGAAAATGCTCTAATTTGCTCAAGTTTCAAAGCCTTGCTATGATGCACAGATGTAGTATATGGACATAAATTGATATGGGAAACGGGGATACGACTCTCTATTTCCTAAAATCCTGGATATGGATATGGGTACCAATATCCCTTGTAATATGACTATAGTGTAGGTTTATGTCTAGCTTTGGAAGCTAAATGTCATTTCTTGAGATTTTTGTCTTTCCAAATTTAATCAAGTTTCTAACACATGTAGATCTTTTATAGTATAGCTCAGTAAAATCAACCATTTTTCATATTTTAGAAGTGTTAGCATAGCATATCTAGAAGTAAACATGAATTCATGAAGTATCCAACAAGTATTATATCAGGCATTGGGATGCTAGGCATGAACATCCAGGTATAATAAATGTTTTTCCATTTCTCTTTTCAGCCATCAGATAATATATTTTGAATCTCCTAAATAACACTATGGAAACTGATGTGTTAGCTAATCTCAGGTCTTGAACTTCCAAGTAGACACTTTATTGAGATTAGGGGTGCAACTTGGGTTGGATTGGGTTGGGAATTTGTCAAATTATCTATGGGGTCCAATTATAACTCGAGCCTGATGTACTTGAAATTCTTAAAGTTGGGAAACTAGACTTACAACCCTTATTGAGATGGATTCCAAGATCTGCTAATTTTCTGATATACAATCTCACTAGAGGTGTGGATTGAGAGGAGAGACTTGAATCAAAGACATTTCTTTTGGGATATCTTGTAGTATTTTCTTTTGTTCTCTTGTTTTAGTTTTTTTTTTCTTGCCTCTTCTTCCATTTGAAAGGGTGTCTATAGACTTTACTTTCTTCTTGCACTTTTTTTTCTTTTAAATTCTAATATATTCTTCAACTACTAGTAAAAAAACAAACAAAATAAAAGTGATTATCTCTTGCACAACAGATAGACAAGATTTTGCAAAAGGAGTCCCATGTAAATTGACCTTTTCTTAACTGAAAAATGGATCAAATGAATACAAGTTATAATGAAGTTTTTTAATTACAAGTTAAACAAAGTTAGCACTTCCTAATTTGTCTCTTTATATTAGAAATTTGAAATTGTTCATTATTCAGCTGTCCACTACTATAGTCTGTGACTCTAAATCTAATTTATGATGATATCTTGAATATTTACTTGCATATTGCTGGTCTGATGTTTTAAAACAGTATTGATTGTTGAGAAATTTTATACCAAGTGTTCTTTTAGAAATAAAATCATGGGACATTTTTCTTTTAAATTGTTGGATATGTCAAACTCAAATTGTTAGATTTATATACAAAACACTCACTTGGCATGCATATTAATTCAAAAATAGCATTTCCATTTATTAAGAACATTAAATTTCCTCTTAAAACATGACAAACTATCATATCTAAAGGCAATAGTATTCTACATATATTAATTTGAATGCCTTCAAGAATAACACTAATATAATAAAGTATTTAATTGTGCAATTTCATATCAAATTAACAACTAAAGAATGCTATAATTTTATAATAAAATCTTAAGATAGAGATTAAGTAAAAGAGAAAGAGAAAGAGAAAGTAATAGAACATAACTATTGTGTTTTACTTAATGTAAGATAGATAGATAGATAGAGAGAGAGAGAGATAGTAGGAAGAAAAAAAAAACCTCTTTATCTTTCATTCTTTTTCTCTTTTCAAAACCCTTGTTTGTTTATATTTCAATAGTAATAAGATATAGTCATACTGATGATATTATAATATGGTGTTCACCTAACCAAGAGCACTTGCTTCCTTAGACAATGTCTTAATAATTGTACCTTTCATCTTCGGTGCTTGTTTCTTACCTTTAACACCTCTCCCTCTATTCTATTACTCTTAGACATCTCTAGTTAGTGACAAACTGAAGGCTATAACTAAGGACTAACTACCAACTTTTTTCTAGTCAACGATGAATCATGCAGGTCTACAGAACCATCTAATTGATACCTTTTTCTCAACTCTTTGGAACTTCCTAAGCATCTTCTTGTAAGAATTTGCTTTAGGTTTTTAAGCTAATCTTTTTCCCATCAGTGGAGGTATGCAAGACAAGCATGTGTCTCTTTAGACTTTCATTAAACATTTTTCACTAAATAATCCAATTAGAATGCTCTTCCATCTGTCTGTTTGTTGTGTTTTGATAGGTTATATAGTTTTCATGTTCCTAGTGAGGAAATGACTTGTCTTGATTTGCATAATAGTTGGGTCTAGATATTTTATTGATTGTGTGTATGCATCTGGTTCATCTTCTTAGTTGCATTAAAGTCAAAATTGTGCTTATTGTCTTGTATAACTGGTACTGAACATGATGTTGTCTGACAAATTGGGCATTGATTAAATTTTCATAAAGCTAGGATTTCTTACTTTATTTTGTCATTAATTATCATGTTTTTTTTTCTTGTTTCCGTGTTGAACACTTTCTTTCCAAATTCTGAGATTTTCTAGGCAAAGGGAAAAAAAAGTGGGTTTGAATAGAATGTATAGTCGGTGGAATTTGTTATAACTATAAAGAAGGCTGAACTAAGGCTTGTACAAGATTCTCTACCTTTCCCTTTCTTTACCTTTCAAGAAAAGGTAGTTGAATTAGTTTGAAAGCAACATAATAAATGTACAAGTGATCAAATAGTTTTGAAAAGGAAAACTAAATAATGTTCATCAACGGTAATTTTATAAAGTTAATAACTTATCAGATTAACTAGAAATGGAAAAGTACTTAAATAATTAACATTCAAAACTAATGGTGTAAAAGTACTTAAATAAATCTAAAAATGAAGTTTCTTTAACACTCTTTCAACCTCAACCTCCTGCATAGGAAGGCCAAAACAAGCCATGCAGTACCTCCAAACAACCTCCTTAGACCCCAAAGACCACCCAAATGAAACTCATAATCTTCTAGTGTAAAAAGACCAAGTTCATCTTCAAGGTAAGTAATGGTTCATAGCTCCAATGGAATCCCACACATATCCTCGATCTTGTCCTTCACCCCATTAATATCATCAGTCACCTTCAAATCAACTGTAATCACTTCACCACTTGGATTGGTCACATTCACTTGAATTACAGACTCCAATTAGATAAAGACGGATGGTTTTATGTCATAGTGGGCTAAGGTTTGATCTCCTCAAGCCTAGTATCTCTAATGAAAAGCTGAGTTTACCACTACTATTCTTCATATTTGTTTTTGCTAGAATCTTGGTCATCATTTCATTTATTGTCTCAAAGTTTCCACTTCAAGCATGAAGTATTCATGCCCACATTTTATTAATACATGCATTAGAGAACTACAAATGACTATGGAAATGTCATATCCATGCTTGATATTGTAATTAGCCAACTTTCTGTATCCCTAAGTTTCTCTTGATATTGTAATCGGTAACAAGATAAACTCAATTTAATTTGTACCTAATTACATAACCTAAATACTGCATTATTTAAGTATTTATTTTCAGGTTCATTTATTTAATTATTCTTTTTGTTTTGCCTCTATAATTATAGGTGGAGAACATTGAACATGAAGAAACCCCTACCTAAGGTAGCTAAACAAGCCAAAAGGTATATAGGTAGTTGGGGTGGATTCAATCTAATCCAAGTTTAACATTTGACTATTTGAGCTTGTTTTGATAGAAAGGCTTGAGGCTCGAATTCGAGCTTAAGCTCAATTAGAGCTACAAACTTGAGATCAATTTTGGCTCGACTTGATCTCTGCATTGAGCTAAATTTCTTATAAAAATAAAAACATTTATATGTAAAAAATTTTACATATGAAAAAATTTAATACATATAAAGAATTTACATGTAAAAAATTTTATACAAAAAAAAAAAACAAAATGAATTGTAAAGGAAAGGTCACTAAGAGAGAAAAATTTTTAAATAATACATGCTAATTGTTCTTAGATTATTTTTTAAAGAGTCGTACAAGTTGTTTTTAGATTGTATCTCATGCTTGTTGTACAACCATTTAAACAATACATACCCCTTGATTAATAATGATCCTCATTTTATACCCTATTATAAGGTATATTAATCTAACTATCATATTAGATTTTCTATAATTGAGTTAAAATGTATAATCTCCTACCCCCTGTAGAACTTTGCTTCTCTATTTATTTTAACATACAATAACATACATATAGAAATCAAAATCTTTAATCGATGGTCTAATCTGAACCACCAACCTAGAAAGCTTAGTCTTCGATTGTAGAGAGGATCCTTACGTTGGAATATGTGATGGTCGAATTCTAAAATGGAATGGTTCCGCTTGGACCAACTATGCCATCACTTCAATATTTAGGAGAAATTATGCATGTGATGGGTCCAATGATCCAAGACTAGAAAATATATGCAAAAACCTTTAGAAGACACCCATGCAATTGGCCACCAGTGCTAAGTGTATACCATTCTATTTTACTAATGGATTGGATATTGATTAAAGGATCGGGGAATTGTTTATTTTACAGACAATTATCCTAGGTATCACAGAAGTGATTAAGCAAGTTTAGTCCTAAGTGGTGATAGGATAGGGGAGTTAATGAAGTATACTATCCTAAGTGGTGACAGTATTGCTGAGAGGCCATGCATTTACAAATAGAGTTGCAATAAGTGATGATGGTTCATTTATTCTTGTTAATAAGACTAACACTGGTAGAGTTTTAAAGTTTTGGTTTCAAGGTTGTAGAGCTATGACATCAGATCTTTTTATCTTGTTACTTGATCAACTTGACAACATCAACTTGGTCAACCTAGCAATGGGAATTTGTGGATTGGTTCAGTATTTTTTTTTCTTATGTAGAGGACTATAGTGCTTAAAATTTAGAGTGATAAGGAGGAATAATTATAATTTTCTTTGTTAGTGTTACCATTAGTAAAAATTTTTATTAAAATTTTAGTAGAATTGTAGGACTGTATAAATGCAATAGATGGTACCACATATTAAGATTGTTGTGACATGTTATGTGCTTTATGATTACATAATATGAGTTGATTCATTCAACCAAGTGACTCAAGATGGTATCTGAGAAGCAAATAAATGTGTTCAAGTAGATGAGGTTGAAAATGATGATAGCCCCCTCCCACAATCCCTTATATAGAGACTTCAAAAGAATGAATTACCAACATAACGGATTTGCAATTCATATGTGTCCAATTTATTAATGTATTTGTTAATACAATTATTACTAATTATTTATGGGATATAATAGTTGTTAAAGATAATGGTGGACATAAGTCGAGTTTTTCATGAACTATTTTAGCTTAACTAATATGAAGGTTAATTCAGTTTGGTCTAAATCGATTGTCTAGCCAAACTTTAGTCTAATATATAGGTTTATTTGTTATTCAAGATGAGCTTGAACCCATTAAAATTTGACTAGTGAAACTCATAAGCCTAATTGAGTTTATTAAATATAATATTTTTTAATTTTTTACATGCAAAAAATTTTACATTCACAATTTTTTATTTTTTATATAAATCTTGGCTTATTATGAGCTTTTAAGTTGAGCCAAATTTGAGCTTATATTTCTATCTTGAATTAAGCTTGAGGCCAAGCTTATATATAATCTTTTGTATTTATAATTTTAATTTTTATATGTAAAATTTTTAACTTTTTATTTGAATCTTGACCACTATTAGAAGTTGAGCTTGAATTGATCTTGACATTGAACTTAAGCCTCATGTTGAACCAAGCTTGAATAGTTAGCTATTTGGTTCAAGTTGACTCAAATCCACCCCTAATTAAGGATAGTTTATGGAAGGAATACTTAGATTTTATCTATTGGGAGCAAAAAATATGTCCGTAAGGGTAAGGACACCCTATTTGCCTCTCACTCTACTACTAAGAATAAAAGAACTCAACAAGTTTGTTGGAGTGATGCAATAGATAAGGCATCTATTGAGCCATGTGCTGATTAAGTTGTCTCTATCAACACGGTTGGAAAAGGGTTTAATACATTGGTATACACATGTATATAAGGAAATAACCAATAAATTTGGAATTAAAGTAAAACATCACATTAAAGAATAGGATGCAAACCTTCAAGTAGAGCATACACACACACACACACACACTAAAACAAAGCAATCTAGAAGTTTTCTCTTTTTTTTTTTTTGAATTATTTTATTTTTTTTAATTCACATAATTTTGTCTCTAATGAATGAATTTCATGGATTTTATTTGTTGTTGGCCACATCCAATGGATTTCCTAGAGCTCTGCTTCATCATGATTTTAAGAGTTTTATCACGTCTAAAACCTCTCCTAAATCGTGTGCAACTAGGAAAACTCTCACTATTCTCATCATAACTTACCTATTGTTGGGAGGATTTTGGATGAAAAGCAGAGGCTGAAGAATTCACATATCTTTTTCTTTGGATGGAAAAAGAGGTAGAACTACTCTATTTTGGACAAAAAAAATACAAGGGCAGAACTACTTTGCAGTAATTTTTTTTTTGCTAATTATATCTATTTTTCTAATCGAGAGAGTTCGCTACTTTTTGGGTGATCACCCTCTGCGACTATCTGTTATTTAGCCATCGATCATTTTTCGATCTCAAACATAGGTATGCTTTTAGACTTTAAGTCTCGGCTGGAGACATTGTCGGATGTTTAGGAGTTATGTTTTCTCATTCTCATATTAATGTTAAAGTCTTGATTATTATTGTTAAAGTCTCCCTTAATAATCACCATTTCAAGTTCATATTTTTCTCATTGTCAGATTTAAGTCTCCTTTTACAATCTTATCATTTTTTCAATTTCACTTTCATTCCCCATTATTCTATCATTTTTCCAATTTTATACTCTCAGCTTCCATTATTGTTGTTGGCAACACTATTTGATAGATTTTTTGGGTGAACAGTTATAATTTATAGGTTTGTATAAATGTTTGTGAAAACCTCTTACCATAATTAATTTTATGGCCATTGTCGAACAACACTATTCATATGTTCGGGTTAGGAAGATGATCCAAGTAGGTCAGATTCTAGATAGGCCGCTCAAGTCTGACCCATTATAACATACCTTTAGATTTTTAAACTTGGTCTAGATTGATTTTAACTATTAAATTGATCATGTTTGGTCTTCATGAACTGATCAATTTTAACTACTAAGTTGTTCACGTTTTAACTACTTATTACTTTTTAATTATTAACTAATAATAACTAATTATTACTATTACTTTCTTAAAATAATTAATGGTATTTAAAATTGGGCCATAAATAAGTATTAAATATTATCAATTAGTAATTCAATAACTGTAGTATTTTTTATTCAAAATTTAGTACTTTTTACTTATTTGATTTAATGTTCTCAGTAATTAGTTATGAATTTTATTTCAGTAATTTTCATATTTATTTATTTTTATTAAATTAAATATTGTCAATAGTTAATCTTTTCAATTAGTCAATAATATTAATATTTTCTATTATTCAATGATTTTAATATTTTTTATACAAATTATTATTATTGTCAATAATATTATTTTTAGTTATTCAATATTTAATATTTCAATAATATTTTTAATTCATAATATAGTATTTAACATATTGATATTTTATAATTATTTTAAATTAATATTACTTTTAGCCCACTTGACATTTTAATATTACAAATGGTTTCAGAATTAATTATTCATGATACCAGATAATTCTTGAGTCCGTTTAAAAATTCAAATTACTGAAAATTTCCAATAATTGTCAAATTAAATACTGAATAATCATTTTGAAATCAGAAAATAATAAAATTTCTGAAAATATAGAATAGTTAACAAATTTCTTAATAATCTCTCCATAAAAATATTATAAAATTATTGTAAATGATCAAATAATTACAAACCAATATTTATTAATTAATTACCGAAAATAATTACTGAACACTACTACAAATTTTGAAATATGAAAATTCAAAATATTCACTAAAAATTCTGATAATTAGTGAGAATACATATTGAAAACAATTACTTAAAATAATTCTGTAAAAATAAAAATTACTGAAAATTTCTAAAACTTTTAAAATTTCTGAAAATAGCTCAAAGTATTGAATAATTTTAAAAATTCAAAATATTTACTGAAAATTCCAATAATTAGTGAGAATAAATATTGAAAATATTTACCTAAAATAATTTTAATAATCTGAAATTTATTGAAAAAATTGGCTCCATGCACTCTATGTGATTTCCCACATTACTAGAGACATACATCGCAGTCTCCGTCACTGAGATAAGAGGGAAATCTCAGAGATGAATAAATGGAAATAGAACATAGATTAAAAGCCATTTCTATGCGTATAACATGAATCAATTCAAGTTGAAGACTAATAATTTGCTTTGCCTTTATCAGAAATGGCAAATGGACAATTCACCAAATTGTTGGACAATAATAAGCTTAAGGGCCCAAACTATGATGACTAGTTCCGTAACCTTATGCTCGTATTAACATCCAAGAAATTGGACAAGGTTGCTAAAAACCCTACTTTGGATCGTCCAGGTGATAAGGCTTTTGAGGCTCGTAGGAAGGAATATCAAGAATAGGAAGAGAAGAATTCTCTTGCCCAGTGCTTTATCATAGCCTCCTTAAATAATCCGATACAGAGATAATTCGATCAGATCGAAGTGTCCAAGGAAATCTTGGATAGTTTGAGGACCATGTACGAAGAGTAGAATCGTTCTACTCGACAAAAGGTCCTAAAGCAGTTTATAACCACACAAAACACTAAGAACCAACTCGTTCATGACCATTGTCTAAAGATGATGGGTTACATTAATGAACTTGAGCCTTTTGGTTCTAGGCTTGATCATGTCACCAAAGTTGATGACATCCTAGATTCCTTGCTTCCCTCCTTAAATCAATTTATCATGAACTACAACATGAATAAGTTAAATGTTAAATGTTAGCCTTCAGGAATTTAGAAATATGTTGTAGAGGGTCGGAGAACTGATAAAGAAGGACGAGCCCATAGCCATGCTTGTTGAAGGTGGCAAGTTGGGTAAGAAGAAGAGAAATGCAAAGAAGAAGCCTTAGAAAAAGGTTAGCAAACCTAAAAAGCAGAAGAAGGACAAGACATCGGATGCCTGACACTTCTACAAACAGACTGGCCACTGGAAGAGGAATTATCCTCAGTACCTGGAGACTAAGAAACAAGGTGATCTCAAATCTTTTGTCATAAAGACCAATATGTTGATCACTTTTGCATCCTGGTTTATTGACTCTAGGGCTTCTACTCATGCATGTAATACATTGCAGGGATTCATGACAAAGTAGAAGACTGGGTGACAAAGAAGTGACTCTTTACTTGGGAATTTCTGCAATAGTTATAGCTATAGCTATAGGAAATGTAGATTTACATTTCAGAGAAGGAATTATAACTCTTAAAGATTGTCTTTATGTACCAAATTTGAGAAGAAATTTGATTTTTGTTTCAAAATTGTGCATGGATGGTTATTCTATTTTGTTCAGTAATGTGATTACTATTAAACAGAATAACAAATTTCTCACTTACGGAGAACTTGAGAATGGTCTCTATGTTCTTCATCCTTTGCTAGAAACCAATTTAGCTGAAACTATGTCGAAAATAATCCCCAAGAAAAGAGCATGTGAAACGGTTAATCCCACGTGCCTATGGCATTACCAGCTTGGCCACATTAGCATAGATCGCATCACAAGGTTGGTAAATGATGGTCCTTTAGATTTTCTAACTGTAGAAGATCTTCCAACCTGTGACCCTTGCCTTTAGGGTAAGATGACGAAGCGGCCATTTACGAGAAAGCCTAAAAGATCTACATGTACGCTCGACCTAATACATACTGATGTATGTGGTCCCCTGAATGTTAGGACACGTAACCAGCACGTTTATTTTATAACATTTACTGATGATCATTCACGGTATGGTTATGTGTACCTAATGAGACATAAGTATGAATCCTTTGAAAAGTTCAAAGTGTTCAGGCAAGAAGTCGATAAACATTTGGGGAGACACATTAAAACCCTTCGATCAGATCGATGAGGTGAATATCTCTCCGACAAATTCAGGGACTACTTAAAGGACAATGGGATTGTTTCACAATTAGCTCCTTCTACTACACCATAATTAAATGGTGTGTTAAAGAGGAGGAACCAGACTTTATTGGATATGGTTCGATCACTTCTCATCTACTCGGAACTACCTACATCATTTTGGGGGAATGCATTAGAGACTACGATATACATGCTGAACCAAGCCCCAATAAAATCTGCTCCTAAGACTCCATATGAGCTATGGACTGGTAAAAAATCAAGTGTAAGACACTTGAAGATTTGGGGTTCTACATCACATATTAAAAAGACTAGTGCAGGCAAATTGGAATCAAAGACTAGTTGTTGCCTATTTGTAGGCTACCCCAAAAGTTCTATATGATATTTATTCTATGAACCAAGAGAGTAAAAAGTGTTCTATAGTCGAAATTCCCATTTCTTGGAAGAAGATTATATCTTGGATAATCATCATCAGGAAGTTGTTCTTGATGAGGAAAGCTCAAGGGTAGTGGGAGATGTCCCACAAGCTCCAAATAATAACCAACCTAGGAGATCTACCCGGGAATCTAGGTCTCCAGTTCATTATGACTATGACCAAGAAAGTTACTTGATGGAAGCCAAGAACAGTGAGGAAGATCCTGTGACTTATAAGGAAGCTATATTGGACATAGATTCCTTGAAGTGGGTAAATGCCATGAGAGCTGAGATGGACTCAATGAAGACCAATGGAGTTTGGACTCTCGTAGATCCACCCCCTGGGGTAAAAACAATTGGTTGCAAATGGATTTACAAGAAGAAGTAGGGCCCCGATGGGAAAGTTGAGACCTACAAGGCTCGTCTTGTGGTGGAAGGGTACATTCAGAAAGGGGGAATCGACTATGAGGAAACCTTTTCACTAGTTGTCATACTTAAATCTATTATGATCCTACTAGCTGTAGCAGCACACCATGATTACGAGATTTGACAAATGGATGTCAAAACCACGTTTTTGAATAGATATCTTACTGTAGATATCTACATGCAACAACCGCATGGTTTCATTGCTACAAGTCAGGAACACATGGTGTGTAAACTCAATCAATCCATATGTGGACTTAAGAAAGCTTTTAGGAGTTAAAACATCCAGTTTGACTCTATCGTCAAATAGTTTGACTTTGAATAGAATCCGGATAAGCCCTGTATTTACAAGAAGACAGTGGGAGATAAGGTTACATTTCTGGTTTTGTATGTAGATGACATTCTATTCATTGGGAATGACGTAAGAATGTTAACTACGGTGAAAGTATGGCTTTCATAATTATTCTCCATGAAAGATCTTGAAAAAACCTCTTACATCTTAGGACTTCGACTCTATAGAGATAGATCGAAGAGGATAATAGGATTATCCCAGTCTACCTACATTGACATGATTGTCAAAAGATACAGTATGGAGAACTCCAAGAAAGAAAATGTTCCTTTCAGGCACGGAGTCACTCTCTCTAAGGGTATGTCTTTTAAGACTCTCGAGGAGATTGAGGGCATGAGAGATGTTCCTTATACCTCAGCCGTAGGGAGCATCATGTATGCCATGCTGTGCACTCGGCCTGACATTGCTCAAGCAATAAGTGTGGTAAGTAGATACCAGTCAAACCCTGGATGAGCACTGGACAGCTGTGAAAACATACTCAAATACCTCCGAAGGACAAAAGAGTTTTGTTTGGTATTCGATGGTAGTTCACTACAGATTCTAGGGTATACCGATGTCGACTTCCAATTAGACCCAGATGATAGAAAGTGAGGCTTCCTAATGGATGAAATGGTTCATTCTGAAATTTGGAATTCCGCACATCACCCAT
Organism: Nelumbo lutea; assembly: GCF_056320005.1. Lineage (NCBI taxonomy): Eukaryota > Viridiplantae > Streptophyta > Magnoliopsida > Proteales > Nelumbonaceae > Nelumbo > Nelumbo lutea. Next base: position 20,351,951 of record NC_142684.1, on the reverse strand, counting down.
TCCACTATTGTGCGACAACACTGGATCTACGGGAGATTGTTGTTAGAGGTAGCATCAGTAGAGAATGTGGCAGACCCATTGATTAAGCCACTGACATAAAAAGTGTTTGAAAAACACTTGGACAGTTTGAAACTAAGGCTTGTACCCGATTAGACCTAAGTGCAAGTGAGAGTTATTACACAATGTATGCCCTTAACTCCAATCAGATTGATGTACTTTTGACATTTATTGTATATGAATAAAGTACATAATTGATTCATGTTATTATGGTGTGTTTTTGTGTAATACCCTTAAACTGGACACTTAAGAGACTCGTGTTAGTTCAGAATCTTCGCAGTTGTTGGATAGACCTAGGAGGTTTATCCTACCAAGGCTAACATTAATGTGCTTCCAAGTCAGTTGGGGTGGCTTGTGTCAACTACTAGGGTGAGACCTGAAGCACATGTAGTGTGGGTTTGCTTGAAACCCTGAACTGGACCATTTTCTAGTTATGCCTTGGACCTTGGAGACAAATGGGAAAAACAAAAAAGTTACATCTGATCCCTAGACTCGATTATGATACTGCACTAGGTGTTGGATTGGACTGTTTTTGATATGTCAATCAGTGAGATCCTTAGAGGGGGTCAAAACCAGGGTATGTTGAGGCAGTTCCTTTGTCGGACAAAGTGAATGATCGGTGAATGCATTCTCTCTGATGGAAACCTAAACTGCCGACATTTGATTTCAAATTTGTTGCGATTTGTTTTTGCAAAATGTATTTATATAGAGATATACATATATATTATGGTTTCACAAAATGTTTACAAAAATGTTTTAATTCCCGGGATCAATGTAAGTAGAGGGTGCAACACTATACCTTGCATCCGAGGGAGATGTCCTCTCTTGTCAGGCAATGTTTGATCATTATTGACTGAGAGGTTAAGTATAAGACCATTTAGGGATAACAAACCTGATGGGCTAATCTCACATCTGCCCACAGTCCTTGGGCCTTTATAAGATGGCTAGACCCAATGACCATTTAGTATAAATGTTGGGCCCATTAAGAGCCCATACTAATGGACTCAGGGGTTCACTATATCCAACAGTGAATTTGGCCAGGCCTTGTAACAAAGGCTAGGATGAACCCATGTGGTTGATGTAGAGATCAATGATAGGGTCCCACACCATACAAAAAGGGCCAAGCTAGACATTACTTAAAGTGAAATGAGCCTAAAAGCTTAATGGGCCTAAAGCCAAATTCAAATTAGGTTTAATTTGATTAATTAAATAGGGGGCAAATCTGGGTATGGATCAGAAGATAAGAATAAGAGGATAACTCTTATCCACTTAAAGAGTCCAGATCCAAATAAAGATTTGGATTAAGAAACTTCTAATTGGATTATGAAAAGTTGATCTTGATCTGCAAATAAGATAAGGGATAATCCTTATCACTTAAAGAGTCCAGGTCTAAATAAAGATTTGGATCAAGAAACTCTTAATAAGATTATGAGGTTAATTCTTTAAGGATTATATAAAAGGAGAAGGGAGAACTGGGAAAAGGTTACACAGTTTCATAGTTTTTTGCATTCAGTTTTCTCTCCCTCTGCTCTTGTCGCCCTACCCTGTTTGATCTCTAGTTCTTGGAGTGATCAAGATTGGATCTTGATATTTATTCTTGCTGGAAGAGTCAATTTTGAACTGTGTTCACATCCCTGCTTGATTAGGAAGAATTTCACTCTACTCCACATGTCCATGGAATCCTAACTTGTATATTTGTTAAGAAAAAGTTAATATAAGTAGGGAGCAAGAATCAAACTCTTATCTCTCAACGAGCTGGTCTGAGCTAGGGGTATCAATGGACCAAGATCAATATGAATGGGTTGGATGGTCCAATAAGATATATTGAATTGGACCAATCCAGACTTAATGTTCCAAGGTATTTATTCGACTGAATTGGATCTAGTCTATCTATAATGGATTTATACTGGACTATGATGAATTGAACCAATATCCAATTCATTGACAGAAGATAAGGGCATGGGAGTTAATGGAACAGTTTTTGGTTGGACCCAATCTAAATTAAAACCAATTTGAATAGATTGGACAATCCAGACATTGAATTGAACCAATCCAGAATGGTCCAAAGTGTTTATCAGATTGGATTGGACCTGGTCCATCTATAATGGACTCATATTGGATTGAGTTGGGTTAGACCAATACTGGTCCATTGACAGCTCTAGTCTATGCTGAACTTTGCTCAACTCCACACAGTGTCGCTGTCTCAAAAATTATCAATTGGGCCAAAGCTCGACTCGGGTTCTTGACAAGCTGAAATCATACGGGTCCAGATTATACACATTTGATGGCTGTGTTAGAAGCTGCTTACCCATGGTTTTAAAATTGTCATTAACCTAAATGGTTAGATTGGTTCTGTTTTAATACTAAACCCTTATTTTACATAAAACTGTTGAATTGGTCAACGAACCATCGATCAACACAGTCTGATTACTGAATCGTTCGACCTAGACAACAATTCGTGGTTTAATATAATTTATTTAAAATCTCAAAAACAAAATAATGAAACAAAGAAAAATATAACAAAAAGAGAAGATCTCATATCTGAGAGAGGGAGATCAGATGAGAGAGATAGATCAGATCATTTTTGCCATCACTGTTGCCATCGCCATCACCGCTACAAGACACCTTCTTCTTCTCTCACCCTTATTTTTTATCTAAGTTTTCTCAGCCCACAACCCTCTTTTCACTCTCATTCTCAACCCCTTCTCATAACATTTATATCTATATTACCCTAATATTCCAATCCAATGTGTAAGATGAGATATACATGATTTTAAAATTTTAATGATTAAAATGTTAGAACCGTTTGACCTAAACAATCGAACCGCTGACTAAAAAATCAGTTGCCAAAGTAGTTCCATTTCCGAATCAGTTTTTAAAACCTTGGTTTAACCAATTATAACACCCCACTGGATTTTACATCAGCCATGCATGCAAAGTGAGAGATTGGAGTGGTTGTGGGGCATATACACTTGATGGCTGACTTGGAGCATTCATTTTGATTAAACAATCCTTGACACAGCCATCAAATGCAACTAATCAAACTTGGATCCACTTGCTTACATATAAAGCTTGGATTGAGACTTGGGCTCAATTTGACCTCAGGCTTCATCACATGAACCAAGCTATATGGCTATTCATGTTTGCAGCCTCCCTATACAGATATGTGGGTAGGGGTGCTATGGTTGTTTATGAAATGGAATTGGTACTATCGATTTTTGGAAAACCGGTACCTAAAAACGATTAGTTAACTGGTTGACCAATTTGGTTCATCAATTTTTGGTCATTTTATATTTATAGTGTATATTATAAGTATATAAATATATAATAACTAAATATATATATAATATTATATTTTAAATAATAAATAATATATTATATATAATGCATATTTATTAATTTATAATATATAGAAAATATAATATATATAATACATAAATGTACATATAATATATAAAAATATATGTATAATGGTCGGTTCGGTTAACCACCGGTTTTCTATATTGGTTAACTGAAATCAAATCGATACCTTTGGTCTTTAAAAAGTCTTGAATCAAAACCAAATTGACTGGTTTAGCTAACTAGATATTTTGGTTTGGTCTTGTCAGTTTGGTCTGGTTTTTCAATTTTTCTTGTTCACCCATATATTTGAGGCATTTGACATCTTGCCCTTCTACCTCTACACACTTATTTAGTATATAAAAATAGTATACAATAAATAGGGTTGTAAGTACATGTAGTTTACCATCATCGGGACTACGACGAAGATGTTAAAAGAAAACCATACGGAGAAATCCCAGTTGGGACACCTCTGTGATGGCATAGTTAGGGGTGGATTTGAGCCGAGCCGAGATGAATACTTGGCTATTCGAGCTCGGCTCATTGAATTTGTGTTAGACTCGAGCTCGAGCTTGATTCGAGCTAGAGACTTGAGCTCGAGCTCGGCTTGACTCAAGCTTGACTGCAAGCCATGTTTTTTTCTTACAATTAAAAATTATACATATAAAAATACTTTTTTTATTTTACATACAAAAAATAAAGAATTATAAAAATTATTTATTATTATACATATAAAAAATAAAAAAATATACATATAAAAACATTTTTATTTTACATAGAAAAAAAAAGAATTATCAAAATTATTTATTATATATATTTATATGTATGTATGTATGTATGTATGTATGTATATAATAAAAATTTATTTATTTATTATACTAGGCTCGTGAGCCTCATGAGTTGAGCTTCATTGGGCTCGAGTTTGGCTTGATTAACAAATGAGCTTATATATCAGGGTCGAGATCAGCTTGAAGCTTGGTTTAAACCGAGCTAAGCTCAAATAGCTCGTGAGAAGCTCGGCTCGTGGCCACCCTTAGGCACAATGCCACTTTATCAAAATGATGCAAGGCTTACTTACTTGCAATGAGCACAGAAGGCCATCCTCCACTTGTGATGAGCATGAAATGCCTTTTGGGACCTGCGGTGAGCATAGTGTGCTATCTGAGACTGGCAATGGGTCCAAAATGATATCGCAACTCTATGTCGAACTTAGTACACTACCAACATCCTACAATGAGCGTAGAATGTCAACTCATGCCATGATGAACGATAAATAAAGACAAATTTGGCAATATATGTTCGTAGGCAACTCAGACCCTACATAGTCAGGCGGCAATTCATGATGAAACGCTTCAAAGAAGACTTATAGAGACATCTGAACGCATTAGCCAATCGAAAGTCTTGACACGTGTTTACAAGAGAACCCATGAAGGGGTGTAGTTGACACGTGTTATGTGAGAATCCTTATGAAAAGGAAACTCTATCCCTAGAGAGTCTCATTAGACATGTGGTGAAACCTTAGTGGAGTTTGCTTGATAACTGACACGAGAATGAAGTTCCCTTTCCTAAGAGGGAAAGTTCTCTTTTAGGATGTTTCCTAATAGCCTCGAGATCCCATTTATAAAAAGAAAGCAACTATCCCTCACGTGAGACATAACCTTGACTCTAAGGTCTTTTTAGGGCAACTTCTCCCTCTTATCCTCCCTTCCCTGTTCTTCTCCCACCATCCTCTACAACTGTTACTCCCCCTCATCTTCTCTCTTCCCTGTCGTCCCCTCTGGACCTTCTAAGACTTGACTGACCGTCAATCAAAGTCAAAGTCCATGGTGATTACAAGGGCATTACTGGGCCTTGACATGCCAAACCCAACTCCCTCTGGTTATGGTAAGGCCTAGATATGACCCATGTAGATAGGGCCATGAAAACGCCTATTGTTACTTGTTATAATTAGGGGCACAAATTGGATACCCAATTTGAAGATTTTGCACTAGGTTCAGGCCTTGTACAGTGCCCGTTTGGACCTCATATGAAAATGTTCAAAGTTGTATTTGATAAAAATCTCAAAAGCCAATATGGGCTTTCTGAATGCTCAAACCATTGCTGAAATATGAAGCTACTCTGTATATACCTTCTCCGGAACATTTCAACCACAGTAGGTCAATTAACACAACACAATCCAAATAGACTAACAATCCTATTTACATGTCCACCCCTATGTTCTCATAAAAAACCATGTATTCACTATTGGTTGTGGGGCTGCAAACTTAACTAGATTATTAACTGAGTCTAGGTTGTGTTTGGTTGCAATGCAAATAAATTTGCACTGATGCAAAACCATTGTAGTGCAAATGATTTGAGTGTAAATTTTGACTTATTTTTGTTTCAATTTTAGCTTATTTTGTCTTATTGCAGTATTAAGACATGAAGTAGAATTAAAGTAAACTCTAAAACAAAATTAAACAAGAATTTGCATTTTTTTACTTTTGCACTCCCATGCATTTGTATTAGCTAGTGCAAATAAATTTTCACTGCAACCAAACACAACCTAAGGCTCAATTTGGAAGGGCCTGGTTTAGTAATTACAACATAGGAAGCACATTCAATGAAAACTTGATAAATATTCTCACAACTGTCAAAACTGTCTTTAATTCTTTTCAAGGGTAGGCTGGGGGTATTTTAAGGGACAGGTGTTAAAAAATTTTCAAAGTGCTCATTGAGTGTTCTTACAATGTTGTGCTTACCTGATTCAGATTGCAATTTCGAAGAAATACAGATACGAATTTATAAACTACAGAAGGTAGTAATTTGTATGTATTTGTACATTACATATTTGTATTTATACTCTTCCTAAACTGAGCCTAACCTAATTTACACTAACCTTTGAACGCTGCATGAAGTCAATACTATAAATTCTCCAAGGTTTCAAATGATTAAGATGTCTACCTCCAAAATCACATTCAAAAGAGCACATTCTTCACTCACCAGAGCTTTGACATCCAGAGCAGGTCAACTGAGAATAGACTTGACTCAACTAGCAATATCAGTACCATCTGCATTCCCGATTTTAACTTGATTTAAACCCGTCAGGCTGTCACTTTGACGGTGAAGGAAGTAATCGGGCAGTGTGTTGAAATCTGGCTCTATCCGTGATTATAAGGCTAAGTTTGTGAGTGCTTAAAAATAATTGCTTATTCCAATAAGTATTTAATTGCATTATAAGGGCTTAAATTTGAGCTTATTTTTAAGTGCTTATTCAATAAATGCTTATTTTGTTTTTGGCCGGTCTTGGCCCACCATGCCATTTTAAAAATACCTATACTCTCTCTATTTAAAATAATTATTATTTTTCACCAAGCATTCATTATTTTTCAAACTAGTAAGTGCGCACGTGGCAATTCTAGATGATGATAATGATAATAATAGTGTATTCAAAATTTTCTATAAACTTTATGTATTTTTTATTTTTTTATTATTAATTGGACACATATTGCAAAATCCAAATTTGATTACATCAACACCTCATCCAAATATGTGATAATCAGATCAAGTTGTGAAGTTTTAAGCAGTGTTTTCGAATTGTTGTTGACCTGGATGGTGGGACCGATCGGCCTAGAAAACGTTCAGGCAATCAGTTCCGTTTCACCCTTAATCCGCTTTTGGGGTCAGAAACTGTTGATTTGGTCAAAGAACTTCTGACCCAAGCAATCAAGCCGTCAACCTGTTTGACTTGGACAGCAGTTTGCAGTTTAACAAGGAGGCAGAGGAGATTGAAAAATGATATCTAAGACAAGAATGATCTTAGATCAGAGGTTGTCCTAGAGAGAGAGAGAGAGAGAGAGAGAGATCACATCAAAGATAAATCAGATATGAGGTTGTTCCAAAGAGAGAAAGAGGAGAGAGGGAGGAGAAAGAGAGGAGAGAGAGAGAGATCACATCAGAGAGAAATCAGATCTGAGATCTGAGAGAGATTTAATGCTTGGAGCCTCGAATGCTGGATTGTTGCTACCACTATTGCTATCGTCACCATTGCCGATGAATGTCGGATGATCCTCCTCCTTCCCTTAGTCCCTCCTCCTCATTTTTCCCTCATTCCTTTCCATTTTTTTTCCTTTCTCTCCTCCCTCCTTTCTTTCTCTCCCTCCTTTCTCTCTTTCCTTCCTTTCTTTCTTTCTTTCCTTCTTTTCTTTCTTTCCTTCTTTCTTTCTTTCTCAACCGAATGCCAATAGATAGATATGTCTCTTTCTCTTAATAAAAGACTAAACTACCTGAACCATTTGACCCGAACGATCGAACCGTTGGCCCAAAAACTAGTGGCCAGAAAAGTTTTGTTTCCAAGTTTGTTTTTAAAACCTTGGTTTCAAGTATCATTGACAGACCTACCTATTTGGATAGACTCTTCTTTTTGTAATGTTTTATCTTTTTGGTGTATTCTTTTTTGTTTATTTATCAAAAAATAATATAAGATTTAAATGGAGAGAATTGAATGAAATGAAAAGTAGTAGTTCAATTTACAATTTAAACCTCACAATTAATTAAGGAATAAATTAAAAAATTAGTATTTTAGTCAAAAGGAAGCTCCACAATTTTATTCATATTTTTGATAGTAGTGTAAATATAGAATTATATATGTGTTAAATTTTTTCTATATTGTTTTGTGTTTCTATGTATAAAAATAATTTTGATATGACACGCTTTTTGTTTAATATGATACATATATGATATTATACATGTGATTGAAAGATTTTTCTGAAAAATTTATGTATTTTTTAATTTTATTATTTATTTATGACATTAAAGTTTAACACATTTGATCCAAAAGTTGAACTATTGGTCTTTTCTGAACAATAAAATAATTTCATTTTTGGTTAGTTCTAAATTATGCATTTCATTTTCATTATCAATAAAAATAATTATTGTTTATTACACTTATTTTTCTAATTTTATTAATACAAATATCATAAATGTATTTAATTTTTCTATATTTTTGTAGTTTTCTATAGTTATTTTATTTTAAAATTTTTATTTCCTAACTACGACTTCATAGGTTGGTCAATTTAATTCGGATGGTGGAATTGCTTAGCCACCACTTGGATAAAGAATGATTTTGTTTTTGTATTACTTTTAAAAAATATGGGTTTATATTGTTAAAAATATTGCAATAGATCTAAATAGTAGCATTTATTAGTGAAAAATAACTTAAATATATGATCTAATAAGAGAAAATTGGAGTTAATACCTTAAGCATTACACTTAATGAGAGGGGATTAAATGAGGTGAAAAGTAATAACTGAAGTTACATTTTCAATCCTTACAATTAGAGATGAACTAAATACAGAAATATGAGCATTTTTGTAGCCATTAAAGCTGAAATTAAAGCTATAATAAAATGACTTTTATACCCTTCCTCAACAAATAAATAGAGGGTAATTTTACTCCAAAAAAACTTTCACTCTATATCCACACTTTTATATGTAGTATAGATATAGATAAGCACTCCCAAACTTAGCCTAAGTCTCTTTATTAGGTCTATTAATTTGATTGTTTAGCGAAGAAATCTGAACAACTAAGGAATCTTCCACAAGATAAATTGGTTTGTGGCTTTAAATGGGCCCACATTTTCCTCATCCCTTGGTAATGAGCAATTGAGCATATTTGAATTTCCATGTGGTAAAAATAAACCGAGCCCTCTTCTAAACCATCTTTAAATATATTAACATATTAATAACACTAAATCTAAAGTTGAGTTTTTATGAGTAAAGTACACATCATACAATGATAAAATAAATCAGTTGTGCTTTTAAGTTATATGGAGAGAAACATTACAATCAACAATACTAGGACTCGAGAAGATGTACACAGCATACAATAATTATCACTCTATTTCAATTTTTATAATTATAATTTTCAACTTTATTAAAATTATGGAAAAAATATTTATATAGTATTTTATATAAATAATAACTGTTTTTTTCAAAGAATAAATATGCTTTCATTTTTAACATATAATTGTTTTATTTTACATATAATTGTAAAATAAAACATATAAATCATTTAAGATAGACAAAATAAATTAGTTATGCTTTAAGTTTTCTTAAATTTTTGGGGAAATTAAATTTTAAATTATTCATTTCAATTTAAAATTATAACCTTCTATTAATTTTGTTGGAAAAATTATTTAGTTAGTATTTTTACTTAATAAATCTTTTTTTTTCAAATAATAAATACGTCTTCATTTTTAACATATAATTATATGTAAAATTAAACATATGCATGATTTAAGGTACATAAAATATATTACTTTCATAATTTTTAGTTTTTATTATATTTTGGGGGAAAATTAAATCTTAAATTATTTATTTGAGTTTTTACAGTTATAATTTTCAATTTTTATTAAGGTTGAAAAACAATCCAAAAGCAATCAATATACAATTTCATCAAACTAGGCATCAGATCAATACACTTCCATATCGGTGCATATTGGATCATATTATGACCTGATACAGAGGCATTCCGTGCCAATATGCATAACTCGTGGGGTATATACCCAATTGTGGCATATCTCATATATACCATGGATAGAGATATGATACACCCCATATTGAAAATATCTTGTATATATATATATATATATATATATATATATATATATTAAACCTTGTTTCAAAGTATTGAGTCGCTGAATATTTAAAATTTGAGTAATGAATATCTAATCATGGATATGAGATACACATATCTGGCTATAAATACTTCTCAGGTCCAAAATTGCCACATGGAAGAATCTTCGGGTCATTTTGATTTCTTCAGCTGTGTTTGGTTCAAACGAAAAAGGTAGGAAAAGGTACAAAAACCTATACAAGCCTTTTTGAACTTTCCCTACTTTTTCCTTCAAACCAAAGATAAATGGTAATTAATAGTTTTTCTTTATTTAATGTATTTATGCATATAGACATCCATCCAAAAAAAACTTCATCCAGCCCTTTTTGCTTTTGGGTGGCAGGACAAAAGCTCCGACCGTCCTGGTTGGGCCGGGCCATGCAAAGGCACATGCTTAAGCTGGTTTGTTACCCAAAGTACAGAATCAAAATGGGCTTGAAGAAATAGGGACCCTAGAGCAGCACCACTATCAAACAGGACAAGGCCTACTCTTTGAGACCACTTTCCATGTGATGGGCACGTCTAATTCACATGCTTCATGTTAGTCTGAATCCAGCCTGAGCCCAAAAGAGCCTAGAGAACTAGATAAATGTACAGTGTGTCTGAATAGGAATAAGCCCATCTATGTTTCCCTAAACGATAGGCTTGAAGAACTTGGCTAAGCAATAGGGCGACACCCCACCAACAACCAGGGCTCAGCCCATTCTACCGTGCTGCTGGCCATGTGATAGGAACCCACAAAGAAGGGTTACCATCTCTTGAGTCTCGGAAGTGTACAGAGAACCAGAAGAACGAGACAGTAGAATTCCAAGGATAAGCTCTGTCCTTGGGAAGGAACAAACTCATCAATGCCACGTGAAGGTCTCTGTCTCTTCTGGGTACGGCAGACAAGGTTGCTTAGAGAAACGATAAAACATGGTAGAATTGGATATATACCCAAAGGACAACTAATTCATTTGGAAGTCTTTCTAGATGGGCTTCTTAGGGGGGGAGGGGGAATACGAGCAAAATGGGTCCATTTCCTCACTGAAGACAACCCATGTTTCATTGTGGAATTGTGTGATCACATCAAGGGGAGATGTAAGTGAGAAATGCAGTCTCACCCCACAAGTTGCCAATAGTGATCCAAGAAATTAAATCAAGTTCTATGAGCACAACCTATGACTGACGGTGCAGCTTGCCTGGCAAAAAATCCAAATTTATTATTTATTTTTTTTAGATGTCTGTGTCTCAGTAACACAGATGTGCATTTAAACCTGTCTATAAAAAGGTCTAACAATTAGTTGGGGGAAAAGCTAAAGCTTGGAGGTGATATTTGTCGGGAAAGCTTACATCAAGTGACATGGACTAGGGCACAAGGACTGTACAACATAGGGAGCACCTTAATGTTTTGAAAATTTGAGGTTTTGTGAAAATTACCACTTGGTACCTCTCCAGTTGCATATTGAGAATTGACTGGCTTAAAGCTTGGAAATGACTTGCAGCTGCCTTGTTTTTTTCTTTTTTCACTTTTATTATATGATCATGCTACTAGAGCCCTAAATAGAACTGGCATAGATTGATTAATTTGGAGATGGACTGAGACAGATTTGCTGCTGATGCTTCTAAGTTATTTTTGGATTTTCTGGTGTCTCCTCTCTGTAACTTTGTGAAACATACCATTAGCTGCCTAGTAAAAATGAGTTTGGAATCGAGTGCCCTTCCTTATTTGGTGAAAATGACTCTTTTTTCATTATTCATGACAACAAGATAGAAGTGCCTTCACTCAAATTGTTTATATGGTTGATGTTGTTTTCATAATTTTTAATGTTGTTTCTAGCTTTTGTCATAACTCCTTAATTCGTTTTTTCTTTTTTTTTTTTTTTGGCTAACAGGGGACTGAAAGTCAAGCTCACATCTGCTGCAACTATGGTTCCAGCACTCCCTTAAATCCCCCAATGAAACATGGACGTATCAACAATGTTTTAAATTATTTCTTTGGGGTGGAAAGGTCACAGGTAGGGATGGCAACGGGGTGGGTTTGGGAAGGGTTTTGTAAATTTTAGACCCTACCTATCTCCTTAAACCTCCTATCCGTACCTATCTCAAAACCCATTGTGGATTGGATTTTGACAATCCAAACCCTCCTTGTTGCACATTTAAATGCAAAGCCCTCCCCGACCCTACCCTCCCACGTTCAAAGGTAGGGGTATCTGATTTCCAATTATTTCTTGTTATATATAAGAAATAAGTAAAATAACACAAGGTCACAAACAAATAACGAAAATTTCAATTATTTGATTAACACATGCACAAAACACATAAACTATCAATTGTCATTCACATAAAACTCAAATATTATTAAATTCAACACCTAATACATAAAGTTTATATGCTTTCCAACAATATATGGGTTGGGAGGGTCGGATTTAACTTAATACCGTATCCGCCTACTCGTACCTGTATGGGCTGTAGAATCCCAAAATCCATCCTCACCCCAAAACCGTCCGTTCAAAAAAAATTCCAGCTCTGTCAGGGCGGGTAGGGGTGGATGCCCACTGGGTAAGGTATAAATTGCCATTCTTAGTCACAGACTCACAGCATATGTGTTCTCTCTGAAAATCTTATTTTAGTCATTTATTAAAATACCTATTTAATAAAACCTACCCTATAGTTTGTGTTTTACTAAAACATCTCCATATTTAATTTACAACCTATTTACTTAATTGACCTTTTGTTAAGAACCATTTGCATTGCTCGAAATGGTCACGTTACACCTAAATTAAATGAGAAGTGAAAAATGTTTAACAAATTTATGTTCACCGTGGTGATTTCTCCTCAATGTCATGCCTTTCCTTCATCTTTTTGTTGATGTGGCAAAAGAATTTGCTAGTATTTTACCAAGGTGGAAAACAATATTTTCATTTTTATTTTCGTTTGATTAAATTTGTTCGAATGGATGCTAATGATAAAGCCATCATTTTACAATTTCAACTAATAGATGGTTTATTAAGTAATTGGTTACAACTTATAAGGGTGTTTTATTAAACTACAAACTATATAGGGTAGGTTTTAATAAAGATATGAAACTATAGGAGATGCTTTATCAAATGACATTTTTTTTGGTATTACATACTATATATATACTTTATATTATAGGTATTAAGGGGTGGGGATAGAGCAAGGTGCATGTTACTGACCTTATTTCTATCTCAACTATTGGGTCATTGGTTTTAGGGATTCTTCTTAGGCTGACTTGAACTTCAAGTCCACTCTAATTTTCTTTCTAGAATGAGCAATATAAAGGTTGAGAATTAGGATTGCACAATGGTGGTAGCCCATCCCCAAAATCATAACCCCGTAATTCTGATGAAGGCGGGATGCAATCCCAAAGTCTCCACTATAACCAGCTAAAGACTTTATCAACGAGCCAATTGACACTTTCTGAAAGGTGGACGGACAATACACATTTGATTACAAGAGCCGTCATTTTATGAATAAAAGGGCCAAGAGGTTGGTTCTAATCGAATATTTTAACACGCGTAGAGGATCAGATATATATTTTGGACCATCATTGTGTAATGGCCTTTTATTTGAAAATGAAGAGAGAGAGACAATGACAAAAGAAAAAACGGAGAAGTATGGATAGTCCCAATGCAGATTTCTAATTTCCACTGCAGGGCTATAAACATTCAAAATGGCAACAACTCACATTCTATGCACCAACGCCCGCCCGTGAATTAACATCAATTCCGATCTATCATCAAACCCAACAGTACTCTGTGCCTATAAATTCAGACCCTGGGCTGAACCATCTTTCTCCCAAGAGAAAACCTTTGGCTCCATCCATCCTAGGGTGGATAATAAAGACAATCATCATTCATGTATGAATCTTAAACCTTACATGTAAAGGGGTGACGTAGCTGTGTTTTCTGCCAGTCAATGGTCCCATGCTCCCTCGAGGAAAGGTGAAGTTGGAAAAAAACAAAAGTACTTTTTTGAGCTATATATATTTTTTCTCCACTTCAACTTAACTAAGGACTACGGTGATGAAAAGTTAAGCCTCCTTAAGTGGTATCTTCTCCTGAAACATTTTCAGTAATTGCTGAATAATGCTCTTAAATTAAGGTGGGTCAATCGAATATTGCACGACCCTGATCAAAATATTCCTTAATAGCTTGTTTGGGTGTCATATATTACAAATGTGATCATTTCATTTTGGTTTTACATAGCTCTTGAGCCTACACAGTTATCTATGGCTTGCAAGAACAAGTGGGAAATGGGTTTTACAATCGTTCATTTGAAGCATTAGCACCAAGTAATTGCAGCATTTTGTATAGTGAAGTCCATTCATGGTTGTGTTTAGTTGCAGTGCAAAGTTTTTTGCATTGATGCAAAATTATGGTGTGTAAATTTTAATTTATTTTTGTTTCAAATTTTACCTTTTTATTTGATCGCAGCACAAATGAAGTAAAATAAGACATAAATTAGAATAAAATAAAATCTAAAACAAAATTAAACCGGGATTTGCACTTCCATGCAGTTGTACTAGTGTAAATAAAATTGTACTGTAATAAAGGGATTGATGCCAAATTCACAGGATTTTGTTTCAAAGGGTTTTAACTGTTCAGTCTCCTGACCGCCGTAGAGTAATGCCAAATTCACGGACAGAATGTGGTTTATAAGGGAAACTACTAATAGATTAGAAGGTGATTGTAATTTCAGATTTCTGAGGGAGAATCCCAAAAATTAATAATCAAAGGAGAATACAGAGGATGTTGTTAAAATACGTACATGGATTCCTTGGCAAATTGTGAAGGACAAAAGGGGATGATGATAGAAGAGAATCAAGAGGTAAGGGGTGATGCTGCTTTATGACGTAATAGTCTATACGAAAATGACCAATTGGTTAAGAGTCGTCACTCGTCTCAGTCGTCGCTTCTAATTAATTAGCCACATTTCAACCTTCTCTTCAACCTCGCCAATGATCAATCTTGGCCTTACGCATTGAATTCCCTCCATTTCATTTACTCTCTCACATTCTAAACAGCCAATAAGGATTTATTCTTTATGTTTTGTTCTTTATTGTTCACTTGTAATCTTCTTGGATAGAGAATATATGCCAAGATTCAGGAAATTAATAGAATTCAAATAAAGATACAATAGGCCAAACGTGAATGGATGTCTATCTCCCTAGAGAGTTCTATATTGTACTTTACAGTAAGAATGAATCCCTAAATCAGTGGGATTCAGTTTAAACAGAATAACAACTTAATTTACAAATGTTGAGAAGTTTTAAATTCAGAAAGAAAAAAAAATCTATGTTAGAAGACAATTTTTTGGCATATATTCTATCTATCACTCCCTTTCAAACTGGTCTAGGGATTAGACCAAAGGCCTAGTTTGGTCTGACCAGGGTTCAAAGTATCGATACCGTGGAAATACAAAAATTACATATCAAGAATTTTTAACAATCGATACTCTACTTTTTTTTCATATTTTTAATTTGATAAATTTTTACAAA
Organism: Nelumbo lutea; assembly: GCF_056320005.1. Taxonomy (NCBI): domain Eukaryota; kingdom Viridiplantae; phylum Streptophyta; class Magnoliopsida; order Proteales; family Nelumbonaceae; genus Nelumbo; species Nelumbo lutea. Next base: position 20,336,398 of record NC_142684.1, on the reverse strand, counting down.
TAATATATAATTAAGGGTGGACATTAATGTTTAAAGCCATTAGACAGAATAATTAGAACTTACTAGTTCAAAAAACCAATATTATATATGATACGTTGCGAAATTTTAAACCTTCGGTCCAGCCATGAAAGGCCAAATTGATGGTCATATATATATATATATGTATATATATAAGGCAATAAAAAATAATTATACTCATAGTCAAAAGATTATGTTGTAACATAGTTTTGTTTATATTTTTTTTTAGTTTGGAATTATCTATATTTGTAAAGTAATTATTCTGTATTGATGATGGAATCTCACTGATTAAGGATTCATTTTTTATTGTGAACTGTATTCTTTATAGAATACAAGACAGAATTATTTCCATCCCATCTTGACTTTTGAGATACATTCACTCACGTTGGGCTTCTTTTCATCTTTATGTATCAGAGCAGTGTGGTGAGAAAAACACAAACTCATCTTGGCGTATCTTTATCTATCATTTCTTTTTTATTTTTTATTTTTTCACTCTTGGATCTCTATAAATATCTTCCTTGGTCCCAACTCTTTTGAATTGTGTCTCTCCTGCTAATGGATTCATCAGCCTCTACCCTTCTCTTGTGCCCTCCATTAGAGCTCAAGGTTGAGAGGGATAATGGAGGAGTGGTTTTTGACTCGTCTAATTTGTTGCTAAAACAGTCCAAGATACCTACAGAGTTCGTCTGGCCACAAGGGGAATTGGTTTACTGTCAGGAAGAGCTCAGAGAGCCTCTAGTAGACCTCCGAGGCTTCCTCAACGGCGACGAGGAGGCTATAAAGGAGGCCGCAGAGCTTGTTAGGACTGCCTGTTTGAGCCATGGATTCTTCCAGGTGACAAACCATGGTGTTGACGCCTGTCTCATTGCCGAAGCCCATGAACACTTAGATGCTTTCTTCAAGCTACCCATCGGCCAGAAGCTCAGGGGTCGGAGGAAGGCTGGTAGTATGTGGGGTTACTCCGGCTCCCATGCCGATCGGTTCTCATCCAGATTGCCATGGAAGGAGACGCTCTCTTTTGGGTTTGATGACCGGAGCTGTGACTCCGCCGTTGTGGTCGATTACTTCCAGTCCGTCTTAGGGGAAGAATTCAAACAGACAGGGTAAGAATCGATTACAATTAACCTTTAACATAAATGCATGAATTCGCAATTGCACTACCACGGATTAAACTCATAGAAGCAGCAAATGGATTTTGATCTTTTGCAGATTGGTTTACCAAAGATATTGTGAAGCAATGAAGGAACTATCTCTAGTGATTATGGAACTCTTGGCCATTAGCTTGGGAATAGATCGGTTTCATTTCCGGAGATTCTTCGAAGACAGCAGCTCTATAATGAGATGTAACTACTATCCGCCATGTGAGGAGCCTGGTCTCACTCTGGGCACCGGCCCCCACTGCGATCCTACTTCTCTAACCATCCTTCATCAGGACCAAGTGGGAGGCCTGGAAGTGTTGGTACAGAACAAATGGCATACTGTTCGACCTCGAAGCGATGCATTCGTTATCAACATTGGTGATACCTTCATGGTGGGTTCTCACTTTTTAGCTTCTTATCTCTTGATGAATTCCTGCATGTAATCAAATGGGTCGACCAAATTGGGCTGTTTTTCGAAATGGGGTCATGGGATATATCTGCAATGGTCCAAAAGGAGAATGGGCCAAGGGTTGGTCTGACGACATTTCATTGGGTATGTAGTGTTTGTTAAATAATTAAGTTCTGTTTGTTTGTTTGATATGCAGGCCTTATCCAACGGAAGGTACAAGAGTTGTCAACATAGGGCGGTAGTGAACAGGTATAGGGAGAGGAGATCGTTAGCATTCTTCCTGTGCCCGAAAGAAGACAAGGTGGTGATACCCCCACAAGATCTGGTGGGGAGAGAGGGACCAAGAAAGTATCCCGACTTCACATGGTCGGATTTGCTGGAGTTTACACAGAAACATTACAGAGCCGACCTTAAAACACTCCAAAACTTCACACAGTGGTTTCTATCTAACAAACCACCTAACTATTAGTACCTACTTCTGATCACTACTCTCTCTCTCTCTCATGTAGTGCTTAATTAGCTTCCTAGTGGGTTTAATTTAAATGGAGGAATCATGAAGAGTTTATTGTTTTTGTGTACCTTGTTTTAGAGGAAATACAAGGAGAATCTCCAATAAGTTGCTTTAGTCGTGGGGTTTTCATGTTTGTGCCAACATTCAGTCTTGCTCATGTTAATTTAACTTGGTTATTGGTTATGTTCTAATTAAATCTCGTTTCCCTTAAATGGAATTTGTCTAAGTCGACTCACATCGATTCAAATAACTTGGATGATGTTCGGAAGTATGGGTGTTTTTTGGGACTGATTTTCAAAAAAAAAAAAAACGCCCATGCTTGCTAAAACCGTTTTTCATAAATAAGCACCTTCATTTCATATGTTTGGTAGTGTTTCAGTCACGTAGGCAATAAACAATATTAATGTTGTTTGGTAAGATGATTTTCATCACCGTTTTTTATGTATGTACATACATTATTCCATATTAATGTTGTTTGGTAAGATGATTTTCATCACCGTTTTTTATGTATGTACATACATTATTCCGTATGATGGTGACAATTAGGACACACAGTAGTGTCACATCATATAGCCGTTGGGGGCAATAGTTCACTGATACATGGAACGTCAAATTTATGATGCATGCCCATTTTTCATCGTTTTTTTTTCAAAAATTGCTTCAACCAAACAGTCATGTAGGTGGTGAAAAGTGGAATCGCCTATATGGATCCGATGTGACTCCGTTTTTCAGAAAAACGCCCACAATACCAAACATCATCTTGGTTTAAAAATTCTATTTTTGTTTTGAGAGATTTTAGACTTAAAAGTCATGTTGAGAAACACATAAAACTGAGGAAAAATTCTTAATAATTTTTTATGAAAATACTAAAATATATTCATTTTTTGTTTTTCTACTAATTACATAATTATTTTCACTTCTCATCTGTATATAAGTTTTTTTCTTCTCTTTTTCTTTTTTTTTTTTGTTTCTATAATATTAATTGCTTGACGTTGGTATTTTATGGTAAATTAAAAAATTTGGTTGAAATCTCCATGCAAAGCAATTTCTTTGTTTATTTTTAATTTCTTTTTTTGACAAGGGGACCTGCCATATATAGCCATAAGAATAATCATCTGTACCATCCAAACACACCCTGATGGTCTGATGGACATTGGGATAGCCGACCTAAATGGGTGTGCGAGCTGCCGAGTGATGTCATATAAAACCAAGACCTACATCTCATAGGTTTTCTTTGGATTTCTTGCGTTTCAATTTTCATTACCATCCAATTGTGGATAGGACATTGATGCAGACATGAGAAATGAAACCTTTCAATATCGAGAAAGTTACGAAATGAAGAAGATAACAAAGTGTTGCTCTCGATGGGAAAAACAAAATAAGAAACGAAATAACAGCTTCATGTGAGAGCAGCCAACCATGATCGTTGAGAGTTTACTCCCCAATGATAGCACCTCTCTCTCTCTCTCTCTCTCTCTCTCTCTGTAGAATTTAGTTATAGTTATCCACTATATATAAGGTATAGCAAAATGGTGGATTTTAAAATCTATAGATTACAAATTCAATTATTTACAAGTGTAAATACATACAAAATATAAGGTTTTGTACTTTACATATTTGTATTTGTACTTTTTCCAAACTTAGCCTAAAGAAAAAAAAAATTGTGGGAGATACTTATAAGGGAGCGTTTTTTATTTTTGGATTTGGATCAAGAATCCCATGTTCATTTTTCAGCTTTATGTGGCAACCAAGGAAAGTTTATTTTCCTGTGTATCACTTACCCGGGAAAGTGATATCCATCTCCTAGGTGGGTAAATAATTTTCACACATAAGGAAAAAGTTGCCAGCACTTGAATGGGACAAAAATGTCATTTTTAATAATAGATTTCTATGACTAAAATGGTCATTGCCTTATTTATCTAAGGAATAAAATAACATAGGTAAATGCACTTATTTGGATAAATGTTTCTCAGGAAAAATTTACCCAAATAATTTCATTTACCCGGATAAGTAACTTACCGAAAAGCGATTGGGGCCTAATAAAACATAAGTTATTATATTAATACAAAAATGTTGCCTAAGATTTTCGGTGGAGAAAATATAGTACTAAATTGGATGAGCAAATCCGCGAGGACAAAGCAGGACCCGAATATATAATTGCCTGTTGCATTCATTTATAGCAAAGAGGTATTGGATATAAGTTCCTTGGAGAGACAAGGTATATATATAACCAAACTATATCTCTGAGTTATCATCAATAATAGGGTGTAAATGTATCGAATTCGAAACAAATCAGATAATATCTGAATTCGAATCCGATTAGAAAATTCCATATCCAACGGATATTGAAAATCAATATTCGACTTCGAATTTGATCAAATATTTGAATTAATATTCGGTTCGATTCAAATTTATCCGATTAATTATTTGTAAGTAATTATTAAATATATAAAATAAATATTTTATTTAGATAAAGTATATAAATATATAAACTATTTATATAATTTAATTATTACATATAAAATATTTAAATATTTTATATATTATATATGAGAATTAATTAATTAAATAATCGGTTGAATTTAAATATTTATCAAATAGAACCAGTTAATATCCGAATTCGATATGATTATATTGAATTTTGAATTTGAAATCAAATTTTCCAATAGCTTGCCACTCCTAAGCATTAAAAAGTTAAATGACGAGTGGGTTATAATTATTATTTGTCAAGTGGAAAGATGATGTAACCAATCCAATCCAAACCAGGTAGAGGATCTGTGGGCTATCTATGCCCATGCTTCTCCGGCACATTCCTTGGATATATAATTTTACTTAGTTTCTCCCAAGTGATGTTACCTCTTGATAAGATTCCTGCATATACCAGCTGCTGGCTGAGCTGATAAGGTCAGTGGATGTGGTTTTCACTGATTTCGGATTGAATCCCACCTTTACCCTCCCCGTTGCCGTCTCTAAGTTTGCCTAAAAAATAAATGAATAGAGGTGTAAGATTCCTAAGTCTTCTAGTCTATTCTTTAGATAAATGGAGTAGTTTTTTTTTTTTTTTTTTCTTGGCTAGGTGGCTATTCCTACTTCAACCCTGAAATGATAAAGCAATCTATATCATTGACTAGATCCAGTTTCCCATACCCAATAAATCCTTAGACTAGGGTTGGCTCAAATCTGTCCTTAGATATATGTCATAGATCTGGTCCATTTTATGGGCCCTAGTGTTTGAAACATTTCCATATGCATAGGCTATGAAATTTAACATATGGCTAATCCAGTGGCTCCCCTATCAGATGAATTGTCTGGGTTGGCCTTAGTATCCCTCCATGTGAGAGGAATATGTTGGTTTATATATAAGAAGGCTCACTGTTTAACCCAACTAGTGAACCCTTTTGCAGGGGTAGGTTTGCTAGTCTGTACACGTGGCAACTTAGTTTGGGAAAAGATCAAATCCAAAACACCTTGCTATGTGTGCAAAATAAGTCTACTTTTGTAGGTAGGTATTATACTAAAGAATCAAAACTTCAAACAGGTAATATTAGTTATGAAAAAGGACCATTGGATAGAACATATGGCCAATCCTGTGGGTTGCTTATCTGATGTGCTGTTTGGATCAGCCACAAAATTTCTTCCTGTTGCAGAAATCTTGGTTACCACTTGACTCTAGTAAAAATATGTTTTGGACTTCTCAACAGTATAATACCAGTTTTGGTTACTGGTAAGAAGCGGTTTCAAGTAGGGGTGTCAATTGGACTGGATTTGGATCAATCCGATCCAGTTCAATATGAGTCTATTATAAATGGACCAGGTCCAATCCAATCTTATAAATGTTTTGGATTAATTTAGACCAGCCTAATTTAATATCTGGTTCGTCCAATCTGTTCAAATTCATTTTAATTTAGATTGGTTTTAACTCAAGCCCAGTCTATTGATACATATATTCTTATCTTATATTAATGGACCAGATATTGGCTTAATCCAACCCAATCCAATATAAATTTGTTACAGACGGATGAAATCCAATCCAATCTAATAAATATTTTGAGCTGGATTAATCCAATCCAATATATCTTGTTGGTCCATCCAATCCGTCCAAATTGATTTTTTTGGACTGGACGGGTCTAATCCTAAACCAATCCATTTGACACCCTTAGTTTCAAGGATGTTCCTAAAATTTGTTCAAAGGATGGTTACTGGGGAGGCTGAATCATTTTGATTTTACATGTTTTAGCATGGTTAAGTTTTAATAGGATAGCAAGTACAAATGATCCTCTATAAGCTAGTTATTATTTCTGAGATTTTTATAAATTTAAAAAATTCTATTATAACTAGAACTCTTGTTTTAGATTCAATATAGTTAAAATCTATTTGTATGAGTAAAGAACCTTTTTGTTTTAGTTCTTTCACAAAGCTTTAGATACTTCCATGTCTATGTAAACCTCAATGTTGGCAAGTGGCCACAACATTGGAAATAGAGAGGCTAAAATGTTTTGTGTTAAAATGGGTTGGGTCTACCCAAAGATCCAACCTGACATAACAATTCTGGATCAGTTTGGGTTCTTGTCTGTCCTGAATTGATTCAGATTTTGTTAAAATGTTTTGTGTTTGAAATTAATGGTAAATTTGATAGATAATAAATACGATAATATTAGTTAAAATATTTAATTTATTAACATATAAATAATTTAATATATTTTATCATTTTTATTAAGGTTATTGATGGAGGGTGAATTGACCCGACCTCCTAAGCAGGTGACACGTGGACATGACTCAGCATAAGCAACAGCTCAGCATGATAACATGGTCACAACCCGGTGTAACGAGCTCGCAGAAACCCTCGTGGGTCAGCTTGCTGTGGAACAGCTCGCTACAAAGCGAGCTCGAGCTCACTAGTGTGCTAAATGAGGAACACTCCAAGCTATTTCAGCTCGCGAACTTGGACAATTAGCTCGCTCCAACCCTTTTGTAAGGCCGCCTCGAAGACCTCAGGCGGAATCACCTTGGGATGCCCCAACAACTCACTACAAGGTAGCTCGCTATTAAGCGATGCAACATCCTCAGGAAGCTTCTTATCTGACAAGACCGTACCCGTCAGACTGTACCCACATCTCCTAACTGACAGCGTAGTACCTGCCATCCCAGTGGGCTGCACCCACATCTCTCAACAGGCGGCGACGTGTCTATCCTTCTTGGGTCACGTCTCTCATCCGATTGGGCCAGTACCTTGCAATGGTTACCTGCGCAGCCCTGGCGAATAACAGCTACGACAGAGGGCCAGTGGCGGTTACGCCCGATTTGACAGAACAACCAGTATTTAAGGACCCCGATTTCTAAGGAGCTAAGGTAATTGAACTGATCTAGCGCTATCTGCACTCTCAGCTCTCTTTGCATTTCTTACAGCTCTCTCAAAGTTCTAACTTAAAGCATCGGAGTATTTCCATCGGGCGAACTCCTTGGGAATCCTTCACCTTCCTCTTCTCAGGTACCATTCGTCGCCAGCTAGGAGCTAGGCGTCCGCCAGCTAGGAGTGCCCGGATTGCGCTGCATCATTTGGCGCCGTCTGTGCGAACGCTTCAAAAAGCCTCCCTCTAATCTCTGCAACTTTCTCTAAGAACACAACATTCATGGCTTCCTCTAGCAATGTTGGACGAGGTGCCAACCAGAACGCTTCTGGGGAGCGACCTCAGCTCCCCATTGTCTACATTGGATAGTTCACTGTCCCCCTCTCTGTGGACGAAGTTCCCAGCCTGAATATGCCTCAGACAGTGGCACCTATGAACACTCTGCTCCCTTCCACGGTTGGAACAACCTTCACTGAACCTTCTGTTGTTCCCCTAGTGACTAACCAAAACCAGCTTGAAGACCCAGTGTAGTGCATGCGAGCTATGCAAGCTCAAATGCAACAGTTTCAGCAGTTTCAACTCTTTCAGTAGCAAGTGCTACATCAAGTTTCTCTTTACCAGTATCAACAGCAGTTCCCTCCACTGCCTCAGACCCAGTAGCCACTTCCCCCTCGGCATCCGGCCATGTGGCAAGCCAAGCCCCCCCATCGGAGCGTACGCCCTCGTCGGGGAGAAGCCTCTCAAACCCAGAATCCTTCTAAGAGTCAAGCCTCATCCCACAACAGGAAGAAGAGACCAGTCACCCCCACCTCGTAGCCTACAGGCAGGTCGGGGGTCTCCCATCCGGTTAGGCCTGCATCGTCTCAGCACTCTCAGTTCGAGCTCCCGCTTGCCGAAAACCAGTTTGAGGTCCTAGTCGTAGATTACAGGCAAGGCCCTTTGGTTCACAACTATCATCAGTAGTCTGAGCCCATCGAGCTCGGTAATACTAAAGCAAGCAGCACCAATGCCGAGTCAACAAAGCAGCAGCGGAGGCACTGACAAGCTTGTCAAACTACCACTTGTGACCTACCCGAGCTCAAGGGTAAGGAGGAGGTAAGCTCAGGTGAAGTAAAAGCTACTCCTCTCCTTTCAGTTCCCTCCCCCTGTTGATGCCTTCCAGTCCTAGATGCACCTGGCAAGGGCCAGTGAATCTTGCATGTGCGTGGCTTTCTCCACCACCTTCAAAGGAGTGGCCAGCACATGGTACCGGAATCTCGCACCCGAATCAATAAAAAGCTGGGCGCAGTTCGTGCAAGTCTTCACTTCTCATTTCGTCACTAGCAAAAGGTACCCAAGAATTCAGGAGAGCCTCCTTGGCATAGTTCAAAAGGAAGGAGAGTCAATTTGGAGTTATATCAAGCGGTTCAATGACGCTTGTTTGCAAATACCCGACCTGGACCCCACAATCCAGTTCACTGTGGCCAAGCGAGGCATTACCCATAAAGAATTCAAGTGGCACATGGTTGTTAATCAGCCCAAGACTGTGACCGAGTTCCTCAAGCTCGCGGGTTAGTTTATAGGGACGGAAGAGGAGATCAACCAGAAAAGCGTAAGTGCGCTAGAGGAAAGAAAAAGGGAAGGCGAGTCCTTGATTCAAGGGGATGGTAAGAAGAAGAAAGACCCAGCTCGGGGGGCAAGGCCGAGTCAGCCTTTCCGAGCTCCACTAGCCGAAAGAACGGACTACACCCCCCTGAACGCAAAGCGGGCCGAGATCCTTATGGCGATCAAGGACTTCCCATATGTGAAGTGGCCACCTCGACTGAAGGCAAATCCTAGTGTAAGAAATAAGAATTTGTATTATGATTTCCATAAATACCATGGTCATAGCACCGAAAATTGTAAAAACCTCCACGACGAGATAGAGGAGCCCATCCGTCGCGGATACTTGAGAAATTTTGTACAAAATAATAATGATAATAAAGCAGGTCAATAGGGGGAGCAGAGTAGAGATGCTCCCGAATCCAGCAAGCAGGCAGAAAAACTGTAGAGGCAGCCCCCTGAAGAGAGACCAATTCGGGGGACTATCCACGTGATTGTCGGGGGTTCGGTCGTTGCGGGCTGTACCTCAGCTGCAAATTGGACATCAGCTCGCAAGGCCGCCAAGGAAGAGCAGAATCCCCCAAAGCGGCCAAGGACGGAAGACCCAATCTTCTTCACAGAGGATGATGCGCTCGTTATAAAGGTAAAGATTAACGACTTTGAAGTCAGGCGTTTCCTCGTCGACTTTGGCAACTCGGCAGATATCCTTTTCAAAGCAGCATTTGACAAACTCCACCTCCAAGAAAGTGACCTGAAGCCCGCAAATACTCCCTTGGTAGGCTTTAGCGGAGAGGAAGTCAGGCCCCTGGGAAGGATTATAGTACCTGTGGAAGTCGGCACTTGGCCTAGCATAGTGAGGCTCAACCACGACTTCTTAGTGGTTGCAACCCCCTCCCCGTACAATGCCATAGTAGGACAGCCGATCACCCATGCCCTACGTGCGATGGTCTCCACTTACTATTTGGAAATGAAGTTCCCCACGGACTTCAGAATCAAGATAGCACGAGGTGACTAGCTTCAGTCTCGCAAGTGCTACATCGCTGCCCTCAAAGGGAAAGCCAAGGTGGCCGACGCCCTCGAGCTGGAGCGACCTACGGAGCAATGCGAGGAGCGAGTTGCACCCACAGAAGAGACTGTCTCCATCCTGGAATCAACGGAGGACCTAGCTCGGACACTTTAGATCGGCGCTTCCATTGAGGAGCCTCTGCGATCTCAACTAGTAAGCTTCTTACTTGAAAATTTAGATGTTTTTGCATGTCTGCAACAGAGATGCCCAGTATAGACCTTAACCTCATAACTCACAAGCTTAATACTGATCTTGTAGTTAGGCCCGTTAGACAGAAGAAACGCAACTTAGCCCCAGAGCGATGGAGGACAGTTGACGAGGAGGTCGGGAAGCTCTTCGCAGCCGACTTTATAAGAGAAGTCCATTACCCGAGCTGGGTGGCCAACCCCATTCTAGTAAAAAAGCCCAACGGTAAATAGTGCATGTGTGTCGATTATACCAACATGAACCGAGCTTTCCCAAATGACTACTTCCCACTCCCCAGGATCAACCGTCTGATGGACGCAACCTCAGGGCATGAGTTGTTGAGTTTCCTAGATGCCTATTTGGGCTACAACTAGATCAGAATGGACCCAGCTGACGAAGAAAAGACTACCTTCATAACCAAGCTCGGCCTGTACTGTTATAAGGTCATGTCCTTTGGATTAAAAAATGCCTTGGCAACCTTCCAGAGACTTGTAAATAAATTGTTTGAGCCATTGATTGGCAGAAAAATAGAATGTTATGTAGATGACATGGTCGTCAAAACCCAATTTTTGCATGAATTAATAAAAGATTTGCATTTTGTTTTTGAAATTTTGCGTAAGTTTAATATGAAGTTGAACCTGAATAAGTGTGTCTTTGGTGTCACCTCGGGTGAATTCCTAGGGTACATCGTTAACCGGCACGACATTGAGGCTAACTCGGATAAAATTAAGGTCATCCTAGAAATGAAACCACCTCGGAAACTGAAGGAGGTTTAGAGGCTGAATGGTTGAATAGCTGCTCCGAGCCGCTTTATGTCCAAGTCAACAGATCGCTGCCTGCCTTTCTTCAAGGCAATTAAAAGCAAATGCTTCGAATGGGCAGAAGAGTGTCAGCTCGCATTCGACGAGCTCAAAAAGTACATCGTTAGTATACCAATCTTAACCCGACCCAAGGAGGGTGATGTTTTAGAGTTGTACCTCTCGACAAGTGACGAGGTGGTAAGCTCGGTATTGATAAAAGAGGTAGATGGGGTCCAACGACCTATCTACTATGTTAGTAAAGTGTTGTAGGGAGCAAAGACGAGATATCCAGAGATAGAAAAGTTGGCATGTGCACTAGTTATTGCAGCCCAGACAAGTTCTACTCAAGCCCTAGTAGACTTTGTCGTGGAATGCACTGTCATCGTCCTTAACAACAAACCTCTGAGACAAGTTCTGCTCAAGCCCAAGGTCCCTGGTAAATTGACGAAGTGGGCCATTGAGCTCAACGAGTATGACCTCCAATACAATCCGTGAACTGCTATCAAGGTCTAAGCCTTAGTAGACTTTGTCGCGGAATGCACTTTCAGCTCCGAAGTCCTCAGGCCGATCGAACACGAGGCCCCCAGCTCGAGTGAGCCCAAAGTTCCCAGGCCGGTTGAGATCGAGCACCATGAAGTAGCAACCAGTGCGGCATCTCTCCTAGTTAGGCCGAACGCGAACTGGGATGAGGAGCCCTGGATCCTTCACGAAGATGGCTCGTCAAAGCAGTAGGGCACGAGCCGGAATCGTTTTGCATGGCCCAAGCAGCACAAAACTGGAGTGCGCACTATGCTTCGAGTTTGCAGCATCCAACAATGAAGCGGAGTACAAGGCGTTAATAGCCGGGCTGGCTCTAGCCAAGGAAGCGAAAGCCAAGCATATCGTCATCTGTAGTGATTCCTAGCTCGTGGTTAATCAAGTCACAGGTGAGTACGAAACTCGTGAACCAACCATGATCACCTACTTAGCCAAAGTAAGAGAGGCTCTGTTCATCTTCCAGTCACACTTCATCAAGCAAATCCCGAGATCGGAGAACGTTGAGGCCGATGCCCTATCCTGGTTAGCCAGCACCAGTGATAATACCATGAGAACCATGTACGTAGAGAACCTGCCTCGGCCCTGCATTCTCGGGAGGCAGAGGAGGCCGCTCCTGTTGTGCAAGCAGAGCTGAGCTAGATCGATCCGCTCGCGAGCTTCCTGCTGCATAGGACCCTCCCTGTGGACCGTAATGCCACCAAAAGGGTGAAGCGTTAGGTGGCCAAATACGTCATAATAGACGGACGGCTGTACCGGAGGTCGTACACGCTCCCCTGCCTGCGCTGCTTGCGACATTCCGAGGCCGAGCTCGTTCTCCACGATACTCATGAGGGCTTGTGCAGTGGACACTTGGGGGCAGTGCTCTTGCCCAAAAAGCACTACGACAGGGATACTACTGGCCAACAATGAAAATAGATGAGATCGAGCTCATCAGAAAGTTTGACAAGTGCTAGAAGCACGCCAATATCCACCACCAATCTACCACCGACCTGAAGTACCTCACCAGCTCGTGGCCTTTCACACAGTGGGGGTCAATATACTTGGACCATTCCCGCCAGTGACAGGACAGAGAAGGTTCTTAGTGGTGGCAGTTGATTATTTCACTAAGTGGGTAGAAGTTGAACCCCTCGTAACGATCACAACTCAGAACGTGTAGAACTTCTTTTGAAAAAATATAGTGTGTCGCTTCGGGTTACCTCGAGTATTGATCTCTGACAATGGTAAGCAGTTCGAGGACATTAAATTCCAGAACTGGTGCCAAGACATGGGAATTCAACAGAACTTTACCTCAGTGGCACACCCTCAAGCAAACGGCCAAGCGGAAGTCACGAATAGAGCTATCCTCCGTGGATTGAAGGCACGCCTGGACCGAGCTAAAGAACTATGGGTAGACGAGCTACCCAATGTTCTATGGGCTTATCGGACCACAGTGAAGACCAATATAGGCGAGACCCCCTTCAATCTCACCTACGGCACTGAAACAGTCATTCCATCCAAGGTCGAGGTTCCCTCGCTACGTCTAGAAGCATATGATGACAAGGCAAATGAAGACGAGCTACGCACCAACCTCGACCTACTTGACGAAGTACGGGACCCCGCATATATTATGACCGCGGCCTAACAGCAGAGAGTAGCTCGGTACTATAATGCCAGGGTCAAGAAGCGGAACCTCCACGTCGACAACCTAGTCCTTCATAAAGTTATGGTGCCTGAGCCCGGTGTTGGTAAGCTTGGGCCAAATTGGGAAGGACCCTACTGAGTAAAGCGAGTGCTCGAGGAAGGAACATATGAGCTCGAAACCATAGAAGGGAAACAAGTACCTCGGGCATGGAATATTTTCAACTTAAGGCAATATTACCTATAAATTACTGAGTAGACCACGACTCACTCCCAGAGCCTAAGGGCCAAAATGCCAAGCTAATGAAGACCTCGGCGCGATAAGACCCAATCGCCTCTATGGCATGGGCGAACTCCAAAAGGGGGTAGACCGTAGCCGCCCCCCAAAGCTTAAGGGCCAAAACGCCGAGCTAACAAAGACCTCGGCACCATAAGACCCAGTCGCCTCTATGGCATGGGTGAACTCTAGGAGAGTGGACTATAAGTCATTCCCCCGACCTAAGGGCTAAAGCGCCGAGCTAATGAAGACCTCGGCACTATATAAGACCTAACCGCTTCATCGGCATAGGTTAAGTATTAATACCGAAGGCGCGGGCAGCTCGAGTGAACCCTCTAATGCGTGGATGGCTTCGGTATACAAGTTTAACCCGTTAAGGGGATTTAACTCTAACATTATAAAACTACCCCAAGTACAGGGGAACAGTTTAGGGTAACAATTATCGAAAGACCTTACTTCGGGTATGTATCTCTAATAGCTTGAGTGATAAAGTCGCTTCGGCAGAAAGTAAAGAGCATAGCACTTAGAAACAAAAATGGGAATACTTCATTTCCAGTTCTAAAAACAACAAAACCAAACGAACAAAAGAAAAACAAGAGCAGGGCCTAATAGCTCGAGACAGTTCATCAAAAAAGACAGAAATACTTAGAACCGAGTCCAAACACCCGGGAACAACCATTCCAGAATCAGAAGAAAAAAGGGCAGCAACCGGCCTCAAGGTTCCATTTCCTCCACGTCCTCGTCGTCCTCCGGAGAGTCGGGATCCTCCTCCTCTGCCATGTCCGTCGTCTCGGGGTCTAGAACCTTCATCGTTATGCCTTCAAGGTTGAGCTCGGAGAACTTCTTCCGGACCAGCCATTGGTAGAGTTTGAACCCCGAACAGTAGGAGCTCGAGTCGTACTCCACCTGGAGGTCGTGGTACTCCTGGGAGTCTTTGAAGTCCCACACCGCCTTAGCTCGCTCTGCCTCCACCGCGGCGTCAAAGTTCTGAGTCCGTCCCGGAGCATGGACTCCAAGTTCTGGACCTGCTGGCGAAAGAGCTCCCTCTCCGCTATCACCCTCAATGACTCCTCCCGATAGCGAGCACTCTCCTCAGACAGTCGGGTGATATGAAATTCATGGTCCCGGATGAGCAACTCCTAAGCCTCGCTCCCCTTCCGAGCCTGGAGGGTTTCATCTCCGGCCTGGTCAAGCTCGCCCCAGAGCTTCTGCATGTTTGACCTCTGAGTGAGGGCGTCCTTGGAGTGAATGTTAGTCTAGAGGGCCATGGCGTGGATGGCAGAGTTTACCTGACAGCAAAAGGCTGAGGTCAAAAAAAAAAGTGCAAGGAAAAGAAGAGAGAAAAGGGGGAAGCAGCCACATACCACCATGCAATGAGCCAAGGCCACCCTGGCGAGCTACCTAGGGTCCATCCCTCCCCAATCGGTGACCTCCTCGTGGGTGACTTCCTGCTGGCTCCTTTGTGAGGCCACAATGGAGTTGGTGACGCTTTCCTCCTTCCCCTCGGTAGGGAACCGTGAGAAGGCGATGGGACGAGATTGCACAGACGGAGGGTATTGTCCTTGGGGCGGGACCCCCCTTCTCTTTCGCCACCTTTCGTAGCTACTCCCTCAAACGGGACCAGTGGGACCTTTGATAGCGGTGGAACGAAGGCTGGGTCCGCAGCCTCGAACTCGACACCCCCGGAAGTGGACGCTCGGTCAGGGCGCAACCTCTTTGCCATATGCTTTTGGTTGCTTGACAGAAGGCAACGTGCATCTACACCAGACATGTTGGCTACCAAAAATCACAAAGCATTAGTCCAGCAAAAAAAAAGAAAAGAAGAGGAAAGAAAGTGTGACCTAAAGGCAACCTACCGGGGCTCAGGCCGGCCTGCGCGAGCTTGTCCTCGACCAAGTAGTCCAAGCAAAGGAAGCCGATTGCAACGTCTCCCGATCCTTTGGGTCCAAGTCAACACCCAGGTCCTGAATGGAACCCCTCCAATGGGTTAGAAAGGGCCACCCCTCGGGGTTGCGAACTACGAAGTAATCCCGTTTCCAGGCCAGGATCCTGTTTGGCAGCTCGTAAAGGAGCTTGAAGCCAGGACGGGGAGAGAAGTAATAAGAATGCCTTTCTAGAGGGGCTCCGAGGGAGGCATTCTTGATGGATAGAATGAAGGAGAAGATGTCAAGGTCGAGAGGAAGACAATACTCATAAAACAAAGAAATTGTCCCAACCACATTTCGGATTGAGTTGGGGTGAAGCTGGTCTATAGTGACATTAGATTGGTTTAAAACCTCCACTATCAAATGATGCAGAGAGAGTCGAAGGCCAGCAATGAGTTGTTACTGGAACATCACGATCTCGTCGTGACCATGTTCCCAGGGATTGTTGCCGGATGGGAGACTATAGATGAGCTTCCTAGGGAGGTCGAATTGAAGGATTAAGGTCCCGAGTCTCTCCACCGACATGGAGGAAGGACCAAAACTGTCAGGCTCCCTACCCCGGGAAGTGGAGGTCGTACCACCAGAGGCCTCCCAAGCCTCTGGAGCCTGCCCCTCGGGGAGCCCCTAGGCTCCCCCCGAGCTCGAAGGGAATCCCCCTGATGACCGCCTCGGGAAAAGACATTGTATGGGTACCCAGACTTTGTTGACAGAACAAGAGGACTCACCAGGAAAAAGTTGAGTTGGAAGGACGGTGTGAATAGGAGAAGAGCTCGAGCAACTAGGTAAAGGTGCGACCTCAAATCCGAAAGCAAGGCAAGTTAGAGTAAAAGAAATGAGGCCTGGGGCCCTCCTATTTATAGCCACTATGCCCACAAACCGACGGCTCAGATTAAGGTGAATCTGACGGTTCATAATCAAACTAACTGCACGTCTTCTGAAACTGAAATATGACTGGCTGCACGTCTTCCAGTATTAAGGTAATGCTGGTTGCACGTCTTCCAAAGCTAAAAGCCGCTTGGCGCTCTTTTTGGCACCCGAGAAGTCCAAAAATCGCCTGACATCCGCGTGTGTATTTAATGCGGTGAGTCAACCCAATTTGAATTATGGGTCAAGTCCACCCATCACCTCATAAACTCCTCACGCTAAAGTAAGACCCTTAGCCCGAGGAGTGGGGGACAATTGATGGAGGGTGAATTGACCCGACCTCCTAAGCAGGGGACACGTGGACATGACTCAACATAAGCAAAAACTCAGCATGACAACTTGGTTACAACCCGGTGTAATGAGCTCGCTAAAACCCTCATGGGTCAGCTCACTACAAAGTGAGCTCGAGCTCACTAGTGTGCTAGATGAGGAACACTCCAAGCTATTTCAGCTCGCGAACTTGGACAATTAGCTCGCTCCAACCCTTTGGTAAGGCTGCCTTGAAGACCTCAGGCGGAATCACCTCGGGACGCCCCAACAGTTCACTACAAGGTAGCTCGCTATTAAGCGATGCGGCGTCCTCAGGAAGCTTCTTATCTGACAAGACTGTACCCGTCAGATTGCTCCCACGTCTCCTGACTAACGGCGCAGTACCTACCATCCCAGTAGGTTGCGCCCATGTCTCTCAACTGGTGGTGATGTGTCTGTCCTTACCGAGTCACGTCTCTCATCCAATTGGGCCAATACCCTACAACGGTTACCTGCGCAGCCCTGGTGAATAATGGCTGTGACAGAGGGCCAGTGGCGGTTACGCCTGATTGACAGAACAACCAGTATTTAAGGACCTCGATTTTCAAGGGGTAAAGGTAATTGAATTGATCTAGCGTTATCTGCACTCTCAGCTCTCTTTGCATTTCTTACAGCTCTCTCAGAGTTATAACTTAAGCATCGGAGCTCCCCGAGAATCCTTCACCTTCCTCTTCTCAGGTACCGTCTGTCGCCAGTTAGGAGCCAGGCATCTGCCAACTAGGAGTGCCTAGATCGCGCTGCATCAATTTTCAAAATTTAAAATTTAAGTTATTATTTAAATAAACAAATATAGTTTAGTTTCAAGAAAGAAGTTGAAAGTAAGAACTTAAGGAGCTGAAAGTTAGGAGGAAGATGAGGTGGAAAGTTTAACCCATATTTGGTTCAATTCTCTTTCTTTCTCATTTTTACCCAAGATGAAATTCTAAAATGGACAAGAATGGGTAAAAAAAGAATGAGAAAATATTGCCATCATCCAAACACTTTTTTTATAAAAATGAATTCTTTTTAGACTGACAAGTGTCCTATGTTGTTTATCAGTTGGCATAGATGTTTTGTAAAAATACTTTCTTAAAAGTGCTTTTATAAAAGTATTTTCATAAAAATGCTTTTGTAAAAAGTATTTTCGCAAAAATGCTTTTACAAAAGTGCTTTTGTAAAAGTACTAGTGTAGAAGTGCTTTTGTAAAAGTGATTTTATAAAAGTACTTTCATAAAAGTGCTTTGGTAAAAGTACATTTATAAAAATGTCTTTATTAAAGTGCTTTTATAAAAGTGTTTCGCAAAAGTAAACATTTATGGCAGTAGTTTTGTAGGTAGAGTTTCCTCAAAGAAAAAAAGTGCTATCATACATTATTTTTCATACTGCATGCTACTCAATTTTTGTACTATGGAACTGATTTTTCATTCTAAAGAATGTGGCCCATGGCAAAAATTTTGTAACCAAACACTCTAATGTTATTCATTCTTGCCCATTCTTGCCTAGAATGATTAGCAAGAATTAAAAGAATGAAACACTGAATAATGAACCAAACATGGCCTTAGCTTCTTTGTATAAGGCTGACGAAGCTTTCAGGTTTGGGGGCCTCCCAGGAAGTAGGAAGTTAAGAAGACTCATCAACTTCTATGTGGATGCGTCTGTTAAAGCTGATAGGAAAGGTAAAAAAGTGGTCAGGGGCAGAGGTAGAGGAGGGAGAGGCCAAGTTCCTTGGTGGTAGTTGCTAGTTGTGGTATGAGTTTACGTTTAGAAGGACCGTTTTCTGTGACTCGAGGTTTGAAAGTGGACACCTTCGTTTTGTGTTCAGTAAAGGCTGGTTATATCTTTGTTCTGGCTTTGGGTGGTGTGGTGGTGTTGAGTCTTTACTAGTTTGGTTTGTGGGCTAGCTAAGCCCCAATTTGTACTCTCCCTCCTTTCTTCTCTCGTTTTCATAATAAATTTTATTTTAACTTACAAAAATAAAACAAATATAGTTTTCAATTTAATTGAATCTATGGGGTCTGGACCTGATAGATCTGACTATTAATTAGGATGGTTTTGAGTCTATGATTTTGTCCCAATTAATAATCGATTTGAGACTAATCCTACTTAGACCTGACCCATTGACAGTGTTAATTGCTCCATTAATTAAATAATTTCAACTACATCAAGCCCAGGTTAAGGTTTTGGGCCCTTGAAAATTTAACAAATTTCCAACCAACCCAGCCCAATCTGCACCCCTATTGAGAGCAAACTACTCCTTTTATGGAATAGTGTTGGATGCTTGCTTTATTTATCATTAAATTTCTTGGCATTACAATCATATGAAGTTAGATTTGGTTTTCTGTTTTTTTGGGTCAAGATGAAAAGGGTGAATAGTGATATTAGTAACCTAAGTGCGGATAATTAATTTTAGAAACATGTTATATATTTTGCTAAATTAGACAATACACAGGTTTAAAATTGCCTCTCAATCACTTTGTGCCTTTTTTATGGTTAGCACCTTTACTAATTAATTAGCTAACCTAGCTAGGCTAGACTTTATTTGTAACTAGGCAAATGTTTTTCTTGATAAAATAAAGTTTCCATATATATACAAAGAAGCTTTGGTAACTTTTATTTCAAGAGCCATCTATTAGCATATATTAAAATAAAAATAGCTACCTCTATGTCTTATACCATTTCTCTCTCAAGCTACAATGTTAATAGGGTTAAAATTCTTCTTAACATCTCTATCCTAATCTCTCAATCCCCACTTTCCTAATATTCCCATCCACTTCTCAATTACCCATAATCTCTCTATCGAGTTCAAATCAGCCCCCCACAACATCCCACAGTACATCCCCGCCATGTATTAGAAACATCTCTCAATGATGACATCATTATTTTTGGTATTATCATCGGGAGATGTTCCAAATACATGGTGGGGATGTATTGTGGGACGTCGTGGGGAGCTGATTTGATCTCCTATCAATCTCTCAAACCCCACTTTCCTAAAATTTCCAACCACGTCCCAATTACCTAAAATTCTTCATAAAATCTCTCTGTTAATCCTTAATCACTCAATCCCTACTTTCCTAAAATTCTCACATCCCAACGTCTATATACTACATGCTCTTCTTATTTCCCTCCCTACCCTTCATCTTTTTCCCTTGTTGCGGACTTGATATTAACACCATCTTAACCTACCCTATCTAGGGGTGTAACTCAGGCAGGTTGGGTCGGGTTTATGGTCAACCCAGGCCCAAATCTAAAATTTGGGCTTAAGGCTAGAGCCCAAGGTCAAGCCTGATTTTCTCAATCCGAGCCCAGCCCTCCCTATAATTTGATGCACTCGGGTTGGGCTCGAGCTTAGGCTGGGTTCGGGTTGGTCAATGAATCCACTCTAAAATTATACATATATAAATTTATTTATGCAAATATATATACATATATTTATGTATGTATATAAATATGTATGCAAAATATCTATACAAATGTTATATATACAAATATATATATATATATATATATATATATGTATGTATGTATAAATGTATATATATATATATATATATATATGTATAAATGTATATAATTGGGTTGGGTTCTAGCTACCTAAGGGCTAGGCCTAAGCTTTGCCCGAACAATGAAAAAAAAAACCTGCCTTCTTGAGCCCGAGCCCAGCCCGAGGACCGTAAATCCAAGTCAGCCCATGTAAAATTCCGGGTTGAGCCGGTTCAGGCTCGAGCTGGGCCCACCCAAGTTGCACCCCTAACCCTATCATATATTAATATATAATTAAAATGGAATATAGGGTAACCATTAATTTAAATACTATTAATTTGATTGCGTTAAGCAAAATTTAATTACATCAAATTTAAATTTGATTACATATAGATGAATTTAAATTTAATGTAATTTATTTTTTATAATAGTAATTTAACTAAGTTAGTTATAATTTTGACTACATTAGTTTAATTAATTTAAATATTAATTAATTATATTTAGATAACTTAATTATTTAAACTTAAGTAAATGTAAGGTGCTTACTAAGAAGAAATCCCCATATTCATTATCCAGGAATTAAAAGAAGACCCCTATCTATTAATTATTTAATTGAATTTTATAGATAAAATACTTAAATTTTGATAACTAATTAATATTTGTGGGCAAGTAATTTAGTTTATGTTAATTTGGATATATATATGTATAAATGTATATAATTGGGTTGGGTTCTAGCTACCTAAGGGCTAGGCCTAAGCTTTGCCCGAACAATGAAAAAAAAAACCCAACTTCTTGAGCCCGAGCCCAGCCCGAGGACCGTAAATCCAAGTCAGCCCATGTAAAATTCCGGGTTGGGCCGGTTCAGGCTCGGGCTAGGCCCACCCAAGTTGCACCCCTAACCCTATCATCTATTAATATATAATTAAAATGGAATATAGGGTAACCATTAATTTAAATACTATTAATTTGATTACGTTAAGCAAAATTTAATTACATCAAATTTAAATTTGATTACATATAGATGAATTTAAATTTAATGTAATTTATTTTTTATAATAGTAATTTAACTAAGTTAGTTATAATTTTGACTACATTAGTTTAATTAATTTAAATATTAATTAATTATATTTAGATAACTTAATTATTTAAACTTAAGTAAATGTAAGGTACTTACTAAGAAGAAATCCCCATATTCATTATCCATGAATTAAAAGAAGACCCCTATCTATTAATTATTTAATTGAATTTTATAGATAAAATACTTAAATTTAGATAACTAATTAATATTTGTGGGCAAGTAATTTAGTTTATGTTAATTTGGATAAAATAGTTTAGATTAGGGATAACAATTTTCCCTATAAAACCAGGGCTTCCACTCGGAATGGGGTGGGTTTTCCCCGAACTTAAATGGGGATGGGATGGGGCAGGACATTCACTCCCCGTCCCCGCTCCCATCTCTAGTACAGTATCACTATCAACCCTAGTCCCTACCAAGGCAATCTCCATCCCTAACCCATCGGGTTGGGGAAGCTAGGTAACTGGTGGGGATAAGGAAAATTGCCATCCCTACCCCAAACTCAATGGTAAATTAGTAAAATTCCCCTAAGATTAATATTAATTTCTAAAACACCCCCTGAGTTTCTCCCAAATTCCTAAAACCCTAGGATCCCATAATTCTATTTCTAAAATACTCCCAAATTGCCATATTTAATTCTTGAAATGCTCCTAAATTCTATTTCTAAAATAGTCCCAAATTAGATATATTTTTAGGTAATTGCCTCGGGGCAAGGAAAATTTAGAGATTCCCCATCCCCAATAGGGAATAAGTGCTCGGCCCCAAACACACCTTACCACCAAGGATGATATAAGGGGAAAGGTATCTTAGCTACGGGGCAGGGACGGGGAGGGGGTGCCTTGCCTAATTGCTAGTCATACTTAATATAACTACTATTAGGGATGTTTAATTATCATTATGAATTATTAACAAAAATTATTAACACACTTTATCTAGAATAATGGGACTTGCAGTACAAATACAAACATAAGGTTTCTCTCTCTCTCGATATATATATATATATATATATATATATATATATATATATATATATATATATATAATTACTTGTTTTAAAATTGCCACATCAGCAAAAACTATAACAGGTTCTCTAACTTTGTTTTTATTATGAAAAGTGAAAACAAGATGGTCTTCTAAAACAAAAGCAAATCATGTTTTACCATCAAAATTATGTTTTCTAAAACAAAAAATAAAATTTTACTCTTCAAACATTTGAGAACAAAAAAATACATACACAACCATCAACATGTTTCTATATTTTTCCATTTTCAAACCAAATCTATTTTAGAGATCTCAAATAAATAATTACCAATTAACCAGATTAACTGGGTAGGAAAGATATTTGCCCTGGTGCCTTGTCCATGAACATAAAGATTCTCATGTTGATAGTTGGGTTTTTGAACTAAGCAATTATACACCACCTTGTCCTTTATGACTTTAGGGAGGTTGACAAGTAGATTGACATGAATCAAACAAATGTTGTTTCAATCTTATGTTATATGCTATGGTGCAATGGGATATGGTTGATGTATCAGGTTGGCATAAAAGCTTTAGCCAATCATACATATATTATTGAACCACAAATTGGAATTAAGGTTGAGTTAATCT
Organism: Nelumbo lutea; assembly: GCF_056320005.1. NCBI lineage: Eukaryota > Viridiplantae > Streptophyta > Magnoliopsida > Proteales > Nelumbonaceae > Nelumbo > Nelumbo lutea. The sequence continues at coordinate 20,313,609 of NC_142684.1, read as the reverse complement.
CTTATAAGGTATTTGTCAATATGTATGATTATGTTGCCAAACCAACAAAACCATATGACTTAGTATGCATCACAATTTCATAACCTGATTTAGGATGAAGTTGCCATTTGACAAAAAAGTCTTAATCAAATTTTAGCTCACTCAAATAATTGGGATTAAGTGTTGTAAACGTCCATTCCACTTTTCTACTTTGTCAGTATTAGTATATCAGCAGACACCTCCATTCCATCTGTTGCAACACTTAGCTACATTCATACAAGATCATATATACAGCTGTTTCTGGTAGGAAAACAAGAGTGAGTTCTCTAGGTGGGTACTATTGCAATTTGGGAACAAACCCATTCATCCACACAAGACATTTGATTCAGAACTCAGAAGCTTCAATTCCAATACAAAAAACCAAAAACTGCAATTCAACAATTAGAATCCAAATGCAAAGAGTTTTGCATGAGGGATGTTCTTGTTTTCTGCACATATGGACAAATAAGATGTGTGTCAATGGAAGGGGGCCAAAAGTAGGGACAAGCAACCTCATTTGGCTCAACTGGTGTGGGTTAGAAGGAAAATAAAGACAAACAACTACATTTGTTTTGATCGATAAAGAAGATTGGGAATGAGTGGAAAGATTTGGTGAGGGGTCTACCATGCCTTTGGAAGTTGTGACGGGATCTCCTGTCCACAAAACCTCAAACTCTACTACACTCTGAAAGAATGGGCTTTCAGTCGTATATTGAAAACATATCTCTATATGATGTAATATTAATATATGTATGTACAGGAGATGTTCCCAACCATACGAATCAAAGTTTTCATGGCTCATGAAAGTGATTGCTGGAGAGCATCTCCTATCGTTTCCTTTCCCATTCTATCCATAACTTTTGCCAATATTTTCATGTGTTTTTCATTTTAAGAATAAGAAGAAATTTTTCATTAAAAGAATAAAAGAAGGAGAGAAGAAGAGAACCATATAAATTGGCCCCGACTCCGAGGACTGCGGCTACCTGGTAATCCTCCAAACTTGAAAATCTCACTGGATTCATCCAACGAATCATTATTTCCATAAAACCTTTCTTCGTCACTGTCAACCCTTACTTTAGCTCAAGCTTTTCCGGTTTCTTTTTCAAACCTTTGGATTGCTTCTCTTGCAAACTCTTCACCACCCCACAAAAAGATTTCTCTATTTGGACATCTCTGAGTCCTGGACTGATCTCCCTTCCTTCCCTTTCTACCAAAAGACACTAAGGCTAATGCTTCTAGATCCCCCTTTTCTATTAATGAAGTGAACTCCTCTTCAACTGAGGGTCTGTTTGGCGTGTTTTTTTTTGGAAGATCTTGTGATAGTTCTGATATATAAAAGATGCACTGAGCTTTTTTTGCATGAAGATCTAAGCAGCCCGAATTACATTTGACAGACGTACATCTTTTCGTGGGAGATTAAAACGCAAAAGATGTGAGAACCTTCATTTGGAGCTTTCCGAAATTAGTCTAAAATGGGCTTCTCACATCTTTTTGGCATTTCGTCTTTTAACAGCTACATCTTCTGTGTACCAAATAAAAATAAACTGAATATCGGTCTTTGCCACTTGTAAACAGCAGAAAGATCGTGCAAAAAAATGCACCAAACAGGCCCTGAGTTTTCTTTCGCTAGCTCCACCGCAAATCTGACTCTCCTATCTACATGCTTCTTGTGCAAAATCTTTAAGCATACCTTATTAGCAGCCTCTTTAGCCAAAATTAAAATTATCAAATCTTTTATCAAAGTAGTATGCATTCTGCCCCGCTTGAGGGCTATTACCGCTCTCAGGCCCAAATTGATGAAACTGGGACCAAGCACCCTTTTGTGCTTGAACTTTCCCACCGTCCCACGCTAAGGCTATGTTTGGTTTGAAGGAAAAGGTTTTTCCTACTTTTTGCTTCAAACCAAACACAGAGAGACCTCCTGTTGGCCCAAATTCAACACGAAAGGTGCCCTCGATGCTCCTGGAACCTTTGCTGCCTGACACCCAATCTTTAAGATGCTATTCTCCACCACAAAATAGCAATTGAGTTATGGTTTTTAAAATCGGATCGATCGGACGATTGGATTGGAAAAATTGGAAATCGGTCAGATGATTGATTTCATTTTTTCTCAAAACCGTCGATTTTTGTTAACAAACCATTAACCCGGACAATTAATCATTTGAATGATTTTAATCTTTTTTTTAATTGTTTTTGTGAGAATGGGCCGACCATTCAACTCAAGAACCAAACCCCTGACCGGGTTTATTCTCTGAGTCAGTTTTAAAAACCTTGACTTGAGCCTAATGGGCTTTTCTAAAAAAACTGGACCAAGGGCCTGAACTGCAAGTGGGCGGCAGCTTACTTTAGATGAAGAAGAGGAAGGGCACATTGCAACTTTTGAAATTAGGCCAACGTTCAAAATTGAACTTGGTGCCTGTGCCTGTATGGGTCCCACCTCTTTCCCTAGGCCTCCATCTCCAACACGAGTAGTACTCGCCCGAGACATTGAGATTGCTGTACTCCAGAACTCCCACCTGCGAAACCAGACCGACGGGACCGCCCTTGCCTCTGCCCTCCCCACTTGAAACCTAACCTCTTTGGTTGAACTACTCCCTACCCCTATCTCTTTCCCTGCATCCTCTACTGCGACCCACTGGAAACTTTTCTTAGAGTTACCAACTAGAGAATATGGACCCTATCGACACAAATTTCGTGTATAAATTCAAATACAATAAAGATGAAGACAAATTTAAATAAATTATTTTTTTTATATATTTGAAATAAATGGAATGCAAAATCTTCGGATTTGAATTTTCTTATAAAAGAGATAAAACCTCTTATTCTCTCTTGATTGTTCTTTTTAGAACTTGAAGATTTGGACTTGAGTTAAAGATGAGGGTCAGATGACGTGCTCTCGTACTTCAAATATTGATGGGAATTACTTCTTTCAATTGGGCTTTGAAAGCTTGATCAAGAAAAAGATTTTGCAAAACTTCAAAAGTGTTATTGCTTTACTCTCAAGAAAATGATGCATGTGCTTCCCTCTTCCCAAGAGCCTCCTTACTTAGTGATATAGGTGCCCATGTCCTAGACAAATAGCATGCACGCGCGTGGCAGACGGCGGTGTGCAAGGCGGACCCAATGAGGGTGTGCACAGAGCAGAGGCCAGTGCACATCATGGGGCCAATGGTGTGGCTGCACACGGCAGCCTCAGATGGTCGTGCATCCTGGCTATCCACGCCCACCTACCTCCAGGCGACCTAAAGTATAAATAGGGGGCAACCCTCTCAAGGTAAACATCTAGACTCTGGACTACCAAGAGCTTCTTTATTCCCTCCGTGGCCCCATCTAAGCATCCTAACCTCAGGCCCCGTCCACCCTATGTTGCAGCTATACTAACTTGTTCATCAGAATCTTTGCCTCGGGTATTGGCCCTCAGCCACAACAGACCTCGAACTCTTCAGTTAGCCCTTGGCTTGGAAGCAAAGTTACCTTGTTGCCCTCGGCCCATTCTAGGGTGCAACAATTGGCGTCGTCTGTGTGAAAGTCACTAAGACTTCTCTCAATTAAATTCACACTCTAAAAGACTTAAGAATTAACTCCTAATATTCAACCGACATGGCAAGGAAAACCAGGAACACTCAGTACCTGGTCACGAGGACCAATTCCAAGCAGTCCTCGACTGGCTTGACAAGCGGTCCTCGACTGGGGCACCCGATAGGAGGCCGCCTCAAGATAGCCGCCCTGCTAGAAGCCTAGGGCACCATGGTGAACGTGCATCCCCGAACCCACTAGCCATCAACCCAATCAAATCCAACTGGACCGACCCCTTAGAGTCCAACCACCGCCAACGAGAAAGCCCCTGGGATAGAGGCAGGCGGTTAAGTCACTACTACCCACTTTTGAGGGTCGAGGGCTGATGTCGCGCCTCTCCCTCTCGTGTCTTAGACCTCTGAGACCTCCTGAAGGATAGGCGGGCCAAAAGAAATGGGCACGCGCTCGCATCAGAATACTCTGGGAACCGGGCCGACCCAATCCACCTCCGGGAGAACCAAGACAAGGCCCATGCCCCCATCGACTAGAAGATTGTCAACCTACAGGCGTAGCTCAACACAGTCAAAGACGAGCTCCGCTAGGTTAAAGAGAGTCGAGTTGAAGCCTCGGCAAGCCAAAACCCCTCGTCCGAGAAGATGGACGCCTTCACCCTTGACATCACCATGGAGCCTCTCCCACCACACTTCAAAGCGCCAACGCTCGAGATGTATGATGGATTGTCCGACCCAGACAACCACCTAGAAAGCTTCAAGGCACACATGCTCCTTTACGGATACTCTAATGCCCTGACGTGCTAGACTTTCCAAGCGACCATCAAGGTGGCAGCCTGTCGATGCTTCTCTACACTTCCCCCACGATCCATCAGCTCGTGGGAGCAATTCGCCAACCTCTTCCTTGCCCACTTCATTAACAACTGATGCATAAAAAGGAGCATCATCTCACCCATGATTGTCCGACAGAAACGCGACGAGAGTTTGTGGTCCTACATTGATCTCTTCAAAAAGGAGGAGCTTGAGGTCAGGGACCTCGACCCTATAATCTCCATGCACACATCCATCAACGGCCTCCTACCAGGCTCAACCCTCAAGTGCTCGGTAACCAAGACATCGGCCAAGTCCAAGGTAGAACTTTTTAAGAAGGCCCAAAAGTACATTGCCATTGAGGCGGCCTCGGCCGGCGATCGCCAGGAGGGAGAGGCCAACCACCATTGTGGAGGCCTAGAGAAGAAGAGAAGTAATGGAGACATCTGTAATGACAACAACAAGAGGAGGCCCCGGCCGACGATTGACAGAAAGGAGAGGCCGACCACCACTTCGTTCATTACTCGTAGGCTGAGCGTGAACCCGAACTCTAGGCCAATTCAGTAGAAAAAGAAGAACTTTGCACCGGAGCGATGGAAGGTCATAGGAGATGATGTTGACAAGATACTCGACGTTGGCTTCATCTGAGAGGTACATTACCCTAACTAGTTGTCCAATTTGGTTATGGTAAAGAAAGCTAACGGGAAGTGGTGGATCTATATTGGCTTCACAGACCTCAACCGAGCCTGCCCCAAAGCTAGTTTTCCTTTGTCGAGGATAAGCCACCACGTCGATACACCATAGGTTACGAGCTACATAGTTTTATGGATGCCTTCTTCGTATACAACCAAATCAAGAACGACACATATTGTTACAAAGTCATGCCCTTCGGCCCCAAGAACACTGGGGCCACCTACCAACTTCTCGTGAACAATGTTTTCAAACACCAAATGGGAAGAAACATCAAAGCCTATGTGGATGACATGATCATAAAGAGTCTGAAAGCCGACTAGCATACCTTAGACCTAGCCGAGAACTTCGACACCTTGCGGAAGTACAATATGAAGCTTTACCCCAACAAGTGTGCCTTCGTCGTCACGCAATGGGGTATAGAGGCCAACCTGGAAAAGGTCCGAGCTATTTTTGACATGGCACTACTTCAAACGGTCAAGGAAGCTCAAAGGCTTACCGGCCAAGTGGCTGCCCTCAACCACTTCATGTCGAAGTCGGCCAACCATTGCCTACACTTCTTCCCGGCCATCAAGAAGTTAAAGGACTTTTAGTGGATGGAAGAATGCCAATGCGCCTTTGAAGAGTTGAAGTCATACCTCGCCTTGCCTCCCCTCCTCACTCGGCCACTTCCAAGAGATGTGTTATACCCGTATCTCTTAGCTGGGGACGAGGCCATCAATTTAGTGTTGATAAGGGAAGATGGAGTGTAGAGACCAATCTACTATGTCAGCAAGGTCCTCTACGATGCCGAGACCTGATATCGCAAAGTGGAAAAATTGGCCTTCGCCTTAGTGGTCTCGGCTAGGAAGCTCAGGCCATATTTCCAAGCCCACACCATCTCGATCTTGACCAACCAGCCCCTCAAGGCAATCCTCGCTAAGCCAGAGACCTTGAGGCGAGTGATCAAGTGGGCCATTGAACTGTTTGAGTTTGACCTACAGTACCAATCGAGGACCGCAATCAAAGCACAAGCCTTGGCCGACTTCGTAACCGAATGCACCTTCACCCGAGCCCCAGAAGAGGTAGAAAGGCCTCAACCAGCCAAAGGACCTTGGCCAACCTGGAAGCTATTTGTTAACAGATCCTTCAACTCCAAGGGAAACGGAGCCGGCCTCATACTCCTCACCCCGGACAACACAGAAGTAGAATACGCATTGAGGTTCGACTTCTCAACCTCCAACAATGAAGTTGAGTACAAAGCCCTCCAAGTAGGACTATAGCTTGCTAAGGACCTGGGCTCCCAGCACATCGAGGTCTTCAACGACTCCCAACTAGTGGTGAACAAAGTACCTGGCAAAGGTGTCTGCCACTTCCAACACTTCTCCTTGCTGCAAGTCCCACGGTCCAAAAACATGAGAGCTAACCCCCTTTCCAAGTTAGTGAGTACCTCAGGCGTTGCCCTCGGCCGCATAGTCTGTGTTGAGAAGTTATCCCAGCCAAGCATTGAAGAAGTCCAAGTGCTCCTTGTGCAAGTCAAACACTGTTGGATGGAGCTCATCATTACCTTTCTCCTGATCGAGCAGCTGCCTACTAATAGGAACCGAGCCAAACGGGTCCAATGGAAGGCCGCCGACTACACCTTGCTTGATGGGAAGTCCCAAGTGCTCTCTCTATCTTGCCTATCATCTCCTCCGTCGCTTCATGCCAACCGCTAAGCAGCAACACCAGTCGCCGACAAGCACCAAGCCACCAAAGCCAAGCGCTAGCTACTCCCTCTCCAGCGACACCTATCATCTCCACCACCTCTCACTTCAAGTTCAGGCGATAACCAGTCCGGCACTAACAAATCGGCTACCACTTTAGTGTTCATTGTCCAAGTTCGACTTCAGGTCTTCAGCTTGTTTAAGGTATTTTTTATTTTTTGTTGCATAAATAATATTTATAATGTATTTTTTTATTTTTTTTGCATAAATGTACAGGCCTTTGGGCTTTAGCTTTTATTTTCATTTTAACTTGTTACTGAATGAGTGAATGGATGTCGATTAATAGTTTAGTTTATTTTATTGAACGAATGTTGATTAATAGTTTAGTTTGTTGTATTTTCATTTCAACTTGTTTTAGGTTTTTTTTTTTTTTTTGCATAAATATTAGTGTGTTTGTTCATTTATAGTGTATTTTTTCATTTGTTTTTGGATTGTTACCGAATGAATGTTGATTACTAAATGAATGTTGTATTTTCATTTTTCATTTGTTGTATTTTCATTTCAGCTTGTTTTAGGTATTTTTTTTATTTTTTGCATAAATATTAGTTTTTTTTCATTTATAGTGTTTTTTTTTTATTTTTTGGATTCTTACTAAATGAATGTTGATTAATAGTTTAATTTGTTGTATTTTCATTTTAGCTTTAGGTTTTCTTTGCATAAATATTAGTTTTTTTTGTTCATCTATAGTGTATTTTTTTCATTTTTTTGGATTGTTACTAAATGAATGTTTTTTAATGGAGGGAATGTTTTTTTTCCATCTTTTTTTAATAGTTAACCAGTCCACCGATCAACCAGTTAACCAATTGCAACGGTTTGGTTTTAGTTCGAACTATTAAGAAACTGACTGAGTTAGTTCAGTTAAAAAAAAACTCAAGGTTTGGTTAACCGAACCATGAGCACCCCTAGCTGAGACAAACTGGTCCACTAGTTTGGTTGCACATTTGTCTATCCAATGGTTGAGAATATTCTAAACTAACACAAGTGTTATAAGTGTCTAGTTTAAGGAGTAATTCACAGAAACACACCAATAAGAACATGAAACAATAATATACTTATGTACATCAATTTGATTGGAGCTAAGTGCATATACTGTCTGACACTATCCATACTAATTAGCTAGTCGGATTCAAATTTAAATACGACCTGATTCGATGTGATAAGTATCCAAATTCGATCGATTATTTAATTCTTATATATAGTATATAAAATATTTAAATTTTTATATAATTTATATATATAATTAAATTATATAAATAATTTATATACTATATAAATAAAATATTTATTAATTACCTAAAATAATTAATTGGTTGAATTCAAATCGAATCCAATATTTGAATATTTAATTGAATTCAAATATTAACTTTCAATACCCATCAGATACCGAATCAAATTCGGATATCGAATCATCATCATCATCATCATCATCATCATCATCATCATCATCATTATTATTATTATTATTATTATTATTATTATTATTATTATTATTATTATTATTATTATTATTATTATTATGAGATCATCATCATCATGAAAATCATCATATTCATTCATCATCATCATCATTATTTATTTATTATTATTATTATTATTATTATTATTATTATTATTATTATTACTGGGCCCAGGTAATGCATATGTGTAATCATAGATCCAATATGATAACAAAATGGTCGAAAGGAAATGAAAATTTTAAATTATTATTTTCTCTCTTTTCTGTAATTGTCTTCCCACCATGAAGAATAATTGTATCATAGATCTATGGGTGACTGCAACATAGCGGTTGTTCGGTGAATAATAATAATATTTTTATTAATTATTAATTATTTTTATTAACTAGTAATTTTTTAAAATTATTTTAATTTTTATTTGTGTAAATTATTAATTATTTTAATATTTTTATAGTCATTAATTATTTTTTAAATTTTTAATCATTTAATTTATTAATTAGTAATTATTAATTTATTATTTTTTATTTGTATTGTTTCAATATTATTTTGAGGTTGAAAACTGTTTTTTACGAGATAATGCAAATTGAATTCAACATTTCCAAATAATATGTTTTAGGGGTAAAATAATAAAATCCATAAATTTCAGATGGTAAATGGTTGATCCAACACGTACAAACTTATGGATTCAGATCATCTAAAAATTAGAAAAGCATCTATTCCTCTTTTCAGATTTCAGACATATTAACCTTTTAGATCTGAATTTTCAGATTTATCAAACGCCACCTAAGTTTCCATTACAACCAGTCAAGGATCTTGTCAACTCAGCCACCATCAATTGGTAGAATTGTAGAGATGTTCTTAAGAAGTTTCTTAGGAGTATAAAATATTTACGGGACACTTTGTAACGAATGTTCAAATTTTATTGGTTGTGGTATACCAGAAAATTAAACTGGGGCCTTTTCTGGTTAAAAAATAATGAAATTTTCTAAATTTACAAACCAGGTTAAACCTTTCACTAACCATGCTCCCTTTCAATTTTTGCAGGTCACTTAGGCTGGTTTGTTTGCAGTGCCATTTTATTTGTACGGATTTGGGAGTGCAAATGATTTGGGTGCAGATTCTGGTTCATTTTTGTTTCAGCTTTTGCCTTATTTTTCTTGTTTGCAGAAAAATAAAACCTAAATAAAGTAAAATCCAAAGCAAAAATGAACCAAAATTTGTATTCTTCTCTTTTTCACACTAATATATTTGTATTAATGCAAATAAAATTATACTACAAGCAAATGGAGCCTGAAGATTGAATATGTGGAAATGCCGGTTAGATTGGTCAACCTTGGAGCCGAAAGACATTCCGATTTTTAGAAATCCCGGTTTTCATTTTTTTTTTCTTTTGAAAAACTGTTGGAACCATTTAAAACCTAGTGGAATAGTTGAAAATCCTTCAGGTTTTGATGATCCAGCCAGGTTTCAATGATAGTAGTTGGACAGGTTTTGATTATCATGTCTTTTCTTGTTTCAAATTCTCCTTCCTAATTTTTTGTTTCTTTGATTTTTTTATTTTTTTTACTTCCACATTACCCTTTAAATCAATAAATAAATAATATAGGTTTAACTATTTCTTATAAGGAAAAATTCTCGATAGGTATCCTATACTTTAGGCCAAGTGCCAATTTAGTACCCGAACTTTTGAAATACAACAACTTAGTATCTACTGTTAATGGACCGTCAGTTACGTATATCACGTGACTCCATGTACAATTTAAAAATTTTTAAATTATCAAAATTATCCTTAAAAATAAAATACACTGTTCATCTTCTTTATCAAGAAAATGAAACAGAGTCCAAAGGGCTCTGGCCACCGCGAATCGGTGAAGGTTGCCCACCGTAACCGCAATGGGCACCAATGTTCATGTAAAAAAACTCAACGGATGTTTTTCCAGGGGGTGATGGATAATCTGGATTACATCGTTACTGCTGTGATACCATGAAAATGGCCATGATTGACTCTAAGTCGAGTCAATCAGTCCGCCAACACTTTGATTTAATAACTTTAAAAAAAAAAATCCCAAAATAAAATCCTATTGAAGAGAATGTAAAAAGGGAAGTGGGACCGAGGAAGCTTCAAGCTCGGCCACTCCTCAGTCTTTTCCTCTCCGGTGAATCCCCTGCTAAGTGTTCCGCCAATCAGCTCTGTACTGATGACTGTCCATCAGCAGCAGCAACTTCAGCTTCACCTTCAGCTTCAGCTTCAGTTCAGTGGCAGAAGAAGCTACTTGTATCCTAAGGTTAGTAAACAACTCGACTTCAATTTCCAGTCTTCTGAAATTTTAAGATTGGCCAATCCATTGCTTTTTCTTCAGCAGCAGCAGCACCACCTGCTTCTTCTCTCGTGTTCATACCGGTAATGTCCTTTCCCGGCAAACTCATAACTAAGCTCTCTCAGTTTCATCATCATCGTTCATCACTCATCATTCCTATTCCTTCTTCATTTTTCAATCCTCAATCACAATAATGTCTACAATACCCTTAACCTCTCTTGGAATTTCACGCCCTCTCTTTGCCTCCCTCCTCCTCCTCTTCTTCTTACCCTTGCAGGCCATCTCCCAGACCACATACGACGAACAGTCCATCCTACTCAAACTAAAGCAAGATTGGAAAAATCAACCTCCTATGGACTCTTGGAAATCATCGCTTCCTTTCTGCAATTAGACGGGAATCACCTGCGACTATGGTTCTGTCACCAACATTTCATTTGGCAGCTGGAACATCAATGGAACAATCCTTCCCATCATCTGTAATCTCAGCAACCTCAACCACCTCGACCTCACTCTCAACTATTTACTGGAGAATTTCCCACCTTTCTCTACAACTGTTCGAAACTCGTGTATCTTGATCTTTCTCAGAATTACTTCGTTGGCCGCATTCCCGATGATATCCACCGGCTTTCTTGCCTCACCTACCTAAATCTCGGCGCAAACAACTTCACCGGCGACATCCCGGCAGCAATTGGACGTTTGTCGGACTTGAAGACGCTCTCTCTTGTTCAGAATTTGTTTAATGCGACCTTCCCTCCGGAAATCGGTAATTTGTCGAACCTTGAATTCTTGCAAAAATGTCTTATAATGGTTTCTTGCCTTTGAGGTTGTCGGTTCAATTCGGTCAGTTGAAGAAACTGACATATTTGTGGATGGCGAGCACAAATTTGATTGGAGAAATTCCTTAATCAATTGGCAATATCACGGAGCTTCAACACTTGGATCTCTCAGTGAACAATATGAACGGATCGATCCCTGGCAGTGTTTCGTCTAGAGATGCAGAACGACGGGAATATTTATTAATATTGATAATACTATATTTATTATATAATTAAATATACTAAAATTAATATTTATATTTTTTTGTGATAAATGTATTTTCAAATGGTTATGTATAAATTTATTTTGTTTTGTTATTTAACGGAAAACTTTCACTAATCATTGGACATTAGATTACTATTATTGAAATTTTTAAATTTAATTTATTGTACTTATTGTATTTTTTTTATAAGCTATTGATTAATATTTATTAGAGATTAAACTAGTATTTGAGATTATACTATTTATTGACTAATTTAATATATTTTTGGTACTTATTGTATTTTTGTAATTATTGTATTTTTCATTATCAATATATTTTCAATAATTGTATATTTTTGCTATAATTTTTTAATAATTATTAGATATTAAACTATTGTTATTTATTAGAGATAATACTATTAATTTAGCTGAAATAATGAGTGTTCATGAGTTGGTTCGGTTTGGTCGTAGGTTATTTGGCCAACCAAATTGACATGGTGAGGTTAGGAAGTTGGTTAGTTGAAATCGACTAACTTTTTGTGAAAACCGACCCATTCAAATTGTACCAAATTGGGTCGATTTTTTGGTTTGGTCAGTCTGTTCAAAAGATTTGAACCTAAAAATTAATATGGAAAATTTTCCATTTTTTTAAATTAAAAATTATATTTAAAATATAAAATATTAATATATATCCATGGTTAGGTCATTCGATTTTGGTCGGCTTACAAATGGTCAAAGTGAAATTGATCCAACTTAGTCGAATTGGGAAGTTTTTGAATGAAAGCCAACCTAAAATACTAGAAAACTAACCAACTCGATCGGGTTGAGTTAATCAGGTTGGTCAATTTCATTAGGTTGATAAATAAATCTAACTGAAATTTATTATTGTTATTTTTGTACATATTATAAAAATTTTATTAAAAGTAGTATATAAAATATGAATAATTATTAATTATTTAAAATTTTGAAAATATAAAACAATTGTATACTTTTAAGTGTTTTTATTAGGGTCATTTATTAGAACACACTTTTAGGAATGGCAATTTTCCCCCTCCTTGACGGAAACCCGACTTCCCCAACTCGATGGGGTTGGGGATGGGGATTGTTTTGGCGTGGCAAGGGAGGGGACGGGGGTTAATACGAATCTCCGGTCAAGGTCAGGGTCGGGGATGGGGATTAAGGTCCCCACCCCACCCCGACCCCAATATATATATATATATATATATATATATATATATATATATATATATATATATATATATATACATTATTTATAATTTAAATTTTGTATATATTTTAAACAAATTTATTTTAAAAAGATACTATTATCTGAAAACATTTTGGGGATTCGGGTCTCCATTGGGAACCCATCCCCAAAGTGAAATTGATCCAATTTGGTTGAATTGAAAAATTTTTGAACCACAATTGACCTAAAATACTAGAAACCAACCAACCTGGGTCGAGTTGATCGGGTTGATTGGTTTCATCAATTTAATGGATAAACCTAACTGAAATTAATTATTTTTATTTTTGTATTATAAAAATTTATTAAAAGTAGTATATAAAATATGAATAATTATTAACTATTTAAAAAGTTAAAAATATAAAACAATTGTATACTCTTGTGATTCTATTAGGGTCATTTACTATAACAAATCTTATAGATTTACATATTTACTTAAACATACCTTATAGTTTTCATTTTATTAAAACATCCCATATATTTTACAACTTATTTACTTAATCAACCTTTCATTAAGGAGTGTTTGTTTTGCTATTAGGCCCATAATTTTTTATTCCAAAAATACCCTTAACATTTTTTTTTGTACAAAAAACAAAATTAACCAAATATACCCAATAAAGTGATTGTCCGTGTCTTATAAAGCGAAAAAAATTGTATATTCATTTTTATTTTTATTTTATTATGATAAAATTTATTTAAATGAACATTAGGGTCAACATTGTCATTTTCCACTATCATCTAATAGAAGATTGATTAAATCCATTGCAAATTATAAGTGGTGTTTTAGTAAAATTTTAACTATATTGTAGATTTTAATAAATCCATGAAACTATAAGGGGTATTTTAGTAAATGACCATTTCTATTATTTAGCTTTCGTTTAATAAATCCCGTGCATCGCATGGGTCCCTGCTATATATATTAAAATAAAGCAATCAAAATATTTTCTCCTTTTTTTATTTTTTTAATTTTTTTATTCCATGTCATTTTTGAAACAACCAATGAGATACACTTTTCCAATAAACTAAATAATTTATTCTCCTAAAATTTCTCTTAAACTACCTACCCCACTTTCTCTAAAATTATCACTAATTTCTATTTATCTCCAAAAATGTCTCTACTTTAGTAAAGAGTTTCTCTCCTAAATTATCTCTAATTCCTCTTTATCCCCTACCCTACTTTTTCTCTACATCTATCTAAAGAAAGTTTGGATTCAAAAATGTAAGAATTATTTAAATATTCTAACAAAATTATATAATAAATTTAAAATATTTATTAAAACCACATTAAATATATTTATATTTATACAAAATATATCACGAAATTATGTACTAACAATTTATATTATGTTTTTCTAGATTATCAATTTAAATGTTTTTCAAATATTTAATAATATGTAATAGCTTTAAATAAATAAAATTCAAATAACAAAAATTTTTAAATATTTTATAGATTATTTACATATTTAAATAGCTAAACATTTATCATAACTAGATTTTAAATAGTTAAAGTAAAGAAATTATGTAATAAATTTAAAATAATTCTTCCAAGTAGAAAAATAATTATAACATAATATTGAAATCAATAATAGTTTAATATATTACAAAACTAATAATGAAATTATGAAATAATAGTATAAAATATGATTTTATGGATAGTTAAATTCAATAAATAATTAATATTTTAAAACTTAAATATTCTATACATTTAACATAACTATATTTTAAATAATTAGAATAAAGAAATTATGTAATAAATTTAAAAAATTCTGAAAAGTAGAAAAATAATTATAAAATAATATTGAAATTAATAATAATTTAATATTTTTTACATAATATTATAAATAACTAGTTTCACTTTTATCAAGTAATAATTCGAGAAAATAACTTTCAAAAATTAATATTTATTAATAATAATTTTAAACTCTTAATCTGCATTTATTATATAATTATATATGCCAAAATTAGTTTTTTTTGTGATAAATGTATTTTCAATGATTATGTATAAATTTATTTTGTTTTGTTATTTATCAAAAAACTTCCAATAATTATTGGAGATTAAACTACTATTATTTAAATTTTTTAATTTAATTTATTATACACATTGTATTTATTATATTTTTGTTATAACTTATTGATTAATATTTATTAGAGATTAAACTTTGATTTGAGATTATACTATTTATTGACTAAGTTAATATATTTTTAGTACTTATTGTATTTTTTCATTATCAATATATTTTCATTAATTGTGTATTTTTACTATAAATTTTCAATTATTATTGAAGATTAAACTATTGTTATTTATCAGAGATGAAATTATTAATTTAGCTGAAATTATGAGTGTTCATGAGTTGGTTCGGTTCGACCATAGGGTATTTGGCTAACCAAATTGACCTGGTCAGGTTAGGGAGTTGGTCAACTGAAACCAACTGACCTTTTATGAAAACCAGCCCACTCAAGTTGTATCGATTTTGGTTGATTTTTTGGTTTGGTCAATCGATTCAAAAGATTTAAACTTAAAAACTAAATTTAGTTTTAAAAATTATAGTGCAATTGTTAAAAAGTAAATTTTAAAATTAGATTTATGATATAAAACATTTTAGACTAAGAAATATGGGAAATTTCCCACTTTTCCATATTAAAAAATATATTTAAAGTATAAAATATTAATATATATCCATGGTTAGGTCGTTCGCTTTTGGTCAGTTTACAAATGGCTAAAGTTAAACTGATCCAACGTGGTCGAATTGGAATTTTTTTTAACCAAAGCCAACATAAAATACTAGAAAACCGGCCAACTCGGGTCGAGTTGATTGGGTTGGTCGGTTTCATTAGTTTGGTGAATAAACCTAATTGAAATTAATTATTGTTATTTTGGTATTATAAAAAATTTATTAAAATCTATATATCTATCTATCTATCTATATATATATTAAAACAAAGCGGTCAAGTAATTTTCTCCTTTTTTTGAATGTTTTTTTATTCCATGCCATTTTTGAAACAACATTGTCATCTAATGGAAGATTGATTAAATCCATTGCAAATCATAAGTGGTGTTTTAGTAAAATGCTAACTATAGGGAAGATTTTATTAATCCATGAAACTATAAGGGATATTTTAGTAAACGACCCTTTCTATTATTTAGCTTTTGCTTAATAAATCCCGTGCATCACACAAGTCCCCGCTAGTTTAAATATTATAACAAAATTTAATTATAATACATTTAATATTACTCACATTATTAATAATTATATATTTTTACTAAATTCATCATGAAATTATGTAGTAACAATATAAATTATAATTTTACGAATTATTCAATTTAATTGTTATTCAAATAATAAAAATTTTACATTAAAAAATAAAAAAAAATATTTAAATATTGCAATAACTAAATATCTTAAATAATAAAACATTAAGAATAGCTAAATAATTATATAAAAAATATATAATATTACGTAATAACATTAAAATAAATAAAATTAAGATAATGAAAAATTTTAAATATTTTACATATTATTTAAATTTAATTAACAAAATATAACATGACGAAATTATATAATAAATTAAAAAAAATTAAAAGTAGAAACATAATTATAATAGTTTTCATAATATTTATAATAATAATAATTAATTATTTTTAACAATAATGACAACTTATTTAATAATAGTACTAATTATAACTTTACGGATTATTAAATTAAATAATTAATTAATATTTTAAAATTTTAAATAACAATATTATTTAAATAACTAAATAATATTATAAATAAGTAATTTCACTTATATCAATTAATAATTATATAAAAAAAGTTCAAAAAAATAACATTATTAGCAATAATTTTACAATAATAGTGTACAATATATATAGAAAAATTAGAAGTTATGTTATTTTTAGTAATTATTTGTTGTAATTTTGAAAAATATGTTTTGAATAATTATTTATAAATCTATTTTTGTTTGGTTATTTAATAGTAATTGTCAATAGTTATTGGAAAATAAACAACTATTATTTAACTTTTGAAATTTAATTCATCGTATTTATTGTATTTTTGTTATAAATTTATTTTTTTTTTGTAATTGTGTCTTTTTTATAATTTATTGATTAATATTTATTAAATATTAAACTATTATTTGAAATTACACTATTTATTGACTAATTTAACATATTTTCAATATTTATTGTATTTTTGTAATTATTGTTTTTTTAGATATTCATTGTATTTTCATTATAAATTTATTTTTAATAATTGTTATTTTTGCTATAAATTTTCTATAGTTATAGGAGATTAAACTATTGTTATTTATTAGTGATTACACTATTAATTCTGTTGTAGGCTATCTAGCCAACCAAATTGACTTAGTTAGGTCGAGAGTTTGTCACCCGAAACAATTGACCATTAGTGAAAACCTATCAAATCAAACTATCACTTTTGGGTCTATTTTTGGTTTGGTTTGTTTGTTCAAAAGATTTAAACTTAAAAATTAAATCTAAATATAATAAATTGCACTGGTATTTAAAAAAATAAGTTTATGATATAAAATATTTTGGAGTACTAAGAAATATGGGAATACCCACTTTTCTGTATTAAAAAATTATAATCAAAACATTATATATATATAATGTGGTCAATTTAGTTTTGGCCAATTTACTAATGGCCAAATTGAAACTGATTTAACTTGGTCGAATTCAAAAATTGTTAGACCAAAGCCAATTAGAAATACTAGAAAATCGACTAGCACGGGTCAAGCTCGATTAAATTGATTATTAAAAAGTTAAAATATAAAACAATTATATATTCTTATGTATTTCTATTATTTAACTTTTACTTAACAGAACCCGTGCATCAGAAGGGTCCCCAATTGTACTAATAATATAGTGAGATTGAGACTCCCTTGAAAAGTTTTACCATTGTACATATCGCATGGTCCAATATATGTTGTGAAGAGAAAAACGGAAGATGTGTGTTTATTTGTGCTTACTTGTGGATCTTTTAATATATATTGATAAAGAATGTGTGTATTTTGAATAAAATGCAAATTACAAGACATGAGTGTTGGTCATTTATGTTAAAATGCAACACTTTAATTATCTAGCTGCCACTTCTTATGTGTTTTAAATCACAATATATATGACCCGGTAAGCTTTCAAGTTTTGTGTCCAGTTTGAGTCTTAAAACAATAGTGTAAGAACCAATTTTCAAATAGCAATTGTTTTACTTAGGGGCTGTTTGGTTGGAGACTGTTTTGAGTTAAAACAATCATAAAACACTTTGCATGGAAATCCATGCCAAGAGTGTTTCAAGAAACATTAATTTAATGTTTCTTGCTTTGGGAAGCAAAGCCTCAACGCCTTGACTGATATGGCACTGAAGTGGTGATGACATGGATGAAAAATATACATTTTTTACCACAGGATTTAAGTGTAAATAGTGGTAATCGTGTTTCAAGTATAAACAATATTTCAAGTCAAAACATTACAAGTTAAAACACCAACAGTATCAAACACAACCTTATTATACTATTATATAAACTTATTGCTTATTTAATATTAAGATAAATTAAAAAATTATATCTAAATAATTAAAGTTAATTAGAATACCCATAAAACCCCTTAATATTTATGTATGTAGTGAATACATTTTCTTTGCCCCTATAATCTGCCTTGAATTTTTTTCACATACATAGAAGGAAAATTTTTAAATTAATATCATATCGTTAACTAGCTTCAGCTGCTGTTAAAGTTGCATTTGAAAAATATGCCCTTTGAGTGTCATAATCCTTGTTTCGGCTAGTTAACGTAGGTATCAAGATGGAAAATATTCAAAAATACCTATTTTACCCTTTTTATGAATTAATGTGCATTTGTTTTTCTGTATCGTAACGCCATTATACCCCCGAATACTGTTCATCTTCTTCCTCACGACGGCAGAATGCCGCACTCCCCCCTCCAACCTTCCCTCTTCTTTAATGAATGGACAACCATGGCGGCAGATGGATGACAATGTCATATGTCCAACGATGGTACTGGAAATTTTGTTCAGCAACAGGAACGGTACTCTGTTTTCTCGTTCATTACAGAGTACCATTCAGCAACTGGAAATTTCGTCCAACGGGAACGCACAATGGAACTCTGTTTTCTCGTGCAGTAACTGGAAATTTCATCCAATGATGGTACTGGAAATTTCGTTCAGCAATAGGAACGGTACTCTGTTTTCTCGTTCATTACAGAGTACCATTCAGCAACTGGAAATTTCGTCCAACGGGAACGCACAACGATACTTTGTTTTCTCGTTCAGCAACTGGAAATTTCATCCAACGATGGGCAACCATGCTTCCTCCTGTAATGGGAATTTTGTTCATTACAGGGCTAGCACCAAAGTTGATAGCTCTTGCTGGCTCAGATCTAAATAACCGATCACCACACTGGTTAGCCCTTCTATATATATGTGATCCACTTCACCAAGACAGACGTTCTGCTCCCCCATCTTCCTTCATCTCTGCCCTATCGATCATCACCAAGTCTTAGCTTGCTGTCTTGTGTAACGAACTGCCCTTAAAGATTGCTTGTCTCACCATTCAGAAACAGCAGACCAAACTCAATGCCAAAGTGACAACCATGCCTTCGGAGGCCTCCTCTACTATTAATTCATGTCCCATCAAAACCATCATGGTTTTAGTCGAAGAAAACCGCTCCTTCATCAACCCAGAAATTGATGGTGTCACCGGGAAAGAATACAACTTGGTCGTTGCAAAGGATCCCGACTCGGAACGGGTTTACTTTGGGAACCTACAACTTGATCTCTGCAAAGGATCCCAACTCGAACGGGTTTACTTTGGGAACCAATCAGAGTACGTCGACCCCGACCCTGCTCACTCGTTTCAGGCAATTTACGAGCAGGTTTTTGGTGTTCCATGGGGACAGCAGTCATCATCGGTTAATAAAGGCAGTGTTGCGACGACGATGAACGGATTTGTGCAGCAGACAGAGATCGTAGAGAAGGGGTTGTCGGAGACGATGATGAATGGGTTTAGGCCTGAAGTAATACCGGTATACAAGGAGTTGGTGTCGCAGTTTGCAGTGTGTGATAGATGGTTCGTGTCGCTTCCCAGTTCAGCGCAGCCAAACCGGTTATTCGTGCACTCTGCAACGTCGCACGGATATATCAGTCGCGATACTAAGAAGCTGATCCAAGGATTCCCACAGAAGACCATATTCGATTCTTTGGATGACGCCGTTTTATCTTTTGGGATATATTATGCCAACCTTCCTTCCAAGCTTCTCTACAGGTAAGCAAGCTTTCCACTGTGCCAAGGCCCGATAAGGTCTTCTGTGGAGGAAGCATGGTTGCCCACCCATTACAGCATGCTTCCTCCTGTAATGGTTGCCCACCCATTAATTATTAATCATTACGAAAGAGATAATAAAAGGATACAGAGAGGAGATAGCCTGCCTTGCGCCTCAAATCCTAAGCGTACAAAGTTCCCCCTCACCAACTCAAACCCTCCCAAAGCAAAGAAAACCAAAGCAATATAGGACTTATCCATAGTGATAGAAGGAAGGCATATAAGATCCTTTTGAAGAAGGCCCTTGGATACCCTAGGAAAAAAATTAACAGACTCAAAATAACAAAATTGAGCTTCATCAATACCTGAATTTGCAAGGAAGTTTAAACCATGGTTTTTAAAATCGACTCAAAGACCGAACCAGTCAGGGTCTAGTTACCAGGTCGAATGGTCTGATCATTCGAACAGAATGATTGACCCATTTTGACGAAATTAAATAAAAAATGGTTAACCGCTTGGGTCAGCGATTTACTGACCAAAATCAATGGTTTTTGAAAAATTCTGATTTTGGGGAAAACCGAAATTAATCACCTGACCGATACCCGATTTTCCGGTCCGACTGTCTGGTCCGATATGGTTTTGAAAACCATGATTTGCACAATGATTGTCTTCTCAAAGGGTGTGAGAAAATTGAACATGAAGATTCCTCAAAGGCCTTTTGGTATATCGAAGATTATAAGGTTTCAAGGTTGAGATAGTTTGCCTGCTAGAATATCAATGGCAACTTTGTTACCACTTTCTATTTCAACTTCATGAATTTCACGATCAATACACGGTTTAATACCATCGAGAATAACCAACATTTCAGCTCTTAGGGATGTGCCTGTTTCATAGAAATTACAGAAAGCAAAACAAAATGTCTTCTATCCATTATAAACCCTCCTGTACCTCTCTTTCCATAGGGTCCATAGAATAATAACAAGAGCAATTAAGATAAGGTGATGGATTTGAGAATCTTTAGAAGCAATACTCCACCGTAGTTTAATTTTATCCACAATATGTGTTGTGATGGAAAGATAGGAATACCAAGAAGTTGACTGAAATAATTCCAACCCTTCTAACCATAACACCATTAGAAAAATCTAAAATATTGCATTTGTTTTACTATTATTTGTAAAAAAAAATAGGTTCATACTAGATGTTTCCACAAAATGTCTTCTCAAACAAGTGATTAATCCTCTCTTCTATTTATCAATACAAATTTTCAATTAAATGAAGTAAATTTAATTGCATAGAAACAACCAATGAGGTAGGTCAACTTTAGTCAATAATTTGAAGCCATTCCAATAAAAACTTGCCTCTACAAATAATTAACGAAATAATATAGTTACTTTTTGTGCAAATTAAACTATATCGAATCAATCACAAGCCAAATGCAATCCTACCAAATATTTTAGTTACAAAGACTAAATAAAATCAATCAAAAACCTATACATATGTTCTTAGTCTTAATTTTTTTGGAGAAAATATCACTTCTATTCAAGAAAAAAAAGCAAATAAAAACATTTGTAGCACAATTATTTATTAAGCATTCTTGCAAAGGAATCTTAAAAATAATGGATTAGGTTGTTCCCATAAGTATTCCTACTTATTAACTTATTCTAACCATAGGTGATAACTCGTAAGTACTAATATCTATGGTCAATACAGAAGTTTCTTTTTTTAACATAAGAGAAGAAAACATAATATAAAAATAAAGTTTAAAAAGTATTAGCATATAGTCAAATTAAAGACAATTTGAAAAAAAAAAAACATTTTGCAATATCTAGAACATTATTTACTAATAACAAAACTCCATATAAGAGATACCAAGAAATACAATGCATTAATTGTAAAAAACTAGCAAGGGATTCAATTGTTCCTTCAACTATTTTTACCTACATTAGTTACCATGCAAAAATAGTCCAATTGGGTGGGCAGTTAAGATTATTGAATTGGAATGATATTAGGTCTAAGGAATCTCCTATAATGATATTGGGAAGAGTGAAAATACAAACATATACACTACAAATACAAGGTTTAGAAATATCATAAACAAAGTTTTGCACTATATATATTTATATTTGTGCTCTTCTCAAACTGAGCCTACTCCTACATATTGAACATTTTAGACTATTAAGTGTTACAAATAGACACTCCTTATATGGTACTACTCATACAAGTTTTTACTACATATAATATTAGATTAGGATCTAGAGACCTCCAAAATGTGCTCTTGAAAGTACAACAGACATGACCTTTAATAACCATAATGTGCCTTACCCAAACCTCTATGCCTTTGGTAACACAAATGCATCAACCAAGCCATAAAAACTATATCTTAAATTAATCGGCACATAAAAGTGATCAAGTAATACAACAACATTAATTACATGGACATCTTCCATTAAAATCCAAATTATCTATTTTGTGGGTCTATTTATAAGACTTATTCAACAGAAATAAAATTGTTTTTATTTTATTTTTATTTTATAAGTGCCCTTTTCCTCTATGTGACTTATCCTATCTCCTCAAACTATCATAAGCTTTCGAAAAAGTATATAAATTGTTTTTTTTTTTTTTTTTTTGTGTCTTCTCTTGTAGAATAAATTGATGTTCTTAGAGAGAGAGAGAGAGAATTTTATTCTTCTTTAATTGAAAAAGAGGTATTAATATAAATAACAATTATATTGTCAAATTATTAAAATTATTTAGTCAAGCTTAATAATATCTAATATATTTTCAGAAAGAGTATTCCCCATTTTCATAACAAAGGGTAACTTCACTAGGTGGGCTACATTGATTATAATATTAATGTAATATATTTTTACCTAGATGATGGTTAAATAATTTTCCTCCTATACTCACAGTTATTGACATAAAACAAATTAATTGCAATTAAGGCTCGGTTTTGAAAGAGTGCAAATATAACTATGTATACAAATGCATACAAAATACAAGGTTTTGCACTCTATATATTTATATTTATACTCCATCCAAACTGAGCACAAGGAATTTGAGGAATCATATTGGCATTTTCAATGTTAGACATCCTTTTTTTAGAGATATAATTTTATCTTACTATCAGAAAAAAAAAAAAAGAAAAGAGAAAAAAAAAAGCCATTCTAGCTTGATTAGCTGTAAGCCAAGCTTTGGAATTCATGACTCAAGACAAGAGGGTGCACCTAAAAGAGCTTAAGCAAGCTACAATGGCTATGCTTGCTTTAAACTTGAGATAATTGTATAGTTATATATAGTGCCATCATATCAAGAATAAGGGCCCGTTTGACATGTCTTTTTGGGAAGATCTTCTAATAGTTCTGACAGTCAAAAGACACATTGAGCTTTTGCATGAAGGTCTGAGCAGTCTGAAGCACATTTGGTAGACATGCATCTTTCCGCATCTTTCTGCATGAAAATAAAATGCAAAAGAATCCCGATTTATAAACAGCCAAAAAACCACCTGGAAAGATGTGTCAAATGGGACCTAAGTTAATTGGATATGGTCTTGTAATCTCCTCATGTAAATCTTTACTAAATATATTGGACCATAAAATAATTTTTAGGTTATTTTCAAAACAATCCCCTTGAAAAATACACTAAGCAAAAAGGTACATAAGGCTCAATTTGGAAGGAGTACAAATACAAATAAGTATAGTGCAAATACACATAAAATAATAAAAAAAAATTAGGTTTTTCACTCTATATATTTGTATTTGTACTCCTTCCAAACTGAGCCTAAAACAAAAACAATGTCTAAAATAGACTATATTATTACTTGTACCACGGTTGAAACACTTGTTTGGTCTCGAAGACCTATGAATTGACTATACTTTGTTGTAGGAGGCAAAGTTTCTTCTTCCACATGTTATGTTATGCTTACCCTAATTTCAACTTTTAGCTAGGGATACAAATGGGTTGGGCCAACTATAACGTGTACACAAATCCAAACCGACAACCCTAACAAAATTTTTCTGGGTTGGTAACTGGATGTAGGGATTCTGAATTCCCTTTGCAAATATCTTCTGCCTTTAATATGATCAATGATTAAGAAAAAATTTTCTTTATTTTATTTTTATTTTCTGGGGTAGTGGTGGGAGGTCCAGAATAATTCTAGGCGCGGAACCTACAGATGACGCTCTGTTTCATCAATGGCCTACCAGTTTTAGATTTTTCCTCTGATAAAATGAGAATTTGAACTCGCAAACAGAAGGCTTTCTTCTTCTTGGGTATATGGCTATTTGGCTGCAAGCGTGGAGCTACATCAACAGTAGAAACTTAGGTGTTTAACAAGTATTTTTGTATGGTGTTTTGTGATTTTCAAAGCTTGGAAAACCAAATTTTAGTCTTTCTTTATTTGGCAATAAAAGATAGGAAACCAGAAAGATTTATACCCTAAAAAGCTCATAAAGCTCAAAATGGTCAAAAATTTGGAAGCTTTCTATTTTTCTGCACCTAAATCTTCTATTTAACAACTTTATAAATAATGATAGATTAAGATATTTACCAAACAAACTAGCATGGTTTTTAAAACTGAACTGGAGACTGAATCGACCAGGGGTCCGGTTATCGGGTTGAACGGTCCGACCATTCTAACTGAATGCCCAGCCTGTTCTGGCAAAAAAATAAAAAATTAAAAAATTAAATAAATAATGGTCAAAACCGTTCAAACTGTTCGAATGGTTCAAACGATCAACTGCCCGGTTCAGCAGTTCACTAACCAAAATCAACGGTTTTGGGGGAAAACGGAACTAGTCACCTGACCAGTTCCTGGTTTTTCCGGTCCGACCGTCTGGTCCGATTCGATTTTGAAAACCATACAAACTAGATCTTTAAAGACAAAACCCCAAAAACTCATTACATCTTTTGGCCATTTAAATTATTGAAAGATCTTGCTATAAAAAGACTTACCAAACGGCACCTAACATTTGATGAACATAAATCCCTTTCGGTGCCACCACCTAGTTTGCTAAATACAATATCCATGGGTTGTCTAGAACTATTTTCCAGACAACCAGACCTCATGGATCAATAAGAGATGCATGTGTTAATTCTCTCTCCTTTTGGAAGGGACCGACACAGGAGAACAAATTTGACACATGCTGACCTGGGACCGGGGCTTTGTTGGTAAGGTTGGTGATATCTGGTTTCCTTCCACAAGCACTCAGCCTAGCCCGGGCATCTAGGGTCGGGCCAGCCTAGGCCTAGGCCTATCTGGGACCAGTCTAACCGTTCTAACCTTCTAGGTAGGGCCACTAGCTGTTGGCTAAAGATGATCGATAAGCCTTAATTGGCTTAACGTGCCTGCAACAACCAGAATCCACCAATTTCTGTTTCTTTTCAGTTTCTTTTTTGTTTTTATTTTTTTATTTTTTTGTCAAGTTGGCATTATTCAATCACGCTTGTAAATTAATCTGTGGCTATTAGGCAGTTAGGCTGGTCATGCTTACCACGTAGATCACCAATCTAGAGGCTTGGCCTGCCTGGACCATGTTAAAAGCCACTTGGGTTTGATCTAATGAGAATGAGACCAAATCAAATGGACTCCAAAAGCATCTGTCGGAGGTTGAGCATTACAGTGTAAATCTAAATATAATAAAAGCTTATTAATTAGATTGTGATCAGATCTTTTGTTGGGTTATGGTTTTTCACTTCATAAGCTTTATATATTTTTTTTCAATTAAACTTGAAACTTGAATTTTGTTTATTTTTATGTGACTGATGTAATAGTAAGGGCCATTTGATAACAGCTTAAGTGGCTGAACTGAATGACTTTCTTAATGGCCCAAGCTGTAAAGTCCTCAACAGTTCTGCTCAGCTATTATCAAATGGACCTTTAGTCTGTTTAAGATATTATTATTTTTACAATCTCTGAGATTGGTTCTCTCTCGTTATTGAAGTAACACTAACAAAAGACAATAGATGCAGATAATAACATATCAATAAGATAGTAATAGTAATAGTAACAAATATGAATACATCAAATTTCACTTCAATGTGGAGGATGGTCCAAGAAGTCCATGTGGTATTTTTGAGCCCATGGATGAGGGTATTATTGCTCAAATGAAAATAGGAAAAGGAAATAACCTTTTAGTAGTGTTAGTTGCCAAAAAGATTGGGAGAAGAAGAGAAGAAAAAGGAAGAGAATCCCGTACAAAAACAGAGAGAGAAAAGGAGCGGATTCTTGAAATTCCAGTCTGCGCAGTTTTTAATCTTGTGCTCCGATCGAAGGTCGTTTGTGGTCCGATTGAGTTGAAAGCAGGCATGTTCGCGACTTAAGGATCTTCAATATGAACGGTAGAGATCTGGTTTGACTCACTGGTTTGTGAGATCTGAGTCCGTGAACAGTACCTCCGTTTTGGGTGAGATTTCTCCATTATCTTGAGATATTTGTTAGTTTCCAAGAAACATATTTTCTTGACGATTTGCTGATTGTATGCCTCTAGTTTTATCTAGAGAGAACCCTTGTACAACCACTTAATTGATAGTGAAAGTTTTTTGGGTGACCGTGGTTTTTCTTTCCCACACCGGGAAGGTTTTTCCACGTAAACTTGGTTGTGTTCTTGTGTGCTTGTTCTTTGGTTTAAGCTCTATTAAATTGTTTCCTAACAGATTCACACAAAGAGGGAGAAAAATATTTTTCCGCTGTTTTTTTGAAACTTGGTTATAATTTGCTAGATTTTGTGATTCTCCCTACAAGTGGTATCAGAGCCAGGTTATTGTTACTGAATATCTTGTGCTGAATATGGAAGCTAATTTGAGTAGAATGATTACTTTGAATGGTGCAAATTACCATACTTGGAAAGGAAATATGGAAGATCTCATTTATGTTAAACAATTTCATCTACCGGTGTTTGCCACTAAAAAGCCAGAAAATATGTCTGAGGAATAATGGACCTTGTTACATCGACATGTTTGTGGGTATATAAGGCAGTGGGTAGATGATAATGTTTTGAATCATATTAATGGAGAAACACATGCACGGACACTCTGGAATAAACTTGAAGAGTTGTATGCTCGGAAAACGGGAAATAATAAAATGATTCTCATCAAGAAGTTGATGACTATGAGGTATCGAGATGGAACTCCATTGATAGATCACTTGAATACGTTCTAAGGTATAATTAATCAACTAGCTGGAATGGGTATCAAGTTTGATGATGGAATACATTCTAATGTTGAGTGTCATCACTACGGGATGAAAGGACACATCAAGAAATATTGTAGACAATTGAAACGGGAGAACAAGAAGAAAGGCAAAGAACAAGAGGGTGGTGATAGCAAGGAAAATGATAGAGTTGCTACCACTTCTACTAAAGACTTTCTTGTTGTTTATGATAGTGATATTGTCAACATTGCATGTCATGAGACCAAGTGAGTTATTGATAGTGGAGCCTTCATTCATGCTACATCTCGAAAGGACTTCTTTACATCCTACACGGCAAGTGACTTTGGTACAGTAAAGATGGGCAACGATGGCTTGGCATTGGTATTGGAGATGTGTGCTTGGAGATGAACAATGGCACAAAGCTGCTTCTTAGAGGGATAAAGCATATTCTTGATATTCGCTTGAATTTAATCTCTGCAAGTAAATTTGATGATGAAGGATATTGCAACACCTTCAGTAATGGTCAATGGAAACTTACTAAAGGTGTTATGATTGTTGCTCGTGGAAACAAGCATTCTAGCTTCTATATACTGCAAGCAGGACTCTCATAAGACACTATCAATGTTGTGAAAGATAAGCTTACATCAGAGTTGTGGCATAAGAGACTTGCTCACATAAGTGAGAAAGGCTTGACAGTATTGGCTAAGAAGAATCTTCTTCCTGGCATGAATGGTCCAAATTTAGAAAAGTGTATTCATTGTTTAGCAGGGAAGCATAATAGAGTTTCTTTCAGCAGTTCCCCTTCTTCAAGAAAATGCGGTATACTTGATCTAGTACATTCAAATGTGTGTGGTCCTATGAAGACAATAACTCTGGGTGGTGCCTGTTATTTTGTGACATTCATAGATGATTGTTCAAGAAAGTTATGGGTGTACACTTTGAAGAGCAAGGATCAAGTGTTAGAGGTGTTCAAACAGTTTCAGGCTCTAGTTGAGAGACAGACTGGGAAGAAATTGCGATGCATCAGAACAGATAATGGAGGAGAGTATTTAGGTTCTTTTGATGAGTACTACAGGCATCAAAAGACACCTCCCAAGATTCCTCAGTTGAATGGTTTGGCTGAGAGAATGAACAAGACTCTAGTTGAAAGAGTAAGATGTCTTCTTTCGCAGGCTTAGTTGCCAAGATCTTTCTAGGGTGAGACTTTGAATACAACTATACATGTTCTTAATCTCACACCATGTATTCCTCTTCAGTTTGATGTTCCAAACAGAGTTTGGACTGGCAAAGATGTTTCTTATGATCATCTACATGTTTTTTATTGCAAGGCATTTGTGCACATCCCAAAAGATGAGAGGTATAACCTTGATGTGAAGACACAACAATGCATCTTTGTCGGTTATGGTCTAGATGAATTTGGGTACAGATTATATGATCCAGTTGAAAAGAAGCTAGTTAGGAGTCGTGATGTTGTGTTTATAGAAGATCAGATTATACAAGATGTTGAGAAGAAAAAAAAAGCAGTCCATCAATACAGTGATGATTTGATTGACTTGGATCCGATTCCTTTATCAGCATAGGCGGAAAATACCTAGGATGATCAACAGGGTACTGGTGATGTAAATGCTCTTACGCAGGTCGAGATAGATCATCAGACTAATCAGTTGCTAGAACCAGAAATTCCACTCAAAAGGTCTACCAGAGATCGATGCCCTTCCACACGGTATAATGCAAATGAGTATGTATTATTTTCATATGAGGGAGAGCCTCAGTGTTTTGTAGAAGCCATGGAAGATGAAAACAGGGAACATTGGGTTGGTGCTATGGAAGATGATATGCAATCTTTGTATGACAATCACACGTTTGAGTTGGTAAAGTTGCCTAAGGGTAAGAGAGCTTTGAAGAACAAGTGGGTTTATAGGGTGAAGCAAGAAGAGCATACTTCACAACCACAATACAAAGCCAGATTGGTTGTTAAGGGATTTAGTCAGAGAAAATGTATTGATTTTGATGAAATTTTCTCTCCTGTTGTGAAAATGTCTTCCATACGTGTTGTTTTAGGCTTAGCAACTAGCTTGGATTTAGAGATTGAGCAGATGGATGTGAAAAATGTCTTTCTTCATGGTGAATTAGAGGAAGAGATCTATATGGAACAACCAGAGGGTTTCGAGGTAAAAGGAAAAGAGGGTTATGTTTGCCGGTTGAAGAAAAGCCTTTACAGTTTGAAACAAGCACCTAAACAATGGTATAAGAAGTTTGAGTCAGTTATGAGGGAGCATGGCTATAAGAAGACTACTTCTGATCACTGTGTTTTTGTGTAGAAATTCTCTAATGATGATTTTATTATCTTATTACTTTACGTTGATGACATGTTGATTGTTGGCAGAAATTCTTCAAGGATTGAGAATTTGACAAAGCAGTTAAGTAAGTCATTTGCCATGAAGGACTTAGGACTAGCAAAACAAATTCTTGGCATTCGAATTTGTCGAGACAGAAAAAAGAAAAAGTTGTACATGTCACAAGAACGGTACATTAACAAAGTACTTGAAATGTTCCATATGGATAAAGATAAAGTGGTTTCTTCTCCTTTATCTAACCACTTTAAGTTAAGATCAGATCAAGGCCCTTCAACAGATAAAGAGAATGAAGATATGGAAAATGTTCCATATGAATCAGCAATAAGAAGTTTGATGTATGCAATGGTATGTACAAAGCCAGACATAGCTCATGCAGTTGGAGTTGTTAGTCTTTTCCTTTCAAACCCAGGAAGAAAGCATTGGGATGCAGTAAAGTGGATAGTGAGATATCTTCGAGGTACTTGCAATTTAACACTTAGTTTCGGCAGTGGTAAACCGGTGTTAGTTGGATACACTGATTCAGATATGGCAGGAGATGAGGATTCTCGTAAGTCTACTTCAGGTTATCTGATTACTTTCTCTGGTGGAGCTGTTTCATGGCAGTCAAGGTTGCAGAAGTGTATTGCTCTTTCTACAGCAGAGGCAGAGTTTATTGTAGCAACAAAAGCTTGTAAAAAGTTGTTATGGATGAAGCAGTTCGTGAGAGAGCTTGGTTTCAAGCAACAGAAGTATGTTCTATTCTGTGATAATCAAAATACTATTCACTTGGCTAAGAACTCAACATTTCATGCAAGGTCAAAACATATCGATGTGAGGTATCATTGGATAAGAGATACTCTAAACAACAAATTACTTGAACTTGAAAAAATTCACACAGATGATAATGGCTCTGATATGTTAACAAATTCATTACCAAGAGAAAAACTTGAGGTTTGTCGCTTGGTCGCCAGGTTGACGAATCCCTCCACTTAGTTGGGAAAGGGGGAGATTTGTTGGGTTTCCCTCTTATGTGGAGGATGGCCCAAGAAGCCCATGTGGTATTTTTGAGCCCATGGATGAAGGTATTCTTGTTCAAATGAAAATAGGAAAAGGAAATAACTTTTTAGTGGTGTTAGTTGCCAAAAAGATTGGGAGAAGAAGAGAAGAAAAAGGAAGAGAATCCCGTGCAAAAATGGAGAGAGAAAAGGAGCGGATTCTTGAAATTCTAGTCTATGCATTTTTTCATCTTGTGCTCCGATTGAAGGTCGTTTGCAGTCCGATTGAGCTAAAACTTTGTAGGCATGTTCGAGACTTAAGTTTCTTCAATCTGAACGGTCGAGATCTGGTTTGACTCACTGGTTTGTGAGATCTGAGTCCGCGAACAGTACCTCCGTTTTGGGTGAGATTTCTCCATTATCTTGAGATATTTGTTAGTTTCCAAGAAACATATTTTCTTGATGATTTGCTAATTGTATGCCTCTAGTTTTATCTAGAGAGAACCCTTGTACAACCACTTAATTGATAGTGAAAGTTTTTTGGGTGATCATGGATTTTTCTTTCCCACATCGGGAAGGTTTTTCCATGTAAATTTGGTTGTGTTCTTGTGTACTTGTTCTTTGGTTTAAGCTCTACTAAATTGTTTCCTAACAGATTCACACAAAGAGGGAGAAAATTATTTTTCCGCTGTTTTTTTTTTGTAACTTGGTTATAATTTGCTAGATTTTGTGATTCTCCCTACAAATATAACTATAGGAGACTTTCACAAACCAAAGACAAAATAAAACAAGCTTCCCAATAGAAAAGATAGGGTGAGGTTGGTCTAAGCCCTAACTGAGTTCAGGGTAAATAGTTTTGGATTTGGATTGGATCTAGTATAATCAAAGTGCATTTGGATTTACTCGGGTAAGTGCATTTACCCATGTTCTTTTATTTCCCATATAAATAAAGAAATGATCATTTTAGCCATAAAAATCTATTACTACAAGGGGCATTTTTATCCCATTTAAATGTTGGCAACTTTCCCCCAAGGTGAGAAAGTTATTTACCTACATAAGAGATGGGTATCACTTACCCGAGTAAGTGATACCCAGGAAAATAAGCTTTCCCTGATCTCAACATTAATCTGAAAAATGAAATTGGTATTCTTGGTCAATAGGAATCAAAATTCCATTGACCAACTTTCTCCCCTCTCAAAATCTAGAAAAAGAATGCCCCCTTAATTTTTCCAACATTCAGATTCTCTAGGTCTTATATCCCTGCAGTCTGAATCTAAACTTGATGAAATTTATCACCGACCTTAAATAAAATTAGGTCAGTTAAAATACTTGGGTCTGCTAGTAGTTGGAGGCCCAAAAGGGTCCATACATTTATTCTGGGGACAAATTTAAGCCCAAAAAGTCCTTCTAAAGTGGACAAGCCAATCCTTTTCCGTGAACAAATTTAAACCAATGAGAGCTCCATTCTCCAATATAAATTGTGGGTATAGGATTGTTGTGGCATCATCCCTCCACGTGGAAGAAATAAGATATATCTTGTAGAAAACAACCCTGATCAAACCAACACATTGCAACATAATAAGATAATAGGAAATTTATTTACACCTAGATGGAACCAATTCCAATGGCTTGAATAGGGTTTGGATTCAGAAGAGGTAGTGGTGCTGCCCTAGAGATCGGGACATAGACTCATACACAATGAAGAAGGGCAACAACCAGGCAAGGTTCAAAATATCGATAGTAATACATGTCGTTTTGGGACCTTTTCGATATGCCCCTATAATGAGTGAATCGGGAGTCTAACCATTTTAGAAGGTGAAGAAATTCTGAACCGACTCCTTGAACTGGTTTTGAAAAAAAAATAATAAATAAAAGATATCAATTCGCCCAATACATCTCTACTGGCATATCGGGGGTATTAATATTTTGAACCATAACCAGGTACTCTAGTTATTGATTAAAGTATTATCCTTTTCAGTTTTCACAGATGTATTGAGAAGAATGCCCACATGAGTTGCACTGCTCAAGCTTCATTAGCTCTTTTTTGAAGCCTAGCTTATTTAACTTTTTCCTTTTATTATTCAAATCAACATAAATGTTATTTACTTTTCCTTTGATTGTTGATGTTAGGCTCTTTTTCTTCCTAACTTTTTTAAGGCCTTGTGTATATTGCGGGAGATAAACAGGTCAATGGGGTAATTGACTAATTTT
The DNA here is from genome assembly GCF_056320005.1 of Nelumbo lutea. Classification (NCBI taxonomy): domain Eukaryota; kingdom Viridiplantae; phylum Streptophyta; class Magnoliopsida; order Proteales; family Nelumbonaceae; genus Nelumbo; species Nelumbo lutea. The sequence goes on along the minus strand of NC_142684.1, from coordinate 20,280,811 downwards.
TCCACATTCAACTGTCAATATAATGGGTTTCAAAAGATTATTTTTTAGAGAGTATCAGTTCTCTAGGTTATCAATACTTTCCTACCCACCCGCTGAAAACGATAAAATCTCCCGCAATTTGCCCAAATAACTCTTGCCCAGAAATCATTTGCTCATATAAATAAATTGGTTATCCAAGTATCGAAAAAACAAATAAGGCCTAAGATGAAAGTACATTTAGGATGTATTTGGTTGCGGGGCAAATTTATTTGCACTTGTATAAATTAACGGGAGGGCAAATATAAAAAATGTAAAGTTTTGTTTACTTTTGTTTTGGATTACTTTATTCTACTTCATGTCTTAGTTCATTTCATTTGTACTGTAATTAAACAAAACAAATTAAAATTTGAAACAAAAAAAAAATTGATCAAAATTTACACTCAAATTATTTGCATTACTATAATTTTGTATTAGTGCAAATTTATTTACATTGCAACCAAACACAGCCTTAGGACCCATTATGTAGGCCCAACTTTGTCATGGACTGAATCAAATGTTTATTCTGATGGGCCAGGAATTGATGTTTTACTCACGGGCAAGGTCCAAAGCTTTATTATAAGAACATTACCAGTTTGAACTCAGCAATCAGCATGAACTGTTTCTTGTAGGAAGCCAGATCCGGATTATACATAGACGAGCTGAGTTTGACTTCAGTCAGGGCAAAGCCCGTTCAAGCAGCCTTTACTAGTGTGCATTGAGAATATCTCCTTACTTATGTGCTTTATTTTATAGGGAGATACTCCCAATGCAAGGTTGGGAAAGGCTGTTAGAACGATGTGGACACAGATTTGCCCTGATGGAAGCCGATCTCGAGACGGCCAGTATCCATCAAATCAAGAAAGATGAAACCGCAAATGTCTCGCCACTCAAATTTTCCATTTGGCCACAGATTCCATCTACCAGAGACTTGTGGGCCCAGAACCTGCCTGTTCATTTGGTGGTCCTTATGATGGGTGACCCAGATCTCAAAAGAATCATACCAAATGATTTGTTCTGACTTCAGAGAGTGCCAATGAGAAAACAAAATCGAGTTCAGATCTGCACGATGATGCATCAGAAGCAGAATCAATGATGTCATCATTGGGAGATGTTCCTAATACAAGGTGGGGATATGCTGTGGGACGTTAAGGGGTGCCCCTTGTTGGGTGCAGATGTGAATTCAACAAAATCAAGCATGGCTTTTTGGGTCATGGTCCACTTCTTTGATCATAATAAAGAATATATTGTGCTTTCTTGGGCTGGCAAGCATGAGAACACAGGTTCGAGTTTGAGAGTGACCACCCACAAAAAAAAATGCCAAAAGTTAAGACCATATCCAGTCTACCCTCCTAAAACCCAGATAGCTGGGACCAAATTTTGAGTAATGGCCCTTTTTATTCATTGAACTCCTTTCCTTGATACCAAAGTGGTGGACTTCTATTTTTTTTCTTCTTTTTTTTCTTTTTTGTCTTGTTTTTCTTTTGCGCTGGTGATCCAGAAAGGGTGTTTGGTTACAACTTTTACATGCATGACATTGGGGGAAACAAAGCCACACCTAAACAAATAGACGTTCCTATTTATACAACCAATAACTGAAAAAACACTAGGTTCCAACATATATATCCACCCAAAATAAGAGAAGTAATGAACCATCATCAAGGTCTTTATTCTTGGAGGTGTAGCTATATTTTTGCAAACAAAGGAAAACAAGCAAGAAAAGAATTCCAGGAAAATTGACAAGTAATATGGCATTGCTGCACTTATCAGTTAATCATCAACTACTCTCTGTGCTACTAACAATTGGGGAAACAAATTTTACGTTATATTAACACTGAAGAATAATACATGGCTGCTCAAATTATGTTACAGGAGACTGTTTCCGTAGTGTGTCAGCTCTTCTAGTCAGTTGAGTCCTACCTTGTGGTGTCTGGCTCAATTTGAAGCTACCGAACCTGGGGTCAGTTTTACCAACCGCTGGCCTCATTCATTGATCGGAAGACATGAAGTTGGCAATTCTCAAGACCCCACTAGACCTTTCCTTCATCTGAAGCAATGTGAAGCTCTGTATCCGTGGATGTTGAAGAAGCAGCAGCTACAGAATTGGTGCCTCTGGAGGGAGAAGAAGGAGGAGAAAGATCAAGCTTGGGCATCATCTGTTCCCAGTATCCAGTGGGCAACCTTGAAGCCTCTGAGAGAAGAATGAAGGCAAGGAGACTCAAAAGCAAGCCTTTGTACCACCAAGACTGAAACATCTCTTGCACTCAATGACCACCACCACAAGCTCCACAGACTGTAGCTTTAAGATACCCACTTGAGACTTTATGGAGACAGACATGTTGATTAATGTAATAATCCTGCCAACTAGCTTGTTTGGGAAAAGTTGTCACAGTGGCAGGCAAGAGAGCATTTGCTCAATATAAAACCCTAGCAACACATCTTCCTGCCTTTATTATGTACTGACATTACAAGTCAATGTCTATTAGTTTAATGGATTTGTCATTCCATCAGACCAAAATCAATTGGTTTAATATTCAAACTCTGGTAAAAAAAGTTGTTTGTTTAGTGACAGCTTTAAATTAAAAGATTTCATATCAGACTTGCTGTTGATACTGTAATTAGTAATTCTACTTGAGTAGATCCAGTCTTATTAAATGAAAATTTTACTAATCAAGTATCTTGATCTCATTTACAAAATGAGGATCTTATGGTGCCTTGGTATAATATTCCATGTGGCCAGATCATTATTTGCGTACTAAGAAACCTCCTTGATTGTGTAACGTGATGAATTTTATTTTACCTTCTGCAACCTTATCACTTATGTGTATTACACACAATCTCACATGCTTGGAGGATGATGATATCTACTATCTACTAGCCTAAAAAGTTGAGTGCAACTTGGGTCGAGTTAGGTTGAACATTAATTGAAATTTGAACCAGACCAAGCCTGTTTTCGGGGAGATTCTTCGAACCGGGCATCTTGATTTGTGGCCCTTAGAGAAATGTTAATTGGGTCAGGTACTTTGTCCTCAAGGGTGTCTCTTCCTGGTCCTACTCTTCCATTTAGGTGTGGCTGGATTTTACTGGTCTGGTTCAAGTTCAGACCAGACCAGGAGGGCTCATGGGTGGGGTCAGAGCAAGGTGCATAAGGACCACCCAAACAACTGGGTCATCGACAGGCCTACAATTAGATGGATTCAACAAGGATGGGCATCCCCATGTAACCCTTCAAATTGTTCTGTCCTTAACTAAACACATCACTGTTAGATCTTTCTCAAATCCATGGTTGGATAAACCCATACAAACCCAACCTCCTCTGTTCCTAAATACTTATCATGGTAACATGAGGAGCAGAAGCCTTTGTTTAGATAAATGGGAAGCCAGGAAAGCCTTACAAGAAAAAGTAGAGAAAAGTTGCAAGGAAAAGGAGTCCAAAAGAATCATTTTCTTATTCTGTATACAGTTCAGCCAACACTGAGGAGTGTTTACTACAGAAAAGAAGATTTATTTTTATCAGTTCTGTCAAGGGAAGTGAGATATTATCATTCCTTTTAAACTGATGAAGCCGAAGTATGTCGGATGACAGTATGTAATTCTTTTGTGGGTGTCTTGAGACAGGATGAGCTGGTGGGTGCGCTTCTGCAATCCTCTCTCAATGTTGCTGGAGGACCAATCTCCCACACTCTAAAAAAAAAATAACTCACCTTTTGATCTTTTCCTCATGGCAGTTTGTGCGGAGCTGTTCTGTCCTTCCAGTACTGGGTTTGTCCTTATTTGGAAGCTTTAGGCAATCTGATCTGGTGTAAGGGTGTAAGCTCTGGGCTGCCATTAGCATCCCAGACCTAAATTTATTCATTTAAATTACATTTGGCTTGATTTACTTCAAAATTCCTGCAGTGCCTCAGACCAGGAACAGCACATTTACAGCCATAATCTGATCATCTTGATCCCCAGAAGATTCTGGATCTGAGTTTGTGAAGTCAGAAAAGAATAAGATTGCAATTTGGGCAGGTTGAACCAGGTTTAGGGTTAATTGAGGCCCATCCCTGATATCTAGACTCAATTTAATCAATGCGACACCAGCCTTGTTAAACCTAACAGAAGTTGCTCAGAGCTTTGGATTAGGCAGGTTGATTGGGTTTGAACTTTGAAGGTTTCCTTGCGAATATTTGGTCCTCCCACCCTTCATTTTGGGGCCAGAGCTGCAACTGGATGGACTTGGGTTGAGTGTTTGTTAAAATTTGAATGGGCCTCAGCTCACCTAACAAAGCCCAATTAACCTGTATAACCATATCACATTTTATGATATGTTACTCTCTGTGGCAATGTCAGTGGACCTCACATGCACCCTGCTCTGTCCAGACCCCTTAATCCCTTGCTGTAAGGTGTAATATAGACTAGGAGTACCAATGTTTTAAAAAACAACCCAGAAATGGAATCGTTCTGGCCAATGGTTTTCAAGGTCGATGGTCCAACCGTCCAGTTTGAGTGGATGGCCTGTTCTGACAAATAAATTAAAAAAAAAGGAATTAAAAATAAAAATGATAAAAAACCGTTAAATGGGTCGACGGTTCGACCACCCGAGTCAACGGATTGTTGACTTTTTCAATGATTTTTTACCAAAAACCGGATTTTTGGTAAAATGAAACTAGTTGCCTGGATGGTTCCTAAACCGAACGGTCCGACCGTCCGGGTCAATAGAGATCCAAAAACCTTGAGGAATACAAATGCAAATATGTACTGTATAGATACAAGCAAAATAATACAAAATATAAGGTTTTGCACTCTAGTACTCCTATGCTCAGTTTGGAAGGAATACAAATACAAATATGTAAAGTGCAAAACCTTGTATTTTGTATTATTTTATATGTATTTGCACGGTACATATTTGCATTTGTACTCCTTCCAAACTGAGTAATAAGAAAAAAACTGAAAGAAAGGTTGCATTACGGTGTTCTTAATGCAGTACCAAAAAACAATGTTGTCTAACGGCACTCATTTAGCTACCTGAAACTCTGTATTGTACCTTCTTGATGCTCAGGATGATGATGCCCTGAATAGTTTTAAATTAGGGCTGCAAATCATGTTATTCAATTTGAAAACTTTTAACTATATTGGGCTCAGGTTAGGGTTTAGATCCATCGAAAGTTTAACAAGTTCCCAATCCAATCCAACCCAAGTTGCAATCTGTTGTGAATGCATGTCTTAAACAACTAAAATGTTTGTTCTCAGGGCCTACGTTATAATGACAATTGAAGAAGCCATGACCTAGTGCTGGTCCCAGCTAGATGTGATCTTCAAAAGGAAGAACTGAATGTCCAATCTCAAACACAAATCTATGCATGTTTTAAGTTAACCAAAGGAGATTGGCTAACATGAATTCTGGTTGCAGGAGTTCTCTAGCAAACTGCAAACTGAATGTGCTTGTTTTAAAAACAGTGTAGATTTGTAACCATATCAAGGGTGAGTTAAAAGATTCTACACTTCATCAGGCCCAGGCCCATGCAAAATTTGTCAAAATCTATTATTGTACTTATTGTACAATAAGCTCTGGGCTGCCATTAGCATCTCAGACCTAAATTTATTCATTTAAATTACATCTGGCTTGATTTACTTCAAAATTCCTGCAGTGCCTCAGACCAGGAACAGCACATTTACAGCCATAATCTGATCATCTTGATCCCCAGAAGATTCTGGATCTGAGTTTGTGATGTCAGAAAACAATAAGATTGCAATTTGGGCAGGTTGAACCAGGTTTAGGGTTAATTGAGGCCCATCCCTGAGATCTAGACTCAATTTAATCAATGCGACACCAGCCTTGTTAAACCTAACAGAAGTTGCTCAGAGCTTTGGATTAGGCAGGTTGATTAGGTCTGAACTTTGAAGGTTTCCTTGCGAATATTTGGTCCTCCCACCCTTCATTTGGGGCCAGAGCTGCAACTTGGATGGACTTGGGTTGAGTATTTGTTAAAATTTGAATGGGCCTCAGCTCACCTAACAAAGCCCAATTAACCTGTATAACCATACAACTAGTTACGAATTGGGGTTAACTGAATTCGGTATAGGTTCAGGTTACCCGAGAACTCAACCCAAGTCCAACCTGAGTTGAAAGCCTAGCCCAAGTTTCCAGGCCCATCTCAGTTCCGAGCTCAACCGACACAATGTGTTACTCGCTATATCACATTTTATGATATGAACTGAAAGAAAGCTGATGACCAATAACTGAGATGGTCACTCGGTGTCCTTCCAAACAGGATCAGACCCGTGTAACTGCAAGCTCTCTGTGGCAATGCCAGTGGACCTCACATGCACCCTGTTCTGTCCAGACACGTTAATCCCTTGCTGTAAGGTGTAATATGTAATATAGACTAGGAGTACGAACGTTTTAAAAAATAACCCGGAAATAGAATCGTTCTGGCCACTGGTTTTCAGGTCGACGGTCCAACCGTCCAGTTTGAACCGAATGTCCTTTCAAACACAAATCTATGCATGTTTTAAGTTAACCAAAGGAGATTTGGCTAACATGAGTTCTGGTTGCAGGAGTTCTCTAGCAAACTGCAAACTAAATGCACTTGTTTTAAAAACAGTGTAGATTTGTAACCATATCAAGGGTGAGTTAAAAGATTCTACACTTCATCAGGCCCAGGCCCATTCAAAATTTGACAAAATCCACCCGCCAAGGTGCACCCCAAACTCCCAAAGCTAAATAATCATGCGTTGTTAGAAAAGTAGTAGTTGAAATGGGGGCATTACTTCGTGTCTGAGTAAAAGATAAAAAAAAAACGGTAAAATCTTGAGCTTATAAGACTTGAGTTTAAGATTCAGAGCATTTCACTTTGTTAAAAAAAAAAAAGGTTATTTATCTGAAAATTCCCTTCGCTATTTTAACATTCTCTTAAAACTTATTGTACCTTTTGGATACATCTAGAATCCCCTAGGGATGGCAACTTCGTGGGAATTTCAGGGTATCCTACCCTGATAGGACCCGTTTATCAAACCCTATGGGATTTGGATTTTGACCTTAGGGTACATTAAAAGAAGCATATTTGGATTTTGGATATGTATGGAAATAATGGAAAAATTACGATACACATGAATATAGCATGGAAATTCAAATATTTATTAAAAATATGTGAATTTTATATAATCATGGAAAAATTAAGATACACATGGATATAGCATGGAAATTCTATACATAAGAAACACGTATTTTAATAGTTTTTAACTTTATGTGAAGTGTAATTTCACGATAGAAAACGAGGCATATAAACCATCAGAACGTCCCAAGGAAACATTGATATACACATGTATAGATTAACAAATCTCATTAATGATCATGTAAAAGGTTACAAAATTTAAAATAAACAAAGTTCTATAAATAATTGTGTTATGTGTAATAGAAAATTTACCTTCTCTTATGAAATCAGTCATCTAAAAACAATCTCTTAAATGAATAATTGACATTATAAGGGCAAAAGCATTCAAAGTTGGTTTGATTATGCGATTTATGGCTTGAGAACCAAGTATTTGCAACTGAATATTTTCTTTTTCTTTTGGTAGAAATAGGAGCTACACAAGACTAGGGGTAGCTTGGCCCCAAGCATCACAAAAACAAATTGAACTTAAATTCCTATGGATAAAGGAAGAGAAAAAACTGAAAGTGTTAAGAGGGGATGAAAGAGCTTGGTTCACCATCCAGTCTGCAACAAATTGAACTTATTTGAAACTGTAACTGACTCCACATTCCAAATCTCCAGCCAGTTTCAAACACTCCACAATGATGGTCTTCAGTCTCCGTAGGCAGTCCACTTTGTTCTTTAAGCACGATATCAGTAGAAGACAGTCTCCCTCAAAGAAAATGGGGAGACCCCTATAGTTAAGAGCTGTTGTATAGGCCTCCCATGCAGCCCAAGCCTCAACTACATTAATTGAGGAATTCCCGATAAAATAAGCTTTGGTCTCTAGAACATTTCTTCATTGATTTCTTGCAATGCGACCGATTGCACATTCGCCTTTATCATTTCTAGATGCATCAAAATTGATTTTGATAGAGCCCCCTTTTGGTGCTTTCCATTTGATAGGCTTCCATACTTTAGTCTGTATAGGGATGGAGTTAGAAATATTCACTACATTGTGATTAACATATAGAGACAAAACTCTATCTATAATGACTGAAGAGTGGCAACAACGGTTATGGAAGATTTTTTCGTTTCTATTCTTCCAAATCTGCCACAAGATAAAGCAGGATTTCACAGGGATCGTAGAATCATTCTGATTGTAAAGTAATTCATCCCACCACTCCCTAATTGAGGAGTCGTTTCCACTAGGCCCCTTAATATTTGGGTTTAAGATAATCCAAACTTGTTTAGCAATAGTACAGTTTTTAAAAATGTGATTTGTATCTTCAATTCCCTCGAAGAAACTACAAACTTCATCAATGGAGACACCTTTAAAACTCAAGAAGGACTTAGAAGGCAACCTAGAATCAAGCAGTAGGTATAAAAGGTTTTGATTTTAAGAGGGAATTTAAGTGCCTAGATCTTGCTGAGCTGAGGGTTTTGATCACCCTGACCCCTATGCATAATAATAGCTTTTTTGTAGGTTGATTTAACAGTAAAGTGTCCTTTGGGGTTCAGCCTCCAAATCAAATTATCCTCATTTGAGTCGGAGGGGATAATGATGGTCCTAATGCCACTCCAAATTTTGAGGGGAACTAAGTTATGGATCTTATTCTCCTCCCAAATATGACTTTTATGATTAATAACATCACTCACTAGCAACTCATCTTACTCAATTACAACCCTCGAAGGGTCTTTACTCAATATTCCTTCAATTGGAGCCAAGTCCAACCAATTATCTTTCCAAAACTTTATATTTTTTCCATTGCCAATAATCCAACCCATATCCTCTTTTGAGTAAGTCTCTGAAATTCAAAACTCCCCTCCAAGCCCAAGAAATCCCATTCTTAGGCTTGGTATTCCAGAAAAGTATTTGTAGGAAACCACTTGAACCCACAAATTATGTTTATCATTTATAACTTTCCAACCTAGCTTTGCTAGGCAAGCCTGATTAACCCAATGAAGGTTTTTAAGGCCCATGCCACCACAAAGAGTCATGGTTTGAAGTGATGAGAAATGACTTAAGAGCCCATAACTTAACAATGCATATGGCACCAAATAGAACACAATGGTGGAACAAGATTTATGTACCCAACCCATATATCTAGGACAAGGCTTAGTTGAGTTGAGTATTTTGACCTTTAGTATTATTTATCTTAAGCACATGCCAATGTACCTACCTAAAGTATTTTGACTAAGCTTCAAGTACAAATGTTGTCGATGAAAAATGGATTGATTTTACATCTAATGTACCTGCATAGAGTATTGTAGCCTATACCACTACCTCAAGCGCCAATCAACATAAATGAGGGATGCATTAAGCATGTCTAACCAACGAACTTCCTCTCACCATCCAATTGACGTGTACACTATGGCCAATATCACTAGTTCAAAAACCTCATTTGCAACAAAATCATCAACTCAAGCTTACCATATACCACTTCTTCTCTCCACATTCTCCAAGGAAATCTATAGGGAGAGTATATTGCCTCCACAACAACTAGATACAAGTCATTCTATGAAGAACCTATCAGCACATAGGCATTTTGATGTGTAAGGCTTGGGGAACAACTCTCAAGAAAGGTGCATGTCACAATCTGAAAGATCATACAATGTGCTCTCTAAGGGCATAAACGATAACCAAATTCTCATTCAATGTCTACATGAAGATACAAGAATTGTGTCAAATGACAAAGGCAATACAAAGACACCAAACTACTGAAGTCGGTCACACCAGCCTTCAAGCATCTCATCGACTCTTGATTTGTTGTAGCTTAATTATGATTCTCCACGCTGATTAGGAATGCCTAAAGTACATTGTATTCAAATATTTTGAAGTGGAGTGATGAACAGAGATTCAACATTCAGTCTCTGATGTTTGGCATAAGTTGCATGCTTTGTGGAAAGGTTGATGAAAAATGATGATACTTTTATGTAAATTGGTTATTCTTTGTGCGGGGTTATAAAATGATAACCCTCACCTATATTCTCTATGATTCTTAGAGGGAAAAATATCATACCTGGGAAGTTAGAAATTTCTTGATGTTTATAGCATGGACAAAGATCAAAGTCTAAACCATTACGAACCAATTTTGGATCTAGTAAAAAAATAAGAGGGAGAGAGACCCTTCAATAATTCTTATTATATTCCTTAAAGACATGAATGACTGAACTCCAACATAACCTTAAGTTAGAATAGAGGTACCAAGTATAAATAACAAACTATGAAATTTTTGGTGCATCATGGTAGCTCTAAATTACATAACACAATGTAGCACTCCTATCATCACTTTTTAAATCATATCCATGATAGTTATGTCATAAAGAAAAGTAATTTACCATTCTATGAGGGTTGTCAATGCTCTAGATGATGATTTAATATGCTTAGTCAAATTTTAGTTTGTTTCTCATAACAACCATTAGGCCGAAAACAACCATATCATCCCAAATTAAATGCCTAATAAAGTAAAATAATTTAACTAATAATCCCCTTGCAAATTATTGTACAATGATTAAAAATATTAGATAGGAAATCTTGTGCCATTACAATTACAACATAAACACAAGAGGCTGGAATTGATATTTTGTAGGTAACTAATTTCTTCCATGATAGATTCCTCCCCCAAACTCTATGTTATGAGGACTTCTAATTGAAAATTACCATTCAAATATGTTTTCCTAAGAAAATAATATGAAATTAAAATATTTCAAAAAGAAAAGAAAAGAAAAGTAAATCCATAAATAAGATTACCATTAGGAAAGTTGCATTAACAAAACAAATTTGAAAATAATAGCTCAAGAATGCACACCAACAATATGGGAATTTCAACAAAAATCAATACAATATAGGGATAGCAAAGCAAAGTACTTGTCAAGAATCTCTAAATATTGTTAATCAACAAAAGCAATATCCCTTTCCCTTTATGCACAATATGCATCTAAGCACAATAAACAAATGGCTTATTCATCTATATTCCATCTTCCATCCATATTAGACTCATAGTTTCATATTTATCATGTAGCATTATAATTTTTTATGAAAATTTAACACTTTAATCTACAACAATGCATATTTCATTTTGAAGGCCACAATACATACTAATATAGAAGACTATTACCTAAGTTCTAATGTTTATAGTCTTGTGGTTGTCTTGTACTACATGGGGAAAAGGTAACAAACTTCTTAACAAGCATATTTATGTCATGTACCCCTATCTTGACTCAATTCAATGCTAATGTGTGGTCTTATCAAGTACCATAACCCTTTTGCATTTAGTGTTAAACTATTAATAAAGTATCATCTGGGTGAAGCATAACTGTATAAAGAACTGCATTGCCAATCACCTAAAAAAATAGTGAAACCCTTAATTCTATTGAAATTTTGGAGTTTTAAGAAACATGAATGGAAAACTTTGTAATAATTAAAATATTTTTTCAATTTGACCAATTGTCGAACATGTCATGTGTCGGATGGAATTAAGTTGATTGCAATGGTAAATTATAGAAGCTCAATTATAAGAATTCAAAACTCCATATAATTGCTAATAGTGAATCAATCCATTTAAAGTCAATTTGATTAACACTTGATTAATAAATGCTTTCTTTATAACAAGTATCAAGAATTTAAACACGGAGGAAAGTAATAACAATCTACTTTGAATTGTAAAATCATTTCAACCTCTTGTTGAAAAATAACTAAGCTCTCTTAATCCTTTGCGTAGTAAAGGAATGGTACAAAGAAAAACATGAAACCAGGGCAGACACACAATATTGCTAATTATTTATCGAGTGTTTAGGAAGGAAAAACGAGTTTAAATCCAATTTGGTGAATAGACCAAGATTCTACCTCTACACAGGAATAAACATTAGCAATAAAGGTAAGTGGATAACAACATTTACCTTTTCCTAGCCAAGACTATGAAGAACATAAACACAGTCAAGAACATGAATATAATGAACAATGAGCCATGATTAGTAATTGTAAAGAGAAGAAGGAAAAGGGAAAGAAGAAGAGGAAGAGAAGAACAAGCCTAAGTCCATGCTTCTCGATTGTTGGGGGTAGAGAGTTTCTCTCATTCGAATTTCTGTCAAAAGTATTGGAAAGCTAAAAAGCCCAAATAAACCATAAGCTTGGCATGGGGTTTCTTAGATCTAGACCAGTTTGGTTTTTTAGTGTCTTTCTTGGGATCCTATATTTTGGTCTAGTAGGCTTTCAATAGTCAAATAGAAAAAATGTCATTTTTGGCCTATCAAGCTTCCAAAAGCCAAAAAGATCTTTCAAAAGGACTTGCCAAATAGGACTTGAATCTTGAGCATTCATCTTAACATCCTTTTATTTCCCATATGGTGCAAGTATCCTTTTTTTTTGTTCTCATTTACAAGTTTCTTCCTTTTTTTTTCAAATTGAATAGAGGCAACCTCAATTTGAACCTTGCTTCCTTTAGTGTTAGACTTTGGTGAGTTTAATCCTAGATGCCTAATGCATCATTTGTGATACTGGGAAAAGAAAATAAAGGTTTTTTGTAGGCTACAAGACCATTAACTAAACCAAAGGAAATAGTTGATGTGATGCAAGTTAAAGGTTTTAAAAAGGCTAATAAAGGCTGAGCCATCCAAGTTAGTGATGAAGTTCTCTCATTCATGTTGATCTATTCAACAAAAACACTTTCTATAGAGTACTTAACATGATTTTTTGTGATTGTGATTAAAAGCGCTTGCTCCATCATCTTTTCAGCAAAAACATACACTGACACAATTCTCTTTGTTGGCATCCATAATACTACTAAAAATATTTAGTAGTAGATTTTTTGTGCTTTAGTGATAGATTTATCCATCGTTATAGACCAGTTTTCTTACAGTGTATGCACGTATGTGGTTGGTGTGTAAGTTTGAGTGCACTCCATTTATGTTGCTTTGTGCTTAGAAGGCTATAATTACTTGCTATACTTTCAAGCTTGATTGTACTTAAGAATAAAATAAAGAGTGAATTTTGATATCCATGTTTGTCTTAGATTAGGATTATTATCAAGTCTTATTTCAATCTTATTAAAAGTTAAAGAAAAAAATTGAATCTTAAATAAATGATAACTATAAATAAGAAATCTATAAGAACAAATGATCATTCTAGGAGAGTTATGTTAGAGTGATAAACTAACAACTACTGACAATGAATTGTTATAGCGAGGTAAATAGTACCCCTAATTGTGATGTAATTATCAACCACCTCTACATGGGAATCTAGAACTCCATGATATGCAAATAGATGCAACTGAGCCTTTGGTTTTCTAACGTTAGAAGAATTAGATGTCTTTCCTTTGACCCAACAAACCATGGAAAACCATTTGTATTTTAGTAACTCAAATGATTTTCAACACCTTGCCTTCTACTTCTCCAAATATTCTAAAACTATTCAAAAAAAAAACAAAAACAAAATGCAAATAACATGGATTCAAGTTGTTTATATTTTGAATATTTTCTCTATGAACTAGAATTATAATATCTTGTCTCTTTGCAAAAAACAAGAAAACTACCATTCTCACTCCCTTTAATACGTGAAAATGAAGACAGAAATATAAATCAAATAAGGTGGCTCCTGTTAGTACCAAGGCTTCATAAAATTAAAATTTATATTGAAGCATTTGTATACTCGATACCTATCCAATCTAATATAAGCCATGCCTATCCAATACTAGAAACTCCATTTGGTTATTATAAATTACTTCTCCTTGAGGTTTAGCCACTTCTTAGTAGAGAGTTACCTCTAGCAACATGTTTAGAGGCAACTACTTTTTCCTAAACTCTCTCCAGGGGATGAGGAAAAGTTTTTGGGTTCTGTTTATTTCCATCTTTTACTCTATCAATAATGTTATAATAATATATCTAGTATATCTTAGTAATACTTCTTAATTATTCTACCAAGAAAACGGTATTATCTTAACATTATTAGATGGTTTAATTAAGAGTTGAAATTGTCTTAAAGGGTTGGACCTAAAATGGGTTTACCAAACCTAGGGAGGTAAACTAGGTATTTCAATAATCATGGAGCATCCTCTTCAACAAACATTTGAAAATACAATGTATATAATTATTTTTCTAGTTTATAGGATAACTTACTAGGGATAATTAATAATTTTAAAATTTGAAAAACTTAAGTAGGGATATCTAGGTTATTTTCTCAATTTCTAATTTTATGTGATTAAAGGTTCAAGTAAGATGATCCTTTATTGTCTCTGACATAGTCTCAATCTCATTTTGGTTGTCTTTGTGTAGGTAGGAATTGATGGAGGATGGAGTGCAACTCATAGTTTTATTTCATTCTTGGGACTTGGATTGGACAAGATAATTGCTTTTTTTTTGTTTGGAGATATGGATACCTCAACACCATATTCAAATTTTTACCATGCATAGGATGAAAGCAAATCAACCATGAACTTTGGGCATATTAAAACATTTAGGCAAAACAATATAGGATTGACTTGTAGATGAGAGACCACATGAAGATCATTAGAAGCACAAATTAGAATAAATTGTATGGAGACCACATAGCAATGAGAAGTAGATAATAAGGTTTTGAAGTTGAGAAGAAGAGGAAAATAGCAAGAAGGGAATTAAGGTTTTTACTCAAGAAGACTGAATAAAAGAATGAATAGAAAGAATCCCCATTCCTTCAAAGGAAGGATCTCTATTTATAGGTGAAGAGAAAATGCCTATATGCGGATGGAATGAAGAATTTCATAACATTCCTAAGGTGATTAAGATTAGATCCTTAGGCCAATTCAATGGAGATACATGTCAAATTGTAGAGTGGGAACTAACTAATAGCTTGTATAGGTTGTCATTATGGTAGATTCGAGCCGAGCCGAACCGAATATCTAGCTATTTGAGCTCAGCTTGCCAATAAAGTATAAGGCTCGAGCTCAAGTCAAAAGCTCATAAGCTCTAGCTTGGCTCAACTCAAGCTCGATTTTAACCAAATGTTTTATAAAATAAAAAAGTTATACATATAAAAATATTTTTTATTGACATATAAAAAATTGAGAATTATATAAACTTGCTATTATTATATATAAAAAATAAAAGTATTATATATAACAATTTTATTTTTAATATATATTCTTAAAATACCCTTATGGTTTAGATAATTAACTAACTCTACCCCTACTATTTAATTATTGTCTTGCGCTACTCCTATTGTTTCTGACAACTACCATCATCGTTAAATCATAACAAAACATATGAAATGTCTATTTTTTCCTTAAGTCAAAAACTCGCATGAAAGTTAAAATTATTTTTTTAAACCTTGATTTAATACATATGTGTAGGTTAATCTCAAATGAGCAAGTGGCTGAGTAGAGAAGGAGCACCGTCACCATCACTTGCAACGATTGTCGCTGCAACTCCCAACTGGTGGTACAACAACTAGAATTAGTGTGTCTTCAACATTTTTTTTTATTGTAAAAGAACTATTCACCATTTTTTACATTTTTTATTTGGGTTTAACAATAGTGGGTAGCTACAACGAGTTGCAACCGCCACAGGTTAGAGTTGCAGTAGTGGTGGTAGAACAGGGGAGGGAAGAAGGCTGAATCATAACATTATGTTTATTTAAGATTGAATCAGCTTCACCATTTTTTACATTCTCTCTTATTCCCTCTCACAGTGGTCACCTCCTATACCTTGTACACTCTTCTCTTGCCAAGCCCCTGTTTTGTTACTATTGTTGCAACGGTAGACTTGTATCACGTCACTGCTTTCCTTCAGTCTTTCTCTCACTCTCTCACTCTCTCCTCTCATCTATTAATCTTTTTTCTCTTTTTCTTCTACTGAATGCCTTTGTCACCATCACCTTCACTGGTCTCATCGCTACAAGTTGGTGATTGTTTGCAGAGGGTGAGGCAATTGATTACTATTCCTCAAATGATGAGAACCCAACTTAAATCCATTAGAGTTTCAAATTTAAAACCCCATCACAAAAAGAATATGCACGTTACCAATTTGATTATGGGGTCCACTGAATGGAAAAGCACCGTGAGTTGCTTCTACTACTGGGTTCTCTTCATCATTTTTGATAGATGAGAAGATGAGATAATTCTTAATGTAATCATGGAGATCAAGATGTTCTTGGGAATAGAATTTGAGGTCTAGATGAATGGCATTCCTGGGCTGCTACTACTTGGGGGGTGCACTTTAGCATTTTAGTATCATGGAATGAACCATAGATGAGATTGGTGAGGCGAGGTGGGGAAGTGAGGGTTTGGTGGTGATGGCATACCTGATCGATGACAATAAGTTCAAGATCTAGAAAGGTAGGAACATAGTAGGGGAACGTGCTTCCCTGGCCCTGTCTCGCTAAAAAATGTGTTGAAGGCATCATCACCCCCCAACGGTTTTGTCACTAGGAAAAGTGAGGGAGTGCATTTCTATTCACAAGGGAAATCTTCATTGTAACAACTACCACTCTGCCACTTTTGCATAGCTACAATTTAGATTTCTATATTCTCTCTTAAAGACCAATAGAAGTGGGATGACTGAATACACATTTTAGATCAGTTTCTTGTTTTAGAAAGAGGAGAAGAAGAAGAAGAAGAAGAAAGAGAAAGGTAGAGGGAAGAGAGAGAGAGAGGAGGAGGAAGGGGGTGCCGGTGTTCTAATGCTACATCGAGAGGAAGGGGAAGAGGGTAATATAAAAATTTTAAATGTCATGTAGTGTCACATGCATATGGATTTTGACAGAATATTAACAGACGCTAACGACAGGGGAAGGGCTAGTCAATTGTCAGAAACAGTAGGGGTGGTTTATGACTACAATAGTCAAACAGTAAGAGTACCGTTTGTCAATTAGCTAAATATTAGGGGTAGGTTTAAGAAAATTTCCTATTTTCTATATGTATAATATTTTATATTTATTATTTTTATATGTATATGTATGTTCGTATGTACATACACACACATATGTATGTATGTATGCATGCATGCAAGTATGTATGTACATATGCATGCATGCATGTATGTATGTATGTATGTATGTATGTATGTATGCATGTATGTATGTATGTAAAAGCTCGATTAGGCTCATGAGCCTCATGACCTGAGCTTTATTTGGCTCAAGCTCGGCTTGATTAGCAAACAGACCTATATATTGGGATCGAACTCGGCTTGAAGCTCGATTTAAACTGAGTCACACTGAGCTTTCACCTGAGTTGAGCTCAAATAGCTTATGAAAAGCTTGGCTTGTGGCCACCCCTAGTTTTCATTGTCATCTTCTCGAGATCTCTCCATGTGTTGCTCATAGAAAACACCTTCAGATTGTGCCTGCTATATGGAGGAGATTGTACACCTTAAGTTTGTAGATTTGTGTAAGAGGTCAATAAGGAGGCATGCCACATTCTGTGTAAGCCTACTCTCTTATAGGAAGTCACACCAAAATATGTAAACTCATTGAACAAGATGACTAAATGAAGTAAATTGATAAAGGCAAATAAGAAGACAACAACCCAACAAAAGAATAGGATAAGAAGAAGAAGAAGAACTACATATAGTTGCAAGGACATGTGAAACAAAAAATCAAAACAATAATAAACACAAATATGTAGAGAAATTGTGGTTGGAAAAACACTAGAAGAGCAATCTTACAAGGTTATAAAACTTTTTCCTATAACCTATATAGCATTGAACAATTTCAAATGAGAATAAGATGGGAACCAGATCTAAAAAAAAAAGAGATGCACAAGGTTACTTTCTCAAACTTGAAAAAAAAAATGAGGGATAAGATGGGAATCAGATCTACAACTAATTAACGTTTTTCCTTCAAATGTTCCAAGAAGAAGAAATTTTTTGTAATGGCTCTAGAGAATAGGGTTGAGTCTCGCTTCAAATGGGTAGGCAACTTGAAATCAAAAAATTAAACCAAAATCAATCACTAAGGGAGGTTGTATTTTGAAATCGAAAGCAAATTTGCAAGATCAAAGGTAGTACAACTTGTAAACAAGAATAGAGATTACCATTGTATGGAGTTTTTCTAAGGAAGAAGAAGAAATTGATAGCTCAAATCTTAGTTAGTGTCACAAGATTCACTAAAAGTATGGTTGGATTCACAGTTTTTGATGTCGCTAATGGTAGATTTCATAGGTCAGAAATCAAAAGAAGTTGTTCTCCTTTTTCTCCAAAGGGCTATGCAAAACTAATTCAAGAATGGAAGCAAATGAATTGCTTGTTTTCTTTGATAGAGAATGACAGATTGGGATGCAAACGGATCAGATCCAATTCAAATAAGGGTATATCCAAATCTGATCGACACTGTTAAGGGGAGATTCGATCCGATTGGATCTCATAAACATGGATTTGAATTCAAATTCGATGAGACCATTGGGTCTCCAAATCTTATCTGATCCAATATGATTTAAAAAAAATATATTAAAAGAAAAATAAAATAAAACAATTTAAGTAAAGAAAACAAAAAAATACAAGTATGTTTTCAACTATTTTGAACATATATATATATACACATGTTTTTATAAAAATGAATAATATAATAAATTTATAAAAATGTAACATAAATAATATATTTATAAATAAATAAATAACATATATATATTGGATCGGATCTTCTTGGATCGGATAAGGGGTGATCCAAATCCGGTATGACTTCTGATCGGATCCTATTATCCGATCCGATCCGAAGATCCGAACTAGAGAGATTTGAATTCAACAAAATAAAAGAAAACAAAAAATACAAGTATGTTTTCAACTATTTTGAACATATATATATACACATGTTTTTATAAAAAATGAATAATATAATAAATTTATAAAAATGTAACATAAATAATATATTTATAAATAAATAAATAAATAACATATATATTGGATCAGATCTTCTTGGATAGGATAAGGGGTGATCCAAATCTGGTATGACTTCTGATTGGATCCTATTATCCGATCCAATTCGAAGATCCGAACTAGAGAGATTTGAATTCGACAAAATAGGATTAGATCTTGGATCAGATCGGATCATGATCTGATCCATTTCCACCCCTAATGATAGCAAAATTTGCTTCTATTTGTTTGAAGCAAAATTTGATATTGTTTTCAATACAAACCTTGACACGTTTACAAATTTGCATCTATTACTGATGTAATTTCATGCTCTTACCAAATGGGTGTAAAACTGAAGTAGAGCATATATTTACAATGGTTCAAGGTTTGAACTCTTACCAAACATAACTTTTGTCAACACATCCTTAATGACAAAAGCAGGAAGTGTAAAGTTGGCATTATGGTGTCCCTAGTTTTATGGTCTCTTATTTCATGCAAAATATTAGTAACAACACAAGTGGGTAATTAGTTAATTTTGTTGGGCATGAACAATGTTTCATGCATAACATATTCAAAGATGTGAAACATACCTAGAACTCTTATAAAGAATCATAAAATGTTGTAAGGACATGATGAGCTAATTGGGCCTAAAAAAGCCTATTCTATGGAGGGTTGGGCCAGATATATATTGTGCTAGTCATTCGGCCATTAAGGAGCTCACTGCCTACTTAACAATGGATATGGCATTAATTTAAGTTTCCATAATATAACATTGGATATGGCATAAAACAAAATGGAATGGCTAAATATGCATTATTCATGTTGTCAAGCCCATATGGTTGGGATAAGGCCTTGGATGATGATGATGATGCCCACTTCATGACTTGTCCACTAAAAGAGAAGACTACAAGCCATTCAATTCAACTATCTTTCCAAACAATCCTTTAGACTCTTTAACCCTAATAAGAATTGTCTTGGAGGGATAGTTCCTTTTATATTTGCTTCAAATTTTTTTTATAGAGAGATGAATTAACATCATATATGAACCCAATGTGTTCAAATATATATACTTTCTATTTTAACACCTTAAGGAGTCAACAAAGTATATCATAGGCCATAACAAATAGGGATAAGGTGTGAAGGGCCACCACTCTTCTATGAAGGGCGTATAACTAAGGATGTCAATGGGTTGAATTCGTTATGAGTTTTCCTTGACCCTAACCTGATCCTCTAATGTTCCCATTGATGATGATTTCTGGAATTAGTGATTTTTGAAAAATCATCAAAATTTGTTGTTTGACATCATTTATGCCATGGAAAAATCAGCTTTGAGTCAGTTTTTATTGATTTTCAAGGGCCGATTATTTTGTATTAGAGTTATTATTCATTGCCATGTTGGATACCATGTCATCCTCAAAAAATTGGAATCAGTTAAAAATCAAGAAATTACCAGAAAAAAGGTGATCCCCGAAAAGGCCGATTATGTCAATAATCGATTTTTGGTTAATTTCCCAGAAATCGACATAATCGACCAACTAAAGAAGAAAAAAATCATTAATTCTTCAAATTCTGATGTGGACCCTACATGGCTTCGCTTTGTAGAAAATCATCATTGATGCCAAACATCACCTAAGATCCCAGTTCTTCCATTAATAAAAGAAGAAAATTCAAAATAAACATGAAAATAAATCCTAATTTGTAGGAGGTGCCAAGTGACGTGGGCATTAGTAGGCTAGTTGTGGTGGAGATGCATAAGCAAATTCACAAACATTTACCACGATTAGAAGTTGTTATTTCCATAGTGCACATCCTTAATCAAAAGGACGATGAGTGGCCAATTGAACTATCGAGTCATGGGCAGGATTATGTAAATACACATACAATATATAAAATATATGTACATTTTATAAAACATAAAAAAGTTTTTCCCAACATTTTTTTGGATTACCTATAATGATTTAATATAAAACAAGTGTAAGGGCTTGTGACATGCACATGTACAAAATAAAGGGGTAAAAAAAAGAGGAAAAATTTTGGATTTTAATTTTTACTCCACTTAATGTCTTGAAACATTTAATGGATTTAAAGATTAATCATGATATGATACTATTAAAAATTACTATTTGACTTTTATAGCTTGTATAAAAACTGATGGTGCACAATCTGACAGTTTCCTACTAGAGGACAACTTAGATGTTGGGCTGGTGAGGTCGCCTAGTCGAGCTACAAGAAAGAAGTGATCAGTGTCCGGGTTGCTTTATTTGGGGTGGGCACTCCGATACTTAAGTCAGCAAACTAATATTTGATAGCAAGAAAGCTAGAGAGCTAGAGTTTGTGAGAGCTAAATCTTGGGTACCTTGTGAGGTTGAAGGTGAGAGGCCTTTATATAGGCAAGCTACCATGAGCCTCATGAAGTGTGTCCGAGATCTCTGGCCCGTCTAATCCGAAGGTAGTTTCGCACCCAGAGACGGGCTCCACGTAAGCCGATAGCACTTATTTGGCTCCATCTGAAATAGGCAAGGCGAAGATCAGCTCCATAGGTGTGGCATCGTGATCCCAAGGGAATCGAGGACGATGACCCACCTATGGAGGAGGTCACCCGCCACATAGGTAGGTCGCTAACCATATTTGAGCTACTCATTTGTTGGACTACCGTGGTAATGCCATAGTGGGTGTGAGGTGTTGTCCAAAGTCCTCTTGGAGTTTACTTTCATGGTGCCGAGGTGTCACTCTACTGTTCCTCGTTGCCAAATATCATGATATTATTGGAGGACCAAATCACCCCTCATCAATTCTCCCCCACTCCCGAGTCCGATGTGACCAGCTCAGTGAGGGAGTATTATTAACCCAATGTGGTTTGGTCCGAGTTCTAGTTTTGACCACAGTTCGGCCAATGGCTTGGGGTTGGGTTTGACTTGATCGGTCCGGCTTGAGAACGAGGTTGCATTACATCCTTGTGAACCATTAGGTCCCACGGACGTCAAAGATGCGATGAATCAATTTCGCCTCAGAATACGAACCGTCACATCCTTGTGAACCTTTGGAACCAATCTATCTGAACCACCAATAGCTTGGCACAACTATCTATAAATAGAACTATCGGGGGCCCATTTCCCTTGTCCCTAACTTTGGAGTTCTAGTGCATAGTGAGATCACAGAGCTTGGCATTTTCGAAGTCATCGGTGTAGTCAGTGAGGTGAGTCATCTTCCCTTGGTTCTGTTCTTTGCTTTTATCATGTCTAGTGTTGAGTCTGGGGAAGATATGGGCCCATCCTACCAAGCCGATGAGGGGTCCTCGACTCAAGAATGGTGAGGTTCCCATAAGAGAGCCTCATCCTCCTATCGTCCACCTAAGACTAAATCCGAGTTCAGTCCCATCAAACTAGTTGTCAGGGACATTTACAAGCTTGTAAATTGATATAGGATACCGGACCAATCCAGATATTCCCTTCCCCTTGGATAGTACCTGTGGGCTCATGATGAAAATGAGGTCACTGTCTTCAAGGCTTGAAGGCGGGTCTTCAGTTCCCCTTTCATCCACTTATTCCCAAGGTGTTGAACTATTGCAACGTCAACCTAGGTTAACTTCACCCTAATTCCATTAGGACTCTGGTTGGCACCATCTCTTATCACCATGTCGGCTTCCCTTTATATGTCAAGACCTTTGTCGGCATATACCACATAAAGCAAAATCCCTCCTACCACTCTAGATGTAAGTTGTTGCACGGCTTTCCCTCCAAGGTTCAAGACTGGAAGAGGAGGTATTTCTTCCTTGACCGGAGTGGTGGATGGTCGTTCCCACTGGCCTAGAGAGAGGAAACTAGGGACACCGGGGAGGATACATTGAGTAAGCGGATGCAGATAAGGGTGCAGCTCTTAATGGATAGGACATTGGAGCTAAGTGAATTCTTGGCCGAGGAGAAGTTGATCCAGGTCGGGCTGAGTCCTCTAGGTAGGTCATCGTTTTAGGTTTTGGCATATTCCTTTCCCTCTTTTGTTTTGACTTATCCTTTGACTTCTCATGTAGAAAACATGTCAGGCGTGCCAACTTTCGGGCTGTTCCAAGCTATGAAGAGAAAGAAGAGGAAGGTGACTCCTCAAGAGGCTCCTCAAGTCATTGCTTCCAAGCTTGTTGGGCATAGTGCAGTTGAAGCCATGCCGGTAGTAGACCTCATTGAGGAAGACTAGACAGAGAGGACCTTGCTAGAACCCAAGGCTGTTCGGACTTCTGAAGAGCCCCTACCACAACACGAGGCTGGGGTGACCACTGCTTCAGACGCCAGGGACGTTATTGAGGAGAGACGTACCATCATGGACTTTCGGACTGCCCTAGTAAAGAGCAAGGAGATCGTCTTTCTAGAAGAGGTCACGGAGCTCCATGAATCACGTCCTGGTGAGCTCGGTGGGAAGCTTATGCGTTGCCTTCTAGTGGTATGTGTCCAACCTCTTCCTTTGTAGTTATGACATTTATTGTAAATGAATAAAGTGCATATTTGATTCATGTTCCTATGGTGTGTTTTTGTCTAATACCCTTAAATCGGACACTTACGAGACTTGTGTTGGTTTAGAACATTCACAGCCAGTGGGTCGGTCTGGGGAGACCTATCCTGATAAGGCTGACACTGATATGCCGCAAAGTCAGTTGGGGTGGCATGTCTCTGCCACTAGGGTGAGACCTGAGGTACATGCAATGTAGGATTAATTGAATATATGAATCGGACTAGATTTTCAGTATTGCCCTGGACCTTGGAGATTGATGGGCAAAACTAGAAAGTTACACCTGACCCCTAGACTCGATTATAATACTGCACTAAGTGTCGGATTGAGCTGTCTTTGATATGCCAATCAGTGAGATCCTTAGCGAGGGTCAAAACCTGGGTATGTTGGGACAGTCTAAGAATTCATCTGAGTGAGTGATCATAGTGACAGGATCAGCCTCTTTGTCAGACAAAGGTAATGATTGGGGATGCACTCTCTCTTATGGAAACCAAGACTACCGGCAACCGATTTCAATCGTTGAGATTTGTTTTGCAAAATATATTTTATATGAGATATAAAAGTATATATATTACGATTTCTAAATGTTTGCAAAAGGTTTTAATTCCCGGGATCCATGTGAGTAGAGAGTGCAGCACTGTTGGGCAGTGTTTGATCATTATGGGCAGAGAGGTTAAGTGTAAGGCCATTGAGGGTAATACCTGATGGGTTAATCTTGCATCTGTCCACAGTCCCTGGGTGTTACAAGGTGGCTTGGCCTAAGGACCACTTAGGGTAAGTGTTGGGCCCATAAAGCCCATGTGATGGGCTTCAGGGGGTGCACTGTCCATAACAGTGTATTCGGCCAGGCCTTGTAACAAAGGCTGGGCTGAACCCATGTGGCTGATGTGCAGATCAATGTTTGGGTCCCATGCCATACAAGGAAGCCCAACTGGGTAGCAATTTGGAAGGCTAAGTGAGCACATAACCTTATTGGGCCTAAAGCCCATTCTGAACTGGGTTGATTTGATCAGTTAAATAAAGAGCGAATTCTGATATTAGATTAGCATATAGGATTGGGTGTTAACCCTATCAACTCAGAGAGTCCAGATCTGAATGTGATTCAGATCTAGAAACCTCCTAATAGGATTAGGAGGGAGCTTATCTAATCTATAGATAAGATAATGGTTTACTCTTATCACTTAAAGGGAATTCTGATTTAAATATGATTTGGATTAGCAACTTCTAATGGGATTAGAAGCTGGTCTCTTTAAGCTTATAAAAGGAGGAAGGGGCGGCAACCTTTAGAAGAGATTCACATTTACATCCTCTTCAGAGCTGAAAACACAGAAGAGAGAATTCAGCATCACTACGCTAAATTCTTTCTTGCCGCCTCCTTCCTGCCGCCGCCATATCTGCTAGTTCGATCTCCTTTACTCAGTGGAAGTGATCAAGATTGGATCTTAATATCAGTCCTTTGTGAAAGGGCTGATTGGAAGTAGTGCTCACGTGCCATCCAGCTGACTCTTGCGAAGGATTTGGTTCTTTTGAAGAACGCTGTTGATTCTACTCCATCCTGTACTATGCCATCTTCAGTGGGAGCAGTTTTTTGTTCTTTCTTTGGGCGTGAACACCTCCATTGGGAGATACTATTTCTTTGTATCAGGTATATCCCTCTCCTACTATTTTTGTTCAGATCTAGTTCGGTTCTTGGTTCAAGATTGATCCTTGAAAAATATGTTTTCTCTAAAATAGGGAATACGATTCCCAATAGGATAGAGAGAAATTTTTGAAATTCGCTCATTCTATTCCGCAAGATTTGGGCATCCATACGATGGATATCTCATCCCTTCAACTAATACACTATTTTTTTTCTCAAGTGAACACCATGGCCCACGCATAGTTGGGTCAGGCTGAGAGGGGAATTGCAAGGACCTAGGCTCTTAAAGAGGAGGCAATGGAAAACTGATCTCGCTTGGAATGGGCTAACCGACTCGACCACTACTCAAAGGCTGAGATTGTTCAGGAACAAAGTCATAGTGTCGACATGGCGAGCACAATCGAGAAAGAAGTTGATCAACGAGCTAGAGAACATGGGCCATGAGTTACGAGAGAAGGAGGCCGAGCTTGTAGGGCTATAGGGGAAACTCCTCAACGACATTCGTGCTCTCGAGGTCCGAGCTATCAAAGACTTCAAGACCTCACTTGAATTTTTGAAGGAGAGGAAGGAGTTTAGGATAGGTGCCTTTTGTCGGGGTTTCGAGCCATGCTGAATGTTGGTGGCCTCAATTTGCCCCAACTTCGAGTTGACCAAGCTAAAGAGTTCGACGTGCACCGATGAAATGATGACTTGGGTCGACCAGGAGCCTGACTCTAAGGGGGAAGACAAGGTTGTTGAGGACGTCAAGGGCAGTGTGGTTGGTGAAGCTGGTACCAACACCAATGGAGTTGATGATGTGGGCGTTGAGGAGCCAGGAAATATTTGAACTTCTTACCTCTTTTCTTGGACCCCTTGTATATATTGTACGTCGAGCCTTCGAGCTCAACAACTTCATAAATATCTATTTCTTTCTTCTTATTTTTTTGAGTAATGATGTACTTCTTTTATTATTTAATAGAATTGGATTTTTGCATATATCGTGCTCCCCTTTCTCACCTTCTATTTTCTATCTCTAGAAAATAGGCTAAGTGTTAAAACGTGAGTCGAGGTTGCCGAGGTGCACCAATGCCTAGATGACAAATCAACTAAACTTGCGATTTCATCTAAGTCAAAACACTGCCAAACTGTGCATCTCCTTAACTAAGTAAAAGCACTGTCGAGTTACTGAACTTCCGATGTCTTCCATGGTCGACATATGGAGTTAAAAGTGGTTTGGCTTCCCCTTGTTCATTTCACAGTTTGACCAGGTCATCGTAGCGAGTAGTCTATACCTTTGCTCTTGCAGACGTAGCTTGAAACTTCTGAGCTCATAGGTAGTATTTTCTTAGGTTATCAACGTTCCATGCACATGGTACCTACCTCCTCTCTAACGTTTCAAGCTTATACATGCCTTCGCCGATCACCTTGAGTACTCTATAGGGGCCTTCCTAATTTGGATCTAGCTTTCCCATGCTGGGCTTAGGTACCATAACCTTCCTGAGTACCAAGTCGTCAAATTGAAGCTAGTGTTCTTAACTTGGGCGTTATAGTACTGAGCTACTCATTGTTGGTATGCCATGGTCTGAATGTAAACTAAGTCATGAACTTCCTCCACTAGGTCGAAGTTAGTCTGTAGCTTATCCTCATTAGCCTCCTCATCATACATCTCAGACCACAAGGTTGGCACTTCAATCTCGGATTGGATGACAACCTCTACCCCATACGTCAGGTTAAAAGGAGTCTCATCGGTTGCCATCAGGATGGTAGTTTGGTAGGCCTATAGAACACTGGTAACTCATCTACCCACAAGCCCTTAGTTTGGGAAAGTCAGGCTTTCAGTTCGCAAAAGATTGCCCTATTCGTCACTTTGGCCTGACTATTCGCATGGGGTGGGCCATTAAAGCGAAGTTATGTTGGATTCCCATCTCGGCACACCAGTTCTGAAACTTGATTTCTTCAAACTAATTCTTGTTGTCTGATATCAACACACTGGGGAGTTTGAATCTGTAGACGGTGTTCCTCTAGAAAAAAAAATCTGCTCGTTCCATGTTGTGATTGACACCAACGGCTCGACTTCCACCCGCTTAGTAAAATAGTCCACTGCAACCACTAAGAACCTCCTCTACCCGATCGCAAGTGGGAAGGGACTAAGGATATCTATCCCCAACTTTGTGAATGGCTACGGGCTAGTAAGGTATCTCAGGTTGGTGGCGGGTTGGTGTGGTATGCTAGCGTGTCATTGACATTTGTTGCACTTCCAAACTAACTCCATAACATCCACTTTCATTGTGGGTTAGTTGTAGCCAGGTTGGTGGCGGGTTTTCTGGGCTAGTGCCCTGCCCCCCCTTCCCCCAATTGTCTTCTGCAAAGACCTTCATGGATCTCACATAACACCTGGTAAGCTTCTATTGGAAGCAAGCAACACAAATAGATGAGCGTGAACGACCTGTGGTACAACTACTCACCAATGATAACATAGCGAGCTAACTACTGCTCTACCCTCCGAGCTATGCTACATTCTATTGGTAGGGTCCCGTGGTGAAGATAGTCAATGAGTAAGTCTATCCAGCTTGGTTCCGTAGCAAAAACAAGAGCGACCTCTTTTTCCACCCTTTCTATGTTAGGTCATGGTAGGTCTTCAATGTAAACTATTCTCTTCGTGATGTTTGTTGCACTGTCCATCTTCGAGAGCATGTCGGTCTCGGTGTTCTTAGACCTCGAAACTTGTTGCATATACCAAAAGTGAAAGTCGGGCAGGAGCTCTCTAACCTTGGCCAGGTAGGCAAATATGACCCGCTCCTAGGCCTCATACTTCCCATTCACTTGATTCACCACTAGTTGGGAGTTGTTGCACACCACGAGATGTTTTGTGCCAACATCCATTGCCAATGATAGCTCATCTATCAGCGCCTCATACTCAGTTTCGTTGTTCGAACCTTGAAATGTGAATCAGAGAGCATACTCCAACTTCACCTTGCCAGGTCCATATAGGATTAGTCCACCTCCGCTTGCATGCTGGTTAGATGAGCCATCCACATGAAGGATCTAGGGCTCCTTGTTCCAAGTCGGATCGAGCACCGCACTAGTAGATGCCTCTGAAGTGGCCATGGGCTCGACAATATCAGGGGCCTACGTGCTGAATAAGCACTCGATGATGAAATCTGCTAGGACCTGGGCCTTAATTGCTAGGCATGGCTCAAACCAAATGTCAACTAGTCAAGACTACAATGCTCAAACCCATTTTGTTAACCTTTCCATGACCTTGAACTTCTAAAGGACTTGCCTTAAAGGTCAACCAGTCAAGACTACAATGGTATGGGCTTGAAAGTAAGAGTGCAGTTTATGACCGTTAGCACTAGCGAGAACGCTAGCTTTTCGATGTTCGAGTACCTAGTCTCAACGACGTACAAGACTTTACTTACGTAGTAAACAGGTCGTTGCACCCTGTCCACCTGACGAATTAGAACCGAACTGATTACCTCGTTACTCACAGAGTGGTAGGGCTTTATCTCATCTCTAGGTTCTGACCTTGTTAGCAAGGGTGGTAAACTTAGGTACCCTTTTAGCTCATCAAATGCAAGCTAGTAGTCTTCGTTCCACTTGAAGTCTTTGTTCTTTTTTATGGCTTTGAAGAACGGAATGCACTACCTAGCCGACTTACACATAAACTGGTTCAGAGCTGCTATCGGGCTTGTTAGCCTTTGAACTTTTTTAATCGACTTAGGGGGTCTCATATCTAGGATGGCCTAAATTTTATTCGGGTTGACTTCAATGCCACGTCGGTTCACTATGTACCTGAGGAACCTGCTTGACGTGACCCCGAAGATGCACTTGTTCGGGTTGAGTTTCATGTTATATTTTCTTAGAATGTTAAAAACATAATTTAGGTAAAAAATTAAAAAGATCAAAAACTAGGTTTTAACAACCATAACATCAACATAAGCTTCTATTTTATTTCCAATCAAATCAAAAAATATTTTGCTTACCAGACGTTGGTAGGTCACCCTAGTGTTTTTTTTTAACCAAAGGGCATAACTTTGTAACAGTACAAGCCTGTTTCAGTTACAAAAGCTATTTTTTTTTGTTGGCTGGACCCATCTAGATTTGGTTGTAGCCAGAGTAAACATCCATGAAGCTCAACAACTCGAACCCTGAGGCCACATCTACCAGTCGGTCTATCATAGGGAATGGATAGTTATTCTTTGGGCAGGCTCTATTGAGGTCAGTGTAGTCAACATACATGCGCCACTTGCCGTTGGCTTTCTTCATGAGCATTGGATTTACAATCCAATGGATATTGGACCTCTTTAACGAAGTCTATTGCGAGGAGCTTTCCTACCTCATCGTCTACTACCCTCCACCGCTCCTGGGTGAGGTTCCTCTTCCTTTATCAGACTGGTCTGACTAAAGGGTCAACATTCAGCCTATGAGTTATGACAGAGGGGTCTATGTCAGGCACTTTTGTTATCGACCAAGCAAAAATATCTAAATTATTAATTAAAAAACTTACTAGTTGAGAGCGCAATGGTTCCTTGAGTTAGGCTCCGACCAGCACCATCTTCGTGGGGTCAGTATTTTAGACCAGCACCAGGACGGTGTCCTCCGTGGGGCTAGCTCTCTCATCACCGTTATCCGGGGTGGCTCCAAGTCGACATCGACAACCTACTTTCCTTTCCCTTTTAGCGCGGCCACGTAGCATTTTTGAGACCCGATCTAATCACCTCACACCACTCCAACTCCATAGTCTGCCAGGATTTTCATCGATAAATGGTAGGTTGACACCATGACTCTGAGGGTGTGTAGGATCGGTTGGCCCAAGATAGCATTGTAGTGTGAGTGAGTTGTAACCACTAGGAAGTTGTAGTAGAAGTGCACTTGGTTTAGTGTTGAGCTTGCTGTCACTAGTACTCCTATTTTCCCTAGAGGCCACACTACTTCTCTATTAAAGCCGACCAAGGGGATGTCAGCTGATGGCAGGTCCTTCCTCTCCAACTCCATCCTCTCGAATACCTCCAGGAGGATGATATCTGTCGAACTGCCAGAGTCAACCAGAATCCACTTTACCTCGAAGTCATTTATCACTAACTTGACCACGAAGGCATCATCATGTGGATATTGGATCCCGCAAGCGTCATCCTCAGTAAAGTAGATTACTTCCTCTAGATTCTCCTCCTCATGCACAAGCTCCCGAACTGAGTTCTTCTCGGTTGGTGTACTGCATCTTGCCACGATGGACCCGCCCGTGGTCATGTTCATTACTCCACAGATGGGCTGCTTTTCTAGTGGTGGGTCTCGTGGAGGCTGGTCCCTACTCAACTACTCTAACACTTCTCTTAGATGGCCAGTAGGTCGGTGTCAGTCTTCCTACTTGATGAATTGTTTCAAGTAACCTCGGTGGATCAACTCCTCGATCTCATCCTTGAGGTTACGACAATTCTTTATGTCATGGCCGATGTCCTGGTAGAAATGGCAGTACTTATTTGGGTTTCTACTAGTGGGGTCCCCTCTCATCCGAGGTGGCCATTTGACATACTCGACTGTCTTTATATCTACATCAGGATTTCTCCCCTCTTTTTGTTCAGTGCAGTGTAGTTACGGTTCTAAATGGGAGGGGTGCGAGAACCAGCCTGAGGATCTGCTACCTCTGTAAGGGGACCTGCTTCTTCTCCAAGACGACCTACTACACCGGTTACAAGGGGACCTGTTGTGCCTCTGCTTGTTGCTCCCTAGCTCGTCTTCTGATCTCTTTCGTTTTTCACTCGACTCTAACCGAGACTTGAGCGCTTCTTTGGCCTTCATGAACTTGGCGACCTGGTTGAGGAACTCCTTCATAGAGGCCGAAGGGTTCAACTCGACCTCCTAGTGCAAGTCAAGATGTTAGACGTCATTGAACTCCACGATGAGCTATACGGCTAGGTTGAGGTTGGGTATCTAAAGTCGCTCTAGGTTGAACCGCTTGATGTAGTCCCAAAGCTTTTTATTAGGTTGTTGAACCACGTTCAGAAGACAAGCCGCTGACTTTGGATGTTGCTTGCTAGTTGCAAAGTGAAGTGGTGAAGAGGTTGGCGAACTGGCTCCAACTCTTAATTGATCCAACGGGCAGTCCCGAGTACCACATTTGAACTGTGCCCTGGAAGGTGGTTGGAAAGGCAATGCAAAGGCTCATGTTGTTTGCCCCATATAGCTACATCAGAGCCTGGAATCTCTCGAGGTGGTCGACCGGGTTGGTTGTTTTGTCATAAGATTCTAGGCTAGGGGCCTTGAAGTCCTTAGGCTGTGGGGCTATGAGGATTTCAATGGCCAGTGGCGAAGTGCAAGTCACCGGCTGTGTTGATGAGGTGCCGATCTGGCTCGTCTCTTTCTTCTCCTCTTCTTTCTTTTCTGCCTCCTCGTTGTCATTCGGGACAAGGTAGCTCCTTCCTACATTGCGGTTTACATGTCTACGATGCCTTCTCCTGGACCCCTTAGTGGAGCTTGTGGCCTCGGACATCACAACTTGGGTCGATTCCATAGTGGAAACCTAGTTCGTATCGTCATGACGGTGAGGTGGGTCTGGTACTTGGTTATGGTTTTGGTCACCAGGCTGTTGATTCTAGTTCACGTATTGGCCGACATCTTGATGTTGTTGGTGTTGTTGCTGCTACTGCTATTGCATCCCTGCTATTGTCGCAAAATGACCTTCTAACATTCTCATCTACGGGTTTATCCCGCAGACAAATTGCACCATCTGGTGAAACTGGCAGCCATCAATCCCAATGGGAACTGTGGAGGGTTCGATTGTTGGAAGAGGCACGTTCATGGTGGGATGAGGGAGATTTGGATTCTACATGGTAAGGATGCTTGGTAGGGTTAGGGGCACAGTGAAGTGCTCGATAGTGATAGAAGGGACCTCAGTGTGCACGGTGTGCTAGTCCTGCCCCCTTGTGACTGCTCTGTCAATGCATGCGTTGTCGAAGGGGTTGTTGCTGGAAGATGCCATTGAGCTTGTAATTAGAGAGAGAGTGTGTGAGAATAAGGTTTTTGTGTAGCGTTTCCCATAGGCGATGCCAATTGATGGTGCACGATCTACCAGCTTCCCTAGTTTAGCAACAAGAAAGAAGTGATCAGAGTGTCTAGGTTGCTTTACCTAGGGTTGGCACTCCAATGCTTAAGTTAGCGAACTAATGTTTGATAGCAAGAAAACTAGAGAGCTATAGCCTGTGAGAGCTAAATTGTGCGTACCTTGTGAGGTTGAAGTTGAGGCCTTTATATAGGCAAGCTATCGTGAGCCTCACAAAGCGTGTCCGAGATCTCTTGCCCGTTTGATCCGGAGGTGGTTTTGCACTTAGAGACGGACTTCACGCAAGTTGATAATGCTTATTTGGCTCTGTTCGAAATGGGTGAGGCGAAGATCAGCTTCGTTAACATGCTGTCCGAAGACATGCATGCGTAGGTCGCTATGGAGGAGGTCGCCCGCCACATCGGGTAGGTCACTAACCAGATTTGAGCTACTCAAAGGTTGGCCTGCCAAGTTAATGCCGAGGTGGGTTCGAGGTGCTGTTCGAAGTGCTCCTGAAGTTTGCTTTCATGGTACCGAGGTGTCACTCTATCGTTCAACGATGCCACGTGTTGTGATATTATTAGAGGACCAAATCACCCCTCATAAAAAACCAACAAAAGTATCGATATAATATAATATATAAGCAAAAACAATTTTGATCTTATATATAATATGATATAATATATTTACAAAATATGATATAAAAACAAATTTTATCGTATATAATATGATATAATATATTTACAAAATATATATAATACAGATATGTAGATAAATATAGATGCTTACAATTGTCATTTTATACAAGATATAAGAAAGTTAGGGTCTCATCTACTTGGATCAGTCTTGTTTCAGGATAAGCATAGGGTCTAGGTTACTAGGTCGGAACTCGGAAACGGGCCAGTATTGATGTTTTCTTATTGGATCAAGAGTCAAGACCGGGTCTACAATGATAGATCCAGACCAGACTATTGACTATCATTGTCGACCCGGTCTGGTCTGGATCTATCATTGTAGACCCGGTCTTGACTCTTGATCCAATAAGAAAACATCAACACTGGCCCGGTTCCGGGTCAACACTTTGCACAATTGCACATCAAGAGTGAAAGCAGTCAGACTCACCGAATCCGATCCCAAAACTTAACCCACCGAATCCGATATTAAATTTGACCTACCAAGTACCAATCGGTCCACGGGTCCAACCCTACTTAGAAAACGTACCAACCCTTCTCGAAAATCTTATATTCCATGAATTTTTTAATGCGGAGAGATGCGTGTCTGAGGCACCTATATCGAGGAGAATATTAGAAAAACTTGGCTGCTTGGGAGCTTTCTGCGCATGACACACGTAACCATGGTTAAGGGGTAAAAGAGTATTTACAAGCAATAATCCTTAACTGAAAATACAAACCAGGAATTGAGTGGTGGTATCGTGTCAACCGGGAGAAGCTCCTACACAGCCAAACTTTTTCACATGCCAACTCAAAATGTCGCAGAGGTGGATCAGGATGATGATACGTCTATGACTTCTAAAAGTAGTTTGGCTTTTCTTACGGGAAAGAACGAAAGATTCATGGAATAGCCAGCCCACCTCTGCAAGTGCAAATTCGAGAAGGTGAAGTTCATGGTTTTCTCCCTTCCTATTATTTTTATAATAAATTTATCTCTGTTCAGTGTTTTAATTTCTTTTTGTTCATTCGTCTTTCATATATCTGTGTCTCTAAATTCAAGACTGTAACTGTTATTTCATTCAGATTTTTTGTTGAACTTCATTTTTTTTAATGTTGTTTTAGTTATATATCTGTTTGTTTTTGTAGTTGACGTTATGGGTTGGAGGGAATTAACCTTCCTTGTGCCTCAAATTGCTGGGGCCTCTTTGAACCAGTGGAGAATTGTTTATAAGGCCATAATAGAATCTCAGTGTAGGCTAAGGGAGAACAAATTAAGAACTAAATTTCAAATTTTAAACTAGTGGAGATTTATAGATTCAATGTTTCAACTAGAATTCTTTTCCTGGTTTTCTTTCTTTTTTTTCCTCTTCTGTTCGTTGGTGCATTTGCGTTGCTTGACCATTTAATTGTGGATATAAGATTCACAGAAAGTAAAAGTTACTTGAAATGAACTCTTGGGTGGATTTTATGGTTTTCTTGCTATTGAAGTAACAAAAGATTAAGAATTTACAGTGGATTTGGAGGCTGCGGAAGAAATCTCTCCACTTGCAGTTTGATTGAAAAGAGAGATATGTGAAGAAATCATTTTCTTCTTCTTCTTGGAACTCAATTGTTAAAAGTTGGTGGCTGTTTGGCACTTGGACCCTGGCAAGCTAATTTGTTCTGATTGACTATATCAACTTTTTCTGGTTCATGCTTGGTTCTCGTTGATTTGAAATGATCATTTAAATTATTTTGAATGGGAAACGCCGAATATGCAGTCCTAGATGATGAAGCTTCCAAGTATGTTCTATTTAACTTCAGGATGCCAAAGGTTAGGACCATATCTAGTCTACCCCTCCCAAGATCTCAGATAGCTGGGACCAACATTGGGTAATGGCCTGTTATGTGTCATTAATCATCAGTATAACTTGATTTTACATTGTAACCTTCCAAAAGAAGGCATGTACTGTTTTGATTTTATAATTCTTTCATGAGATAGTTGGAGCAGGTTAGGAATTCTAGATGTGCAAAGTCCTATCTATGCAGAAGAGTATTGTTACACATTACAAATTGTGGGTTTGTGAACTCTCATCAAAGAGAGATTAACTAGTAACTTTGAGGCCTTTTCTACCAACTATGGTATCCAGGCATGGCTTGGAAAAAATGTCAGGAACAGAATTTATTTTCTGGTTTGGTTACTTATTTTTTTACTGTAAATTCCATGTCCGATACCTGGCACAACTGTGTCTTTCCATATTTGGGTAACATAGGCCTTGATTGCATTGAAACTATATGACAGAAAGTTACATGAGATGGTGTACAGAGATACATAGTCTTATAGTTATAGATAGACAGTCCTACCCAATTCATAAACACACAAAGACACAAAAGGGAAAAAAACCTACTTTAGTGAGGATCATGACACAAAAGGCACAACTGTGTCACTTCCCAGTCTAGCAAGACCATCTGTGGCATTTTTATCCTTGTTTCTGTCTGTTTGAGCATGCGTATTGGTCATGATCTACCTAATTTCATTAAGGTAGTGGATCAACTGCTAAGGGCCACTGTTGACACTTTGATACCACAAGATCACATTAGCTGAATCTCCTTTAATGACCAAACAATAGAGTTTTGACTATTTTGCAATATGAACTCACATATGGAGGGCATGCACTTAACTTTGATTGAATCATTTCACTAATAGGACCATCAGAGGCCCAGAAAATGCTCACATCAGTCCTAAAAATAATCCTCCAATTTCTAGATGGACCAGGATTGCATCTGGAACTGCAATCCAGCTTCAACTTAACTCTCCATTTGGGGTAGGAGATGGGGCTAAGGGTGTCAATGGATCCAGTTGTGGATTGGACTCTGTCCAAACCAAAATCGACGGTTTGGATGGACCAACAAGACATATTGAATTGGACCAATCCAGTGCAAAATATTTATTGGATTGGATTGGACCTGGTCCCTCCGTAATGAATTTATATTGGATAGGGTTGGATTAAGCCAATATCTGGTCCATTGATATAAGATACAAACATAGGTGTCAATGGACCGGGTTTGGGTTGAAACCAATATAAATTAAAACGAATTTGAACAGATTGGATGATCCAGACATTGAATTGGACCAATCCAAAATGGTCCAAAATATTTATTGGATTGGATTTGACCTGGTCCATTTGTAAAGGACTCACATTGGACTGGATCGGATTGAACCAAATCCAATCCAATTGACACCCCTAGATGGGGCTACTTTTCTTGGGTCTTCATCAGAAGACTATTGGGGATTCTCTGGGAAGTTTCTCTTATGAGCTTTATTTCAACTCATCAACAACTAAACCTAAGAGCCTAAGTGGTAAAGTACCCAAATCCAATTCCTGAGTGCCTCAAAGGTGCTTCTTTGTCCCCGAAGATCTCTTTTATTTCTCTCTTCCACTCCCAGACTTCATCCTTTCAATGGTCCAATAAGGAAGTATATCATCAGTGCCACCTGGTGCTACTGCCACCCATCATTGCAGACCCACCAGCCCTAGAGAGAAATACCATATCTGTTTTGTGACTGCACAATGCAAGAGGATTGCTGCTATAGCTTGTTAATTGCCTTTGTGAAGCTTAATAATTTTGCATCTCTCTACCCCACATAAGGGTATGAAGTATAGGAACCTGATGGGAATGATAGAATGAGTTCTATTCAGATTTTTGTGGATGGGTCTTTCGACCCAGATTCTGGCCAAGCAGCTTATGGTTTTCTGTTAATGTCAGCAAATGAGAAAGTGCCAGTCGCAGCAGGAAATGAGTGCCATGCTCGTGGAAGTTCTGATGTTGAATGGAGAGCTATGATAGCTGCTTGAGGCTTGGATTTTAAAAATATCATTGTATTATGCGGGTTGGGAGCTGGAGACGATTGGTGAAGGTATAGGAAATGGGTTCAAGAGTTACAGGATTCATGAGGGTTGGGAGCTGGAGAAGATTGGTGAAGGTGGAGGCCAAAAATCTGCTGTTTGAGAGCTGCAGAACTCAAGGCAAACTCACCTTGAAGGTAAGGGAGATGAATGTTTCGATGGTGATGTTAGTGGGAAAAGAAGCAATAGAACGGTTTCAGGGGTTTGTAGTAGAAGCCTTATCTCAGAGAAGAGAGGACACCTGCAAGAGCATGAAGGTTGAGGCAAATAGAGAGTTTAAGGCGGAAAGAAAATCAAATGCTAAAGGAAGGTTCATAACATTTTATGATTTTTTTGGTAAAGGGAAAAACAGTTGATATGCTTGCCTGAAGGTTGGAAAATTGAAGGACGGAAGGAAATCTTAACAGTTTTGGGAGAGTTCTTGGAACAGAGTGAGCAGCAAAGACCCAGGTTTTTAACTTAGAAAGGGATACCATTCCAGTAGTGAATGATCATGTAGAATCAGAGCAGGTCATGAAAGAGCAGAAGGATCCAACAGCTGTTTCGATGGTAATCAGAAAGTCTAGTCAGGGAAGTAGGGTGATTACTTTTGGAGGTATGGAGGAATGGAAAAAGAAGTTGGTGATTAAAGCAGCCAGTGGATTGGAAGGTCATGGCAGAAATAGTGATGAAGGAGTTAAAAATAACAAGGTCCATTATTATTATCCCATTTGGAAAATGTAAGTCTCTAGTTGGTATACTGGATAATGAGAAAGAGATAGATGCAACAAACATCAGTTCCTCTTCTGTTCTGTGACAGTGTCAAGATAGTGTCCTTTGTCTAATGCTAGAGAAACTGGTATTAAAGATAATATCATTGTTAGATAATCAGGTTGCCCTTTCATCTGTGGAAAGAAGTTTTTGAATCCTTGGCATCCATTTGCAATTCTCAGTTTTGTGATCTTCATTCATCAGCCTTAAAGCTCAATGGTGTGAAACCAAAAGAAATATCCTGGAAGGTGGAGCTTGAAACAGATGGTTCATCTTATATTGTGTGGATGATAACCTCCATGGAAGCCTCACTGTGGAAGGAAGGTAGAAGGGAAGAAGATGAACAGGTGGAGAGGGAGTCTTACATGACAAATTCTGGTTTCTTGGGGCATTAGGAATTGAAAGTTTCACCAAATTGGAATAGCAGAGATGGAGTGTGGAGAAAGACAAATGGTAGGTTGAAGAGTTTTCTACTGAAAACAAAAAAACAGTGACAAGCAGCTCTTCATATGCCCAGGTGTTAAATTAATAGTTTTAAAGAAGACATGCATGCGTAGGAAAAAGAGATTTTAAACTCAGGCCTACGATTAGGGCGAGGAGTTGTTGGGGTCAATCAGAAGGGAGAGTCGAACCAGGTGGGCCTAGCAGCTCAGGCCCATCTGGTGACTCTTTAAGTAGTCATGTGAAGAAGGCTGGGCTTGAAGAGGGAATTGGGTCGAGTTTGTCAAAAGAGATATATGGTGATCAGGTGCTGGAAGGTGGGCTGACTTTAAGGCCCATAAAAGAGAGAGCACATGATCTTTTAAAGACTCGCGTGAGTCAGTTTGGGGGGACAATGGGAGACGGTACCTCAGATCCATCATTTTCCTCAGCCAAAGCTCAATAGTTGAGTGCAGGGATGGAAAAAACTCCCACACAGACGGATTTGAGGTGGCTCCTAAGAGAAGAAAACTTTGGTAGATCGTTGGAAAAGCACAACCCAAAATCTGTTCGATGCTCAAGAAGTTAGCATGGGTTGGGGTGTATAGTAGGATGGGGAAGGTTAGTGCATCTAACTGGCTGAAGGCGAAAAAAGTAGCAGGATTTAAAAATCATGCCTCAAAACCTCCCAACTGTTTAGGAAAGAGGAATAAGGAGGTTTAGGAATGGGTGGCTACAATGTTTGTTCGAACTGAAGAGCTGAGTTTGTCAGTTTGTCTGAGAAGTTTGAAGGTTGAATTAGGTCCAGTTATGATCCCAGCTAAATCTCAAGTGATTCTGCTGGAACCAAGTGATGGTGTCATGCAAGGAAGGGTTAAGGTAGAGGAGAGTCCTAGGGTCTCGACGGCAATTAGCTCTACTGAACCTACCGAGGTTAAAGGGGATGGAGTAAGTGCTCTAGGTAAGACATCAAAGAGTAAGGTAGTTTCAAGAGGGACTAGCAGTAGGGAGTCAAACCTGGTTTTTGAAGGAGAAATGAGTGTAGTGGATTTGGATCAGGTTTGTGAGGAGAAAATTTTGAGAAAATCGGTTTTAGTAGGAAAATTGGGGGTGGATTTAGGTAGGAGAAGGAATGAAGGAGTCTCAATGAAATTTTGCTAATGACACACTTCAAACAGGGGAGCTGAGAAAATCAACAGGGTTGGCAATAGGCAGCTGGTTCATGTGACCAAAGTATTTCATAGGCTTAAGGAAGGGCTAATTGGGGATGTCCCTTCCTGCAGATTCAAGAGAATCTACAAAAAGGAAGGGTTTGAAAATAAAGGCTAGAGGTCAAATTTTGATGAAAGATAGAGATAAGGTAACCTCTTTGCAGGCAGATGCAGCAAACAAGAATTCAGGTTCTCTCCCATCCAATGATAATGCAAAGGACTCACCAAGGGAGAAGAGGGAAAGAGAAGGGTTAAAGCTTACGGAAGAAAAGATGGGTCAAGAGAACTTCGCTGAGGAGGTCAGAGAAAAGGTTGCAGTGGAGGGAGGGGGGAAGTGTGCTAGATCTGGAGTGTTGGGAAATATGGCTGTTGTAGATTCTCGGTTTGAGGAAGAAGAGGTAAGGAGAGAGGGAGTTAGGGGGGAGTGGAGTTGAAGAGTCTTATAAAGAAGGCAACTTGGAGAAGGGGAGAGTGGGTATTGATCGGTTGGTGGATAGATAGGTGGAAGAAGTCTCTGGGGGAAGTCTTGGGAGGAAAACGAAGGGGCAGAGGAAGGAATTTTGGATGAAGAATGATAGGTGCTGGGGCGAAGTGGCTGCTGTCAAGGGGGGACGGAGATGCAGCAGAAGTCTTGGGCTTGGAGTGTGGGTTCGTTTATTCTGTCTTCAAGGTTATGGTTCAAGACTGTCTTTATCCTGGTTGGAAAAGAAGAAAGTCCTTTTTGAAATGCAAGGCCATCAGAGGATCAAGCTGTGGGCATATGCTGGTTTTCTGTTGTTTCAGAAAATTCCTAGGAGGGGCGGTTTTGTGAGTTTGTAATTTGGTTTTGAAGTTTTGTTGCCTTTTCTTGTGCCTGTTGTATAGTGATAGTACCCCTGCGGTACTATACACATAAAATAACATCTGTTAACACTCCCCCTCAAGTTGGAGCATAGATATCAATCATGCCCAACTTGTCACATAAATCATGATGTCTTGAGTGATGTAGTCATTTTGTAAAGATGTTTGCAAGTTGGTCCTCAAAGCTGACATAGGGAGTACACAATTCGCCTGTGATGACTCTTTCTAATGAAATGCTTGTTGACTTCGATGTGTTTTGTTCTATCATGTAGCATTGGGTTAGCAGCAATGTTTATGGCTGCTTTGTTATCACATAATAGGGTCATAGGCCTGTCCACTAGAAAACCCAACTCACTCAACAGATTCTTTATCCACATACTTTCAGCCACTCCATGAGCCATTACTCGATATTCAGCTTCAACACTGGATCTAGCCACCACACTTTGCTTTTTACTTTTCCAGGTAACAAGGTTTCCTCCTATAAAGGTGCAGTAGCCACTAGTATACTTTCTGTCATTTAGAGATCTAGCCCAATCTGCATCAATATACACTTCAACTTTCAAATGCCCGTGTCTTTGAAATAACAAGACAACACCTGGAAACCTTTTAAGATATTGGAGGATTCTTTCTACTGTTTCAAGATGAGTGGACATAGATGCATGCATAAACTGGCTAAGGACACCAACAACATAAGCAATGTCTGGGCGGGTCATAGAAAGATATAACAATCTCTCTACAAGTCTCTGAAACTGTCTCACATCCTTGATAGGTTCACCTTGGCTGTCACCTAATTTATGGTTGGGATCAATGGGAGAGTCAATTGGGTTCACTCCCATTTTTCCAGTATCCTAGAGTAAATCTAGGACATACTTCCTTTGGGAAATGAAGATACCC
Organism: Nelumbo lutea; assembly: GCF_056320005.1. NCBI lineage: Eukaryota > Viridiplantae > Streptophyta > Magnoliopsida > Proteales > Nelumbonaceae > Nelumbo > Nelumbo lutea. The sequence continues at coordinate 20,240,037 of NC_142684.1, read as the reverse complement.
TTTTTTGAGCCGTTAACTTCAATTCCAAGGAAGTATCTTGGAGGCCCTAGATCCTTTACTTCAACCTCTGGATTTCATCCTTCCAGTCACTAGTGACAATTATATCATCAACATATACTATCAAAGCAGCAATTTTACCTTCTCCTCTTTTCACAAACAGTGTGTGATCAGATTGACATTGCTTGTATCCTTTCTGCTGAACCGCAACATGGAATCTGCTGAACTAGGCTCTTGGTGATTGTTTCAGCCCGTATAAAGACTTATTCAACTTGCACACCTTCTGTTCATTGCCTTGAGCCTAAAACCAGGGAGTTGTATCATGTAAATTTCCTCTTCAAGGTCCCCATTCAAGAATGCATTCTTGATATCAAGCTGATGTAGATCCCAGTCAAGGTTAGCAACGAGAGAATAGAACTCCAATGGAGTTCATCTTGGCAATAGGAGCAAAAGTCACTGCATAATCAACTCTGTACACTTGTGTAAACCCCTTTGCCACTAAACGAGCTTTATACCTCTCCACTATGCCATCGGCCCTATGTTTGACGGTGAACACCCATTTACATCCAACTGGATCATTTCCCTTAGGAAGATCTACAAGTTCCCATGTGCCATTTTTATGAAGGGCATTAATTTCTTCCTTCATGGCATCTATCCATTCAGGTACTAAAAGAGCTTCTGCCACATTCTTAGGGATAGGGACACTGTCAATGGAAGTAAGAAATGCATGAAAAGAGGGTGAAATGTTTTCATAGGAAACAAAGTTGGAAATGGGGTGTTTAGTGGTGCACGATCTAACACCTTTCTTGTGAGCAATAGGACGGTCATGGTCATTAGCAATAGAGGTATCAATTGTAATGGGGTCAGGGACATCATTGGGAACCAAGGTACTTGAGTGAGTATGATCCGCCCCCGAGGAGTTTGATGGCACTGGAGGTACAACTTCTAGATTCTCCACAACTCTTGAATTTGGTTGGCCTTTGTGACGATGGAAGAAGACACGAAAAGGCGGAGGATCAGGAAGAGGAGGGAGCTGAATCAGTTTCTCCTCATTCCTACACTCCCCCTGAGGAGAAACAGGGAAAATAAGCTCATTCTCAAAGAAAGAGACATCCATGGAAAAATAGAATTTTCGAGAAACAGGATCAAAACAATGGTATCCCTTCTGAGTGAAGGAGTACCCTAGGAATATGCAATGAATAGCACGAGAATCCAATTTCCCACGAGTGGGAGACAGATTTTGGACAAAGCACCGACAACCGAATACGCGAGGACGAATGGGAAGAAGGGGGGCCTTAGGGAAGAGAAGCTGATGTGGGGCTTTGCACTCTAACCAACGAGAGGGCATACAGTTAATGAGGTAGGTAGAACAAAGGACAGTCTCAAGCCAAAAACGTTTGTGCACATTCATATGGAGTAGTAAGCCTCAGGCCACTTCAAGGAGATGTCGGTTCTTTCGTTCAGTAACACCATTTTGTTGTGGTGTTCGGGCACAAGAGCTACGGTGAAGTGAACCACGCGAAGCAAAGAATTCCATGAGATCACTATGAAAATACTCTTTTGCATTATCTGATTGAAAATTTTGGATTTCAGTTTGAAATTGAGTGAAGACCATCCGCTGAAAATCTTGGATAATTTTTGGTACTTCCTCCTTGGTTCGCATGGGATATACCCAAGTATATCTAGAATAATCATAAATGATGGTAATAAAATACTTGTAACCACTCTCAGATGGTAAAGTAACAGGGCCCCACACATCAGAATGAACAATGTGAAAAGGAAATTCAGATTTACTATTTTTTGGAAGAAAATGAGTTCTACAATTTTTACTCAATTGACACGTTTGACAAGAGAAATCTGAAATGGACACTGACTTAAACAGATCTGGAAACACCACTTTCAAAGACTCAAAAGATAAATGACCAAGGCGACAATGCCATAAATAAACTTGACTCTTACAGGACTGACTCTTAGACTCTGTAACATGAAGACTAGCCTTATTCTCCAGCATGTAAAGCCCATCAACCATACGTCCTCTACCAATTGTCCTCCCCGAGGTCAGATCCTGGATCACATAGTAAGAAGGGAAAAAGGTCACTGAGCAGTTTAAGGAATTAGTAACACTACTAACAGAGAACAAATTAATGGGAAATTTTGGAACGTGTAAAACATCAAAGAGGGTAAGGCCGAGGGGAAGAGAGACGGTTCCTTGACCAGCTATGGAAGCATATGATCCATCAACTAGTCTCACCTTGTCTCTTCCAGAAAGAAGATGATAGGTTTGAAAGTAAGAGGACGTACTAGTCATGTGTTTTGACGCTCCAGAATCAATGATCCATGGAGAGTCAAGGGTATGAGAAGCAACATGGAAAGTTGTGGCAAAGTTACCTGATGTAGACGCAAATGAGGTTGAGGGAGGAGCATCCATCTGACGAATTGCTCTACCATAGAGCTCTAAATGGTCACGGAAGGAATTCATAATATCCTTCCTTGGGTTAGATCTAGATGAATGTGTCTGAGTTATAGTATGGATGGGGAGTTGATTCTCTCGAGTAGCCATGTTGGCCATAGTGTGTTTCTTTGTACCTTGCTGTCCTGACCTTTTATTCATATCTGAACTTTGCTTCTTATTCAGATCTTGAGCCCATTTCGGCTTTCCATTAAGATCCCAACATGTATCTCGGGTGTGTCGGGGCTTCTGGCAATGAGTACACCACAATTTATCTTTGTCATCCATTTTTTTCTGAAGATCTCATTTCTTGGAAGAATTTCCTCCACTAGTAGTAACACTCCCTTTCGCGGCCAACACAACTGCATCTCCACCAGAACTGTTCATCAAATTCCTTCTGCTTTCTTCAGATTGCACAAGAGCATAAACTTCTTAAACAGATGGAAGATCCTTAGAACCGAGGATCTGGACCTTGATAGACTCATATGTAGGGTTCAAACCATGTAAGAAAGCAAACACTCTCTGTTGGGAGACGAGTTTTTTGTACAATTTTGCATCTTCATCACACTTCCATTCCACACTCTGATAATGATCCAACTCCTTCTAGACAGAAGTCAAGTCAGAGTAGTATACAGATAGACACCTCTCCCCCTGTTTACAAGTAGACGATTCTGCCTATAGTTGGTAGATTTTTGCATAGTGTCGTAGTTCCGAATATGTTGATTTTGCTTGATCCCAAATCTCATTTGCCGTTTCAGCCCACATGAAATTCCTTCTAATTTGAGGTTGCATAGAGACTAAAAGCCAAGACATAACCATGTTGTTTTCCTGATTCCATCTATCATATTCAGCACTCCCAGAATGTGGTTCTTTTATTCTCCCATTAATATAACCTATCTTCCCCCTTGCAGTGATGTATAGCTTGATCCCTCTTGACCACTCTAAATAATTCAAACCATCAAGAGGGACAATAGCCATGGGAAAGGATAGGTCCACACCCCCACTCATTCCATTCAGCGTTGAGAAAACTCCGGATGTAGCAGAATCTTCACCACTCATGATTTTAGATTCAAAAAACAACACCCAAAAGAGGAACACAACCTTAAAAGTTGTTACAGAAGGTACCGACCACTTCCAGACCTTCAGTTCACCAAAAAAAAGCTGTTGTTGCAGCACATAAACAAGGTCCTTACGACCTACAGTTTCATAGGGATCAAACGACCCCACAAAAAAGGAAAAGAAAGAGGTGCAGCTCACCTCACATCCAATCGGCAGACCTAGTACAGGTCCAGTGCAGGCACACGACCAGAAAAGAGAAGAGAGTAAAAAAAAAAGGTTACTTCAGTCGAACATTAGGACAACCGAACAACAGATGAACAACAGATGATAACTTCTGAAAGTCTATCACCCTCGAAACAAAGTCTTCTACATGCTGGAAATCTGGTGCGAAGAAGAGGAAAAGACAGACTGCTCGACTTCACCCTTCAGACCTGGACGTCCTGCTCTGATACCATGTTGTACAGGAAGAAGAGAGAAAGGGAGAGAGGAGAGGAGAGACGAGAGGACTGAGAGCCCAAAAAGATACTGCAGGCGGCACAGTATGTTATATTAATATTAGGGCGACAACAACTAAACATAAAGAAAAGGAAAAGTACAATAGTACCCCTGCGGTACTATACACATATAAAATAACATCTGTTAACAACAACAAACTGAAATAACTACCAACTAACACTGACATAACTAACAAAGAATACATGTGCTTCCATATGAGCACATTGGGGACCACAGTCGTGGGGTCCACATCAATGTTTTTTACACTCCCACTCAAGTTGGGAATAGATATTTGTCATTCCCAACTTGCATAGGTTTGCCTCTAACTTCTTCCTTGGAACAACCTTGGTGAGAAGATCTGCGAGCTGCATGCTGGAGGTGATATACGGGAGACACATTTCTTGAGATGAAACCCTTTCTCTGACAAAATGTCGATCAACTTCGATATGCTTAGTTCTGTCATGCTATACCGGATTGTGAGCTATATTAATAGCAGCTTGATTATCACAATACAACATTAAGGGCTTTTCATAATCAATACCCAACTCTACAAGTAATGACTTCAGCCATAGGATTTCAGCCACACCATTAGCCATCGATTTATATTCAGCTTCAGTACTAGAACGAGAAACAACACTTTGTTTCTTACTCCTCCAGGAGACAAAGTTACCTCCTACAAAGGCACAATATCCAGAGGTAGACCTCCTTTCACCATCACTCCCAGCCCAATCAGCACCTGTATAGAGCTCTATATTCATGTGATCATTATTCTTGAATAATATACCTCTACTTGGACATCTCTTCAAGAATGCTAATATTCTCTCAACTGTAAGGAGGTGAGTAGTTCTAGGAGAATGCATGTATTGACTGACAACGCTGACTGCATAACTGATGTCTGGTCGTGTAAGACAAAGATAGAGGAGTTTTCCAACCAATCGTTGGAACATAGCTTTGTCTTCAAGAGGCTCTCCACGCTCTGCACTGATCTTGTGATTTTGTTCAATGGGTGTATCTGCAGGCTTAACACCCAACTTTCCAGTTTCTGCTAATAAATCTAGAACATACTTCCTTTGAGAAATAAAGATCCCGTGTTTAGATCTAGCAACCTCAATACACAAGAAGTATCGTAGCTCACCCAGATCTTTCTGAAAAAATGGTAGGATCCATCTAATGGACACCATGAAGGGTGCGGAATGGTGGGCGAATTTCAAAAAAATTTCCTACCTTCTTCCAATCTGGGAATCATATTCCTTAGATTTAGAATACATTATTCAAGGATTCTTCTTGAACCATAATTAAACCAGATCTGAACCAAAGGAAACAGGAGAGATTATACTTGATCCGGAGAAACAATATCTCCCAAAGTTGGTGTTCACGCCCAAAGAAGAAACCAAGGACTGCTCCTGCTGAAGACGACACAACTGTGGATGGAACGGAACCAGTAGGGTGTGTCCTACAAACTGGATTCTTCGCAAGAACCCTCTGGAAACCTTGAACACCGAATCCTTTTGTCTTTCTTGCAAAACAATTGTCAAGAATTGATTTCTTGACTTCCTGTTGCTGCAAAGATCCAATCTTCCAATAGGGAGTGGCGGCGGCTGGAGGAGGAGGAGATCCAGGGACGAAGAGGGCAGAATTGTCTCTTCTCTCTGGAGTCTGTGAGAGATCTAATCTCAATTCGCAGGATGTGTTTCTTGCTTACTCAAACCCCTAGTTCAAAATCTGATATTTCTGTTAGGGTTTTCTCCTCTTTCTTCTTGATTAAGAAACCTCCCAATATTTTTGGGAGTTATCCCAATCCATATCAGTATTTGGATAGGGGTTAATCTTAATCCTATTTGTAGATTAAGTTAGTTAACTCCTGATCTTATCAGGAGGTTACCAGATTCAAATCTAATTTGAATTTGGTCTCTTAGAGTGGATTAGGTCAAAGACCCAATCCTTTTACTAACATTAATCTCAGATTCGCCCCATGAACAGGTGATCATATCAGCCCAGTTCGAAATGGGCTTTTGGCCCATTAAGTGTTCAGTGTTTAACTAGTTTCCAATCTGCTGCCCAGTTGGGCTTCTTTGTATGGCGTGGGACCCAAGCATTGATCTACACACCAGCCACATGGGTTCGGCCCAGCCTTTATTACAAGGCCCAGCCGAATTCACTGAAAGACTCAGTCTTTGAGCCCATCACATGGACCCTATGGGTCCAACACTTACATTAAGTGGTCCTTGGGCCAATCCATCTTATAAAAACCTAGGGACTGTGGGCAGGTGCAAGATTAGCCCATCAGATATTATCCTAAATGGTCTTACACCTAACCTCTTAGCCCTTAATGATCAAGCACTGCCCGACAAGAGAAGACCTCTCTCTCAGCTGCCAGGAACAGTGCCACACTCTCTACTCACATGGATCTCGGGTATTAAAACTTTTTGCAAATCTTTTGAAACCATACATATATATATATATTAATTTTGCAAAACAAAATTCCAACGATTGAAATCAACTGCCGGCAGTTTGGTTTCCATCAGAGAGAGTGCATTCTCGATCATTACCATTGTCCGATAAAGGGGCTGATCCTGTCACTATGACCACTCACTCAGATGAATTCTCAGACTGCCCCAACATGTCCAGGTTTTGACCCCCACTAAGGATCTCACTGATTGACACATCAAAGATAGCCCGATCCGACACCTAGTGATGTGTCATAATCGAGTCTAGGGGTCAAGTGTAACTTTCCAGTATTACCCATCTGTCTCCAAGGTCTAGGGCAACACTGGAAATCTGGTCTGGTTCAAGGGTTCAAGGAATCCCATACTGCATGTGCCTTGGGTCTTACCCTGATGGCCAAAACAAGCCATCCCAACACTTGGTGGCACATCAGTATCAGCCTTGGCAGGATAAATCCCCCAGACTTATCCAATGGCTGTGAACATTTAAAACTAACACAAGTTTCTATAAGTGTCCAGTTTTAGGGTCTTACACAGAATTATACCAAACAACATGAATCAAACATGCACTTTAATTTATTTCCACTAAATAACAAAAGTACATTAAATCCGATTGAAGCTAAGGGCATACAAAACTGTCTAATAGCTCCCACTTGCACTTAGGTCCAATCTGGTACAAGTTGGAGTCCCATACTTTCCACGTGTTTCTCAAACACCTTCTGTGTTAGTGGCTTAGTCAATGAGTCTGCCACATTATCCGCTGATGCTACCTTCTGAATTAGGACATTCCCTCTACCAACGATCTCCCGCAGTACATGGTACTTCCTCTCGATGTGCTTTGACTTCGAGTGGGCCCGATGCTCTTTAGCTTGGGCGATCGCTCCATTGTTGTCACACAACAACGGGATGGGTGATGTGCTGGACAGAATCACTCCCAATTCGTGTATGAATTTCTTCATCCACACGGCTTCTTTGGCAGCTTCACTTGCGGCAATGTACTCGGCCTCGGTTGTGGAGTCTGCAGTGGACCCCTGTTTGCTGCTTTTCCAGCAAACAGCACACGATCCTATTGTGAAAACATACATAGATGTAGACTTTCTATCATCTGGATTCGACTGGAAATCGGCATCGGTATACCCCAGAACTTGTAGTGAACTACCATCGAATACCAGACAAAGCTCTTTTGTCCTTCAAAGGTATTTAAGTATGTTCTTCACAGCACTTCAATGCTCCTGCCCTGGGTTAGCCTAGAATCTTCTTACCACACTCACCGCCTGAGCTATGTCCGGGCGAGTGCACAGCATGGCATACCTGATGCTCCCTACGGCTGTGGCATAGGGAACGTCTCTCATGCCCTCAATCTCCTCAGAAGTCTTGGGAGACATCTTTTTGGAGAGAGTTACTCCATGTCTGAAAGGAACATTTCCTTTTTGGAGTTTTCCATGTTGTACCTTTTGACAATTTTGTCAATGTAAGTAGCTTGGGATAATCCAATTATCCGCTTCGATCTATCTCTAAGTCGAAGACCCAGTATATATGAAGCTTCTCTAAGATCTTTCATGGAGAACTGCTGTGATAGCCATACCTTGACCGAAGTCAACATTCCTACATCATTCCCAATGAGTAGGATATCGACCACGTACAATACCAAAAAGGTAATCTTATCCCCACTGGACTTCCTGTAAACACAGGGCTCATCCGGATTCTGCTCAAAGTCAAACGTTTTGACGGTAGAATCAAAACGGATGTTCCAACTCCTAGAAGCCTGCTTAAGTCCGTATATGGATCTATTGAGTTTACATACCATGTGTTCCTGACCAGTAGCAATGAAGCCTTGCGGCTGTTGCATGTAGATATCTTCACTAAGATCTCCATTCAGGAACGCGGTTTTGACATCCATTTGCCAAATCTCGTAGTTATGGTATGCTGCTATAGCTGGCAGGATCCTAATGGATTTAAGCATGGCCACGGGCGAAAAGGTTTCCTCATAATCGATGCCTTCTTTCTGAGTATACCCTTTCGCCACCAAGCGAGCTTTGTAGGTCTCAATCCTGCCATCGGGGCCCTTCTTCCTCTTGTAGATCCATTTGCAACCAATTGCTTTTACCCCGGAGGGCAGATCTACTAGAGTCCAGACTCCATTGGTCTCCATCGAGTCCATCTCAGCTCTCATGGCCTCCACCCACTTCTGGGAATCTATGTCTAACATAGCTACCGCGTAAGTCACGGGATCCTCTTCACTAGTCAAGGCTTCTACCAGGTAGGTATCCTGGTCATAACCATATCGGACTGGTGGTCTGGATACTTGGGTGGACCTTCTAGGTTGGTCACTACCTGGAACTTGTGGGACATCTCCCACTGCTCCTGAGCTCTCCTCATCAAGAACTATTTCCTGACGGTGAGTGTCCATGATGTATTCAGATTCTAAGAATTGGGCGTTTCGACTGCAGAACACTTTCTGCTCACTTGGGTCATAGAATAGATAACCCACTGAATCCTTTGGGTAGCCTATAAATAGGCAACGACTGGTTTTGGATTCCAACTTGTCCGCACTTGTTCTTTTAACGTGTGCAGGACAACTCCAAATCTTCAAGTGTCTCACACTTGGCTTCCTTCCGGTCCATAGTTCATATGGAGTTTTCGGAACTGATTTGGTTGGAACCCGATTCAGCACGTAGATAGCAGTCTCTAATGCATATCCCCAAAAGGACGTGGGTAATTTTGAGCGTACGAGAAGTGACCGGACCATGTCCAACAATGTCCTATTCCTCCTCTCTAAAACACCGTTGAGTTGAGGTGTAGCAGGAGGAGCTAGTTGTGACACTATCCCATTGTCCTTTAGTAGTCCCTGAATTCGTCAGAGAGATACTTGCCACCTCGATCTGATCGAAGGGCCTTAACTTCTCTCCCTAATTGTTTCTCGACTTCCTGTCTGAACTCTTTGAACTTTTCAAAGGATTCAGACTTGTGTCTCATTAGGTACACGTAACCATATCGTGAAAAATCATCTGTAAAGGTGATGAAGTATACGTGTTGATTCCGTGTCCTAACACTCAGGGGACCACATACATCAGTATGTATTAGGTCAAGTGTGCCTCCAGATCTTTTAGGCTTACCGTCAAATGGCCGCTTAGTCATCTTACCTTGAAGGCAAGGCTCACAAGTGGGAAGATTTTCTACGGTTAGAAAATCCAAAGGACCATCCTTTACCAGTCTTGTGATTCGGTCAACACCGATATGGCTAAGTCGGTAATGCTAGAGGCACGTGGGATTAACTGTATCACGATTCCTTTTCTTGGGATTTTCGACCGACGTAGTTTCAGTTAGGTTGGTTTCTAGAGAAGGATGTAGAACATAGAGACCATTCTCCAATTCCCCGTATCCGATGAATTTGTTATTCCGTTTAACAGTAATCATATTACTAAAATAAACAATATATCCATCAGCACACAGTTTAGGAACAGAAATTAAATTTCTTCTCAAGTTCTGTACATAAAGACAATCTTTAAGTACAAGGACTCTTCTAAAAACTAATTCTACGGTTCCTATCGCCGCAGCTGCAACACTTGCAGTCGTTCCCAAGAATAGTGTCACTTTGCTATCACTCAATCTTCTGCTAACTTTGAACCCCTGCAGTGAGTAACTCGCATGAGTTGAAGCCCCAGAGTCAACACACCAGGACACAGAAGCAACTAACATATTAGTTTCTATGACACAAGTTTCGATGTTACCTTTCTTAGATTCCAGGTAGGCAGGACAGTTCCTCTTCCAGTGGCCGGTCAGTTTGCAGAAGTGACAGACATCAGATGCCTTGTTCTTCTTCTGCTTCTTGGGTTTGGCAGCTTTCTTCTGGGGCTTCTTTGCCTTTCTCTTTTTCTTGCCCGATTTGTTAGCTTCAGCAAGCATAACCACAGGCTCATCCTTCCTTAAAAGATCCTCGGCCCTCTGCAACATATTGCTGAGTTCGTGGACGCTGACATTCAGCTTATTCATATTGTAGTTCATAGTGAACGCATTGAAGGAAGAGGGCAAAGAATTCAGGATGGCATCTACTTGCGTGCCAAGATTTAGCCCGGATCCAAGAGCTTCGAGTTCGTTAATGTATCCCATCATTCGAAGACAATGGTCATGAACTTTCTGCCCCTTGGACATCTGCGCGGTCATGAACAATTTCAGGACCTTTTGTCGAGTAGAACGGTTCTGCTCTTCATACATTGTTCTTAGACTGTCCAATATGTCATTGGCTAATTCGATATGATCGAACTGCCTCTATATTGAGTTGTCTAATGAGGCAATGACAAAGCAGCGGGCTAGGGAGTTCTTATCCTCCCAATCTTGGTAGTCCTTCCTGCGGGCCTCAGAATCCCTATCACCAGGACGTTCCGGGGTAGGATTTTTCACCACCTTATCCAACTTTTTAGAAGTTAGGACCAACATAAGATTTCTGTACCAGTCGGCATAGTTTGGGCCCTTAAGTTTGTTATCGTCTAGAAGTTTTGCAAATTGACCGTTTGCCATTTTCTGATAAAACAGCAAAACGTTAGTCCACAACCTTAGTTTGATTCATGTTACCTACATAGATATGGCTTTTAATCTATGTTCAATTCCCATTTATTCATCTCTGAGATTTTCCCTCCCTTCTCAGTGACGGAGACGACGGAATGTCTCTGGAAATGTGGGAAATCACATAGGGTGCGTGAAGCCAATTGTTTCAGCTGCATAACTCCACCACCTTTTTGTGACGGATCATATCCACTCATCAAATAAGTTTCCCTTTGGCCTCTGTCAGACAAGGTTCAGAGCCGTTTTTAGGTAAACCTTTCTGTCTAGTGAGTGCATACCCATCATATTTAGGTTACGGCAAGGTACCGTGAGAGAGTTCCCATTTTCTGGTGAAGCCCCTCCCACATCGGTCTATGACGCCCCTATCATCTAATGAAACACTCTAACAGATCCAACAACAAATGGATAGCCCAATTTTATGGTGTGTTTCCTCATTACTAATGGACCCATCATTGTGCTAATGACGGAAGGCCTTTAGAGAGTCCATCAAATGGATCTCCCTATCACACACATTCATATTTGCTGGAGGGAACAAAATTACGCCCTAGTTCTAATTTAGGTCAAACCAAAGTGGCTCTCACTGACTTTCATAAAGTCAGATTTCTGGTGGGCCTCAATCGGTTAGGGGTTTCGTACGCATCCCTTTTTAGGGTTGTGGGGCCCACCAAGTAGAGAGGGGGTCATCCAATGACCTTAAGGAACACCATGGCAATGATGTGCATTCAGCCATGGTGTGCGCAAGAGCCACTAACGAGTCAACATGGGCCAAGTGCTTATGGCCCATGGTCGTAGCACATCATACATCCAAACATCACATGTAAAGGAGGAATTGATCCAATCAATTAACTACTGTAAAGTCCATCGAATAGCCCATTTAAAAAACTTAAAGCATTAACAATTAATGTCTACTAGGTGTATGGGCTGAATAGGAGTTAGCAGTTCGGCCCATATAGCTTTTCTTACAATAATGGGCTTTTGCAGTTTTAACCCTTTAAAACTGGGCATTATAGGTGGGCCAAATTAATCCCTGTAATTGAACATCAGATTTGGAATAACCAGTGTGAGAAATATGGACTGAAAAACAGCCCCTTCGAATCTCAGATTCGGTCCAAATAGTTTTTGTCCAATCTAGTCCGAAATGGTCCAAAACTGATTTTCAATTCAAGAATTAATTCATGAGAGATCTGAAATTAATAATTTTGATTTTAGACAATCACAAATCAAATATGGACTGTTCGTACCACCTGCAAAACAGAGGTTAATCACAAATGTTACAGTTTCATAAACTGTAAATCGCAGTAGGCGATTTCTCCATCTGCAAATCTCCAACGCCGCCATCTTCTTCCTTCTTCTTTAATCAAGAAAATAAAAAAAACAGAAATCCTATTTCTATTAATTAATTACATTCTTGATCAAACCCTATACATTCAGTCTAGAAAATAAAATAAAAAAATTATTTACAGACCGAATTGAATAAAATAAATGAAAAAGGGTGCGCAGACCATCTGTGCCAAAACTGCACTGCGATCTCCAGGTTCGAACAGTCCATTAAATAAAAAATAAATGAAGAACACTTCTAAATAAATTTTTGGATTTAACAAAATTAATTTCAGATCAATCGCCCTTAACAAGAAACCTTTTCTTGGAAAAAAAGAAAGCAATCTGCGCAGATCTTGGCAGAACATCTTCTGTCCATCTGCGCAGTGTCAGATCTGATTTTCTTTTGGTTCAAGATTTGAACCTGTGGCTCTGTTACCACTGAAAAAATGGTAGGATCCATCTAATGGACGTCATGAAGGGTGCGGAATGGTGGGCGAATTTCAAAAAAATTTCCTACCTTCTTCCAATCTGGGAATCATATTCCCTAAATTTAGAATACATTATTCAAGGATTCTTCTTGAACCATAATTAAACCAGATCTGAACCAAAGGAAATAGGAGAGATTATACATGATCCGGAGAAACAATATCTCCCAAAGTTGGTGTTCACGCCCAAAGAAGAAACCAAGGACCGCTCCTGCTGAAGATGACACAACTGTGGATGGAACGGAACCAACAGGGTGCGTCCTACACACTGGATTCTTCGCAAGAACCCTCTGGAAACCTTGAACACCGAATCCTTTTGTCTTTCTTGCAAAACAATTGTCAAGAATTGATTTCTTGACTTCCTGTTGCTGCAAAGATCCAATCTTCCAATAGGGAGTGGCGGCGGCTGGAGGAGGAGGAGATCCAGGGACGAAGAGGGCAGAATTGTCTCTTCTCTCTGGAGTCTGTGAGAGATCTAATCTCAATTCGTAGGATGTGTTTCTTGCTTACTCAAACCCCTAGTTCAAAATCTGATATTTCTGTTAGGGTTTTCTCCTCTTTCTTCTTGATTAAGAAACCTCCCAATATTTTTGGGAGTTATCCCAATCCATATCAGTATTTGGATAGGGGTTAATCTTAATCCTATTTGTAGATTAAGTTAGTTAACTCCTGATCTTATCAGGAGGTTACCAGATTCAAATCTAATTTGAATTTGGTCTCTTAGAGTGGATAAGGTCAAAGACCCAATCCTTTTACTAACATTAATCTCAGATTCGCCCCATGAACAGGTGATCATATCAGCCCAGTTCGAAATGGGCTTTTGGCCCATTAAGTGTTCAGTGTTTAACTAGTTTCCAATCTGCTGCCCAGTTGGGCTTCTTTGTATGGCGTGGGACCCAAGCATTGATCTACACACCAGCCACATGGGTTCGGCCCAGCCTTTATTACAAGGCCCAGCCGAATTCACTGAAAGACTCAGTCTTTGAGCCCATCACATGGACCCTATGGGTCCAACACTTACATTAAGTGGTCCTTGGGCCAATCCATCTTATAAAAACCTAGGGACTGTGGGCAGGTGCAAGATTAGCCCATCAGATATTATCCTAAATGGTCTTACACCTAACCTCTTAGCCCTTAATGATCAAGCACTGCCCGACAAGAGAAGACCTCTCTCTCAGCTGCCAGGAACAGTGCCACACTCTCTACTCACATGGATCTCGGGTATTAAAACTTTTTGCAAATCTTTTGAAACCATACATATATATATATATATATATATATATATATATATATATATATATATATATATATTAATTTTGCAAAACAAAATTCTAACGATTGAAATCAACTGCCGGCAGTTTGGTTTCCATCAGAGAGAGTGCATTCCCGATCATTACCATTGTCCGACAAAGGGGCTGATCCTGTCACTATGACCACTCACTCTGATGAATTCTCAGACTGCCCCAACATGTCCAGGTTTTGACCCCCACTAAGGATCTCACTGATTGACACATCAAAGACAGCCCGATCCGACACCTAGTGATGTGTCATAATCGAGTCTAGGGGTCAAGTGTAACTTTCCAGTATTACCCATCTGTCTCCAAGGTCTAGGGCAACACTGGAAATCTGGTCTGGTTCAAGGGTTCAAGGAATCCCATACTGCATGTGCCTTGGGTCTTACCCTGATGGCCGAAACAAGCCATCCCAACACTTGGTGGCACATCAGTATCAGCCTTGGCAGGATAGATCCCCCAGACTTATCCAATGGCTGTGAACATTTAAAACTAACACAAGTTTCTATAAGTGTCCAGTTTTAGGGTCTTACACAGAATTATACCAAACAACATGAATCAAACATGCACTTTAATTTATTTCCACTAAATAACAAAAGTACATTAAATCCGATTGAAGCTAAGGGCATACAAAACTGTCTAATAGCTCCCACTTGCACTTAGGTCCAATCTGGTACAAGTTGGAGTCCCATACTTTCCACGTGTTTCTCAAACACCTTCTGTGTTAGTGGCTTAGTCAATGAGTCTGCCACATTATCCGCTGATGCTACCTTCTGAATTAGGACGTTCCCTCTACCAACGATCTCCCGCAGTACATGGTACTTCCTCTCGATGTGCTTTGACTTCGAGTGGGCCCGATGCTCTTTAGCTTGGGCGATCGCTCCATTGTTGTCACACAACAACGGGATGGGTGATGTGCTGGACAGAATCACTCCCAATTCGTGTATGAATTTCTTCATCCACACGGCTTCTTTGGCAGCTTCACTTGCGGCAATGTACTCGGCCTCGGTTGTGGAGTCTGCAGTGGGACCTAGATCTGATAAAGGGACTGTAGTACCTCGATCTGGATCTGCAGAAAGAACTGGGACTGGCCTGGACTACTGATGACCGAAATCAACCTGCCTTCACCGCTTGTGATAGACTTTCAACTCCTGACACCTCTGACAACCCTCCCCATTACATCCCTCATCACTCAATGGAATGGGTAAAGGAACTTCTGATGAGTTAACCCCACTCTCACAAACCCCATTCTCACTATTCTCCCCCTGAGGAGAAACCCTAGGGTAATAGGGTACTTTCTCAAAGAAAGTAACATCCGTCGAGACAAATCTCCTCTCGGAAGTAGGTTCATAGAAGCAATAACCCTTTTGAGTTTGTGCATAACCGAGAAAAATGCATTTGGAGGCCTTAGGGTCAAATTTAGAACGATGAGGTCCAAGAATCTGAACAAAGCAAGGGCAACCAAAGGTTTTAAGGGGAACAGTAAATAATTCTTCATCGGGGTATAAAAGGGTAAACGGAGGCTTCATGTCAAGAACCCGTGAAGGAACTTGATTAATTAGATACACTGCTGTAAGAATAGCATCGCCCCAAAAACGGATAGGCACATTGGAGGTAAACATAATGCTTTTATCCACCTCCAATATGTGCCTATTCTTCCTCCTGGCAACCCCATTCTGCTGTGGTGTATAAAGACAAGTACTCTGGTGAATAATCCCATGATCAAGTAGATAAGAGGCCAGTGGCTTGGTAAAGTATTCTTTTGCATTATCAGATCTGAGGATTTTGATTTTGACCCCAAACTGGGTTAAAATCATTTGATGAAAGGTCTGGGTCAGAGCAGGAACCTCATCTCGAGTACGCGTAAGGTAGACTCAAGAAAAACGGGTATAGTCATAACAAACAACAAGAAATATCTGTACCCCCCCCATAGAAGGGATGTGATACGGGCCCCAAACATCGGTGTGCATAACATTAAAAGAATTACTACTTTTATTACTCAAGCAATAAGATGTTCTACAATGCTTTGCAAGCTCACAACTCTCACATCTCAAATTTGACATCTGAACAGACTCAAACAAATTAGGAAACAAACTCTTCAAAGACCGAAATGATAAATGACCTAACCGATTATGCCAAAGCATAACCGGACTAACAGACTGAGAAACAAAAGACTTCTTATCTTCATGATCTTTCCAATGAGAACTCTCTCCAAGAAGATAGATCTCATTCGTCTCACGGCTAGTCCCAATCACTTTCCTTGTCTCCAAGTCTTGAAAAACACATCGGTCAGGGAAGAAGGTTACTGAACAGTTTTGATGTTTTGTAATACTACTGACTGAAAGCAACTTAGTATCAAGTTTAGGAACATGCAAAACTGAGGATAAGTAAATGGTATTTGACAACTTGATGTCTCCCTTGCTAGAAATGGGAACAAGGAAACCATTAGCAATTGACACTTTATCTCTACTAGAAGATAAGTGATAGGTAGTGAACAGTGATGGCAAGCTAGTCATATGGTCTGATGCACCTGAGTCTATTACCCAACAATGTTTAGTGTTACCTGGAGATGAAGCATGGTAAGCTGAGGCCCGAGTACCTGAATGAGCAAAGGCTGATGTGGAAGGAGTTGATGATGACTGAGATGATTGAGCTGAATTCCCAACTTCATTTTCCAACTGTGTTAGGGCAGCCCAAACAACAGCTAAGGTGTCTAGAGGCGTGCCTTTTGTGCTCGATGAGGATATAGAATTGGTATTAACAGCCATATGGGCATTACCCCTTTTGTTCCTCAGTTTTGTTGGGACTAGATGAGGGTGCAGCTTCCAACATGTGTCTTTAGTATGCTTAGGTTTCTTGCAATGTTCACACACTAGATCCCGCTTATTTTTCTTCTTTATATCCCTTTCTGTATCACCCCCAGACTTAGGTTTAGCTGCTGCCAAGACTGGTGGGAAGGGCTGATGCTGCATTATAACCTTTCTCCTAGTCTCTTCACTATGCACCAATGAGTAGGCTTGAGATAAGGTCACACTGTCCCTTGTTATTATCTGTTGTCTCACAATATCATAATCAGAATTTAGACCAGCTAGGAATTCAAAAACTCTATTAGTCTCCACTTGCTTTCTATGAGTCTGTGCATCCTTCTGACTTTCCCACTCAAGTGTTTTTAGATAGTCAATTTCATGCCACAAAGATTTCAAAGTAGAGAAGTAAATGGAGATTGGTTTCTCTCCTTGCTTGAGGTTATTAACTTCACACTTCAATTCATAGGCCCTAACAACATTAAGGGGTTGGGAGTAGGTCTCTTTCATGACATCCCAGATTTCCCTGGTTGTTTTTGCCCACAAATAGTTTCGACTGATATGTGGCTGCATAGAGTTGCACAACCATGTCATAACCAAGTAGTTCTCCTGAACCCATTTGGTATATATTTGGTCCTCCTTAGATGGTTCTTTCACATCTCCCAATAGGTAGCTAAGTTTTCCTCTACCCCCAATAGCCATCATGGCCGATTGGGCCCATTCTAAGTAGTTGGATCCATCAAACCTCACAGTTGTAATCTGAAATGCATTCTCAGACATATTACTAGAATTGCTAGTCCCAAAAGCACCTTCCCTTTGATTCTTGAACTCCATTCTTGGTTAAGAATTAGCAATCAAAAACTTTTGAAGCTACTGTAATAGGAAACAACACCTAAGCAACTAATAACAGCTGGCCTAGGTCTTCCACAAACAAGGGGAAAACAGAATTCTGTATGAACCCAGTTCCGATCTGATCTGAAACCAATTGACAGTTCTGAATTTTAGGGTGAACCCAGTTCAGATCTGATCTGAAACCAATTGACAGTTCTGAATTTTAGGGTTTTCTCTCAAAACCCTAAAGAGAAAAAAGTTTCATCCGCACCTCTCAGAATAGACCAAGATGGTTCTTTCAAGGTTGTTCTCAAGCAAAAAACTTACCTTGTGAAAGAAGATCTCTGGCCGCCGCCTTCTGTCTGATGCGAAACCCTAATCTTGGGGATCCAAAGCCTTTTCTAATTCTTCCTGACTACTGGAACTCTCCCAGCCTTCTACAATCTTCTTAGTAGTAGCCGCACACTACCAGTAGCCTCCAAGAATCAGCCGATCCTCCTTCTTAGTCTCCCAGCCCTAGGCAACTCTCATGTGGTTGGCTGGATCAGACTCACATGAGAAACCCTAATCCTTGCTCTGATACCAAGTAGTCGATCAAGACTACAATCAGTCTTGAATCCGAAAGTAAAAAGAAAACATTTCAGAAGGAGAAAAGAGGAAGAAAAGAGGGAGAAAAGCAGAAGCACACGAAGGGTTTTAGAAAATAAGAGAGAGAGGGTCGAATTGTTCTGATCTGCCGACCCACTCTTAATATTTATATGTTTACTAATTGTAAAAAAAAGGCTGAATTGCCCTTATTGCTTACATGGCAAATAAACTAATAATAAAGCTGAAATAACAAGCTGTAACAACAAACTGAAATAGCTACCAACTAACACTGACATAACTAACAAAGAATACATGCTGTGCTGCCATACGAGCACAATGGGGACCACAGCCGTGGGGTCCACATCAGTGTTCTCTACAATTAATATCCAGCTTATGTGTCCAAGTCTTATTGATAGTAAAGTATTACTAGGGAAAAGCAGCTTTGTTTATAAAGCAAAAGTTTTTTCATAATCAATTCCTGAGTTTGAATGAGATTGTAGAAACAAGTCTTGCCTTGTACCTACCAGTTGAACCATTTCTTTTTATGCTTTTAAAGTTTATACTCATTTTCATTATACCACACCATTTCCATCATAAGAAGTTGTTTACTTCATTTGTTCAATCATGCATCTCTTTAAAGATACTCAAGGAAGGATTCCTTTTTTGTATCATTATGTAAATCTTATATACTAAAACTTTTCATTTAAAGTAGTCCTTGCTTATTGGAGGTAATATGTGAGGTCTGTAAGAAATAATTTGTAGCATTAACACTTTCTTTTCAGATTTTCTTTACAGGACTATTCTTGAAGTAGGTATAGTACCAATACCATGGGGAACAAGGAATCAATAGATGACTCTTTCCATGATGAAACTCAACGGGGGCCAACTTATGCAGGGACTTCAAGGGAACCTTACTACAGTACACAGCAATCGTCATACATACCCGATAATTTTAGCTCTTTTGATGAGGTGTTTATCACGACTTCAACTTCCTTTTGGATGCTATTTAGTAATCTTGTTTAACTGAAGAACAACAGGAAAACATTTTCTTATTTAAATTTTTTAATGAGATGGCATGGTGCTTTGATATAGAGTGTACTGTGTTGGTACCATGAATGCCATGGCAATAGTAGGAACCATCACTATAGTGGTACCATTGCCATTAACTACCTTGACACCAAATCAATAAAAGAACAGGCAATACAAAAAAAAAAGAAAAAAAATAGAGAGAGAGAGAGAGAGAGAGAGAGAGAGAGAGAGAGAGAGGAAATGCCTATATTTTTGGTCAGTTATTTTTATTTCTTGTCCATTCATGTAAACTCCTTTAGTGAATCCTTTTCCTAAACTGTTAGTTTCCAGATTTTTGCTACCTATATTATCACAGGAATCACTAATCACTATATGACTCTTTCCATGATGAAACTCTGCAGGGGCCAACTTATGCAGGGACTTCAGGGGAACCTTACTATAGGAGTACACGGCAATTGTCATACATACCTGATAATTTTAGCTCTGTTGATGAGGTGTTTATCATGGCTTCAATTTCCTTTTGGATTCCATTTGATAATCTTATTTAACTGAAGATCGAAAGGAAAACATTTTCTTATTTAAATTTTTTAATGAGATGGCATGGTGCATTGATATAGAGTGTACTGTGTTGGTACCATGAATGCCATGGCAATAGTAGGCACCATCACTGTAGTGGTACCATTGCCATTAACTATCTTGAAACCAAATCAATAGAAGAACAGGCAAAAAAAAAAAAAAAAAAAAAAAAAAAAAAAAAAAAAAAACGAGAAAGATTGGCTTTCCAGTCTGCGGAATCTGACATTTATAGAGGAAATGTCTATATTTTTGGCCATTTATATTTATTTCCTGTCCATTCAAGTAAACTCCTTCAGTGAATCCTTTTCCAAACTATTAGTTTCCAGATTCTTGTTACCTAATATTCTCACAGGTTTTCATTACCTTTATTGCTGGTATATATTTAGTAGTAGGCTGCATGTGGTAGTCCTGTTTCAAATTAAAAGAACAAATAGAGATGTGGTACTCATATTTCCAGGTTATTTCTGCATTGAGAGAAGCTGGTCTCGAATCATCCAATTTAATCCTTGGTATCGACTTTACAAAGAGCAATGAATGGACAGGTGATATTTGATTGATTTACTCTATGCTGTAATCAGATTTTGGAAAATCTCCTCAGTTGAGGAAAAAGAAAACATCATCTTTTAATGATTGTAGGTAAATATTCATTCAACAGGAAAAGCCTTCATGCAATCGGTGGCATTCCTAACCCATATGAGCAAGCTATATCCATAATTGGCCGTACATTGTCTCCTTTTGATGATGACAACTTGATACCTTGTTTTGGATTTGGTGATGGTTAGTTTTGTTTTGTAGTTGAATTTGTAACTGAAATATGTCGTGGCTTTTCTTAGAGCTGGTTATCTGATTGCTTTTCCTTTGTAGTGTCAACACATGATCAATATATTTTCAGCTTTTTCCCTGATTTTCGATGTTGCCATGGCTTTGAGGAGGCTCTTGCACGATATAGAGAGATTGTTCCTTATTTAAAATTGGCAGGTTTGTAATGTTGTTCTTCCTTATTCCTTATCTTATGCTGTAAACTTCATTCTAGGGGCTGAGTGCATCTAATAATTATGAAATAATATGGGAATTCAGTGCTGCTAATATGAACATCCTAACATTTCTACATAATGTCACCATGAATTGGTTACATTGTGGCTTTGTTGATAATTGCACAATGCATACCTCTAATAGAAGCACCCAAACAAACTAAAA
This sequence comes from Nelumbo lutea, assembly GCF_056320005.1. Lineage (NCBI taxonomy): Eukaryota > Viridiplantae > Streptophyta > Magnoliopsida > Proteales > Nelumbonaceae > Nelumbo > Nelumbo lutea. Next base: position 20,218,908 of record NC_142684.1, on the reverse strand, counting down.
GTCAATCATGTTATTTAGGATTTAAGAATAGGAACCTGAAAATGATGAGACAAATAGACATGCAAAACAATTATAAAAGCTCTGATTAGAGAAAGATCCAAGTAATGTTTTAGTTGTCAAGAAGGTGACTAATTTCCAGTTTCCTCTTTTAACTTTATTGAGAAGCAAGAGCATTCATCACCTTTCTTTAAGTACTGTAGAGAGACTGGGCCGAATGGGCCCTAGTGTCTTATTATCTTTTGTCTTCTTTTATTTGTTATGTTTATGTTAATGGGCCTTGTTCATGTGGGCGTGTTAACCTTTTTTTATTTCTTTTAAGTTATGCTTATGAGCTGGCCGCCCCATTAAGGGCATCATTGTAATTAAACCATTGAGATTATATTAGTAAAATTAATTAGGAGAAAGGAGAGAAGATGGATTGATCTCTCTTCTCCTTCTCCCTTTTCTCATTTCTTCTTCTTTCACTCCTGATTTCTTCTACTTCTCTATCTTCTATCTAATTTCAGTTTCTATTGTTATTTCTTATGGACTGAATCACATCTAGTACTTACCCAAAATTTGTTTCAGTCCTTATCAATCTTTGACTTGAAAATGAAGCCATATATACTTTGGGGTCTTGGTACTATTGCATGGTGATGCGTAGGAATTGGAATGCACGTCTAGGAGGTCTGACTTTCAGGACAAAAAAATGGACTAAGAGGCACTAATACTGTTATAATAGTCTTATATTTGGAATCCTAACATAGTATACCCATTATTCTTTTTTGATAAGTACACAATATTTCATTAAATAAAAAGATAACCAAACTGCTCAGAACAAAAGCAGCTAGCCTGTAATTACAATGACTTCCTTTACATAAACCTACAAGAAAATAAACAGAGAGCTCTTACAAGTAGGGAATGCAATTTTCCCCATCCCTGCTGGGTACCTAGCCTCCCTGACCTGATGGGGGTCAGGGATGGAGATTGCCTTGGCAGGGGTGGCGATGGGGATGGGGAGTGAAGTCCCCACCCTGCCTTAACCACAATTATGTATTAAATATTGTTTATGTTAAATATATTATATATTAAATATATATAATATTATTTATATTACTTATAATGTTATTTATATTATATATCAAAGTATATTTTAAATATTATTTAATTAAAAAAATTTCCTTTATTTTAAGTAAATACATTTTCCATAAAAGCTTTTAATTAAAAAATTTGGAAATTTGGGTCCCCTACGGGGAACTTGTCACCGTCGGGGATTGGGGATGGAGGGTAACTTTTATGCCCAGTGGGGATTGGGGTCAGGATTGGGGATGGGGATTTGTTTCAAAGTCGGGGTTGGCGATGGGGAGTATGGTCCCCACCCCATTGCCATTCCTACTTGCAAGTTACAGCCTGGTCCTGGGCAGCCTCATTCCAAGTAAGCTCTCTCTACCCCATTTCTTGCCGAGTCAACTAGCATATTAACACTCCTAAGGATCCAGTTGAATGAGGTGTTCAATCTGGCACCTAAGGAATGAGACAACCTCACAATATGCCTGAACTGCCAAGGAATCTGGTCCTGAGATTTCATCCAAAATATTATTGTTTGACAATTCCCCTCCACTTCTATATTCCTTAATCTCTGCTGCAATATCAGTTTTAGACCTTGGCAATGTTCTATTGGAAAATTTTTGTTCATCATGTATATAAGCTATTCGGTTATGTGACCATGACTCCTAGAAATTACAACACCTGATCTTGCTCTGTGGGATATTGGGAGCTTCTTTCTCCCAATTTCAGCCCTAATAGGATTTTTTTTGATTGTTTACTTTTCATTTTATTGATTGATGATAAAAAATATGGCATGTGTACTTAGATCACCTTAAAGAGGTGCATTCGTGTCTGTTCTGGGTATTTGAGTGTTTGGTGCCCTAATGTGAGTGGTAATTACCTGTAGGTCCTGAAAACACAATAAAATGGTTAACAAACCACTTGGAAGCAAGCAAAGACCAATTTTGGACGTCACCTGTGAATACTCTGTTTTTGTCTTCGGAATACATTGTTATTGTAGTAAAATAGAGTATTCTAGAGTTGTGATACTCTGTTTTGCGCTGCACAACACGTGTGATTTGGCATTTTGGCTTATTCCAAAATGACTCAAACCTTAATGAAACTTGGAATAACAACAACAATAAGCATCATACAACCAAGAAACATCAAAACAACAAGGAACAAACATACAACACTTTCATCTTGAAAGTTGTAGCCGTAGTAATCCGGGGGTTTCATGACAGGGGGGTACTTAAAGATCATAACAGAACCATTTTACTTGGCTCTTCAGGCCCTATAGGACAGGGAGATTCCTTGAGTGCAAGTGATGGCCATGATTCAACATATGAAGTTAATGTGCATGCATGGGATGAAGGATGCGGAAGTGGAGGGAGATTGCTAGACAGTTATATATTGGCTTTAGAAGCAGGAAGACATTCCTTGGAGGTTCAAGCCCTTGGTTAGACAGGTGCAATTTCTAGGCAACAGAGTGAGCAGCTCATTCAATTGGGTGCCTAGAAGTGCAAATTCTATGGCTGATCCTTTGGCTAGGGCAGGGGCTCTTAAGGATCATTTGGTGCAAGGTTGCCTAGGGCCAGGCATTGATCTGTATGGGTATCTTATTGGGCTGTTTTTTTCTGTGTTCTGTTTGGATTTGTAGCTGTTCTTCTTTGGCCTGCTGCCCCTTTTATGGTGTAGTTGGTGATTTGTTTTGTTTGAAATTAAGTTATTTATCAAAAAAAAAAAGAAGAAATTGATTGGGACATTTGCAACAGAACTTGACTGAACCATATAATCTGGGAAACAAGTAACATGTTTGGAACTTGGGAAACATAAAGAGGAAAGGAAAGCATCATAATGTGGGAAGAAAATAAAAAATTGTCTGGCGAAAGATATTCTCTAGCTGCATTGTTGTACTGAAATTCTACTTCGCCTTAGATAAGTCAAATCTTTTACTTTGTCTTCTAAGTCAATTGAGAATTTGACATCTTGTTTTTTCATATTCCTTCTACATTCATGTTCAAGGGGAACAAAACTGATAGTAATTGTTAAGTGTTGATAGTAATCGTAGAAGTATCTGATTCATATAACATATTAACATTATCTTTCACATAAACTGCATAATAAAAAACTATACACTATCCTTGTCCCTCTGCAGTCCATTGCAGGTGATATTGGTATGATATTGACTTCGGTCAGGGCAGGACAGTGCTCACACCGTACCAACAGCCTCTTGCAACCTTGCATCGGGAATATCTCCCCATGAAATAAAGTACGTAAATACGGAAATATTCCCAATGCAAGGCTGTAAAGGCTGTTGGAATGGGCGCTGCCCTGACCGAAGCCGAACTCTATTGGTATTGGATCTTGTTGGAATAATGTTAGAATAACTTAGTTGCAGTTGTTAGGGCCTGTTTGTCTAATTAAAGTGTTTTTTTTATTTCGTTTTTTATTTCTGTTATGTCTGTTATTGTCCTCAGGGGCACAAGAGTCTTTTCCCTTGTTATTTCTGTCGCCCTATATATATTAAATAAACACTGGCGCCGCCAGAACTGTTGCATTGCAAACTCTCTTTTCTTTTCTCTTCTCCTCTTCTCTTCTCTTCTCTCCTCTCCTCTTCCACCTATCTCTGGCCGGCTACACTGTCAAGATGGTATCAGAAATACTGATTAAAAGAGAGCAGACCGATCAACCCTACTGTCAAGAGAAGATCGATCAACCCTACTGATTAGTGGAACAGGCTAGCAGAAAGGAAATCTGATTCTGGACTACAGAATAGCTACGAATGGTACAGTTCTTCCTCTATTTTTCTCCTCTTTACTCTCCTTGATCATGGGCCGAGTGAAAACCCTATGAATCTGGGGCGGCTGAATGCTATCGAACCTGTGTAACCCTAGTTGTCTTGGATGGTGTGATCCTGTTGATGTGTTAAGACAACTGTAGGTCAATGCTGACCTGTCTTCTCAAATGGTTTGAGTTGACTATAAGCAAGAAGGATCTCTCCTGCTGGTTAGTGGCTGTTAGCCATTCTAGAATTCTGATAGGCAGGTCTGAAACTGCCGTTTATTACCTCAGTTTTGTCCAGAATTTGGTACGGCTTGTGCACAATCTGGTTGGTAAACCCTAGTGTGTGGGTGTGAACTGAGTGGAGCATTGCTTTGTAGAGTAAGGAGGGGTTCTAAATCCGGTGTGTGGGACTGAGTAACTGCTTGACCATGTCGACTGAGAATTCTGCTACTTCAGAAATCTCAGGGAGCCACAATGGAGTGAGTGGGGGAATGGATATGAGCTTTCCCATGGCTGTCATTCCCTTTGATGGTCTGAATTACCTTGAGTGGTCTAGGGGGATAAAACTCTACATCACTGCTAGGGGGCGAATAGGATACATCAATGGGAGAGTAAAGGAACTGAAGTATGGAAGTGCTGAGCATGATAGGTGGGACCAAGAGAACAGTATGGTGATGTCTTGGCTCTTGGTTTCAATGCTGCCACAAATAAGGAAGACCTTTATGTGGGATGAAACTGCTTGTGAGATATGGGAACAAACGAAGTCCACTTATTCAGAACAGAGACACTATGCCAAGATATATCAACTACAAGCAGAATCTTCTACTTGCAAGCAGGGGGAGAGGAGTCTCTCGATGTACTATTCTGATTTGACATCAATATGGAAAGAACTTAATCACTATCAAAATGTGAATTGGAAGTGTGATGAAGATGCAAAAGCCTATAAGTCACTTGTATCACAGCAACGTGTGTTTGCCTTTCTCCTAGGGCTGAATCAGTCATATGAGTCCATTAGGGTACAGATCTTGGGTAGTAAAGACTTGCCATCAGTCCAGGAGGTGTATGCCTTGGTGCAGTCAGAAGAAAGCAGAAGAAGTGTGATGAATGGTGTAGAAGGGGAGTCAGTTGCCCTAGCGGTCCGGGCAAATTCAGATACAAATGTCGGAGGTGGTTTTAAAAGAGGTGACACTCAGAAAAAAACAGAAGATAAAAGCAAGCTTTGGTGCACTCACTACCAGAAGACACAACACACTAAAGATACATGCTGGAATCTCCATGGAAAACCTAAATGGGCACAGGATTTGGGTAAGAAGTCAGCACCGGATCAGGGCAAGAAACCAGGCCAGCAGAATCAAAGAAGGTATAACTCAGCTAATCTGGCATCGACAGAGACTAGTCCTTTTGTAACTCAGGAGAGACATCCCGGTTCTGACCCTAAGGAAGATATTATCAATTCCTTCCGTGAACATTTGGAATTGTATGGTAGGACTCTCCACCAGGTGGATTCTGGGCCTACTCCTTCTACCTCATTTGCATCTACATCAGGTAATGCCACAGCCTTCCATGCGTCATCTCATACTATTGATTCACCTTGGATTATTGACTCCTGAGCCTCAAATCACATGACCGGTAAGTCAAATTTGTTCCAGACATATAACCTTCTCTCTGGGAGAGATAAGGTAAGACTGGCTGATGGTTCCTTTTCTACCATAGCTGGCCAAGGCACCATATCTCTCCCACTTGGCCTTACTCTACCAAATGTCCTGCATGTTCCGAAATTACCTATTAATTTGTTGTCCATTAGTAGTATTACTCACTCTTTGAACTGCTCAGTCAAATTTTTTCCGTCTTCATGTGTGTTTCAGGATTTGACCTCGGGGAAGACGATTGGTAGAGGAAGCATGGTGGATGGTCTCTACGTGTTGGAGAATAATGCTGGTCTAGTGGCGACTGAGTCCACAAGTTCGGTGAGTGAGAGTCGGGCCTATTTATGGCATAGTCGTTTAGGTCATCTTTCTTTTGAGTCGTTAAAAGTTATGTTCCCAAAGATTTTCGAGTCCTTGTCAGTGAGTCAATTACAGTGTCAAACTTGTCAGTTGAGTAAACATTGTAGAAGCTCTTTACCTTTAAGAAATAAAAGATCTGAATTTCCATTTCATATTGTTTATTCTGATGTTTGGGGCCCTGTTACTTTACCTACTGCGGCTGGCTTTAAGTATTTTGTTACGTTGATTGATGATTATTCTCGATACACTTGGGTTTATCCTATGCGATCTCGAGATGAAGTGCCACAAATTGTGAAAGATTTCCAATGCATGGTGTTCACTCCGTTCCAAACGGAAATTCATATTTTCCAGTCGGACAATGCAAAGGAATATTTCCATAGTGATCTCACGAAGTTCTTTGCTTCGAGTGGGTCACTTCAGCGAAGCTCTTGTGCCAGGACACCCTAGCAAAATGGTGTGGCTGAACGAAAAAATCGTCATCTACTCGAAGTTGCTCGTGGCTTACTGATTCATATGAATGTGCCGAAACAGTTCTGGATGGATGCAGTATTGTGTGCGACATATATCATCAATCGCATGCCCTCTCGGCTACTAGAGTATAAGGCCCCACATCAGCTCCTGTTCCCTACAGCCCCGCTGTCCACCATTCCGATGCGTGTCTTTGGGTGTCGTTGTTTTGTCCATAACCTATCACCTACTCGTGGTAAACATGACCCTCGAGCTATTCCTTGTGTTTTTCTTGGTTACCCTTCATCTCAAAAGGGGTATCGTTGCTATGATCCCATTGCCCGTAAGTATTATGTTTCCATTGATGTCTCATTCTTTGAGAGTCAACCGTTCTTCTTGGTTTCTCCTCAGGGGGAGAGTAGGGTTGAGGAGAAACAGGCGACGACTTAGATTCAACTACCTTCTTTACCCGAGCCTCCTCCGTTCCGGGTTTTCCATCGTCGTCATAGGAGCCAGCAGAGTTCAAGAGCCGTGGAGCCAGACACTATGCAACCAACATCATTGGATTCACCCGAGGCAAATCCGTCTCATCAGCCAGGTACACTTGCTCCCATTGCTCCTTTAAATGTTGATTCACATGTCCCCAATGATCTTAATATTCCTATTGCTAAGAGAAAGGGTGTTAGATCTTGTACCACTAATCATCCTACCTCTAACTTTGTGTCCTATGAGCATGTTTCACCCTCGTACCGTGCCTTCCTCTCCTCTGTGGACAGTGTTCCCATCCCTAAGACCATGGCAGAAGCTTTGTCAAAACCTGAATGGACAGATGCAATGCAGGAAGAAATTGATGCCTTACATAAAAATGGTACGTGGGAGTTGGTAGATCTTCCTGAGGGGAAGGAACCAGTGGGGTGCAAGTGGGTGTTCACAGTGAAACACAAAGCTGATGGAACTATTGAAAGGTACAAGGCTAGACTAGTAGCAAGAGGCTTCACATAGGTATATGGAGTGGACTATGCAGAGACTTTTGCCCCTGTAGCGAAGATGAACTCCATCCGGATTCTCATTTCCTTGGCAGCAAATCTTGACTGGGATCTTCACCAATTGGACATCAAGAATGCCTTATTGAATGGTGACTTGGAAGAGGAGGTGTACATGACCCAACCCCCAGGGTTCTGTGCCAGAGGCAGTGAACAAAAGTTGTGCAGGTTGAAAAAGTCCCTATATGGAGTGAAACAATCACCTCGGGCTTTGTTTAGTAAGTTCCATGTAGCAGTCCAACAAATGGGATTCAAACAATGCCAATCAGATCATACCTTGTTTGTAAAAAGAGGTGAAGGTAAAATTGCAGCTCTTATTGTGTATGTGGATGACATAGTGATCACAGGTGATTGGGAGGCTGAAATCCAGAGACTAAAAAAATTCTTAGCCACTAAATTTGAGGTGAAGGATCTAGGCTCCTTACGATACTTCCTTGGAATTGAAGTTGCCCGCTCTCACAAGGGCATCTTTATTTCCCAACGGAAGTATGTACTAGATCTACTAGAAGATACAGGCAAGTTGGGGGTAAAACCATTTGATTCACCTATTGAACCTAATCACCATCTGGGAGACAATCAGGGAGAGTTTTTGAAAGATGTAAAGATGTTCCAGAGACTTGTGGGGAGACTTCTGTATTTGTCTATGACCATGCCTAATATTGCCTATGCAGTGGGTGTCCTTAGTCAATTCATGCACAGCCCGATGACAACTCACTTTGAAGATGCAAAGAGGATCTTGAAAGTGGAAGTATATACTGATGCAGATTGGGCAGGAGCAGTCAATGACCGAAAGTCCACCAGTGGTTATTGTGCCTTTGTAGGAGGAAACCTTGTCACATGTTGAAGCAAAAAACAAAGTGTGGTGGCTAGATCCAGTGCTGAAGCAGAATATAGAGCGATGGCTCATGGGGTTGCGGAAATCATGTGGATAAGAAATCTGTTAGGTGAACTGGGTTTTGCAGTAAAGAATCCTATTTCACTCTACTGTGACAATAAAGCAGCCATCAATATTGCTGCTAATCCAGTTCTGCATGATAGGGCGAAACACATTGAAGTGGACAAACATTTTATCAGAGAGAAACTTGAAAGTGGAGAAGTGTGCACACCATATGTCAACTCGGAAGAGCAACTTGCAGATATCTTCACCAAAGGTCTTCATCATGTGCGGCACAAAGATTTGTGTGACAAGTTGGGCATGATTGACATCTATGCTCCAACTTGAGGGGGAGTGTTGGAATAATGTTAGAATAACTTAGTTGCAGTTGTTAGGGCCTGTTTGTCTAATTAAAGTGTTTTTTTTTTATTTCGTTTTTTATTTCTGTTATGTCTGTTATTGTATTTAGGGGCACAAGGGTCTTTTCCCTTGTTATTTCTGTCGCCCTATATATATATATTAAATAAACACTGGCACCGCCAGAACTGTTGCATTGCAAACTCTCTCTTTTCTTTTCTCTTCTCTTCTCTTCTCTCCTCTTCCACCTATCTCTAGCCGGTTACACTGTCAAGAGATCTCAAAAGACCTTTATGTATGATTATAATTGTTATTATGTTCTCATCAATTGTTTTGTTGTACAGGTCCAACATCATTTGCTCCAATAATTGATGCAGCAATTGATATTGTGGAGAGAAGTAATTGGCAATATCATGTCCTTGTCATTATTGCTGATGGACAGGTTTGTGAATTTCTGTATGCTGAGATGTTGGGATGATACCGGATTCTTTTGTTTCTTTTATTTTACTTTTCTTTATGGTCTTTGGTTGTGATGGCCTAAGGATCCTTTTTATAATTTATTCTTGCAGCCACACCATTAGGGGTGTAGAGAGACTGGGCCGAATGGGCCCTGGTCCATTAGTTTCTTTCTTATTAGTTCTTTCTTGTTATGTTTTCTTATTGAGCCTTTAGCTCTTGTTCATGTTTTCTAAGTATAGTGCTGATGTGTAAGTCTACTTAAGGGCAATCTTATAATCAGTAATTATTGGTTTGAATCACATCTTTGTATCAGAGCGGGTCTCCCTTCTGCTTTTCCCTTTTTTTTTTATTTTTTTCCCATACACTTTTTTTTAATCGAAAGGTGTATGGAGAGACAAATTGCTGATTATTCAGAGATCTTGTTTGCCTAGTTGGTAAAGGGTTTGGAGAGTCAGAATCTGGCTGAAGGTTGCTAAGAAAGTGGGATTGCAGATTTTTTTCCCAAAACCCTAGCCGACTAGAGAATTTCTAGTTACGGGTTGAAGAGGCTATTTGGGTGTGGCACTCTAGGCTTGGAGGGTTCCTTTTTTATCTCCAAAAGTGGGTGGCTACAGTTGGAAGTGGTTTGGATAGATCTGGTTTGAGCGGCTACCTCTTATCTCTCTCTCTAGAGGTTGGGTACGGTGAAACCCTAGTTTTGGGACTTTTGAGTGCTTGGCTGACCTTAGTTAGGTTTATAAAGGTTGAAAACATTGTTTTTTGATTTTAGTTTGATTGATGGAGCAATCTGGAAGTGAGGTAAAGCAGATCCTAGTGTCGGGGGTTGGTCCTGTAGATTCCATTCTGACAAGAGTGACTACAATTAAACTTGATGGAACAAATTACCTCGCTTGGGCACAATCTATTACGATCCATGTCTTTAGTAGAGGTAAACTAGGGTTTCTAACGGGTAGTAAGGTGATGTCAGATGAAATTGATCCTACATATGAGAAATGGATGCAGGATAACTACACAGTTATTGGGTGGTTGGTAAATTCTATGCAACCCCACATAAGTCAACACTATCTGTGGATGACTTCAGCTAAGGAGATTTGGGATATTGTGACAAAGATGTACTCTCAGAAATTAAATGTTGCAAGGGCCTACAAACTGAAGAATGATGTGAAAAATTTAAAACAGGGGGAGAAGAGTGTGGCTGTCTACTATTCGATGTTGAAGTCACTATGGCAGGAGATAGATGTTATGGAAGCATTTGTATGGAAAAGCACCAAAGATGCAGATACTTTTAGGAAATTTGTGGAAAGAAACAGGGTGTTTGAGTTTCTTCAGGGCTCAATCTTGAATTTGATATTACAAGGCAGAATATCCTGGCCAAGGATGAAGTGTCACTTGCTTAGGCATACTCTGGTGAGTAGTGAAGAGAGCAGGCGATAGGTACAGTTACAGACCCCACCTCCTCCAGAACATTTTGCACATGCTGGAATAAAACCAAAGGGTCTAAATGAAAAAAAAGGAGGTGATATATGAATACTGCAAGAAATCGAAACATACTAAGGATTCTTGTCAGAAGCTTCATCTAGATCTTCTTCCTGAGAGGTTTCGGAACAACAACTTTAAGAAGGGTGGCCAGTCTGGAAAGCCCAAGAATGCAAATGTTGCTACAGTATCTGAATGTGAATAAAAATCTGCTGTAGAACAGCTAGCAGCAGTGAAGGCAGAATTTGAGAGATTTGGGAAGTTGATAAACCACTTGGAGTCTACTGTTGCATCTTCCTCCTCAGGCACCCCATCTACATCTGCTTTTGCCCATTCAGGTATTCGTGCTTTTGCAAATCATGCTACAGCCTCAAGTAATCGTAGAATTCCTTGGATCATAGATTTTGGTGCATCAGACCATATGACTAGCATACCCAACCTTTTTTGTTCATACTAGCTCCTCTCGGGTAAAGAGAAGATTTCTCTTGCCGATGGGCCTCTTGTTCCCATCTCTGGCAAGGGGAATATTAAAGCCTCTGACTCACTTGTATTATCCTTTGTCCTTCATGTTCCCAAACTTAGCATTAACCTTTTATCTGTTAGTAGTTTAACAAAATCAATGAACTGCAACATAACCTTCTTTCCTACTTATTGTGTTTTTCAGGACCTGAAGTCTCAGAGGACGATTGGGAGTGGCCATGAGGCGAATGGGATATACTTGCTGGATGTCTCTGATCAAAGTCCTAGATTACCTAGTGGAGTAGGTTTGAAGTCAGTTTTATCAGAGTCGGTTAATGAAGTCATGATATGTCATTTCAGATTTGGTCATTTGTCTTTTTTAGCTTTGATTTAGTTGTTCCTAGAAATGTTTAAGGGAATACCCCTATCGAGTCTTCATTGTGAGTCATGTGAACTTGAAAAACATTGTAGACAATCTTTTTCAGTGATTAATAAAATATTTGTTTCTCCTTTCCATATTGTGCACTCTGATGTGTGGGGGACATATCATTTACCTGCTATGGGGGGTTACAAATATTTCATTATTCTTATTGATGATTTCTCTTGTTACACATGGATTTACCTTATGAAATCTCGGAATGAAGTATCAAATATTGTACAAAAATTTCATGAACTTATAGTTACCAGTTTAACACTCGGATCAAAATATTCCGATCTGATAATGCAAAGGAGTATTTTGAGAAGAGTCTTTCCTTCTACTTTGATACCTTTGGAGTTATTCATCAAAGTTCCTGTTCCTACACTCCTTAACAAAATGAAGTGGCAGAAAGAAAGAACAGACATGTGGTTGAGGTTGCGAGGAGCCTCCTTTTTGCTTTCCATGTTCCTGTTAAGTTTTGGGGTGATGTTGTCCTTACAGCTACATACTTGATAAACCGAATGCCTTCTTGAGTTCTGGGGTTTAAAACTCCCTTTAGCTTGCTTTTCCCAAATGAAGATCTCTTCTCTCTTCCTCTTAGGGTGTTTGGGTGCACTTGCTATGTTCATGTTCACAGCCATCAAAGACATAAGTTTGAGCCTAAAGTACACAAGTGTGTCTTTTTGGGATATGCCCCCACACAGAAGGGGTACTGCTGTTTTCATCTGGTTCGTGGCACTCACTCTGTTTTTAAAGATGTCACATTTGCAGAATCTGTTCTTTTCTTTGGTACTTATCTTGAGGGGGAGCATTCAGAGGAGTTATTTGAATTGTCACAATCTGTTCCTCTTCTAATTCCCATTGAATCTTCTATAGAATCTCCTCTAGTCGAGTCATCTATCCCTGCTCCCCCTCCTCTTCCTACTCACCCCCCTACTTTTCCTTCCCATCCTATTATCTAGAGGTGGTACCAGAGACAAAGACTCAGAGACATGCAAGTTGTTTTCACGCCTTAAGATGTGCCTCTTGTTCCTCCCATCACTACTGAGGTAATAGGTTAGCCCTCTTCTACCACTTCGGATACCTTCCCTGACCTTGATCTCCCTATTGCCCTTGGCAAAGGCAAACAGAAATGTACAAGTCATTGCATTTCCAAACACCTGTCCTACAACCTTCTTTTCCCTTCCTACTATTCCTTCATTGCCTCTGTTTTCACACATGTGACTCCCAGATCTGTCCCAAATGCCTTGTCCAAACCAGAATGGAGGGATGCTATGATGATTGAACTAGATGCTTTGCATAAGAACAATACTTGGGAAATTGTGGATTTGCTTGAGGGAAAGGAACCGGTTGGTTGTAAGTGGGTGTTCATTATTAAGTATCATTCTGATGGTACTGTTGAGAGATATAAGGCCCGTTTGGTTGCTAAAGGATATATTTAGATGTATGGTATTGACTATTTAGAAACTTTTGCCACAGTAGCCAAGATGACTTCAGTTCGAGTTTTGCTATCTTTAGCTATTGCTTTTGATTGGCCTCTTCATCAATTTGATGTAAAGAATGCTTTTTTGAATGGGGGCCTACATGAAGAGGTCTATATGTCTTTACCTCTAGGGGTGTATGGGAAGGAGATGCAATGAAAGGTCTGTAAACTAAAGAAGTCTCTTTATGGCCTCAAGCAATCTCCTAGAGCCTGGTTTGACAGATTTCGGGCTGCTCTTGTTGCTTTTGGGTACACACAGACTCAGTCGGATCATACTTTGTTTGTTAAGAGGAGAGATTCCTTATTGACCCTTATGATTGTCTATGTTGATGATATTGTTGTTACTGGTAATGATACTTAGGAAGTTGTTCATCTCAAAAGCTTTCTTAACATTGAGTTTGAAATTAAATACTAGGGAGAACTCAGATATTTCTTGGGAATTGAAGTTGCCAGATCTAAGGATAGTATCTTCATTTCTTAGCGGAAGTATGTTCTTGATCTCCTTATAGAGACTGCAAACTAGGGGCTCGACCTACTTCTACTCCTATAGATGTAAATCATAAGTTGTCAGCTACTGAAGGTGAATTGTTGCCTGATAAGGGAGTGTTCCAGAGACTGGTCGGGAAGTTATTATACCTTTGCATGACTCGACCAGATATTTCCTATGCAGTTAGTGTAATCAGTTAGTTTATGCATTCTCCCAGAGATACACTTTTAGCAACTGCTGAGAGAGTTCTGTGCTATCTAAAAGGGACTCTAGGGAAAGTATCTTGTTTGCTAAGCATGGACACATGAAGCTAGAAGCATACACTGATGCTGACTAGGCCAGATATACTGATGATAGGAGGTCCACTTCAGGTTACTGTGCTATGGTAGCAGGGAACATTGTATCATGGAGGTGTAAGAAGTAGTCTGTAGTGGCAAGATCCTCAACTGAAGCGAAGTATAGGGCAATGGCACATGGAGTTTCTGAACTTTTGTGGTTGATATCACTTTTAGATGAATTGGGTATAGACTGTGAGAAGCCAATGATGTTATATTGTGTCAACTAGGCTGCTATCAGCATTGCACATAATTCTCTCATTAATTATGATGGGATCTAATAAAACTCAACTAGGGGGCTGGGAGACAGCTATTATTGTTTTCTCTAAACCCTTCTTTTCTTCTTCTTCTTCTTATCCTTTCTCTTCTTCCTTTTATTCTAAATCAGTTTCTTTTAGGTGACGTTTGGCAAGTCTTTCTGTGCAGTCTTCTAGGCTTCAGCAATTTCCGAAGACCAACAAATTGGTCTTTTTCTGTTTGGTAACCAAAAGCTGGAAAGACCAGAATATGATGCATGGATGGTTCCAAAAAGACAAAAAATGCCGAATTTTGAGAAGCTTCAAATGAAAATTTTTTGTCTTTCCATGTGATAAATAGCCTTTAAATGTGTTTTTAAAAGCTCAATAGACTGAGCCACTTACCAAACAGTCTTTGTCTTTAAAGACAAGACCCCAAAAGCTCAATACGTCTTTTGACCATTTGGGCTACTGGAAGATCCTTCTAAAAAGACTTACCAAATGGCATATTAATTTCTTTGATTGAATACATAGATTTGTTGCAATTTATCAAAAAAAAAAAAAAACATAGATTTAGCAGTTTTCATCAACTTGGTATCAGATCCAAGCCGCCTTCATTTTCTCTTTTCTTTCAACCCATACACTCCAGGATCAGCAGTGCGTGTGGAGTACTAAGTTTCTGATCATCTATAATTGATTTTGCCTGGTTGGTGATGCTTTAGGAGTATTGTTTGCTGCCCGGAAAGATTACTGGAAAATTTTGCCCTAAATCTGAACAAAGTCAACCAACCCTGGTGGGCCCTTGTTTAGATCGATCTGCATTGGAGGTTGTTTGGTGTTTACTGGTTGGAGTGGCTTCACTTTCTCCAGTTTCTCCTAGGTCCCAGGTTGAGGTCCTAATTGGAGTGGCTTCACTTTCTCCAGTTTCTCCTAGTCCATACATATTTATTTGGAGTGGGTTCAGTCCTAATTGTAGGTCAATTGATTCCACGCAATGTACAAATCCTGGAGTTGGTCTAGTAGGGACTGTAGAGAATTTTTACAATCCTATGACTATAGTAAATCTAGGTGGGATGAATTATTTGGAGTGGGCTCAGTCCATACATATTTATTTGTATATTATAGGGAAGCTAGGTTATCTTACAAGCAATAGTAAGAAACTGTAGACAATTTTTACAATCCTGGAGTTGATCTAGTAGGGACCGTAGACAATTTTTACAATCCTATGACTGTAGTAAAGCTAGATGGGACGAATTATTTGGAGTGGGCTCAGTCCATACATATTTATTTGTATATTATAGGGAAGCTAGGTTATCTTGCAAACAGTGGTAGGAAACTTGAGGAGACTAATTCTTCTTTATAAGAAGTGGAGGTAGGAAAATTACATGGTAATTGGATGGCTTGTGAATTCAATACAACCTCACATTAATAGGTATTATCTGTAGATGGATTCACCCAAGGAAGTACAGGAAGTCTTGTTGAGACATTCTTAGAACTTAGAAGATGAATGTTGCTAGGGCATACAAGCTGAAAAATGAAGTCAATAATTTGAGATAGGGTGAGAAGTCTTTGGTGGTATACTACTCCATGTCGAAGTCTTTATGACAGGAGATTGATTTACTTGAAATTGTTGTGTAAGGTTCAAAATATCAATACAACCTAATACAACAGAAAGGGGTGTATCAGTACTTTGAACTTCATTCTTTATATTTATATTTTTAGTTTTTTTTTCAAAATTTTAAAGGGGCCTTTTTATGTTATTTAATTATTAAAATCAAAGCTTTTTAAAAATACTTTAGAAACGGCATATCGATCACGAAAAGATACTTGTCGTATTGAAAATTTGGACCTTGTTTTGTAGAAGAGTACCAAGGATGCAAAGACATATAGGAAGTTGGTTGAAAGAAACAAGTTGTTGAATTTATTATACAACTCAACCATGAATACGACGGCATTATAAGGCAAAACATACTCTCCAAGGATGACGTTACTTTGTCCCAACATATTCCTTGGTGAGTAGTGAAGAGAATAGGAGACAAGTGCATCTCATGGTGGTTCCATGGGCCATTTTTTTCATGCTGGTGTGAATCCAAAGGGTAGTAAAGATAAGGAGAAGGTAAGCATCTATGATATCTGCAAGAAGCCCAAGAATACTAGGGAAAGTTATTGGAAATGACAACCTCATTTGATGTTTGGTAGGTATAGAAATAACAGGAAAGGTGGAAGTTCTAATGTTGTTACATACCAGAAGGTAAAAAGGGCCTAGTGAGGAAAAGTTTAATATGGAGCAGTTGGTAGTTGTGAAGGTTGAATTTGAGAGAAGTATGGGAAAATCCTCAATCATTTAGAAAAGGAAGTTGCATCCAACCCTGTAGGCAATGCATTTTCTACCACATTGGGGCCTTTTTATGTTATTTAATTATTAAAAACAAAGCTTTTTAAAAATACTTTAGAAAAGGCATATCGGTTACGAAAAGATACTTATCGTATTGAAAATTTGAACCTTGTTTTGTAGAAGAGCACCAAGGATGCAAAGACATATAGGAAGTTGGTTGAAAGAAACAAGTTGTTGAATTTATTATACAACTCAACCATGAATACGGCGGCATTATAAGGCAAAACATACTCTCCAAGGATGATGTTACTTTGTCCCAACATATTCCTTGGTGAGTAGTGAAGAGAATAGGAGATAAGTGCATCTCATGGTGGTTCCATGGGCCATTTTTTTCATGCTGGTGTGAATCCAAAGGGTAGTAAAGATAAGGAGAAGGTAAGCATCTATGATATCTGCAAGAAGCCCAAGAATACTAGGGAAAGTTATTGGAAATGACAACCTCATTTGATGTTTGGTAGGTATAGAAATAACAGGAAAGGTGGAAGTTCTAATGTTGTTACATACCAGAAGGTAAAAAGGGCCTAGTGAGGAAAAGTTTAATATGGAGCAGTTGGTAGTTGTGAAGGTTGAATTTGAGAGAAGTATGGGAAAATCCTCAATCATTTAGAAAAGGAAGTTGCATCCAACCCTGTAGGCAATGCATTTTCTACCACATTGGGGCCTTTTTATGTTATTTAATTATTAAAAACAAAGCTTTTTAAAAATACTTTAGAAAAGGCATATCGGTTACGAAAAGATACTTATCGTATTGAAAATTTGAACCTTGTTTTGTAGAAGAGCACCAAGGATGCAAAGACATATAGGAAGTTGGTTGAAAGAAACAAGTTGTTGAATTTATTATACAACTCAACCATGAATACGGCGGCATTATAAGGCAAAACATACTCTCCAAGGATGATGTTACTTTGTCCCAACATATTCCTTGGTGAGTAGTGAAGAGAATAGGAGACAAGTGCATCTCATGGTGGTTCCATGGGCCATTTTTTTCATGCTGGTGTGAATCCAAAGGGTAGTAAAGATAAGGAGAAGGTAAGCATCTATGATATCTGCAAGAAGCCCAAGAATACTAGGGAAAGTTATTGGAAATGACAACCTCATTTGATGTTTGGTAGGTATAGAAATAACAGGAAAGGTGGAAGTGCTAATGTTGTTACATACCAGAAGGTAAAAAGGGCCTAGTGAGGAAAAGTTTAATATGGAGCAGTTGGTAGTTGTGAAGGTTGAATTTGAGAGAAGTATGGGAAAATCCTCAATCATTTAGAAAAGGAAGTTGCATCCAACCCTGTAGGCAATGCATCTTCTACCACATTGGGGCCTTTTTATGTTATTTAATTATTAAAAACAAAGCTTTTTAAAAATACTTTAGAAAAGGCATATCGGTCATGAAAAGATACTTATCGTATTGAAAATTTGAACCTTGTTTTGTAGAAGAGCACCAAGGATGCAAAGACATATAGGAAGTTGGTTGAAAGAAACAAGTTGTTGAATTTATTATACAACTCAACCATGAATACGACGGCATTATAAGGCCAAACATACTCTCCAAGGATGACGTTACTTTGTCCCAACATATTCCTTGGTGAGTAGTGAAGAGAATAGGAGACAAGTGCATCTCATGGTGGTTCCATGGGCCATTTTTTTCATGCTGGTGTGAATCCAAAGGGTAGTAAAGATAAGGAGAAGGTAAGCATCTATGATATCTGCAAGAAGCCCAAGAATACTAGGGAAAGTTATTGGAAATGACAACCTCATTTGATGTTTGGTAGGTATAGAAATAACAGGAAAGGTGGAAGTGCTAATGTTGTTACATACCAGAAGGTAAAAAGGGCCTAGTGAGGAAAAGTTTAATATGGAGCAGTTGGTAGTTGTGAAGGTTGAATTTGAGAGAAGTATGGGAAAATCCTCAATCATTTAGAGAAGGAAGTTGCATCCAACCCTGTAGGCAATGCATTTTCTACCACCTTGGGGCCTTTTTATGTTATTTAATTATTAAAAACAAAGCTTTTTAAAAATACTTTAGAAAAGGCATGTCGGTCACGAAAAGATACTTATCGTATTGAAAATTTGAACCTTGTTTTGTAGAAGAGCACCAAGGATGCAAAGACATAGGAAGTTGGTTGAAAGAAACAAGTTGTTGAATTTATTATACAACTCAACCATGAATACGACGACATTATAAGGCAAAACATACTCTCCAAAGATGACGTTACTTTGTCCCAACATATTCCTTGGTGAGTAGTGAAGAGAATAGGAGACAAGTGCATCTCATGGTGGTTCCATGGACCATTTTTTTCATGCTGGTGTGAATCCAAAGGGTAGTAAAGATAAGGAGAAGGTAAGCATCTATGGTATCTGCAAGAAGCCCAAGAATACTAGGGAAAGTTATTGGAAATGACAAACCTCATTTGATGTTTGGTAGGTTTAGAAATAACAGGAAAGGTGGAAGTACTAATGTTGTTACATACCAGAAGGTAAAAAGGGCCTAGTGAGGAAAAGTTTAATATGGAGCAGTTGGTAGTTGTGAAGGTTGAATTTGAGAGAAGTATGGGAAAATCCTCAATCATTTAGAAAAGGAAGTTGCATCCAACCCTGTAGATGCATCTTCTACCACCTTGGCCCACTCAGGTGCTTGTGCCATCACTAATCATGTCCTATTTAGGTAATCACAGTATCCCTGGATTATTTATTCTGGTTATTCTGAGCCTCTTTCACCTCCTATCAACTTTTACTTGGATGAGATAAGATCTCTCATTGATGGTTCTCTTGCTTCCATTATTGGAAAGGGAGACATTAGAGCCATTGAGACCCTTAATCTTCCTTTTGTCCTTCATGTACTTAATACCAATCTTCTTTTTGATAGTAGTTTGACCAGACCCTTGAATTGTTGTATAATCTTTTATCCAACACATTTTGTTTTTCAGGACTTAAAGTCTTAGAAGGTGATTGGGGTAGCCATGAGGCAATGGGAGGTTATGTTACGTCATTTCTGTCTTGGTCATTTATCTTTTTTGTCTTTGCATTTCTTATTTCCTGAATTGTTTAGAAGTCTTAGTCCATCTAGTCTTTAGTATGAGTCATGTCAATTATCAAAGATACCATTTGCCTTTTGATATTGTGTACTCTAATGTGTGGGAGCTTTACCATTTATCTTTATGGTGGTTACAAATCATTTATTTTGTTATTGACAATTTTTCTAGATACACATGGATTTATTTGATGCATTTTTAGGATGAGATTTCAAAGATAATAAAACGGTTTCATGATCTTGTTCTTACTCAGTTTATAGCCTGTGTCAAACTATTCTAAACATATTATGCTAAGGAGTACTTTGATAAGGGTCTCTCCACCTATCTTAAAAACTTTGGGGGTATTCATTAGAGTTCTTATTCTTACACCCCTTAAAAAATTGGGATGACTAAAAGGAAACATCAACATATGTTGATATCGCAAGACATATTTTGTTTGACTTCCATGTTCCTTAAAATATTGGGGAGATGCTATTCTTATTTCAACCTATTTGATTAGCCATTTACCTTAAAGGGTTCTTGGGTTTCCCTTTTAGTCTTCTTTTTTCTTGATGAGGATGTATTCTCTATCTCTCTTAAGAGTGTTTAGTTGCACTTGCTATGTCTACATTCTTAGTTTTCAAGGACATAAATTTGAACCTAAGGCCAAGAGATTTATTTTCCTTGGTTATGCCTCCACACAAAAGGATTACTACTGAACCTAGTTTGTTTCCATAGATGCCATATTTGCTGAGTCTATTCCTTTCTATTTTGTTCCTTTTAAGGGGCAGAATCCTACTCTGTATGATATTCCCCTTCCAACTCTCGTCCTTTGTGATGTTTCCAATGAATAATCACCAATATTGATTCCTCTACCTCCTTCTCATGCTCCCTCTTCTCCCCCTATTGATCCTTCTGCTGTCCTTCACCTTCTACCACCTAATGGATGTTGGTATATCTTAAGCATACACATGGGAAGATTATTCCCCCTGCATCACAAGAGCCTCTTTCACCTCCTATCACTAATGATGTGACATCCAACACCTCCCATCTTGCCTTCACCTACTGTTCTTGATTTTGACCTTCCCATTGCCATAAGAAAAGGTAAACGTAAGTGTACTGCACATTGTATCTCTAAGCACCTTTCCTATAGTTTCTTATCTCCCTCTTATTATTCTTTTTAGCCTCCATTTCTTCTCAACCCATTCCCAAAAATGTGTAGAAGCTTTATCTAAACCTAAATGGAGGGATGCTATGAGAGCTAAAATGGAAGCACTTATTAGCCACAATGCATGGGAGATTGTTGGTTTGCTTGAAGGAGTCAGTAGGTTATAAGTGGTTATATACTATTAAATACCATTCTAATGGATTTATTGAAAGGTTTAAAGCAAGGTTGGTTTTTAAAGCTTATACTTAGGAGTTTGGGATTGATTACTTGGAAACTTTTTCTCTGATCGCTAAGATGAATTTTGTTCAGGTTCTCTTGTCCTTGATAGCTTCTTTGTATTGGCCTCTATATCAATTTAATGTAAAGATGCCTTGTTAGAGCTAGCCAAATAAGGGTAGATTAGTCATTTTATTCAGTTTAAGTTATGTGCTTATGTGGCAGTTCTAATATAGACATCCTGTACCATACTTAAGTGGGGCAGTTTAGTCATTGTACAATTAATTAGAACCACTAATCTACATTATGGTTGACTGGTAGGGAGAGGCTATCAAGTTCGACTGTGTTAGAATTCGGCCTGCCTTTGAGTTCTGTTAGTTTGATAACAGTCAAGAAGAAAGAGGAAGAAAGAGGGAAGAAAGAGAGAGAAAAAAGAGAGAAGAAAAGTCTAGTTCGAATTAGGGTAAAAATCACACTCCCATTCGGCCAGACATGTTTTTATATTATTAACATAATGGAAAAGACACATGTATCCTTATTTAAGTGAGGGACACTAGTTCTAATATAATATTACAGATCAGCAACCTCAAACATAAGTATAAAGAAAGAAATACCCCTACACTAACACTCCCTCTCAAGCTGGTGAGTATATATTATAATCCCAGCTTGTTACATATGTAGTCCACTCTTCCCCGACTCAACTCTTTTGTAAATAAGTCTGCCCACTGGTTCCCTGTATTAACGTATGTAGTGTCTATCACTCCATTCAGCACCTTCTCTCTCACAAAGTGACAGTCAACCTCTATGTACTTGGTTCTTTCATGAAACACCGGATTAGAAGAAATATGAATTGCAGCCTGATTGTCACAATAGAGTTTCATTGGAGTATTAATGTTGTATCATATCTCCTGTAGAAGGTTCCTTAGCCACACTAATTCACAAGCAGTATGTGCCATAGCTCTATATTCTGCCTCGGCACTGCTTCTTGCCACGACTGTCTGCTTCTTACTTTTCCATGTCACCAGATTACCCCCCAGAAAAGTGCAATAACCTGTGGTAGACCGCCTATCAGACATAGAACCAGCCCAGTCAACATCAGTATACCCTTCTATTTCAAGTGTTCCACCACTTTTGTATATCAAACCACGAACAGGGGCCCCTTTTAAATACCTCACAATTCTTAGAACCGAATTCTAATGAGGAACCATAGGTTTCTGCATGAACTGACTTACCACACTAACCGCAAATGAAATATCTGGCCGAGTAATGGTTAGGTAGTTTAGTTTACCTACAAGTCGTCGGTATCTGCCAGGGTCTTCAAACACTTCGCCCATATCATTGCTCAACTTAATATTTGTTTCCATAGGCATTTCAGCTGGTTTAGCACCTAACAAACCTGTTTCCTCCAGCAAATCAAGCACATATTTCCTCTGACACAAATTAATACCATGCTTAGACCTTGCTACTTCTATCCCCAAGAAATATTTCAATTTACCTAGGTCCTTTGTTTGAAAATGTTCCTCTAGAAAAGTCTTCAACCTGTCAATGCCCATTTTATCATTCCCGGTAATAACAATATCATCTACATACACCATCAATAGTATTTTTCCTGCCGGAGAGTCATGACTGAAGACGAAATGATCAACTTGGCACTGTTTCATACCAAACTTCTTTACCACCTCACTAAACCTACCAAACCATGCTCGAGGAGACTGTTTAAGCCCATATATAGCCTTCTTGAGTCTGCATACCTTACCATCCTCCCCCTGAGGAACAAACACTGGTGGTTGCTCCATGTAGACCTCCTCAAGCAAAACACCATGCAAAAAGGCATTCTTGATATCAAGCTGATATAGGGGCCAATCATACATAGCTGCAAGAGAGATCACAACACGAACCGACCCTATCTTAGCAACTGGGGAGGTCTCTGTGTAGTCAATACCATAGGTTTGGGAGTACCCTTTTGCAACCAATCGAGTTTTCAGGCACTCAACACTATCATCAGGCAAATACATAACAGTATAAACCCACTTACAATCGACAACCCGCTTCCTAGGAGGAAGAGCGATGAGTTCCCAAGTATGATTATGAAGTAGAGCTGAGAGCTCTTCTTCCATTGCACGGCACCACCATGGAGAGGCAAGGGCTTCCTGGACATCCTTAGGAATAACAACTGAGGATAACAAAGAAATAAACTGGCGATGGGAAGCGGAAAGGTGAGTGAGTGAAACATGGTTAGAAATAGGATGAAGGGTGCAAGTGCGTTTAACTTTTTGCAAGGCAATGGGAAGATCAAGATCAGGTACGGTGTTCGGGGCTGGTGTGGAGACAACTGCCGGATCTGTCGGCGGTGATGGAGCTGGAGGAGTAGCAGCCGGTACACGTGGGCAATGTGTATACACTTGACAGATAGGTGGGCGTTCAACAGGTGGTGGCATCGGAGGTAAGGACTTGGTCACGATTGGAACAAGGGAAACTGAATCAACAACTGGAAGTGGAAGAGGGGGAGGTGATGAGGAAGAAGAAGTATCACCGGACCCCAAGAAAAATGGAGTAGACTCAGAAGGTAACATCATCACACACAAAGGAACGGTGAGAACTAGGATGGTAACACTTCTACCCTTTTTGGGTCCGAGAATAACCAAGGAAGATGCACTTAAGGGATCGTGCATCTAACTTGTCATTCCCGGGGCCCAGATTATGGACGAAGTAGACACACCCAAATACCCGGGGAGAAAGAGGAAACAGAGACAAGGTGGGAAACAAGGTAGTAAATGGGTAATGACCATCAAGGATAGACATGGGCATCCGATTAATCAAGAAGCAAGAAGTAAGCACCGCATCACTCCAGAAGGGTTTGGGAACATTCATGTGTTGCATGATGGATCGAGCTATTTCCAAGAGATGACGATTCTTTCTCTCAGCCACCCCATTTTGTTGTGGGGTGTAGGTACATGAGGTCTGATGTATAATGCCATGTTGGTCCAAGTATTCTTGAAATGATGAAGATAAATATTACGGCCATTATCAGAACGAAAAATTTTAATGTGAACACCAAATTGATTGTGAATCTCAGCATAAAATTTCTGGAAGATGGTAAACATCTCACTTCTTTCTTTCATTAAATAGAGCCACGTCATCCTTGAAAAATCATCAACAAAAATGACAAAATATCTATATCCATTGTATGACATCACTTTATAAGGACCCCAAACATCCGAGTGAATCAAAGAAAAAGGACTCGACACACAGTTATCAACTCTAAAACTAAAGGGAACACGATGGTGTTTCCCAAACTGACATGACTCACAATCTAAAACAGAAAGTTGACTCAACGAAGGGACCAAAGATTTCAAAACTTTCAGCGAAGGATGACCAAATCGACAGTGCCACTGGAGAGGAGAGAGAGATGACTGGAGAGCTGTTGATGTTCTTCAACCACCATCGAGATAATACAATCCACCAGCTTCATGCCCTTCACCAATCTTCACCCCCGTCTTGAGATCCTGAAAAACTCACATAGAAGGGTAAAAGGTAATGGAACAATTAAGTGACTTGGTCAGCTTACTAACAGACATAAGGTTAAACGGAAATTTAGGGACATACAAAACTGAGGATAGGGATACAGGGTCCAGGTCAACATTACCAACACCAATGGAGGATATGGAACCATTAGCAAGGGTAATAGATTGTGATGTTGAGCAATGAGAGAGGGAATAAAACACACCTGGAATTCCAGTCATGTGATCGGAGGCTCCAGAGTCAATAATCCAGGGATTGGGTGTGGATGCCAAACAAGCCATACCTGAGTCAGTAGTCGTGTTCTGCTGAGATGTGGATTGGACAAACCTCTCATACTCATCACGTGGAACACTCACCATCTCCTTCCCAGAACTATATGTGGATGTAAGAGGCATCTGATCAGTTGACGATTCTCCTGTCTGGAACTGGAACTGGTGTCACTAGTCATGGCATGATTGGCCCAGGTTGAGGGTGGACCATGCAAGTCATAGCAATAATTAATGGTATGTCCATCCATACCACAATGAATACACCTCCTCGGACCTGAGCCACGTCCTCTACCATGGGCTCCCCCTGAATCTCTACCTCCAGTACGAACACTACCACGGTTATAGGTAGGTCCACCACCGCCACTCCGGCCATATACCGGACCACTGCTACCGCCACGGCCAGACTGAGCTCCTCGAACTCCACCTCTACCACCACTACCCCTTGACACTACAAAGGCTGATCTATTTGAGACATTAGAGTTCTCAGTAGATCCAATAGGAATCCTCCGAAGTCGAGCAAACACCTCTTCTAAAGAAGGGAGAGCTGACCCTCCTAGTATCTGAGCCCGTACTGGTTCATACTCTGACTTCAGCCCCACCAAAAATCGAGTCGCGTCAAGCTGTTCTCTTTGTTTTTGCTGAATTTTGACATCAGAAGTGAGGGGGTGATAAACATTCAACTCATTATAGATGTTTCTCATACTAGCATAGTACTCCTCAAGACTCTGATTGCCTTGTTGTAGATTAAAGTATTCCTGATACAACTGATATGCTCTGGTTGTATTGTCTTGACCAGAATACAACTTCTTAGCATGGTCCCACACATCTTTGGTAGTGTCAAGAAACATGAAATTTACACTAATCTTGGGTTCCATACTATTCCATAGCCATGTGATAATCTGTGCATCCTCTTGTTCCCAGTCTTCATACTCATGAGAATCAATGGAGGGTTTCTCCTCCCTTATGTGTTTCACCTTCTTCTTTGCCTTCAAAAAAACTTCTACAGATTTAGCCCAAGGTACATAATTCTCTCCATTCAGTTTAATG
This sequence comes from Nelumbo lutea, assembly GCF_056320005.1. NCBI lineage: Eukaryota > Viridiplantae > Streptophyta > Magnoliopsida > Proteales > Nelumbonaceae > Nelumbo > Nelumbo lutea. Next base: position 20,193,393 of record NC_142684.1, on the reverse strand, counting down.
GAGGTCATTTGAACATTCAGGTAGTCAGTAGGTATCATCACATTAGATTTGCTATCACTATTATCTCCCACTGCTGAATTCGGCACACAGCACACTGTTTGAGCACACTGATCACACTCGTTTCAGCACTTGTTATTGCTGAAGACTGCACTCTTTTACACCACAAACCCTACCCTACAACCACCTGAAATCTCACCACTATATGAGCACCACTCCTTCGAATCACACACAAAAAAAAAGAGCATAAACCCTAGCACACTACAGTCTGAAATTCCATCATACGATCTGAAACATAATTCCTATTTGATTCATAACAGAAAATATGCACAGAAATCTCTTACCTCATCACTTGAAAGACAAACCACACGAGAAGAAAATCAGTCCACACAAGACACCTACTGCACCACACGAATCAGCTCTCTTCTCTTTATCGATTAGGGGAGGGCTTCTTAGAAACCACAGCAACACAAGACACAACTGGAGGCATATAAACCTCCAAGGGAAGAGGGCGACCACTCCTTTTCAGCCCTTTCCCTTATCTCCAATCGATGGTAGAGAAATCAAGTGAAAACCCTAGATTGAGTGCACAGAGAAAAGAAATCTAGGCAGATCCGAGTTGCTTAGTTTGCTCTGATACCATGTTAGAATTCGGCCTGCCTTTGAGTTCTATTAGTCTGATAACAGTCAAGAAGAAAGAGGAAGAAAAAGGGAAGAAAGAGGGAGAGAAAAGAGGAGAAAAAGAGAGAAGAAAAGTCTGGTTTGGATTAGGGTAAAAATCACACCCCCATTCGGCCAGACATGTTTTTATATTATTAACAGAATGGAAAAGACACATGTGCCCTTATTTAAGTGAGGGACACTAGTTCTAATATAATATTACAGATCAACAACCTCAACATAAGTATAAAGACAGAAGTACCCCTACACTAACAGACTGTTCTTCTTCTTCATCATCATCTTCTTCTTCTTCTTTCTCCCTCATTCTCTACTAGTTCGAACTACTGAAGCACAACTGTTAAAACATGGCATCAGAGCCATAAGTGAAGGAGAAGAAGGCTGCGATTTCAAGTTTTCCATCCTGCGACTTCAAGTTCTCCCTCCTTTTTTTTCTTCTTCTCTGGGCTGCGAATCTGAGGTACACAATCTGATAACTGCAGCACCTGTTTATTTTTTTTAGGACTGCCACAATCCCTATTACAAGTGTCAGGAAGGTGCGGCAGCCCTAGGATATCAGTCTAATACTGCTGTCACCTTGTGTGACAGCCCTAGTCATGTGGTGGTGTTTGTGGTGTTTACCCTCTACTGAACAATTTCAAGAGGGTTTGTGTGTGGTTGCTTGAGTTGTTGAGTTGCTGTCATGGTGACTAATATTTCTGGGTTGTCAGTAGTGGTGTGAACAGATTTTTTTTTTTGCTGAAAGGATTGTTCGAATATCTCTGCCTAGTAGTTTTCATCAATGTTTTAATCTAGATGGTAGTCGAATCTATTTGAAACATCCAGTTCCTAACCTGAATGTTGGTTTACATCAAATTGTTGATTGTGACTAGTTGTGAGATTGTTATCAGTGTTTTGGAGACTGCCGTAGTGTTGCCTTGACAGCAGTATTTGTTTGGTGACTAAGAATTCAGCATTAGAAATAGTAGCGGGGGACATAATGGCAGCAACTGGAGATGGTTCTAGTGATCAGAAACCGAGTGTGATGATCCCCTCCGACTATCTGGGTGTGCAGATGACTTCAATTAAACTTGGTGGTGAGAATTATGTGTCATGGGCCAAGTCAGTGGAAGTTTTCTTCGAGGCAAAGAGGAAAGTGAAACACGTTAAGGAAGATAAACCATCAGCTGACTCTCCGGGGTTTGATGACTGGGAACAGGAATATGACCGAATCATGACATGGTTATGGAACAATATGGAACCCATAATAAGTTCCAACTTTATGTTCTTAGATAAAGCTAAGGACATATGGGAATATGCCAAGAAGTTTTATTTTGAGCAGGATAATACTACAAGGGTATATTAGCTGTATCAGGAGTATTTTGATCTACAACAAGGGGATAAACCCTAGAAGAGTACTATGCTAGTATGAAGAACCTCAGAAATGAACTCAATGTCTATCATCCCCTCACTCCAGATGTTAAGGTTCAGCAACAACAGAGGGAGCAACCAGATGTCACTAAGTGGGGCTGAAATCGGAGTATGAACTAGTTAGGGCCCAAATATTGGGAGGCTCTACTCTTCCAACACTTGAGGAAGTTTTTGCATGGCTTCGTAGGATTTCTTTGGGATCTACAGAGTCCCACACTGTCTGGCAGATCAATAGTTGTGATAGCCAGAGGATGTGGACGTGGTACTAGAGGGGGAGGACATGCTTCCCGAGGAGGTCGTGGTGGTTTTATATTTGGCCATGGTGATGGTCGTGGCTCAGGGGGAGGCCGTGGTAAAGGAAAAAGTAACTCTACTAGGAAGTGTACCCATTGTGGTAGGGACGGACATTTAGTGAATTTCTATTATAATCTCCATGGCCCACCTTCTACATGGGCTAATCATACAGTAGCTGGTGGGGTTGATGTTAGTGATAACCAACAGACAGATCTAACACCTTCCACATCTACATCTGTTTCCGGGATAGAGATGATGAGTTTACCGCACGATGAGTATGAGAGGTTCCTCCAGGCTACTTCACAACATACTATAGCCACCCTTGCACACTCAGGTATAGCTTGTCTGGCATCCAAACCCTCTCCTTGGATTATTGACTTTAGAGCCTCTGATCACATGACCGGGACTCCAGGTGTGTTCTCTTCCCTCTCTGAAACTTCCACATCTCAAACAGTTACCCTTGCCAACGGTTCCTCTTCTCCCACCTGCAGTGTTGGTAATGTTGACACGACTTTTCTTTCTCTATCATTTGTTCTATATGGACCTAAAATTTCCATTCAATCTTATGTCAGTCAGTAAATTAACTAAGACCCTTAATTGCTCTATTACATTTTCCCCTTCCTTTTGTGTTTTTCAAGATCTCAAGACGGGGAAGAAGATTGGTGGGGGTCATGAAGCCAGTGGATTGTATTATTTTGACGGTGGTGGATCGTCAGTTGCACTTCAGACTTCACTCACTCCTCTACAATAGCATTGTTGGTTGGGACATTCATCTCTCAAGGCACTCAAGATACTGGTTTTGTCTTTGAGTCATTTGTCGTTTTTACAGTGTGAGTCGTGTTAATATGGGAAACACCATTGGGTTTCCTTCAGTCCTAGAGTTGATAGTCGTATGTTGTGTCTTTTTGCTTTAGTTCATTCAGATGTTTGGGGTCTCATTAAAATAGTCTTATAATAGTTACAAGTATTTTGTCACTTTTATTGATGATTGTTCAAGGATGACATGGATTTATTTAATGAAAGAAAGGAGTGATTTATTTTCCATTTTTCAAAAATTCCATGTTGAAATACGTACACAATTTGGTGTTCCAATCAAAGTTTTTCATTCAGATAGTGGTTGTGAATATTTTCTTACTTCCTTTCAACAGTATTTAGAACAGCATGGCATCATTCATCAAACTTCATGTGCATCAACTCCTTAACAAAACGGGGTGGTTGAACGAAAGAACCATCATCTCCTTGAAACTACTCGGTCTATTCTTCATCATATGAGTGTTCCTAGACGATTTTGGAGTGATGTTGTGCTTACTGCTTGTTTCCTTATTAATCGGATGCCTTCCTTCATCCTTCATGGCCGGTCTCCCTTTTCTATTCTATTGCCCACCTTGTCTCCCTTTCCATTAACACTTCGGGTCTTTGGCTGTGTGTGCTTTGTTCACAATCTCAGTCTTGGGTTAGACAAACTGGATGCATGCTCTATTAAGTGTATCTTTCTTGGCTACTCTCAGACCCAGAAAGGGTATAAGTGTTACAATCCCATTATTCGGAAGTTTTATGTTTGTCCTAATGTCACATTTTTTGAGTCCGTCCCCTTCTTCTCGAGACCTGAAGTATCGGTATCCCCTCCTTTGCTTCCTCTTTCTCTTCCATTCTGTGATCCCGTTCCGATTGTTCTAGTTGGGGCTGACCCTTCACCTCCTCCAGTGTAGATTCCTATTGAACGACCACCGATCTGGCACATGTATACTCATCGACAGACACTGGCTCCTCCTCCAGCTTCTACCTTGTCTACGGATCCTGTTGTTGCTCCTGTCCCAGAACCTTCAGAACTTGATCTTCTCATTGCTTTACGAAAAGGTAAACGTAGTTGTACCCTTCATCCCATTTCCAATTTTGTTTCAGTCTCTTGCCTTTCCACTTCACATTGCAAGTTTGTTTCACTGTTGTCATCTATCTCTATACCTAAGAATGTCCAGGAGGCCCTTACCTCATCCGGGTGGCGTCAAGCAATGGAGGAGGAACTCCCTGCTCTTCAGCATACTCAAACGTGGGAGCTCACTACTCTTCCTCTCGGTAAGCATGTTGTGGGTTGTAAATGGGTGTATACTATTAAATACTTGCCAGATGGCAGTGTGGAGCGTTTGAAGGCCAGACTTGTTGCTAAAGGTTATTCGCAGTTGTATGGGGTGGACTATATGGAGACCTTCTCTCAAGTGGCTAAGATTGGCTCTGTCTGTGTCTTAATTTCCCTGGTAGTTATGTATGATTGGCCCTTGTTTCAACTTGACATTAAAAATGCCTTCCTTCATGGTGACCTTATGGAGGAGGTATATATAGAGCAACCACCTTGGTTTGTTGCTCAGGGGGAGGATGGTAAGGTGTGTAGACTGAAAAAAGGCAATTTATGAGTTGAAACAATCGCCTCGTGCTTGGTTTGGGAAGTTTAGTGAAGTGGTGAAGAATTTTGGAATGAAACAACGCAGGTTGACCACTCAGTGTTCAGCTATGATTCAGAAGCTGGAAAGATTTTATTAGTAGTTTATGTGGATGATATTGTCATAACTGGCAGTGACAGATTGGGGATTGATAAACTAAAGGTCTTTATGCAAAATCATTTTCAAACAAAAGACCTTGGGAAGTTGAAGTATTTTTTGGGTATAGAAGTTGCCAGATCAAAACAAGGTATAAACCTGTGCCAAAGAAAATATGTTCTTGATCTGCTAGATGAAACAAGACTGTTAGGTGCAAAACCGGTTGAAACTCCCATGGAATCAAATGCTAAGTTGAGTAGTGATACAAGGGAAATATTTGATGATCTTGGAAGATACAGACGATTAGTGGGGAAGTTGAATTATTTGACTATCACAAGACTAGACATCTCCTTTGTAGTCAGTATGGTGAGCTAATTTATGCAGAACCCTCGGATACCTCACTAGGATGCAGTTCTTAGAATTGTAAGGGAGATAATTGGGCATACGGATGTAGATTGGGCATACGGATGTAGATTGGGCAGGCTCAATGTCGGATAGAAGACCTACTACAGGTTATTGCACATTTCTTGGAGGAAATCTTGTGACGTGGAAGAGTAAGAAGCAGACCGTTGTGGCAAGGAGTAGTGCTGAAGCTGAATACAGAGCCATGACACATGCTACGTGTGAATTAGTATGGATGAGGAACCTCATATAAGAAATTGGATTCTCCATGGATAGACCTATGAAATTGTACTATGACAATTAAGCTGCACTTCACATCTCATCTAATTCTGTTTTTCATGAGAGAACAAAGCACATAGAGATTGATTGTCACTTTGTGAGGGAGAAAGTCCTTACTGGAGAGATAAGCACAGAACATGTGGGCTCAGGTGATCAATGGGCAGATTTGTTTACAAAAGGCTTAAGCTCAGGGAGAGTGAACTATATACGTAACAAGCTGGGATTATATGACATATATTCTCCAGCTTGAGGGGGAGTGTTAGAGCTATCCGAATAAGGGTAGATTAGTCATTTTATTCAGTTTAAGTTATGTGCTTATGTGGCAGTTCTAATATAGACATCCTATCCCATACTTAAGTGGGGGCAATTTAGTCATTGTACAGTTAATTAGAACTACTAATCTACATTATGGTTGACTGGTAGGGAGAGGTTATCGGGTTCGACTGTTCTTCTTCTTCTTCTTTCTCCTTCATTCTCTACTGGTTCGAACTGCAGAAACACAACTGTTAAAACATGCCTTTTTGAATGGAGACCTTCATGAAGAAATATGTGTCTCTTCCTCTAGGTATATATGTAAGGTAAGGAAATGGCAAGGAAGGTTTGTACACTAAGGAAATCTCTCTATGGGCTCAAGCATTCTTCACCAAGGCTCAAACTATCAATACACCCTTTTAAGGGGTGTATTGGTACTTTGAAACTAGCACTCTTTCATTTTTTAGTTTCTTTTTCAAACTTTTAGAGGGGGTGGAAATGATGCTATTTAACATTTTCTTGACAGTTCAGCTAGTGGGTCGACAGCTTTATGGGCCCAGTTTTCTTTTATGTTTTTATGTTTGTTATGTTCTTTTAGTTGATTGGCCTAAGCCCACTTGTTTTTATTTCTTGTTTTATATTTCTAAATTAGTGGTCCCTCTCAGCCCAGCTGTCCTATTAAGGGCTATTTCATATTTTATACTGCAGATTTACATATAAATAGAATTGGAGGCAGCTACAGAACTTTTTGCCTCTCCTCTTTTTGTTCTCTTACTCATTCTCTGTTTTTTCTTCTTCTTCTTCTTCTTCTCAGAAACCTACTTCTTTCAATTTCTTTCAGCAATCTGCCTTGATTTACCAATTCCCTACTCATTTAAAATTGACTTTTTAAAAAACCTTAAAAATATTGTATCAGTGACATGTTGATATGTGTCGAAATTTTGATCCTTGGTCTCCACAAGCTTGGTTTTAGAGTTTCCTTATTGATCTTATCGGGGTTGGCTATACAGATTCAATTTGACAACACCCTCTTTATAAAAAGGAGAGATACATTGGTTATTATTCTTATTGTATGTTGATGATATTGTTGTTACTAGGAATGATGTGGAAGAGACTAGGAATCTTGAATACTTTCTCAGTACTGAATTCGAGATTAAGAATCTTGGTGAGCTATGATACTTCTTAGGTATTGAAGTGGCAAGGTCCAAAGATGTCATTTTCATTTCATAGAGGAAATATGTGCTTGACTTTGTTGATTGAAAGGGGTAAACTTAGTGCTAAACTTGTCTCCACTCTAATTGATGCTAATCCTAAGTTGTCTACCATGGATGGGGAGCTGTTGGCTGATAGGGGAGTGTTTTAGAGGCTTGTATGCAAGTTGTTATACCCATGTATGATGTTACCTGATATATCTTGTGCAGTGATTGTGATCAACTAGTTTATGCATGTTCCTAGAGACACTCATTTGGTTGCTTTTTGAGAGGATCCTATGCTATTTGAAGGGATCTCCTGGAAGAGGCCTTTTGTTTGCTAACCATGGACATAGGAGGATAGAGGTTACATGTAGATTGGGCAGGTAATATTGATGACGTGAAATCTACATTCGGATACTATACCTTGGTTGTTGGTAATCTAGTCTCTTGGAGAAGTAAGAAACAAAATATAGTGGTAAAATATTCAGTAGAAGTGGAATATAAAGCAAGGGCTCATGGAGTGTCAAAATTGTTGTGGCTCAGATCTCTTCTAGAGTTGGGTATTAATTATAATAAACCAATTATGTTGTATTGTGAAGTAGCTATCAATATAGCTCATAATCCTATTCAGTATGATAGGACCAAACATATCGAGGTAGATAGATACTTTACAAAAAAGAATTGCATCTAGTGAAGTCTGTCTATCATTTGTTGCTTCAGAGGAGCAATTGTTAGATATTCTTACTAAGGGAGTTCCTAAGGCTAAGCTGCAACATTATGTAAACAAGCTGGGTATGGTTGATATCTATTCTCAGCTTGAGGGAGCTGGGAAACTGCTATGATTCTTTCCTCTAAACCCTTCTCTTCTTCTTCTTCTTCTTCTTCTTCTTTCTTCTTCCTTACTATTGTTCTAGATCAGTTTCTCTTAATTTCTTTGATTGAATAAACAGATTTATTGCAGTTTTGTCAATGACTCTTTACAATTAACTGCTATTCATTTTTTTTCCACAGATTGCTAATATAATTTCTTTTTTCACATTGTGCACATAGGTCACCAGGAGTGTTGATTTACCACCTGGAAGGTTTAGTCCACAAGAACAAGCAACTATCAATTCTATAGTTGCTGCTAGGTAAAACATTCTCATGTGGTCAGTTTGCACCAGAACTATGCTCTTTTTCCTAAATTAGATTTTGATACACAGTCAATATCCTCTCTCAATTGTTTTGGTTGGAGTTGGAGATGGACCATGGGATGAAATGCAAAATTTTGATGATAACATTCCTCACCGGGCGTTTGATAACTTCCAGGTACTTATGTTACGATGGTGATAAATCTGATTTACTTTTCAATTCATATTTTTTTTTCTAATAAGGTCTAACATGCATTACCATTCTAATACTCTTTCTAATTCAATTGTTGTCATAATCTGTCCTTGATTACGAGTTTAGTAAGTCTTGCATGCAATGCAAGAAAGTTGGTTGCTTCCTTTTTTAGAGTTTCATGCTTTTATGCTTTTACTGTTTTTTTGTCCTACCATTCTCCATTTTCTATTTGAGTTGGGCTTAATTTGGCTTTGTTTTCAATTTGTTAATCAGAGAGGCTGATAAGTTATGATATCATGGTCTAGAAAATAAAACTATTTTTTTAAGATGAAAGAAAAAACTATTTAGAACCATCATCCCATAAGGATAAAGCAAATTGAAATCTAACACATGATTCAAACATCAATGTCATCAAAATTCCTGCTGAATGGGCTCAGTGGAGTTCCCAATTTATTAATGTGCATAATACAGAAAGAGTATTGTTTATTCAAAACTCTTAACATTGTACAGAGCCAATGCCTGCACTTTGCATTGTACCTATAGTGTTGCCCTTTGAAAAATTTTCCATTGACCTTAGAAGTCGTACATGGTATCTTCAGTTAAGAGTTAAAGAGCATCAATGCTTTAACCCAATGTACCACCATCATTTAGATACTACAGTTGTTGATCACCAAATCCAGTTAAGACTAAGAAGAGGAAGAAAGAGTAGAGAAGAAAGAAGAGAATAGTATAGGATATATTTGGTTGAGTAATGCATAGTTAGAGGAGTCTCCAACCAGCCTCTGATACATGGCATGATCCTCTATAAGCTTCCCTTGATAGCACATACTTCCTCTTAGATTTAGCTGCCTCAGTGCCAAAAAGGTACCTCAACCCACCAAGATTCTTAATCTCAAATTTTAAGTCTAAAAGCTACTCAAGCAAGATCATTTGTTTCATTTCCATACATCATTTTGTCATCAACATACACAATGAGTATGGTCATCAATTAACCATTCCTTTTAATAAACTATTAAGTGTGCACGTGCTTTGCACGTGGCAATTCTAGACGATGATAATGATAGTAACAATGTATCCAAAATTTTCAAGAAACTTTATGCATTTTTTATTTTTTTTGTTTGTATATCTTGACAGTGCAGCCGGCCAGAGATAGGTGGAAGAGGAGAGAAGAGAAGAGAAGAGAAGAGAAGAGAAGAGAAAAGAAAAGAGAGAATTTGCAATGCAACAGTACTGGCGGCGCCAGTGTTTATTTAATATATATAGGGCGACAGAAATAACAAGGGAAAAGACCCTTGTGCCCCTGAGTACAATAAAAGACATAACAGAAATAAAAAACGAAATAAAAAAACACTTTAATTAGACAAACATGCCCTAACAACTGCAACTAAGTTATTCTAACATTATTCCAACACTCCTCCTCAAGTTGGAGCATAGATGTCAATCATGCCCAACTTGTCACACAAATCTTTGTGCCGCACATGATGAAGACCTTTGGTGAAGATATCTGCAAGTTGCTCTTCCGAGTTGACATATGGTGTGCACACTTCTCCACTTTCAAGTTTCTCTCTGATAAAATGTTTGTCCACTTCAATGTGTTTCGTCCTATCATGCAGAACTAGATTAGCAACAATATTGATGGCTGCTTTATTGTCACAGTAGAGTGAAGTAGGATTGTTTACTGCAAAACCCAGTTCACCTAACAGATTTCTTATCCACATGATTTCCGCAACCCCATGAGCCATCGCTCTATATTCTGCTTCAGCACTAGATCTAGCCACCACACTTTGTTTTTTGCTTCTCCATGTGACAAGGTTTCCTCCTACAAAGGCACAATAACCACTGGTGGACTTTCGGTCATTGACTGCTCCTGCCCAATCTGCATCAGTATATACTTTCACTTTTAAGTGACTGTGTTTCTGGAACAACAAACCAGCCCCAGGAAACTTCTTGAGATATCTCAAGATCCTCTCTGCAACTTCAAAGTGAGTTGTCATCGGACTGTGCATGAATTGACTAAGGACACCCACTGCATAGGCAATATCAGGCCTGGTCATAGACAAATACAGAAGTCTGCCCACAAGTCTCTGGAACATCTTTACATCTTTCAAAAACTCTCCCTGATTGTCTCCCAGATGGTGATTAGGTTCAATAGGTGAATTAGATGGTTTTACCCCCAACTTGCCTGTATCTTCTAGCAGATCTAGTACATATTTCTGTTGGGAAATAAAGATGCCCTTGTGAGAGCGGGCAACTTCAATTCCAAGGAAGTATCATAAGGAGCCTAGATCCTTCACCTCAAATTTAGTGGCTAAGAATTTTTTGTCTTTGGATTTCAGCCTCCCAATCTCCTATGATCACTATGTCATCCACATACACAATAAGAACTGCAATTTTACCTTCACCTCTTTTTACAAACAAGGTATGATCTGATTGGCATTGTTTGAATCCCATTTGTTGGACTGCTACATGGAACTTACTAAACCAAGCCCTAGGTGATTGTTTCAATCCATATAGGGACTTTTTCAACCTACACACCTTTTGTTCACTGCCTCTGGCCCAGAACCCTAGGGGTTGGGTCATGTACACCTCCTCTTCCAAGTCACCATTCAAGAAGGCATTCTTGATGTCCAATTGGTGAAGATCCCAGTCAAGACTTGCTGCCAAGGAAATGAGAATCCGGATGGAGTTCATCTTCGCTACAGGGGCAAAGTCTCTGCATAGTCCACTCCATATACCTGTGTGAAGCCTCTTGCTACCAGTCTAGCCTTGTACCTTTCAATAGTTCCATCAGCTTTGTGTTTCACTGTGAACACCCACTTGCACCCCACTGGTTCCTTCCCCTCAGGAAGATCTACCAACTCCCACGTACCATTTTTATGTAAGGCATCAATTTCTTCCTGCATTGCATCTGTCCATTCAGGTTTTGACAAAGCTTCTACCACGGTCTTAGGGATGGGAACACTGTCCACAGAGGAGAGGAAGGCACGGTACGAGGGTGAAACATGCTCATAGGACACAAAGTTAGAGATAGGATGATTAGTGGTACAAGATCTAACACCCTTTCTTTTAGCAATAGGAATATTAAGATCATTGGGGACATGTGAATCAACATTTAAAGGAGCAATGGGAGCAAGTGTACCTGGCTGATGAGACGGATTTGCCTCGGGTGAATCCGATGATGTTGGTTGCATAGTGCCTGGCTCCACGGCTCTTGAACTCTGCTGGCTCTTATGACGACGATGGAAAACCCGGAACGGAGGAGGATCGGGTAAAGGAGGTAGTTGAATCTGAGTCGTCGCCTCTTTCTCCTCAACCCTACTCTCCCCCTGAGGAGAAACCGAGAAGAACGGTTGACTCTCAAAGAATGAGACATCAATGGAAACATAGTACTTACGAGCAATGGGATCATAGCAATGATATCCCTTTTGAGATGAGGGGTAACCAAGAAAAACACAAGGAATAGCCCGAGGGTCAAGTTTACCACGAGTAGGTGATAGGTTGTGGACAAAACAACGACACCCAAAGACACGCATCGGAATGGTGGACAGCGGGGCTGTAGGGAACAGGAGATGATGTGGGGCCTTATACTCTAGTAGCCGAGAGGGCATGCGATTGATGATATATGTCTCACACAATACTGCATCCATCCAGAACTGTTTTGGCACATTCATAAGAATCAGTAAGCCACGAGCAACTTCGAGTAGATGACGATTTTTTCGTTCAGCCACACCATTTTGTTGGGGTGTCCTGGCACAAGAGCTTCGCTGAAGTGACCCACTTGAAGCAAAAAATTGTTGAGATCACTATGGAAATATTCCTTTGCATTGTCCGACTGGAAAATATGAATTTCCGTTTGGAACTGAGTGAACACCATGCATTGGAAATCTTTCACAATTTGTGGCACTTCATCTTGAGATCGCATAGGATAAACCCAAGTGTATCGAGAATAATCATCAATCAACGTAACAAAATACTTATAGCCAGCCGTAGTAGGTAGAGTAACAGGGCCCCAAACATCAGAATAAACAATATGAAATGGAAATTCAGATCTTTTATTTTTTAAAGGTAAAGAGCTTCTACAATGTTTACTCAACTGACAAGTTTGACACTGTAATTGACTCACTGACAAGGACTCGAAAATCTTTGGGAACATAACTTTTAACGACTCAAAAGAAAGATGACCTAAACGACTATGCCATAAATAGGCCTGGCTCTCACTCGCCGAACTTGTGGACTTAGTCGCCACTAGACCAGCATTATTCTCCAACACGTAGAGACCATCCACCATGCTTCCTCTACCAATCGTCTTCCCCGAGATCAAATCCTGAAACACACATGAAGACGGAAAAAATGTGACTGAGCAGTTCAAAGAGTGAGTAATACTACTAATGGACAACAAATTAATAGGTAATTTCGGAACATGCAGGACATTTGGTAGAGTAAGGCCAAGTGGGAGAGATATGGTGCCTTGGCCAACTATGGTAGAAAAGGAACCATCAGCCAGTCTTACCTTATCTCTCCCAGAGAGAAGGTTATATGTCTGGAACAAATTTGACTTACCGGTCATGTGATTTGAGGCTCCGGAGTCAATAATCCAAGGTGAATCAGTAGTATGAGATGACACATGGAAGGCTGTGGCATTACCTGATGTAGATGCAAATGAGGTAGGAGTAGGCCCAGAATCCACCTGGCAGAGAGTCCTACCATACAATTCCAAATGTTCACGGAAGGAATTGATAATATCTTCCTTAGGGTAAGAACCGGGATGTCTCTCCTTAGTTATGGAAGGACTAGTCTCTGTCGATGCCAGATTAGCTGAGTTATACCTTCTTTGATTCTGCTGGCCTGGTTTCTTGCCCTGATCCGGTACTGACTTCTTTCCCAAATCCTGTGCCCATTTAGGTTTTCCATGGAGATCCCAGCATGTATCTTTAGTGTGTCGTGTCTTCTGGCAGTGAGTGCACCAAAGCTTGCTTTTATCTTCTGTTTTTTTCTGAGTGTCACCCCTTTTAAAACCACCTCCGACATTTGTATCTGAATTTCCCCGGACCGCTAGGGCAACTGACTCCCCTTCTACACCATTCATCACACTTCTTCTGCTTTCTTCTGACTGCACCAAGGCATACACCTCCTGGACTGATGGCAAGTCTTTACTACCCAAGATCTGTACCCTGATGGACTCATATGACTGATTCAGCCCTAGGAGAAAGGCAAACACACGTTGCTGTGATACAAGTGACTTATAGGCTTTTGCATCTTCATCACACTTCCAATTCACATTCTGATAGTGATCTAGTTCTTTCCATATTGATGTCAAATCAGAATAGTACATCGAGAGACTCCTCTCCCCCTGCTTGCAAGTAGAAGATTCTGCTTGTAGTTGATATATCTTGGCATAGTGTCTCTGTTCTGAATAAGTGGACTTCGCTTGTTCCCATATCTCACAAGCAGTTTCAGCCCACATAAAGGTCTTCCTTACTTGTGGCAGCATTGAAACCAAGAGCCAAGACATCACCATACTGTTCTCTTGGTCCCACCTATCATGCTCAGCACTTCCATACTTCAGTTCCTTTACTCTCCCATTGATGTATCCTATTCGCCCCCTAGCAGTGATGTAGAGTTTTATCCCCCTAGACCACTCAAGGTAATTCAGACCATCAAAGGGAATGACAGCCATGGGAAAGCTCATATCCATTCCCCCACTCACTCCATTGTGGCTCCCTGAGATTTCTGAAGTAGCAGAATTCTCAGTCGACATGGTCAAGCAGTTACTCAGTCCAACACACCGGATTTAGGACCCCTCCTTACTCTACAAAGCAATGCTCCACTCAGTTCACACCCCCACACTAGGGTTTACCAACCAGATTGTGCACAAGCCGTTCCAAATTCTGGACAAAACTGAGGTAATAATTGGTAGTTTCAGACCTGCCTATCAGAATTCTAGAATGGCTAACAACCACTAATCAGCAGGAGAGATCCTTCTTGCTTATAGTCAACTCAAACCATTGAGAAGACAGGTCAACATTGACCTACAGTTGTCTTAACACATCAACAGGATCACACCATCCAAGACAACTAGGGTTACACAGGTTCGATAGCATTCAGCCGCCCCAGATTCATAGGGTTTTCACTCGGCCCATGATCAAGGAGAGTAAAGAGGAGAAAAATAGAGGAAGAACTGTACCAGTCGTAGCTATTCTGTAGTCTAGAATCAGATTTCCTTTCTGCTAGCCTGTTCCACTAATCAGTAGGGTTGATTGGTCTGCTCTCTTTTAATTAGTATTCCTGCTTTGATACCATCTTGACAGTGTAGCTGTCCAGAGATAGGTGGAAGAGGAGAGAAGAGAAGAGAAGAGAAGAGAAGAGAAAAGAAAAGAGAGAGTTTGCAATGCAACAGTACTGGCGGCGCTAGTGTTTATTTAATATATATAGGGTGACAGAAATAACAAGGGAAAAGACCCTTGTGTCCCTGAGTACAATAACAACATAACAGAAATAAAAAACGAAATAAAAAAACACTTTAATTAGACAAACAGGCCCTAACAACTGTAATTAAGTTATTCTAACATTATTCCAACAGTATATTTTTTTGTTTTTTATTATTAATTGTATGCAAATTGCAAAATACAAATCTGATTACATAAACACCTCATCCAAATATGTGATAATTGAATCGAGTTGTGAAGTTTCAAGTATCATTGACAAGCCTACCTGCTTGGCTAGACTCTTTTTTTTGTAATATTTTATCTTTTTGCTATATCTTTTTTTCTTCATTTATAAAAAAAATGTAAGATTTAAATAGAGGGAATTGAATGAGGTGAAAAGTAGTAGTTCAATTTACAATTTAAACCTTACAATTAAATAGAAACTAAATTCAAAAATGAGTATTTTAGTCAAAAGAAAATTCCACAATCTTATTCATATTTTTAATAGTAGTGTAAATATAGAATTATAGATGTGTTTAACTTTTTCTATATTTTTTTTTGTATTTCTGTGTGAAAATAATTATGGTATGTCACACTTTTTGCAAAATTTATGTATTTTATATTTTATTATTTATTTATGACATTAAAGGTTAACACATTTGACCCAAAAGTTGAACTATTGATCTTTGTTAAACAACAAAATAATTTAGGGGCTGTTTGGCAAGTTTTTTTGGGAAGATCTTCTAGTAGCTCTAACAGTCGAAAGAAGCATTGATCTTTTGCATGAAGATCTGAGCAGCTCGAAACTAGTTTGGCTATCATTTGTCTTTTTGTGTCTTTATTCTCGCGTGGAAAGACACAAAAAGACAAATGATAGCCAAACTAGTTTCGGGCTGCTCAGATCTTCTAGTAGCTCTAACAGTCGAAAGATGCATTGATCTTTTGCATGAAGATCTGAGCAGCCCGAAACTAGTTTGGCTATCATTTGTCTTTTTGTGTCTTTCCACGCGAGAATAAAGTGAGAAAGATGCGAAAAGCTCCATTTGGAGCTTCCCGAAATCAGCCCAAAATGGGCTTCTTGTGTCTTTTTGGTGCACCAACTTATGGCAGTTAGATCTGTAATGGACCAAATGGAAAAAGACCGCGGCACGGTCTACTCAGCTTGTAAATAGCCGAAAGACGCGCCAAATAGGGCCAATTTTTTGTTAGCTCTAAATTATGTATTTCTTTTCATTATCAATAAAAATACTTCATGTTTATTACTCTTATTTTTTTTAATTTAAATAATAAAAATATCATAAATGTGTTTAAATTTTTCTACATTTTTGTAATTTTCTATGTTTATTTCTATTTTTAAAATTTTATTACTTGACTATGACTTCATAGGTTGATGTTGATCAAGTTGATTTGGATGGTTGAATTTCTTAGCCACCACTTGGATAAAGAATGGTTTTGTTTTCGAGTCAATTTTAAAATATATGGGTTTATATTGTTAAAAATTTTGACATAGATCTAATTTGTAACATTTATTAGTGAAAAAACAACTTAAATATAGTATTTAATAACAGAAAATGAGAGTTAATACCTTAAGTATAAGACTTAATGAGGGATTAAATGAGGGGGAAGTAATAATTGAAGTTGAATTTTCAACCCTTCCAATTAGAGATGTACTAAATACACAAATATGGGCATTTTAGTAACCATTAAAGCTAGCATTAAAGCAGTAATAAAATGGCTTTTATATTCTTTCTCAAATAAGGAAATAAAAGGTAATTTTAGTCCAAAAAAACTTTCACTCTACATCCACACTTTTATATATAGTTTAGATTAGACTTGTTCATGGGTCGAGTAGCCTGATGGCTCAGCCCGGCTCGACTTGTTATAAGTCAGGCTTAGTCATTATTTTAGGCCCGCGAGCTCGAGCTCGGGCCTAAAGCACCAGGCCCGACTTTTTTCCAGGCTGGGCTCGGGCTTTCTCAAAAAAGCCTGGCCTAAGCCCGAGCCTGACATAATACTATATATTAAATAATAAAAAATATATATACAATATTTTTTCTTTGTTCTCTTTTTTTTTTCAAGTAATAGTGAGATTTTTATTATTTTTGAGTTTTAAAGGTTTTTAATATAAATAAAACACTTTTTTATTGAACAAAAAAAGAAAAAAAATTATGTTTTCAAATTTTTGGCCAGGCTCGGGCTCGGTTCTGAATGTATTTTGTTGATACATAGACAAAGCCTGACCAGGACTTGGCTCGGCCCGGCCTATGAACAAGTCTATTATAGATATAGTATGGTCATACTATTGGAAGGATTAGAAATCAAGTTTCAGATGGCTGAACCAGGTTTGGTGGCTGACCGAATTTTTAAATTCTTTTAACCCAACCCGGTAACTGATATCCCGGTGATTTTGAAATTTGAAATTTGAAATTTTGGGATCAATCTTGCACTGAACTCGACTAGATTTGAAACCCAAATTAAAGTTGATCATACTTGATATGGAGACCATAGTGTGCAGCTCCCAAAGTGGTAGTTCATGCCCAATATCAGTTCAAAGTCGGTTTCCAACTAAAGATGGCGTAGTGTGTATGTGAAGCCAATTCAATAACACCGTTTTAGCAAAACCGTTTCCTAACTTGTTTGGATCGATGTGGGCATGTGAACTTGATATCCTCTGATGTTTTTCTTGCGAAAACACAATAGAGAACTGATGGAAACCAGTCCCTATCACAGCTAAGTCAAATTAGGGTTTTTGGGAGGCAAGGGAGAAGAGAGCAAGAGATTGGATAGAACTAGTGAATTTTCCCCTCCCCTCTTAGCCTTTATATAGAGCACTCTCCTAATCTAATTAGGAGATTATCCAAATCCAATTTGGATCATGACTTTATCTTTAATTGATAAGCATTATCTTCTTAGGAGAATGGGTGCTTCATACCTAGATTTGTGCTCATTTTCAACCCAAATCACATAAGTTGTCATGTGATCTCTTAACTAATCATATTAGTAAAGGGCCTTAGGCCAATTTTTTAATGGTTCACGTCCCAAAGTGTTGCATGGCCACTTTGGGCCTGAATATTGTATGGTGTGGAACCCACAAAGGTCTCACACAAGTCTATAAGGGTTCAGCCCTACCTCTGAAAGAGGTTAGGCCAAATTCATTGCTTAGGGGCAGTGAACCCCTGACCCAATTACCTTGGGCTTAGTTTGGGCCCAACATTTATACATTGATCCTAGGATTCAGCCACCCTATGAAGACCCAAGGGCAATTGACTTATTTAAGATAAAGCCCATCATGTAACTAGCCCTGTAATGGTCTCTTACACCTTGCCTCTTGGCCCATAATCATCGAAACACTGTCCACAAGGAAGGACCTCTTCCCTGATTGCAAAATGCAGTGTCACACTTTCTGCTTGGATGAATCCCGAGATTAAAACCTTTTGCAAACATTTTCATAAAATAGTAATATAACATTTAAATATATTTTGCAAATCAGATTTCAAATATAGTTAAAATCCACTACCGGTAGTTTAGGTTTCTATCAGAGAGAGTGTAAACCCTGATATTCACTTTGTCTAACAAAGGGGCTGATCCTATCACTATATTATCACCCACTCAAGTAATTTCCTAAACTACCCCAACATACCTAGATATTTAACCCTTAATGGATTTCACTGGTTGGTATATCGAAGGCAATTCAATCCAAAACTTAGTGCAGTATCATAGTTGTAAATAGGTAAACTAGTCCTATTCAGTTCTAGGTTTGAAGTATGTAAGAAGAAGAGAAAGAGAAGAAGAAGAGTTCGGCTAGGAGAGAAAAAGTCCCACAGCCTAGCTAACCCACTTTGTATTTATAATATATAATCTGAATTACAAAAGACAATATTGTCCCTTATTAGAGATGGAACACGTAACTTAAACTTGAATAAAATAGACCATTCACTTTTAATTAGATAGACAAAAGACCAAAATACCCCTGTACTGTCGAATCTAACACTCCTCAAGCTAGAGAATATATGTCATATAGTCCCAGCTTGCCATATATGTAATTTACTTTGCCCCGAGACAACCCCTTTGTAAATAGATCTGCCCACTAGTTTCCTAAACTTACATGAGATGTAGTTATCACTCCATCGATCACTTTTTCTCTTAAAAAGTGGCAATCAACTTCAATATGCTTTGTTCTCTCATGGAAGACTAGATTAGAAGAGATGTGCACAATAACTTGATTATCACAGTATAACCTCATGGGTCTGTCAATTGAGAACCCCATTTCTTGTAACAAATTCTTCAGCCATACTAGTTCACATGTTGTATGAGCCATAGCCCTGTACTCAGCTTCTACACTAGCCCAATCAGCATCTGTATACCCTTCTATCTCAAGAGTTCCTCCACTTTTGTATAATAGACCATGACCCGGAGCACCCTTCAAACACCTAACTATCCTTAGAACTACTTTCCAATGAGGAACCCGAGGATGTTGCATAAACTGACTCACCATACTTACAATAAATGATATGTCTGGCCGTGTGATAGTCAGATAGTTCAATTTTCCCACCAACCTCCTGTACCTTACAGGATCATCAAACTCTTCACCTGCATCAATACTCAACTTAGCATTTGGTTCCATAGGTGTTTCGGCTGGTTTGGCACCTAACAACCCTATTTTTTCAAGCAGGTCAAGGACATATTTCCTTTGACATAAGTTAATTCCATGTCTTGACTTTGCAACTTCTACTCCTAGGAAGTATTTCATCTTACCCAGATCCTTCGTGTGGAAGTGATCCTGTAGGAAGTTTTTCAATCTGTCAATCCCATTGCTGTCACTGCCAGTTATGACAATATCGTCCACATACACCACTAGCAAGATTTTCCCGTCTTTTAAGTCATGGCTGAACACAGAATGATCTACCTGGCACCGTTTCATCCCAAAGTTCTTCACTACTTCGTTGAATCTACCAAACCACACACGATAAGTTGTCTTTTTAAGTCTACAAACTTTACCATCTTCCCCTTGAGCAACAAACCCTGGTGGTTGCTCCATATATACTTCCTCAATCAGATCACCATGTAGGAAGGCATTCTTGATGTCAAGTTGTAAGAAAAGCCAGTCATACGTTGCTGCTAATGAAATCAATACCCGAACTAAGCCAATTTTAGCCACAGGAGAAAATGTCTCTATATAGTCAACACCATACAACTGAGAATAGCCCTTGGCCACTAACCTGACCTTTAATCATTGGAAGATACTTCACTATTATAATCTCTCATGGAGAGTGGGAGACGAGAGAGAGAGAGAGAGGAAGAGAAGAAATGGGAGATACGATTGAAAAGGAAGAAAGTTACTACTGGCTGCCGCCAGTTCTTTATTTATATTAACTTAATAGAAAGAACAGAAATTACAAGTATGCCCCTGGAAGCACACCTTAGAACCAAACTAATAAGAAAAAAAAAAGACAAGTACCTAACTAACAGTATCTTAAGAAGTCAGCCTACTAACAACAACAATACAGTAACAATTAAATAAGCCTTACAACAGTCCCCCTCAAGTTGGGTTGAATATGTCTATCATGCCCATCTTGTCACATAACTCATTGTGCCGCGAGTATAGAAGCCCTTTTGTGAGGACATCAGCAAGTTGTTCCTTGAAGTTGATATAAGGGATGCAAATTTCCCTTTTTTCCAATTTTTCCCTTATGAAGTGTTTGTCCACCTCAATGTGCTTGGTCCTCTCATGTAGGACAGGGTTGTTGGCGATGCTTATTGCAGCCTTGTTGTCACAATAAAGAGACATAGGACTATGAATAATCACTCCAAGCTCCCCTAGAAGATTCTTTAGCCAAAGGACTTCAGCCACCCCATGTGCCATAGCTCTATATTTAGCTTCAGCGCTTGACCTCGCTACCACACTTTGTTTCTTGCTCTTCCAGGTCACTAGATTTCCTCCCACAAATGTGCATTACCCACTTGTGGACTTTCTGTCATCCACAACTCCTGCCCAATCAGCATCTGTAAAGACTTCCACCTTTAGGTGATTGTGTTTACTGAATAGTAGACCTGCTCTAGGATATTTCTTCAAGTATCTAAGAACTCTCTCCGCTGCCTCCATGTGTGGTTTCTTAGGAGAGTGCATGAACTGGCTTAGGACCCCAACGGAATAGGCAATGTCTGGATGGGTCATGGACAAATAAATCAGCTTTCCCACTAACCTTTGGAACTGTTTCACATCTTTCAGAGGTTCACCAACACAGTCGCCTAACTTGTGGTCAACATCCATGGGAGTATCTTCAGGGGACCTAGATCTTTCACTTCAAATTTAGATGCAAGGAATTGTTTAAATTTTTGTCTCTCTGAGCTCCAACTTCCTGTAATGATGATATCATCCACATACACTATCAGTACAGCAACCTGTTCCTGACATCTCTTCACAAAGAGTGTATGATTAGACTAACACTGTTTGAAGCCCATTTGTTGAACCGCCATGTGAAACTTATTGAACCAGGCTCTGGGAGACTGTTTTAAGCCATAAAGAGACTTTCGCAGCTTGCACACCTTATTTTCACTTCCCTTGGCACAGAATCCAGGGGGTTAAACCATGTATACTTCCTCCTCAAAGTCACCATTCAGAAAAGCATTCTTTATGTCCAGTTGATGAAATTCCCAATCAAAATTAGAAGCTAAGGGCAGGAGAACCCTAATTGAGTTCATCTTAGCTACTGGAGCAAAAGTCTCATCATAGTCAACCCCGTATACTTGTGTGTACCCTTTAGCTGCTAATCTTGCTTTGTACCTTTCAACTGTTCCGTCTGCCTTGTGCTTAACCGTGAACACCCATTTACACCCCACAGGGTCTTTCCCCTTTGGAAGATCCACCAATTCCCAAGTTTGATTTTTTTGAAGAGCATTAATCTCCTCCTTCATGGCATCTGTCCATTCAGGGTATTTTAAGGCTTCTACAGCATTTCTGGGAACAGGGATGTAATCAACTACAGATAGGAAGGCTCGGTATGAGGGGGAAATGTGATCATAGGAGACAAAATGGGTAATGGAGTGTTTGGTAGTGCATGACCTGACTCCCTTTCGTTGAGCAATAGGAATGTCAAGGTCATCCACAGTAGGAGTAGGGTTAGGGAGTGGACTTACCTCCTGGGAGTCTAACGGTGTCGGTTGCTCAGTGTTTGGCTGCTCCACATCTCTATCACACCGCTGATCTCTACGGCATGTACGTTGGAAGACACGAAAGGGAGTAAGGTCCGGAATAGAAGGAAGAGATACCTGAACCTGCTTCTCCTCTTCCACACTAGTACTCTCCCCCTGAGGAGAAGTAGGGAAGAATGACTCAGACTCAAAGAAGGACACATCCATAGACACAAAAAACTTACGACTAATGGGATCAAAGCACCGATACCCTTTTTGAGAGGAGGGATACCCCAGAAAGACACAAGGAATTGACCGAGGGTCTTACTTACCTCGAGATGGAGACAAATCATGGACAAAGGCACGACAACCAAAGACTCTCATGGGAATGGAAAATAAAGGAGACTGAGGGTACAATAACTGATGAGGGGCCATGTAGTTCAGCACTTTGGAGGGTATGCGATTGATGACATAAGCAGCTACAAGTATAGCATCCACCCAAAACCTTTTGGAACATTCATATGTAGCATCATCCCGCGAGCTAAATCAAGGAGGTGTTTATTTTTTCTTTTGGCAACACCATTTTGTTGTGGTGTTCTGGCGCATGAGCTCTTATGAATAGATCTGTGGGAGACAAAGAACTCATTGAGCTCCCCATGGAAGTATTCTTTTGCATTGTCGGATTGGAAGATCTGTATTTCAACATGGAACTGCGTAAATACCATCCTCTGGAAGTCGTTCACAATCTTTGGAACTTTGTCTCTACTACGAATAGGAATTACCCATGTATAGCGAGAGTAATCATCGATCAATGTGATAAAGTACTTATATCCGCCCTCAGAGATTACATTGGTAGGCCTCCATACATCAGAATACACAACATGAAAAGGAACATTTGATCTTTTATTACTTGAGTGAAAAGTTGTTCTACATTGTTTGCTTAACTGACACGTTTGACACTATAACTCTGACACTGAACATGACTTAAATAAAACCGGAAACAAAGACTTTATTATTTCGAAAGAAACATGACCTAAACAGTAGAAACCACTATCTGCTGATTCGGTCAAGCTTCTCGTGAAAGGAAGAGGAGAAAGTTGTAGATTTCAGCAATAGAGAGAGAAAAGGGAAGGAAGGAGAAGAAGGCCATGGCCCTATATTCCGCTTCTGCACTTGATCTTGCCACAACTGTTTGTTTTTTACTCTTCCATGAGACTAGGTTACCCCCAACTAGGGTGCACACTCCTGAAGTTGATCTTCTGTCATCAAGGCATTTTGCCCAATCCGCATCTGTATAAGCTTCTAGCTTTAACTGTCCATGATCAGTAAACAATATGCCTCTGCCTGGATGTCCCTTCAAATAAGCAAGGATCCTGTCAACTGCCTTCCAGTGCTGGTCTCGTGGAGCATGCATGTATTGACTCACTACACTTACTGCATAGGAGATGTCTGGTCTTGTCATACACAAGTATAGTAGCCGACCCACAAGTCTTTGGTATCTCCCAAGGTCCTTTACTGGTTCACCTTCTGATGCACTGATTCTATGGTTTTGATCAATGGGGGTGCTAGCTGCCTTTGTTCCAAGCTTCCCTGTCTCTTGGAGAAGGTCCAAGACATACTTTCTTTGAGAGATAAAAATTCCATGTTTCGATCTTGCAACTTCGATGCCTAAGAAGTATCTCAGTTCTCCAAGATCCTTAATCTCAAATTCCTTATGCAGGTTCCTCTTTAGACTATCAATCTCACTTAGATCATTCCTAGTGACAACAATATCATCCACATAAACAATTAAGATTGACACCAAAGATCCCCTGCGCTTCACAAACAAGGTGTGATCAGATTGAGTTTGAGTGTAGCCAAAAACAATCAAGGCCTTTCTGAATCTGTCAAACCATGCTTTGGGAGATTGTTTCAAGCCATATAGTGACTTCTTCAGCTTGCATACCTTTCCCTTTTCAGCATTATCATAAAAACCAGCTGGAAGATCCATATACACCTCTTCTTGCAGATCCCCATTTAGGAAAGCATTCTTCACATCCAGTTGAAAGAAGGGCCAAGAGTATGAGGCAACAAGAGAAAGGAGTATCCGAACAGAGGTCATCTTTGCAACTGGTGCAAATGTCTCTAGATAATCTATGCCATAGGTTTGTGTGTACCCTTTTGCAACAAGTCTTGCCTTGTACCTTTCTATACTTCCATCTGCCTTATACTTTACTATGTAAACTTATCTGCATCCAACTGTCTCCTTGCCTTCTAGTAGGTCCACAATCTCCCATGTCTGACTCTCAATCAAAGCCTCCATCTCTTCCTGCATAGTTGTCTTCCACTCAGGTTTGGAGAGAGCCTCACTAACACCCTTGGCTATAGACACTGAATCAAAAGAAGAGAGAAAAGCACGGTAGGAAGGAGAAAATCCACTGTAGGATAAGTACTGTGAAATACAATGAGCAGTGCACATTCTCTTCCCTTTTCTAAGAGCAATAGGGAGATCAAGGTTATCTGTAACAGTGTTAGTAGGACCAATGGGAACTGCAATAGTAGTGGGATCAAGAGGAATACCTGAATCCGTATCAGCCAAATCTGGAGTCTCCAAGGGATCGACAGGAAGTGGTGTGAGTTTTGCTATAGTGGAATCAACCGCCTTATGAAGTCTCTGCCGTGAGTAATGCTGTGAGACGGAATGCAAAGGAGGTGGCAAGGTAGGTGACATCGGGTGGTGGTCAAGCACAAGAGTAGACACAGGGACTGGAATTGGGAGAGGGATAGACTGCTGACTTATTTCCCCAAAACACTCCCCCTGAGAAGGATTCCTTGAGAAGAAGTACGTAGATGCAAAAAAGGTAATGTCCATAGTAACAAACCGGTTCCCAGAGACTGGATCATAGCAGCGGTACCCTTTCTGATTCTTTGCATATCCAAGGAAGACACATTTCTTTGCCTTGGGATCAAGCTTCGAACGGTAAGTACCAAGGATATGCGCAAAGAAGACACGCCCAAACACCCCTAGAGGAATATGAAACATCTCCCCGTGAGGAAAAAGAAGGCTGAATGGAGTGCTGAATCCAAGTATACGAGAAGGCACCCTGTTAATCAGATATACTACCGTGAGAACTGCATCACCCCAAAAACGAATCGGAATTGTAGCTGTGATCATCATGCTTCTTGCCGTCTCAACAATGTGTCTGTTCTTCCTCTCTACAACACCATTCTGCTGTGGACTGTAGGAGCAACTACTCTGATGGACAACACCATACTCCAACAAATATGAGGCAAGATGTCTCTCAAAATATTCCCTAGCATTGTCAGATCTGAACATCTTTATTCTCGTTCTAAACTGTGTT
This sequence comes from Nelumbo lutea, assembly GCF_056320005.1. Lineage (NCBI taxonomy): Eukaryota > Viridiplantae > Streptophyta > Magnoliopsida > Proteales > Nelumbonaceae > Nelumbo > Nelumbo lutea. Next base: position 20,168,137 of record NC_142684.1, on the reverse strand, counting down.
AGTACCATCTGATGGAATTGCCTCACCAAGGATGGTACTTCATCGCGGGATTTCATCAGGTAAATCCAAGAATATCAAGAGAAATCATCCACAAACAGGAGAAAATAGCGATAGCCACCCATAGAGGGAACATGATAAGGGCCCCACACATTTGAATGAATAACATCAAAAGGAGAAGAACAGCTTTTATTACTAGGTTTAAAAGAGTGTCTACAATGCTTTCCAAGTTCACAACCTTCACACTTCAAACTTGACAGACTCGCAGACTCAAACAGTTTTGGAAACAAAGAACTCAAGGAAGAACGACAAATGACCTAGACGATTATGCCTAAGTATAATCTGATCCACAGATTTTGACTCACTGTCCCTACAAACATGATGACTTTGGTGAAAAGGAAGAGCATCCAGGAGGTAGATTCCATTCACTTCACGACCACTCCCAATCGTCCTCTTTGAATCCAGATCCTACAAAATACAGTGTCTAGAAGAAAAAATTACTGAGTAGTTCAGATTCTTAGTCAAACTACTAACAGATAATAAATTGGTGCTCAATCTAGGCACATGGAGGACATAGGGTAAACAAACGGAATCATTAATCTTGACAGATCCCTTCCCAGCAATAGGAACATGGGATCCATCAGCTGTGGAGACCCTATCTCTGCTAGAACAGAGCTGGTAAGAGGAGAAAATAGTGGAGCAATGGGTCATGTGCTCTGAGGGAGTCTATAATCCAAGGAGATCTCTCCTTACCTGAAGCAGAAACATAGTTTGCGGTGACATGTGAACTACTTGTGTGGGCAAAGGAGGTAGAGTGAGCTCCACCTGTGCTACCTGTACCTTGTTGTCCGCTTGCGGATGAACTGGAACTAGTTGTATCCCTCTGATTCAGAAGTAACCCAAACCTCTCAAGCTCGGCCCTTACTGCAGCAACTGCAACGGACTCTAAAGCTGCTGTAGTAGGGGGGGCCGGAGTGTCACCAGTAACTACCATGTGCGCATTTCCTTTCTTATTCTTCAATCTGGTTGGCACAAGATGTGGGTGAAGCTTCCAACAAGTATCTCTTTTTATGCTTAGGCTTCTTATAGTAGTCACAGACTAAGTCCCTTTTGTCTTCCTTCTTGTTTTCATTGCCATTCTATTTAGATTTCACAGCACTTACCATAGCGGACTGATCAGAAATGAGATTCTTCATCATTACATCCCTCCTACACTCCTCTCCTAACACAAAGGCATATGCTTGGGAGAGAGTGACACTGACCCTAGAAAGAAGATGCTGTTGTGCAATGTCATACTCAGGGTTAAGGCCAGCAAGGAATTCAAACACCTTAAACTTCTCTAAGTGTCTTTGATAGGTAGTTGCATCCTTGGTGGTTTACCAAGCAAAAGTCTCTAGATGGTTGATCTCTTGCCACAGGGTCTTAAGGACTGAAAAATAGGCTGCAACAGATCTATCTCCCTGCCTTGTAGCAATAATCTGATTTCTCAGTTGATAAGCCCTAGCAACATTCTCCCTTTGTGAATAGGTTTCTGCAACCCCATCCCGTATCTCCTTAGCAACATTTGCCCATAAAAAACTTTTACTTATATGTGGCAACATGGAATTACATAACCATGTCATTACCATATAATTTTCCTGCACCCACCGGGAGTTGCCAATTTCAGGTTTCACCTCTTCACCAGTAATATACCCCAGTTTTCCATGAGCCCCAATGGCCATCTTTGCAGATTGGGACCATACCATCCAACCTAACTGTAGTAATGGTCCCAGCTCCGAAGGGGTCTCCCGCACCTCCTCCCACAGGTCCCATTTCATTCTCGGGCTTATATTCAACTTTGTATCCCTCCATGCTTCTCAAAAGGGTATAGAAAACAAATAAAAAATGCAGCAAGAACAAACAAAACACCTTCTAGAACCAATGACACTCCTTTGGTGTCTTGGACTTTCTTTCCACGAAAGATTCCTTTTCTGTGGGATGGGAGAAGAGAGAGAAAAAGCAACCGCCCTCTCTAGAAGCCTCCAAACCACGTGGGACTTGAATCGCCCCTTATAAAAAACTCCAAGGAACCCTAAAAAATTAGGGCGCCACTACCTAGGTCAAAATTGAAGAGTTCAACAAAAACAAGACTCTTCCCCTTTCTCCAGTTTTTCCTGATTCTGATGAGAAACCCTAGACCAGCTACAGGGCATACAGATCCACCAAGAAAATCCAAAAAATGGGCTTACCTGAGAGCGTCGATCAGCCTCTTAAATCTCCATGCAGTCGGCCGATCTAGGGCTGCATGAGAGAATCACTTCCAGAACCTTCAACCCGCTCTGATACCAAGTAGAAACCACTATCTGCTGATTCGGTCAAGCTTCTTGTGAAAGGAAGAGGACAAAGTTGTAGATTTCAGCAATAGAAAGAGAAAAGGGAAGGAAGGAGAAGGTCAACTAGGATTGTGTATGATTCCCTAGCTGCCTGCCCCTCATTCTATTTATATTTAACTTAAATATGAGATATTACAAAGATGCCCTTAGTAGGGCGGCAACTCAAACTAAATTGTGACAACCCTTTTAAAAATAAAAACTAATGGGCCCAAGGCCCAACAACTTCTTAATTTAAAAGAAAATAAACTAAACACAAATCGGCCCACTCAACATAAACGACTATGCCACAAAAAAAATTGACTCTTATTTGACTGGCTATATGACAAGGATGACACGGAGAGACCAGCTTTGTTGTCGAGAATGTAGAGACCATCCACTAGGCTCCCTCTACTAATTGTCCTCCCAAAAGTTAGGTCCTGAAAAACACACGAGTCAGCAAAAAAGGTTACACTACAGTTTAAAGAGCTTGTAATGCTACTAATTGAAAGCAAATTTATAAGAAGTTGAGGGACATGCAATACACAATTTAGGTTAAGGCCATGTGGAAGAGATATTGATCCTTGGCCTGCAATGGAGGAAAAAGAACCATCTGCAAGTCTCACTCTATCCCTTCCTAACAAAAGGGTATAAGTCTAAAACAAGTTCGGCTTACCGGTCATGTGGTTGGAGGCCCCTTTGTCAATGATCCAAGGGGAATCCGTGGAAGTGGCATGGAATGCGGAAGCCGTATTACCTGAAGTAGATGCAAATGAAGTAGAGGGAGTACCAGTGACTGAGCTGTCCATTTGTCGCAAAGCCCTACCATAAGATTCCAAGTGCTCTCTGAAGGAATTCATTATCTCTTCCTTGGGGTCAGACTTATTAGGGTGGTCTTGGGTACTACCGGCAACCTGAGTTTCTTGGGTTGCCACATGTGCTGCATAATGTATTGTGTTCACCTTCTTTTGACCTTGACTTTTACCCTGCTCTTGATTCTTCACTGCCCACTTGGGTTTCCTGTGGATGCCCCAACAAATGTCACGTGTATGCCGTGAACGCCGACAGTGGGTACAGAACAACTTATCTTTATCATCAGTCTTCTTAGTGTCACTTTTCTTCCCCATGGAGTTATTATTATTCATTGCAGCCAAAGCAACTTGTTGCTCCCCCTCAGCTGTAACCATCACACTCCACCTGCTTTCTTCCGATTGAACAAGGGAGTATACCTCGTGAACTGTAGGCAACTCTTTGCTTCCTAGGATCTGAACCCTCAACGGTTCATATGCAGGGTTCTGTCCCAACAAGAAGGCAAACGCACGTTGCTGAGAGATCAGCTTCCTGTAGGCCTTAGCATCATCATCATGTTTCCACTCTATAGCCTGATAATGATCCAATTCTTTTCATATGGAGGTACGGGATGAATAATATGAACACAAACTACGGTTTCCCTGTTTACAGGTTGAAGATTCAGCTTGTAACTGGTAAACCTTGGCATAATTCCTTTGCTCAGAATAGGTAGTTTTGGCTTGTTCCCAGATCTCACTAGCGGTGTCTGCCCACATAAAGTTCTTCTTCACATTAAGTTCCATGGCTACGAGGAGCCAAGACATCACCATATTGTTTTCTTGGTCCCACCTATCATGTTCAGCTATCTCACCCTTGGGTTCTTTCACCCTTCCATTAATGTAACCAGCTTTACCCCTTGCCGTTACATAGAGTTTTACGCTTTTAGCCCACTCCAGGTAGTTCAGACCATTTAAAGGGGTAATTAGCATGGGAAAAATCATGTTTTCGCCTCCCATACCAGCTGTGCTGCGGGTTGATGTAACCCCCGATGAGGTTGATTCATAACTCGCCATAGGATACTGCTGAAAACCAGTCCAAACACCACACAACTACACAACAGCCATAAACAGAAAACCAACCCTCAAGGAATTTACTTATAGGATGTGAGGAAGAGAACAAGACACTGTTGAAATCAACTCTGAGATGGTTCAGTCATTAAACTAGCCCGGTAATCAGTTCAACACAACCAAGGCAGACATTGCTATCAGTCCGACTGCAGTTCATACAGTCTAACAAACCAGCATCCAAACAAGTATATATAACCAAGGAATAAGCCCTTCATACCATTGGCCAAAGAAGACACAAACAAGAACACACCTGTCCAGCACCTGTACGAAGATGCCAACCTGAAATCAACTTCACAGCATCGAACAGAGAAGGAAGAGAGTCTCTATCAGCATTGCCCTTCTCCGACTAGGGTTTCCTTGGTATTACGACCAAGGAAAAAAACATAGGAAGTGCTGCCAGAAATCTGCTAGGGTTTCTGCCAAAAAAACTACTAGGGTTTCTCTGTCTTCCACGTCCAAGAATTTAAAGAAGGAAACCTTGATCAAAACAGGAGGGATCATAGGTCTTTTACAGCCCAGAAAATCTGCTCTGATACCATGTAATCTCTCATGGAGAGTGGGAGACGAGAGAGAGAGAGAGGAAGAGAAGAAGAGGGAGATACGATTGAGAAGGAAGAAAGTTACTACTGGCTGCCGCCAGTTCTTTATTTATATTAACTTAATAGAAAGAATAGAAATTACAAGTATGCCCCTAGCGGCACACCCTAGAACCAAACTAATAAGAAAAAAAAGACAAGTACCTAACTGATAGTAACTTAAGAAGTTAGCCTACTAACAACAACTATACAGTAACAATTAAATAAGCCTTACAACAACTGTGTAGACCCATTTACACCTAACAACATGCTTACCAGGAGGGAGAGTAGTAAGTTTCCACGTGTGATTGTGTTGTAAAGCAGACAATTCCTCTTCCATTTCTTGTCGCTACCCTAGAGAGGTAAGAGCTTCCTGGGCAGTTTTGGGAGTGGAAATAGAGGATAGCAAGGATATAAAATGGCGATGGGAAGCAGAAATGTGAGAAACTGAAACATAATGAGAAATAGGATGAGATGTACAACTAGTTTACCTTTTCACAATGCAATAGGAAGATCAATGTCCAAAAGGAGGAGGTGCAACCCTAGGATCTGTCAACGAGGACTGAACTGGAGTAGGGGCCGGTGCTCTTCTGTGAGTATACACTTGTCTGATCGGTGGCCTCTCAGTAGTAACCTGCACTGGAGGAGGGGATGGAACAGGAACCACGGTAAGGGGATCTGCAACCGGAACAGGAACCACGGGAAGGGGGTCCTCAACTGGAACATGAAGTGGAACTAGGAGGGAAGGAGAAGGAACCTCAGTACTCGAGAAAAATGGGGCTGACTCAAAGAAAGTGACATTCGAACACACAAATGACCTATGAGAGTTAGGGTTATAGCACTTATACCCTTTTTGGGTTCTGGAGTATCCAAGGAAGATGCATTTAGTAGCACTGGCATCTAACTTGTCTAAACCAGGCCCTAAATTCTGAACAAAACAAACACACCCAAAGACTCTAGGGGTAAGAGGAAATGGAGACAGAGTGGGAAACAATACTGAGAAAGGGGATTGACTTCCAAGGATGGACATGGGCATCCGGTTGACGAGGAAACATGATGTCAGGACAGCACCATTCCAAGAACATTTTGGGACATTCATATTAAGCATAATGAAGACTGTAATCAAGCCGTTAGGGTTTTGGAGATGATGAATGGGATTATCCACTCAAGGCTTCAGTTTCAACGATTCACACGCTTTCTCAAAAGAGTTATTTAATGAGGACTGTAATCAGTCCAATTTCTGATGTAAATTTAATGAGAAAGATAACAGAAAAAGAAGAGGAGGAGAGAATGGAGGGAAGAGAGAAACAAACGAGAGAGATGGGAGAAAGAGTGTGGGTTGACTAGAGTTTCCATCCCACTCAGCTATTTATATTAGCAACATAAATAATGCAGCAATTATACTAATGCCCCTACTGCTTACATAAACAAGTGGACTGAAATAGTTAACATAACTAACATCACTAACATCACTAACAGCAACCTAACAGCAAATATAGAGCATAAAGCAAGTAACAGCAGCAGTGGAGACCACAATAAATAAACTGCAGCAATATAACAGCAATCATTATTGCTCTACATCTCTACAGATATCAAGACAAAAATATATTATTAAATATCTTTAGTCTTGGACCAACAGGTAAGTGTGCAAACTCTGAAATCTGTGATGCTCTTTTTCCCTCTATATTCTCTCTTAGTTTCATTTTTTTTATCAATAATAAAAGCAATTTCATTAATAATGAACAATTAAGTACAAAGGGGGGGGGAGATAAGCTCTCTTAGCTCTCCCCAAGGAAGATTCAAATTCCAACATAGCCAAAAACAAACTGTTCCTTCCCACCCCTTGTTTACCTACTGTGCCAGAAAAAGCATTGGCTTCTCCTCATCCAATTGAATGTCACCTCTACTCCCTGTAATACACTCATAACATTCCTTTTCATAGATGTAATACAGCAATCCATCTTCCTCATCCTTTCAAAGCCAATTTATTACCAGCTTAGAATAACTATTGGATATTCAATTCCTTAGCCTTTTGAATCCCTTCCAATACAACAAGAATTTAGGCCCTCATTGAATCACCTACTCCAATTGGGCCCGAGTAGATTGCAATAAATTTTCCTTCCTCATTTCTAAAGACTCCTCTAGTGCTAGACAAACCTAGATTACCTTCATTACTTCCATCAAAGTTAAGCTTAATAATTCCTTCATATGGTAGGGACCAACAAGACCTAACATCCTCCATAGTGGGAGATGAACCAGCTACCTCCCTCCATTTCCTCATCGATTCTCTCTTAGTTTCTTCTTTCTCTTTTTCTCTTTAATCTGAATTTTTTCCTTTCTTTTACTAATATGTTGTGATGTATTTCTTTTCTATAGTCTTTGTTTGCATTTGGCGATATTACTAACCTTGCTATTTCCAATGGTAGAAGGAGAAAGAATTTTACTTCATTGATGGAATTGGAGGATAGATAATTACAAATCAAGAGGATATTGCAAAGGCCTTCATGGATAATTTAAAATCAATTTATAGAAGGCCTTTAAATGGAATATGGTCAGTAGATGGCTTAGATTGACCTGTTTTGGAAAGATCTAATAATCACTCCCTAGTGAAGAGGTTTGGAATGGAAGAAATTAAAGAGGCAGTGTTTTCTATGAATAGATCTAAGGCACTAGGCCCTAATGGTTTTATGATGGCTTTCTATCGAGATTGTTGGGATACACGGATGATCTTTTTAGTGTTTTCAGGGAATTTCATAGATGTGGAAGAATAAGTTTGGGAATGAATTCTACTTTCATTGCCTTGGTGTTGAAGAAGGTTGATGCTAGTCACCAAAGAGATTCTAGGTTGATTAGTTTGGTTACTAGCATTTACAAAATAATTGCAAAGGTTTTGTCATTGAGGATTATTAAAAGAGTGCTCCCTTTGATTGTTACACAATTTCAAGGGGCCTTCATCTAGGAAAGGCATATTGTAGACCAAATTCTTGTAGTTAATGAATGTGTAGAAGCACAAAAAATATCAGGGAGAAAAGAAGTGGCAATAAAGCTTGATTTGGAGAAGGCATATGGCCTTGTGGATTAGGACTTTCTACTTAGACATTTTGAAGAATTGTTGTTTTAGATATTTGTGCTGTAAATGGATTGAAGGATCTTTACAAACCTGCCACTTTTTCAATAACTGTTAATGGATCTGTGAAGGGTTTTTTGGGTTAGTACAGGGTTAGAGGCAAGGTGATCCCTTTATCCCCCTTTGTCTTTACTTTAGTTGCAGATGTGTTGAGTAGACTGATCTCGAGAGTTGACAGATTGCATTTATGAAAGTATGGACTATTGGAAGAGATAGGGTTGTGGTAAATCATTTACAATTAGTGGATGACATAATGATTTTTTGTGATGGAGAGAATAGACAATGGTTTGAGAACTTGAAGTTATTGCTAAGCTTGTTTAAAAGAATGTCCAACCTAAAGGTTAATTGGGTAAAGAGTGTGGTAGCAGGCTAAATCAAGATGAATTAAGATCTTTGGCAGAGACTTTAGGTTGTGAGTGTGGGGAATGGCATTGAAAAAGTATCTAGGCTTATCTTTGCTAGCTTTTGGACTTTGGTGTTAGAAAGGATAGAGAAGTGATTAGCTGTTTAGAAGAGGAACTACATCTCTCTAGAGGGCGGGTTAACTTTTGTTAGAATGTTAGAGTGATGTTCGGCTGATAAGAGTTCTTATTAGCCCAGTCTTATGTTTAACTTATCTTGTAACTGGGCCTGTGTTAATGGGCCTAATCCTGTTTAGTGATTTAAGTCATCTGGGTGTCCCATCACTAATCAGGGGCATCCCAGTAATTTCTTGTATCTTGTACTATATTCATCTATAAATAAAAGACTGGTCGACTGCCTAGTACAGTTCGACATTCTCTTCAGTTCTGTGGTTCTCTTCTCCTCCTTGCTACTTTGAGTATAGCTCTTCAGATTACATGGTATCAGAGCATTAGCTCCTTCCTGGTTTCAGCAGGTGCACTCTCTTCTCTTGTTGTCTTTTCATCTTCTCTCTTCTTTTTCTGGGTTGTTGCAGTAAAGACCTAGGAGTGTAAGAGAGTAAAGCAAGTTCGAACCTAGGGTTTCTCTTGGTTGCAGGACTCAAGGGAAGTAAGACCCAGAAGTAGATGTCCTACTAGATTATTTTCAGTAAGTAGTAGCTATTGGGCTACTAAGAGAGGTCTGTATAGGACAGACGTGGTTGAGGGCTGATTCAGCAGTCCTAGCACTATCCGAGAGGGGGAGAACTTCCTCTACAGTTGCAGCTTCGTGCTCCAGCAAGACTTGTGCAGAACAAGTGGTAAAGACTTAGCTTCTTCTACAGTTGCAGTTTCGGTGCATCAGCTTCTACAGTTGCAGTCTCGGTGCATCAGCAAGACTCTTACAGAACTGCGGCAACTTCCGTTACAGATTTTCTTCAGGTCGGTTATCAGCCCTACTCTTGGACTGAACTGGTTCAGTTACAGACCTTTATTTTTTACCAGAACTGCAGCAACTTTTGCACCACACAGTTTCAGCCTTAAACTTTTACCAGCACTGTGAACTGGTTCAGTTACAGACCTCTACTTGCTACTGTACCCGAACTGTGAACACTTCTACCAGTACTGTGAACACAGTGACCAATTTGGCCAGTCCTTAACAGAATCACCTATAGTACTGTGAACAACTCTTGGACTGAAGTCAGGTTGTCCTCACTATCCGGTGAAGTTTCCTCTAGAGATAACAGACCTGTCACAAGGTCCTCAAACCTGGAAAACCCTAATCTGCACAGCTTGCAGATTACAAGTGTGCCACTAGATGAGTACAACTTCAGAGAGTGGTCCGTCTCTGCAATGCTGTTCATTACCTCTTGTGAACTCACTGGCTATTTGGATGGAGACAAGAAACAACCAGAAATGGGCAGTCCTGAATACACCGTGTAGTGCAAGGAAAATGCCACAGTCATGTCTTGGTTGCTGGCCTCTATGACTCCTAGGGTGACCAGAACTGTTCATCACTTCCCTACAGCTGCTGAAATTTGGGAGAAAGTATCTAAGACATATGGCCAAAAAAAGAACAATGCTAGAATCTACAGGCTGAACCAAGACATTGCAGCCCTAAGGCAAGGAGACATGTCTGTGGCAACCTACTTTGCAACACTAGAAGGCCTCTGGGAAGAGCTTGACCACCACTTGATTTTGGATTGGAAAAATGCCAATGATAAGGGGAGGCATGACAAGCAGATTGAGGAGGGCAGAACCTTCAAGTTTCTGGTGGGTCTTGACCCTGTATATGAAGGTATAAGGTCACAGATTCTAGGGAGAGATGAATTACCTGAGCTTGACCATGTCTACTACTTGGTGAGGAATGAAGAAGTAAGGAGAAAGGAGATGCAAGTTGACTCCCAGACACATTCAACAGAACTACCTGGAGAACATTTAGCCTTAGTCTCCACTAAGGGGAATAGATTTTCAGACAAGAAGTCCCTCAAGTGTACCCCTTGTGGTGGTGAGAAACACACAAAGGAGAAATGTTGGGTCTTGTACCCTCATCTGAAGCCAGCTGCTCTGAGAAAGGACAAAAGGCAACATAAGGGCCACACAGTAAGTGGGAATCTTGCCACCAACAATAGTAGTGATAACTCACAGAGTACTCAGACAGTGTCCTCTTCCACAGCAAGGTAGGCTGCCGACTCCTCTGGACCAAGTACTTCGGGATTCACAGCTAGTGAGGTAGAGGTTCTCAGCCGGGCATTAGCTCATCTGAAGAACAATTCTTTAGCTTCCACCTCTCATGCCAAATCAGGTACAGCCTCTACATTTAGTGCAACTAGTTCCATTAATTTTACCTCTTGGGTGATTGATTCCGGAGCCACTGACCATATGACACATATGTCCTCCTTATTCTCTACATATCATTTGTTGTCTGGCCAGGATAAGATGAGAGTAGCTGATGGGTCCCTCTCCACCATCTCTGGAAAGGGGGTGGTTGGCCTAAGCAAGGATCTCTCTCTTAAATTAGTCCTACATGTTCCTAGTCTTACCTCAAATCTGTTGTCTGTTTCAAAGCTTACAAAAAATTTGAACTGCAGTATAACTTTCTTTCCTTCTCATTGTGTCTTCCAGGACAGATTGACGAGGAGAACGATTGGGAGTGGTCATGAGTATGGGGGCCTCTACCATTTTGATGAAGATGTCAGCTCAGCCTTGCAAGCTTCTACTACTAGTCTGGAATGTGTGGAGTCAATAGCTAGGCTGCACTTGTGGCATGCTAGCCTAGGTCATTTGTCTTTTTCTTCTTTAGCAATGTTGTTTCCTGAATTATGTAAGGGCATTCCGAGTCAAAGTTTAATTTGTGATGTGTGTCAAATGTCAAAACAATGCAGATCAATGTATCCAATTTCTAGAAATGAAATTCAAGCCCCTTTTGATTTGGTTCATTCTGATGTTTGGGGTCCTTCTCCCATTGTTTCCATTGACGGCTTCCGTTACTTTATCAGTTTTATTGACCATTATTCTCGGTGCACTTGGATTTATCTGTTGAAAGGACGTGATGAAGTTCCCCGTATAACTATGATGTTTTGCAAGATGGTTGAAACACAATTTGATAAAAAGATCAAGCAATTCCATTCAGACAATGCAGCTGAATACTTTGAAAGATCCCTGAACTCATTCATGGAAGATGCAGGCATGTTACATCAATCATCATGTGCTTACACCCCTCAGCAAAATGGGGTTGTTGAGTGCAAGAACAAGCACCTATTGGAGACAGCTCAAGCCCTTCTTTTCCAACACAATGTGCCCAAGCAATATTGGTCTCAAGCTATTCTCACTGCATCATACCTGATAAATCGGATGCCATCTAAGGTACTGGGTATGAAGACCCCTTTCTTTGTTTTGTGTTCCACTATTCCAGAATTTCCTCTTCCCCCACGGGTTTTTGGTTGTACATGCTTCATACATGTGAAAGATCCAAAGAAAACCAAGCTGGATCCTAAGGCTACAAAGGGAATATTTTTGGGGTACTCTCCTACACAAAAGGGGTATAAGTGTTGTGATCCTATCTCCAAGAAAAAATGTCACCAGAGATGTAGTCTTTTTTGAGTCTCAACCCTATTTCTAGTCTTCTCAGAATCCTCTTCAGAGGGAGAGTAGTGGGATGGAAGAGGATTCTCATTCTCCCTTCTTTTTTGTTCCCATTTCATCACCTTCCACTACTACTAGCTGTAACATTCTGGGTCAACCTAGTGAGACTCCCACTGTGCCAGTTACTTCTCCAGATTCGGCTGATGCTTCTGAAGGTTCCGGTGAACAAGAGAAAGAGATACTTACATACAGTAGAAGGAAGAAGGCCCCTCAACCTCATGATTGCAACCAGTTGAACTCAGATCAATCTGTCTCTACAATCCAAGGTAATTCCAACTCTCTCAATTCAGATTTGGATCTTCCTATTGCTCTCCGTAAGCCTGTTCGCTTTTGTACCACTTGGCATCCCATAGCTGATTATGTTTCTTACTCACACTTATCCCCTGCCTATCACTCCTTTTGTCTGCTCTTTCCTCTGTATGTATCCCTTCCAGGTATTCAGAGGTGGCATCTGATCCAAGGTGGAAAGAAGCCATGAATGAGGAGATGAAAGCCCTAATGAAAGAAAGGACGTGGGAATTGGTGGACCTGCCAGAGGGGAAAGGCATTGTTGGGTGCAAGTGGGTATTCACAGTAAAGCATAGGGAAGATGGGCCAATTGAGAGGTACAAGGCCAGACTTGTGGCAAAGGGATTTACACAAAAGGAAGGAATTGACTACAAGAGCTCAACACAATCAGGGTTCTACTGTCACTAGCAGCAAAATTCTCTTGGGGACTTCATGAAGAGGTATTCATGGAACCCCCACCTGGATATGATGTTGGAAAGAAGGTATGTAAACTAAGGAAAGCATTATATGGTTTGAAGCAATCTCCCCGGGCATGGTTTGAGAGACTTTGTTTGGCTATGAAGAAAGTAGGGTACACTCAGAGCAGTGCAGATCATACATTGTTTACAAGGAGACAGGGTGACAAACTTACAACACTCATTGTGTATGTGGATGATATGGTGATTACTGGAAATGATGTGAAAGAGATGAAGAGGCTGAAGGAGTTCTTAGCTTCAGAATTTGAGATCAAAGACCGGGGAAATCTGAGATACTTTCTTGGGATTGAAGTTGCTAGATCAAGAGAAGGAATCTACATATGTCAAAGAAAGTATGTGCTAGATCTTCTAGAGGAAACAGACATGATGGGGTGCAGGCCAGCAGACACTCCAATAGAACCAAGCCAAGGATTACAAGAATCAATGGGTGAGGAATATTGTGATAAGGAAAGGTACCAAAAATTGGTAGGAAAACTGATATACTTATCCCTTACTCGGCCAGACATTGCCTATGCAGTGCATGTTGTCAGTCAATTCATGCACTCACCAAAGGCCCCTCATATGAGAGCAGTGGAAAGAATCCTCAGATAATTGAAGACTTGCCCAGGGAAAGGAATTCTATTCAGAAAAAACAGTAGACTTGAAATTGAAGCCTACACTGATGTTGATTGGGTTGGGTCTGTTGGAGACAGAAAATCAACCTCAAGTTACTGTACATTCTTGGGAGGAAACCTAGTCACATGGCGCAGTAAGAAGCAGAATGCTGTGGCTAGATCTAGTGCAGAAGCAGAATACCGGGCTATGGCAGACGGGGTTGCTGACTCTTATGGCTCAAAACTCTCCTTAATGAGCTTGGTATCAAGACTGAGGGTCCTCTCAAGCTGTATTGTGATAATAAAGCTACTATCAACATTGCCAACAATTCCGTACAGCATGACAGGACAAAACATATTGAAATTGATCGACACTTTGTCAGAGAGAGAATTATTTCAGGAGAACTCTGTGTACCTTATACTCCATCAGAGATGCAGATTGCAGATGTATTAACAAAAGGGCTGGCATCAACAAAGTTCAGGGACATACTTGGCAAGCTAAACATGATTGATATCCATGCTTAGCTTGAGGGGGAGTGTTAGAATGTTAGAGTGATGTTCGGCTGATAAGAGTTCTTATTAGCTCAGTCTTATGTTTAACTTATCTTGTAACTGGGCCTGTGTTAATGGTCCTAATCCTGTTTAGTGATTTAAGCCATCTGGGTGTCCAATCACTAATCAGGGGCATCCCAGTAATTTCTTGTACCTTGTACTATATTCATCTATAAATAAAAGACTGGTCGACTGCCTAGTACAATTCGACATTCTCTTCAGTTCTGTGGTTCTCTTCTCCTCCTTGCAACTTCGAGTATAGCTCTTCAGATTACAAATTTGATTAAGTCCACATTAGCAAATCTTCCTGTGTATTACATGGTGTTTAGGATGTCTTAGGTGATAGTGAAAAGGATTGAAAAGATGAGATATTTTTTTTTGTGGGAATTAGGGGAGGGAAAGAAAGATCATTTGGGTTAGATGGAAAAAGGTGACGAGGAGGAACGTGGTTTGGGAATAGGTAATGTGAGAGAAGAATTTGTCTCTGTTGGGTAAATGGTTGTGGAGATTCACACTAGAGAATGAAAAACTTTGGCATAGTGTGGTAATTAGCATTCTTAGGCCCTCAGAGAGGTTGGGAATTTGGTTTGTTGCACAGAGCTACCCATGCTACTCCTTAGAAAGCCATACATGGTGATCTTCCTTTGTTTCTCAATCATATTAGGTATGATTTGTCCTTGGATAATAAGATTAAATTTCGGGAGGATGTTTAGATTGGGGAGTCTCCTTTAAAAGACCTGTTTCCCTCACTGTATATACTGTCTATCCTCAAAGGGAGACTTGTATTTGATTTTATCAACCCTCTTTTTCATCCTTTGGACTGGCTTGGAATTTAGGCTTAAGGAGGAATCTTAGAGATTATGAAATTTCCATTCTGTCTAACCTTTTGAACCTATTGGGTGAGGTGGCCCTTGACAATTCTGTTGGGGATGGTTGTGTGTGGTCTCTTAATATTGCTGGCAGTTATTCCTGCAAATCCTTTATTAATTCCTTAGTGGCCACCATTTTTTCCTCAACCTTCCCTGTGAATTAAGTTTGGCAGTATCCTATTCTGCCAAAAATTAGTGCCTTCTGTTGGGAGTTTTTCATGGATGCACCAACACATGCGATTTGCTACAAAAGAAAAGACCAATTGTCTTTTGTCCTCTAGATGGTGTGCTGTGTGTAGATTTAATGGTGAGACTGCCTACCACCTCTTAATCTCCTGTCCATTCCTTTGTTGTATTTGGGAATGTCTTTCTACTCTTCTTGGATGGTGGAACCCCCTCTGCTGGTTTGGACAAATTGCTCACCTCATCTGTGATGAGATGCACAAAAAGGAGGGGCAGAATCATGTGGAAATACACAAGGGCAGAGGTGATTTGGACAATTTGGGAAGAATGGAATGCAAGAATTTTTCATGAGAAACAAAGAAGTGGGGAGGTATTCAGTGTTTAGGAAACTGGACCGGATCAGCTAGTCAGACTGGTTGAACCATGACCTGGCCCTATATCCGGTTTGGTCATACCCTAGAAAGCAGAGTAGATAAAAAATCACCCAAAACCAGTTGACTAGCCAGTTCAACCAGAAAACTGGTGAATCAGTCTTGGTTTCTAGGTATTGCCCAGGTCTCAAATGTGTGGAATTTTTATAATGCAAATGGGAAGATTCAAACCCATGACCTTTTTTCCACTCATTGTCTTGTTACCATTAATCTAATTCATTAATTGTGTTCATTTATGAATCTTTAGTGTACATATTGCATTAATAGACATGTATATTCTAAAGAAAATGTGAGTTAGGACTTTTGAATCCTAGTCAATTACTTTGAAGAGCAAGCCATCTATCCACCACATTCAAGTATAATATATTATTTGTAGTATTTAAGTGACCCATGGTATATATGTATATGCCATGTCATCATGGTTTGACCTCTGGTTTGACCATGGTTGAACCTCTGACCCGTGAAGCCCTTTTGTGTTTCTATGTTTGGCCCGGTTCTTTGAACATTGGTATTAATTGAAACCATCAATGTAAGAGTAGCACAATGGTTGAGGACTTTGGTATTGCTTTCAATTTTCATTATGAAAGATATCCTTAAAAACCGGGGAACAAGAGCAGGGTAATCCTCTTAAGAAACCGAAAATAAAAGAAGATTGGAGTCCTCTGAACAAAGGGTGGGGAAGTTGAACTTCGATGGCAGTAACATGGGTAATCCTGGGCCTTCTGGGATTGGGGTACTGATAAGGGATGAGAATGAACATATCTGTGTAATGTTTTCAGGTCCAACAGAAGGTGATTCAGTAAGGGAATAACTTTAGGTAGAGTAGTGTTTGGGGTACAAAAAGATAAAGAAATAGGGGTTGAAAGGATGTTCATAGAAGGGGATTCAAAGGTGGTAGTGTGGTGGTTAATGAAGGAAAAGAATGTGGTCTGGAATTTCAGTAATGAGCCTATACAGTTCAAATGGTTTTTGAAAGATATGCAATTAAAAATTCAGATGTAAAAAGGTTTAGCTAAACAACGGGTGAATAGACAGCAAATGTTTTGGGCTCAAATGTAAAAAGGTGATGGGTTATATCTATAATGTGTATGTTTTCTTTTTAACCCACAAACACTTGTATCTCTCTTAAATTTAATGAATGAATTACTTCTTTGTTGCTGATAAAAAAACTCTACCTATGTGGTGAGGTAATGACTAGGCGGTGCCTAGACACTATCTGGTTGTCAAAAATTGATCTGTTCTAAATTTAATATATTGATGCATTCCCATAATTAATATTAGATTTCAAATATGCATTAAAGAATGATAACAAAAATTTAGTTAAGAGTCTCTTTTTTTCTAGAATAAAAAATTGAGGGCTACATAGGCTGAGATAGGGACTAGGGAGTCACAGCCTAGGTTGACTAGTTATTAATGAACTTAGTTGACCTAGTTCATGCTTAGCTATCTCAGGCAACCACATCATGAATATCACCAGCGAGTTAATGATGCAGTCCAACTGGCCTTCAACTGATTTGTCTGTTGATTAATTGATGACTGATTGTGATTGAAACGTTGTATTTACTGATTAAAGCTCTCCTTTCCCCTCATGAATAGGAATGGCAACGGGGTGGGGACCATACTCCCCATCCCTGTATTTCTTTTAATTAAAAGATTTTTTTTGGGACAAAGATTTACTTAAAACAAAGAAAATTTTTGAAGTATAATAATATTTTAAAGGGTGATATCTGAAACATACAACCTTCTTTCGGAAGTATTACATCCATATGAAGAGTGGTTAAATTAACTCCTATTTTCCATAAAATTAACAATTAATATTTGAATTATGAAATATGGGTAACATTTTTTCATTTTTTAAATCCTGCAATTTAAGGTTGATTTTTTATAGAAATATTTTCTAAATAATGTTGTATTATATTATTTAAACAAAGAAAAATTTAGGTAAGGATGTTAACATCTATCATAAAACCAGGTAGAGATGTTAGTATCAAAAACAACACATGAGGTTCTGAATATGGAGAAATTGTTAGGAAGTCCATTTATTGCAGCTGCACCATGGTTATGGCATATTGGTGCAGCACTGACAAACATCAAAATGCAAATAGATTGGAGCTTGTAGTTCTCTTAATATATATAACAAGGTTCTTTTACGTCTTCCTGTTGGTATTTTGGAACCTTCCACTTGCATTTGATTATTTCTTTATCCCTAGTACTTCAGTTGGTTGTAATTCTGCAAGGCCAAACCATCTCAATCTACTTTAATTAAGTGGTAATCATTTCTCTATAGAACATAGGCTAGTCTTATAGTTCCCAATCAAAATGTTCTGTTGCAGTTTGTTAACTTCACAAAGATAATGTCCGAGAACAAAGAAATGTCAAAGAAAGAAGCAGCCTTTGCACTGGCTGCACTCATGGAAATTCCTTTTCAGTATAGAGCCACACACAGCTCAAGTAGAGAGTAAGGCCAGAAACAACATCAATCCAGTCAATTTTTAGCTAAAATTATAGCATGGAAATTGCTAAGCTTTGGAGTCATCTTCTCATGCAGAGGGGTGAAAGCTGGGACGCCTCGTACAACACCACTTCCTCCTCCACGTGAAGTGATCGATCATGACAGCGCAGTTAAAACATACCCCCACATGACAAGCTTTCAACCTGTTGAGGAGTCATCCACAAGCTTTCAACATGTTGAGCCTGTTGAGTCAATCACTACAGAGCAGGTAATTTTCAGTTTCACATGCTAGAATTGTATCTTCATACTGGCATATTATTCTGAGAAATTTTTTGGTCTTTATTCAAGGTCTGCGCTATATGCTTGACAAATCCAAAGAACATGGCATTTGGATGCGGTCATCTGGTAAGCATTTCCTGAAGCTCTTATATAAAGTTAGTGTCAATATGAAGTATACAATATAGAACCATATATATTAGAATGCAAAGTATTTATACCTTTTTAGGTTTTTTTGGTAGAGATGCATATTTTTTTAGGTTGGAACTTTTTTATTTTTCTTAATTAGATTTCAACATACCCAATCCTCTTCCAGTTGTCACTAGGAATTGGGTTCTGCTTTCAGAAGACAGAACTCAAGATGCAATTCAATTAACTAATCTATCTTATTTAAAATGTGCATGAAAGACACATGCATGTAGCTGCGCATATTACATATTCCTGATATTGCCCTGCCATTATAGCAGAGTTAAACTTATTACATCTGTTTTCTGTTTTTCTTATTCAGACTTGCAAGGATTGCGGTGCAAACTTGACATTCTGCCCTATGTGCCGTGAGCCAATAAGAACACGGATCAGATTATATTCATGAGCAGATGGTTTCTTCACCTGCCAAAGGCTTGGGACTATGTTCTTGTGTTGTAGAAATGTGAAATAATTGAACTAGCATAGCACTCTCCAATATTTCATTTATCATTGAAAATCTAGATAGTTCAGTGTAAATTACCAAGTGATCTGGAAACTTTTTATTGTTTAATTCTGTTTATCTACAAATGGTTTTATATAGGATTGGATTGGCAACACTACCAACAGAAACTGCATCATATTTTGGTTGTATTTGAACTGAACAAGATTCTGAAAACAGTTGCATTGTGCTAAAATGCAGGAGTTTTGGCATGTATCTAGGATACACGGGCCAGGTTGGTTTGGTTGCAAGCTTTATGACCAAGACCAGCCAAACCGACCTGGTCAGGTTGGTGAATAGGGAACCGAAACCGACTGACCATGAGGGAAAACCGACTCAAACATGAATGGTCAGTTTGGATCAGTTTTTCGGTTTCGGTTTGATCATCAGTTTGGGAGACGACCATTCACGACATCTTTCTAGAAAATTCGAAGATATAATAAAAGGTTTTTAAGTCAAACACTGTTTAATAGGCTGGCTCTATAGATAGTGTCTATAGGCTGCTGGTTCTGTATAGATGAAAGAGATGTTTCTGTTTTGGTGTATGAATTTCCAATTTCAAAACTAATGCAAAAAAAGGTATGTAAACTGGAGTCCAACCGTTCAAATTCAATAGACTTACATTATTCTTTAGGGTCATTAATTAGAACACCCCTGATTTATTTAAACCCGTCTTATAGTTTTAATTTTACTAAAACACCCCTATAGTTTGTAACCTATTTATATAATTGACCTTTAACTAAGAAATGTTTGTTTGCCATCTGAAAATAGTAGCATGTTCACCTAAACTGAATGAAAAATGCTAAAGGGCAAGGGCCTATGATTGTTTATTCTAAAACTACGTTTAAACTTCTTCATACATAAAACAAACCAAATACAGCCAAAAAGAGTGGTTGTTCACTTGTTTGTGTTTTATTGAGGACAAAAATGATATTTTTATTTTTATTTCTTTTGACTAAATTTATTCAAATGAATGTGAAGGTCAAAACTGTTATTTTCCACTATTAAATAGTGAAAGGTCAATTAAGTAAATCTAGTGTAAATTATAGGGGGTGTTTTAGTAAATGACCCTATTCTTTAATGTAAAATATTAAGAGTTAAGCCTTTTACTTTAAAGGTTGAGTTGAAGCATTGAAGCTTATATGTAAATATATACATCGAGTAGTTGGTACGTAAACTGGATTGTCGCAGAAGAGATGCGGTTTCGAGCTCGGCTATTGGTTCCACCACCTTTGAAGGAGTTATTATATTATTGCTGAAAAAGTGTTGTACTATGTCAAGAAATAGGGGCACAAAGCTGAGTGGTTCAATACTAAAAAAAATGTGAATCTATAGGATATCAAAGTAAATTCACTCTTGCTCTGATCCATTCTCAACAATTTGAAATGAAAAACTATTCGTGGGGATATAAAAAATTGTAAAAAACTAGATACATCACTTGCTGAATTAGATTTTCTAGGGCATTGTTTTCTTCAACGATTTTGTGGTTTGGGTTAGGGATGATCATTTCTAGCCCAGCCTAACCCATAGTAAGAAGCCTAGCTGAGTCGGAACCCATGACCCATAATCTGGGCTTTGATCCAAATTTGTAATGGGTGGACCATTCACGTGTATAAAAATTTTATGTAATCACTAATCGTCCTTAACCATTGTATAATTATATATCATGTTCTGGAATTAGGCCAATGATCCTTTTTTTTATTAAATCTCAAAATGAACTCCCAGTGGAGGGTTGGTTACTGTAAATTTTATTAATATATACAAATCTATTTGGGGGAGGGGGGGGGACATGAAAACCCCTCTGAAAAATCTATTCAACAGCTAATAAAATACATTGCAAACTCAAATAAGTGCACTGTTGGTGAACTTATCATGTTCCTTTGCAAATTTTATCAATTTTTTTTTATTTTTTAATTTGTATATTTTATTAATTTTTATTACTTATTTATGACAATAAAGTTAATACAATTAACCTAAAAGTTGAACTATTTATTATCAATTTTTATATTTCATTTTTTGTTTATTTTAAATTATGTATTTCAGTTTTATTATCAATAAAAAATAATTGTTATTTATTACAGTTTTTTTTTTGTTTTGATTACGTAAACGTGTTTAATTTTTTTATAATTTTTGTAATTTTTTATATTTATTTCTATTTTAAAAGTTTATTAAATAATTATGACTTCATAGGTTGATCAATTTGATTCGGATGTTGAATTGCTCAGCCACCACTTGGATAAAGAATGGTTTTATTTTTGAGTCAATTTTAAAATGTATATGGGTTTATGTTTTTAAAAATATTGACATAGATCTAATTAGCAACATTTATTACTGAAAAATATCTTAAAATATAGGATTTAATAAGATAAAATTGAATTTAATACCTTAAGTATACAACTTAATGAGATGGGATTAAATGAGGTGAAAAGTAATTATTTAAGTTACATTTTCAACCCTTACAATTAGAAATGGATTAAATACACAAATACAAGCATTTTTGTAGCCATTAAAGCTAGCATTTTAGTCCAAAAAATGCTTATATATATAAGCATTAATTAAAAAATGTAAAATGACCTTTTTGTTATAGCTTGTTTTCTAATTATTGAACAAAAGTTCTTGTGTCTTTTTATCAAATAAGTAGTACTAAATGAAGATATAAAATAACCATTTTACCTTTCCTTGTTTTCCAACAAACATTAGAGAGGGGCATTTATTGTCCAATGAAAATTTTAAAAGCTAGAAACACCTATTCACACTTTTATAAATAGTACAGATAAATCTATAATGTATATAAAAGTGTGGATGCAGAGTGGAAGTTTTTTTGGACTAAAATTACCTTCTATTTCTTTATTTGAGAAAGGTTATAAAACTTATTTTATTATAGATTTAATGCTAGCTTTAATGCTACTAAAATGCCCATATTTGTCAATTTAGTCCATCTCTAATTGTAAAGGTTAAAACTGTAACATTAATTATTACTTTCCATTGCTCTAAGCCCCTCTCATTAAGTTTTATACATAAGTTATTAACTCACATTTTCTCTTATTAAATCCTATATTTAAGTTATTTTTCATTAATAAATGCTACTAATTAGATCAATGTCAATATTTTTAACAACATAAACTGATATATTTTAAAACTGACTGAAAAACAAAACCATTCTCTATCCAAGTGGTGGCTAAGCAATTTAACCATTTGAATCAAATTGATAAACCTATGAATTTATAATTAGGTAATAAAATTTTTAAAATAGAAATAAATATAAAAATTACAAAAGCGTAGAAAAGTTAGAAACATTTATGATATTCTTATTAATCAAATTAAAAAAAATAATTGTAATAAACAAGAATTAATAAAAATTAACATTTAATGTATTAACAGTTTGGAAAGATTAATAGTTTAACTTTTGCCTCAAATGTATTAACATTTAATGTCATAAATAAATAATAAAAATTAATAAAAAATAAAAATACATATATTTTGCAAAAAAAAAATCAAGCACATGTATAGTATCATATAATTAACATATTAAATAAAAAATGTGATTCATCAGAATTATTTTTACATATAGAAATACAAAAAAGAAATAGAAAAAATTGAACACATTTATAATATCATTATTTTTACACTACTACTAAATATATTAATAAAATTATGGAACTTTCTTTTGATTTAAATACTCATTTTTTAATTTTGTCCCTACTTAATTACGAGGTTTAAATTGTAAATTGAACTACTACTTTTCACCTCATTCAAATCCCTCTATTTAAATCTTACATTTTTTTGATAAATGAACAAAAAATGATACACTAAAAATGTAAAACATTACGAAATGAAGTATCTAGCCAAGCAAGTAGGCCTCCCAATGATACTTAAAACTTCACAACCCGATCTGATTATTACATATTTGGGTGGGGTGTATATGTAATCATATTTGGATTTTTCAATTTGCATCCAATTAATATCTAGAATTGCCACGTGTAAAGGACGTGCACTCTTACTAGTTATTACATGCATGCATCATGTATAAACCCTTATGCCTCTAACCTCTATTATTATTTCTTATTATCATTTGTAATTTTAATTTTAGTGAAACTTATAAAAATCATTCCACAAAAATGATAGTGAGATTCTTATCATGCATTCATTCCGTTGATTGGCTTACTCAACACAACCCAACTTGATCATGAAAGTTGGGTTATTCAGTTTGGATTAGGTGTAGGAGGCATTTGCCTAGTCTTTTTATGTGGTTTTTCAAGATTTTTGAGATTAGAAAGCCAAATTTTGGTATTTCTCTATTTGACAATAAAATGCATGAAGTTAGAAAGACCTATGTCCTAAAAAAATCATGGAAACCCAAAATGCCCAAAAATCCAAAAGCTCAACTAAAACTCTATCTTTCTGCACCTAAAATCTTTCATTTAACAGCTTTGTAGATCATGATAGACTAAGACACTTAGCAAATGGTTTAAATCTTTAAAGACAAGACTCCAAAAGTTCATTACATCTTTTGGCCATCTAAGGTGTTAGAAGATCTTCCTAAAAAAGACTTGTCAAATGGCACTTTATAGTTTCTAGCATTCATTTTTGATAAGTAAAAGAAAATACATTAAATAAACAAAGGAAAGAGGAAGAAAGAATTTACAATAGGGGCCCAAGACCACAAAAACCAAAAAACCCTAGACCCAACCCTACCCAAAGACTCAAGCAAGGAGACCCAAACACTACAAAACAGCCCAAGACCAAAAGGACAACTTGAGCCCAAAAGGGCTGAAACCTAGGGGTGAGCAAAAAAAACCAGAAAACCAAACCGACCAAAAGCAAACCAAAAAATAGTTAACCGAACTGGTTTGTTCGGTTTCGATTCGATGTTTTCAAAAAACAAAAATTTTGGTTCGGTTTCGGTTAACCATTTAAAAAAACGATGGCTAACCATTTTAATGTTTTTTGAAAATCTAATAAATGCTGAACTCAGGCATTTCAATTCGGCAATCTAGACTCTAGAGTGTTCGCCAGTCTACCAAACTGGCAGCTAGCCTGCGAACGGCCAGACTTTTTTGCCTAAAAGTAAAACCTTTGCTTTTTTCTTTCACTTTCTTTCCCTCTCTCTCCCGGATTCTCACTCTCTCAGACTCTCAGATTCCCACTCTCCCAGCTAGTTTTCTTCTTCGCTCTTCCCCAACAAACCAACGGGTGACGACCTTCGGCACTCCCAAAACTACTTATGAACTGCAATAGCTTCATAGACGGCCTTCGGTTCTCCCAAAAATCAATGGACCAATGGGCGATGGCCTTCAGCGCTCCCAACTGCAATAGCTTCAACGGACCAATGGGCGACGGCCTTCGGCACTCCCAAAAATCAATTTTCTTCTTTGTTCCAATCTCTCTCTCTCTCTCTCTCTCTCTCTCTCTCTCTCGTCTCTGAGCTCTCTGTGTTTCTCACACTCTCTCAAACTCCCACTCTCCTTGTCTCTAATTCCCCCCCCCCTTTTTTTAATTTTGAGGGCATAATTACAAAAACCAAAAAACTGAATCGCGGCTAACCGGTTGCATCAGTTCAGTTTCGGTTCGGTTGAATGTATAAACTGAACAAACCGGTTTGGTCTAGATAATTGTCCCACGGTTCAGTTAACCGAACCGTGAGCACCCCTTCTGAAACCCTTTCTTGCCTGCTGAAACCCTCTCTCCTCTTGGACAGATGCATCTCCAATCGAAGAATTTCAAGCTAGTCTCATAGGACTCATTTTGGTTTGGACCCGTTCAAATGAAATTCACTTTGGACAGATTGGATGGACCAATAAGAGATATTGAATTGGACCAGTCCAGACTTAATAGTTCAAAGCATTTATTGCTAATTCATCTGTAATAGATTTATATTCGATTGGGTCGTATTGAATCAATATCTGGTCCATTGATTGAAGATGAAGATACGACCAGGTTCCCAGTCCAACTGACACTCCTACTCCTAGCTAGCGCTCTAATTCTTAAGAGGAAAAACTCTTTTCATCCTCTACTCGCTCTTCCTCCAACCCATGCATTTTCTAGGATCCTAGTTGACCTCATTAAGATTGAGTCTTATATTAGGGTTTGATGTACCCATGCCTTAGATAGGGCTACGGCTGATCTAAGGAATTGGTTCAATTTGAATCCCCAATCCAAAGGAATTGGTTCAACAAAGGCCAATCATGGAAAGACTTGGTAAAGCGTAAGTGTAGAGACCAGAAAAACTTGCATCAACTACATTTTTTTTTTTGAATTACTAAATAGGTAATTTTGGTAATGAAGAAGGAAAATGAAATCTGACATGTATGAACTTCAAAACTAATTAATTCAAATCAAGTTTGTAGTTTGCCTTCACATTTTGTTAATGCAGAGGTTAATTGAGTCTAGTGTCAAATGCAATACTTTCTTTTGTCATGTTAATTAAATAAAAATAACAACCATTAGAACTAAATCTGTTGTAGTTGAAGGCCATAAAGGTACAAAAGGATGAACAAAAAAGATATAGATCCACTTCATAATGTTTTCAAAGGGATTTGACCTATTCAAGGTAGTGGTACCCAAACAAACGCATCAACAAAATGTTTTTGGCTTTGTTTGGATGATTTTGTTTTAACAGCCATTGACAACAGCGGCATTCTATGGATGTTTTTTTTTTTTCTTTTATATTTGTTTTTGAAATAAACGCATCAACAAAAAGTTAAAACATGTTCTTAAGCTCTATTTTTGTTTTCAAAGAAAACCAAGTTGATTTGTTTCAAAAAACAATACATATTTTTGGAACCATCAAACTAATGATTTTTAAAACAAAAATAATTTTTGTAATGTATATATTGTCTGCTTTAATATAACATAATATTAAATAACTAGATGAAAACATATTTCTGAAACTAGAAATTCAAGAACATGTTTTTGGTTTCAGTTTTGAAAACAATAAATACATGTACAGCCAATAATATGTTTTTTATGTTTTATTTTGAAAAACAATTTGTTTTAAAATTAAATGTTTCTGAAACTAGCAACAAGGATCATCATCATCATCATCATAGATAAGGGTGAGCAAATGGGTAGGTTCTACCCAGAACCAAATGGAACCATCCTATAGCCAATCTATTATAGGGTAGGTTGGAACTGAACTCCACCCGGGTCAGTTGTAGGGTCTAAGGGTTTACCAAACCAACCCAATGAACTGACCTTGGTTGGCTTTGGTGGAACCGGCCTTGGAACTGAACTTTGAAATAAATCCCAAAATATTCTTGAGGATGTGAAGATTTGAACCAAGGTCAGTTTGATCATTCGAATATTAAATGATCAAAACACTCATGGTTACAAAATTCATGGTCTCACTTTACCATTGAGTTATTTAAGTGTTTTGATCATTTGTTTTCATTTTAATATTCGAATATGTAAAATAAATAATGCAAAAGGTAATATTTACAAAAAATTAAATTATAATGACACAATTTGAATTGTATATTAATATATTATGACAATCTGCATATTAAATTACTCAATTTAATCAATAATGATAATATGTTCATTATTGAAAATCAAGTTTCTAAGGGACATGTTTCAATTTTTTTTTTTGAGGGGGAGAGTAAAGAAAGAACAGGTTCTAGGGGTAGACCTTCAAACTGACCTTGAAACCATCAATGCTAGAACTGACCCTGAAACCTTCACAGGACAGGTTTTGGTTCCGAAAACCTAGAATCGAACCCTACAGGATAGGTTTCAAGTTCTGCCATAAAATTGAACCAAACTGACCCATGCTCACCCCAACTTTATCCCAACTATCAAGGGTATAACTTGGGCAGGCTCAAGTTCAGCTTTTGTCAAATTTTGAATAGGCCTGGCCTGAAAACCAAAACCTGAAGCAGTGCAAAATGCTAACTTAGGCCAACCCCAAGTTGGCTTCAAAATAACTCACGCACATTGAGCATGAATCAATAATAAACGTCAATCCACCTTTATAGAGACATTGAGAATGATATGTAATTGTGGAAAAGAAACCATCAAAGGGTGGGCATATACAGTACTGAAGCCGACCTACCAACTTTTGCTGCAACACCCCGGGTGATGAACACAACCATTTAAGATGGTGTTGGGAATTGTAGTGAGTTATGTTATTTTCATTTAGGGCTAAACAACCAAACATCTTTTCAGTGGTTGTTTCAATTATAATCCTATTTGGTACAGATTATGCTGATTAGGCATTTTGCAAATATTGCAACATGAAAACAGTTTGGCTCGTAGAAGGTTATGTAATAAACTATTGATCCAGTACAACATGAGTAAATAGGAATGGATAGATTATTTCCATCCAATGCCTCATATTAGTTCATGCATAGTCTGATATATAAATTAATTAAAAAATCTTATTTTGCTCCAATAGTGAAAAAGATTGAATATTAATTAATATTGAGTGGACAATAAAAATAGAATAATTAATAATAAGAATATATTTTATCATAATTATACTTAATTATAGAACAAAATGCATGGATTATATATAAATTAGGCCCATTTATCATTGGAAGTAAATATTTTCATTACATACGAATGAGAAAAAAAAGATCTTCATTCTATTTTTATACTTGTCCACATGTTCCACAAAACAAGCAAGTTCTTCATCATCAATTTTAGTTTTGCAAAAGAGAAATTGTCATGGCTAGGGTTGTAAATGAACCAGATATTGGTTCAACCTGATCCGGTCCAACATGAGTTCATTATAGATGGACCAGGTCCAATTCAATTTGATGAATACTTTGGATTATTTTGGACCAGTCCAAACCATTCATCCATTTCACAAAGTCTTTGAGCCTTTTACCCTTCATTTCAGATCCCTTGTCCTAAACCACATTTCATCCCATTCACCAAGTCCTCATCGATCCTTTACAAATTGGTAATTTAACACGGGATAGACCAAGTTGGCTAGCGATGAGGGACTTTGCTTTCAACATTTTCAATCAAGCATTTCTTTCATCACAAATCCTCCTATTAAGCAAGGATTAAGGCAGTTTCCTATAGAATTCGAGTGTTTCCCAAAATGAATATATGATTGTTTCCTTTGCATTTTTTATGTACATGCCTTTATAATTGTTAGAGTTTCAATTAGCTTGTTCGAAGATGGGGGAAAATACTTTTATCTCTTGCTAAGGCATGACATGAGCCCTGTTGGACACAATTGTTCTATCCTAAATCAATACTAGTGGCATCTCTAGCTTTGATCTTGTAGCCATCCAAAAATGCATATTAAAAAGAAGAAAATTCCAGTTCCCTTTCTATTTAAGATTTCACATTGCCATTCTACTCTATAAGTACTAAAAAAAAGTAAACAAAAAAAAATAAAAAAGAAGAGAAGAAAGAGACCTAAATTGAGGGCAAACCATGGCATTTGACACCCAAATCAAACATAGAGGTGTCTCAAAGAAGAAACTCAAACTGCTCCATTGCAAAGGTCTTCCAAAAAAGGAGTTCAATTGTTCATTATGCACCAAGGGAAATAATAATAAAAAAGAAAAATTTTAAAAATGAAAAAAAAGCATATAATGAATAAATATATAGAAGTAATAAAAAGAAAAGTGAAATTTTGTGATGAATGATCAATTGATAAATCATAGTTAAACCAAATCTGTTGAGATGGTAGTTGTTGAGTCTTTAATGCATTGTGCATATTAATGGTGTTCTTCATTGCATTATGATGAGTTTTTGTTGAGTTATCATTCTCATTGCATTATTTCTGTGGTTTGGTGTTATTGTTCTCTAGCATTGCATAATACATTTTAAATTTTGATTTCCATCATATTATCCTTGCATTATGCATCATGCATTACAATTTTCAATCATATCAATAATTTTACTAATTTATTGAGTCACTAGTTTTCCACTCTCTAGCACACGAATTTTTCCGCTCTCTATCATATAAAAATTTTTTGCTCTCTAGTATATAAGTTTTGTCTATGCTATTGCACATAAGATTTTTCACACTCGAGCACATGACATTTTCCGCTCTCTGGCACATGATTTGTTTCTATTTTATCCCGCATAAGTTTTTTCTCTCTCTAGCATATGAGTTGTTTCGCTCTATAGCACATGTTTCTCCACACTATAACACATGTTTTTCTGCTTTATATTACATGAGTTTATCTGCTCTATTGTACATGAATTTTTTCGCTCTATAGCACATAGATTTTTTGCCATTTGGCACATCACAAGTCAGTATGTTTTGCTCTTTAGCACATAGATTTTTTGCCTTTGGTACATCACAAATTAATGTTTTTTTGCTACTAACACATGTTTCTCTGCTTTATACCACATGAGTTTTCCACTACATGGCACATGGATTTTTCGTCTTTGGCACATCACAAATCAGTGTTTTTCTACTACTAGGACATGTTTGTTCGCTTTATAGAACATAAGTTTTCCACTACATGACATGGACTTTCTGCCTATTTGGCATATCACAAATCAAAATTTTTTTCTCTATAGCACATGGATTTTCTGCCTTTGGCACATTACAATCAATATTTTTCGCTCTATAGCACATGGATTATTCGTCTTTTGCACATTACAAATAAAAAATTTTCACTCTATATAGCACACAAGTTTTTCTTCTTTTGGCACATGACAATCAATATTTTCTTTTACATAGCACATTGATTTTCTACCTTTGGCACATCACAAATCAGTGTTTTCCGCTACTAGCACATGTTTCTCCACTTTATACCACATGAGTTTTTTGTTGTATAACACATCATAAATCAGTGATTTTCTATTACTAGCACATGTTTCTCCATTTTATAGCATGAGTTTTTTGCTACATGGCACATGGATTTTTTGCCTATTTGGCACATCACAAATCAAAATTTGTTGCTTCGTAGCACAAGAATTTTTCACCCTTTGGCACATCACGAAGCAATGTTACATGGTTTTTTTCGCCTTTGGAACATTACAAAACATTGTTTTCCGCTACATAGCACATGGTTTTCCTGCCCCTTTGGCACATCATGACTCAATGTTTTCTGCTACATAGCACATGAATTTTCTACCTTTGGCACATAAAAAATCAATGTTTTTCCACTACCAGTACATGTTTCTCTTCTTTATAGTACATGAGTTTTCCGCTACATGGCATATGAATTTTTCGCGTCTTTGGCACATCACAAATCAAAATTTTTCGCTGCATAGCACATCACATCATGGAACATTGTTTTCCGTTATATAGCATAAGTTTTTCAATCTTCGACGCATCACAATTAGTATTTTTGGCTCTATAGCACATGGATTATCCGCCTTTAGCACATTACCAATTAGAATTTTCCGTTCTATAGCACATAAGTTTCTCCACATTTGGCACATCACTGATCAAAATTTTCTACTTTATAACACACAAGTTTCTCCGCCTTTGGCACATCACCAATCAAAATTGTCCACTCTATAATACACAAGTTTTTTGCATTTGGCACATCTCTATCATACTTTTCCGCTCTATAGCACACAAGTTTTTTCGCCTTTGGCACATCACTATTAGAATTTTTCACTTTATAGCACAAAAAATTTTTCGCCTTTGGCACATCACTATCAGAATTTTCCACTCTATAGCACACAAGTTTTTCTATCTTTGGCACATCATTATCATAACTTTCTGCTCTATAGCACACAAGTTTTTCTGCCTTTAGCACATCAAAATCAATATTTTCCACTCTATAGCACATTGATTCTTTGCATTTGGTACATTACCAATCAGAATTTTCTGCTTTATAACACACAAGTTTCTCTGCCTTTAGCACATTACCAATTAGAATTATTTGCTCTATTGCACATGAGTTTTTTCGTTGTATAGCACAGACTTTCCATTATCTGGCACATTACCACTTTGGCACATCACAAATCAGATTTTCGTTGCATAACACATAGATTTTCCGCCATTTGATACATCATAAATCAGAATTTCCGCTCCATAACACACAAGTTTTTCACATGTGGCACATCACAAAGTAGTGTTTTTTGCTTTATAGCACACAAGTTTTTTGCCCTTTAACACATCATAAATCAGAGTTCTTTGTTGCATAGCACATGGGTTTTCCGTCATTCTAGCACATCATAAATCACTAATTTCTTCACTCTATAGCACAAGTATTTTTCGCCACACTAGAACATCACAATTTTAATCAAGTTATCGCCACATGGCACATTATAGTTTTCACTTTTATGTTTTCTCACATCATAGAGAATAGCTAATATCACTCCACAAAGCATCCATACTCGTTGGAAAGTCCACTATGGCCAAAGTTAAATAGACATCATACATTAAATTGCTTTTGTTATTGTTTTTTATTTGTTCTCTATGTTTTTCTTTATGGAAAATGTACCATGATTTCGAAGGTTCTTGATACTCGGGAAGAGTCACTTTACCAAAAATAAAATGGTCTGTACACGATGGTACGATGTTGCACAGGAATCTTTCCACTCACTTTAACCCTCATTCCTTGTCTCGCCCCACTTCTAAGCTACCCTTTGCAAAAATCTCGATATGCTTCTTTTGGTCTTTGTTGTTTTATAGTATCCTACCTCACGACAAAGAAGGGCAGTTATCAGTACTCGATTTTTGCTCGGCCCACCACTTGAACCCCCAATTCACCCCAAATGCCTGATCAAGCTTTTCCAATCCCTTTGAAATGCTAAAAAACCCCTAAGAACCCAAATTTTTCCCCAAGAACCCTCAAACCAAACATCCTAAAATATATACCCATAAAATTTCAGCTCAAAATTCCTTTTTTTACTCTCTCATCAAATGAAGATTCCATTTCGACCCCTCTCGTTAGCCTAAAACACATTACAACCTAGATCCCCTTGATCCAAACACATCTAAACCAATCAAACCATATGATTGAGCCCTAGACATACCTAAACACCTACCCATGATGTTTCAACCCAAGATTCTCCTATTTACCCTTCCATTAAACCAACATTCCGTTCTAGATCCTTCCGTTGACCCAAATTCTTATGATCTTGACCCCCTAGACCAATTAGACATTGCCATTAGACTCTAAATACCCACATATAAAATTTCAGCCCAAAATACCCTTATTTGCCCCTCGATCACACACAAATTCCCTTTCAAGGCTCTTAATCAATCGAATAAAACCCTTTTTCTAAATCTACCAAACCCAGGCCCACTTGGCCTAGTTTGACCCCATCAATCAACTCAAAATATCCAAAGATCCCATCTTGCCAAATTACAATCCAAAATACCCATGTTTGATGATTTCAACCAATTTGCATACACAAAACCCCTCTTTGCAATTAGACCCATCTCAACCCTATGATCTTTAACTTAAAATTCCTCATCATTGAGCCAAAACCCCAGTTTAACCCCTTGGACAGATTTTTGACCCACTTATCTCAAAGTTACCAAGTTGCCCCTCCGAACTCCAAAATTACAAAATTACCATTATGCCCTAATGTAAAACTGAACCTAACTTTGCCAAAAAAAGGGGGGCGAATTTGAAGCATTGTTCATCGTCGTCAACCTCTCGACGAGAACAGGGATGGTAGTGGCTGCGAGAACCTCACTTCCATTTCTCTTAGTTTCTTAACAGTTGCTCACCCTTTCATATTTGGTTTTTCTCTCTCCCTCTCTCACTCTCTCTTCTTGATCTCATTCCTATCTCCCTTTTGTTCTCTTTCCATTTCATCACCGCCACTGCAACTCTGAACCCGGTGGCAACTTCCCCTACATTTCTCTCTTTCTTTAGCGATTTCCTACCGTTTGGAGTTACTCAAGTTATTATCACCCATGGAGGTTTCATTTCCTTACTGTCATAATCCTCGAAGGCTACCTCTGTTCGTTTCCTAGCCGCCTGAAATCGGAAATCCAAATTGGCTACAACTTCCTCTATGGGATTGATCGAGTTAGGCCAAAATTTGTGGAACTGACAATGAGGTTTTTGCCGAGCTGGTGTATATGAAATTCTTAAAATTAATCCAGACTTGCCGAATTACATCACACGGTGCTATAGAAGTTTTTCTTTTTTCCTACTAGTCATTTACTCCCATTGTCTTTTATCCATTTTACATTTGCCATTTATCTGTAATCGTTTTACTCTATTAACGATATCATCTAATTCATGAAACTTCTTAAGCTCAACTTGAATAGAATTACAATAAGCTTCAGTTTGTGAGCTTTCTTTTCTTTGTTTTAATCGTTCCATTTTTTGTTTTATGGGATTGCTGATGCAATAGTAATATGCAAAATTTATTCTATTCATTGACAATTGTTTCATAGTGTTTGTCTTATAATTTCAATTGAGTTGATGTTTAGATGCCAGTGGGAAACCTGTGTTGAATGATTTTTGAGACTAGATAGGGAGTATTTGGTATGTCTAGCCTTTTGATATTGTTGGAGAATAATGGGGTCATTGTAACTTTGGAGGAGAAGCTCTGAGGCGTGTCTGACCCTAAGTGATCCTTGGGCCAAGCCACCTTATAACACTCAGGGACTGTGTGCAGATGCAAGATTAGCCCATCAGGTATTATCCTCAATGGTCTTACACTTAACCTCTCAGCCCATAATGATCACACACTGCCCGACAAGAGAGGACCTCTCCCTCAGCTGCAAGGAACAGTGTTGCACTCTCTGCTTATATGGAACCCAATAATTAAAACCTTCTTGCAAATATTTTAGAAACCATAATATATATATTTTTATATCTCATATAAAATATATTTTACAAAACAAATCTCAACGATTGAAATCGGATACCGACAGTCTTGGTTTCCATCAGTGAGAGTACATCCCTGATCATTACCTTTGTCCGACAAAGGGGCTGATCCTATCTCTATGATCACCCACTCAGATGAATTCTCAGACTATCCCAACATACCCAGGTTTTGACCCCCGCTAAGGATCTCACTGAGTGGTATATCAAAGATAGCCCAATCCGACACCTAGTGCAGTATCATAATCGAGTCTAGGGGTCGGGTGTAACTTTTCAGTTTTGCCCATCAATCTCCAAGGTCCAGGGCAATACTGAAAATCTGGTCCAGTTCATAGATTCAATTAATCCTACACTGTATGTGCCTAGGGTCTCACCCTGGTAGCTGAGACAGGCCACCCCAACTGACTTGGTGGCACCACAGTGTTAGCCTTGTCAGGATAGGTCTCCCCAGACCGATCCACTGGCTGTAAACATTCTAAACTAACACGAGTCTCATTAAGTGTCCAGTTTAAGGGTATTACACAGAAACATACTAAGGGAACATGAATCAAATATGTACTTTTATTCATTTACGATAAACTCATAAAGTACATCATCTTGATTGAAGCTAAGGGCATACAAAACTATCTAACAGGTAGAAGTTTGGCAATGATTGCTCCCACTTGGAAAGATTTAGGAAGGATGATGTTAAGGGATTGAATTTTGTTGACTATCACCTGTAGTTCATGAACTTGCTCCAGTATGGGTTTATGGTTGTTCATGGTGAAGTCAAAGTATTCTGCAATAAGATACTTATTCGTACCTACTTCTTGCACCTTGTATTTGAATTCCAGGGCCATCCATATTTCTTTTGGAGATACAAGTTCCTTGTAGAAGTTGTAGAGCCGGTCTGATAAAGCATTCAGAGAGATACTCGCCACCTCGATCTGTTCGAAGGGCTTTAATTTCTCTCTCTAACTGTTTCTCGACCTCTTGTCTAAACTCTTTGAACTTTTCAAAGGATTTAGACTTGTGTCTCATTAGGTACACGTAACCATATTGTGAGAACATTTGTGAAGGTGATGAAATACACGTGTTAATTCCGTGTCCTAACACTCAGGGGACCACATACATCAGTATGTATTAGGTCAAGTTTGCCTATACATCTTTCAGGCTTACCGTTAAATGGTTGTTTCGTCATCTTGCCTTATAGGCAAGGCTCATAGGTGTGAAGATCTTCTGCAGTTAGAAAATCCAAAGGACCATCCTTTACCAACCTTGTGATTCGGTCAACACCGATGTGGCCAAGTCGGTAATGCCACAGACACGTGGGATTAATTGTATTACGGGCTCTCTTCTTGGAGATTTCAGCCGACGTAGTTTCGGTTATGTTAGTTTCTAGAGAAGGATGTAAAACATAGAGACCGTTCTCCAGTTCCCCGTATGCGATGAATCTGTTATTTCTTTTAATAGTAATCGTATTACTAAAGAAAATAGAATAAACATATGCACACAATTTTGATACAGAAATCAAATTTCTCCTTAAATTTTGTACACAAAGACAATCTTTCAGTACAATTGATCATTCTCTAAAAAATAATTCCACGGTTCCTATGGCCGCGGCTACAACAGTTGCAGTAGTCCCCAAGTAGAGTGTGACTCCTCCTTCACTCAACCTTTTGCTTACCTTGAACCCCTGCAGTGAGTTACACGCATGAGTTGAAGCTCCAGAGTCAATACACCAGGACGTAGAAGCTACCAATAGATTGGTTTCTATAATACAAGTTTCGAGATTACCTTTCTTGGATTCCAGGTAGGCAGGACAGTTCCTTTTCTAGTGGCCAGTCTTCTTACAGAAGTGACAGGCATCCGATGCTTTGTCTTTCTTCTGCTTCTTGGGTTTGGCAGCCTTCCTCTGGGGCTTTTTCTTTGCCTTCCTTTTCTTGCCCGATTTGCCATTTTCAACAAGCATGGCAATGGGCTCATCCTTTTCAATCAATTCTTCGGCCCTCTGCAACATATTGCTGAGTTCTTGCAAGCTGACGTTCAGCTTGTTCATGTTGTAGTTCATGATGAATGGATTAAAGGATGGAGGTAGAGAGTTGAGAATAGCATCGATCTGTGTTACTAGATCTAGCCCGGATCCAAGAGCCTCCAGTTCGTTGATATAACCCGTCATCCGAAGACAATGGTCGTGAACTTGTTGGCTCTTGGACATCTGCGCGGTCATGAACTGTTTCAAGACCTTCTGCCGAGTAGAACGATTATGCTCTTCGTATATTGTCTTGAGACTATCCAATACATCATTGGCAAGTTCGATCTGATCGAACTGCCTCTGAATTGGATTGTCCAAGGAGGCAATGATATAGTAGTGGGCAAGGGAGTTTTTCTCCTCCCATTCTTGGTATTCTCTTCTACGGGCCTCAGAAGCCCTATCTCCCAGACGATCCGGAGCAGGATTCTTGGCTACCTTATCCAACTATTCAGAGGTTAAGACCAACATAAGGTTCCTATACCAGTCGACATAGTTTGGGCCCTTAAGCTTGTTGTCGTCAAAAAGCTTTGCAAAAGATCCATTTGCAATTTTCTGATAAAAGAGCAAACATCAGTCCACAACCTAAATTGATTAATGTTCATTACATAGATATGGATTTTAATCTACGTTCCATTTCCATTTATTCATCTCTGAGATTTCCCTCCTTTCTCAGTGACGAAGACTACGGGTTCTCTGGAAATGTGGGAAATCACATAGGGTGCATAGAGCCAACTGTTTCAGCTGCATAACACCACCACCTTTCTATGAAGGATCATATCCACTCATCATATGTGTTTTCCCTTTGTCCTTTGTCAAACAAGGTTCAAAACCGTTTTCAGGTAAACCTTTTTGTCTAGTGAATGCTTACCCATCATATTCATGAACGCCAAGGTATCGTGAAAGAGTTTCCATTTTCTAGTGAAGGCCCTCCCACATCGATCTATGATGCCCCTATCATCTTATGAAACACTTAGACAAGTCCAACTACAAATGGATAGCCCATTTTCTAGTGCGTTTCCTCATTACTGAAGGACCCATCCTCATGCTAATGATGGAAGGCCTTTAGAGAGTTCATCATATGAATCTCCCTATCACATGCACTCATATTAGCTGGAGGGAACAGTTATTACGCCCTAGTTTGATTTAGGTCAAACCAAAGTGGCTCCCACTGACTTTCATAAAGTCAGATTTCGGTGTGCCTTAATCGGCTAGGGTTCCGCACAAAACCTCTTGATGAGGTGTGGGGCCCACCACGGAGGGAGGTCATCCAATGACCAAAAAGAACACCATGGCAGTGATGTGCATTCAGCCATGGTGTGCGCAAGAGCCACTGCCGAATGAGCATGGGCCAAGCACTTATGGCCCATGTACGCATCACATCACACATCCATACATCTCATGCAGGGATAAATTGATCCAATCAATTAATCATCTGTAAGGCCCATTGGAAGCCCTTTTAAATCCATAATATTAACCATTAATATTATTTAGGTATATGGGCTGAATTAGGGTTACCTAGTTCGGCCCATATAGCGTTATCATTTGAAGTGGGCTTTTGACAGTTTTAACTATTAAAAACTGGGCCTTTATAGGTTGGGCTGAATTAACCATTTAATTAAATATCAATCCTCAGGCCCATTAGTGGGAAAGTTAGGGCTGACTTTTAGCCTTGATTAAACCCTAGATTTGGTCCAAATAGTTTAAACCAATCTTGGTTCGAATGGGTCTAGGGTTTGATCTTTAATTAAATCTTTAATTCAAGAAAATAATCTAAAATTAAATACTGATAAAAGAAAATCAAGAATTAGTCAAATAGGGTTGTTCGCACAATCCATCCTGCAAAACAGAGGTTAGATCATAGATTGCAATTTCACAAACTGCAAATCGCAAGTAGCGAATGTCCTATCTACGAAATCTCCTTCCATGAGCCGCCATCTTCGATCCAAAAATAAAATAAATAGAAATCCTATTTCTATTAATAATCACATCAGATCAAATATCTATACATTTAGTCTAAAAAAAAAACAAATGTAATAAATAAATCAAGAAACTGCAAATCTTGCAGGTTCCTTGCGCAAACCAAGAATTCAATCTCCTCTTGTACAAGCAGCCCCCATAAATCAAGAAAATCATAAAGAACTATTCTAAACAATAATCAAATTTATATAAAAATAATTTCAGATTATTTGCCCATTAATTTTAAGAACAAATTTCCCAAAACCCATATCTATGCAAATCGGGTAGAACGCTTTCTGCCCATTTGCGCAGATTCAGATCTGAAGCAAATTGGTTCAAGATTTGAACCTGGCTCTAATACCACAGAAGGGATGGGATATCCATCACATGGATGCCCAAAGATTTCGGAATAAGGGGGCTAATTTCAAAAATTTTTCTCTCCCTTCAACTGGGAATCGTATTCCCTATTTAGAAAATCATATTTTCAAGGATCACTCTTGAACCATAAACTGAACTAGATCTGAACCAAAAGGAGTAGGGAGGGATTATACCTGATATGGAGAAACAGTATCTCCCAATGGATGTGTTCATGCCCAAGGAAGGATCCAAAATCTGCTCCCACTAAAGATGGCGCAGTGCAGGATGGAGCAGAATCAGTAGTGTTCTTCCAAAAGAATTTGACCCTTTGTAAGAATCAACAGGATGGCTTGTGAATACAGCTCCAACCAATCTTTTCTCAAAAAGATTGTTATCAATATCGAAGCTTGATTACTCCTGTAGAGAGGAGGAGATCGAATTGCTGGAGGCAGCGGCTGCAGGAAGGAGGCAGCAAGAGAGTATTCGCAGGGAGCAAAATTCTCTCTTCTTGTGATTTCATCTCTGAAGACAGGAGTTGTGTATTGCATGTCTAAAGGCTGCCACCCCCTCCTTTTATAGACTTAAAGGTATCAGCTCCTAATCCCATTAGGAGTTGCTGATCCAAATCAAATTTCGATTAGAAGTCCCTTTAAGTGATAAGGGATAACCCCTATCTTATCTGCATATTAGATCAGCCATCTCCTAATCTAATTAGGAGGCTTTTAGATCTAAATCTTATTTAGATCTTGGACTCTCTAAGTGGATAGGGTCTGGGCCCAATCCTATTAGCTGATCCATCTCAGAATTTGCCCCTTTAAATGACTAATCAAATCAGCCCAGTTCGAAATGGGCTTAAGGCCCATTTAAGTTTATGTATTCACTTAGCCTTCCAAAATGCTACCCAGTTGGGCTTTCTTGTATGGCGTGGGACCCAAACATTGATCTACACATCAGCCACATGGGTTTAGCCCAACCTTTGTTACAAGGCTAGGCCGAATACACTGTTATGGACAGTGCACCCCATGAAACCCATCTCATGGGCTCTATGGGCCCAACATTTACCCTAAGTGGTCCCTGGGCCAAGCCACCTTGTAACACCTAGGGATTGTGCGCAGATGCAAGATTAGCCCATCAGGTATTATCCTCAATGGTATTACACTTAACCTCTCATACCATAATGATCACACACTGCCCGACAAGAGAGGACCTCTCCCTCGGCTGCAAGGAACAGTGTTGCACTCTATGCTTATATGGACCCCGGGAATTAAAACCTTCTTGCAAACATTTTAGAAACCATAAAATATATTTTGTAAAACAAATCTCAACGATTGAAATCGGTTGCCGACAGTCTTGGTTTCCATCAGTGAGAGTACATCCCTGATCATTACCTTTGTTCGACAAAGGGGCTAATCCTGTCACTATGATCACCCACTCAGATGAATTCTCAGACTATCCCAACATACCCAGGTTTTGACCCCCGCTAAGGATCTCACTGAGTGGTATATCAAAGACAGCCCAAGTCGACACCTAGTGCAGTATCATAATCGAGTCTAGGGGTCGGGTGTAACTTTCCAGTTTTGCCCATCAATCTCCAAGGTCCAGGGCAATACTGGAAATCTGGTTCAGTTCATTGATTCAATTAATCTTACACTGCATGTGCGTAGGGTCTCACCTTAGTAGCTGAGACAGGCCACCCCAATTGACTTGGTAGCACCACAATGTCAACCTTGTCATGATAGGTCTCCTTAGACCGATCCACCAGCTATGAACATTCTAAACTAACACGAGTCTCATTAAGTGTTCAGTTTAAGGGTATTACATAGAAACATACCAAGGGAACATGAATCAAATATGCACTTTTATTCATTTACAATAAACTCATAAAGTACATCATCTTGATTGAAGCTAAGGGCATATAAAACTATTTAACAGGTGGAAGTTTGGCAATGATTGTTTGCACTTGGAAAGATTCAAGAAGGATGATGTTAAGGGATCGAATTTTGTTGACTATCACCTGTAGTTCATGAACTTGCTCCAGTATGGGTTTATGGTCGTTCATGGTGAAGTCAAAGTATTCTGCAATAAAATACTTATTCGTACCTACTTCTTGCACCTTGTATTTGAATTCCAGGGCCTTCCATATTTTTTTGGAGATGTAAGTTCCTTGTAGAAGTTGTAGAGCCAGTCTGATAAAGCATTCAGTATGTGTCCTCGACACAGAAGTGAGTCCTCTTCTCGTTTTTCTCTTTCCTTCTTTAGTTTCTCTGAGTCTTTGTCAGTGGGTTCAGGAAGTGATTGCAGATTTGTGTCCAGTAGATGGTATAGTTTCAGTGTGGTAAGAAAGAAGATCATCTTGTCTTGCCATCGACTGAAATTTGCTCAATCGAACTGGTCCAGTTGAACAAGATCTTGGTTCATCATTTTGATCGAAGTCTTGCTTGCTTCTGCATCCATTGCAGAATAATGTTCTAAAATTGCTAGAGAATAATGGGGTCACTGTAACTTTGGAGGAGAAGCTCTGAGGCGCATCTGAAGACACTGTCTTTAGAACGTTATTTGCCCCCACTCAATTTTACTAATTTTGTTGTTGGGTTACAGGCAAATTCATTCCCAGGATACAATAGAGCCTTGGGCGAGTATCTGCAACCAGCAAAGTTGAAGAGTCTCCAAAGAAACCTTCTGTGAGATTGTTGCAGACAGAACTGAGAGAGAGAGAGTGAATTTCGAAATTGTGTGATTTGGAGTCTGATTCATGCTCCTTAAATAATTTGTGAAGAGGTATGAGGAAAAGGTAGGTGCTGGTTTAGAGAAGGCACCTTGAACAGTCACAATTTCAAACATTGTGACTGTTTAAAAAGTAGTTAACAGTTGGTGACTGTTAACTTTGAATTGTGCCTCTTGATCACACCCGATCGAATCATGACCGTTGATCTCATCAACGGTGATCAACGGTCATCAATGCACCAAAACCAGAGCCGTCCATCGCGAGCCACACGAAGTGCGAGAAAAGTGTGCCTCTAAAGCGCCTCATTGCGCCGCACACATGCGCGTGCGCGTTGCGCGGTATCGAATCCCCATACTCTCCTCTACTAATTCTAAGGAGTGTAAATCAGCTCCTATTGAAATACTGAAAACAAAACTTATAATTTTCCAATGTGGGACAAGTTCAAAATTGGGTTTTATAAGAGAAAAAACTGTTTTTTTCAACCAAATGTACAGGTGCAATTTCTCATGTAATTGACCAATCAAACCCATTGGATTTAATCTCTTATGAGATTAAAATCCAATAGATATGGTCAGGACCAAGGAAGATTGCTGGCATGAATTCTCCACTTAACAGAGGTGCGCCCATGGTAGACGAAGTTGAAATAATAAAAATGGTAAAATAATAATAATAATAATAATAATAATAATAATAATAATAATAATAATAATAATAACAATAATAATAACAACAACAACCAAAGTGTAATAAAAAGTGTAATGCTAAAAGGGATTTTTAAAGGAAATATTAGAAAGGAAGAGGGGAGAAGATGACCAATTGACCAGGAATAGTGGAATAGAGGAGGAAAGCTACATTCGAATGCAAAGTTAGGCTAGAAAAAGGGAAAGGGGAGGAATAAATCATTAAATAAATAGTAAAGGATAATAATAACTACAAAAAAAAAAATAAATGACTTATCCAACAAAATAAATAATCAGAAAATAAATAACATAGGGTTCCATAATCAAATAATAAAGAATATATAAAAAAGGAAACTAATAAAATAAAAAAATAAAAATAGATAAATAAAATAGGGAGTTTTTTCTTTTGTGTTGACTAGTTATTGTGATTTGCTTTCTCTATTGTTACTTTGTTTAAACAATTGTGTTGTGCTTGTGCTTGTTTTGGAACCCCACATGGGCCCCACCTATTAGACCCGAGAGAGGGTGCCTAACCCCTTCCCTCTCCCATCTAAGTCTTACCTAGACTGGTTAGTCAATGCCTCGGGTCATGGAGTCACTATAAATGAAAATAATTTTCTTGATACTATTCCCAGAGGCTCCATCGCTTCCATTTCACATAACTGATGGGTGGCGATTCCAAATCAACCCCAAGTGAGTCATTTTCCTGACACTCAAATGTATTTACACTAAAACAAGACTCCGATGGAACTGTAGACACCAAAGGGATTAGTAGATCTAGTGCCATGGTGGCGAGGAATGGATAATTTTTTTCATGTCCACTCTACTAGGCTAAAATATCAAAATTATTCATTCCTTCCGTGTCGAAGGAATCACTTAAACTAGAAAAATTTACTTGCAAATATAAATTAAGTTCAGCAAATGACTTGTAGATGAAGTGGTAGCAAATTTCTACCTCCTACTTAATAGATGCCAAACTTTGTCTTTTCCACTACTCGAACAAGTTGTTTTAGAAGTAGAAATTGCACCTATAAAAGTTATAGGTTTTCTATGCCCTAGCATTTGAGATTCACATAAGATACATTTCAAATAATAAATTATTGATATTTATTTTTTATTTTCAATTTCAATATTCATTTTTTCACAATATGATTCAAGTAAAATATCTAAACCATCTTTTCCTAATCATAGAATTTAGTATTGTAGCTAAACAATAAAGGTCTGTTTGATTGCTAGGAAAATTGGGCTGAGAAAGGTTGGGATGAGAAGAGGAAAAATTGTTTTCTCAGTTAGTTATAATGCGTTTATTTGTTGAGAAAATTTTTGTGAGAAAATCCATTTTCCAGTATTTGTTTTTCAAGAAAATTTATATGAGAAAAATCATGCTCAAATATAAAAATGCATGTAATTTACGGCAACCCCTTCTCCAACCTCTCTCTCTCTCTCTTCACTCTCCCCTTCGTCCGAATAGAGAAGAGACGACTATTCATCTTCTCTTTCTTCCAACCGAAACCTGAGGAGGTTGGCACTTTTTATCTTTCTTGTCTGGTTGGCAGAAGTTCTCAGCTTGGTAACCTTCTCCCACTCTAGCGTATTGTCTCTCCTCTCTGAATTGTTCATCATCTCGGAGCTCTCGACAGAGGCAGTGAAGCAATTGTGGGCAGTGGCTACCTCTTCATCCTCCACTCCCTTCCCCTTTCACCCTCTCTATTTCTTCTCGATCGCCGCTGAAGGGGAAATGCATAAGAAAGCAAAAAGACAGCCAGTAACCTTACCTGATTGATATGTAGCCTGAAGGACTAAATGTTGCAAACTAAAGGGTGACAAGAAGAAATGCTCACCGAAATGACTCTAGTCTGACTTTTGGTATAAGGAAGATTTAAAACAGGGGAGATCTGATCCAGCTTCGTCGTTGTTTATTCACCATCGAACATAGAGACTATCGGGGGTATGATCTGAAAATCAGGGAAGACCCGATGAGCTCTTGGATGGGGAGTCTTCCAGAGACACTTGGAATTCACTGATGTAATCAATCTCGATATGGCTTTGGCCTAAAGGAAATGCTAGGACAATGGCCGCTGTTGTTGCTCTATTTTCGCCGGGGAAGGTGTCCAATGGCCGTTCAATGGCAAGA
Source organism: Nelumbo lutea (assembly GCF_056320005.1). Taxonomy (NCBI): domain Eukaryota; kingdom Viridiplantae; phylum Streptophyta; class Magnoliopsida; order Proteales; family Nelumbonaceae; genus Nelumbo; species Nelumbo lutea. The sequence goes on along the minus strand of NC_142684.1, from coordinate 20,124,758 downwards.
AGTGAGGGCGGAATGGGATGAAAAGAGAGGAAAAGGGAGCGGAAGAGGGAGGATGGTCAGTCGAAGCAAATAAACTACCACCACTACTAGAAGTTGTAGTGGCAGTGGTTGTTTCAGTTGCATCGCTTTGGTTCGCCGCACTCGAGAGGAAGATGGCAATGAACAGTAACTTTGAAGACTTCTCCCTTGTGAGATTACGAGAAGAAGAGTGGGGGGTGAAGTTGGTGTGAGGTAGCCGCCACTCCTGGTTTTCGAGCAAGGGAGAACGATGATAAATAGGCAAAGCCAAAAAATTCCTCTCTTTGTCTTTGGGGTCCGAATGGGGAAGAAGAGGAATCGTTCCCTTATGGTTTTTGACTTCTTGCTCTAACAAAGCCCACCTAATTTTCTTAATTTTTTCTTTTCCCACCGGGGGAGCACTGTTTTGGCGCGATCCCGCTCATTTCATTTTGGGATCCCACGTCGCTCTCGTTTTTCATCCCAAAACACTATTTACCAACAAACAAACACAGGAAATGGAGAATCATTCGGGAATATTCCCTTTTCTTATCCCTTTCTCAGTAAACAAACAGACCCTAAAGAGGGGAAAAGTTCTCATAGTATTTTTTTAATTTATTTTTCTTTACTTCAACAATTCTCGTAAATTGTTGTTTTTTTCTATATTTTGCAAAATATCCACTAATCATGAATAATTAATTAATTAAAAGATAACTACTTGGGTAATAAACACCCAAAAATTCAATAATTGCATCATAAAATTTGTGTAAAAAATTTCTTATACAAATTGTCATTTCCCAATCTTCCTCAAGTATAATAATCATGTAGAATTTTTGTATTATAAAAATCAGTAAGAATTTTTTTGTAGGAAATACAACTTTTTAACATAAAATATGTAGAATTCAATCTATGTTGAACATCTAACATAAAGTGTTTATATTTTAAAACATAATTTTGATATAAATATTTAACTTGTTGTTTTCTTGCTTTATAACTTTTAATATATATAATATAATTTCTAGTGTCAGAAATATGATGAGAAATAATATTTAAAACATCTTGAAGATACGAATTTAAGTTGTTACATGCACATCTAATATGAAATAATTTATCATTTAAACATGATTTTTATTGAGACTTTAAAATATTTATTGTTGAACCATTATTACTAACATTGTCAAAACTAATAGAAAAAAATTATTGTCAATTCCATAAGCATGTAAAGACTAGTAAAACTTAAAATTATTTTTTTGTAAAATCCTGTTTTCATCAATAAAATGATAGGTAACACAAATATAACTTATATTAAATTTAGAGGACCAAGTATTAGAAGTAATTGTGACTGTAAAATTAAGATTTGATAAAATAGAAATTAAATTTTGTTTATATGAATAAAAAAAATTTCAAAGCATTTGTTCTAATAGTATTTCTAGAACCTTTTTAAATTGTGGATTAAAAATTTTTCAAGTTTACTATCATCATCTAATAAAAATGGTTGTTCAACATGTACAATATATTTTGCTAACTCTTGCCTCATTTTTTCTAGTGAATATTTAAAGTACCAAAACCCCTCACACTGAATTTGTGTTTGTGATTTTTCTTTCCCTTCTTCTTCTTCTTCTTCTTCTTCTTCTTCTTCTTCTCATGTGTGAGCAAATGTCTGCCCAAATGGGCAATACCACTTTTGCTATAGTAGTTAAAGTCATTCCTACACTTTTGACAAACGGCTCTTTTTCCCTTCCCCTCAACTTCCTCTATTTTAAATAATTTCCAAACCAAGTTAGTCAACTTAGAGCCCTTCTTTTTCTTTCCCTTAGTAGAAGTACTAAGGGTGGGGGAACTCCAGTAATGTCAGTAGCATTCATATCAATGCTAACACTGTCATGTTACGATTGAATATCGTCGGTATTGAACATGTTGGAGAATTGATTTCAGAAGGAACCAATTATTTTTTTATTTCTAAAATAATAAAAATTAATTTAATTACACTTATTCAAATTACCAGTTCAGAATTTCAACTTGATTTCAACAATTGAAGAAAATAGGGCTATTTTATAAGAATTGAAAATAATTAACACTACAAGAAAAATGACTTAAGTCGGCGGTTTAGAGCCGGCAGGCTTAAAGGCCGCTGCTATAATTAGGGCAAAGGTGGCAGTCTTAAAAGGACGGCCGCCTCGAAACCTTGATATGCAAGAAGAGTAAAGCAAGCGGCGGTTTTTTGAAAACAACACGGTGGTTCTTTCTGCTTTGTGTATAAGTATTATTAGCTTTAAATTTCTCATATTCACTCACAATAGCTCTTGAGTGTTGTTTTTGATCTGTTAAAAAAATTATAAGACTGTATCTTCTCCAGGAAAATGGGCAAGCTAGTGCCCAGTGTTAATACTGCCCATCTTACTGCCTTCAAACTGTGGGTTAGGAGATAAAAAGGAGCAGAAGAAATCTTGATATCTGCCATTCTTCATACATTTATTAGGCTATTAACAGTTTGGATCATTAGAGAACCCTATGTTTTAGATGGACCGGGTCCAGTATAGATCTGAATTGCATCTGGGTTGATCTGGCTTCCACCATAAATGTGGTTTCCTTTAGAATCTGACTGGAACCCAAATTTATGAATGGGTCAGATATTGACCCACTCTGACAAGAGGTCTTCTGCAACTGTTTATGACCCTTGCTATGATTAGATTCCAGCCTACTTGTTTTGCTTCCATGCACATCCTGCTCCTAATTACAGCATTGCTTCTGACTACATTATGGAAGACTTTCATATTCAATGATTAGAGTCAGAGATCAGGTGATTTGGGGATGTGTATTGACCAAAGACAGGCCAAAAAGGAATGTAAATGGTATCTATTTATTCCAATTCGAATTCAAATTTGAGCCGGTTAAGGGTGATCCAAATTTGAGATTGAATATGGATCTACCCCTATTCAATCAGATATAATCTGATTCAATTTGATTTCAATGTATATGCTTATATGTTTTGTTCATGATCTACAATATCAAAGCCATTTCATTAATTATGTATAATACTTTGATAATTTTTGTTTAATTTATTAATTCTATTCAATATCCAATTACGATCTGAATTGATGCAAATTCGAATATAAATGAACCAAATTTGGTTCTACTTGATATCCAATTTCATTAAATTTTGCATTAAGTGCATAAAAATTAGCTTTGCTTGAGGCACTAGGAAATGTTACAAATTAGCCCCTGGCCCTGGAACTCCCATTCTAGTTCCCCTCTAGTAACTCTTGCCCTGGCAAGTGAGTCAGCAAGGCTAGCAGAATCTTGTATCCACCTGAACTAGGGGTGAAAATATAATCAATTTGAAGAAGTTCCACCACATCACCCTAGGCCCTTTATAAATTTAACAAATTCTCAACCAAGGCCGACCCAAGTTGCAAACCTCGCCTGAACAAGATATTTAGAATGGATGCTAATGATTCTACTTCTCTCAAAAAATAGCTAATAGCCCAAGGACTATCTGCTCTTGCTGCTAGCCAGCCTACAATCACCCAAAATTCACCTATAAACCTTGTAAAAGAGCAATTCCATAAATAATGCATGTGCTCATGAACCTACATAGCCCCACAAGGAAAAAGGATGACCCAGAAATCCCCCATAAACAACTAACCTACTTAACCATTTGTATTTATTTGAACAGTCAAAGTAGTATAATCAGGGAAAGGTCCAATGATTGGGAATAATACACAATTTAATTTTGTGCCCATTATATCCTAGGTTGAATCCTTGAATAAGTACCTTATAGCTCTTACATCTTGGAAATGTGTCATCGAGGTATTGTATTGTGGATGCTTTAGTTGGAAAGGAATACAGCCGTAGACAGTATCAGTAATGGGCGTTAGATTCAGCGTTCCTATCTTATCTCTTAGCTAGATTCAGTGTTCCTATTAATTAGGCAGTAGCATTATTATTTTCTAGGTCTTTTAGAAAGTTTCTTAATGTTTCTTTTAGAAAGTTTCCTTTTAGAAAGTTTTCTAATGTTTTTAGAAAGTCTCTTAATGTTTTTTAGAAAGTTCTTTTTTAGAAAGTTTCCTTAAGAATGACTCTTGTAATTCCTATTTAAGGAGTAGATGTTATTCAATAAATCCAGCCAGAATTTCAATCAAGAAAGAGCATAGAAGAGTTGGTGATCTCTTTAACAAATCACCATAAAGGCGCTAAAGATAGGTTCCTCAAAAAAAGGGAGAAACAAGGGAAAACAAGAAGTTTTCCCCATTAACCGACCTATGGCGAGATCCTATTTGGTATCAGAGCAGGGCGTCATGGGTGATTTTGAGCAATTGAAGACTAGGGTTCATGATCTGGAGCACAAACTCATGGAAAACAGCAAGGAAGTGCACAAGATCAATCGTTCGATGAGCAGCGGGTTGTTGCCCAAGGAACCGCGATCGTTTCCAAATACAACAAGCTAAAATTTTCTTCCTATAATGGAACTGGATATCCTTTGGAATGGTTGTACAGATGTGATCAGTTCTTCTGCAACCAACGGACAGAGGACAGGGACAAGGTAGGCTTAGCCGCATTCCACATGACAGAGGAGGCGTAGCTCTGGTTTTATATATTGGAGCAGGAGAAACCTGGGCTCAGTTGGACCCAATTCAAATCCTACTTTCTTCTCAGATTCGAGCCCCCATTAACAAGCAATCCATTAGGCAAACTAATCAACCTCAAACAGACTAGAACTGTGGCTGAGTATCAGTGCTAGTTTCAGACCCTCCTTACAAGAGCATCTTCGGTACGTCCAGACCAACAGGTTGACATGTTCACTGCGGGGTTAGCGGAAACTTTGAGGGTGGATGTGGAGATGCAATATCCCCCCAATTTGGTTACTGCTATGAATTTGGCTTGCGTTTTTGAACACAAATTGCAACTCAACCGCGGAAGTATCAGTATAGGGCGGCCTCAAACAACATGGGCAGCCCCGAAACCACTCGGAATGGCTCCATCTTCAGCAGCCAGCCAAGAACAGAAACCACAGACGAACAACAATTTCAGATAGGCATCCAGTGTGGGAAGCAGCGTTGTTGCACCCCCTATTAAGCGCTTGTCTAGGGCTGAGATGGTGGAACGCAGGGCGAGGGGACAATGTTTTAATTGTGATGAACATTACTCAGTAGGGCACAAGTGCAAGAGACTTTTCTGCCTCCTGGTGGAACAAGAAGAAGATGAGGATGAACCCTCTTCATTGGAACCCGATCCAGGAGGGCAAAATCACTCCACTTATCCTAAATTCCTTTGACTGTGTTTCAAGACACCTAGCCTAAATTCGAGGTTGAGGACAAGCTCTTAGTCCAGGAGGGGAGTAATATTGTTGATGTTTTAGTTGGAAAGGAATACAACTGTAGACAACAGCAGTAGTGGGCATTAGATTCAGTGTTCCTATCTTATCTTAGCTAGATTCAGTGTTCTTATCTTATCTCTTAGCTAGATTCAGTGTTCCTATTAATTAGGAAGTAGCATTATTATTTCTTAAGTCTTTTAGAAAGTTTCTTAATGTTTCTTTTAGAAAGTTTCCTTTTAGAAAGTTTCCTAACGTTTTTAGAAAGTCTCTTAATGTTTTTTAGAAAGTTTCCTTAAGGACTTTTGTAATTCCTATTTAAGGAGCAGATGTTATTCAATAAATCCAGCCAGAATTTTTGTCAAAAAAAGAGCAGAGGAGAGTTGATGATCTCTTTAACAAATCACCATAAAGGCGCTAAAGATAGGTTCCTTGAAAAAATGGAGAAACAAGGGAAAACAATGAGTTTTCCCCATTAACTGACCTGTGACGAGATCCTATTCGTGGGTTCTTAACATATTGTAGATTGGTAGTACACAAAAAGATTTTGAAATATGAAAACTAGCTTCAATGCCCACTTCACACAGATCAAATGAACCAAGGAACTGAAGTAGGAACTGATAATCTTGTTCAAATCATTGCTGATGATATCATGCAAACTATATGGGCATTGGCTTAACATAGTTTACTCAAACTAGGCACTGCTTATTCAGTGTTAATTGGCTTATTGCATAGTGCAAGTTCCTTGCTTAATCACACCAGATTTAAGTCATACATATCGTTGTTAAACTTTGACCACCAGACTATGGAGTTGTAAGAAATCATCAGAATTGGTAATAACCAAAATTACTTTAGTTTACGAACCCTGTTACTAAGATACTAACAGACTAGAAAATCCACCAAAACCTTACTGCTCATTTGATTTGGCTGAAACTTGGTGAATATTTAGTAACACAAGAGTTCTAACTTGTGAAAAAATCCACCAAAACCTTACTGCTTGGGACTATTAGGCTGGACTGTAGGAAGACTCCTGTGCAATTTTAGCCACTCTTTTCAACCCTTTCCCTGGGATTTAATTAAGACAGGTCTAAACCCACCTGCAACATATACCTCTGTCTTTAGGGAGTTTTTTTTTTTTTTTCAATATTTTCTTGACTTCTGCTAAGATTCAGATTTTTTGTTTTTTTATTCCAAAAATGTTTCTGTATGCATATTTACTTTCGACAGATGGCTAGATTACTAATGGCTTGAATTAGAACATTATCTTTCACATTTTGTGGTGGTGGTCAATTAACTTCCAATCTATCATTTCTTGAAAAATAATGTTAGAAATTCAACTTGTTGAACTGCAAAGCTATTATTCATACACACAACATTTATGTAACAAGTGTGACTACCATAGGACTATAACAGGAATATCGTAAAATTTGATTTCCCATTACCTGATGCATGCAACTATGGAATGATGAAATGTTTTCTATGGTGAAATTTGTAATTCGACATTAAGAGGAGAGAAACTTAGTTGCTTGTTTATGGATATCTTTTTCTTTAATTTTAACTTTAAATGTCTATGGATATCTTTTTCATAAGAAGCACAACAATTATAGGCAGCCACCCTGTACTTAAGAAGCACTTTGCCTATGGATACCTTTTTCATAAGAGGCAGCCACCCTCATAAGAAGCACAACAATTGTCTATGGATATCATTTTCATAAAAGGGTAAATTACAGGCAGCCACCCTGTACTTAGGGGCTAGTTACACTTAGCCCCCCAAGCTTTGTTTTGTGACAAAGACCCATCTGTTTTCTGGATTCCAGCACTTTGTCCCCATTCCATGAGTTAACTTCACAGAAGATTCCAATGTGATTGAAATGTGCTTGTTTAAATATTTATAAACCCCAAATTACCCCTATGTTATTTTATGATACTATTTTGCCCTGTTATCTAAGTGTTTTTTTTTAATAAAATCCTATCTCTTACTTGTTTCTCCCATCTTTCTCTCAGCAGAATTCATCTTGAGAATGATTAACTCTGTTCTTCTTTGATGAGGGTTTGGAAGCACAGTAACCCAGTCCAAATGAGATACTGTGCTCTAGCATGCCCATTTTTGTCATTTTGATAGCTTTTACTCTTAGCCCATTGAATCTTGAAATTTAGTAACTTTACCTTCACTGTGAACCCCATTAATGGAGTAAGGAGAAATTTGGGGGGAGGGGGGTCTTTGTTGCAAAACAAAGTTCAGGGGGCTAAGTGTTACCACCCCCTAAGTGTAGAGTGGTAGTTGTAATTTGCCCCCAAAAAAGGAAAAATAGTTGGCGGTATAAAGAGCATTTTCTTTGCAAAAGGCTTCTATGCCATTCTTATCTAAGTAGTTCTTTACTGAACCTTGTGGTTTCACCAAAAAGTTACAGGTTAGAACTTGATAACTGATCTATTGATTTACTTAATTAGATCTATTTGTACCTTTAACTCTGACAAGTCTGATTTTGTAAGTTTGTGGTTTTTGGGTATTTGTCTTGTACTTCTTTGATTTGAGCTTGTTGGGTTGGATCTACTCTGTATGAGAGCTTTTTATTGTATTACGTCCTTATTTTCATATTGTATTATATCATTTATTTATAATAGGTTTTCAGCAAAACTCACAAAGCATGGTAATGTTAATGATACATTTGATAAGGTCCAGGTCCGGTTATACGAGAAGCTTGAAGGGATGGGAGATCCATCATATGGATGGCCGAACCCTACAGGAAGGTTGGGCAAAATTTCAAAAATTTCTTTCTCTCCCATCCAGGAATTGTATTCCCTAATTTAGAAAACTACATTTTTAAGGTTCGTTCTTGAATCCAAAATCAGACCAAATCTGAAACCAAAAAGTGAGGGATATACCTAATATGAAGTAGCAGTAACTCCCAACTCAGATTTTTACGCCCAAAGAGAAAACCAAAACCCACCTCCACTGAAGATGACACAATGTGTAGTGAAGCAGGATCAGCAAGATGGTTCTTTAGCAAAAACCTGAATTATTTAGCAAGAATCGAGCAAGGGATGGTGAGTACGACTTCAGATTGCTTCTTCTACCAAGAAATAATATCAAGAACTCTTCTTGATCAGATCCACAAGCAAAGATCGAACTGGGTAGGGGTGACAAGAACTGAGGAAGAATTCTATAGTTTGTTGTTGTGAAAATCTTAGGAATTCGCCCTCTATTTATAACCTTTGGATCAGCGTCCTAATCTAATTAGGAGAGAGTTTCCTAATCCAAATCTAATATTTGGATTTGGACTCTTAAACGAATAAGACTTCTCTTTATCTTTCAGCTAATCCTAATCAGCTTAAAAGCTGAATTTGCCCCCTTTTTAATTTAACTAACTTAAGCCCATTAAGCTTATGTGCTCACTTACTCTTTAATCTGATGGTCAGTTTGATTCTCTTTGTATGGTGTGGACCCTAGCATTGATCTACACATCAGCTACATGGGTTTAGCCCAGCCTTTGTTACAAGGTCTGGCCGAATTCACTATAGGCCATAGTAAACCCCTGAGTCCATCACCATGGACTCTTAATGGGCCCAACATTTACATTAAATGGTCATTGTGTCGAGCCATTTTGTGAAAACCCAAAGACTGTGGGTAGATGCAAGATTGGTCCATTAGGTATTACCCTTAATGGCCTTACAAGCCCAACCTTTGTTATAAGGCTTGGCTGAATTCACTGTAGCTCACAGTGAACCCCTGAGTCCATCACCATGGGCTCTTAATGGGCCCAACATTTATACTAAATGGTCTTTGGGTTGAGCCATCTTGTGAAAACTCTAGGATTGTAGGCAGATGCAAGATTAGCCCATCAAGTATTACCCTCGATGGCCTTACACTTAACTTCTCAGCCCTTAATGATCATACACTATTCGACAAGAGAGGACCTTTCCCTCGGTTGCAAGGTACAGTGTTGCACTCTCTACTCACATGGATCCCGGGAATTAAAACCTTTCTGCAAACAATTTGAAACCACAATATATAAGTATATCTCTACATAAATATATTTTGCAAAACCAAATTCCAAACACATTTGAAATCAACTACTAGCAGTATAGGTTTCCATCAGAAAATGCATTCCCTGACCATTCACTTTGTTCGACAAAGGGGCTGATTCTGTCACTATGATCACCCACTCAGGTGAATTCTCGGACTGACCCAACATACCCAGGTTTTGACCCAGTAAAGGATCTCGCTGATTGGTATATCAAAATCAACCCAATCTGACACGTAGTGTAGTACCATAATCAAATCTAGGGGTCAGGTGTAATATTCCAGTTTTTCCTATCTATCTCTAAGGTCTAGGGCAATATTAGAATTTGGTCCGGTTCAGGGTTTCAAGTAAACCCACACTGCATGCACCTCAGGTTTCACCTTGGCAGCTGAGACAAGCCACCCCAACCAACTTGGTGGCACATCAGTGTTAGCCTTGGTAGGATAAATCTCCCCAGATCTATCCAACGATTGTGAAGATTCTAAACTAACACGAGTCTCATAAGTGTCTAGTTTAAGGGTTTTACACAGAAACACACCATAATAACACGAATCAATTATATACTTTACTCATTTACTATAAATGACATAATATACATCAATTTGATTGGAGCTAAGGGTACACACTGTCTAACAAAGCTATCAATTTCCAATGCATAGTTAATGTGGTTAAGTGTGTGATTAGTTGGAGGCATCAAGGTATTTGTTTGATTTGTAATGAAGGAAATTATTATTTTAATACATCTATTGAATGAAAATTATTGTTAATACTCTAATGCTTAACTCGCAGGAAGTGGTGAAGGAATTCAAGCAATATTTCAAAGTTGAATATCCAAAAGGAAGACAACTATCATTATCAACGGCTTGTATTGTTAACATGTCAATTGGATATTGTTGGAAAATTTGGAAGTTTTTAAGGTTCTTGTAGTATTAATATGTCAATTGGATGTTGTATTTGAATAATTTGTTTTTGGATTTTTTAATGTAATTAATCTTTAAATTACTAGATGTTTTAAATTACATTTTTTATTTATCGAAGTTTTCATGTATCAATTGTCATTGGATTTTGTAAGTAAATTAAAATGCTAAAGCATTACAAAAAGGCAGGTACTGGAAATGCTGAAATTAAGTAGGCATATAATTTTTTTAAAAGAAAAAAGGTTTATGCCAATGGTCCATATTTGCCATCTTAGCTATGAACAAGATGGAAAGTGGTGTCACGTAGGACCTAAGGTGGCGGTCAATGTCCTCTGGCTTAACCATTAATAAAACCAAAGGCAGCAGTCCACACCGCCACTATAAGAAGGTTGAGATGTTTTTTCAATCACTAAGCCTGTGGGCCAACGGTCTAGACTGCCAACTTAATTAGGTTAAGCCGCATTAAATAAGTCTGAGTCGGTGGTTCTGACAAACCGCTGACTTAACGATGTTTTGAACCATTTTGACCTAAGGTGATAGTGGATGAGGCGGCGGGTGTTGGACCGCCACCATAGGTGTAAGGCTTTTAGTGTAAATTTCCCAAAATACTCTAAAAACTAGCCATTTTTTAGTTGTTGGGAAGGATATTTTGGTTATTGTAAAGTCATTTATCACTTTACCCAAAATGCCTCCCTAAAATAATTGTTATATAAGCTATTACGGGGCATTTTTATCATTCCCACCAAAGCCAAAATACATAAATGCCCCCTTATATAGCTGTTTTTAGTTGTTGGGGGTATTTCTATAAAAGCCCCCCCAAAAAAGCTGAAACTAGCCTTTGGAGGTATTTCTATAACCCCCCCCCCAAAAGGCCATGCTTGGCCCATGAGCCATGTCATGATAGCTCGTGGACTTGAAACCCCCGAGGCCCGCACGATCGTGTTATGCCTGGCACAACCTAAGTGCCATCGTGCCAGGCCGGTCCAAAATTGTGCTAGGCTGTTGTGAGTTCTAGGATGCCCATGGTCGGCTCAAAGAGTTGGAGTCGCCACCCATTTTTTAAAGGAAATGAGCCCTCATTTTTGGATTTGAAAACTCGATTTAAGTCTTTGATAGTGATTCCGTCTTCCATGAGAAAGGCATAGAACCAAGAGATTTCGAGTTCTAAGGATTGGGAGAGGGAAGGTATTAGGCACCCCTCTCTTCAAGCTGTTGTAGTAGCCCGATATGGGAGTTATTCAGACTCAGCTTCTTTTGGGGAAAACAGAGATGGTTGCAAGAATTTCTCAAATCTGGAGGAACATGCTTTCAACTTCTCCTATGACTGATTTTGAGGTGATGTTATCGGGTCTTAGGTATTGATTTCCCTAAGACCCTCGCCTTCCTGCCTCTATTCTCAATCGAGAAGGAATTGCAAGCAATGGTTCTCCAACATTTCAGAACCCCAAGCAACCTAGAAAACACTAAAAAAGAACTCACCTTTTTGTATGTACCTTGTTAAAAGAATTTTAGTAGCTAAAGGGACTTCAGAAGAAACTTGAGTGAGGCACAAAACTGAGTTGAGCTTTTTGGTGTTAAGTTTGGAAGACAGGAGATGAAACTTCTGCTTGGCTTCAGGGACCTTAGGATTTCAAGCAAAATAGGTGGGTTACAGAAATTAGGAAACTTTCTCCTCCTTCTCTCTCTTTCTTTCTCTAGGGACCTTTCTTAGGTTTCCTCCCTCTAGTTTCCCTTTAGATTTTTCTCTAGTCTCTCAAGTTGCCTCTTGGTTTCCTCTCCTCTCTTTTCCCCTTCTCTCTGGTCTCTCCCTCTCTCTCCTCAATCCCCCTTTGAGCTCGGATTAGATCAATATTTATAGAGAAAGGGAGGGGGTCAGGTCTGAATTCATTCAACTACAGTGACTAGGATTCAACAGAGATTTTTTCCACAAATAGGCAAAGATTCTTCAAAGAAATAGGTTCCTAGTCAAGCTTTCCTATTTGGTAAAACTCTTTCTTCGATTTGGGGATGAGTTTCATGGGTTTTATACGTCCAATTGGAGCTTGGGGCATGTCAGATGTTGCGGTCTCGTATTTGGGGCTGTCAGTGGCAGGAAATGTAAATTTGAAGAACTTTTAAATGTTATTTTATCTTTTCTTGGTTTTAAGTAGGGGTTATTTGGTATTTTGAGCTTGTTGGGTCTATTAGGCTCTATTTTATCGGTCCAGGTGTTTCAATGGGGTTAAGTAAGGAACTAACGTTAGTCCCCAACCTCTTAAGATTCTAGGTTTGACAGCTGATGTGCGGATTTAATCTGGTGTATTAAAATGGTATCATTTTAGTTTAACAGTAAAACGGATGAATTAGGTTGTGAAATTTGGCGTGTTGGGGTTTCTTGGATCTCTGAACACAGTGGTGATGCTTGATTGGTCAAATAGGATCGACATGACTGAGATATATAGCTGATAAGTTTGGATAAATGTGATTTACTAAAAAGGAATCTTTGTATAATGATGGGTCAAACGGAGAAATTTTGGGATGAAATTTGGTGGTTTAATATTTTTGAACGTCCTAAATCTAATGGATGTGATGAATCTTTGATCAGAGGTGTAGATTGATAGATTTAGTTCAGATCATGGTCTTAGCTTATGGTTTTTCAATTAACGAGAGGGTCCGAAATAGAATTTTACTTTTTCAATGCTCAAACGGAGGTGTTACGCCATGAAATTTGATGTGCTAGGGTTTTTCGGGTCTTTGAATACAGTTATAAGGTATGACTTATCATGCGAAGTTGGGATGATGGATGATAAGCTCTAATTAATGAAATTTGATGAAATAAGATCTAGGCTTGATGGGGGATCAAACGGGTGAATTTTTAGCTACAATTTGGTGGGTAGGCATGGATTAAGGGGAGGAGTCAAGTGGATGGTTCTGATATGATAAAGATATGATCAATCTTGGTAATCATTCAGGGACATCAGAATGGGATCTTGATGTCTTTGTGGTTGGTTGTCGTAGATTTGTGGTGGGATTCAGTAGTTGATTGATTCCTAATGGTCTTGAGGTGATGGGTGTGTTGAATTTGATTTTGAGAAGTTGGAGTTTGAATGTTACATAGATCTAAAACATTCAATCTGGTTTGACAGCTGATGTGCTGATTCAATCTAATGTATTGAAATTGTATATTTTTAGTTTAACGGTAAAACGTATGAATTATGTTGTGAAATTTGGCGTGTTGGGGTTTTTTGGGTTCCTGAACATAGTGGTGATGCTTGATTGGTCAAATAGAGTCGGCATGACTGAGATCTATGACTAACAAGTTTGGATCAATGAGATTTGCTAAAAAGGAATCTTTGTTTGATGATGGGTGAAACGGGAGATTTGGAGATGAAATTTGGTGGGTTAATATTTTTGAACGTCCTTAATCTAATGGATGTGATGAATCTTTGCTCAGAGGTTTAGATTGGCAGATTTAGTTCAGATCATTGACTTAGTTTATGGTTTTTCAATTAACGAGAGGGTCCGAAATGGAATTTTACTTTTTCAACGGTCAAACGGAGGTGTTTGGTCATGAAATTTGCTAGGGTTTTTCGAGTCTTTGAATACAGTTGTAAGATATGATTTGTCATGTGAAGTTGGGATAATGGATGATAAGCTCTAATTAATGAGATTTACTGAAATAGGATCTAGGCTTGATGGGGGATCAAACGGGTGAATTTTTAGCTATAATTTGGTGGATAGACATGGATTAAGGGGAGGAGTCAAGTGGATGGTTCTGATATAATAAAGATATTGGTCAATCTTGGTAATCATTTAGGGCCATCAGAATGGGATCTTGATGTCTTTGTGGTTGGCTGTCATAGATTTGTGGTGGGATTCACTAGTTGATTGACTCCTAGTTGTCTTGAGGTGATGGGTGTGTTGAATTTGATTTTGAGAAGTTGGAGTTTGAATGTTATATAGATCTAAAACATTCAATCTGGTTTGACAGCTGATGTGTCGATTCAATCTGGTGTATCGAAATGGTATCTTTTTAGTTTAACGGTAAAACGGATGAATTAGGTTTTGAAATTTGGCGTGTTGGGGTTTTTTGGGTCCCTGAACATAGTGGTGATACTTTATTGGTCAAATAGGGTTGGCATGACTGTGATCTATGACTGACAAGTTTGGATCAATGAGATTTGCTCTAAAAAGGAATCTTTGTTTGATGATGGGTCAAACCGGGGGAATTTTGGGATGAAATTTGGTGGGTTAATATTTTTAAACATTATGAATCTAGTGGATGTGATGAATCTTTGATCAGAGGTGTACATTGATAGATTTAGTTCAGATCATGGTCTTAGCTTATGGTTTTTCAATTAACGAGAGGGTCCAAAATGGAATTTTACTTTTTCAACGGTCAAATGGAGGTATTTGGTCATGAAATTTGCTAGGGTTTTTCGGGTCTTTGAATACAGTTGTAAGGTATGATTTGTCATGTGATGTTGGGATGATGGATGGTAAGCTCTAATTAATGAGATTTGCTGAAATAGGATCTAGGCTTGATGGGGGATCAAACAGGTGAATTTTGAGCTATAATTTGGTGGGTAGGCACGGATTAAGGGGAGGAGTCAAGTGAATGGTTCTAATCTGATAAATATTTGGTCAATCTTGGTAATCATTCAGGGCCATCAGAATGGGATCTTGATGTCTCTGTGGTTGGTTGTCATAGATTTATGGTAGGATTAACTAGTTGATTGACTATTAGTTGTCTTGAGGTGATGGGTGTGTTGAATTTGATTTTGAGAAGTTGGAGTTTGAATGTTATATAGATCTAAAACATTCAATTTGGTTTGACAGCTGATGTGTCGATTCAATCTGGTGTATCGAAATGGTATCTTTTTAGTTTAACGGTAAAACAGATGAATTAGGTTGTGAAATTTGGCGTGTTGGGGGTTTTTGTGTCCCTGGACACAGTGGTGATGCTTGATTGGTTAAATAGGGTCGGCATGATAGAGATCTATGACTGAAAAGTTTGGATCAATGGGATTTGCCAAAAAGGAATCTTTGTTTGATGATGGGTCAAACGGGAGAATTTTGGGATGAAATTTGGTGGGTTAATATTTTTGAACATCCTGAATCTAATGGATGTGATGAATCTTTGATCAGAGGTGTAGATTGACAGATTTAATTCAGATCATGGTCTTAGCTTATGGTTTTTCAATTAACAAGAGGGTCTGAAATGGAATTTTACTTTTTCAACGGTCAAACGAAGGTGTTTGGTCATGAAATTTTATGTGCTAGGGTTTTTTGGGTCTTTGAATATAGTTGTAAGGTATGATTTGTCATGTGAAGTTGGGATGATGGATGGTAAGCTCTAATTAATTAAATTTGTTGAAATAGGATCTAGGCTTGATGGGGGATCAAACGGGTGAATTTTTAGCTACAATTTGGTGGGTAGGCATGGATTAAAGGGAGGAGTCAAGTAGATGGTTCTGATCTGATAAAGATATTGGTCAATCTTGGTAATCATTCAGGGCCATCAGAATGCGATCTTGATGTCTTTGTGGTTGGTTGTCGTAGATTTGTGGTGGGATTCACTAGTTGATTGATTCCTAATGGTCTTGAGGTGATGGGTGTGTTGAATTTGATTTTGAGAAGTTGGAGTTTGAATGTTATATAGATCTATAACATTCAATCTGGTTTGACAGCTGATGTGCTGATTCAATCTAATGTATTAAAATTGTATATTTTTAGTTTAACGGTAAAACGTATGAATTAGGTTGTGAAATTTGGCGTGTTGGGGTTTTTTGGGTTCCTGAACATAGTGGTGATGCTTGATTGGTCAAATAGAGTCGGCATGACTGAGATCTATGACTAACAAGTTTGGATCAATGAGATTTGCTAAAAAGGAATCTTTGTTTGATGATGGGTGAAACGGGAGATTTGGGGATGAAATTTGGTGGGTTAATATTTTTGAATGTCCTTAATCTAATGGATGTGATGAATCTTTGCTAGAGGTTTAGATTGGCAGATTTAGTTCAGATCATTGACTTAGTTTATGGTTTTTCAATTAACGAGAGGGTCCGAAATGGAATTTTACTTTTTCAACGGTCAAACAGTGGTGTTTGGTCATGAAATTTGATGTGCTAGGGTTTTTTGGGTCTTTGAATACAGTTGTAAGGTATGATTTGTCATTTGAAGTTGGGACGATGGATGGTAAGCTCTAATTAATGAGATTTGCTGAAATAGGATCTAGGCTTGATGGGGGATCAAACGGGTGAATTTTGAGTTACAATTTGGTGGGTAGGCATGGATTAAGGGGAGGAGTCAAGTGGATGGTTCTGATCTGATAAAGATATGGTCGATCTTGGTAATCATTCAAGGCCATCAGAATGAGATCTTGATGTCTTTGTGGTTTGTTGTCGTAGATTTATGGTGGGATTCACTAGTTGATTGATTCCTAGTGGTCTTGAGGTGATGGGTGTGTTGAATTCGATTTTGAGAAGTTGGGGTTTGAATGTTATATAGATCGGGGCTGTTAGAAAGGGGTTGGCGTGACGAACGGTGGATCTTTGCAGTTTAGTCATGGAAACTGATGTGTAATTAGGTTGTGGTTTTCAAAGTCTAGGAACGATGTCTGATCTAACGTTGATATTGATCTCAAAGTTCTTATTTGTCTTGTGGATTGTGTTAGAAGGGGTATTTCGGGTTCTGGGATGTCTCAAGTTGATCTGGTTGTGTTTCTGAGTTTTTGGGGTTTAAGAGGGGGTCCAAAGAGGTAGGGCAAAAGGGTTGAGCAAAAATTGGGTGCTAACAGCTGTGCCAGCACAAAATTCTCTACATTTAAGATTTCCATCTCAACTTAATTTTTTAAGACACTATCAGTTATATTTATGACATTATTGGGGATTTTAAAAGCTCTCATGATGAACTGAGGCATCATGTTTTTGTGATTTTGTCCCTACCACATAAACTCCCTACCTAAGAATTAACTTAAAATCCTCTACTAAACTTTTTTTTGTGAATGTTTGGTAGTTAGTAGCTCGTTATAAGCAAGAGTAGAGAATCATCATTGATTTTTTTTTTTTTTTTTTTTTTTTTTTTTTTTTTTTATGTTGGCACTAGACTCGATTATACTAGGGATGGTTATGGGGTCTATGAATTTATCCCGATTAATAATTGGTTTGGGACTAAGACACTTTGTCCTAACCAAGACTAGAGCCATTGACAGCCGTAATCCTCAAGCTTATGCCTAGCTCAACTTGAGATCAAGCTTTTGAGCTTGCAAACCAAGGCCCAAGTTAAGGACTTGAGCTTAACCCAACACAAATTGGGCTAGACTTATGCTCAGGTGGGTTGTGTTGTTTCCATTTAGGGCTAAACAACCAAACAACATCTGTTGAGTGGCTGTTTGAAGCATTATCCTATTTAGTACAGATTATGCTGATTAGGCATTTTGCCAATGTTGCAACATGAAACTTGTTTGGCTCATGTGAAAGGTTGTGTAATAAACTATTGATTCAATACAACGTGAGTAAACAGGAATGCATGGATAGATTATTTCCGTCCAATTCCTCATATTAATTCATGCATAATCTGATATATAAATCAATTAAAAACTCTTATTTTGTCCCAATAATGAAAATTATTGAATACTAATATTGAGTGGACAATAAAAATAGAATAATATCCTACAAGAAAATTGGGATTTAGTGACGGAATACTAATATTCAAGTTCATCACTAAAATGTAATTTATAGTGAAAGACATGTTCTTGTACGTCACAAAATCACAAAGTCTTGATATATAGTGACAGGTAGTTATTTGTCACTAATTGTTGATATGTAGTGATGGACAATTGAATCATCATCACTAAATGTTGAATTATAATGATGGATTATTGAGTTATTGTCACTAAATGGTTAGCTATAGTGACGGACAATTAAGTGTTTGTCACAAAATCACAAAATCTTGATATGTAGTGACGGATATCTATCACTAATTGTTGAATTGTAGTGATGGACAATTGAATCATCATCACTAAATATTGAATTGTAGTGACGAATTATTGAATTATTGTCACTAAATGGTTAGCTATAGTGACAGACAAATAATGTTTGTCACAAAACCACAAAAGTTGATTTATAGTGACGAATAGTTTAATGTCGGTTGCAAAAAAAATTACAATGACAAACAATTGAGTATTTGTTACAAAATGTTGATTGAATTTTTATTTCATAAATTAAAATCAAAAAATATTTTTAGTAACATTTTCTTACAATGTTACTAAAGATCAATATATATATATATATATATATATATATATATATATATGTATGTATGTATGTATGTATATGTATCGTCTATGCATGTATGCATTGTATTGCAAACCATCTTGAAGGCCTCAGATTCGAATCGGATTCAGAACTAATCCAACTTCGATTTAATTGTTTAAAATATAGAAAAAAAAAGTTAATTACTTTTCAACTTTTATATATAATAAATTAATGTAAATAACTTGTTGAATATAGTATATATATTAATTCATATATAAAATAATATATAAAAATATATCTTTATAATTTTAAATATAATTATATAAAATTTATATATTAAAATCAATGAGTATTATAATATAATCAGATCGAATGGAGTCAAATTTGAATCCCATTTGCTTACATAAATACATTATCCGAATCCAAGATAATTGTATCGAAAGTCAGATTGGGCCTTGGATTTTCGTATTATTGACATGCCTAGTTTTTGTAGACCATTAGTAGCCTTTAGTGTTGCCTAAGCTCCATTCTCCCATACATAAGGCTTGATAATATATGTCTAGTTTTAGCATTCAATCTAGCTAGCCCAAAAAGTATAAATTATATGTAAAAAAATATAAATTTGTCCTTGACCTGGTTGGTTGGACCGATAAAATGGTGACTCAGTCATAATTCTAGTTTAGGTCAACCTCTAATTCACCATTAGTTTAAAAACTATTAACTTGAACAAAACCCATTCGACTTGAGTGGTTGAACCACTGACCCACTTAAGGGTTTGCTTGGCTTAAATTGGGCTGAAACGATCATTCCTAATCTTATCTTTGTATCCTAACCTTTCAACTAGTGCCATCATATTTAAGGGTGTCAATGGTCCGGTTTTGGATTGGACCCCATCTAGTCCAAAAAAATTTTGGATGGATTGGACGGACCAACAAGACATTGGATTGGACCAATCTGATCCAAAATATTTATTAGATTGGATTGGACTTGGCTCATTCGTAACAAATTTATATTGGATTGGGTTAGATTAAGCCAATATCTGGTCCATTGATATTAGATAAGAATACATGTGTCAATGGACTGTGTTTGGGTTGAAACCAATCTAAATCAAAATGAATTTGAACAGATTGGATGGTCTAGACATTGAATTGGATCGGTCCAAATTGGTCCAAAATGAACTCACATTGGACTAGATCGGATTGGACCAAATCCAGTCCAACTGACACCCCTACTCATATTCCATTTCGCCTAGTGTTTAGCAAATTTATGGAACAATGGTGAAATTCTAAAATCTCTACTAGCAAGTTAAAGGTATGAAAACTTTAGTTGAATTTGTAACCAATGTTTAGAAAATCAAACCGGATTCATCAGTTGGATTGATTGAACTCGGCCTTTGGCCCCTGGTTGGTTCGGTCATTCCCCCAAAATTGGATTGCACAAAAAAAATTGGCAAAAATCATCAACCTATCCGGCCAAACAAGAAAATCAATGAACTGGTCCTAATTTTAGAAAATGACCGGTTTGTTGAATTTTTAATTTTTAGCATATAAATACAACTTCTAGAGGCCATAACTTGGTGCCCATATGTTCAATTGGGGTGTTCTTGTTTTTTTCTTTTTTGTTTTTTTTTTTTTATTTTTGGTAACTTTTCTAGATCTACATGTTCCCAAGGGGCCGAAGGTGCCTTGCCCCACTATTTTTGCTAAAAACGCCTTTTTTGGCTTAAATCTTAATTTTTAATCTAAAAATTGAAACCAAAATAAAAATGATATGTTATAAAAAAATACAAGTATATATTTTAATAAATTGTCATCTAATATATAATTATGCCATCAGGGTTTAACTTAAACCGCTGACCTGTGAACCTCTCTCCTTTCCGGGTCAATACAATCCAATTCTCTACATTTATTTTATATAATTAAATAAACTTTTAATTTAGACTATCATTTAAAATTAAGTACTAAAACTATTAAAATTTATGTTTCATAATTTATAACTAATAAAATAAAATTTTAAAATGAAATTTAACTATAATTTAATATCAACTTATATTCTATTTAAGAACGAGTACGTAAATAAAAGATGCATTAAATTTTATAATTCCATTTACTTTTAATTGAATATTCATTTTAATTTTATAGATAATAAAATTAAAATTTAAAATCAAATTTAACTATAATTTAATATCAACTTATATTCTATTTAAGAATGATTACATAAATAAAAGCTGCATTAAAATTTAAAATTCCATTTACTTTTAATTTAACTTTCATTTTAATTTTATAGCTAATAAAATAAAAATTTAAAACCAAATTTAACTATAATTTAGTATCAACTTATATTCTATTTAAGAATGATTACATAAATAAAAGATGCATTAAAATTTAAAATTCTATTTACTTTTAATTTAACATTCATTTAAATTCCATTTAAAAATATTATAAAAATTTAAAATTTAAAAATAATTGATAAAAAATAAAATCAATTTTATAGAAATTTAAATTAATTAATAAAATCATTAAATATTAATTAATATGATTAAATAAACCGTATAATTAATAAATTAAAACTATAGAAATTTAAATTTATATTTCACAATAAAACTTTATTATTAATAAATTAAAGTTTAATATCAAAATTAACTATAAGTTAATATCTACTTAAATTCCATTTAAAAAGGATTACATTAATAAAAAAAATGTAAGATTAATTAATAAGAAGATTATATCGTTAAAACAAATTTTCCCGCCTCTCCCTCCCTCCCCCCCTCTCTCTCTCTGCGAAAAAAGAAACGACCCTTCACATTCCCTTTCGATATGCAATGATAATGAAAATTTTCTGAGTTTTTGAAAGAAACGACTCTCCCTCCAATCTATCAAACCAGTTTCAGTTCCGTTCCTTGGCTTTATCATGTCTCATTCTCTCATGCTCTTTTCTCTCTTCTCAAACACAATCAGTTCACCACCATTCATCGTCCACGGTTATTGCTAGTACCAAAACAACACCACCATAGTCCAAGTCATCGTTCTGGACACCAAAAAAGTGTTATTTCTACTGCAGATGAATTGTTCTGGCCTTCTTTTTGTATAGAGATATTACTTCTAAATGTTATGGTATTCTTTCTCTAATCTCTGCCTCTGTTCTTTGGTTCTCTACAAATATTTTTGTATAGAGGTATTGCTTCTAATCGATTATCCCCCCTTTCTTCTTCTATTTCTTCTTTTAATCTTACTTCTTCCATCACTAGACAAGAATCAATCTACACAACTCGTTATCAGAGAACATATATTAGAAGCCCAGTCTTTTCCTTGTGTCAGGTTTAACAGACCAATGAGCTGACATCATCTGTGTATATCTTGATAATTTCAGAAGGTTTACACCTAGTCCCTGTAGGAGAAAGTGAAAACCCTACTACCTGATAGAGCTTCATTTATGCATATTTTAGTTATTGGTTATAGACTAGTTTAGATCCATTTACAATTTTTTTTCAGAACTTCTCTTGTGGAAATCACATATTTGGTTTTCTTCAGTTATCTTTGATTGGAGGTGAGTTTTCTGATCTCGGCTGCCTGCTTTCAGGCCATACGGAAAATGAATCAAACAAGTCTAATGAGATTTGTTCATTTTGGAGTGATTTAGATATAGATTATTTTTTTTTTCTTTTTGTTTATCTCAGATTTTTTGCCCAACCTGTATTTTGGAACTTTTTTGATTGTTTTGTGGGTACCAACTAACTAACCAAGGTGAATTGTATCTTCTCTGGGGTGTTTCCATATGAGAATACCTTAACTTATTTATCCTGCATTTGCATTGCCTGAATTTATTTGAGGTTTATGGAGACTGATGATGTGTATTCACCCTTTTGGGAAGATGTTGGGGGTAAACTTGCTTTTACATTGAGTAATCTGATATCTCCAATATCTTTTAATTTGATGTTCCAACTTCCAAGTCAGGCTTCCCAATTCGAAGAATTAACTACATTTGGCTGGGGCCCATTCAAAATTTAGTCTGAACTACATTTGGCTTGGTCCCAACCAGACCTGAAAATCTAAGATTTCAAAGATATGGCATGAAAATCAACATCTAATTCTTTTATCATTATCAAATTGAGATGGTGAATGGTTGGAGAAATATTACAATGTCTGCAAGATGTATCTAAATTTCAAGAATTTAGTAGAGGTGCAATTCAGGGTTCCCAATTTGAAGAATTTGAACTACATTTGGCTTGGACCCATTAAAAATTTAATCACTTATTTTTTTTTGAATAAGTTCTCAACTAGACCTGAACTACATTTGGCTTGTGGCATGAAAATCAGCATCTAAATGTTTATCATTTATCAATTTGAGATGGTGAATGGTTGGAGAAATATTACAACGTTTGCAAGAGGTAGCTTAATGCAGAGTAAAGAACAGAATAATTTTGAAAGTTAAAGACCACAAGAGGTTCCAATATGCGTATATGAGTAGTTACATCAAAAGAAAGTCCACTCCATCCATCAATTTTTGAACGTCTACATTGATAGGAAGAAATCAGTGCTTTGAGACCTGCAATCCACACCTCAGCCTCAATTTTGTCCTTGTAAGTCTGAAAACCAACAACATATTAGATCCTTGATTTATGACAATTAGTTTAAGAAATCTCAAGAGCCTCAACTTTGTCCTTGGAAAGTCGCATGGTGCTCCAGCAAGATTATTCACCAGAAGCCACCATTGGAATCCATCTCTTGATCATTTTCTTAATCTTCCAACAAATAATGCCTGATTTTGACAGATGGAAGCTGCCAATCACACACCCGTAGTCGTGGCTTACAGGATGAAACAACAAAACAAATTGACCACATATATGAGTGAGGCTCATATAAGCAAACTGCCGTGGTAAGGAAAATTGATAAATTAAAGTGAGTTAAAATGAACTACACTGATGTCAGTTAAAATTTGAAAAAGTTAGAACTAGACTTATGTCAGTAAAAATGAGTTTGAGATGGGAACCTGAACGAAAAAAAAAAGAAAAAGAAAAAAAAAAGCTCTGTTAAAATGAGCTTGAGATTCTACAGACACGAACGAATAAAAAGAGGACAAATCTGAAGCAAACAATCATTCAGCTTAAATAAACGAAGATCAACGTAGGTTTGAAGCAAAACCTGAAGTACTTGTAATGGTTTCGAGTTAGAGGTTCTTGCAGCAATGGTGATGGCGATCAATCCTGTAAAAAACGATGCAGCTGATTTCCAAATCTTTCTTTGGAAACTATACTCGGGAGGAATCAAAAGACTCAAAACCAAGAACACAGTCTGCAATCTCTGTAAAGAAAAAGAAGAGAATCTGCATCACCCATTTCTTTAAATGTCCCTGTGCCAAAGAATTCTGGTGTCAAATGAACAAAGAAATAGGATAGCACAGACATTTGATCAAATCATAGAACAAATTAAGAAATATGACATAGCACGTACCCAAGAGAAATAAACCAGTTAACTGCCGGTAGGCCAAGAATCTCTACTACTCTATTCTAACCTACGAACAACAAGAAAATAATTAAAATAAAGCAAGAACAAGACAACAAAAGGAATTGTTTACTCTGTATTATTTCCACCCTTCTTGATGAATGCTGATGCATCCGGCTGGACTTCCGGCTAGCTTTACAATATACCAGAGAAGTAGGGAGCGAGGAGGACGATGACGGTGGAGAGATGAATGGGAATTTTGTTCCCCACTCTCTTCAACGTCATAGCCTTCCTCGCTTCCTTCAACTCTGATTATCAACCCATGCATACCATTACTAACACTAACAAAGTTTCGTGTATTATAGCTACATATATTTATAGAGAGAGAGAGAGAGAGTTCATTCTGTTAAAAGGAACGTGGATTCTTGGGTGCAAAGTTTTGATAACTTAATGGAGTGGGTAATCTCCTTCTTGGTAATATGTTTGGACAAGATCGTATTAAACCACTCTTTATCTGAAATCTGACCCATTTTGCTTCCTAAAAAATGTCCAAGGTCTGATGGGTAGGGCTTAAGGCTATGCCCGCACTAAAAGCCGGTCCAGGTCCAGCTCGGTTTAATCTACTCTAGTCTTGGAAACCAAATGCTTTCTCAATCTTAGCCGAGAGAGATGACCTGGAATCCTATTTTCGGAATTATTCAATAGCTTCTTTAGAAACTACTAGAAACTACTCAATCTGAAATCTGACCCATTTTGTTTTTTATAAGACAAAAGAGGTTGCAGCACGTCTCCAGAAATCATTAGCACAAATATAAGCAAGGGACCAAGGGAGGTCCTAAAGGTTGAGATTCAATGAACTTTGGACACTCAAATGAGCTTTATAAGCTAATCAGTCAGCAGCTTGATTGGCCTCGTAGTATTAGCGTGAGCTGTCAAAGTAGGAGGATATTCCTTAATTAAAGGGCAACTCCTATCCAGAGTTAGTGATCACTAATCTTTATCATAGGAGTAGTTTGTATTGGACAAGGAAAGATGGAAGAAGGCCTATATATATATATATATATATATATTCATTCCCTGTAAAGAAAAAAGTGACAGGAACAAAAGAATAATATCTTTCGTTCTACACGAATTGTCATGGTATCAAAGCATCGATCCTATAGGGAGGGCATTCGAGAGGTGATCCTACAGTGATTGGCCACCCGTGCCGAGCCCAGAATGGTCGGCGAGCCCAACCTTACCTCCTCCTCTGTTAGTGGTAGCAGCATCGTTCTTGGTGGCAATCTCCTTGGTTGCGTGCTTCTTAGGCTTCGTCCTTCCAGTCATGGTTGGTTCTCTATCCGCCTGATGATCAACGACAAATCACCCGAAAACCAGGAGAGATAAATAGAAGTTTGGAGCAGCAATAAAGTCATCGGAAGTCGGACGTAGCCGGATAGGCGATCACCTCTTCCTCAGCCCTGCGGATGCAGCCGGATCATGTCGTCTATCTCCGATGTCAGAAGTCGGACGCAGCTGGATAGGCGATCACATCTTCCTCCGCCCTGCGGACGCAACCGGATAGGCGATCTCCAAAGGACCTCTACATGTTCAATTTGCTAGGAAAATTTATCGGTTCTGTGGAGCATCTACAGAGATCAGCGTCAAGATAATGTTCTTGAGAGGAACTCGGATTCCTTCGTCGAGATTGCAAACTTGGTGTTTGATTTCCGAGATTTCTCACCTCTTCCTCCGCCTTGGTGGCACTAAGCTCTTCT
This sequence comes from Nelumbo lutea, assembly GCF_056320005.1. Taxonomy (NCBI): domain Eukaryota; kingdom Viridiplantae; phylum Streptophyta; class Magnoliopsida; order Proteales; family Nelumbonaceae; genus Nelumbo; species Nelumbo lutea. Next base: position 20,099,070 of record NC_142684.1, on the reverse strand, counting down.
GCTCCGAGACGCCATTAGCAGGGACACCCTTCGGGAGATACAACCATGTCCGATTCAGAAACCTCAGATCCGGTTGGGGAACAACGATCCGACCCTACCCTCACTGAATTGACCATCAGAATGGCTGAAATCCTGCACAAACCAACATCGACTACAGAGACTCCTGTCGCATAGATTGGTATCGAGTTGGACGGCACCAACTATGCTCTTTGGTCCCAAGTTGGATGGCCTTGATGAAAAACTTGGCAGGATTCGAGCAAATGTACTCCAAATGCACCCGTTTCTCACTATTGAGCAGGCATACACACATGTTCGTAAGGAAGCTATCCGGCAAAAGGTCATGATCACCGGTAACAATATTGAAACTCCAGGAGCTATTTTGGCCTCCAAAAGTGTTAAAACGGGACAACCTACTTCATCCTCAATAGGCTCTCTTTCTTTGAGCAACGGAAAAACCGGTACATCCTCTAAATCTCGAACGTCTTCTGATAAAACTAAGTGTTCTCATTGTGGTAACTCGAAGCATACCCGGGAGAATTGCTTCAAACTACATGGCTACCCCGACTGGTGGCATGAACTCCAAGCCCGAAAACGCCAAGACAAGGCTGAAACTGGTGGTAAGGCTGCGATGGTTACAGCAGAACCCCAACTATCATTCACACTGCCTGTTGAACTACCACAAGGAGATATACACCTCTCAGATTCAGGTAACAATCTTCCCCACAACACTACTAATAGCAATGCATGGATACTTGACTTGGGGGCTACCGACCACATGACCTATGATGCCACTGATTTTTCAAAAACTTCACCACCAAGACAGACTACAATTGCTAATGCCAATGGGGCTATATCTCCAGTCATAGAAGCAGGCACTGTGACCTTGTCACTTACAATATCCTTAAAGAACACTTTGCTCATTCCCTCTCTCTCCCATAAATTACTATCTGTTAGTCAAATTTCCACTGATCTGAATTGTGTTGTGCTCATCTATCCTACTTTTTGTCTTCTTCAGGATATTCTCACCAATGAGATAATTGGGTGTGGTACTAGGAGGGGGGGCTCTACTACATGGATGATCTTAGTATGGGTCGAGCACACCATACACACCATCAGAGTAATACCAAAGAACAACAGATTTGGATCTGGCATCGCCAGTTGGGACATCCATCATTTGGTTACATGAAACATTTATTTTTGGATTTATTTACAGATATGCAGCCTCGTGATTTTCAATGTGAAACTTGCATCTTAGCTAAGAGTCATAGAACTATCTATCCTTTAAGTATGAATAAAAGTAAAGTTCCATTTGCTTTAATTCACTCTGATGTGTGGGGGCCATCCCCGGTAACTACGATGCCTGGGTTTCGCTGGTTTGTAATATTTGTTGATGATTGCACTCGCATGATATGGTTATATCTGATGAAACATAAAGATGAAGTGCTGACTGTATTTCAATCATTCCATATGATGGTGAAGACTCAGTTCTTAGCTAAAATTTAGGTTCTCGGGTCTGATAATGGCAGGGAATACATAAATCAACGGTTTCAAGATTATTTCCAGATTCATGGACTACTTCATGAGACTTCATGTCCACAGACTCCACAGCAAAATGGCATTTCTGAGAGAAAGAATCGACACATACTCGAAACTGCTCGTGCTTTGCTACTTGGAGCACATGTACCTAACCGACATTGGGCTGATGCTGTTGCTACTGCTGTACACCTCCTTAATCGAATGCCATCACACATCTTACATTTTAAGACACCATTACAAGCTCTTTCATCACATGTCTCTCTGCCATCCTTGTTGATGATTCCACCTCAAGTTTTTGGTTGTGTGGCATTCGTACATCTGCATAAAAATCAATGCACAAAACTTGATCCACGAGCAACTCGGTGCATATTTTTGGGGTATGCGTTACATTAGAAAGGGTACCGATGTTATGATCCAGCCACCCAACGGACCTATATTACCATGGATGTTACTTTTTTGGAATCTGAAACATTCTATTCTCCTTCCAAAACCAATTCTTCTCTTCAGAGGGAGAGTCAGAGTGCAAAATAGAACTGGTTTCTACCCGATTGGCTGAATAATAGTGATTCAATAGAAAAGATGGTCAATGAAGAACCTTCTACAACTGGTGTAGTTTCAAGAGAGACATCTACAACACTGGAAACATCTACATCGCCATCGCCACTTCCAGCAGAAGAAATAGAGACCCCAACCTCTACAGTACCCAAAGACCCATCTCCTGATAATATTCTTGAAGCGAATGACCCTGAGGTAAACTCTCCTACTACGCCTTCAAGCTCTAATGATATGAATACTTCTGCTGGTTACACTTTACCTTTCAGGAATAATCGTGGCAAACCGCCAAATAGATATTCTCCAGAGATTGAGGACCGGATGTCAAAGTATCAAATTGCCAATTATGTATCAACAAAGAGACTCTCCAAACCTCTCAAAACATTTGTGCAAGAATTATCCTCACATCATATTCCCACCAGTGTTCAAGAAGCTCTGACAAACTCGAAATGGACACAGGCCATACAGGAAGAAATGGAGGCATTGTTGAAGAACAAAACCTGGACTTTTGTTACCTTACTCGAAGGAAAAAAAACCTGTAGGGTGTAAGTGGGTATTTTCCATTAAATACAAAGCAGATGGGTCGATCGAGAGATACAAAGTGAGGCTAGTTGCGAAAGGTTATACTCAAATACATGGCGTAGATTATCAAGAGACCTTCTCACTAGTGGCAAAATTGAATACAGTTAGAGTTTTATTATCTCTTGCAGCAAACCTTGATTGGCCGCTACACCAATTCGACATAAAGAACACTTTCCTCCATGTTGACCTTGAAGAGGAGGTGTACATGGACATCCCACTTGGTTATACAGCAAATTCCAAGACCAAAGTTGTGTGTAAACTGCAACGGGCACTATATGGACTGAAACAATCACCACGGGCATGGTTTGGGCAGTTTAGTCTTGCGATGAAGAAATATGGCTTTCAACAAAGCAATTCGGACCATACACCGTTTCTAAAGCACCAACGAGGGAAGGTAACAGCCTTAATAATATATGTAGATGACATGATTATCACCAGAAATGATTCAGGGGAAATAGCAACTCTTCAAAAGCAATTGGTGACTAAGCTCGAAATGAACTTGGGAGGGCTCAAATATTTTCCAGGTCCAGCTCGGTTTAATCCACTCTAGTCTTGGAAACCAAATGCTTTCTCAATCTTAGCCGAGAGGGATGACCTTGAATCCTATTTTCGGAATTATTCAATAGCTTCTTTAGAAACTACTAGAAACTACTCAATCTGAAATCTGACCCATTTTGTTTTTTATAAGACAAAAGAGGTTACACAAGATGGGGGCAGCACGTCTCCAGAAATCATTAGCACAAATATAAGCAAGGGACTAAGGGAGGTCCTAAAGGTTGAGATTCAATGAACTTTGGACACTCAAATGAGCTTTATAAGCTAATCAGTCAGCAGCTTGATTGGCCTCGTAGTACACATGACGATACACATACCCTTCTCAAAACGGTCCTTCATCTCTAGGTAGTCCTCAATAATGTTCTTCAGTCTCCACGGAGGGCCGCCTATCACTTTTTGAAGGTAGGAAATGATGAATTTGAATCACCTTGGATGATGATGGGATGCTCCCTAAAATTCAGTACCAAATTGTGGGCTTCCTAAGTAGCCCATGCTTCAACCGAGTCCAAATCTCCTGCCGATACAAACCCTGCCCATATTTATCGCAGTCACACATGAAAAACATCTCGTCCTCTACACATATAGTATTATGCGGGGGGAGATGTTCCCAATCAACGGAGGTAGTGTGTTGTGTGTAGACGTGGGCAGGAGATCTGAACTCGCTTCAACCATGTTAATGGCAGAATCACCCATCTAAAAGAGGCTTTAACATCAATAACCTCATCAAGATGGTTCTTGTCAATAGTGGTCACCGAACTTTTACCTCCAGGATTTAGCCTTCTCATCGATAGTATTGTTATTCAAAATTTCAAATTTTCTAGATAAGCATTAATTATTGGCCTGATCTAGGATTAAGGGGGGAGGGAGTTTAGTATCATTAAAAACTTTTAGGTTTCTACTCTTCCAAAGAAACTGTAAAATACAAGCAATCTTCTCCATTATATTCTCACACTCTGAAACATCTTTATCATAAATTCTTTTCCACCAATCCCTCATCGAGGAGTCACACTCATCAGGACCCTCAATATTGGGTTTAACAGCCAATTCACCAAATTTGTTTTGCAACAATTTTAAAAAAAATGTGTGGACAGTATCCTCCACTTCTCCACATTGTTTGCAAGATATCCATCAATATTGATACTTCTTTCCCTTAACAAATCCTTAGTAGGAAGCCTATTATTAAGAATGAGAAATATAAAAAATTTTAACTTTGAAGGGCAGTCAAGTCTCCATGCTTTGGATATCCACTTAAACTCCTCCACATCAGATTAACCTTGGCATAATACGCAGATCTAATAGTAAATTCACCATTTTGCATTGAACATCCAAATCATCTTATCCTTTTTCCCCTCAAAGGGAATAAATATAGGTTTGATCTTTTGCCAAATATGATTTGGCACCAAGTTACAAACTTTATCTTCACTCCAAAATTTCCACTTCTAGTTTACAACTTCAATAACAAGTTATTAGTATTATCATTTCTATCATGGTTAACCTCATCTGCAAGAGAAAAAACCCCCGCCCATTTATCATACCAAAAATTACTTGAGTTTGCATCTCCAACCCTCCATCTCAACTTAGCTATGTTAGCTTCATTAGACCTCTCCACCCCCCCCCCCCAAAAAAAAAAAAAAAAAAAAAAAAAACAGAAAACTTTTGGGGTACAAACATTAATTAGATGTATAGGCTTTTTTCCGTTAGTGTTTGTCCATAAGGTTCAGTTTGGAAAGAGTACAAATGCAAATATGCACAGCGTAAATACATAGAAAATAATACAGAATATAAGGTTTTGCACTCTAGATATTTGTAATTGTACTCCTTCCAAACTCAGCCTAAAAAAATTTTATAGACACTAACAATTACATTTATGACATTATTGGGGATTTTAAAAGTTCTCATGGTGAATTGAGCCATCATGCATGTAGTGGCATTGAGGAGGGTCAACCTCCCAACCTAAGAAAGAGTAGAGGATCAATCCACTTAAACTCCTCTATTAAACTTGTTTTTGTGAACGTTTGGTAGCTAGTAGCCTGTTATAAGCAAGAATCGAGAATCATCATTAAAATGTTTTTATATTAGCACTAGACCTGATTATTAGGGATGGTTATGGGTCTATGATCTTGTCCCGATTAATAATTGATTTGGGACTGGGACACTTTGTCCTAACCTAGACCTGACCAATTGGCAACTGTAGTCCTCAAGCTTAGGCCTATCTCAACCCGAGATCAAGCTTGATCTTACAAGCCAAGGCCCAAGTTGAGCTTAACCCAACACAAATTGTGCTAGACTTAAGCTCAGATGGATTAGTTGGGCTTGGGCAAGTTGGTTGGGTTTGAAAATGGTTTTTAATTAATACATTTTGCACATTTATATTCTATTGGGTTTTGTAGCCCAATTCAAAAGTGGAATGGATTAAAAATACGTAAAAACGGCATTAATAAATACATATAAACATGCATATATATATATATATATATATATATATAATTGAAATGAAAAGATGTTTTCATATAAATATATATCGTGTATTTGTACACGTTTGTTAGTTTGGGACTAGGACACTTCATGTGATGAGTCTTGTTTCGATGCTTAACATACCAATCACATCTACTCCCAGCCTTCATTAAACCACAACTTTTATCGTGTACTGGACCTTCCTCATCTGCTGGGGTCTCATCACAGTTTTGGATGTGCACCGGAATTTCTTTCACCCTGGGGTTTCTTCATAGTTGGGTTCCTCTTCATTCTTCATTGCAGCTACTCTCTACGCTGTAGCCAGGGCCGGAGGCAGGATTTTTTATTGGTGGAGGTTAAAGCATAATAAACATGGATAAGGGGGCCAAAAGATAGGAAACATGGGTAGAAGGAGCAAAATATATATGATATTTAAATGGCTACTATAGGAAATTTCAAGGCATAGAGGGGTCCATGACTCCCCTCCGCCACCCCCTGGCTGTAGCGTTGGGAGACCTGGTGCTCATAGTCTTGAACTGCATCTTTCTCCTTGGGTTGGAGATAGTTCGACCTTAGCAGAATTTTTTTTTACATGTAATGTATGTATTATTTTATATTAAAATTTTTTATTTGTAAAAAAATTAAGAAATGCAATTTGATGCTAAAAAGGTTTTTTTTTTGTAATTTTTGAGAAAATAAAAGGGCAAGACACCTATGGCTCTTTGGGTTGCATAGATCTCAAAAAGTTATCCAAAATAAAAAAAAAAAAATCACCTCAGTTGAACATTAGAGTGCAAAGTTATGGCCTCTTGAATTTGGCATACACATTTAGTGTGCAACCCATAACCTGGCCACCAAGTTGAATGGGTCAACGGTCCAACCGTTCAGGTCAAACATTTACTAACCAAATAAAAGGGCAAGACACCTATGGCTCTTGATCAAGTGATGGTTCAAGCAGTGCAACCAATTGAGTTCAACCAAACCCAACCATTGGAAACCCTAAATATTTTTCAATTTAGTTTTAAGTTTTTTATTTGTAAAAATATAAAAAAATTACAATTTTAGGGAAAAAAAGGGTTCTAGCAAAAATAGTTACCCAAAATAAAAAAAAAAATCACCTCAATTGGACATCAGAGTGCAAAGTTATATCCTCTCAAAGTCTGCATACATATTTAGTGTGGAAACTTATGGCCACAATTGGACCCAAGTCAACAGTTTTTTACCTCCCTTGGGTTTTACTCAAACTGGACCCGAAATCTTGGCTAGGTGATGGTTCGAGCAGTTTAACCAATTGAACCAAACCTAACCCGTTGACAATCCTAAATATTTTTTTAGTTCAATTTTAAACTTTTTTATTTATAAAAAAATATTAAAAATTTGAAGTTTGCATACACATTTAGTGTGTAACCCGTGACTTGGTCATCGGGTCAGATGTAAACAAGATAGACTAGACCCTGCTTTCATAGGCTCGACCATTCTCCACACGCTCTAGATCCAAAGATCATTTAGGCGTCCAAGTTTAGGCTTGGGCCTAGGGGTGTAAACATATCGAATTCGAATCGGATAAGCAATATTCGAATTCGAATCCGATTAAAAAATTCAATATCTGAATTCGATTTCATATCTGATGAATATTGAAAATTAATATTCAATCTGAATCCAATTAAATATTTGAATATTCGATTCAATTCGATTCAAAGTCGAGTAATTAATTATTTTAGGTAATTAATAAATATATAAATTATTTATATAATTTAATTATTATATATAAATTACATAAAACATTAAAAAGTTTTATATATTATGTATAAGAATTAAATAATCGGTCGAATTTGGATATTTATCGAATCGAATTAGGTCATATCCGAATTCGAATCCCATTAGCTATTCAGTATGAGTAGGATATCCAAATTTGATTCGATTATGCTGAATCTCGAATTTGAAATCGGATTTTTGAATACCATTGGCACCCCTACTTGGGCCCGAAACACCAAGCTGGCTTTATTGGAACTAGTTTGGCCAATGTTTTAAAAACCGAACCATAGGCTGAATTTTTTTTTGCCTCGGGATTGCGAGTAGAGGTGTAAATCTAGCCATGCCGCCTGCGACCCGGCCCGGCACGACAGATTGTGGGTCGTGTCGGGCCTGGGTTTTCAAGTCCATGGGTTGGCTTGGCACGACACAATCGAGTCAGCTATGTTGCTCGAGGCCCGCGTGCCAACACGAACCATATATATTTATATATATATAATTTTCTTTTCAATTTATTATATTATTCCATTTTATTATTGCATATATAAATAATTGTATACACCAAAATTCATATAAAATAAAATTTTAAGATCTTTTTAATTTTTCGTCTATTTTTTAAATTCATGTTAAATTTGTCATTATTTTTTTCAAAAGTTTTAAAAAACATGGCTTGGCCCAATTCGCGGCCCGGCCTGGCCTAAGACTTGGCTCGTGGGCCAGCCCGGTTTGCGATATGGCATGGGCTCGCAGGGGCTCAGGTCGTAGACCATGTTGGGACGACCCCCTAAAGTATCCCAAGGGAGGGAAATTATTATATAGAAAAAAATTTGTGAAAGGAAATTTTTTTTAATTAAAATTTTATTGGAAAAAGATTTATTTAAAATAAATAAAAATTTATGGATAATAATATATTTAATCTAATAAAATAAAACAATAAATAAATAATCAAACCATCAGGCAATAGAGTGAAAGAGGGAGAGATGACTTTTGTAAAATAAATTAGAAAAATAGTTAAATAATAATTAATTTAATAAATTAATAAATTAATTTAGTAAAATAAATTAGATAAATAGACAATCAAGAGAGAGAGAGAGTAAATATATATAATATATACATGATTCTAGGTCTTACTTTGCTATACGCGATTCTAGACCCCCAGGCAGACTCGACCATTCTCCACATTCTCCACTTCCAAAGATTGGGCTACCCAACTCACTGTTAGTTGGGCTTGGATAAGAATTTCGGCCTTCAAGCTCAGACTCGAGCCACACCAAGCCCAACTTTATTGGAACTGGTCCAAGCCAATGTTTTAAAATCCAAGCTGTAGATATATTTATATGTATTATATATATAATATAATATGTATATTATATATAATATTCATATACATAAAATTTTATTTTCAAATAAATTATATTATTTCATTTATTATTGCATATATAAACAATTGTATACATCAAAATTGATATAAAATAAAATTTTAAGATCTTTTTTTATTTTTTGTCTATTTTTTTAATTTATGTTAAAGTTTTTATTTTTTTCAAATTTTTTTTTAAAAAAATGGCTTGGCCCAGTTCATGGCTAGCTTGGGCCGTTATACACATCAAAATTGATATAAAATAAAATTTTAAGATATATTTTTTTTTATTTTTTGTCTATTGTTTTAATTTATGTTAAAGTTTACATTTTTTTTTCAAAAATTTTAAAAAACATGGCTTGGCTGATTCATGGCTTGCTCAAGCCTAGCCTAAGACTTGGCCTATGGTACAGCACATGTCGGGCCCGATTCTTAGGGGAGGGAAGCACAACCTGGCTCAGCCTGCGGACTAGCACGACATGGCCCAACACGACCCGATTGTAAATAAAATGAGAGAGAAAGACAACTTTTAATAAATATGAAATGGTCGAAGTTTAGTGGTATCATTATAAATAATTAGTAGTGGCACCATTGTAAATAATTAAATGTTTAGTATGAAATATTAAAGAAGAAAAGATGAAGGGACAAGTTATCATTGCTTTTCTATTTATACAATAGCATTATTATAATTAATTAAAATTGTAATAGTAAATTTCACATGCCCTAAACTCAACATCTACAGCCACGTCACCTCCTCATGCCCCATTTTGTTTTAAGTATATACTAGCGGAGGGGGCCGTGTGTTGCAGGGGCTCGCTCATAAACTATCAAGCTCGAGCTCGGCTCGAGTCAAAAGCTCAAAAGTTCAAGCTCAACTACCTTTGATTACAGGTCTCTCAAGCAGTTGAGGTTCCAAGCCGAGGCATCCCTCAATTGCCAAGGTGCCAAATCGAGTTCTCCCTCAGTTGCTAAATTGTTGAGCCGAGGTTTCCCTAGCAGGCAAGGTGTTGAGCTAAGGTCTCCCTTAATTGACAAGGTGTCGAGCTGAGGTCTCCCTCAGTCGTCGAGGTGCTAAGCTGATATCTCCCTCAGTGACCGAGGTGCCGAGCTGAGGTCTCCCTTAGTGGTCAAGGTGTCGTCTAGCTCGAGCTCGATTCAAATTAGAGACTTGAGCTTGTGCTTAGAAGTTTGAACTCGGCTCGACTTGAACTTGACTACCTTTGATTGTAGGTCCCCTAGCAGCCGATATGCCAAGCTGAGGTCTCCCTCAATTGGAGAGAGAGACATTCTTTTAATTTGTAAGAAAAAGAGAGAGAGTTAGTAGAGAGTGGGATTCTTATAATTTCTAAGAAAAAAAAAGGCAAAAAATACTATTAGATTCCATTTCTCTCATCCTCAAGCCTTCTTACGTACACATTTCAGCTTAATATATTTATATTAGATACTTACAAGGGCCCCTATTCTAGCTCATTTTGGAAGGAGTAAAAATACAAATATGAATAGTACAAATACATACAAAATAATACAAAATACAAGGTTTTGCACTCTACAAATTTGCATTTGTACTCCTTCCAAATTGAGCCCTAGGGGTAAAACATGATGGTGAATATCTTGCCAAAGCTAAATTATTATATAGAAAAGAATTTGTAAAAGAATTTTTTTTAATTAAAAGTTTATTGAAAAAAAGATCTATTTAAAGTAAATAAAAAATTATGGACAATAATATATTTAATTTAATAAAATAAAACAATAAATAAATAATCAGGTCCATTAGTCAATAGACTAAAAGAGGGAGAGATGCCTTTTGTCATTGTATTTTTGTTTTATATAGTGGAATAATTGTAAATAGTTAAATAAAAGTTAATTTAATTTAATAAATAAATAAATTTAGTAAAATAAATGAGATAAATAGACAATCAAGTGAGAGAGTAAATATATATAAATATATACATGATTCTAGGTCTTACTTTGCTAGCAATAATAATTTGTTAGATTATTAAATTAATAACTAATTAAATAATTTAGTAAAATAATTAAATAAATAAATAAAAGTTTATGTATTATCAACATAACATTAATAAAAGATATCTCTAATTATTTAATTAATTAATTTAACGCTATTAATGGATTAGCAGAGTCTACGAATAGGTCCAGTTAGTATAGCCTGTACCTTTAGCACCCCAATAATAAATCAGTTTTTTTTTTTTATTTATATATGATAGCACACACTAGAAAAAACAAACCAGTTAACTGCCAGTAGGCTAAGAATCTCTATTGGTGAACATCTACTCTACAGACAAAGAAAATCATTACAAAAAAGCAACAAGAAATAAGTCCTTTACTCTGTATTATCTCCTCTTATTGATGCTAATGCATCTGGCCGGACATCCAACTTTGAGACACCACACGAGTAGAGAAGAAAGGTGATAATGTTGAAAAGATCAATGGAAATTTTGTTCTCCTCTCTTCAACATCATGGTCTCTCCTTCTCCGGCTGTGATTCTTTCTCTTTCTTATCAACACATGCTTGCCATAAAGCCTAACTACTATACGAACACGGAGACTCAATGTGGATTTGAAAGTATATATGTGTGTATATATATATATATATATATAGTTGTCGACAGTTCGGTTAACTGGATTATGGGCATATTTTGCAAATTGAATTGGTAGTATCAGTTTTTTCATTTCTTCAAACTGAAACTGAACCGGTACCACTGGTTAACCGGTCCGTCAATTTCAATTTTTGACCGATTCTGTTCTTCGGTTTTATGGTTTTTATATTTATAATATATATTATATAAATATATATAATATATTTAGAAATAAATTATTATAAATATAATATAAGTATATTTATATATAATATATAGAAAATATGTGACATATATTAAAAATATATGTACCAGTCAGTTTGGTTAATCGTCGGCTTTTTATAGGTTAACCAAAAACCGAACCGGTCATTCGGTTTTTCAAAAAATCCAAATCAATTGGTTCGATTAACTGCATTTTGCGGTTCAGTTTTTTGGCTTTTCAGTTTTTCATCCTAATTTATCGGACTCATTTTGCATCCTAAATTGCATTTGGTTGCAATGAATTATTTGCACTGATGCAAAACAACGGTAGTGCAAATGATTTGAATATAAATTTTGAATTTATGTTTGCTTTAAAATTTATCTTATTTTACTTGATTGCAGTACAAATAAAAATAAAATAAGACCTAAAGCAAAATAACCTAAAACCCAAAACAAAATTTAAACAGAATTTACTAGGGTAAATAAAATTGCACCACAACCCAACGCAGCCACAGGTCCGTTTGGGTGGGGCCATGCTCGTACTAATTACAATTGGTATAACTAGGAGCTAGTTATAACTTAACACTTTGGCCGGTCCTGATCCGGCCAAGTTCATACCCTCTGATTGTGTTTGGCGTGAACGGTAAACCTCAAAGAACCGTTCAACAAGTTTGATTAGAACAGGAATTCTTGCATTTGATTTTTATTTTTGGGTCATTAACCCCTTGGCCCAAGAAGATATATATAATGTGGTTTATTTATGCTGTGTTTGGTTTGAAGGAAAAAAAGTAAGAAAAGTAAGGAAAATCTTTACAAACTTTGTATTTTCTACCTTTTCCCTTCAAACCAATCTTTAAGAAAAGAAAATTAATAGCCCATAGCCACTCGTCTCATGATATTAAATGAGAATTATTTTGGCGGAACGAGGACGGGGATGGAGAATATGATCTCCGAACCCCCTCCCTTTGCCATTCCTAAGCCCATAGCCACTCGTCTCATGATATTAAATGAACCTAGAACTCCAAGAGTCCTGACAAATATATTATTGGGCATTTGGGCTCACTGGTTCAGTTCTAGAAACCTACCCTCAAAGTTGAAACCCATATAAACCAAGGCCGTTACGGATAAGTGGGCGACAGGAGACATCGACCAACCAACCCTTTTGGAGACAAACCCAAAAAGATACAGTCCTGATCTTTCTCATGTAACAGATTGGAGTCTACTGAAGCACTGAGCTACAAATGTATTGAAACAAGATTGCAGCTCTTGAAAAGGGAAAAAAATGTAAGAAATGAACACCAAACGCTTCTTGTTATATTGATTGAGGAATCAAATTAAGTACCAAACAAAATCGGACCTGTTTACAAACATGAAGCAATAAACAAGGCAAACATATAAAATTGCCCATAAACACATGAAATTAAGTGCAACTCCTTTCCCTTCTAGAGAAAGATGAAGCAATCCAGGGAGATAAAAGGATTATCAATGTCTGTGATAAGAGAGTTGAGCTCCTGCTGAGATAGCAATTCTCCAACTGCATTTTGATCAATGCCAGGCCGGATATGGTGAGTGGAAGTCTCTCTCTTCCTCGACTGAGTTTCTTCAGGACATACATTGTTGGACGGACTTCTGGGCCGTAGGTTTTCCTTCCTCCCTGATAATGAGGTGGGCTTGGCTACATTTGTCTTAAAACCACCATTGCGTCTGCAGCTCTCTTGGGGAGATTTCCTTGTAATTGCCCTATATTCATCGCCATTAAATCTCCTACTCGGAGATGGAGAACTGAAAGTCCGGCTCGGAAGGGAGCTTATTGGGGAGTTTGGTCTCTCAGCAAGTTCCCTTCTGAGACTCTTCTGTCGAACAAGTGTCGGTGAGCTATCACGCCCTCTCTTCTGCGGCTGCGGTGCAATGCGCCTAGGCGGAATTGACTGCTTCAGTGGCGTTGCTGTTGATCTGGATGGTGCCTCAAACCTTCGCAAAGGAGGCTTAACAGTCAAGGCCTTAATGGGAGTTGGCTTGGTTTGAACTATTTGTGGGTTCTCCTTGATACAAGCCCACAAGAATTCATTTGAAAATGCTCTATCTTTTGATGAAATCAGTGAAGTTGAACAGGGCGATGAGTTGAAGGCTGACAAAGAAGAAGAGCTATTAGTGAAGCTAGTGGTATAGGAGAAAGAAGAAGATGAAGGGGAATCAAAAGGAGAATGAGATGATGGTTGGTTGGGGAGAAGAACTTGAGGAGATGCAGAAGCCGAAGCTTGTGGGATTTCAAGCTTGTCTTGGGGAAGATCAAATTCCTTGTAGGCAGTTGATCTGGGTCGGCATTTGCTAATACAAGACCCCATTTAGGAAGATTTAATTTCTCTCAGAATTTTAGAGACAAATTATTATCACAACTCCACAAGAACACCCAAGAAGGTAGGGTTTAGGGTTCTAGGCTTTTGGGTGTTTATATTTAATTGCTGCTGCAGACGAAAGGAAAGAAGGGTGGCTTTTACTTTTTCTTCCCTTTTCTTCAGTTGTTTGAATTTGGTCGGGGCTAAGAATTATGAATCCGTTGCACAACGGATATGTATGTCAGAGAAGGAACTGGTTGTGGCTGCTTTTCGTTATTTGACTAACTGCCATGTCCGTCCTGAAAACCTCTCTGCTATTCCATGAGAGAAACCCTCACATTAGGTGCCTAGGTGGTGTTCTTGCTATCGTCAGATAGGAATATAATTAGGACCCACAGTCCACCTTTGTATCTGGTATAAGTTGATATCACATCTGACACATCTAATGGTTAATTTAAGGTGTCTCTTTGTTGACTAGCAGCCTACAACTACAAGGTCCTTGGTGTAATGGGAATGTGCGAAACTGGTATCTGAACTGGGCCCAGTCAAGACTCAAGATTGCCTTGGGCCCTTGGCCCATATCAGCATGACAAGATGGGTTTGAAACATTTGAGTAGTAGATTATCTTTAAGACAAATATCATATTTTGCCCTCTTTCTGTCTTAGCTTTAGTTGCTTGCCATACAAGACAGAGAATCACTTTCCTTTTGTCTTTATTTCTTTTCCGGGTAAAGAACAACATCATCGGATATAACAATTCATTCCTTGCAACTTGGGTCAGGTAAGGTAGGGCAAAGCATTTGTTAAATTCAGAATGGGCCCAGGATCAATGTAACTGAAATCCTTCGGATCCGAAAGCCCAATTTGTCACTCCTATTGTAACGTTCTATGAGAATGTTAACGGAGTTCATGGAAACAAATACCTTTCAGAATGTTGGCAAATAAGGAGTTTCTAGAGGTGATGCAAGTCGAGCCGAGTCAAATATTAGAATATCCGAGTTTGGCTCAGAAGAAAAAGCATAAAGATCGAGTTCAGGATTGAGCTCACTTTGAGTTAACATTTTCGTGCTAGAAATATTAACATAAATTCGGCTTCACTCAAAAGCACATGTATTATATATATATATATACAAAACCTCGGTTAAACTTATGAAGCTTCATACTATTTGAGCTTTTGAGCTTGGATCAATTAGCAATTAAGCCTAATATTAGATTCGAGCTAAGCTTACAAAAGCTTGAATGATTTAGACTAAGGTCTTGTTTGGTGTGTCTTTCTGCATGGTCTGTTGGCTATTTACTAGGGGTCTTGTCCTGTTTGGCTAATGATAGATTTAACCACCCAAAGATCATATCTCAAAAAGACATGAAAGGCCCATTTTAGGTTGATTTCAAGAAACTCCAAATAGAAATTTTCATTATTTTTTTATTCATCTTCGCACGGAAAGACATGCCTGAACCAAACAATTTTCAGACTATCAAGATCTTAATGCAAAAGCTCGCTATGTACTTTAACTATCAAAACTAAGAGAAGATGTTCTTAAAAAGATTTACCAAAAATGCCCCTATCATTTTCTTAATACTGTCTAATAAAAATAAACATATTATTTCGACTCAACTAAAAGGCAGATAATATGGGAATTTGAAGCTAAAATAAACAGAGATAGTTTCTGCCTGAACCATGATTTATTGGTGGTTGCAGGAAAGTGCTCCGATGTGACATCTGCAACATGGTTCTCTTTTTGAAAAAAAAAAGAAAAGAAAAAGCAAATGGCATTGCACTTAAAGGGAATCGAGCAATGATGAATCTTTGTATATGGAATTGGGTGCATCTGCTTAGTTGTTTGTGGTGTGGGGCTCGTAACTTACCAGATTGCATGTTGAGATGATCAGGGCCATCATTACATGGGCCCTCTCTGAGTGTACATACCAAAAAATCAGCCTAATCAAAATGACTTCACCATTGATCTTTTAGAACTTTACTGGATACTCTGTACAATTTATTCTTCCAATGTTGAAATGTAAACATTGGAAATATATCTTGTCTCATTTTGAAGCTAATCCTCCACAGTCAATTTTCATGGTGGGCCCCCAGTTATCACATTTTGACTTTTCAAGAAATATGACTGACAACTGATGTGGCCCAAAATTTGTTACTTCAAACCAAGGCTTTAAACTTCGTTGAATGTCTCACCTTGGACAATGATGAAAAATTTTGAAACTTTGGTATTTAATTTTGAATATATATATATATATATATATATATATATATTAATTTTTAGGGTAAATTATAGATAGGTAACATGTACTTTGGGAATGTGATAAATAGGTATCTTGAACTTTCAATTGCAATACTTGAATATCATAAACTTTTAAAAATTGATATTTGGGTCCATCCGTTAGTATTCCATCAGTTAAACATTACATAATATGAAAAATACCCTTCTCATGTAATTTTGAGATCATTCTACATAATAAATTCATTACTTGAGAATGTTGTTGACAGAAAATTTGAATATGTTATTTGATGTCCATGTGAGAATGTCATCGTGAGGAGACATTTAATTACCTGAGAATGATCTTGAAAATACACAAGAAGGGCATTTTGGGCATTATGTAATTTTTTAACTCACCGAATACTAACGGATGGACCCAAGTGTCTATTTTTGAGAGTTTAGGATACTCAAGAATTGCAATTGAAAGTTTAGGGTACTTATCTGTCACTATCCCAAAAGTATATGATACCTATCTCTAATTTAACCTAATTTTTATGCTATAATTAATTTACTATTTTAAATTTCAATTAAATAAATGGTCAAAATTTCAAAATAAATGCACTGACTATATTCAATATATCCTGACCAAGGTTTTAAGTATTGATACATCTAATACACATTTCTATAATTTATAATTTTTTTTTTGTTTTTTTTTTTAAAGTGACTTAAGGGTTAGTCTTAAGCCCGCCTAACCCATGAAACGGTTAAAAATCCCAAAAGGCCTTTATTTTGTGTATTGAAGGCCTGTCGATACTATTAAGTGTATTTTATTGGCAACTTGAACCTTGATCCTCCCTTGATCAAACCCAAAATTTTATAAAATTTCAATGTCATTCAAATCATGCTCCAAACCAAGATGATGATATAGAGAAAGACATGATTCCTTAAATCGAAACAATATCTACTTATGGGTTGTCATCTTTCCCTTCTTTTGGCCGGACAAAAGTGAACCAAAATGTTTCTTCCACATGAATTATTATTATTATTATTTTATTTTTTGAAGGTACACATGAATTATTTTGATCTGTTGGGGAGCTTACTGACAATATAAAATATGGCTTTGAGGCTAGGCAATCTATTTATGCATGATTGGCTTTTATTGTTTTCATTGAAGCACTATAACATATGGGACCTAAAAAGAAAATTAGGATTGCAATTTGGACAGGTTGGTTTAGGTTTAGGGCCAACCTTAAGGCCTTGATCTTGGGTCTAAGCTCGGCTCAACCGGAGATAAAAGCCCAAGCTAAATCATACCACAACTCTATTCGGACTTTATCGGGCTTCATCTTGTTTGGGCTCTATTTCCAATAAGAAATAGAGGAAAAAGAAAAATCATTCATGTATGCATGGGGAGTTGGTTCAACTTATCTTATAACCCAAAAGGTGTCTCCAAATTCATCTCTGGATCCCTTTTATCCATTTTTTTTTTGTTCCATAAAACCTTGTTGAATTTTCTATTAAAAAATGAAACTTTGAAGAGATAATCTTAATTAGTTGTGAAAACGATCATTCAAAGTGAGCAATACAATTGATATGGACTATGGGATTGAACTTGTTGTCAATCTAGTTGGCCTCATAACAAATGGATGATCCAAATGGACTGCATCATGTAGAAATAAGTGGTTTTATAGGGAAATTCCGACACTCATTCTATACTATTATAAAGCGGATACTTGCCTTGGTTTTGGTACTATGAGAGTAATAAGAGAGAGACAATTGATAATAATGGTCAAATATCTATTCTCCTTTCTTTGATGATTTATATAGAGTACAAGAAGTTCTATCTGAAATAGGATAGGTTAGATGCAATCCTAATTAGATTAATCCTTATCTTATTAGGATAGGTTTATCCTTTACAAAGATAATCTACAAGTGTATAGGATAGGGGTTATCTGCAAAAAGGAGAATATAGTAGGAAAGGTATTTACAGGATAAGAGGGAATAAGAGTTTATAGGATGAAGTAGTAGTCTTGGGTGCATGTGCCATGCACCAAATACGTGTATGTGCCAGGCACATTAGTATGTTATCACTTACACCCCCCCTCAAGCGCAGTTGGGGGAGAAACGGTGAGCTTGTGATGAAGAGCCTCGAAGTGCGAAAGATCGAGAGGCTTGGTAAGGATGTCTGCAATTTGATCAACCGAGGGTATGCATCGAACATCAAGAAGCTTCGCTGCAACTTTTTCCTATGTGAAGTGAATATCCAACTCGATGTGTTTAGAACAAGAATGAAGTGCAGGATTATTAGCAAGAAATTTAGTGCCAATGTTGTCACACCATATCAAAGGAGTGGCAGAGATAGAGATATCTAGTTCTTGGAGGAGCATATGAAGTCACAAGACCTCAACAGCCGTAGAGGCTAAACTGCAATATTCTGACTCAGTACTAGAGCGAGCCATTGTGGGTTGATTTTTGGAGCTCCAAGAAATTAAATTAGAGCCAAGAAACACACAATAACCACTCTGAGAGCGATGATCCATGAGATAGCCACCCCAACCAGCATCAGAGTAAGCAACAAGAGAGAATGTACGACATGGTTGAAGAAGTAAGCCATACTTGATTGTCCATTTGAGGTATTGAAGAATCCACTTTGTAGTAGCCCAGTGAATAGTAGTAGGGGTTTGCATGAACTGACAAACCTTATTCACAACAAAGGCGATTTTTGGACATGTAATAGTTATGTACTGGAGAGCACCAACAATACTATGAAAGAAGATTGGATCAGCGAGAGGATCCCCTTCTGATTTAGTGAGCCAAGTGGAGGTAGACATGGGAGTGGAGAGGGGTTTGGCATCATGAAGTTGTGCTCAATGCAGAAGATCATCAATATACTTATACTGAGAGAGATGAAAACCAGTGAACGATCTATGACGTTCAACACCAAGAAAATAATGTGCAAATCCCAAATCTTGGAGAGAAAATTGAGAGGCAAGATGCTCAATGAGAATGTTAGTGGCAGATGAGGAAGATCCTATAAAGATGATGTCATCAATATAAACAAGAACTAAAATAATATCAGATCCAGAACGAGAAATAAATAGAGAGGCATTTGCTTGAGATTTGAGAAACCCTAGAGAAAGAAGAAAAATCATGCAGCTGTGTAAACCAGGCATGAGGTGCCTGTTTCAAACCATAGAGAGATCGATGGAGGCGGCAAGCATGTGTTGGGAATCTAGGATCAACAAACCCAAGTGGTTGCTTCATATATATCTCCTCTGAAATGTGGCCATGTAAGAGGGCATTGCTAACATCCAATTGGTGAACATCCTAGTTAAAGGAAACTGCAAGAGATAATATTATGCGAATCATAGCCTGTTTGACCACATGGCTGAATGTCTCATCATAATGAAGACCAGCTTCCTGAGAGTAGCAAGAAGGGAATACCTTGAATTTGGCTTGAATATACCATGTCTAGCCCGAGTGCTCATGGGGTGCAAGGAAGAGTTAGGCGGCAAGGCAGAGTCCATAGATACTGCACCTCATGTAGTGTCAGAAGCAACAAGGAGAGGAGCCTCAACTGGAGGAGGTGAAGTCGATGATGGAGAAGATGTAGCAGCAGTCGCAATAAGGAAGGGAAAAGAATCCTCATTAAAAATGACATCCTGATGGATAAAAATTTGTTCTATAGATTGATGCAAGCAAACATACCCTTTGTGAGAATTAGAGTACCTAAGAAATACACATGAAAGAGAGCGAGGCTGTAACATGTGCTTATTATACGGACAAACATGTGGAAATCACAAACATCCAAAGGCATGGAGCTTGAGGTAGTCTGGAGGACAATCAAATAATTTCTCAAAGGGAGAACACGACCCAAGAACTGAAGTAGGAAGCCGATTAATAAGATAGACTGTAGTGGAGGACTTAAACCAATATTTTTGAGGAATCCCTACATGAGTATGCAAGAACAGTATCAACAATATGGCGATGTTTGCACTCAGCTCACCCATTTTGTGCCTGTGTGTGCGAACATAATATACAACGAGATATACCCACGTGATGAAAATAGTTCTCAAATGTCTTAAATTCAGAACCACCATCACTTTGAAAATATTTAATTTTAGTGTCAAACAACAATTCAACATTGGCTTTGAATTTTAAGAGCACATTAAATGCCTCAGATTTTCAAGTAAGAGGAAAAATCTAACTGTAACGACTAGAATCGTCAACAAATAAAATATAGTAATGATAGCCAGAAGCAGATGTCATTGGAGAGGGTCCCCATAAATCACAATGAATTAATTCTAAGGGAGAATTACTAATGGCATGATTTCTGGAAAAGGGAAGTATATGCCTTTTGGCCATAGAGCAACCTGAACAAAAAGTTAAATCACTAGTAGGTACTATTGGTAAGTGCGGAGAAGAAATGAGTGGTTGAGTCACTCTAAGAGCAGGGTGACCCAATCGATGGTGCCAAATTGCAGAGTTGACATGAGTACCTACAAATGCAGAAGGGGACGAAGCTGATATCTTGAGTGGGAGATGAAGCTGATACAAACCATCCCTATTTGGCCCTCGAAGAAGTATCATCTCGATGCATCGATCCTTCACAAAAAATTCATGAGGGTAAAATTCAAAATAGACATCATTATTAGCAGAAAACCGAGCCACGGATAATAGATTGAAGGAGATCTGGGGAACATGTAGAATATTATTCATAAACAGTGATCGGGAAGATAAAGCAGAAATAGTAGAAGAGCCAGAATGAGCAATCGGCAAACTTGAACCGTTTCCAATAGATACATGATCAGATCCATCATAATCAGAATGTTTTTACCATTTATTCAAATCTGAAGTGAGGTGATGTGTCGCACCAGAATCAGGGAACCAAACATTTGTGTTCTGCTTGTCACGTCCTAATGTAGTCGCAAACTCTAGGGGTTGTGGTTGTTTAAGGTTCTTTAAACTCTCAATGTGTGCAATAAGTTTCCGATAGTACCTAGCAGAATGATTTCATCGTCCACAAATTTGATAGGGATTATTGCTATATTTGGAGGGCTTAGTAGGACCATTACCCGTTTATGAGGAATCGAATTTATTATATTTCTTGGAATCCTTCCCTTTAGAGGCAAGATTCGCAGAAGGAGAGCTAGCCTATGTAGACATAGTTACTAAATGAAGTAAACGATTTTCATGAGTGAGAAGCATACCTTGCAATCTAGCAAACGAATATTCATCTGTCCGGGTAATGATTGCTATAGAGAAGGCATCATAGTCTGGACCAAGACCATTGAGGGCATGATGAATTAACTACGAATTTGTTAGGGGCTCACCAATTGCAGCTAGTTTGTCACCAAGTACCTTGAGTTTTTGTAGATAGTCTAACATGGCGAGATCATTCTTGCTTTGAGCTTCGAGTTCATTTCTGAGACCAACTGCAGTGGCTGTTCCTCGAGGAGAATAAAGATTCTCAAGCATTTCCCAAACATCCTTGCCGGTTTTGCTTCCCATGACCTGTGCTAATGCTATTTCTGTCAAAGAAGACAACCAACAAAATATAATGATCCTGTTTAACCCAATGTGTATAGGGTTCAATCAACAAGCGAGATGGACAAGGATTTGTCCCATCGACATATTCGAGGAGCTCATGGCTCAGAAGGGCATTCTCAACCTGAAAACGCCAAACAATATAGTTGGAACCATTCAATTGAACCGAAATCAATTGAGGAATATGATTCCCCGATGCTTTGAAGGTTATTTGATTGATTGAACCAATAGACATGCTGGAAGACATGATGAAAACTTGAAGGAGAAACTGCTCAAAGAAAAGAAAGGAACTATCTATGGCTCTGATACCATATGAGAGTAATAAGAGAGAGACAATTGATAATAATGGTCGAATATCTATTATCCTTTCATTGATGATTTATATAGAGCACAAGAAGTTCTATTTGAAATAGGATAGGTTAGATGCAATCCTAATTTGGATAATCCTTATCTTACTAGGATAGATTTATCCTTTACAAAGATAATCTACAAGTGTATAGGATAGGGGTTATCTACAAGAAGGAGAAATACAATAGGAAAGGTATTTACAGGATAAGAGGGAATAAGAGTTTACAGGATGAAATAGGAGTCTTGGGTGCATGTGCCATGCACGTTAGTATGTTATCGCTTATAGGTACGGGTCATAAAAGTTAAATTTAAGTGCTTAATGTTAATTTATATCTTACTCTCTACTTGCACACGTGTATGGCATATAACTTACATTAATATTAAATGATAAGTATTAGATATATATATATATAGCATTCAGAAAAGAGCAAAATGTCCTTAATACATGCTTTTAGAATGTTATTTATTGATACTTAAACAAAAGTACATGTATTGGTTGTTGGAATCGCTCGGTACTTGAAAAAGAAGTATCGATACTTTGAACCTTGTGTATGAATGAATATAGGCCTACACTGATTATACAGTCTGAACATACTCTAGTGTAAGGCCTCAACTCAAGCCCAACCAAAAATTGCTTGACCCACCCAAGTTGCAGCCCTACTAAGCGTGGGAGACACTTTAGAGGGCTATATATGTAAGTGAATTGCCAATATTATTATCCCTCTAACTGGAAGTGGCCCAAAGAGAACAGTGTGTGGGGCTGAACTACAACTCACATGTCTTGCATCATGCCTCTCCCTGCATGGAGTGCCCGTTTTTTTTTAAAAAGAAGCATTCAAGGAATACAATTCAATGTAGGTTGTGTTTGAATAAGCTTCCTGATTTGCGTTTTTAATGCCCCAAAGTAAAAAGTTCCAATTTTAGACTTTAAGGCTCAGTTTGGAAGCAGTACAAATGCAAATATGTACAGGGTAAACACATATAAAATAATACAAAATATAAGGTTTTGCACTCTACATATTTGCATTGTACTCTTTCCAAACACAACCTAAAATTTTTTGGGCTTAAAAGTGTTTTGACTTTAGATTATGTTTTTAAAGAAACACTTACCCAATGCTTGAAACACTTTTTGTCACATTTTTGTTTACAACAACGTAAAGCTCAAAAGCAACAACTTATCCAAACATAGCCTTAGTGCTTGTTTGGGAAGGCTTTTATGCAGCAACTTCTGCTTTACAACTTGGGCCTTACACAGTTAGCCTAGAAGCTATGTTTAGTGAAAACCCCATAAAGCTCAATTACACATTTCAGCTAAGAAATCGACTTTCTAGTGAAGCCAGATTTTTTTTTTTTTTTTTTGGGCTAAAATAAAGAAGGGTTACAAGACCATACACATCAATTGGCCAATTGGTCTTCTACAAAGTTTGCTTCTCTAAGAGCATGACTTTATGAGATGTTGATGTTGAAATGAGTGTGAATATCATGGCATTCTTTGATGAGATTGCTGATGTTCCAGGGTGGTTCCACACGAGTCCTTAGGCTGTCAATAATTAGTTTGGAGTCACCCTCAATAGTGAACTGGAGCTGGGGAAATTTGCAAACGACCCTATGAGCTTCAACTGCGGCCAATGCTTCAATTTCATTGATTGAGCAAACTCCAATTTCCTTACAATTGACCCACAGAATCCTACCATCTTCATTTCTTAAAATTACCTCTATTGCGCACCTACCATCCTTTCTTTTCATTATCTAGTTTTCTCCACCCAATATAATTTCTTGTGTTTTTCATTAATTTATTAGCAGGAAAAGCAGCAAGAATTTTAACATAATCCTTGCATTCAAAGTGAAGCTAGTTTTAGTAGCTCCTTCAGAATGACTCAATCAATGCAATTGAATAAAAGCTGAAGTCCTTCCAAACAACCTCTTAATTAGTACTATAGCCATCTGAAAGCGCCAACTAGCTTGTTTGTAAACAATCTCATTAGTTGAAGCAAATACTTGGGATCAGATCCCATGGGGGGAAAGCACTATGTAGCCTATTATCTAGCACAAAAAAAAAAAAGAAAAGAAAAAATCACCCTTCGTTCTTTGCAACCTAAAATGACCTACTTGAACGATCTAACTAGAAATCTTGCCTAGAAGCTCCCTTAATGAAATCTTGTCTAGGCCTCAAAACTGAATATGTCTTCGCTATATTGTTTATATGTTTTCTTAATGCCCCCACCTATCCCAAAAGGACCAGAGTTCCCCATCTAGTAGCTATCAAAGGTAAATCCAAGGGTCAAAGTATTGGTATCAGGTATCATATTGGCATGCTTGGATACAAATATGTATTGTGATACGCTTTGGATACACATGAAAATGGTGAAAAAATATGGATATCTTTGGATAAATGGGAAAACTCTTACAAATACCACAAATACATGAATAATAATAAATCTAAATTTGAATGAACTAGAACATATACATATCATACAATAACTTTATTGATAATACATCAAACAATGTTTTAACTTCCATTCTACAAAAGTTTAACTACAAGACACATTAAGGGTGTGTTTGAGAACATGGTTTTGTTTTTGAAAACAAAAATAATTGCCACGTTAATGAAAATAATATAATATTTTTCATGCAACAATTGTTTTTCTTTTCAAAAACAAAATCAACCATGTTGTCAAATACCTCCCAAATTATTATTGGAACAAGAATTTGGTAGATTCATATTATAGCTATTCCTTATCATGAAAATCGTTTAGGATAAATAAAATAAATTATTTTTCATTTTCAAATATTCTAAAATAAAAAATCAAATTTTCCATAAAGTTTTGTTAGATCAATGAGTTAACTTTAAAAGATCATTGATAGATCTATTTATAGTTCATAAAACATATAATAAATATCTTTTATAATTATTCTTCATATTTTTCTATAGGGTTTTGAGATAGTCTAGACATTTGAGGAATCAACATTTTTTGAACTATGCAAGCAATTATGGAGTTATGGTGGCAATAATGGCTGCCACTATAACCTTTACTAGCGGTCATGCTTGGGTAAATTTGATGACTTTTGAAGTGGAAGCCCACGTTATCAAGGGAGCATCTGTTCTTGAAATGAAGCCATGTAATAAATAGTCATCACCCAATGATTTTCCTAGCTATCTACGGTCTTGTAAGGGATAGAATGAATATGGTCCTAACATCATCATCAAAAAGTTTTGCAATCTTAACCCCAACCCATTTAGCCCACCCACATTGGAACCCATCCACTCCCACCCAATCTATTGGTGGGTCAATATGGGTCGAGTAACCCATTAGGGTTAGTGGAAAAGGCTCAGGGTGAGTTGGGTTGAGGGTACCCATTAGGATCGGGATGGGTTGGGTTCTGTGGGTCAAAATGGGTTGGGTCAAAGTCAAATCTATCTATACTCGCCAAATCTCAGAAAAAAGAAGTTGCAATGATGCCATAAATCTTGGGTAGTCAAATCTATCTATACTTGGCAGTCATGTGTGATGCCATAAATCTTGGGTAAATTTGATGACTTTTGAAGTGGAAGCCCACGTTATCAAGGGAGCATCCATCCTTGAAATGAAGCCATGTAATAAATAGTCATCACCCAATGATTTTCCTAGCAATCTACGATCTTGTAAGGGATAGAATGAATATGGTCTTAACATCATCACTAGTAGGGTCAGGGTGGGTTGGGTCAAGGGTACCCATTAGGGTCAGGATGGGTTGGGTTGTGTGGGTCAAGATGGGTTGGGTCAAAGTTAAATCTCTCTATACTTGCCAAATCTCAAAAAAAAAAAAAAGAAGTTGCAATAGTTCGAATTCAAGCCTCCTAGCATGCCCGCATCTCTTACACTTCTAAACCATTATGCCACATTTAATTTTGAGATTAAAAATGAAATAAAATTGATTTTATTAACTTTCGTGTTCACATGTAATTTTGTACAAAAACACTTATACAAAAGCAATTTTATAAAGTAATTTTATGAAAAGGACTTTTACAAAAGCACTTTTACACGAAACACTTTTATAAAAGTACTTTTATATGAAAGCACTTTTATGAAAGTACTTTTACATGAAAGCATTTTATGAAAGTACTTTTACGAAAACACTTTTATGAAAGCATAAAAGCACTTTTATAAAGTACTTTTACATGAAAACACTTTTATTAAAGTACTTTTACTAAAACACTTTTATGAAAGCATAAAAGCACATCTACAAAAGCACTTTTATAAATGTACATTTATGAAAGCACAAAAACACTTTTATAAAAATGCTTTTATGAAAGTACTTTTATGAAAGTATGTTTACATAAGTGCATTTATGAAAGCACTTTTATAGAAGTACTTTCATAAAATCACTTTTGTGAGAGCACTTTTATAAAAGTTATGCTTTTTTTGCATTTTCTGTAATTTTTGGTATTTTTTTGCTTTTTTTTTTGGTATTTTTCTACATTTTCTAAATTTTTTTCTGGTATTTTCTGCATTTTCTACAATTTTTTGGTGCTTTTCTGCATAATTTTTTCATTTTTTGGTGTTTTCATGCATTTTCTACAATTTTCTGGTATTTTTTGCATATTTTCTGATTTTTTTACAAATGTTCTGAATTTTTTTTGTACTTTTCCTAATTGTTTGTATTTTTCTACATTTTTTTTGTTTTTTTTTGCATTTTCTGCAATTTCCTACTATTTTCTGCATTTATCTATAATTTTTGTATTTTTAGGTATACGAGTTGACCTGACTCATTTTTGTCACGTGGTGGTCTTTAGAGAGATTATTCTCTCAAAATTTATTATTTTTGGGTATACGAACCATCCCAACCCATTTTTTGTATTGATAAGTGAAGGTAGGTGTGTTAGTATGGGTGAGGGTGGTTAAGGGTCAATATGAATGGGTCAAGTGGGTCAATATGGTTGGGTCAGGGTGGATCATGATCCTTTAACAAAGACTGATGATGGATCATGGTGGGTTAGTGGGTCAATATGGGTGGGTTGGTATTCAACCCTTATCCAACCTAACCCAACCCAATCCAACCCAACCCACCCATTTGCCACCCCTAATTCATCACTATCATTATTTAATTTTGTCCCAACTATTTGGGGCCATCTAGTATCATCGCAATAGGCAACACGTAAAGATTTGCTAGGCACATTGTGGAGAGATAGGTTCTAGACTATGATGGACTATTGTTGTTGGATGCATAGGCTGATGGACGATAGGCCAAACAAGGTGGACTTGGTGTGCCAATGCTCAAGGGTTGTAGGCATGTAGGCGAGTTGATGTTCGTATTACAGTCATGACTCGACACTTGTGCGGATGCCAAGGCAAGGTGTGTTGTGTGCAATGAAGGCAACTTTATGTGCCTTAGGCTTGGGCTATGTGTGGGTGAAGTGCTAAGAGGTATGCAGAGGTATCCACAATATGAGACCCTGATGTATTTTTTTGACAAAGTTTGAAAAGCTTAATGTACTCTTTAAGGGGTAGCACCAATGGTGGGTGCCTATGCCCCAAGACTGGGTGGGGTGAGAGCATTGTTTTCAAAATCAGACCGCAAAACCAGGAATCAGTCACCTGATCGGTTCCATTTTCCTCCAAAACCACTTTTTTCCCAAAAATCATTGATTTTGGTTAGCAAACTGCTGAACCAGCCGATTAATCGTTCGAACGGTTTTGACCGTTTTCCAATTTTTCTAAACTTTTTCATTTTTTTTTTGTCAGAACAAGCTGTCCATTCGAGTTGAACAGTCAGACCGTTCGAACCGATAACCGGACCCCTAACCGGTTCGTTTTTTAAAACCATGGGTGAGAGACAGTGTTGGTGATGACATGCAGACAACCAAGGTATTGGGCACATGTACTTAGTGATGAGGATGGATTCAATTGCTTACATATATAGGTAGGTGCACATGTAGATGCACACGCGGAGTGGCCTTAGGCATCAGGGTTGTAAATATGCCACACACATGGGTTGTCATGACTTGGATTGAGTAGTTATTGGTAGTTTCTAGTCAGATGTGGAAGGCGAAAAATTATAGTTCATTGGCTTATTTGATTTAGAAGTTTGATGGTAAGAAGAATAAAGCTAAGAAGGCTAAGGCTAAGACCCAAGATTAACTCTCTTAGATTTCAAAGAAATCTACAAGATGGGGTTATTTCTTGTAGTAGAGGATGATAGTAGTTGAGTGCATTGGTAGTAGAGGATGATAGTAGTTCAAATTTTGAACCACCAACTTATGTGAATCCTTGTTTAGTTGGTGGTTGCTATCTAGGAGGAGAGGTACCTTTACAAATAAGTTTGATGTATATAAGTGTATATGTAAATGGTCACCTTATGTTGACCATGGTAAACACATGGGCGATCCATAATTTTGTTGTATAGACTTATATGATGAAATTGGGACTGACTTTGATGAGAAATGATATACATATTAAGGCTATAAATGCTGAAGCCAAGTCTATTATAGGCATAAATATTGATGTGAACCTACTAGTAGGTCCTTGGAAGAGCAGGTATTGTTTCTTGGTAGTGCCCTTTAATGATTTTGATGTTTGTTATTCTTAGGAATGATTTTTTGGGATTGGCTAAGGTGGTCTTGATGCTACACCTTGGTGGTTTTCTAGTAACTGATGAGACATAGATAGGATTTATTATTCAAACTATGCTAATTCTTTATTAGGCAAGAGAAAAGGAATTGGAACTTTCGTTCTATTGGTGAAAAATGGTTTGCAGAAGGGCTAGATGACTTATTTGGCTACTCTTATGGAAGTCAATATGGATTTAACCCTAGAGATTGATGACTAGGTGTTTGAGTTGCTTAAAGAGTTCTTGAATGTTATTCCAATAAAGCTTCTAAAAAGAGTTACCACCTCAACAGGAGATAGACCATGCAATCAAACTAATTCTTGAAGTAGAGCCCTTATTTGTGCTTCATACTACATGGATCCCTCATTGGAAGAAGTTTGGTGGTAGATGGACAATTGATTTTTTTGTATATTTGAAATAAATGGGATACAAATTCTTTGTATTTGAAACTCTTACAAAAGAGATAAAACCTTTGATTCTCTCTTGATGATACTTCGTGCAACTTAAAGATTTGGGTTTGAATTGAAGATGAGGGTTGGATGACATGTTCCTGTACTTCAGAAAATGATGGAGATTTGCTCCTTCAATTGGGCTTTAAAAGCTTGATCAAAAGAATGATTCTTCAAGACTGTAATAGTATTATGACTTTTCTCTTAAGAAGATGATGCATGTGCTTCCTTCTTCCTAAGAGCCTTTTTACTTCACTTAGTTTTTCTCTTTGACCAAAAGCCCCCTCCTTCATGAAGACCCTTATTTATAGATTTATTGGTTTAATCTCTTAGTCCCATTGATTGAGAATTTGATTAGCTCTTCTTACTCCTTTTAGAAAGTGAAAGGTTGTAATTACTACCATTCTTGGAGAGAATAATTTATCATCCATTCTAGTGGATTCAAATCGAATTGAAATTATAATTAGATAATAAACAGTAGAAATAATCAAAATATCATTTATTACTAATAAAATGAACTAAAAATGACTTTAATAATATATTTTATGAATAAAATGATGAATTAAAAATTAGTTGTATGAAACTTGAACCTATGACAATTTAGTGAAAACTCAACATTCAAACCAAGCTTATTGATAGATATAATATGAATTTAAAGTATATATGAACATATACATTTAAATTGAATTGAACCGGATAAATATTATATTATTTCAGATCATAAGGGGTGAATTCATATTTGGTCCACATATAAACAAATCAAATTCATATCACATTTAACAAGATCAAATTCCAATTCGAATTCAGACAATTGGATACCATTAGCAGCCCATAATTTGATATAGCACCGAAGAGAATTATATTGAATGGCAAAGAAGGATTATTCATGTAGACGACTCCATGTAGTTGGCACAAAGGTTAGATGATATTACAAATTAATTAATCCCCATATGTTTTTCAAATTCAAGTAAAATAACAGAGAAAAAAAAATAATTCTCTGGTATATATAACTGCAGGTATAATTGTTGATCTTGAAACGAGTTTATAATCACGAGCACTCAAAGTCTCCAAGTATGATAAGATCGGCAACTATGATCAATACTTTAATTTATAAGCAAATTAATTAAAGAGAAGCATCTAAGGAACACATCTACTGCTAACTACCAGTAGTAGAATAGCTACTTTATTCGCAGAAGAAAACTGCACAAAGCTTTTGTTATGCAAGCAAAAATCTTCCTCTTCACGTTCCCTCTCCTTGGTGGCAAGCTCCGACAATCCTCAGGAAGGATCAAAGCAACACACCAAGGTGTCGCCACCTTCACTGAGATCCCACTCTTTCGCACTCCCTCTCTCTGCACTCGCTTACCGCTGTTCTTCCAACCGTTTCCAAGAGCCTTTGCACTGAGAACTCATTTGTCAGTTTCATCCCCAGCACCGCTTTGGATTCCTGCGATCCGCTTGCCGATTTCGTACTTACAGTCTCGTTCTCCCTCTTCGCCAACAGCTTGGCCGGCGTGGTCTCCTTTTGAAACTCCTTCGGTACGCAGTACTCCTTTGTCGTCCTCACCATATCGAACTCCCTTAGTGTAAGTTCGGTAACCAGTGCCGTCCTCTCTCTCTGCATGAATTCTCTTGCTATTATCGTCTCTACCATCGTAAACTCTCTTTCCCGTGTTGCACATTCTCTCTCTCTCTCAATCGAAGAAGGGAAAAATGATGACAGCAGCCTCACCTCCACTAATGGATGTCTAAAAACTAGATTGCTGATAACGACAGTTATAGGGTGGTCGGTGGTAGCTGTTGGGGAAGATGGGGTCACCGTAACTTAGGAGGAAAAGCTCTGAGGCGCGTCTGAAGACACTATCTTTAGAACGTTATTTGCCCCCACTCAGTTTTACTGAGTTTGCTGTTGGGTTACAGGCAAATTCGTTTCCAGGATACAACAGAGCCTTGGGCGAGAATCTGCAACCAGCAAAGTTGAAGAGTCTCCAAAGAAACCTTTTGTGAGACTGTAGCAGACCAGACTGAGAGAGAGAGATAGTGAATTTCGAAATTGTGTTTTTGGAGTCTGATTCATGCTCCTTAAATAACTTGTGAAGAGGTATGAGGAAAAGGTAGGTGCTGGTTTAGAGAAGGCACCTTGAACAGTCACAATTTCAATCATTGTGACTGTTTTAAAAGTTGTTAACAGTTGGTGACTGTTAACTTTGAATTGTGCCGCTTGATCACACCCGATCGAATCATGACCGTTGATCTCATCAATGGTGATCAACGGTCATCAACGTACCAAAACCAGAGCCGCCCATCGCAAGCCACGCGGGTGCGAGCAAAGTGCGCCTCTAAAGCGCCTCATTGCACCACACACACGCGTGCGCGTGCGTTGCGCGGTATTGAATCCCCATACTCTCCTCTACTAATCCTAATGAGTATAAATCAACTCCTATTGAAATATTGAAAACAAAACTTATAATTTTCCAATGTGGGACAAGTTCAAAACTGGGTTTTTATAAGAGAAAAACTGATTTTTTTCAAACAAGTGTACAGGTGCAATTTCTCATGTAATTGACCAATCAAACCCATTCGATTTAATCTCTTATGAGATTAAAATCCAACAATCCCCCACATTGATTGATCAATTACATAGTTCTCTCTCAATCCAAACTACTATGACACAGTTATGCATACAAAAGGTATTTATCAACTTAAACCTCTTGTTAGTATAGTTATATCAGAGCCTTGTCAAAGTTATTGGTGGTAAGACCTTAAAACAACTACTCTCAAGACAGACCGGAGACACCTATACACATAAAAAAATGTTCAATCTCTGCAAGAGTTTCAAATTTTGCTCAGAACTGTTATGGCCATGTGCTTCTTTCCTGGTTTCATGAATAATCCTTAGAGCAAACCCAAACCCTCATGAGAAGCGGCACCACTTCTATGTTCACATAGGTGAAGTTCCACTATGTGCTCCGTTATTTGACACATTTCAGAACTTCATTAAGAGTTTATCTCAACCTCTCATCATAACGGACAGCACTGTGTATGTTGTGATGGAAATTTCTCAATGTCAGTGCTAACAGTCACATTGCTGTAACTTGTTGTTACCCATTAAACCCAATACTGATGGCTTTTCAGTTCAGGTTGGGTTACCATTACAGGTGACTAAGTAAAGGGTTTTAATCCCATCTCTTTGGTTGTCATTCTTACCAATTCTCTAGCTAAACCCTTAGTAAGAGGATCAGCCAAGTTTTTACTTGACCTCACATAGGTTATAGTGATGACTCCATCTTGAATCAGTTGCCTAACAAATTTATGTCTCAGACTTATATGTCTGGACTTACCATTGTAGGTACCACTGTAGGCCCTTGACAGAATTGCCTCACTATCACAGTAAATGGAAATTGGAGGCATAGGACTAGGCTAAAGTTTTATATCCAATAATAAATTCCTAATCCATTTAGCCTCTTTTCCAGTAGCCGCTAAGGCTATGAATTCGGATTCCATGGTCGAGTGAGATGTACAAGTTTGTCTCTTGGATGACCAAGAGATCGCACCCCCACCAAGAACAAAAATCCATCCAGATGTGGACTTGTTATTTCCATTACCGGTAATCCAACTTGCATCAGTGTACCCTTCTAGTACAGCTGGATAATCACAATAAAACAAACCAAGTTCCAGGGTTCTCTTGAGATACCCAAGAACTCTCCCAATTGCCTTCTAGTGCTCTGCACCGGGATTACTTGTAAACCGATTGAGTTTACTTACAGCAAATGCAATACCAGGTCTGGTACAAAGCATAGCATACATCAAGCTCCCTACTGCACTAGCATACTCAAGTTGTGCAATTGCTCTACTAGTATTTTCTACTAGTTTTATACTAGAATCATATGGGGTGCTATATTCTTTAAAACCTAAATGCTTAAATTTCTCAAGTACTTTCTCAATATAATGTGATTGGCTTAGTGCATAGCCCCTACTATGCTTTTTAACTTTTATTCCCAAGATGATATCTACTTCTCCTAAATCTTTCATCTTGAAAACAGAGGATAAGTAGTTTTTATTTTCATTTATGCCAACCATATTTGTACCCACAATAAGCATATCATCCACATAAAGACACACAATTACTCCATAATTTTCAGTGAATTTTGAGTAGATGCATCTATCAGCACTATTATGTTTAAAATCAAAAGCTAGAATGCAAGAATCAAATTTCTCATGCCACTGTTTAGGTGCTTGTTTTAATCCTTATAGTGATTTAACCAGTTTACAGACTTTCTTCTCGTTTCCAGGAAGAACAATCCTTCTGGTTGTTCCATGTAAACCTCTTCATTTAAATCACCATTTAAGAAAGCAGTTTTAACATACATTTGGTGAATAGATAAGTGATAAATGGATGCTAATGCTATAAGTGTTCTAATAGAAGTTGTTCTAGCCGCTGGTGCATAGGTGTTAAAGTAATCAATCCCTTCCTTTTGACTAAATCCTTTGGCTACCAATCTAGCCTTAAAAGTTTGTACAGTTCCATCAATGTTGTATTTTCTTCTAAACACCCATTTACATTTTATTGGTTTTGATCCTAGAGGCAGATCTACTAGTACCCATGTGTTATTTGACATTATTAAATCCATTTCATCATTTATAGCTTCCTTCCAAAAGGCAACATCTCTAGAGGTCATGGCCTCACTATAGGTTTTTGGATCATTTTCAATGTTTAGGACAATGGGTATTTTATTTAAAATCTTCTCTCTATCAGCCTCAACCAAAAATACAATTGACTGAGTAGAGATAAAATCTGAACCTAAGTGTTTCTCTGTTCTTTGTCTTTGACTTCTTCTAAGTCCTATTGTAGGTGTTATATTTGTGTCATTTCTTCTTTCAGTCTCATTATTATCAATAGGTATTGAAATATGAGTTTCTCTGTCATTTTCTGTGGATTCATTTTCTGCAGGTTCAAAACACAGTTTATTTTCAAAAATTCAACATCTCTAGTTTCAATTATTATGTTGGACTCTAAGTGTAGAAGCCTATAGGCCTTGCTATGTTCTGCATATCCAACAAACATACTTTTCTTAGCTCTGAGTCCTAATTTGGTTCTTTTAGGATCTGGAACTCTATAATATGCTAAGCGCCCCCACACTTTTAGATATGCTAAAGTAGGTTTTCTTCCTGTCCATAATTCATATGGGCATTTGTTATTAACTCTAGAAACAATTCTGTTATGTAAATGGCAGGTTGTTAGGAGTGCTTCCCCCCATAGGTTTAAGGGTGCATTAGCTTTTAACAATATGCAGTTTATCATTTCTGTAAGTGTTCTATTTTTCCTTTCAGCCAGACCATTCTACTGAGGGGTATAAGGAGCAGAACACTGATGTATTATTCCAAATTCTTCATAGAAAGAATTAAACTCATTTTTAAAGTATTCAGCACCTCTATCACTTCTAAGGATTTTAATTTTCTTTTACTTCAGTCTTATATAGTTTAAACATGTCAAAGGCTTCATCCTTAGTTCTCATAAGGTAGACATAGGTGTACCTAGAAAAGTCATCTATAAATGTTATGAAGTATCTTTTGCCTCCTCTAGTTAATACGTCATTGAACTCACAGATGTCAGAATGGATTAGTTCTAGAAGTTGAGAATTTCTCTCAACACTAGGGAAAGGTTTCTAAGCCATTTTAGATTTTACACATATTTCACATTTTCTAGTTTATTCATTACTGTAAGCAATTATACCTAGTTTGCTCATGTTCTTTATGGATTTAAAATTCAAGTGTGCTAATCTATCATGCCATAAAGAGAAAGAATCAACAATATAAGCAGGAACTTTTCCTTCATTAATACTTAATTTGAACATACCATTACAACCACATCCCTTTCCAACAAACATCACATTCTTGGATATGATTAGTTTGTCGGATTCAAAGACAACTTTGAATCCCCTCTTACAAACAAGATTTACTGAGACCAAGTTCTTTCTAATGTCAGGAACATGGAGAACATTCAGGAGAGTCAGTGTCTTTCCGGAGGTGAAGTTCAACTCTACGTTGCCTCTTCCAGCAACTTTGGCACATGTTTGGTTTCTCATCTGTACCTCTTGGCCATCAGTCACTTCATATGTCTTGAATAAGGACTTGCCCTTACAAACATGGACTGTGGCGCCTAAATCAAACCACCATCCAGAAGACGATTCTGCCATGTTGACTTCAGTAATCATGGCCACGAGATTGTCTTCTACCATATTTGCAGACTTGGTTCCGCCTTTCCGATATCGGCAGACTCGAGCATAATGCCCCTTCTTTCCACAAACATAGCAGGATCCTTTCTTATTGTTGCTCTTTTTGAAGTTCTCATCCTTCTTCTTTACTTGTAATGCAGAGTTAGTCTTCTTCGATCTGTTTTCCACAAAATTTACCTTAGAGTTCAGCATACCGGTCAGGGTCTTATCTCTACTGTCTCTAATTCGAAAATCTTCTTCAATATGAAGGTGTTGCTGAATTTGCTCCAAGGTAAGTTCTTCAGCCTTGTGCAGAAGCTTCTTCCTGTAATCCTTCAAAGAGGGTGGAAGTTTGGCAATGATTGCTCCCACTTGGAAAGATTCAGGAAGGATGATGTTAAGGGATCGAATTTTATTGACTATCACCTGTAGTTCATGAACTTGCTCCAGTATAGGTTTATGGTCGTTCATGGTGAAGTCAAAGTATTCTGCAATAAGATACTTATTCATACCTGCTTCTTGCACCTTGTATTTGAATTCCAGGGCCTTCCAGATTTCTTTTGGAGATGCAAGTTCCTTGTAGAAGTTGTAGAGCCGGTCTGATAAGGCATTCAGTATGTGTCCTCGGCACAGAAGTGAGTCATCTTCCCGTTTTGTTCTTTCCTTCTTTAGTTTCTTAGAGTCTTTGTCAGTGGGTTCAGGAAGTGATTGCAGATTCGGTTCCAACAGATAGTATAGCTTTAGTGTGGTCAGAAAGAAGATCATCTTGTCTTGCCATCGGCTGAAATTTGCTCCATCGAACTGGTCTAGTCGAACAAGATCTTGGTTCATCATTTTGATCGAAGTCATGCTTGCTTCCGCCTCCATTGCAGACTAACGTTCTAAAATTGTTGGGGAAGATGGGGTCACTATAACTTAGGAGGAGAAGCTCTGAGGTGCGTCTGAAGACACTATCTTTAGAACGTTATTTGCCCCCACTCAGTTTTACTGAGTTTGCTGTTGAATTACAGGCAAATTCAATCCCAGGATACAACAGAGCCTTGTGCGAGAATCTGCAACCAGCAAAGTTGAAGAGTCTCCAAAGAAACCTTCTGTGAGACTGTAGCAGACCAGACTGAGAGAGAGAGATAGTGAATTTCGAAATTGTGTTTTTGGAGTCTAATTCATGCTCCTTAAATAACTTGTGAAGAGGTATGAGGAAAAGGTAGGTGCTAGTTTAGAGAAGGCACCTTGAACAGTCACAATTTCAACCATTGTGACTGTTTAAAAAGTTGTTAACAGTTGGTGACTGTTAACTTTGAATTGTGCCGCTTGATCACACCCGATCGAATCGTGACCGTTGATCTCATCAATGGTGATTAATGGTCATCAACGTACCAAAACCAGAGCCGCCCATCGCAAGCCACGCGGGTGCGAGCAAAGTGCGCCTCTAAAGCGCCTCATTGCACCACACACACGCGTGCGCGTGCGTTGCGCGGTATTGAATCCCCATACTCTCCTCTACTAATCCTAATGAGTATAAATCAACTCCTATTGAAATATTGAAAACAAAACTTATAATTTTCCAATGTGGGACAAGTTCAAAACTGGGTTTTTATAAGAGAAAAACTGATTTTTTTCAAACAAGTGTACAGGTGCAATTTCTCATGTAATTGATCAATCAAACCCATTGGATTTAATCTCTTATGAGATTAAAATCCAACACTAGCTAGTTTGAATGCTTTATAGTGAGCAATAACACCTCTAAATAACGGACAAAATAACGACCGTTAACGGAAATTTTTGTGCATCCTCAATCCGTAACGCAACTACCCTGGCTAAGGCTAAAGGCTAAGCATTGGCTCTCAACGAAGTTTCGTTCCTGCCTTCCTTTTGTCCACCACCTGATCACCAGATTCACCACCACTTACACCCAGCTTCCAATTACGGAGATGCAAGAATCAAAATGTAACAAGGTTTGGGACATTATGGGCCTCTGGGCCCAGGGATTATGCTTAACCCCGGGAAAAGCATGAGATGTCCAGCCCAAACCTAACCCTGGATCCTTGGATCTGAGAAGCTGGTTAGTTGATTGGGTTTGAGTGTGTAAAAATATCATAGAAGTTTAGGTAGCTAGATCCTAGATCTGTCAATAGGTCGTACCGAATCGGGTCTGGGACAAAATGGACTTGCCTATCCAGTAAGAAAACTAGGCAGACCCTATTTCTTCTGTAAAATTTGACCCAGAACCCAAACCGATTATTAATAGGGATAATCGGGTTTGGACCTTTCATCTAGTACATCAACTTTAAACTTCAATAATTTGCGATAATATAACCTTAAACCTTTTAATAAAATAAGTATTTTTTAATAAAATTAGGAAAAATCTATAACGCCCGAAAGATATGATATTAAAAGAGATTTGGCCAATCAAACCCCATGAATTTTGATGAATACCAACTAATTGGCTGCTGATTTTTATGATACCAATTGGTATTTTATATACTATTTAAGAAACTTACCCTCTCGGGCATAAACTATAACAAAAATAAATGATGGCACCTCCATATATCCTTAATCATATATTAAGTGGTTTGGAATATGGTTTTCAAAATCGGATTAGACCGGACGGTCAGACTGGAAAAAATGGGAATCGGTCAGGTGATCGGTTCCGTTTTCCCAAAAAAACTGGATTTTTCCCTAAAACTGTTGATTTTCATCAACGAATCACTAAACCGAGTGGTTAACTGTTTGAACGGTTTTGACCATTTTTAATTTTTTTAATTTTTTATTTTTTTGTCAGAACGGGTCGAGCGTTTGGTTCGAATGATCGGACCGTTTGACCCAGTAACTGGACCCCTAACCATTTCGGTTTCTGGGTCGGTTTTAAAAACCATGGTTTGGAATAGAACAAATCGATCTCTGACCCAATTATAGTCAGGACACAAACCACAGAACCAGAGCTGCTATAATTGGTTTGGTTTGATTCAATTCTATTAAGTAGACTTGACCCATTGACAACCCTATGTAAAGGGTAGGGCTTTAAAGAGATCGGATTTGAATCAGATTTAGCAAAATCCGAATCTGATCTGAAATGCGATTGGATTTGAAGATCTCGAACTAGATTCATATTTAATCCAACTCAATTTACTTATTTTTAAAATAAAAAAAAATTAATAAAGATAATTATTTTTAAGTCGTACATATAATAAACTAATATAAATAGGAAATATTAAATTTATTTATAATATAATATATAAATTATATGCGTTATATATATGTATATATATATATATATATATATATATATAATTCTATAAATTTTAGATATTAAAATCAATATATATTATAATATAATTGAATCGGATTTCAGACTTGATAGCCCTAGTATAGAGGCTTTGGAGATTTTGGCAAGGGGTCCCTAACTTCCTTCGTTTGGCATTGAGTCATTGACATAAACTATATAGCTATCAAGGTTCAAAATATTGATACACCTCTATGTCAGTGACTCAATGCCAAACGAGAGAATAGAGGTGTATCAGTAGGAAAACCTATGCACATATATTTTTTTTTTGTTTTTTTTTCAAAACTTGATTTTTGGGCATATTTTTTAAGTGTTTTTTATTAAAATAAAGGGGGTCCTGAAACACCTATAAACAGATGTATCAAGATCCAAAAGATACGATACGATACACTC
The DNA here is from genome assembly GCF_056320005.1 of Nelumbo lutea. Lineage (NCBI taxonomy): Eukaryota > Viridiplantae > Streptophyta > Magnoliopsida > Proteales > Nelumbonaceae > Nelumbo > Nelumbo lutea. The sequence goes on along the minus strand of NC_142684.1, from coordinate 20,060,115 downwards.
GATACAGGACATATTGTATCAAAATTTTGAACCTTGGTAGCTACCCAAGGTCTCTATCCAAGCAAATGTACCCAACCTTTTTAGGTCCATTGAAGCCCAGAAATCCAAACCAAGCAATGGGAAAGACTACCTGAGCCCATGTTAGCCTACCCAAGTTGCACCTAGATGGCCGGAAACATTCTAATGCTGATAAGCATATAAGGACCGCAATATTTGTTGTATAAAACTCTTAGGCTATGTTTGTTTTTGAAGGAAAAAAGTAGAAAAAGGAAGGGAAAGGTAAAGAAACCTTTACAAAACTTGTATAGGTTTCCCTTTCTTTCCCTTCCTTTCCCTACCTTTTCCTTCAAACCAATCATAGCTTTAGGGTTTGTTTGGCCCATTCTGATTCCTACTATTTGTTTGGCAGGAACGGGATGCCGATTCTTATTATTGGGGAAATGGGATTCCCCCATATGAGGGAATGGTCCCCCAATCAAGAAGTAAAGAGTTCATGACAAAAGGCCCCCCAAATCCTAATATTAATAGAATAATAAAATAATGTTAAATTAATAATAATAATAATAATAATAATAATAATATTATTATTATTATTATTATTATTATTAAATTAATAATAATGGATACTTTTTATTGATGGATACTATTTAGTGGAGAGTAGTGGGGACTTGTGTGATGCATGGAATTTATCAAGTAAAGTGAAATAACCAAAACTTATAACTAATGAAAGAATGAAATGTTGTTTAAAATAATTAAATCTTTATTTTAATAATTTGTGACAAAAATGTTTTACTAATTTAGTTATTTGAATTAATTATATTAATACTTTTAACAAAAATAAATAAATTATTGCTAATTACTTAATAAAATAAATATTTTTCCATATTATTTGTTAGTGTTCTATGTTATTTATTTTACTTTGTTAATGATTAAATGTTTCAATTGTTTGTAAATATCATTTAAATATTTAAAATACTTGAATATTACTAAATGTATAAAATTAGACCATAGTCATAATTAAATTATTCTCTAGTGAACTCTTTTAGTAATAATTAAATCAATCTAAGCCCAAACTTAAGGTTTAAGACTTTGGATTAGACTTGGATTTATCCTCATCTTGACCCAACCCACCCAAGTTGCGTGCATCGTAACATTCGTAATTAGACTGAACCAAACCAAGTACAACCCATGCATGCAATATTTTTGGATTTTTTTTAACTACTTTTTATATAACATTGAAGCTAAAGTAGTTATGACAGATGGGCTACCCCCATTGTGTAGCCCAATGAACCAAACAATTAAAAATCTTGGGTTAAATTTTGATAGTGCATTAGTAGTTTTTAATGTTGCTTGGACTAGCCCAGCCCATACCTTAAGTGTAATAATATTTGTCTTGGCCTATAAGCTTGCCCATTTTAATTATAAAACTATGACTTTTTTAGAAATTAAAAAATATTTTTTTTACATTTATATATATATATATATATATATATATATATATATATATTAATATAAAATTCATTATCTAAGAATTATATAATAATATTTACCATATGTGCATATAACTTCTACGTTAAGCTTATTCCGGGTTGTTTAGCTTGGGCCCTATCTACTAGGGCTAGCATTGGATTTTGAAAGTTCGATACTCAATTCGACTTTGAATCCGATTATCCTAGATTTGGATGTTAGAACTTGCATCTGGTTAATAATTCAATTGGATGTAGATTTAACCCCATCCAATTTGATTAAAATCCATGTCTAATAAAAAATTATTATTTTGTATATATTGTATAATTATTGTACACACATAGATATTAATATATGCATTATACTTTAAAATTCAAAATCCAACATAATAATAATTAGATGTGAATGCAAATCTAGAAATTTCATAATTAGATGGGGATGCAAATCTAGAAATTTCATAATAATAATTAAAATTCAAAATCCAACATAATAATAATTAGATGTGGATGCATGTCTAATAAAAAATTATTACCCACATTATGTGTGGGCTTGGTGCATCTCTGAGCTAGGCCTAACTCAAAAAGAAAAAAAAAATGTTGTTTGAGCATGCAAATTTATAGATCAAATTAGGTTAGGCTAAGTTATAAACGATTTGTTACTTCTTATTATTAATTATAAGTATTCTATCAATACTAATTTTTATTAATTTCTTAATTTTATTAATTTTACAAGCCTACTACCCACACTATACATTATTTTCTTGAGACCAAGTTGGGCTAAGTTATAAATGGTCATCCTTAAGTAGGAGTCTTATGACACAATTAATTTTTATATGCAAAGCAAATGGTTTAATTTTATTATTTTTCATAATTGTTTACTTTTTATTATTAATTTTAATTATCTTGTTAATATTAATTATTTTCAAATAGAATTATATTGTATTTTAATTTTTTAATTTATGAACTACTAATCTTTATTAATTTCTTAACTTTTTATAGTTGCTAGATAAAAACTTGTTAAATTTTATTATTTTTATTTAACTTTAGTAATTTTTATAAATTATAGTTATTAAGTTTCAAGTTATATAGATGATTATTATTAATATTTTATAAATTTATTATATAGATAAACTGGAACCGTTTTTTAAAATGGGTCAATATAGACCCATTTAACTTGTCCTCTTTATTTGAGTGATAAAATGAGTTCTACATTTTAAATTTTCATTAAAATTTAAAAGTCACTTGTGTAGTTTAGGCACTATGAATAGTAAAGGTCTCAACTCATAAAAATTATTAATTTTAATAATAGTATTAATTAATTAATTAATTAAAAATGCATTAATACAAAGTTATCTAATAAAATAAAAAGAATAAACAAAAAAATATAACATTAGAACATGGGTTCTATTTGCAACATATCAAACCCATGTTTAAATCATAATATTACTAAAACTATCAATTAATATTATTTGTATTTATATTTGTTATTTTTATTAGTGTTTATTAAATTTTAAGTGGAATTGAAATTTTTTAATTTTTACTAAGTTTTGTTAAAGTGGAATTGAAGTTTTTAAGTTAATATTTTACTTTACTATTTTGTATTACTATTCCCCCCCATACACACACTCTCCCTCTATTATATGCATTTTTTAAATGTAATAATGACATACATTAAAATAAGAGGACTTGGAAAACCCAAAACTCTCTCTCTCTCTCTCTCTCTCTCTCTCTCTCTCTCTCTCTCTCTCTTGATAACAGTATATAGAACTTTATTGGTCTAATCAAAATAACAATGATTACTTTTTTATATTTTAAAACAAAAGAAAATAGGAAAGATGCAAAAAATTGAGAAAATAGATAAATAGCTTCTCTCAAAGGAAGTAATGGAAATACATAATAGTAAACACATTTCTTTCTATTTTCCATTCTAAGACTATGAGCTAATATCATCATAGGCAAGGATTATAATGTTTAAATTATATAATTTATAATTTATAATTTATAAGAAAAATAAATGTATTTTAATACACTATGAACTAATTACATTTAAAAAACTGTTAATTATTGAAATAATAAAAAATTAATATTTTTTTAATAAATACAGTATTTTAATAAACACTATTAATTAATAAATATTGTAATTAATAATACAACAATTATTGAAAATACTATAAAATACAGGTAATTATTAATACTGCAATTATTAAAAATACTGTTAATATAAAAAGTACATTATTTTTAATAAATAATGTTAATTAACTAAAATACTATAAATATTAAAAGTACTATATTAATTAAAAATATTGTTAATTAATAAATTCAGTGTTTTAATAAATACTTTTAATGAATTAATAATACTGTAATTATTAAAAATACTATATTAATTGAAAGTACAATTAATATTGTTAATTAATAAAATAGATACTGTAACTGTTAGTACTGTTTTTAGTAAATTATAACTTACATTATATTACTAAATAAATACATTATTTAATACTATTTTTGAATAAATACTGATAATTATTTAAAAATACTATAATTATTAAAAATACTGTTAATTAATAAAAACACAATTAATTATTAAAATATTAATACTGTAAATTATAAAATACGGTAATTATTATTACCACTCCCTCCCTCATCTCTCTCTCTCTTAAATGCATTTTTTAAATGTAATAATAATTTGCATTAAAAAGAGAGAATTATAGACTAAGGCAATAAACCCAATTTCTTGGATCTCAGTGGGATGCTCCTGGATTCTTCGTTCAGTAGCTATGGGCTTTTTGTTGTTGTTTCTATGTTAAATTCATTTTAAGCCAACTCCTCTGTATAACGAATCAATCCAATCATGGGAATCGTTGGAAGAATCTGAAGCATCAAACTCAGATGTATTTGAGGCCAATCTAACTAAGGAGCGAGACTCCTAATTCAAAACAGAGCCTTATTAACTCCAGAACTAGCTAGCCGAGAAAGAATTAAAGAGAGAGATGGGTTCCATGGTAGCCGCAGAAAAGCTTCACCCAGTTTGCTCCCCTTGTCGATCGTGGCATTGTTGCCGGTAGATCCAGATCTCATCCTATATCCCCATTGTATAGCCCATGATGCCAAAATAAATAAATAAACAAGTTTTAGTTCAAAATGGCATTTTGCCAAACTAACTGATCGAGCGTGGCTCGTGTATCTTCTCTTCTCTTACGAAGAGAGGCATAGAGATGATGTTGACAATGGAAACCACATCTAGAGTGCCACAGAATCAGGCAGTCAGCTCGTTCTGACCATGAAAATCATCAATTAACCAGGACCAGTATAGGTCATGGATCACTAGATCACCTGTTAAATTTGAGTCCGATTTAGTACAAACACAAGTGTGTGTGTGTGGGAATATTGTTAATTAATCAATCACGCCAATGGTACATATACACATGCATAAAGAATATTGTTGTGTCCATTCATATTACTTAGCAAAGTTCTCGCGTTTGTGTTCATAGCAGATCTCATGCGGTTCAATTGTCCGGTCCAGTCCAAATCTCAAAACACTGGTTCCAATTAGATGGAGGGTTCCCCACATGGCAAATCACTTGGGGGCATTTTGGTAACTTCATTGCTTACCAAGGAAACCTCTGTGATTATAAAAATGGTCAATTTTTCATTTAGAAGATAAGGTAGGGTCTGTTTGGTTTGTTTCCCGAATCAGAGTTGAAATCCTTTAGAATTGGAATTAAAATGGTTTACTCCCATAGTCTGTTTGGCTCTAATGGGAATCGGTATTGGAATTGGAATCAACTAGAATGAGATCTCATTTAGGGGTGCAACTGGGGCAGGTCCAACCAATAGGGGTGCAACATGGGTTGGGCTTGGACTTTTGGTCCTCAAGTTGGGCTTGGGCCCAAGAAATCAAGTTTTTTTTATTTTTCAGGCTAGGCCAGGGCCTAGTCCTTAGATAGCCCAAACCCGGCCCAACTACATACACATATCTTAATTTTGCATACATATTTACATATATTTATATACACATATACATAAATATATATATACATATTTGCATAAATACATATATATATATATATATATGTATATATGTATGTATGTATGTATGTATGTATGTATGTATGTATGTATAATTTTAGAATGGATTCATTGACCAACCCGAGCCTGCCCTGGGCCCGAGCCCAACCCGAGTACATCAAATTACAGTGCGGGTTAGGCTCGGATTGAGAAAATCAAGCTTGACTTCAGGCTGGGTCTAGGCTCAGGCCTTAAGCTCAAATTTTAGGGCAAGTCCCAGGTTCACCATAAACCCGCCCAACTTACACCCCTAATCTCATCCCCCAAAAAAGGAGAAGAAATGACCATTCCCTCAAATGGGGGAATGCCCTTCCACCACGAATGGGAATTAATGGGATCTCAATTCCACCCAATTAGGCCCCACTACAAAAAAATAAGTTCTAAGTCGGCGGTTTAAAGTAAAGACGAGGAAATGACCATTCCCTCAAATGGGGGAATGCCCTTCCACCACGAATGGGAATTAATGGGATCTCAATTCCACCCAATTAGGCCCCACTACAAAAAAATAAGTTCTAAGCCGGCGGTTTAAAGTAAAGACCACCACTATATTCAGAGGTAAGGCGGTTAAATCCTTAAATTGGATTTGAACCGATCTAAATAAATTAACAAGCCGGTGGCATATCTATATATATATATATATATATATATATGGTGAGAGAGAGAGAGAGAGAGGGGGGGGCGGGGGAGGGAAAACATTGGAAAGCCTAAAAACTCCTAACCTCCAGCGTTCGACATTAATACAGCAGGAACCTTTTGACGAGAACACTTCCTTTCTCGCAAAACACAACGGAGACAAAAGGTTGGTGGTGATTGGGAAATCTTCAAGGGAAAACATTGTTAAGGGTTTTGATGTGATAATAATAATTGGCTCAACTCATATTTAATCATAACTGTTTGATCTAATGTTTAATTCTTGCTTCTTTGAATTGTTTTGATCAAGAGAACACATTCAGTTTTTTTTTCTTAGCTTTTAGAACGTTTTCTATGGTTATTAATTTGTTGGCCTTCAACTTATTTACTGGTTGTAACAGATTTAGATAATTCCATTCACCATATATAATTGAAATAAAATATTGATATGCATCAATGGATATGTAATAGAGGACATTGTTTGGTGTAATAGTAAAATGTTGGGCTGAATTCATAGTGGGGTTAGGAGACTCTAATAGGGATGAATTATTTAACAGCTATACAAGGTATTTGGATCTCAAATCAACTTGGTGTGGAGAATCTTCTAATTCAAGGAGATTCTAGTCATTGTGGGGTGGTTGGCAGATCCAGACTCAGTTGTATGGTGCTACAGGGACTTCTTAAAGGAAGTATTAAAGGTTGTAAGATAAATAGTTAATCCTTCTCTATGCAAAGATCTAAGGCAGAGGTCCCTCTTGCAAATGTTCCTCACAATGACCCTTATAGTAGTGCTAGAAGTTCAGCTCCCAATAAGTTACCAATTTCAACTGGGACTGAATAGATCATTAAGATGTTAACATCATTGTCCCTTATGGTTCCCCCTATGATCGATTGACCCAGGCTTCCCAAGAGAACTACCGCCTTGTACTTGGCTAGGGTTGGATGGTAATAGGAAGCAATTTCTTCAAAATTCCATACCAAAAAATTCGAGAATTTTATATGTCATATTGATCTTGCTAAGATAGTTTCTCTTTGCAGGGTTTGCATCTGGACAACGTTCTTGTTGTTTCTCCTTGTCGTATTCAATGCCTGCACTTTGATCACTAGATTTGGAAGGATTGCGTGTAGAGTTGCATCTAGGAAGCCATCAAGGTATCTATTTGATTTGCGTTGAAAGAAATTATGAATTTAGCACATCTATTGAATGAAAATTGTTGCTAACAAGGATTGGTGAGTGAATTCAAGATACCCAAAGGAATAGAAGTACCATTATTGATGGCTTTAAAGTCCTTGTACTATGAGGGAAATGAATGAGTGGGCCCATTTTAATATTTTGTGCAGGTAAATAACTATTTTTATACAATTTTTCTATTAATATATTATTTATTTTACATTTTTTTAACAATTTATATGTTATGATTTTCATGTTTGACCATTATGTTTAGTGGATTTAAATTGGAAGATGTGCCATATTATTTAACAAATTGAAATTTTTTAAAGTCCTTGTATTTTTTATGCCAATTGGATATTGTATTTGAATAATTCTTTTGGAAATAATAATACTTAGTGTTTTTTTTTTTTAATTTAATACATTAATTTTGTTTCAAATTACATTTTTTTTTTAAGTTATTTTTATGTATCAATTGTCATGAGATTTTCACTACGCATGTATTAAAGTGATGAGTTAGTAAAAGTGCTAGTGCAAAAAAAAAAAAAAATTGTCAGAATAAACCTGATATAAATATAAAAATAAAGATCTAAGCCGGCAGTCACCCAACCACCGGCTAAAGCGGCAGCCGTATAACATCTAAGCTCGTGGTTCAGACCGTTACTTTAAAATTTGAGAAGACCTAAGGCGGCAGTCATATAGCATATAATCCGGCGGTTCGAACCACCACATAAAGATGGGAGGAACATTTGAGAAAAATCTAAGGTGGTGGTCTTTTAAGAATTAAGTTGATGGTCAAAACCGCCACTTTATTACTGCTAACCCGGCGGCTCCAATAGACCGGCAGCAACTTGAACCGTCTTTGACCAGCCATCAAAGACAGCGGTCATTTTAACCTAAGCCGGCAATTCTGATGTAGGGCAGCAGCTGCTTAAGGGGCAGATGCATGGCCGCCACCTTAGGTCCAAGCCAACGGTGTTAATGACTAAGCCGGCAATTCAATTATCACCGGCTTTGACCCTTTTTCTTGTAGTGCCCTACACAAGTTCAAGTGTGAATCAAAAAATCCCAAAGGTTGGGATCATATCCAGTCAACCTTGCCCAAGACTCCAGACATCTCTAAGCAACATTGGGTAATGCCATTTTTTTTATAGTCAATAGTAAATTAATTTCTTTGTTGAGATGAATGTGTTATATTATTAAAACAAAATTTTTATTTAAAAAATACACTAGTACTCTCTATTATCTATCAAGTAATAAACTTTGAGAAACAAAATTGTATTATTGAATGCCAAATATAAATTTGTTCATAGATAAATATTAGCATAAAGTTTATACATAAATATTTATATACATATTGAATAAGCAACATTATAAAATTGAATATATAGCGTTTAAATTATTAAAATAAAACAACTTTCTTAGAAAGACCGTTTTAGTCTTTCTAAGAAAAGACCATTTAGAAAAGCTAAAGATATCAACTTATCTTTTAATTTTTCTCTCTTTATCTCATCATTCTTAAGAAACAATAAAGGGAAGTTAATTTTCTTTCTACTTCTAACCCCCACTATTGCATTATTGGCAATCATCAACATAAATTGTTCGTAAGCTCTTATTTATTTTAATAATTTGTCCATTATATTGCTTTTTGATGAACAATTGGAAGTTAAAAGACAAAAAAAAAAAAAAAGAAAAGAAAAGAAAAAAGCAATTGGAAGTTTGATGCTCTCTTTTTTTAGGACGTTTTCAGAGATAGAAATGAGACCTTGTGTGTTAGCCATTTTGCAGATCCTAAATAAGTTGTAGACCAACGAATTATGTTTGAGGGAAAAAACTATAAAATAAAATTCATTAAGCAATAACTTATAACTAATAACTTCCAATGACTAATAGAGTTTCCTTCCATGCACCATGGTCACTGATGGAGGGTGATTTGGCCCTCCAATGACATCATGACACATGGCACTGCAGAACCCTCAAATGACATTTCAAAACCATGTAAATAGACTTTGGGAACATTTCGGACACTTCACACCCATCTCAACCTACTTGGACCCACCTCGGCAGGCCAACCTACAAACAGCCCGAAAGATATCAGGCCAGCGTAAGAGGTGACTTGCCTCTGCTAGTCGAGCCTAGATTCAGCTAGAGAACTGCTTAATGTGATGAGTGACCTCCTTCTCGAACAGATTATTGTCTTTGAATGCCCCGGGATCATGATGCCACGTCGATGGAGCTGATTCTCGTCCTGCCTGGTTCGGACATGACCATATAAGCATTATTAGCTTACATGGAGTCCATCTCCAAGTGTGATACCACCTCCAAATCAGGTGATCCGGTGATCTCAGACGTGCTTCGTGGAACTCACGGCAATCTACCTATATAAAGGTGTTCCCTTCCTCATAAAAGGTATGTGCAATTCGGCTCTCACAATTGATAAGTTCTCTTGCTTTCTATCTCTCCAAATACACCTTGCTAACTTAAGCATCGGAATGCCCACCCCAGGTAAAGCAACTCAGACACTCTGACTTCTCTCTTTGTAACTCAACCAGGTGACCTCACCAGTCCAGCATCTAAGCTATCCACCAGCAGGGAGCACTAGATCGTGCATCATCAATTGGTGTCATTTATGGGAAACTCTACACGAAAGCCAAGCTCTCACCTATCTCCTAAGTTTTAATTCAATGGAATCCTCAAGTAACAACCCCGTCAACAATGCCAACAACAACAATGTATGCATTGACAATACTGTCACAAGGGGCAGGATCAACCCACACTACACCCAAAGTTTCTGATTGTCACAATCGAGTAGTTCATTGTTCCCCTAACGCTACTTAGTATCCCGATGATGCAAGGGTTGAACCTTCCACTGCCCATTGTAAACATGCCTCTCCTAGTAGTTAAGTCCTTCATGGTTCTTGTTGGGGTAGATGACCACCAATTTTACAAGCTGGTGCAATACATCCACGCAATAGACCTGAGAATGCAGAACTGGGAAGGTCACTTTGTGGCATTGACTGGGGTATAACCACAATTCACGCTCGTCATGCAGGTGCCCTAGGCATACCACCAGCAGTAGCAACAACAACAACAATAGCATCTTGCCGCTAGCCAAAATACGAACCAGAATCAGCAGCCCAGTGACCAGAACCAAAACCAGGTACTGGATCCACCTCGCCATCACAACAATCAAAACCAGGTCTCGACTGAAGAGTTGAGTCGAGCCACTTCATCGGTGGGACCGAGGCTACTAGTTCCACCAACGCATCCAGGAGAAGGCGATGTAGACATTCACCCCATGCCAAAGGGAAAAGTTGCCTCGCCTCAAAGGATGGGGAGACCAAGAAAGAAGGAAGGAAAGAAGAGGCGAGTCAGATCACAACCTTGTCCGCACCACTTGTGACCCACATATCTCCACTGGCGGATGGCATCCTTGCGGCCCAATGGCCTAAGGACTTCAAGGCCTCTAGCTTGGAATCTTATGATGACACCACCGATCCGGCCGACTAACTCGATAGCTTTCAGGCATTGATGTAGTTCCATGGGCCGATAGATGCAAGCCTGTGTATGGCCTTCCCGACCACCTACCGGGGTACAACTCGGATGTGGTATTTTGGGTTGGCCCCAGGCTCCATAAAGACTTGGAACCAGTTTGTAGACCTCTTCACAACCCACTTTGTGATTAACAAGTGGTGTCTAAAGTCAGCAACCAGCCTCTTGAATGTAGTCCAGCGCCATGACGAGAAGCTCAAGGACAACATCAAGAGGTTCAAACTAGAGCAGCTACAGATCCCCAACCTTGACCCCCACCGCCCAATTCACCATAGTAGTTAATGACATCCAGCACCCTAACTTGCGCTAGGAGGTCGAGTTGAACCCTCCAAGCACCATGAAGGAGTTCCTCAACCAAGTTGCCAAGTTCACAAAGGCCGAGGAAGCGGAAGAGGTCGAAGGATGACCAAGGGAGCAGCAAGTAGAGGAAGAAGAGTATGTTCCCAAGATGCAGAAGATCGCCACACCGTAGAAGCTGGTCTCCCTATAGGAGCAATAGGTCATCAAGTCAGTGATCTCAGACTTCCCCCGTCTAAAACAAAAACTACACTACCCTAAATGCAAGGAGAGGGGAGTTCCTGATGTAGATCAAGTTGGCCGAGTACGTGAGATGGCATCCTCGGATGAGGGGAGACCCGGCCAACCGGAACCCGAGCAAGTATTGCCACTTTCACAGGGATATAGGGCACAACACTAAGAACTACCATAACCTCAAGGATGGGATTAAGAAAGTTGATCAGAAGAGGTTACCTAGAAAAGTTCATCAAATAAGAAGGTCGTGACTGCCTTGTCGAGCAACCAAGAAATGATCCACCGCTAATGAGAGATTAGCCTCCACGTAACCCACCACCGGAAGACCAACCCCTCTGCGGTGTCATCAACATGATCACAGGTGGGTCAATAGTTGTATGCTACAGTACCTCAATAGGCAAAAACTCACTTTAGGATCCCGTGCACAAAGAGGAGAATTCGCTAAAGCACCCTCATGTTGTAGAGGTGATTTACTTTATCAAGAATAACACACATGGAATCTAGTATCCACGCGATGACACCCTTGTAGTCAAGCTGATAATAAACGACTTTGAGGTAAAACGGATTCTGGTTTTATTCTGGTTGCTCGACGGATATATTGTTCTTAGAAGCCTTTGAGCAAATGGAGCTAGGAAGGAAAGATCAGCTTCTAGCCAACATCCCTTTAGTAGGCTTCAGTGGAGAATTGGTGTGGCCTCTTAGCCGAATTAATTTGCTAGTGACAATAGGCTCTACACCAAATAAAGTTTGCTTCAGTCTTGACTTCTTAGTGGTGGCCACGGCCTTTCCATACAATGCCATTCTAAGTTGACCTATCTTGCATGCCCTTCGAGTTGTGGTGTTGACCTACTATCTGGCGATGAAGTTCTCAATGGATTGTGGAGTAGGCATAGTGCACGACGACCAACTAGAGTCACGAAAGTGCTACGTAGCGGCGTTGAAGGGGAAAGGAAAGCAAGACGTCAACGTTGTTAGATAGTGTATGCCCTTAGCTCCAATGAGACTAATGTACTTGATGACATTTATTGTAAATGAATAAAAGTACATAATTGATTCATGTGTTTTGGTATGTTTCTATATAATACCCTTAAACTGGACACTTATGAAACTCGTGTCAATTTAGAATCTTCACAGTCATTGGATAGATTTGGGGAGATTTATCCTACCAAGGCTAACACTGATGTGTCGCCAAGTTGGTTGGGGTGGCTTGTCTCAGTTGTCAGGATAAAACATGAGGTGCATGCAGTGTGGGTTTTCTTGAAACCTTGAACCAAACCAAAATTCTAGTATTGCCTTGGACCTTGGAAATAGATGGGCAAAACTAGAATGCTACACCGGACCCCTAAACTCAATTATGATACTTCACTAGGTGTTGGATTGGATTGTCTTTGATATGCCAATCAGTGAGATCCTTAGAGGGGGTCAAAACCTAGGTATGTTGGGACAGTCTGAGAATTCATTTGAGTCGGTGATCATAGTAATAGGATCAACCCCTTTATTGGACAAAGTGAATGATCAGTGATGCACTCTCTCTGATGGAAACCTAAACTGTCGGTAGTTGATTTCAAACATTGAAATTTGTTTTTTGAAAAATATATTTATATAGAGATATACATATATGTATTATGATTTCAAAATGTTTGTAAAAGGTTTAATTCCTGAGATCCTTGTAAGTAGAGAGTGCAACACTGTTCCTTGTAGCCGAGGGAGAGGTCCTCTCTTGTCAGGTAGTGTTTGATCATTATGGGCTGAGAGGTTAAGTGTAAGACCATTGAGGGTAATACTTGATGGGATAATCTTGTATCTGCCCACAGTCCTTGGGTTTTCATAAGGTGGCTGGATCCAAGGACCATTTAGGGTAAATGTTGGGCCATTAAGAGCCTAAGAGCCCATGGTGATGGACTCAGGGGTTCATTGTCTCCTACAGTGAATTCGGCCAGTTCTTCTACCAAAGGTTGGGCTGAACCCATGTGGCTGATGTGTAAATTGATGTAAGGGTCCCACGCCATACAAAGAGAGCCAACTAGGCATCAGGTTAAAAGGTAAGTGAGCACATAAGCTTAACGGGCCTAAAGCCCAATTCGAATTGGGCTTAAATTAGTTAATTAAAAGGGAGCAAGATATGATTTATAATCTAATTAGGATTAGATGAAAGGATAAGATAAGTCTTATCTATTTAAGAGACCAAATCCAAATATCAAATTTGGATCAAGAAACTCTCTCCTATTAGATTAGGAGGTTAATCCAAAGAAGATTATAAATAGGGGGCGAATTCCTCAGTTTTACATGCAACAATCTGTAGAATTATCTCCTTGTTCTTGCTATCCCTACCCAGTTTGATCTCCACCTGTGGAACTGATCAAGAAGAGTTCTTGGTATTATTTCTTGGCTGAAGAAACAATCTAAAGTCGTGCTCACCAGCACTTTACTCCATTCTTGCTGAAGAATTCGGTTCTTGCTGAAGAGTCATCCTATTGATCTTTCTTCACTACACACTGTGTCATCTTCAGTGGAAGCGGGTTTTGGTTTTCTCCTTGGGCGTGAACACCTTCATTGGGAGTTACTGCTACTTCATATCAGGTATATCCCTCTCCTCCCTTTGGTTTCATATCTGGTCCGGTTTTGTTTCAAAAATGATCATTGAAAATGTAGTTTTCTAAAATAGGGAATGCGATTCCCAAACGGGAGAGAGAGAAATTTTTTAAATTTCGCCCAACCTTCTTGTAGGGTTCAACCATCCATATGATAGATCACTCATCCCTTCTGTTGTATTAGAGTCAGGTTCACATTCTTGAACCAAAATCTGACCCGATTTGAATCTACGCAAATAGGCAGAATCGGTTCTACTCGATTTGTGCAGATAAGGGTTTTCACTGAGAGTTCGGTTCTTAGCCATGGGCGATTGATCTGAAATTAAATCTTTTATTTTTTGTAATATATTTAGAACTATTCTATTTATATTTCTTCAAATTTGGGATGTTCGTTTGGTGGAGATCGAATTCTTTTATTGGCGCAAGAATTCTGCACACCTACTGATTTATTCTATTCATTCTTGGTCTGTAAATAGTTTTTTTTAGACGGGATGTATAGGATTTGATTCTGATGTAATATTAATAGAAAAAATTAGGTTTTTTCTATTTTATTTCATGGAAGACGAAATTGGTTCGCGTGGAGGAGAAAACTTGCGCAGATAAGAAACCTACGAACTAATTTCTTGCTTTGCATGGTTACAGCCTTACGAACAACCCCCTTTTGTGTTTGTTCATTAATTCTTGAATGTCATTTATCAGTTATTTAATTTCAGATCATCTTCTTGAATTAAATCTTGAATTAAACATCAAACCCTAGACCCATTCGAACTAGATTGGACCAAACTGGTTGGACCGAATCTGTGGTTCGATGGGGGTTGTTCTTAGCCCTAAAATTTCCTTCATGGGCCGAGGAATTGATGGTTAGTTGCAAGATGTAATTTGGCCCACATATATAAAACCTAGTTTTAATTTGTTAAAACTACTTTAGCCCAATTCGGCATAAATGTTGTATGGGCCGAACTTCTCTTTGTAGTTCAGCCCATATATACCTAGGTAATATTAATTGGTAATATTATAGAGTTAAATGGGGTTTATTTATGAGTTTTACACTTATTTAATTGATTGGACCAATTATGGATTTCATGCATGTGTGTATGGATGTGTGATGTGCTACGTCCATGGGCCATAAGCACTTGGCCCATGCTGATTCGATAGTGGCTCTTTCGCACACCATAGCTAAATGCACATCATTGCGATGGTGTCCTTAAGATTATTGGATGATCTCCCTAGGTGGCGGGCCCTACATCAGCTTCTTCCCTGAGAGGAACCGTGTGGAACCCTAGCCGTTCAGGGCCAATCTAAACCTGGTTCTATGAAAGTCAGTGGGAGCCACTTTGGTTTGATCTAGATAAAACTAGGGCATAATTATTCGTTCCCTCCTAAAAAATATAAGTGCATGTGATAGGGAGATTCATATGATGAACTCTCTAAAGGCCTTCCATCATTAGCATGAAGATGGGTCATTCAATAATGAGGAAATGCACCATAAAATTGGGTTAGACATTTGCTGTTGGATCTGTTGGATTGTTTCATAAGATGATAGGGGCGTCATAGACCGATGTGGGAGGGGTCTATCCTAAAATGGAAGACTCTCTCACGGTACCTTGGCAATCATGAATATGATGGGTAAGCACTTACTAGACAAAAATGTTTAACCTAAAATGGCAATGAACCTTGTCTAATAGAGGCCAAAGGGAAAGTTCATTAGATGAGTGGATGTGATCATTCATAGAAGGTGGTGGGGTAATGCAGCTGAAACAATTGGCTCCATGCACTGTATGTGGTTTCCCACATTTCTAGAGACATAATTCACAGTCTCCGTCACTAAGGTATGATGAAAATCTCATAGATGAATAAATGGAAATGGAACATAGATTAAAAGCCATATCCATGTAGAAAACATGAATCAATTTAGGTTGTGGAATAATAATCTGTCTTGCCTTTTACTAGAAATCGCAAACAGACAATTCGCCAAGCTATTGAACAATAACAAACTTAAGGGCCCAAATTATGTTGACTAGTACCACAACCTTATGCTAGTATTAACATCCAAGAAATTGGACAAGGTTGCTAAGAACCCTGCTCTGGATTGTCCGGGTGATAGGGCTTCTAAGACATGTCGGAAGGAATATCAAGAATGGAAAGATAAGAATTCTTTTGCCTAGTGCTACATCATAGCCTCCCTCGACAATCCGATACAGAGACAATTCGATCAAATTGAAGTAATTTAATTCCCTGAAATGCCCTAAAAACTAGTTGTTTTTCTGTTGTTGGGAGGGGTATTTTGTCATTATAAAGTCATTTATCACTTTACCTAAATACCCCTCTAAACTAACTATTATATAGTTGGCGGGGAGCATTATTGTCATTTTATCTCCCCCAAAGCCAAAATACATAAATACCTGAAACCCCAAGCCTGACACAGCCCATCAGCCCATAAAATCATGCCAGGCCATGACATGGCTAGTGAACCATTGGGCCAGGCCGCAGGCAGCCCGACCTGATTTACACATCTAATCTAGGGTTAATTAGGATTTAGGAACGACAATGGGGCAAGTTAGGTCGGGGAAGTTAGGTGCTCCACAGAGATAGAGAAAATTACCATCCCTAGGGTTAATCTAGGTCTAGCCCTAAGATATAAACTTCATATTGGACCCAATCTAAGCTTAATTCAATACAATTTCAATTGGGTTTGGATTCGGGTTGGGTTGTGTTGGGCCTAACCAGGTTGGTTAGTTTTAAAAGATATTATGAGACTACTTTATACAATTATGTTTATTGGGTTTTAAATCCCAACTTAGAAGTAGAATGGATTAAAATATGAATAAATTTTACATTTTCATCTTTAATGAAAAATTATATTTTTATACAGACAAAAAATGTTTATATGTATGAATTTCTTTGAGAAGGCTCAGGCTACCTGAGACTTCAACCCAAGCCCAATTCAAAGCCCGAAAGCTCAGACCCAACCTATGCACAATCTTGGATAAGAGTTGGATTGAGCTCGCCCAAATTAGAGTTCAAATCTGCTGACCATGACACATTGCTGGCCACGTGCATCCTGCTGTACATCAAGAACATTGGTTGTACTTTAAAACATTGATATTCTCGATGTATAGTTGGATGCACGTGGCCAGCAATGTATCTTGGTCAACAGATCTAGACTCCCCAAATTGTACCCCTAAGAGGACTATCCGACAAAGAGGTGAAGCCATACTTTTTTAACTCAAGAGGAAAAAAGCACAATTATAAGAAAAACCAAGGCTGTGTTTGGAATCAGTGTAAAACTACACCGGTGACATTTTTACACTGAACTATGAAAGTGATCGTTGCTTTTTGAAAAACACGATGGGTGAAGAGTGTAAAGTTTTACATCGATAAAATTGATATAAAACTTTATGTTTGATAGGTTTTATATTGATTATCGACGTAAAACTCCACTCCATCCAAATGTATGCAAAATTGAACCAAAATGGGGTTTTATGCCGATTATAATTACACTTTTCTTCCAAATGTGGACAAAATCAAACCAATGTAAACTTTGACACTGTTCTTGATTTATATCGATTCCAAACGCAGCCCAAAGAGAAAATTTTAGTAGAGATGCCTGCATGAAAGAACTATGAAGACTCAAGAACCTAATTCTATATGGTTGGTGGAAACTAGAAACATGGGTCCAAAACTGTTCAATCGTCAGATGTTCACTGAATCAAGAATATAGAAAATGAGTATTGCATGCAAATCATGGTTTTTAAAACCGACCCGATGATAGAACCGGTCAGGGGTTTGGTTATCGGGTTGAACAGTCCAACCATTTGAACCGAACACTCAGCCCGTTCTGACAAAAAACTAAAAAAATTCAAAAAAATAAAAAATGATTAAAACCATTCGAACTATTCGAATGGTTAACCACCCAGTTCAGTGGTTCGCTGACCAAAATCAATGGTTTTAGGAGGAAATACGGTTTTTGGGGAAAACGAAACCGGTTGCCTGACTGGTTCCCAGTTTTTCCGGTTCAACCATCCAGTTCGGTCCGGTTTTGAAAACATTGATGCAAATTTCTAACGGCCATCTTTTCTACTTTTGGACGGTGGAGACTGGATACTATTCACCTTCAAATGGAATATCGTCTCAAGTTGATTTTGGGGTCATCGAACGAGAGGCAGAGAGAGAATTCCTGTATGACCACCAATAATTAGGGCAAGATAACTTGCACTTCTCTTCTTTGTGGTACTGAACTTGGGTTTAGGCTGGAATACCAAAGTTTCATTTTGTTCTACGGAGCTACACAATAAGGATAGTGCGCCATTCCCCAAACCCATAACTCCTCAAGGTGATGGCAGGATTTGATCCTAAGTCGACATTACAGATGGCAGGATTTGATTAAATGATTAAATCACTAAGGGAATAACAGAAAAAATTGGAAAACACTAGATCCGATTGCAAGTCGTCGGAGATAACCACTATAGTTGCCGACGCTAAATCTCTCATTCAAAGATAGTGGGATCTCTGGTCTCTTCTTCTGAAAGACAGAAATTCCTCTTTCATTTCATCTCAACAAAACCCTAAAATGAAAAAAGAAAGTAAAAGGAGAATGAAAATAAAAGAGGGTTGGGGTTAGGCATAGGGTTAGGACATGACCGGCATTTTCAAAAATTCTAAACCTAACTGTCACCTACTAGTCTGGTTGTCTGGGTTGACGGTTCAATCATTTGGGTCGACGGTTTGTTGACTTTGTCAACAGCTTTTCATTAAAAAATGGGTTTTAGTGAAACCTGAACCGGAAATGCGGTTAGGCGACGGTTCGGGCGGTTCGACTGTCTGAATCAACGGCAGGTTAAAAACATTTTAAACCAGCTTATCAAAATTGTCATTTTGGATAATTTTCTTGGAATTTAGCTAGCTTAATGGGGTTTCTTTCATCATAGTATTTATGAGATTCCCTCTCAAACAATACCTATCCCAGACCTACACCATCTAAGGAGCTTTTTCTAAGGGTTCTCATTTCTCAGTTAACCAAATTGTGGATCTATTTTTGAAACCGAATTAGTATTACTGGTTTTTAGAGAATCAGTAACCGAAACTGAACTGAAGTGAATCGGTTAATCGTTGGTCTTTTGGTTTTTTATATTTACAATATATATTATAATTATATATATAAGTAGAAATATACATAAAATATTATATTTTAAATAATAAATAATGTATTATATATTATAAATATATATTTATATATAATGCATATTAATTAATTTGTAATATATAGAAAATATAAAATGTATATAAAATATATATATATATATATAATATACATAAGTGTACATAAAATATATAGAAATATATGTATATTAGTCGGTTCAGCTAACCATCAATTTTCTATATTGGTTAACCAAAGGTGGGATCAATTAATCAGATTTTCGTTTTTCTTCCTCACCCCTAGCTTTTTCTACATAAAAGATATGGACTGTGGAGTTTTTTTTTTTTTTTTAATCTCAACTATATTTTTATGTAAATTATTGACTGCAATCCTTTATTTTGGGTTAATTTTAGGGGAATCCATTTGATAGCTATTAGCGGTATCTTTCTACAGCCTAGTAGGCAAAAAGACACACTGAGTTTTTAGATTCTTATCTTTAAAGATCAAGACTGTTTGGTCCACGTCATGGGCTACCAGGCTATTTAAAACAGTTAGCAAGGTTCCTTTCAGCACAAAAAGATCAAAAGCTTCATTTGAAGCTTTCTGATTTTTATCTTTTTTGGTCTTTCCATGCATGTACTTGTCTTCGTGTCTTTTGATCTATGCAATACCAAATGACAAAAAATAGCATATTTTCAACTTTACGCATACCAAAAGACATGCTAAACACCACCTTATCTTTTAGAGCTTTTTGGGCCATTCAATTACATTATTAAGGTGGCATGATAACACTTTTTAGTTTAAAGTCTGAAATATTTGTTTTTCAGATGCGATGCTTTATTTGGTGTTGCATTCGAAATATGATCTAAAAAGTTTTTTTAGATCTGTAATTTTAAGACTCAGACCTGTCACTTAATGTGTTTTAAACGTGGCATAAAGTCAAAAATACCCCTATCCTATTTGATATATATCTCT